>NC_091630.1:0-1207187 GCF_027580195.1 Bos mutus | reverse complement strand
TTTGCATAAGAGTTAAATTTTTAAAAATTTAATGAACCTCAAGCAAGGTATGATTCTGTATAATTTGAAAAGCAACTATGAGAATAAACATAAAAATATTTAACCTTATTAGATAATAATAAAGTTATCTATCATATCAGAAAAGAAATTTTTATGAGAACATGCTGAAAAGGGAGTGCTGAAAGGGCCTGTGCCCTTTGAGAGAAATATAAACTTTGAGGTGCAAAATTATGTTATATTTATTTACATTTAAGAAATGCATATATACTTTGTCTGGCCTTAGGTGAGTGTGAGTGATCATACCATCGTGATTATCTGGGTCATGAAGACCTTTTTGTACAGTTCTTCTGTGTATCCTTGCCATCTCTTCTTAATATCTTCTGCTTCTGTTAGGTCCATACCATTTCTGTCCTTTATCGAGCCCATCTGCATGAAATGTTCCCTTGGTATCTCTAATTTTCTTAAAGACATCTCTAGTCTTTCCCATTCTATTGTTTCCCTCTATTTCTTTGCATTGATCGCTGAGGAAGGCTTTCTTATCTCTCCTTGCTATTCTTTGGAACTCTTCATTCAAATGGGTATATCTTTCCTTTTCTCCTTTGCTTTTCACTTCTCTTCTTTTCACAGCTATTTGTAAGGCCTCCTCAGACAGCCATTTTGCTATTTTGCATTTCTTTTTCTTGGAGATGGTCTTGATTCCTGTCTCCTGTACAAAGTCATGAACCTCCATCCATAGTTCATCAGGCACTCTGTCTATCACATCTAGTCCCTTAAATCTATTTCTCACTTCCACTGTATAATCGTAAGGGATTTGATTTAGGTCATACCTGAATGGTCTAGTGGTTTTCCCTACTTTCTTCAATTTCAGTCTGAATTTGGCAATAAGGAGTTCATGGTCTGAGCCACAGTCAGCTCCCAGTCTTGTTTTTGCTGAGCTTCATTTTCGGCTGCAAAGAATATAATCAATCTGATTTCAGTGTTGACCATTTGGTGATGTCCATGTGTAGAGTCTTCCCTTGTGTTGCTGGAAGAGGGTGTTTGCTATGACCAGTGCATTCTCTTGGCAAAACTCTATTAGCCTTTGCCCTGCTTCATTCCATACTCCAAGGTCAAATTTGCCTGTTACTCCAGGTGTTTCTTGACTTTGTACTTTTGCATTCCAGTCCCCTATAATGAAAAGGACATCTTTTTTGGGTGTTAGTTCTAGAAGGTCTTGTAGGTCTTAATAGCACTGTTCAACTTCAGCTTCTTCAGCGTTACTGGTCGGGGCATAGACTTGGATTACCATTATATTGAATGGTTTGCCTTGGAAACGAAGAGAGATCATTCTGTCATTTTTGAGATTGCATCCAAGTGCTGCATATCAGACTCTTTTGTTGATTATAATGGCTACTCCATTTCTTCTAAGGGATTCCTGCCCACAGTAGTAGATATAATGGTCATCTGAGTTAAAGTTAGAGTCCCTTGGACTGCAAGGAGATCCAACCAATCCATCCTAAAGGAGATCAGTGCTGGGTGTTCATTGGAAGAACTGATGTTGAAGCTGAAACTTCAATACTTTGGCCACCTGATGTGAAGACCCTGATGCTGGGAAAGATTGAAGGCGAAAGAAGAAGGGGACAACAGAGGATGAGATGGTTGGATGGCATCACTGACTCGATGGACATGGGTTTGGGTGGACTCCGGCAGTTGGTGATGGACAGGGAGGCCTGGCGTGCTGCGGTTCATGGGGTCGCAAAGAGTTGGACATGACTGAGGGACTGAACTGAACTGAACTGATATATGCTTTGATCCCCAAATCCCATTCCTCGGATTTATGTTAAGGAAAATAGACAGAAGTGTGAACATGCATGAACAATATTCACTGGTACATTGTTCACAGTAGCAGGAGTTAGGGAAACATAAATGCTGGTCACCACTCAATGAAGTAGGCTGCATCTGTTCAATGGAATATGACGTAGGCATTCAAAAGGATGATGTGTATAAAGGCACATAAACACAGATACACCCTCTCACAGGCATAAACACACATAAATATAAACACACATACATACGCTTTAAACCCCCTGATGCCGGGAAAAACTGAGGGCAAGAGCAGAAGGGGGCAACAGAGGATGACATGGCTGGATGGCATCACCGACTCAAAGGACAAGAGTCTGAGTAAACGCCAGGAGTTGTGATGGACAGGGAGGCTTGCCACGCTGCATGCAGTTCGTGGGGTCGCAAAGAGTCGGACACAGCTTAGCAACTGCACAACAAATACATTGTAAACACATAACACAGTCTGAGTTTGCACTGAAACACTGATTGTGCTTATCTCTGGGTCAGCAGAGTAGTATCTCAGAGATCTGTTTTCTCCTTCAACCTTTTGTTATTGTCTTATATTCGGTTCTTCCACATCTGGCCTAAGGTGTCTCTGTACACAGGGGCGTGAGCTACTTTAACGTGTCTACATTTATTAAACTCGGAAAGAAAGGCATGAGCTACATTCAGAGAGAGCTAAGCTAGAGTCAGAACATCCGTTCAAGTTTAGAAGCAGCTCTAAGATCAGGAGTCGGGCGGCTGAGATGATGTGTCCGGGACAAGATACTCAAAGTAGAAGAGGAAATATAGAACATTCGTTAGTTCTTCAGTGCCAAGTAAACACAGACCACTGGTTTGAAATAATATTTTGAAGCCAGAAACTCTGCTGGAACATCTGTTCCATCCCTATATTCAGTTTACAAGGTTCTCAGCATTTCAGTTTACAAACCCACAACCAGAAAGCTGGGAGAAGTTCCAAAGGAAAAAGGAAAGGAACAACAACAAAAAATATGGCCAAACATTGGGAAAATGTATTATGCAAAAAATAAATAAATAGATAAAAAAACAGCCTAAGAGCACTCTCCTTCTTTTGAGGAGGGGGAAAAAATCTGAACTGGTAAAGAGCTGACACAGGTTTTCATGTAAATCAGGTGCTATTCCTTTAATAAAGGAGAATAATATATGTTTCTAATGTCATTAGAAAAGTCAGACTAATGTTAATGATAATATGAGCTAGATTTTTGAAATAATCATCTAACCATAATAGTCTAAAAACAGGTAATAATTTATCAAGAGAGCTGTGGAATCTCTGTATCTAATGGTCTTAATACAATGAACTATTATATTACTCAGCCATAAAAAGGAAGGTTTCCCTGATGGCTCAGACAGTAAAGAATCTGACTACAATACAGGAGACCTGGGTTCAATCCCTAGGTCAGGAAAATCCCCTGGAGAAGGAAACAGCAACCCACTCCAGTATTCTTGCCTGGAGAATCCCATGGACAGAGGAGCCTAGAGGGCCACAGTCCATAGGATCACAAATAGTCAGACAAAGACTGAGCAACCAACACTAATACTTATAAAAAAGAACAAAATTGGGTCATTTGTAGAGATGTGGATGGACCCAGAGACTCTCATATAGAGTGAAATAAGTCAGAAAGAGAAAAATAAATATCATATATTAACATATATATGGAATCTAGAAAAATGGTATAGATGTTTTTATTTGCAAAGCAGAAATAGAGACATGGATGTAGAGAACACAAGTATGGACACCAAGGCAGGGAAGACGGGGAGTGGTATGAACTGGGAGACTGGGATTGACCCATGTACTGCTGATACTATGAATAAAAGAGATGACTAACGGGGACCTACTGTGGAGCTCAGGGAGCCCTGCTCAGCGCTCGGAGCCGACCTAAACGGGAAGGAAACAGGGGAGATATATACATACACAGAGTTGACTCGCTTTGCCGCGCAGCAGAGACTAACACAGCACCGCAAAGCAACTGCTGTTCAGTCGCTGAGTCGTGTCTTTGCAATCCCATGGACCGCAGCCTGCCAGGCTCCTCGGCGCTCAGCCTTCTCTACAGTCCAACTCTCACATTCGTACATGACTACTGCAAAAACCATAGCTTTGACTTGGCACTCCTTTGTCAGCAAAGTGATGTCTCTGCTTTTTAACACACCATCTAGGTTTTTCATAGCTTTGTTTCCAAGCAGCAAGGCTGCAGTGATTTTGGAGCCCAAGGAAATAAAATCTGTCACTGCTTCCACTTTTTCCAAAAAATAATTTTTTACAAAATGACCTTGAGAGCAGGGTTGCTTGTCACCTTTCCCAGAGAGTGTGAACATGAAGCTGCCCAGAGGAATGGGGGATAATCTACAAGGTAACTGCAAGATCAGATCAGAACAGATCAGTCACTCAGTCGTGTCCGACTCTTTGCGACCCCATGAATCGCAGCATGCCAGGCCTCCCTGTCCATCACCAACTCCCGGAGTTCACTCAGACTCACGTCCATCGAGTCGGTGATGCCATCCAGCCATCTCATCCTCTGTCGTCCCCTTCTCCTCCTGCCCCCAATCCCTCCCAGCATCAGAGTCTTCTCCAATGAGTCAACTCTTTGCATGAGGTGGCCAAAGTACTGGAGTTTCAGCTTCAGCATCATTCCCTCCAAAGAAATCCCAGGGCTGATCTCCTTCAGAGTGGACTGGTTGGATCTCCTTGCAGTCCAAGGAACTCTCAAGAGTCTTCTCCAACACCACAGTTCAAAAGCATCAATCCTTCGACGCTCAGCTTTCTTCACAGTCCAACTCTCACAGCCATACATGACCACAGGAAAAACCATAGCTTTGACTACACGAACTTTTGTTGGCAAAGTAATGTCTCTGCTTTTGAATATGCTATCTATAGCATATTCATATAGATATATCATATCTGGTCATAACTTTCCTTCCAAGGAGTAAGCGTCTTTTAATTTCATGGCTGCAGTCACCATCTGCAGTGATTTTGGAACCCAGAAAAATAAAGTCTGACACTGTTTCCACTGTTTCCCCATCTATTTCCCATGAAGTGATGGGACCGGATGCCATGATCTTAGTTTTTTGAATGTTGAGCTTTAAGCCAACTTTTTCACTCTCCTCTTTCACTTTCATCAAGAGGCTTTTTAGTTCCTCTTCACTTTCTGCCATAAGGGTGGTGTCATCTGCATATCTGAGGTTATTGATATTTCTCCCGACAATCTTGATTCTAGCTTGTGTTTCTTCCAGTCCAGCATTTCTCATGATGTAAGTCCCCCCTAAAGTGTGAGACTTTGGAAACAGCAGGTAGAATGAGTCGCCAAAGGCGATTTTCTCAACTAATGCACTTTCAGAGACCTGTATACCCCACTGACCCTTCTATTAGAGAAGAAATGTGAACAAAGGTCAGGCACGTGTAGAGGAAGATTTTAGAGCTGCCTTGAGCATGCAAACCCAAGAAGAATTCCAAAATGATTTTAGACTCCCACTGAGAAGAAGTAATGACCTCAGAGTAGACCCACAGTCACTATACAATACGATGAAACAAAGCCAATGTTAGAAACTGAGCAGGCAAGCAAAAATAATAGTTAGAACAGATGCCCAGAAAAGAGCCCAACACTTTAAGAATGTGCAAAATTTCAGTCCAGGTATCCTAGCAGTGAATGGGGGACAGCAAGAGATAGAAATCATAAAGATTAAAGAAAAAATAACTGGTCATAAACATCCCAAACTAGTAAATGACGACTGCAGCTGCGAAGAATTCTCTTTGGGCCGAGTCTTGTGTGGATACAACGGCCATACAGGGTGTGCTTGTAACAAAACTGACAGTGATTCCAGAAACGAAACTAAATCCCCCAGTTTGGTTCGTCCAAAGCAGGGTGGCGATGGCAGGTTGCTCAACAGCAGGGGTTAAGCCAGCTAACTGAGACTAGAGAGGATTCAAAAGTTACGCACCTGTCTTCAAGCAGAGCTCATCAAAGTCAAGGCAGCAGCTGCTATAGCTCTTACACAAGTTGTCACATCGACAATCAGGGGGTCCAGCCTCTTGAAGTTCAAAGCATCTGCCCTTGCAAGACCCAGAGATGTTGATCGAGGGGGAGTCTGATAACACTGCAAGAGACAAGAGACAAGGGCAATGGGATTAGGGAACAGGTCATGTCACTAGGGGGTTTCCCTGGTGGCTCAGACAGGAAAGAATCCACTGGCAATGCGGGAGACCTGGGTTAGATCCCTGGTTTGGGAAGATCCCCTGGAGTGGGAAAGGCTACCCACTCCAGTATTCTGGTCTGGAGAACTCCATGGACAGAGGAGCCTGGCAGGCTATGGTCCATGGGGTCACAGACAGTCTTGCACGACTGAGCGACCTTCCCGTCACGTCACTCTGGCAGGGAGGCCCTGGGCAGAAGAGCGTGGTCATGCAGGCAGACTCGAGCTGAGCAGCCTGGCTCCATCTGCTGCTGGCTGTAAACCTCAGCAGGTCTTCTGCGCCAGTTTCTTCATCTGTAGAGCGGGGAGACCAATAAAAGTAACTGGCGACTATCATGCGAATTAAATGAGATACTGAGCAAGGTGTCAGCCATACAGAAAGTAACAAATGTTGGCTACTGGTTTTACTACTATTTCCAGTGATTATTACCACAATTCTGTGTCTCTGTGGATGTTGTGATGCCAACAGAGAACAGTACTTTGAAGTCTACACTTAGAAGTGTTCATTTGCCTGTTCAAAAATCCACAGTTTTTGTAAGGAAGGTGCACGGATGCTCAGTTGCTCAGCCATATCCAACTCTGCGACCCATGGCCTGTAACCTGCCAGTATCCTCTGTCC
The DNA here is from genome assembly GCF_027580195.1 of Bos mutus. Classification (NCBI taxonomy): domain Eukaryota; kingdom Metazoa; phylum Chordata; class Mammalia; order Artiodactyla; family Bovidae; genus Bos; species Bos mutus. The sequence continues at coordinate 1,200,541 of NC_091630.1, read as the reverse complement.
ATGGGATTTTCCAGGCAAGAATACTGGAATGGGTTGCCATTTCCTACTCCAGGGGATCTTCCTGACCCAGGAATCATACTTGCATTTCTTGCATCTCCAGCATTGGCAGGCAGGATTCTTTACAACTGCAACAGGAAAATTGAGCCTAAATGTTCTGAGAACAGGCTGAACAGATGGGGTTGAACTAAAAGACTTTTGAGATCTCTTCCAGCCATAAAACCTACATACATAACTAGAGTTATACAAACGTAAACTCTACAATCTTGGAGAAAGAAAGGATTAATCAAGGAACAAAAAAAAATTAATCGGTAAATAGTGCTAGGATAACAGGCTGGCTGGAAAAATTAAGCAGGATCCTCATCCCAGCTTACAAAGCAAGTCAGATCTGCACAGGCTAGTATGGAAAGAGCTATAAAATGGATAAACATTTTTTTAAAACAGCAAAGCATGGAAAACAATCCTGGTCAACCCAGGGATCGAACCCAGGTCTCCTGAATTGATGGCAGATTCTTTACCATCTGAGCCACCATGGAAGCCCTGGTAGTAAATGTATATATTATATTTTCTGTTAGAAATAGAGATGGAGAAAGCAATAAAGATAGAGATAAACATAAAATAAAGTCAGAGGCCAGAGCTAGAGATGAGAGAGTGGGTGGGGACAGAAGCGTTGAGACAAGTACCAGGGTGAATCTGGAAGAGGACACGGCACCCACCCCGGGATTCCTGCATGGGGAACCCCGGGACAGCGGGGCCTGGCAGGCTGCGGTCCATGGGGTCACCAGAGTCAGACACGACTGAGCACACAGCACATGCCAATGTGAATAACACTTTTTTTCACTGTAAAAATTCTTTACAGAAATAATTTTTGGAGAAATGAGAAGAAGCAAGGAAACGTCTTACTTTTCTGCAATTTGAAACTTCTGTTTTACAAATATCTTTTTTTTTTTAATGTTTTGCTTGCTTACTTTTCCCTCTCACGTATATATATAACATATATCTATATGTGTGTAAGTAGACATGCATGTGAATTTATGTGCATGAAGGGTATATTATACAATATATAAATATCCTACAAATTTTATTTATAATGTTATTTTAGTTCCTTATGTTTATGAATTTTCCATTTTTTTATAATCAGAATCCATTACTTGTAAAATCAAGAAAACACCAGAGGCAAGGAGAGAACAGATATTTAATGACATTTCTAGGTTCAGCAAAGCCATTTATCTGAACATCCCATTCATCTGTTAGTCCTTTGTCCTCTTTCAAGTCAGAGTCACCCAATCCTGACCTGGACGGCATTAGATTAGTTCAACTAAAGCAAACAGATTCACCTGACCACGAGATGTGAAACGCTTTTGCATGGTTGATTATGGGATCTTCAAAGACATACAAATCACCCCCATTCAGCTGAAGAAATAATATCAGGTTTCCAAGGCAATGCCTTACCTCTGGTTCACAAACCACATTTTTCTATAGACTTTGCCCAACCAATCAACAGACATGCTGAACTTCAAGGAACTATGAGAGGAGGAGGACTGAGCAGTAGAGAAAGGAAAAATAAAGTCCCACGGTGAAAAGCGAATGTAAGAAAAATGCTTATAACTGAAACACTCCTTTTATAAGGATACTGCTTAGAATCATCCCAGCATCCATCTATTACGATAAATTCTGAGTAGAATTTGTGCTCATGAACTGCATATATAAGCACACTTAGCTATCCTTAGGGCTGGGATAATCAGAAAAGCTTCAAAGGCACATTGCTCGTAGATGTTCACCCGTCCTGTCTCCTTGGTGGCGTCTCAGCCAGCACGTGAGGTTTTCCTCCATTCACGCCCTTTGCTTTTCCCTCATCATAATCTCTTCCTTTTTCTTATTTTTACTTTCAAAAAATTTGTATGAATTTCTAATCATTTTAAACCTTTCTCCATTCATTCTATCAAAGTGATTTTTACTCCTTCCTTCCAACAATAGTTGGAGAAGAAAATGGCAACCCACTCCAGTGTTCTTGCCTGGAGAATCCCAGGGACGGAGGAGCCTGGTGGGCTGCCGTCTGTGGGGTCGCACAGAGTCGGACACGACTGAAGCGACTTAGCAGCAGCAGTAGCAGTCCAACAATAGTTACTTTCTAAGTTTACCACTCACTGTGCTTTTGAAAATAATTGAATTTCACACAATAGCTCGCCCCTATCCAATTATCATCTTCCTTGCCAACCCTCAAACTGAAGACAGCTTTGTTAAGAAAGAGTTGCACTTACACTCATAATGCAAACATACAGCTCATAAAAAGTATTGTACTCAATACGGGGTTACTAACAACTTTCAAATAAGAGTGAATTTCTGGGCTGGTGTGGATTAGGGATTATTGTTGCTTAGTTGCCAAGTGTGTAAGCCTCTCGCAACCCCCATGGACTGTAGCCCGCCAGGCTCTTCTGTCCATGGGATTTCCCAGGCAAGAATACTGGAGTGGGTTACCATTCCTTCTCCAGAGGATCTCCCTGCCCCAGGAATCGAACCTGGGTCTCCTGTGTTGGCAGGAGCCTCTTTACTACTGAGCCACCAGGGAAGCCCATGGATTAGGGATACATAAGCCAAAACTCACTCCTGGCTGACTGATTCTGCTGAGAACGGCAGGAACGGCTGCACCTTTTTTTTTTAAACAAAATAAAGTGGCAGAACAAAGTTCACCTGGCCTTTCCAGGGCCTGTTCTGCCCCTGACATCTTCCTTCAGAACGACTCCCAGCCCTGATTCTCTCTTTAGCTCGTCCCCACGAGCCGGCTTTTTCATCCCACCCGGGTTCTGGGCCCCTTGCCCCGCACCAGGCCAAGTTTTAGGACTGCTCTTCTTCTTGTACTTGATTCAATAGTCAGATATGGAAGGATTCTCTAACTTCTTATATACCTGAATTCTAAAATCTGTAAAGCCTTCCTTTATCAGAACTAAAAACTTCAGAACTAACGAGAAAGACAACAAGGAAACAAACTCCGTGCTGAGTGAAGTAGGTCAGAAAGAGAAAAACAAATACCGTACAGCAACACACAGATATGGAATCTGGAAAAATGGTACCTGAACCTATTTGCAGGGCAGGAACAACGCCGCAGACATGGAGAAGAAACTTGTGGACACAGCCGGGGAAGGAGAGGCGGGGCGGATTGAGAGAGGGGCGTGAAACATAAGCCACGACCACAGGTAAAACAGACGGCCAGTGGGAAGTCGCTGCGTAACTCAGGGAGCTCAGCCGGTGCTGTGACCCCTAGAGCGTGCAACGCGGGGATGGGAGCGAGGTGCACGGGGGCCGGGCCTGCGGACACTCAGGGCCGGTTCACACTGCTGTACTGGGAGTGAGGTGCACAGGGCGGAGCCTGCAGACACTCAGGGCCACTTCACACTGCTCTGAGGCAGAAGCCAGCAGGACACCGGAAAGCAATTATCCTTAAATTAAAAATAAATTAAAAACAAATCTGTCCTAAGTGTGATGGGGGTCTGAAACTTCATATGACGCACTTGCCAGCACTTTTATGAGATTCAAATGCTATTCTGCCTTTTGAATTACACATTTAAATGATATTGTTTTACTTCAAAGGAACAAGTCAGTTCCAGAATCTTAAAAAATAAATGTCGCAGGTCTACACAGACAGAAGTTTTCTTTAAATAGAGACTTTACATTTTAAAATATGTTATATGTGATGTACATAAAAACAATGCTGTACGCTTCTTACTTTTCCCAGAAGCGCAATTTCATGATTTAAAAAACCTACCAATGTAAAATTGGATTTATCACATTCAAACTCACAATTCTGATAGAAACAAGTGAAGTTATTTTTACTTAGCTAAGTAAATCTTCTTTCTAAAACATTCCGTCTTACCATACCTACACAGAAGTAGCATTGTGGAATTCTGGTGCCATTTATGCACAGAAAAAAAAATTATTGATAATTTAATTAGACTATTCGAAACAGCCTAATTCATGACAACAGTTGTGACCTAAACATAATTTCATCCTGGATTCCCAATCACATTTTCCACCAAATCTCTGCAAAATGGAAATTTTCAGATTTGGACGACGGCCAGTGAGGGAGGCTGTGTTTAAGTTTGAAACTACTTAGCCCAGCCGAAAGCTGGACGATTCATCTAAGTTTTATCTGATCCTGCATTCAGAGTTTGCGCTGTGACCCACTCTCTGTTCCTCCCATTTTCCATGGTTCTCAGCCTGAGGGTTTCCTGAAAGTGAGAGGCAAGTCTTGAAATGAAACAGACTGAGTAAGCCGCCTCCTTTCTAAGAGCACTGGGACAGACCTGGCTCTCCGGTGTCTGCCTGCCTTGTCTGAAGCATAAAATACAAGGGAAAAAGGCAGACAACGTGGATGACAATCAAGATGCCAGCCAACTCAAGCCTGAAGTCCCGTCTGACGCCTCTTCTGGAGTACACGATGTGTTCTTTCCGGTCCTACTTTCTTGCGCTGAAGTTGCTGTTTTTCCTCGATACTCTTGACCTCATCTCTTCGAAAGCAGCACTTAGTACAGGCCTGTGTGTCAGTATCTCCACTTCCTAAATACACCACTTCCTATAAATATCCATTACTGCACCATCATTACGCTCTCCTCTTCTTCACAGCTTCTGAACCAGATTTCATAGACAACTTTTTAAATTAATAGGTCCACCTGGGAAGTTTTCAAACACCTGTACTTTCAATGTGTTTGTATAAAATACAACATCCTCATGTAGCAAGACCCCATCAACTACAAGAAAATAGGTTTCTAGATGATTTCAATGAAATCTGAGTCTAATTTCACTTGTAAATCACTCAAATAACATGTATGATCACATTCAGTAGTATAAGTCTGCTACCAAACAATGAAACGGCATTTTATATAGCACATACTGTCAATTTGATGAGGTAAAATGGAGACCCTGGCCTTCAAACAAATTTGGAGATAAATGCAGTGTATCAGCGTACACTCAACACCTTATATTCTTATCAGTCTTAGTATGGCACGTTTGTTTTCAAGAATCTTTTCAGACAAAGAGGCGATATTATCCCCATTTTCCTGGTTGGGAGATCAGAACTCTAGCGAAAGAGAAAGTCACTGAGTCGTGTCCGACTCTTTGCGACCCCATGGAAGACAGCCCACCAGGCTCCCCTGTTCGTGGGCTTCCCCAGGCACGAATCCTGGAGTGGGGTGCCATTCCCCCCTCCAGGTGACCTTTCCAACTCACGGTTGAACCCAGGTCTCTTGCACTGCAGGCGGATTCTTTACCATCTGAACACCAGGGAAGCCCTCTGAATTCCATACTTTTTCAGTGTGTTTTTAAATACCACGTCCTCGTGTAGAAAGACCTCGTAAACTACAAGAAAACAGATTTCTAGATGATTTGAATACAATTTAAGAGTTTAATTTCACTTGTGTACTGCTCCACTGTGTGGCACAGGGAACCCTGCTCAGTGTTCTGTGGCAGCCTGGATGGGAGGGGACTTTGGGGGAGAATGGATACGTGTATATGCTTGACTGAGTCCCTGTGCTGTCCACCTGAAAGTATCACCATACTTTTATACTCCAATATAAAATTAAAAGTTGTTTTAAAAATAAGAACCTTAGGCCTAACTTAAGCTAGCAAAGGCCTAGCTACAATTTTAGATCATCTGATTGTAGCTATAATATCATTATCGTTAACAAAGGATTTTTCAAATTATGCACATAAGCTCTGAATTTTAGATGTTCTTTTTAAGACATGATTTTGGAAGATCTAAGCTATGTTGAACTTTATTTAAGATGGAGATTTCTGGTTAATGCAACAAGATAGAAGATTCTGTATAGTTTTTTTTTTTTTTCCCTTGTCAATTTTAGTCTTTAATTTTTATATGAAATTTGAAAATTAAAGAATAGTTAACGCCCCTTTCTATAGTATACAATTATGATAAGCAATGCATAAAAATCATCGGGAATATAAACTAAATTGATTTTTTAAAAAACAATCTGCAAAATACTCATTTTAAAGAAATTATTTTAAAAGTTTACTATTACAATGTGTGCTTATATCATTTGGACATTTTTTTGCTTACCAGGTTTTTGCCTACTATTTACTATGCTTTTCAACAGAAATTGGAACAGGTTTTATTAGGTTCACAATAAAATTTTAGTCTGAATTCACTCCTTTCCCTTTTTTAAATTAATGGCTTCCCAGGTGGCTCGGGGGTAAAGAATCCACCTGCCAATGCAGGAGGTGCAACAGACATGGGTTAGATCCCTGGGTCGGGAAGATCCCTTGGGGTAGGAAATGGCAACCTGCTCCAGTATTCTTGCCTGGAAAATTCCAGGGATGGAGGAGTCTGGTGAGGTACAGTCAGTCCATGGGGTCGCGAAGAGTCAGACAGGCCTGAGTGAGTGAGCGTGCGTGCACATAGGTGCTTTACAGCGCTGTGTTGGTTTCTGCCGTACGGAAGCTGTATTTCTTTTAAAACTGTGTGTAGTGGAGAATAGCCAGTTACCAGCACAGTGATACTGGGCTGCTGGGCCTGCTCCCTGAGCATGGGGCTGGCCAGGAGCCTCCGGGGGGCTCCCAGGTGGGCCAGAGCCCCACACTCAGGCCACTGCTGAGTGGGGGCACATGCCTGAGGGGTGCATGTGTGTGCATGAGCGCATGAGCACATGTGGCCCTCTGCCCCTCCACCCTCCGCATGGCCCACCTTCTACATTAAGATTCAATGTGTTGCTTCATATTGTATATTTTGGGGAAAGTGAAAGTCACTTAGTCGTGTCAGACTCTTTGTGACCCCATGGACTGTAGCCCACCAGGCTCCTCTGTCCATGGGGATTCTCCAGGCAAGAATACTGAAGTGGGTTGCCATGCCCTCCTCCAGGGGATCTTCCTGACCCAGGGATCGAACCCAGGTCTCCTGCATTACAGGTGGATTCTTGACTGTCTGAGCCACCAGGAATTTGAGACGTTTTGGGGAAAGTTTGGGGCATAAATCAGTTGAACTTGTAGGAGCGATTTTTCTATCATGCAGAGTAGGTATTTTTTGTAGACTGAAGGTTAATCAATTTTTTAATACTTCTGAGAAAGAAAATTATCTGTGTATACACAAGAAATATATATATGTGTACAACAATAAACATGGAACTCGACTCCCTGCGCCCCCTCCCAAGAAAAGGTTGTGATAGTTTCGGGTGGGCAGCCAAGGAAGGGCCTCAGCCATACATGTACATGCATCCCTTCTCCCCCAAGTCCCCTCCCATCCAGGCTGCCACACTGAATCAGCCATACATTTTCATATATCCCCTCTTTTTTGGATTTCCTTCCCATGAAGGTCACCACAGAGCATTTGTATAGTTCTAAGATACATGAAAAATCACCGTACCTAAGTGCCATATAACAAAGAACTGAAAAATCCACGCCCTTCTTTCAATGCTAATTCAGATCATTGTGTTCCACTGACTTAAATGCCTTCTGGTTTCAACATTAGATTTAACATAAAGTCCCAGGACGTGATAGTCCTTCTAATTGTCCTTCTAATTTTCCTTGCCGAGTAACGGCTGATGACAGTCACCAGTCAGCTTTGCAGTTCCTCCAAGCTACTGCCTTATCATTTAAGCGCCTTTGCGTTGTAGGATGAGATGCCCAAAGCTATCAAATGAACGTGAGCCTTCTCACGCCTGTCACCACTATTTGCTTTCTCCAGGATTCACAAAGCAAAGCTTTACTTGTAAAGTTGTCAGTGACACTCTTCATTTCACATTTCCCCATGAATTTCACTTGCATTCACGTACTTTTAAACTCTCAAGCCACTTAAAAACGATGATGACTTGAACAAAGCTTTCAAGTCTCTGTTAGCCAGTTACTCACAAGCTTACCCACTTCCCTTTGTCTTTCAGGTATGAAGTTGCTTCTCTCAAAGGAGATCCCATTTCCACCCAGAGACTGGAAAAGTATCCGTCACCAACTCCAGTGAAATAGATTCCACCATCACACAGAAATATACACGTAAGCACATTACATGAGTGTCACCTGTATACACATAAATTCTCGTTCAACTTTAGAGGTAAATCAAGCCGGCTACATCAGACGTATGGGACAAGAACGTCAAACTGAATTGCACATATTCTTTACATTCTCTTTGAAAATTTATTCCCGGCATCTCATGCGCCTGATGGTCCGTGATATTTACCCAGCAGACTTGTAATTAGTTCTGCTCATTCCACATCCTCTAATAAATCTACAATCTGAAAGAAGAAATCTTATTTTACCATGACTTCCAATAGATCACCACATCCTAACAAAAAATCCAGCTATCAAGTGTGCCAAACTATTAATTATAATAGTTTGCATGGCCACAGCCTTGAAACTAACATCCACCACAGACCAGTTGCAAGAGTCTGCATGTGTGTAGAACATTCTCAGCTGCAGCTGAGGACTCTGAGGTACTACGTTTCCTAAGTAAGAAACTGAATGGTAGTGAATGAGAGGTCTTGCCCCGGTCAGTCTGAAGCTGGCTATGCATCAATACCCTCTGTGTTCCTTCTACTTGGTAGAACAATCTCGAAGCACTGAGTTTCTCAGGAATACTCTGGAACACGGAAGTGTCGTTGACAGTAAGCATGGCAGCCTTTCCTCCTAGCATCTTCTCTAAAACGCATGTGACAGCTCACCCAGGGTTTTCCGACGCGCACACTTTGCAGGCAGAATCACCAACCATAAGCGTCATCTCAGACACACACAACATTTAAAAAGAGGAAAATGCTTATACTCTCCGCACTATGCGTTCAGTCAGTTTCCAAAGCACACCATGGTCTTCATTTGGGAGAAATCAATTACAGTGCCTCAAAAGCAGTAAGCTTTATCAACAGAAATTTAAAAATAAAAAGTGTCAGGCATACCAAAATCCCCAAACTCAGACTCACATGTATCTCGAGACTAATACTTCCTAGCAGTAGAATTTTCACTAATAAATTACTTTAGAAGATACCATAAGGCCAAAAATAATCAATGATTTGATTAATAATTCAAGAAGCAAATATTCTGAAATATACTAGATTTAGAGATGATAATTTAGATTATATTATTTTTCCAGAAGTAGCATTGACTCATTAATTCTTATAATTGTTTTTAATAATGTACGGAAATTATTTATTATACACAAAATATATTTGAGGATTAGTAAATCTGGTCTGTATTTTTCAAGTTCTCCTGCAGAGAGTACACACATTCAAAAGGCAATGAAACAGAACAGACAGAATCATATTTTTCTTTTTTAATCCAGAAGGAAAATTGGAAATCACCTAGGCCCGTTCTCCATTGTATGGCTAAGGAAATGGAACTCACAAGTGACTTCCCCAAGACCACTTGGCAAGTGAGATGGATCCAGGGTGCCAACCCAGGGCTTTCATGACCATTTTCCAAAAAAAAAAGTCAACTTTGAAAATAATGGACGACTTGATTTTACAACACTCATCAGAGAAATAACTTTTAATATCAGTTTTAGCCAAGGTAATATATTAATACAAAGAAGGGAAAAAAGTTCCCTTGAGGGTCCATTGGAAAGAGCCAGCAGCAGGCTCTCAAGCTTGCCCCCATGGCTAAACTAAAGGCCTGATCCTTGCTCTTCAGTCTGAGCAGTTACAGGCAGTGTGAGCAGGAGTTACACTTGTCTGGAACAACCGTTCGTTACCAAAAAAAACAGGATCCTCCAGCCCAGGGATCTGCTTTCCTCCCCTTCCGCAACAGAAGACAGCTCATTTTGTCCATTGGTTCCCGGGGGTGCAGTCTTTAGGATCTATTTTCTTACTTTCCATCCCAAGCACACTCCACTTGGATCCATTGGTTCCCTGGGGTGCAGTCTTTATGATCTATTTTCTTACTTTCCATCCCAAGCACACTCCACTTGGATCCATTGGTTCCCGGGGTGCAGTCTTTAGGATCTATTTTCTTACTTTCACCCCAAGCGCACTCCACTTGGATCCATTGGTTCCCGGGGGTGCAGTCTTTAGGATCTATTTTCTTACTTTCCATCCCAAGCGCACTCCACTTGGATCCATTGGTTCCCGGGGGTGCAGTGTTTAGGATCTATTTTCTTACTTTCATCCCAAGCACACTCCACTTGGATCCATTGGTTCCCTGGGGTGCAGTGTTTAGGATCTATTTTCTTACTTTCACCCCAAGCACACTCCACTTGGATCCACTAAACCACTTCTGATGTAATTCTTTCACCCTTTACTCAAAGGTCACTTGCTTGAAATAAGGAAGGTTCAGGATTCCATCAATGCATGGAGCATAACTTGGCTAAGAAATGCTCGTGCTGGCTACAGAGAGACAGGTGACAGTCTTTTATGAGTCAGGTCAAGAAATCCAGTGCAGAGAAATACAAAATGCACAGGAAGGCCAACAGACACGCTGAGATGTCAGGAAAAGTCAAGAAAAGATTGCCCCCTAGAGTACCCGCTACTTAATATGTAATTTTTCTTTATAAAACCATCAGCAGCTCCAATTTCCAGGAAATTAACCAACTCATTACTTAAGACCTGGTCAGTTAAGCCTCCTGGATCTGCACAAGGAGCTCCTTTATAAGAATTCCCATACTGCTTATGGCACAGTGTACATTGTAAAAGGAAACTCTTTCACTTCAGTTCTGTTAGTTAAGTCATGACACTCTGTGAAAACTTACCTCTCCTGGGCCAAAAGAAAAATCAGGGAGAAGAAGTCAATCTCATAAGCTCTTCTAAGCACCTCCTCTCATATTTTCCCTGTTTTAGGTTAAAGCTTCATCTCATAGCCCTGAACTTTCATAAAAACAGTTCCCTGCCTTTTCTTTTTCTTTTTTTTTTTACTTCCATCCCTCTCTTTCTCAAGGTCAGAACTTTCTGGACACAAATACTAGATCTCCTATGCCATGACAACAAATTACACTCACAATATCTCTACTATCAACTCAGCACCTGTTCTCATCACTTCTTTTTCAGCCTTGTCTGTTCACAAGAGCTTTAATGTTATCTTAGCATTTATAAATTCAGAGGACGGAGATTTAAACAGTCAGTTGAAGTAGCAGGAAGAGTTCATAAAATGTTCTCTTACTAAACCAAGTTCCCCCATCTGAACTGTACAGAGAGCTGATTTTATTCCAGAGACAGCATGAGTTAGTTACACTGCAAGATTGAAGGTGCATTTCTTAACGAGTGGACAGTGATCACTTTTAATATTTTAAAAGGACTGACAATGGGCACAGCTGCTACACATACCTGTAGGAGGGCCTTCATCCCATCCTTCTGCCCTCTTAATTCGATTTGCTGTGAATCCTAAGCAGATATTGACACCAACAGCAAAAGTGAACAGAGATATTACCTAAGAGAAGAAAGAGATCAAACTGTCAGTGCAGCCAGACAAGCCTAAATCAGATTCCACAGAGGCAGTGCAAATGACTTCAACATCACCATCCAACCCTGCAGCTTCCCAAATGCACCCTGTAGTGCTGTCTTCATTTTAAAAGCAAAAAGAAAATTCAGAATCAGAGAGCAACTCTGCCCTGTCATTGTCTCCCCCTCCTACCTGATGGAGCTGGCATGAGCGTCTCCTGGCCATGGCAGGGCTTCTTGGAAAGCCTGCGGCAGTGTGCTCTGTTTGTCTACACTGAGTGCGCTGCTTTTTGGGGCTCCGAGTCCAGTCTATTAACTACAAGTAATCCCACCTGGGAGGTTGACAGGCTCTTCTGATTTGTCCAAAGCTCGATTTCATCACAGTTTGTTCGCAAATCGCAGCTCTGAGCCTGAGCAGCTTGAAACATCCCTCTCCGCCTCTCCGCCCGCGTGGCCCCTCCCCTGACACACAGACGCTTTCATGTGGCTTCCTCTGGTAACATAAGGGTTTCTTATGCTGCTGTAGCCAATAACCCTGCCTGTTCATTTTCCTTCCCTCCTGAAAACATGGCTTTTTAAAAAAAGAAACCAAATGCATTTTATCCGATAAAAAGGAAACAGAGCCACAAAAGGGTTTCTACCAGCTTTAAGCTTTTAAGGTTTAACAATGAAGTTATTCAATGCAGTCAACCTCACAACTTCATGTGTTTAAAAAAACAAGGAAAGTTTTATAATTTCTAAACCTACTAACCCTCTGTCCGGCCCATTTCTTTATTTTTCTGGCAGTATAAATGACCCTGTCCCTTCTGCCGCATTCTCAGCGACTCCCGGCTCCTCAAACATTTCCCACGATGAAACCTCCCAGGATTGTAACGAAACACAAGAGATAGCATTCTGCTTCCCCATGTTGTCGTTGGAGTTTACAGAAGTAACATTTATCAAAATCCTGGGAATGCCAGTGAAGCCGCACAGAGGTCTCTTGCCTTGTGAGGAGGCATAAAATGACTTCAGGCCTGCCTGCCTCTTCCTCCTGAAAACACCGTCAGCTTTGGGTTTAGGTTTCTTGTTTTTGTTTCGGAGGGACTGGGAAGCAGCAACGGTGGGATGGGGGAAGCTTTACTAATGACTGAACTGAGAAAGGACATCTTGGTGGCAGCAAGAATTCAGCTCTACAGAATTGTTTCCTTAGGTTTTTACCCAGATAAATGATCATCCAGCCACCAAACACTGTGCCTTTGATGCTATTGTGAGGCTTAAATTCTTTTTACTGAGCTAGCTAGCCACCAGGGGACTTCTAAAAGAAACCAAGCCCTCAGAAGCTGAAAGTTCTTTAAATACCGCACCCTTGTAGGATTCAAACGGGGGAGGAAAGCTTGTCTCTGGTTTTCCTCTGGCCAGACTCGGTGACCGCGGCTCTTGTGCAGAGCATGTGTGTGCGCGTGAACAAACGGGGTGCTTACTACGCAGCAGACCGAGGAAGCAGGGGCTCTGCTCAGATGAAGCCCGACAGCATGAACGCCAGGGCCTGTTCACGGTGGGCTGCACAGTAGGTCTGGGTTTCATTAGATACTCCAGAATTTAGTAACAGCTAATTGAGAAAGAGAAAACACAGTGCCAAACTTGCAGCTGCCTCTCTCGAAGCCTTTTCATTTTGCACTCTGACAGAGACGGCAGGCCAGCGGCTCTTTCTCTAGAAGTCTCTTGCTTCAGTCTGCACGCCATACTGAAATGATTTGGGGTCGGGTGTTTAGCAAGGCTTATGAAAGATGTCAACCCCACGTAAGATTTTTCTAATCTTTATGTTCAGCTTCAAGACGCAGGCTTGTACAGAGGAAAACTATCAAGCTAAAAGGGAAATATCAAGGCAATCCTGTGACTGCATTGTATGCCACCGCGGTCCAAATGTTCACAAAGAAAGCTGCTTCAACCTCCTCACCAGCCTCGCCAGCCCTCACCGGAGCCCAACAGCTGTACAGTCTGTCTGATATTTGATGGTGGAAATCCAGCCTGAGGACAATGAACACCCCCCTTGAAAAATGATTAGACTCAGAAGCTGAACATTATCCATTCATTTTTTGGACAGAGTAGCTGTGCAGGGGGAAAAAAGTCTTAAGAGTAATAGCCAGAGAAATGAAATGGGTGTGTTAGTCGCTTAGTCGGGTCCGCCTCTTTGAGACCGCATAGACTGTAACCCACCAGGCTCCTCTGTCCATAGGATTCTCCAGGCAAGAATACTGGACTGAGTTACCATGCCCTCCTCCAGGAGATCTTCCCAACCCAGGGATCGAGCCTGGGTCTTCCAGATTGCAGGCAGATTCCTTACTGTCTGAGCCACCAGGGAAGCCCAGCTTGATCCATAATTGCTTCTGTACAGCACTTGTTACCAATTACCTAAGAGGAACTCAACCTCTCTTTCTGATAACCATTCGGCCAAAGAACTTTATCTACTACTAGTCATTGCGCGCGCACACACACACACACACACACACCACCTAACCATTGTTACACAGAATTTCACTCAAAGACCTTAACTAAAAGACATCATTACAAATTAACTGTCAGGGGTGACCCAAGTCCCTACCTCAGGCATCCAATCAACTGTAAAACAAAATCAGCCCTCATTATCTAAAATTGAGAAAACTGAAAAGCCTGATAATGCAGACTGCATGTCTAGAAATTCAACCAAGATGACTGAAATAGAGTCCAAAGCCTTTTATAACAGAACTAAATCGAGAAAGTTCACCTGTGCTGGTGTTTAAGATTTGGGTATAAGGTCACTCGTGGTTGGGTTGGTAAATAAGAAAGTGTATGAGAAAGACTAAAATTAACTTTCAGCTTGGTTTATTAATCCAGCCATATTTCAGAGAACACTGCCCCCTGGCAGAAGAAAACCCAAACAAATCTTAACAACAGTCTCAGGCCTGAAAAATCATTCTGTGATTCTCAAGCTTTATTGGGCATAAGAATGACCCTGGAAACTTGTTTAAAATGTTGATGCTTATGGTCTAAACCCCAATATTCAGAACCATGAGCTCCTGGAGGTGAGGAGAAGAAAGGGAAAGTTTAGGGCCAGGCAGGAGTTAACACAACAGGCTCGTCTGGTGCAAGCAATGGAAGGGCCACGTTCTGACGCAAATGACGTAAGAAAAGAGCATTCGAATAAATCACTCTGAGTCAGTTAACTTACGTCCTGAATGTTGGCTTGCCTGGCCTAAATCATAATGCGATTTTAATGTATCACTACTAGCATCCACTACTAGTCGGGCATTAAAGTTTATTTCCCTTAATGGCGGTTCGTCCACTCTTCTCCCACCTCCAAACTGTGGGCAGCGAGACAGTCTTTCATGTACTTCGCTGGTGGCACCAAGCAGCCAGGGTGTGTATTGCTTAATTGTGATACAGTAGCTGCATTTATACAAATGCACAGTCCATCTTTTCATGGCATGCTTCTGTGAGTCCTTGTTTCCAAGGCCTGATTAAGGTAAAAGGGTTTGAGGTCAACAGTGAGATCTGAAAAAATCTGTAATTGAGGGTTGTCATTCTTGCCTCCTACCGTAATTATGAAGCCTTCATGACCAGATTCAAATTTTATCAATATCCAGCTTCTCATTGTGCAGAATTAACTACAATTACGGTGCCTTGCCTTGACTCTACTCCCACAGCACTTCTAAGACTACCAGACAGTCACTGACCACCTGATTTTCAGGGGCAACACTTATGCAGTCACTACAGCACAAACACCAGGAAATTAAGAAAAAAGCACCTACATGTATTCTTCCTACCCTATTTTCAACTCTTGCAGTTACGTCTTATTTTTCAATTCTGCTGTGGTTGAGAACTGTTAGAAAATTCAGGACAGACACGGACAACAGGCTCTGCAGAAGGGATTTGCCGACTAAACGGAGCAAGAAATCATGACAGCTAATACAAAAACAGGCAGGCTCAATTGCTCTCACAATCCAGCACTGCCTGTGTATAAAGTGGACTCCACTTAAGAGTTTAAACCACAGGGGCAAAGTTTCACGAGTAATCTATGGTCCCTGGGGGGTTCGCCAGTGAGAAGTGGCATACGCCCATTCAAATGCCAACAGGACTTGCGTTATTAGTTATTACACAGTTGAAAGCTGAAATCAACACTGTCACCTCTTTCAATGACTTCCATTTATATCATAAACATCTATGCATTACATGTATTCTCAATGGGACTAAGCATGAGCCCCTGTACAGGAACACTCTCTAAGAACATGCATTCATGGCACAGATGTTCATTAGCTCCTACTGTGTGCCAAGCACTCTTCTGGGCACTAGTTCCTTACAAGGAGCCAAACCAAACATAGTCCCCTGGCCTCCATATAATTCACATAGACACAGAAATAAACGGAAAATTGCAGCTGTGGCAGGCGTAGATGTATAGGGGTCAATGGTGCTATGAGAACACATGATTCAGGTTTGATGTGGTCAAGAGGGTCACAGAAGACTTTGTGAAGTGTCAGCTGAGCTGGGATATGAGGGTGGAGGGGAGTAACGAGGTAAGAGAGGAGGAAAGGCTTCTAGGCAGAGCAAACAGGATATGCAACAGCTCTACGCAGACTGGAGGCACCACACATCCCGCCAAAGGCATCCCGTTCAACCTGTGCAGCAAGATGAAAGGGAGCCTGGAGTGAAGTGAGGCTGGAGAGGCTAGTAGAGGTCAGTCCACGTGGGGCCTCGTCAGGCACGTGGGGCCTCGTCAGGCACGTGGGGTGGTATCGTCTTGATCCTAAATGCTTTGGAAAGCCTTTAAGGGCTTAAATCAGTGGAAGCTTAATGAGATATGAAGCCTTAACCTCTGTACAGTGTGGATATGAGTTGGAGGGAGTCAAAGTGGATACAATAGGTTAGCTTGGAAATGGAGGTGGTAATCCAGATAAAAGCCAGTGAGTGAGATGCGGCATCAGGAAAACGACGGCGCTGGTGGAGAGGCAGGAAACTGGGCGAGCTGGGCAAAGGGCTGTCCATGCTCCGAGCATGCAGGCTGAGGGGCAGGAAGGCGCTAATGTGATGCGTGAGCGAATGAATCGCTAATGGTCATGATGGCCAGTGAGGCCACTTCTTAGGTTTTCACTGGATTATAAGAAAGATGTAGCAATATGCATCCATTTGCTAACACTCTAGAATTAAATAGTTAAAATAAGGGATCTCGCTAATAGCTTTAAAACATGTGTCAGTAGTTTAAAAAATCTTCTGAAGCAGTTGATTTAAAGTAAAGTTACAGTAGACTTGAAACATTTGAAAATACATTTATTCATAATTGAGGTTTAAGAAGAATTACCCCCAAGAAATAGCTCAGCTTTGTTCCTAACTATAGCTTACAATAAAACATTGTAAAACTCAAACTCAAATTAAGTCTATTTTTTTTTTTTTTTTGAAACGCTGAAACGCGTGTAAAAATCCAGGCAAATGGAAGTCGTTTGAGTCAACTTTGCCAAGTGAACTGTGAACATCTGAGCCCGGATGGGTGGCTATATGACTGGAGAAAATTATTTAACTAAAAGTATCAACCCAAGGTTGAGAACTCTCATCCTTTATCCTCAGGTCTCACACAAACAGGCTGAGAAGCCGTCGTCAGCTCCACTTGTATTGGGTTGGCCAAAAACACCTTACGGAAAAACCCAGAAGAATTTTTTGGCCAACACAATAGATGAAGAAATGGAGGCTCAAACGACAGAGGAAATGGAGGCTCAAACGACAGAGGACGGCCCGCGGTGGACAGATGACAGCCCTCGGTGGTGGAATAAAGGGCTGGGCCCAGCCCGGAAACTGGGCCTCCGGAGCCAGGCTGGTCCTCCCCACTACAGCATTGATGCCCCTCCACTGGGCCAAGCGAGGCCTCACGTCAGCACACGCGAAGCACAGCCAGCGGAGCAGCCAGCCCCTCCAGGCTCCTTTCAGGGCAACCTTAAAGCACTGTTGTTCCGCCACAGTCCTTTCCGCGCTTACTGCGAATCAGACACCATGCCTCAGATCCCAGTCATTAACCAGAATTATTACCATCCTTTATCAGAGGCTGCTGAGTGCCCCGAGTACCTAAATCACCTTCCCGTATGAATACTTCTAGATTCATCTCTTCATCTTTAGTCTTCCGAACACAGGTTAGAAACAGCTATTCTAGTACAAGAGACAAAGCAAGGAGCAGAATCAGATTCAGACATGTAAATGTTGGGCTGATCAGATAATGATTAAATGCTAAGAACAAAAAAATAAGAGAAGAAATAACTGTTCTTCCCGTTTGCACTCTCTGCCCACTTCAAACACCATTCCACTGAGGCAAGTCTTATCCAATCTGTAATTCATTTTTATATTTCTTACCCAGAGAGCTCTGCATAAAATATAGGCAAATGTGATGATTTCCCCCCTAAACGGAAAACCTTCCAGTCAAAGTGCGATCCCCAGAAGGGTCAGAATCACTTGGAAACTTGCTAGAAATGCAAATTCTTGGGTCTCAGAAACTCGAAGGTAGAGCCCAGTGTCTTTAACAAGCCCATCAGGTGATTCTGCTGCAAATTTGAGACCCACTGACCTAGAGGATAAAATCCAAACTGCTTAGCGAGGCGCACAGGGCTCCAAATCCAAAATTAAGCTCCCCAAATTCTGATCCTGGCTCTACCACTGTTTAGCAGTTAGACCTTACTTGACCCTTTGGCGAATTACTCCTCCATTCTAAGACTCAGTTTCCTCATCTGTATCCAGCTCACAGGACTCTTACGAGCATTACATGAAAGAATCCGTGTACGCTGCCTATACAATGCCTGGCACAGAGGGGTGCTTAACACAGGGTGAGTTTTCTCAATCAGGGGACGATCTGCTCTCCCTTGATGAAGCTGTGCTCTCTCACACCCTCGTCCTTTGGCGCTCCTTGCTGCTTTGGCCTAGAACGCGCTCCTCCACCTAGTCTCCCTGGCTGACTCCAGCACCGCGGTGAGGATGCAGGTCAGGCGCCACTCTTCTGTGAAGCCCCCGACTTCTGCCCTTCCCACGCAGAGCAGGGGCTCTCCCACTGCATCTGTAACCTCTGTTTAGGCCTCTCCATCCTTCAGGGCCGCTTCAAATACGCTGGCCAGTCGCCCTGCACGCCACACGGCCTTGCATCTTTCCTGGGATGCAACAGACAGACAATAAATGTCTGTCCAGTGAAGGACTGGGCATAAAGAAATCGGGACTTGAACTCGAATTCTTGTTCTCTTACTAACTAGCTGTGTCCCTTTAAGCCTGTGTTTATTCATCTGTAAAGAAGGATTATTGGGCTAACTCGGTGGTTTGAAACCCTTTTTTTAAGCATCAATACCTTACTTTCAAATAAAATCTCAAAATGAATACCAACGCCTAAATTTGGAGCTGCCCTAGTGGGACTGGGCAGCCAGGATCCCATCTAAGAGCCCTCTCCCTTCTGCCTACGCCACTTTCTCAGAAACACGGGCGACAGTTCAAGGAGTGCCGTTATAGAAACAAATGAAAGAAGCCAATCAATAACTAAGTCAACTCCACGACTTAGACACTTTTCTAAACCCCACTCTTTGTTGTAGTGTTCATATACCTATATGTGTGCGCTTAGTCACTCAGTCGTGTCCAGCTCTTTGTGATCCCGTAGGCTACAGCCTGCCAGGCTCCTCTGTCCATGGGATTCTCCAGGCAAGAACACTGGAGTGGGTTGCCATGCCCTCCTCCAGGGGATCTTCTCCAGGGATCGAACCCAGGTCTCCTGCACTGCAGGTGGATTCTTTACTGTCTGAGCCATCAGGGAAGCCCATTCATATACCTATGAAAATGAAAGCCGCTCAGTCATGCCCGACTCTTTGTGACCCCTGGACTACACAGGCCATGGAATTCTCCAGGCCAGAACACTGGAGTGGGCAGCCTTTCCCTTCTCCAGGGGATCTTCCCAACCCAGGGACTGAACCCAGGTCTCCTGCATTGCAGGCGGATTCTTTACCAGCTGAGCCACCAGGGAAGCCACATACCTATACACACCCCAAAATATGACCCGATTACCCCCAGACCAGATCTTTCACCGATGACAGTACGACTCGGGCCCAGAAAGCCCAGCTCGTCTCCATGCTTCCCCCCACACTGATTCCCAGCCCTGCCCCTCACCCACTGTGGTCGCCCAGGCCTTCGTTAAGCCATGGCCCAGCACCCGCACCAGAAGCCCCTCACAACTGCAGCCCTCGCGGCACTACCCTCAGGAGCTCAGATTCTACCCGAGGTCGCCCAGGCCTTCGTTAAGCCATGGCCCAGCACCCGCACCAGAAGCCCCTCACAACTGCAGCCCCCGCGGCACTACCCTCAGGAGCTCAGACTCTCCCCGAGGCGGTCGTCACTTGTCCCTGTAGTGCCGCCTGACTCACTTCAGCACGTCCTGCCTCGGCGATGAGAACATACATTCCCAGGGAGCAGGGGAAAGACACAGCCTGGCACAGAGGCTGCAGGCCTGGGTTCTGGAGTCCAGCAACCTAGGTCTGCCACTGTCAAGCATGAGACCCTGCTTAACCACTCTGAAACTCAGAATTCTCATAACAAAAATAATAATAGTTCTTATCACACAAGGCTGATACAAAGCTCAAACGATACAATGCATGTGAAAACAGGTAGCTCAGTAGTTGAACACAGGAAATAAACAAATACTAAACCTTTGTTAAATATAGCAGGAAACATCATCTACTCCCGTGATCTCAGTAGGCAGCAAAGTGCTGGGCACATAGTAGGTGCTTAGTAGTGACGAAGGTTCCAGGAGAATTTGCTTTACTTGTAGAGAGATGACGTGTAGGTTTCAGCTGGAAATGTTACGAACCACTTTCTTCACGCTCTCTCCAGCCTGGAGAGAAAATGGGCTGCACGCATTTGGCAAAGGGTGCAGTGACTCCGGACAGGGCTCTGGAGACACAGGTTTCCACTGTGACAATAACGACCTTCTGTTTGAATTGGAAAGTCCCAAGAATTTGAGCTTCCACTCAAGAAAGCTGTTGAACTTAAACCTAAAAGGAAGTTTATACTTGCTACTGGAAGGGCACCATCACATGCTCGGAGCACAGTGGGACCCTCTTGGGGAGGAAGCAGAACTGCTATTCCTGTGATTCCCCTTAAATCAGACAACAAATAGTGACTTTCAGCAAACTAGGGATAGAAAGAAACTTCTTCTGCCTGATACTAGATTTCTTTGAAAAACTCACAGCTAACATCATACCAAATAGTGAAAGATGCAACTCTTTCCTCCTAAGATCAGGGGCAACACAAGACTGCCTTCTCCCACCAGTTCTGCTCAGCACTGCACTTCCAGCTAGAGCAATTAGGCAAGAAAAACAAATAAAAGACATTTGAATTGGAAAGGAACAAATAAAACTACCTCTATTCACAAATGGTGTGAACTTTTATACAGAAAATCCTAAGTAATCTGTTTTTAAAATGTTAGAACTACAACAACAATAAATGAATTCAGGAATATGGCATGATAAAAAAAAATCAGTGATATTTTTGTACACTCACAATGGACAATCTAAAACAAAACTAAGAAAGCAATTGCATTTATAACAGTATCAAAAAGTCTAAAATACTTAATAATTAATTTAACAAAGGAAATGTGAGACTTGTACACTGAAAACTAGACAGCATAATTGAAATATATTATTGAAGACCTAAATAAATGGGAAGACCATCATGCTCATGGGCTGGAAAATATTGTGAAGAGGGCAAGAAAATGAAAAGATGGAATAAATCTGCAAATTATATATCTGACCAGAGTCTAGTATCTAAATATATAAAGAACTCCTGCAAGTGAGCAAAAGAAGACACTTAGACAATCTTTTAAATGTTCAGATGGGTAGAATAGACATTTCTAGAAAGAAAATATATAAATGGTCATAAGCACATGAAAAGATGCTGACTATTGTTATTCATTTGGGAAATCCAAATCAAAACTACAGTGAAATAGGTACTATTTCACACCCACTGGGATGGCTAACGGCTTCCCTGGTGGCTCAGACGGTAAAGAATCCACCCGCAATGTGGGAGACCTGGGTTGGGAAGGTCCCCTGGAGAAGGGCCGGGAACCCACTCCAGTATTCCTGCCTGGAGAATCCCCATGGACAGAGAAGCCTGGCAGGCTACAGACCCAGTCCACAGGGTCGTAAAGAGTTGGACGTGATAGAGGGACTAAGCAGAGCAGAACACACAGGATGGCCAAAATTAAAAAGACAAAAAATAAGAAGTATCAGGAAGGGATGTGGAAAGATTAGAACCCTCATATATTATTGATAAGATTATAAAATGGGTGCAGCCCCTTTAGAAAACTATTTGGCAGGTCCTTAAAGTGTTAAACGTAGTGTTATCATGTGACCCAGCAATTGCACTCCTAGGTATACACCCAGGAGAACCGAAAACGTGTCCACACATAATCCTGTACACAAATGTCCACAGCAGAACTCTCAACTGATGAGTGAATAAACAAAATTTAGTATACTCATGCAATTAAATGTAACCCAACTATGAAACGGAATGCAGTCCTGACACATGCTAGAATGGGGATGAACCTTGGGAACACCATGCTAAGTGAGAACAGTCAGCTGTAAAGGCCGCACTGTATGAACGCACTTACATGAACCACCCAGAGTAGTCGGAGCCACGGAGAAGAAAGGTAGATCAGTGGTGGGCAGGTGATGTGGAAGTGACTGCTTCTGCAGATGAAGTTTTCTTCTGGGGTGACAGAGAGGCTCTAAAGTTAGATCATGGTAGTGTGTGCACATCTCTGTAAATGATTGGACACCACTGAAATGTTAAGTTTTAAAAGGATGGGTGTTCTGGTTTATATCTCCAAAAATGCTGTTTAAAAAGAGAGAGTGAACAGGCTAGTGAGATTATTTCCGCAGTGAAGCAAATTTCAAAGCATCTGGACCTGCAGAAAAGGAACATTAATCCTGATCTGCAGCTCAGGTCAATGCCTTCAAAAGTGTCTTCAGAGTCACCTCAGTTACCCTCCAAACCTGATAATTAACAGGAAAACTGAAGCGTTTGCGTTGCGGTGTGGACCTATTTTAACCAGCCTCGATGTGATGAAGCCCTCTACTTTTCTAAAAATAGGAGGAGTTCCTGGGACTCTTTCAGAGCACTTCAGGTTCTCTGCCATTCTGCTTCGTCAGTTTCTTCATTTGACTTTCAAATCAAGTGGCCTAAAAAGAAAATCTAGGGCCCTGTAGCCGTCACTTCACCTACAGATCTCAAGGGGGTTGAGTCTTAATGGCAACAAACTGTAACCAGAGTCTGAGGACCGTGGGGGGAATTTAAGAACAATGACTTGGAAAAGCGTGGATGGACCTTGAGGGCATGATGCTAAGTGACATCGAGTCAGACGAGAAAGACAAATAGTCGGATCTCACTGATAGGAGCCATCTCTAGAACAGAGAGAGAGCGAGCGAGCACACGTGCAGACACACAGACCAGACTGAAGGTTTCCAGAAGCAGGGTGGGCAAAGCCAGCGAAGGAGATCAAAAAGTACAAGCTTCCAGTTATACAATAAGTCACCGGGATGTCGCGTAGAGCACGGTGACTGTAGGTAATAATACTGCATTGCCTATTTGAAAGCTGCTAAGGGAGTAGATCTTAAAAGGTTTCTTTATGAGAAGAAAGATGTCTGATTCTGTGTGGCGATAGATCTCAACTAGAGCCACTGTGGTGATTATTGATCAATATATACAAATACTGAATCATTATATTACACACCTGAAAAGACTATAATGGGATGTGTTCACTGCACTTCATTTAAGAAAGAAAAAAAGAACAGTGTCGTGTATTTGAAGAGCACTTCTCTTTTAAAGAAAATGTTGGAAGAGTGAAGAACTATAAGTCAGAATTAAGGCTCACTCACTGTCCCCACTTTGCAATCAACAAAACAGAAAGCTTGCTCCTAGTCAAGGTCACAAGGGCTAAAGTCTGGGCAGCTTGGTTGGGAGATTAGGGCAGTTGGGACTGGGAGAAGGAAACGGGAAAAGCAAGTGTGTGTGAGTGGCATCATATCTGGCATGGAGAAGACATTCCATAAATGGTACTCATATTTAGTAAGTGCCTGCCCTCTGCCAGGCCACATAAGTAAAGACATTTACACCCACTGCCTTATGTCACCTTCATAAAGCCCTTCAGAGTATTACCATTGTCAATATATAAGAAAATAAACTTTAAATTGGGCAACTTGCCTGAGTTCAAATGCATTTTAAGCAGAGGAGTCCTCTTTTCTCCATGATTTCCCAATGAGGATTACAAAACTGGCAAGATTCTAAAGGAATGGGAATTTCAACTATTTTCTAGAAGAAACATAAGTCTATTAAAAGCAGAGGATCTGATAAACGTTTGATAAATCTTGAAAATGTTTCCTATTTCAGAACATATCAAAAGCCACAGATTAACGTCTATTCTAGACTGACCTTGCTCTGACCCAAAAAAAGAATCCGTTGGTAATGAGGAGGTGATCAGAGCCGTGGGCATCATAGCGTGTCATTTCAAAGTCCCTAAGATATCAGAGAGAACGGAGGTCACTGTCAGACAACGGCTCCAACTGTTTGAATGGAAGAGTTTCACAAACTCATATCGTGTTGATTCAACACAGATTTCGCAAGCGCTCATTATAATACAAGCCAGTGCTTAGCAAAACTGTTGTTACTGCTGTTTACTCGCTCAGTCGTGTCCGACTCTTTGTCACCCCGTGGGCTGTAGCCTGCCAGGCTCCTCTGTCCATGGGATTCTCCAGGCAAGAACACTGGAGGGGGCTGATATTTCCTTCTCCAGGGGATTGAACCCGTGTCTCCCACACTGGCAGGCAGGCTCTTCACCGCTGAGCCACCGGGCAACGTGCTGAGCACTATGTATCAGGGATACTGAAACAAAAAAGCACGTTTGAACTGGAAGAAATGGAAGTCAGCTGTTGCTAAACACACTCCTGTGAGTTCTGCTTGTAGAGGTACGCACAGGCCATGTGTGGAACGTGCTGAGAACTGGCTCCTTCGATCGCTGCTCCACGCCACTGCCAGGGGAGTCCTCCTGTCTTGCAGACTTTTTGTAGGATGAATTACAGACACAGTTTATAGATCTCTGCCAATTATGCTACTGAGATTGTCTTTATGCGCATGAGATTTGGACAGCAGAATTAAGACAGGATCTCTCTTCCAACCCCTCCTAGCTGTTACTCTAGGCAAACAAGATTGTGGAAATGGAAGGTTTTCATAAACATTATTTCACTGTCCATTCTCCAGATTCCTAGGCCTTCTATGGGGGTGACAGAGATGATAGCTTCTTGATTCCTAAATCATGGGATATGGCATATATTCTTGAATGCAATAATTCAGTGACAGCTAGCTACCACACACTGTGGACCTGGACTGAACAAAATTCAAAAATATCTTGACAGGTTGAAGTCAAGAGATTAAAAAAAAATAGCTAGATCTGTCTGGGATAACATTCTTCATATACTGAATACAATATTGAATACAATAGAATACAAAATTCGGTTATATAACTTCATACTAGGAGAGACCAGAATTGAAAACGATGTCGTTAAAAGAAACTGGGGGACTTTCCTGGTAATCCAGTGGTTAAGACTTCCAATGGAGGGGGTGTGGGTTTGATCCCAGGCTCGCAAACTAAGATCCTAAATGCCATGCAGACAAAATGTTTTAAGAAAGAAAGAAAATTGAGTATTTAAAAACAAGAAAATTGGGTCTTAAAAAAAACTCCCCCAAAGCCAGTTTTTGTTATCTGCAAGTTCTATAGGAGCCCCTGCTTGACCACAACTCTAAATAACCTCATTTTACCTTGAAAGTGAAAGTGAGAGTCCCTCAGTCGTGTAGGACTCTTTGTGACCCCACAGAATATACATGGAATTCTCCAGGCCAGAATCCTGGAGTGGGCGGCCTTTCCTTTCGCCAGGGGATCTTCCTAACCCAGGGATTGAACCCAGGTCTCCCGCACTGCGGGTGGATTCTTTACCAGCTGAGCCACCAGGGAAGCCCGTTTTTCCTTAGGCTTCTCTCATAAGCAACTAGCTCAGATCGAGAGGAGAAAGGGTCAGCTGCGCTGCGCTGCTTGGACGCCATCGGGACCGTTTTCCCTCGGGACGTCTCGTCTAAGTCACTGCAAACAGACAGCGCGGGGAGATGCGTGACCGAGTGACGGGCGGCCCTGTCGCCCAGTGCATTGACTCATTCGCTCGTATCCGTTTATTTATTTAACAAACTTTGAGCACTTAGTATGTATATGGCACCGGAAATGCAAAGTGAACAAAACAGATCCTCGGGGCTTCCCTGGTGGCTCAGAGGTAAAGAATCCGCCTGCCATTGCAGCAGACGCGGGTCCGACCCCTGATCCAGGAAGACCCCACGTCCGCGGAGCAACTAAGCCCGTGGCCACGAGTACTGAGCCCGTGACCCCTCTAGGAGAGCCCGCGCTCTAGAGCCGCGCCCGCCTCCAGAGCCGGGTCCCCGACAAGAGAAGCCAGCGCGTGAGAAGCCCACGCACCGCAATCAGAGAAAAGCCTGTGCAGCAACGGACACCCAACACAGCCAAAAACAAACAAATGAATTAAAAAAAAAAACACCGCATGCCACAGCTAAGACCTGGTGTAGCCGAATGAACAAATAAACAAAAAAAGTGGGGGAAAAAACAAAAAACCAATCCTCTGCCTCGTGGGTCTCACATTCTAGAGGGAGAGAAATAGAATATAATCCAGGTAATGGATTCCTGATAAAGTAGACAAAGCAGAGCAGAGAACAGAGCGGGACGGGAGGAGCTGTTTTCAGCTGGATGGGAACAAGTGTCCCCGGAGAGAGGACTCCTGACAAAAGTCTGGATGGACAGATGGCAGAATCAGGCCTCTCTTGGGAGAAACAGCAGTGGGAAGGCCCTGGGGGAGGACAGTCCACGTGCCCAGAAAGACCAGTGCGGCTGGAGTGGCTGCGAGACGAGGGGGCACCTGCGGACGACCGTAGAGAGGGGCTCGAGCTCCGCGTCTGGGAGGACCACGCAGGCAGAGGGGGCCGCTGTGCTCCCGGCGGGTGGGATGGGAAGCCGCTGCAGCGATGGGAGTCAGGCAGTGCCGGGATTCCGTGTCTGTTTCAAAAGGCTCACTCCACCTAATATTTAGACGAGGGCGATTTAACCGGCTCCCCTTCTGGCCCGTGGTTGAGGAGCCTGTGACTGAGCATCCTGGTGCTTTAGGTGGACGACGGGAGAAGGTGGGTGTGATTTTCCTTCGCGGATATCTGAAGGGCATTGCATTTCCCTGAGCAAAACTGGAAGGTCCAGAGAAGCATGTTTTATCTCCTAATAAAACAAACTCTCCAGCCATCCACGCTCCCAGAATTCTCTTACAAAGAATGAACTCATGGTTACTATTCAAGAAAAGGCTGGTCTTTTAAGGTATCTAAATTTAAAGGAAGGTTGACTATACAACAAGTATGGTCCTTTCCAACTCCGCTGCTGCTGCTGCTGCTAAGTCGCTTCAGTCGTGTCTGACTCTGTGCGACCCCATAGGCGGCAGCCCACCAGGCTTCTCTGTCCATGGGATTTTCCAGGCAAGAGTACTGGAGTGGGGTGCCATTGCCTTCTCCGTTTCCAACTCCAGGCATCTATTATGTTTCTCTCTTCTTAAAACTCTTAGGGAGCTGAGTTCTCTCTGCATGTAATGACCAGCAAAGAGCTACTCAATTAAATAACTAAGCTTGGTTTTATTTTTCCTGAATAAATCCAAAGGAACAGTAACGATCCTAAATACACTTTGTTCTTACTATTTCATCTCCTGAAAGAAACATACATATAGACATAGATAGGTGTAGATAGATATATAACACCTATGGCATGTGCGATTTAATTTATATCAATCACAGGGCTTCCCAGCTGGCTCAGTGGTAAAGACCCTGCCTGCCAATGCAGACCCAGCTTCAATCCCTGGATGGGGAAGATCCCCTGGAGAGGGAAATGGCAACCCAGTCCAGTGTTCTTGCCTGGGAAATCCCAAGGACAGAGGGGCCTGGCGGGCTACAGTCCATGGGGTCTCAGAGTCGGACAGGACTGAGCATGCATGTAGGCACACAATTAAAGGGAACATGGTCAGGGCTAGGCTAAGAAAAGGAGAATACCTTTCACAAATCATTTGATTGACTTAAGCGAGAGATGAAGGAATCTACTTCCGGACGGAGCTAGAAGAGAGCCAAAGGCAGGCTGATCTTACATTGCCTCTCCCAGTGTAAGACCGGGGGGTCTTATACAAGACCCAGGGTAAGACCAGGGGGTCTTATACAAGACCCAGGGCAAGACTGGGGGTCTTTTACAACCCCCTGTAAACCGAGAACCACTGCAAAGTTGGAGCGCAATAACCTCGGCTTGCCACTGGGGTATTATGCAAGAGAATTCAAGTTCCGGGCCTTCTGTCGACCCGCTAAGCTTCTGTTGCTCTTATGAGCAATGTTATACAACTTGTTCATTACGAAAATCCTGGGCTCTCAGGCTTGTTTGGAGTGGTGACTCTGCCTGCTAGCTGTGTGGCCTTGCCTGAGGTAGAAAACCTCTCTAGCCCTCGTAAAAATGGGAGAATCCCAGTATCTTCCTCAAGGGGTTATTGCAGGGATTAAGCAAAAGAATCCGCCTAGCGTTCACTATTGAGAACAACAGCTGCCATCTACTGAGCCCCTAGGATGTGCCGGACATTGTTCAGGAATGAGCTCCGTGAATTCTCTCAGCCTTGCAAAGTACATAGTGGTTTCTCCTCTTGACAGAGGCCCATAGAAATTTGAGTAGTTTGCCCAAGTTCACACAAGTTTATTCAAACTCAGGTCTGCCTAACCAGAGTCCAGCTTCTATTAATAAACAGTTCTTGCTATAGTCCATGATGCTATGTTCTATTACTTTTAAAAGAAATTCCTCTAATCTCACCCTTGAAGGGCAGTTGAGGGTTTTATCCCATAGGGCCTTTAACAGTTTAGAAACAGAACAGATTTTGTAAAGCACAGTTCCTCACTTCGGCACCAAATACAGGTTGGGATCATTATACTCATGTGCTTTTCTTGTGTTATCTGATCAAAGCAGCTGCTTCTGTATGCCCTCTAGGTTTGGAGCTGGGTAAATCTCAGTCAGAGACATAGCTTGTGGCCTCTTGCGACAAAATATTTTGCAAAAGACCCTGTCTTCTCCTTTTCTCAGGCTTTCCTCCCTTCCTGCAGCTGTTTCCCCTTCTTCCCGAGACTTGATAAAAATTCTGAAACTCCTGTTTTTACAGTTGATCTCATGTGACCTCACTATGGACAATGGCCCCGTTGTTGCACCCATCTCTAACACTGTCGATGAGATGCCAGTGCTAAGAACAAACATCACCGAGTGTCGGAGGCAAGAGCAGTATCTCTATAGTGGTTCCTGGCCTGGCGCACACCACAGTCTATCCCTAGTAATGACACTAGCACAGGAACAGTTCCCGCGTGCTGGGAGCCCGTGTCAGTCGCCCAGGCCTGGCTGACTCTGACCTGCAGCACACCAGGCCTCCCTGTCCTTCACCATTTCCCAGTTTGCTCAAACTCATGTCCATTGAGTCGGTGATGCTGTCCAACCATCTCATCCTCTGTTACCCCTTTCTTCTCCTGCCTTCAATCTTTTCCAGCACCAGGGTCTTTTCCAATGAATTGGTTTTTCATATCAGGTGGCCAAAGTCTTGGAGCTTCAGCTTCTGCATCAGTCCTTTCAATGAATATTCAGGACTGATTTCCTTTAGGATGGACTGGTTTGATCTCCTTGCTGTTCAAGGGACTCTCAAGAGTCTTCTCCAACACCACAGTTTAAAAGCATCAATTCTTCAGCGCTCAGTTTTCTTTATGATTCAACTCTCACATCTATACAAGACTACTGGAAAAACCATAGCTTTGACTAGATGGACCTTTGTTAGCAAAGAGATGTCTCTGCTTTTAACACGCTGTCTAGGTTTTTCATAGCTTTCCTTCCAAGGAGCGAGCGTCTTTTAATTTCAAAGTTGCAGTCACTGTCCACAGTGATTTTGGAGCCCAAGAAAATAAAATTTGTCACTGTTTCCACTTTTTCCCCATCTACTTGCTGTGAAGTGATGGGGCCAGATGCCATGATCTTACTTTTTTGAATGTTGAGTTTAAACCAGATTTTTCCACTCTCCTTTTTCACCCTCATCAAGAGGCTCTTTAGTTCCTCTTTGCTTTCTGCTATTAGAGTGGTATCATCTGCATATCTGAGGTTGTTGATATTTCTCCTGGCAATCTTGATTCCAGCTGTGCATCCAGCCCAGCGTTTCTCATGATGTACTCTGCATATAAGTTAAATAAGCAGGGTGACAATATACAGCCTTGATGTCCTCCTTTCCTGATTTGGAACCAGTCCATTGTTCCATGTCCAGTTCTAACTGTTGCTTCTTGACCTGCATACAGATTTCTCAGGAGGCAGGTAAGGTGCTCTGATATTCCCATCTCTTTAAGAATTTTCCAGTTTGCTGTGACTCACACAGTTAAAGGCTTTAGGGTAGTCAATGAAGTAGATGTTTTTCTGGAATTCCCTTGATTTCTCTATGATCTGATAAATGTTTGCAATTTGATCTCTGGTTCCTCTGCCTTTTCTAAATTCACCTTATACACTTGCAAGTTCTTGGTTCACATATTGCTAAAGCCTAGCTTGAAGGATTTTGAGTATAACCTTGCTAGCATGTGAAATGAGCGGAACTGTACAGTAGTTTGAACATTCTTTGGCATTGCCCTTCTTTGGGATTCAAATGAAATTGATCTCTTCCAATCCTGTTCAGTTCAGTTCAGTCACTCAGTCGTGTCCGACTCTTTGCAACCCCATGAATCCCAGCACGCCAGGCCTCCCTGTCCATCACCAACTCCTGGAGTTCACTCAGACTCACGTCCATCAAGTGAGTGATGCCATCCATCCATCTCATCCTCTGTTGTCCCCTTTTCCTCCTGCCCCCAATCCCTCCCAGCATCAGAGTCTCCTCCAATGAGTCAACTCTTCACACGAGGTGGCCAAAGTACTGGAGTTTCAGCTTCAGCATCATTCCCTCCAAAGAAATCCCAGGGCTGATCTCCTTCAGAATGGACTGGTTGAATCTCCTTGCAGTCCAAGGGACTCTCAAGAGTCTTCTCCAACACCACAGTTCAACAGTATCAAAAGCATTCAAAAGCATTCTTCGGCGCTCAGCCTTCTTCACAGTCCAACTCTCACATCCATACATGACCACAGGAAAAACCATAGCCTTGACTAGACGGACCTTTGTTGGCAAAGTAATGTCTCTGCTTTTGAATATGCTATCTAGGTTGGTCATAACTTTCCTTCCAAGGAGTAAGCGTCTTTTAATTTCATGGCTGCAGTCACCATCTGCAGTGATTTTGGAGCCCCCCAAAATAAAGTCTGACACTGTTTCCACTGTTTCCCCATCTATTTCCCATGAAGTGATGGGACCGGATGCCATGATCTTGGTTTTCTGAATGTTGAGCTTTAAGCCAACTTTTTCACTCTCCTCTTTCACTTTCATCAAGAGGCTTTTTAGTTCCTCTTCACTTTCTGCCATAAGGGTGGTGTCATCTGCATATCTGCTGAATTTTCCAAATTTGCTGACATATTGAGTGAAATAGCTATAGCATCCTATTTTTATGAGGAAGAAAGCAAGACTCAGAAAGATGAAATAATTTACACAAGACTATACGGTAATGGTGAGAAAAGCGTCTGAACGGTTCCGTTTCCCTGATCTTTTCACCGCACCTTGCCTCCTCCGTTGTTTGCTAGGTCAGAAGCCCTTCCTTCTAAACTGAAAGCTCCTCGAGGACAGGGATTGCCCCACCAACATCTCCTGAAGGCTCCACAGCATCTGGCACCGAAACTGTTAAACTCTCTCCATCCAAATCAGCTGCATTTTCCAGGCAGACAGAACTCTAAATACCCAAGAAAGATGGCTGCCAATTCTAACATTCCAACTTGCTCAGCCTCCCTTGGCAGTGGGTTGCAGCGAGTAATTAGCACTGCAGGCAATACTACCCTTGAACCTCACGGAACTGAATGACGTTCAGAGTTCACAGTGCAATGGCCACCTGCTGGCATCAGCCTAACCTCCCCAAAATATCCACCTTCCCGAGTGGACTTACGACCTGGACACAGTTGTTTGCCTCTTTATTAGACTTGTGTTTGCCTAGGAATGAAAGGATAAACAAGAGGGACGCACATGCCTCGCATTCTAATGAGGGCAGGAACCCTTTGGAGCAAAGAGGGCATTGAGAGGCATCTGAAGAGCCTGTGGGCTCCGGTTGCATCACCCCAGCTCCGGGCTAACAATGCTTTGCTCAGCAGTCCTGGGGGCATCAGCCACAGCTGCACTTTGCACTTGCAGGCACACCATGGCTAATCCACGGTGAATGATCAGAATGGGTAAAGAACGAATAAATTGATTTCTCTCCTTATTCTTGTCCAAGTTGCTTCATGGGAGGACAGCGTAGTTAAATGTAATCATGTTGAGAGCAAGTATAATTCCTTGTTGGTTAAGATTTAATGAAAAGGGTTCTCAAAGTCAGACAAACCCAGGTTCAAACTTCAGGGCTACCTCTGCCTTGCTGGTTGAGTTTGGATACTAACTCATCAGACTTCTGCTTTCACTGAGCCTTCAGTTCTCGGCTCAGAGAGAGGCCTTCCTGACCATACCTTCTGCTTCTTTATTCTCTTTCTCCCCAGACCGTTACACCGTGCCACTGTAACACTCTACCCTAACTGTAACAAGGAAGAACCTTTATTATTATCATTATTTACATGCCTATTCCAGGAAAGACTCTTTTCCCAATATGTCTACCTGCTTTTTGGAGCTTAGTTTTAGTCTCATCTCCCCTATTAATTCTCGGGAAGAACCTTGTCCTTCTGAGTTAACCTGTGAACAGAGAAGCCTGGCAGACTACAGTCCATGGGGTCACAAAGAATCGGACATGACTGAACACGCATGCATACACACACACACGTTAATTACTACAGGGCTGTGGCCTATAGGCTTAATTATACATAATGGCCCATCTCTGGAAACCCTGCTTCCCACATAATGAGCATTAAACTAAAATACCTCTGTTTGGCTCACAGGAGCATCCAGACTGGGCCAACCTGTGCCTGACTGCAGGGAGGAAGAAATGAACACACCCGTCCAGGGGCTGATGGGAGCCCAGGATACGTTTGACTTCACTCCCACCCCTTCTAGTAGAAGAGGAGTCCAGATTCTATGAGTAACTCAGGCAAGATGGTTCTTTAGGGCGTAAGCCCATCTTCTTGGTTAGCTGGTGTGCCTCAAATGCTGGCCTGAGAGTTCAGGCTCAGCATGTAATTCCAGGCATGTGCGCCTGTCCCACAGGACTGTAAACGCTACAAGATTAGGAACCAAGTCCACGCCTCTTCTCTCTTATCCCCGGAGCCTGTTGGTTCAGCAGATTACTGTTCAACAGTTACTGTTGGTTCAGCAGATTAACAAAGGAAGAAGACTCTGAAGAGATGGGAAGGGAAGCATACCCGACTGTGGGGAACTGAGACAGAGGGGAAGAGGGGTTGGGCGGCTGTCCGGCAGCTTCATTTGCCGTAAAATGGCAGCAAGGTTGCCAGGGACTTCCTCCGCCTCTACGGCCAGAGTTCTCAAGAATTTTCTAAATCCTAGAGGATGGCGAAATCCCAGCCCTAGACAAATAATGCTACTTTCTGGCTTCTGTTCCATGAACCCAAGACACTCTTTGTTGTTTAGGGACAAAGTCATGTCCGACTCTTTTGCACCCCCATGGACTGTAGCCCGCCAGGCCCCTCCGTCCATGGGATTCTCCAGGCAAGAATACTGGAGTGGGCTGCCATTTCCTTCTCCAGGGGGTCTCCCCAGATCAAGGATCAAACTTGTGTCTCCTGGATTGGCAGGCGGATTCTTTACTGCTAAGTCCCCAGGGAAGCCCCTAAGACACACCAGGAAATTGCAAAACCCTGCTGATAATGGCCGTGCACGCTCACGCCACTTCATTTTTGCAAAGCGAAGTCTCCAGCAGTCTTGGCCATGTCTCTGTTGTTGTTCAGGCGCTCAGTCGTGTCAGATTCTTTGTGATACCACGAACTGCAACACACCAGGCCTCCCTGTCCTTCACCATCTCCTGGAGCTCGCTCAAACTTACGTCCATTGAGACAGTGATGTCATCCAACCATCTCATCCTCCGTCGTCCCCTTCTCCTCCCACCTTCAATCTTTCCCAGCATCAGGGTCTTTTCCAATGAGTCGGTTCTTCACATCAAGTGCCAAAGTGTTGGAGTTTCAGCTTCAGCATCACCCCTTCCAATGAATATTGGACTGATTGGACTGATTTTCCAATTGGAAAATTGGACTGATTTCCTTAAAGATTGACTGGTTTGATCTCCTTGCTATCCAAGGGACTCTCAAGAGTCTTCTCCACCACCACAATTTGAAAGCATCAATTCTTCGGTACTCAGTCTTCTTTATGGTCTGATTCTCACAACCATACATGACTACTGGAAAAACCATAGCTTTGACTATACGAACCTTTGTCAGGAAAGTAATAACTCTACTTTTTAATATGCCATCTAGGTTTGTCAACGTTTTTCTTCCAAGGAACAAGCATCTTTTAATTTCATGCTGCAGTCACCAACTGCAGTGATTTTGGAGCCCAAGAAAATAGTCTCTCACTGTTTCCCCATCTATTCACCATGAAGTGATGGGACTAGATGCCACGAT
Source organism: Bos mutus (assembly GCF_027580195.1). Lineage (NCBI taxonomy): Eukaryota > Metazoa > Chordata > Mammalia > Artiodactyla > Bovidae > Bos > Bos mutus. The sequence continues at coordinate 1,166,425 of NC_091630.1, read as the reverse complement.
CTTAGTTTTTGGAATGTTGAGTTTTAAGCCAGCTCTTTCATTCTCCTCTTTCATTTTCATCAAGAGGCTCTTTAGTTCTTCTTCACTTTCTGCCATAAGGGTGGTGTCATCTGCATACCTGAGGTTGTTGATATTTCTCCCAGAAATCTTGATTCCAGCTTGTGCTTCATTCAGCCTGGCATTTCTCATGATGTACTCTGCATATAAGTTAAATAGGCAGGGTGACAATATACAGCCTTGACATACTCCTTTCCCGATCTGGAACCAGTCCATTGTTCCATGTCCAGTTCTAATTGTTGCTTCCTGACCTGCATACAGGTTTTGCAGGAGGCTGGTAAGGTGGTCTGGTATTTCCCATCTCTTTAAGAATTTTCCACAGTTTGTAGTGATCCACATAGTCAAAGGCTTTAACGTAGTCAATGAAGCAGATGTTTTTCTGGAATTCTCTTGCTTTCTCTATGATCCAACGGATGTTGGCAATTTGATCTCTGGTTCCTCTGCCTTTTCTGAATCCAGCTTGAACATCTGGGAGTTCTTGGTTCACGTACTGCTGAAGCCTGGCTTAGAGAATTTTGGCCATGTCTCTAGTTACTACATATTGACTTAACCCTTGAACAGTTTGTATATAATGTCGCAAATTTTTCCAGTCTTTTCAAGCCTTTCCACTCCCACTACTCTCAGGGAACGACTTTATCTCCTAATCTCTTCTAAAGATCAAATCTATTCTAATATATTTAGCATGCTCTGCATAAAGATTTTATTCATAGTGACTCCATACACAAAATATACTTTGGAGGGTGAGGAATACTGGTAAAAACTTTTTTTCCAGCTTTTTCGTGAGATTAAATTACAGATTGAGATGTTTCTGAGGACAATTGCCTGTCTTGTGTTATATACGAAGGTCATTCTCTGGCAGCCTGGCTCTATTTTTAGTCAATTTGGAGCCACTGGCAGTGGATATTAGGACTATAAATATCCAGGGTAATAGTAATAAGGGGTTTAAGGTCCAATGAGCACTGGATGAACATGCTGTAACATCTCACAACACGCCTTCCCAAGGCAAACACGGCCAACCAAGCGCTACAAGGCGTGCTCAGAACAAAGACAGCTCTTTCCAGCAGACCTCGGAGATACTGTGGGTTTGGTTTCAGACCACTGCAACAAAGCAAATATCTCAATAAAGCAAGTCACACAAACTGTTTAGTTTCCTGGTGCAAATAAAAACAGTGCTGACACTCTCCCGTAGCCCATCAAGTCTGCAATAGTATTATATCTGAAAATCAGTGTGCAGGGAATTACCTGGCAATCCAGGTGTTAGGACTCAGGGCTTTCACTACGGGGCGTGAGTTTGACCCCCAGTTGGGAAACTAAGATCCTGCCTGCTGTGCGGCACAGGCAAATAAGTAAAATAATAAAAGGAAAAAGATCAGTGTGTATATCTTAGTTTAAAAATACATTATGACTGGACTTCCCTGGTGGTCTAGTGGTTAAGAATCCTGCCAATGCAGGGGACACGGGTTTGATCCCTTGTCTGGGAAGATCCCACACATCCCAGAGCAACTAAGCCCCAGGGCCACAGCTCCTGAAGCCCACGGTCCAGGGCCCGAGAGCTGCGGTACTGAGCCTGTGCACCACAGTGAAGAGCAGTCCCTGCTCCGTGCAACCAGAGAAAGGCCCCCAGCAGCAACAAAGACCCAGTGCACTCAAAAATAAATAATTACCTTCAAAAACACACGATTGCTAATGCTGTCACCTGAGTGATCCACAAGTCATAATCTTTTTGCAACAGTAACATCAAAGATCCCTGATCATAGATCACATAACAAATATAGTAATAATGAAAAAGCCTGAAATACTGCAAGAATTACCAAAATGAGACACAGAGCAAATGCTGTGTGTCTGAGCAAATGCTGTTGGAAAAATGGTGCCCCTTGACTAGTTCCACACAGAGTTGCTATAAACTTTCAGTTGACCAAAAAAAAAAAAAAAAGAACGTTACCTCTGAAGCACCATAAAGCAAATAAAATAAGACATGCCGATATGAAGAAGCCAGACAGCTGTCTCTCCTCGTTGGGATCTGACAAGCAGGGGCCACCGTGCTCTCCGAGCCGTCTGGCTGAGCTGCTCTGTCAACCAACCGTGGCAAATGCTCCCAACTTCTTCAGACTCTTTATTTCACCCTTATTTTGAAGTAATAATTTGAAATAAAAATAATAAACGCCCTGTGACCCACACGTCAAATGCTCTTCCCATTTTTTAGACATCGTCTCACTTAACCCCAATAACAGTCATGCATATAGGTGTTATCATCCTCTGTAATTTACAGGGATAGAAATTGAGATACAGAGAAATTAGGGGGTTGATCTGGGGCTTAAGCAATGTGGCTCCAGAGCCTGGCTGCTTAACCACTACCCCATGCAATCTGCCTTGCCTTTGAGATGGACAATATTCAATAAGAAATCAGAAATCAGTTTCCCCATTGTTAAAGCCATTGAAGGATACACATAACTGACCATCAGCCCTAGGGTCAGCTATAGTCAAAACAGAAGTTGTGGAATTCGACAGAACTTGGCTTGAATTCTAAGCGTGGTGAGACCTTGTGTGCAGGTACACTCAGTTGCTCTGTTGTGTCCGACTCTTTGCGACCCCGTGGGCTCAGCTCCTCTGTCCCTGGGATTCTCCAGGCAAGAATACTGGAGTGGGAAGCCATTCTCTCCTCCAGGGATCTTCCCCACAGGGATTTGATCCACACCTGCTTTGTCTCCTGCACTGGCAAGCAAATTCTTTACCACTGAGCCACCTGGGAAGCCCCGTGAGAATTTACCCACTTACGAGCCCTGTGGGTCTCTATGCTTTCATTCTAAAAATGAGAACACAGGCAACTCCTTCACAGGATGGTTTTGAACCAGTGTAGGCAAACTTTTCCTGAAAGGGGCCAAATAATCAATATTTTAGGTCTTGTGGGCCATACAATGATCTATCTCAACTACTCAACTTGTTGTAACATCAAAGCAGCCCCAAACTATACAGAAAACAAGGAGGTAACTGTGTTTCAACAAAATTTTATTTACAAAATAACCAGTGATCAGATCTGGCTGCAGGCTATGGTTCTCCAGCCTCTGATTTTGAGGATGACATGAGATAATATATGTACTTTGCATGATCCCTGGAATACAGGTCATCAAAAATGGTAATATAGTTATGGTTTCAGCGTGAGATGACTGGTGCTTTGGAGCTGGGTCAAAGAAAATCCCAACCAAAATCAAGGAATTTAACATTTTCAGGAAACTCTGAAGTCTCACTTAGGTAAATGGACAGTTTTCATAGACTTTTGAATTACTGATAAATTATCAGTACTCTACCCCCAATTTAATTTTATAGGTAAGGTTGCCAGAGACAATTTTTTTTTTTTTTTTTAGTGTTTTCAATATCGGGGACACATTTATAGTAAAGAAGTATTTCTTGTTTATTTGCAATTGAAATTTAACTGGGACATCCTGGAGCGGGGTAGGAAAGGTTACTGTTGTCTATTTTGGTTTGCTTGTCTTTTCCTGAATCTGACAGCCCGACCTACAGACCTTTATGATGCCATAATTTGGGAACCGCTGGTTTTATCCCATAACAAGAATAGCCCAACACAAGCAACATTTTGTTCTTTCGGGGAGGAAAAGAATTACATTCTTCAGGAATTATCCCCAAGGTTCAAAACTAATAAGTCCCCTGGGTGAAAGCCACTGAAACGCTAAGACAACCAGTGCTCTGCACTCACGGGTGCCAAGAACAAGCTTAGGTCACCCAAGGAAAAAGGGCAATAATCTTGCATTTGTTCCTGCTGACTAAAGTCAAGCAGCTTCCTGGAGATTGTTTGGCGCGCCTCACGTCATGATGTTGAATTAATATCTGAGCAAAATTAATGATGGAAAAACTCAATTATATCCAACATGTCCAAAGTTTTGCAGTTGGATTTGTCAGTAATCAAACTGGGTCCCAAGAAAGTCCATTTTGTCAGTAAACAAAGCTTCTGAGTGGAGAAGAGATATTCTGTGCACATAAACACGGGCGCCTAAATTCCTGATAAATATTTGATAATAAAGACATGGGTGGAGTAGATGTCTTCAGCCATCAGAGGTCTTCCAACAAGTGGGATTATTCATTCTCAGGGGATTTAGGAGAAGAAAGAAAAAAAAATCCGGCTCAGCATGCCACAACTCAAAGTCTTTTCAAATTTTAAAGAGGGAAGATGATATTTGGCACGTCCACAAAGGTGAAAAGCATCAAGTTTTCACTAAAATCGTATGGTATTTAGTATCCAAAGGCCAATATTTGAGTTTCAGGTCTACCACTTCTGAGCTGTGCAACTCTGAATAATTCGCTTGGCCTCTCTGAACCTCTGTTCCTACCCCTAAACCAGAGGTGGGGGAACGCTCATCTCGGGACTGCCCTGGTGGTCCAGTGGTTAAGACGCCCTGCTCCCAGTGTAGGGGCCCATGTTCAGTTCCTGGTCGGGGAACTAAGATCCTGCAGGCCACGTGGCAAGGCCAGAGAAAGGAAAAGAATGCTCATCTGTTACAGTCAAGGTCAAAGGAGATCAGTCAGAAAATGCTTTGTTGTATGACACAGCGACACTCCATCTGCTGTCATGCCTAGGGACATCATCATCTCTGGTGACAGAAGAGCAGAATAATGTTATGTGGTTGTTATCTGCTGAAACCACACAAAGGGAATTATGCTTTCATGAAATTGGTGTTAATTTAAATCTGTATTAAGCCATAACAAAGTATCACAAATCAGATGACTTAACACAAATTATTGTGTCTCAGGGCTGGAGGCTTAGATGTCCAAAACCAAGGTGTCAGAGGGTTGGGTCCCTCTAGGGTCTGATCCCGCCCCCTCCTCTCGGCTCCGAGGATGGCCATCTTCTCTCTGTGTCTCTTCCCATTACCTTCCTCCCTGTCTCTGTGTCAAATTTCCCCTTTTTACAAGGATGGCAGTCACAGTGGGTGACAGCCCACTGGACCTTACTTTGATTACCTCTGTAAAGATCCTTATGATGGTTAATTGATGTGACTGAGCTAAGGGACAGCCCTATAGCTGGCAGAACATTTGTCCAGGTGTCTGTGAGGGTGTTCCTGGAAGAGCTGAGCGTTTGAATTGGTTGAGTAAAGATTACCCTCAACAATATTGATCTGGACCACTTCATACACTCAGGCTTGAACAGAAAAAAAGAGGGACAAAGAGTGAATTTGCTCTTTTTGCTTGATTTGGGGCACCCACCTCCTTCCTCAATATCGGTGCTCCTGGTTCTCAAACCTGGGGATTCAGACTGGGACTTATACCATTAGCCCTGAAATTCCCTGGACTAAAAGTAAATTACACCACCAGTTTCTGGTCCTTCAGCTTGCAGACAATACATGAATGATCTTCTCAGCCTCCATCCTCGGGTGAGTCAATTTTTATAAAAAATCTCTCTCTCAACTATTTGGCCGATGAGTTCATTCATGTTTTTCCATAAGAAGCTGTAATGGAAAAATGCAAATGAACTTTTGAGCCAATCCATATGCACGGAAAATTCTTAAAGAGATGGGAATACCAGACCACCTGACCTGCCTCCTGAGAAATCTGTACACAGGTCAGGAAGCAACAGTTAGAACTGGACGTGGAACAACAGACTGGTTCCAAATCAGGAAAGGAGTACATCAAGGCTGTATATTGTCACCTTGCTTATTTAACTTCTATGCAGAGCACGTCATGAGAAACGCTGGGCTGGATGAAGCACAAGCTGGAATCAAGATTGCCAGGAGAAATATCAATAACCTCATATGCAGATGACACCATCCTTATGGCAGAAAGTGAAGAACTAAATAGCCTCTTGGTGAAAGTGAAAGAGAAGAGTGAAAAAGTTGGCTTAAAACTCAACATTCAAAAAACGAAGATCATGGCATCTGGTCCCATCACATCATGGCAAATAGATGGGGAAGCAATGGAAACAGTGACAGACTTTATTTTTTAGGGCTCCAAAATCACTGCAGATGGTGACTGCAGCATGAAATTAAAAGATGCTTGCTCCTTGGAAGAAAAGCTACGACCAATCTAGACAGCATATGAAAAAGCCCAACAAAGGCTAACAAAGGCCCATCTAGTCAAAGCTATGTTTTTTCCAGTAGTCATGTATGGATGTGAGAGTTGGACTATAAAGAAAGCTGAGCGCTGAAGAATTGATGCTTTTGAACTGTGGTGTTGGAGAAGACTCTTGAGAGTCCCTTGAACAGCAAGGAGATTCAACCAGTCCATCCTAAAGGAAATCAGTCCAGAATACCCATTGGAAGGACTGATGTTGAAGTTGAAACTCCAATAATTTGGCCACCTGATTCGAAGAGCTGACTCATTTGAAAAGACCCTGATGCTGGGAAAGAATGAAGGCAGGAGGAGAAGGGGACGACAGAGGATGAGATGGTTGGATGGCATCACCGACTCAATGGACATGAGTTTGAGCAAGCTCCGGGAGTTGGTGAGGGACAGGGAGGCCTGGCGTGCTGTGGTTCATGGGGTCGCAAAGAGTCGGACACGACTGAGTGACTGAACCGAACTGAACTGACTAATATAAAACTTATCTTCAAATACGGTCACATTTATAAGTATTAGGGGTCGGGACTTCAATGGGTGGGGGACAGATACCATTCAGTCCATGACAAGATCTTTCATTTATTTTGTTAAAAAGTCACCAAACTGATTCACAGTGTTTCCCAACCAAGACCTACTTCTCAGATGAAAACATTTCACTCTACAGTGGAGATATACCTGCTTGTTGAGTGTCTAAGGAGATTAGTTATTCTCTTTAGAGTAAAATTCTAAGACCACGGTCATGTATCTTTTCCAGACACCATATTATTAGGCAGTGTTTCTCTTTTCAGAGAACTCTCTTTATCCTGTAACATACATCATCATTTTTCTTATATTTAGCTTGGAAATAAAAATGTGTCACACTGATAGAGAGATGCTAAAGTTTTTAGATTTCAAATTCTCAATTCTTCAGTCAAGAAATGTATTTACTGGTTATGTCTTACTTCCGCATCAAGCCCACGATTGTTGACACATTTTAAAATCAGATTCCTTCATTACGTTAGAGGACTGAGAAGTGGAGACCTAGGCACACACACATAAAGTCTCATATACAACAGATTTATATAACATAGAGTAGAAATGAAGTTTTTAAATTAAATTAGACCCTTTTTAAACGCATGTTTTCTAAGCAACTCAATATCAGTTTTTGGTCATCAACTGTCTGGCAATTTTACAAAATGTAAATGTCCCTCACAGAATGGATGTATGGGAACAAGATGTACGTCTCAGTTGGTTGTCAAAGCATTCCTGGCAACACTGAAAGACAGGAACAACCTGATGTCCCCCAGGAGGAGTTAGTTAAACAGAGCAGGAGACAGCTACAGAATGGAGCAGAAGTCAGCACCCACGGAGGACCGTGTTTTTGAAAACATACAATGACATGGAGTAAAACACTTGGTATGTTTTACTGAAAAGCAGGCTATAGAAGGATGCTCGTGATTCCAATTTTAAGACTACATGTGCATAAAAGAATATAGAAGGGATATTCACTGACATGTTAATATGCTGGTCTCTAGGTACTAAGATTACAGACAATTTTTTCAGTGTTATTCCCCTTATTAAATTTTTTCTACAAAATGCATAAATCATAAAATGAAAATACGACTTTTTTAATAAATGAGAATTTTCTTCTGAAAGGTTACTGCCTTAAACATTGTATAATTCATACCACTGGGTGACTATTTTTCACAGGTCTTTGTACTAGACTTCTAGGGGATAACAGAGGGAGGTCAAATATGTATAAAGATACACTTCCAGGTGTAAAATAGGTTAACTGGTGGGAAGCTGCCATACAGCAGGGGGAACTCAGGTCGGTGCTCTGCAGTGACCTGGAGCCACAGGCTGGGGCGGGAGGGACGTTTACCGGGCAGGGGATGGATGTATGCACACAGCCGATTCACGTGCCGTACAGCAGAAACTGGCACAACGTGGTAAAGCTACTACACTCTCATTTAAAAACTAAAAACCAAATACATATAAAAATCATTATGTACTGATACTCAGCACTATTAGCAACCCACTCCAGCGTTCTTGCCTGGAGAATCCCATGGACAGAGGAGCCTGGTGGGCTATGGTCCATAGGGTCACAAAGAGTCAGACATGACTGAAGCGACTTGGCATGACGCAGCGCTTAGCACTATAATGCAGCTTATGAAGTTATCAGAAAGCTGGGTGACGGACTTGGCATTTGACTTAGGTTGTTTCTGTTGTTTAGTCGCTCAATTGTGTCCAACTCTTTTGGGACCCCGTGGACTGCAGCCCACCAGGTTCCCCCATCCACGGAATTCTCCAGGCAAGAATACTGGAGTGGGTTGCCATTTCCTACTCCAGGGGATCTTCCTGACCCAGGGATCGAACTCAGGCCTCCTGCATTGCAGGTCAATACTTAATTGCTGAACCACCTGGAAAGCACATTTAGGTTAGGCCTTTATGAAAAAGTATATTCTCAGTAAGGTATTTAGAATATAAAGAGGAGGGGTATTCCTGACAGAGGAAATGGCTTAAGTGAACCAACATGCAACAGAATGCTAGGTCTCCTCTGCTGCTGCTGCTGCTGCTGCTAAGTCGCTTCAGTCGTGTCGACTCTGTGTGACCCGATAGACGGCAGCCCAACAGGCTCCCCCATCCCTGGGATTCTCCAGGCAAGAATACTGGAGTGGGTTGCCATTTCCTTCTCCAAGGTCTCCTCTAAGAGTAACAGAAGTGCAGTATGAGTAGTTCTTAGGGTATCTAACAGGATGCCGGAGGACAAGGCAGGAATACTGAGTCAAGATATGCATGATCATAAAAATTTATCAGATGAAGTCTTTTGAGAGGGAACACTGAGTAGTCTTAATAGCTACTAGGAGGTGACGGGCATTCACTAGAGAGACACAGCGAAACCAGAGCATATGGCTGTCCTACTGACGGCAGGGTCACAGTGGGCATTAAATGCCAAGCTAAGTAAGATATCTTAACTTCATACCCAGAATCTTAGAATCTTGGAGTTGGCAAGAAATGTCAATGCCCTCCAGCTTGGCCACCCCATCCCTACCTCTGTAATTTTCCCTAGAATATTTATCAAGCCTTTGTTTAAACATCTCTGTGACAAAGAACACACTGCCTTGGACCAGCTCTGTTAGAAAGCTCTTCATTGTACCGAGCTGAAATTTATCTCCCTGTATCTCCCACCCATTTGGCCCATTGCTGCCATCTCAGACAGACAGGCACAGTCTAAGCTTTCTTCCAGGAGAGAGGAAGACATAGAGACAATTGAAGAGGCTCGCTGGACTTCTCTGCGGGTTACATGTCCTGCAGCCGTCCCTACAGCAGCTCGAGGCATGGTGCTCCTTGCTTTCTAGCTCCTGAGCTTTGAAAATGCGACTCTCTTCTCATCTGCCTGCTACCACGTTGACTGGAGCCACCATCCCTTCTTGCTTATACCACAGCGATTCCTCCTAAGCCGTTTCCCCTTTCTTCCCTCTCTCTCATTGACCATCCCTCCAACCCATTGTCTATATTGATCTTTCCAAAACTGATTGATCTTTCCAAACTATGTTGATCTTTCCACAAAATTGACTGTGACACTGCCCTGCTTACAACCTTCAGTAGCTCCCTACTGCTCTGAGGGTCAGTCAGAGCCTCGCAGCATGAAGTTCTAGTCCCACCCACTTCTCTGGTCTGTCTCTCTCCTCCTCCTCACTCTGGGTGCATGCCCCTTCCCTCGATTCCTTGCATGGGATTTCTGCCCCACCGAAGTCACTTCACCTACACGTGGAACCTTCTTCCCTCCACCACCTGCACCTTGCTAACCCATACTTCGCTTCTGGATTTCGGTATAAACATCACTGCCTCTAAAAGTTTACCCTGATTCCATTAAGTCTGAATTAAAAACCCCTTAAGTGGTTCCTCAGGGACCTAAGCTTCCCCTATTATAGCAAGTGTAACATTGAATTAAAATCCCCTGCTTGTTCATCTAGCACCTTGCCTATACTGTGAACGCCCTGAAAACAAGTCTGTTTTTTTAGCACCATGATCATCAGTATCTAAGCACAGTGATTGGAACATGCTATGCTATGCTAAGTCACTTCAGTCGTGTCTGACTCTGTGTGACCCCATAGACGGTAGCCTACCAGGCTCCCCATCCATGGGATTTTCCAGGCAAGAGTACTGGAGTGGGGTGCCATTGCCTTCTCCGGATTGGAACATAGTATGCAAATATATATGTATGTGTGTGTATATATATATATATATATATTTTACAGTATGGATGGATTTTATGGATTTTTCCATAAGATGTTACCAAAAAACTTGAACGAACTTTTTGGCCCACCCAATATATGTATACATGAATGTGTACACATATGTATATATATACACACTCTATACACATACACACATATATACATACTATACACACACACACACATATATATATAATTTTTCTATAACATCTTACAGAAAAATCCAAATGAACTTTTTGGCCAGCCCAATATATGTGCTCAAAAAATATATATATATATGGCAACCCACTTCAGTATTTTTACCTGGGGAACCCCATGGACAGAAGAGCCTTGCGGGCTACAGCCCGTGGGGTTGCAAACAGTCGGAGACAACTTAGCAACTAAACCACCACCACATACATACATGTGCTCAAAAAATGCTAATGAGTTCATATCTAGCACCCAGAACTATATACAATTGTTCTAAATGTGGTTTGCATAACACATATTAGAGTGACAATTGCCTTACATGTTCTATATTCCACACCTCTTTTAATAAAACCGAACAGTATTTTAGCAGAAAATTTCATGATGGATTTTATTGTCCATTTAAGTCCCTACACTGTAAGTATATGAAGCCACCACTTCCGTCTTTAACTTTCCTTCTTCTGTGCTCGAGCACGCGTGCTCTCTCTCTCTGTGTCACACACACAATAATTTGCAAATGATTTTGGGCACACATGATACATTTTGCATCTATTTTTGCACACTCCTTCCAAAGATAAAATATCAAAGTGTACTACAACTTATTGCTAACTTCTGGCTTCCTAATCCTTAATTAAGCCTTGTCTCTGAGCAAACATGAGTAGTGTGCTATGCCTTCCTGGATATTAATAATATTGAATAAAACAGGAGTGGAGATGGACCCAGGAGCACACCTTCTAAAGAGGTCCATCTGCCGATCAGCTATGCTTTAGTGAATGTGTTCGGACAGTCATTGATGCAGCCCACATGCATGCTTCTAATGCAGGAGCACGTCACGAGATCTGGGCCCTTCCTAAAATCACGGTTTTTGAATTGATTAGGTAAACTGAGTATAATTACATTCCAGATGTTAATCCTTTCATAAACTTTATTTTAGTTATCCTTTTTTAATAGATAATAAAACAGTTGCTCAGAGAGAAAGTCATGCAGCTCATGAGTGCTCAAGCAGGGACATGACCTCCAGCGTTTCAACTGCAAGTTCAATGGCACCCAGTCCACTGGGACCCTCCCAAAAGAGAAAAGGTGCGTTCTTGGACTGCAGTGGGCTCCTGGTGATCACCACCTATTCTCCCAAATGCCTGCTGGATGAATAACATCTTTGATTAGAGATTCTGAACCTGAGGTTCATGACCATGCCAGGGGCCCAGGAGTAGGCTTGGATGAACCTCCTGAAAGTTTACAAAAAGCACCATGTGGTGTATATGACACATTTTTTTCTAAAAGGTAATGTATGTTTGGATCTCACAGTAATGTACTGTGTCTCCAAACAGTTCAAAGAACAATTTGCAGTTAAATAGCTCCCTATTAGAATGTCACCGTCACTCTGTCTATAGAGTTCTGAATGCACGTGTTTCTTTAGAAAATCAATTTGAAGTTTTTCATCTCTAGTCTCCAAAGCCTCCATCACTCCAGCAGGCCTCAGAAATCTCATCTGGTGGTCCCTTCAGAGCCTTGCTTCTGGTGTCAAAACATGCCAGCTTGATTCTTTGATGTCAGTTTATCAAAGGGCTCTCTTAGAGGCCCAGTTTGAGACTCCCCTGGCCGTCCCAGAGTTGGAACGTTGAGCTTCTAATGCAGGGGGCACAGGTTCAATCCCTGGTCAGGGAGCTAAGATCCTACATGCTGGGCGGCCAGAACAACAAAAGAAGTCCACCTCGCTTGGGTTATCTCAAACACCCAGAAAGTTTACACCTTCACTTGTTAAATACTTGGAAGACTGTGCCTGTCCCTGATAATCAGGGTTGACATTCATTTTTCATTCTTTACATGTTGTATTAAACATTGTATCTCTGTCACCTTATTCAACGCCTGAGGATCATTGTCACTGACCAGAATTGTACAAGAATTCACATAAACACATTGAGCGTCCCCCCTGGGTCCAGAGAACAGGCTCAAAGGACGAGAGGACAGACAGAGCTGATCCTGCCCTCGAGGAGCCTACAGACCAGTGGAGGACGGACAAGCAAGCAGACTCTTGCAACAAAGAATGGTAAATGCTCTGACAGAAGAGATGAGGAAACTCTGGGAGAAAAGGAGAGGACCACCCACCCTGCTGGAGGATAAGGAGCTGATGGCCTGGGTGGTCTCCAGGAGAGGGGCTGCCAGCCGAGTCTAAGAAAAAACAGAAGTCAGACCAGACCCAAGAGAAGGACACGGAGGAAAGTCAAGGTGAGGAAATAGCTTCACATGCCTGAATTTACACACTGCATGAGTACGGTGTGCATCACATGTGCATCATACATGGAGAGGGAGTGGGTGACTGATAAGACAGCACACTGAAGACAGAGGTAAAGGGCAAGTCCAGAGCTCCCGTGTACATCAACATTGTTCTCAAAAGGAAAAACCAGGAACCCACTGTGGACTCTTCCAAAAAGATCTGCATGATTGCACTGCATTAGAAAGACCATTTGATACAGGACGGATACAGGGCGCCTGGGGGTGGGCAGTACTGGTCTCAAATGAAACTCACAGAAAGCTGGGACGGGAGTCAACGTGGGGCAGTCCTGACTGACACTGAACTGACACTGAGCTGGCCTGGAGACACTGGCAAGTGCACAAAACCCATGAGGCAGGGAAGGGGACAGGACTTGGGGACTGACCAGGTGTCATGAATGAAAGGGGATGATGGCTCTGTCCAGGGTGACTCTGTCCTGTCTGGCTTGGACAACGAGGGACCCCCATTTGAGCGGTGGACAATGGCAGAGGAGTGGGCCTAGGAGGGGAGGGGAGGAGACGCTCAGTCTGAATTCGTGGACTTGAAGAGGCTCCATGAGACCGCAGAGCGGAGAGATGCTGTAGAGAAGGGTGGCATTTAGGAGAAAGACCCAAACAGGCTAAAGATGTGTATGAAGCGGGGGAAACCATGGAGGTAGATGAGGTGTGCCAGGGAGACCAAGGGGAAGATGGGAGGCAGTCAATGGTGACAGGTCAGAGGGGACCAGGAGGCCAGCATCAAAGGCTCCAGGACAGTAAAATTCTTCAGAGAGAGGATGACCAACCACTCACAATGACACAGACAAGCCCTGGGGAAGGCTGAAGGCAACAGACTGCACGGTTGAGGCCCCAGAGGCCTCTGGCACCCCAGCCAAGCTTCGTCCTCAGAGGCAGAGCAGAGGCCCCTCCGCACTGCCTGGGGCCGAGCGCGGTACTGCTAGTGGTGCAGAGCCGGCCCGCCGGTGAAGGAGCCGTGAGAGACGCAGGTTTGAGCTGGGGTCGGGAAGATGCCCTGGAGGAGGACACGCAACCACTTCCGTGTTCTCCCCTGGAGAATCCCTGGGCAGAGAGGCCTGGTGGGCTGCAGTCCATGGGGTCTCAAAGAGGCAGACTGACTGAGCGACTTAGCGCAGGAGGACATGGAGACGGTGTCACCCACTCTTTCAAGAAGTTGGGTGGGAGAGATGGGAAGGCGGCGGAGAGGAAGTGCGGAAACAAACACCTACTGAATGAGGAGAGGAAGCGCGGAAACGCGACAAACACCTACTGGCTGAGGAGAGGAAGCGCGGAAAAGCGATAAACACCTACTGGCTGAGGAGAGGAAGTGCGGAAACAAAGACCCACTGACTGAGGTGAGGAAGCGTGAAAACTCGACAAACACCCACTGGCTGAGAAGAAGCGCGGAAACGCGACAAACACCTACTGACTGAGGAGAGGAAGCAAGGAAACAAACACCTACTGACTGAGGTGAGGAAGCGCGGAAACGTGACAAACACCTACTGGCTGAGGAGAAGAAGCGCGGAAACTCGACAAACACCCACTGACTGAGGAGAGGAAGCGCGGAAACGCGACAAATACCTACTGACTGAGGAGAGGAAGCAAGGAAACTCGAGAAACACCTACTGACTGAGGAGAGGAAGCAAGGAAACTCGAGAAACACCTACTGACTGAGGAGAGGAAGCGCTAGACAAACACCTACTGGCTGAGGTGAGGAAGCGCGGAAACACACACTCACTGGCTGAGGTGAGGAGGACGGTCCGTCCCTGGCCCCGCCAGCCGGAGGGGAACGACCTCCACAGACGCCAGGGCGGCCTCCCCCTCTGCGTCCTGCCGGGCGCCAGCGGGGCTTTTGTTCCCCTGCCCTTATTGGGGGTGAACCTTTAAACCGAAACCAGGGCGTGTGGCGGACGGCAGCCCCGAACCCTGCCGCCCTGGGCCCCCGTCCTGCCCCGCGGGGTTCCGGCTCCCAGGCGGCTCGGCCGGACTCCGCGGCCCCAGCTCCGCTCCCGGGGAGGAGGCTCCGCTCGTCCCGGTGAGGCACAAAGGCCCGCGGCTCGGGCGCGGACCCGGCCTGTGGAAGGGGCTCCCCCGCCTCCGGGGGGCGTCCCCTCCGGGGCCAGGCGGAGGACCCCCGAGAGCTTCGCCGTAACCGATGGCTTAAGACGACAAGCCCGTCCTCCCCGCATAGCCCTGGTTCCGCAGGCAACGCACAGAGCGCCCGGCCGGCCCCAGGACGGAGCCCCGCGAAGCCCGACCCCGCTGCGCGCGGGGCGCCGCCGCCGGGACCGGCGGCCGGGTCTCCCGAAGCGGGGCGCGCGTTTGCAGACCCCGACGCGCCCGGGCGCCCAGGCTGGAGGCGAGCCCCGCTCCGCGCCCCGCGGAGCCCACCTACCCGCTCGGCGCGGCGGCCCATGCTGCTGCGGCCCCGCGCGGCCCCGCCGGCCCTGCCCCCGGCCGGCCGCCCGCCTCCCGGCCTCCCCGCGCGGGGCCGCCGTCCCGGGGCCCCGGCGCCCATTGGGAGCCGGCCTCCGGCAGGACGCGCGCGTGACCTTTGCCTGGAGCGGCCCCGGGGGCGCAGACGGGGCGTCCGGGGGCCGCCGTCCCCACCCCGACGCGCCGGGTTAATGTTTCTCTTTCAGGGAGACTCCATGGGGTCTGACTTGCCATTGCTCCTGCATCCGGCCCCGGCCTCTCCCCGGGTTTTCCTGCCGCGCGGTTGGTGAGTTCCCTGAATTAGCATTTCCAGGTTAAACGCGGGCAGTGCCTCCTATAAGGTCCTCTCACACTCCGGGAAATAATACCCCCATTATCTCCCCCTAAAGCCTGCAACAGTTGACAAAGAGCTTTGGACAATCAGCCTGTCATTTGACCTCCCAAACAATGCCAGGAAGGCTCTCCTACGACTGCCATTCTACACAGAAGGAAAAAACCGCTCCAGAAAAATAAGATATCTGCCCAATCAGCCAACCAGAAAGTGAAATCTGCGGGGGGTTTTCAACCACATCCTGGGTGCACCCACAAACCACCCACCTCCCTACTGAGTGACCCACCCCACTAACTGGATTATAACACAGAAGCACCTATTATAGTTATAATGTATAACACAGAGCAAAGATAACTATTCAACATTCTAATTTTTGGATTATAAGTGTTAGAAAGTGTTAAAAAAAAGTGTTAAAAGTTAAGGATATCCACAGATATCTTGAGTTCATAGACTACATTGTTTTATTGTCTGATTTCTCCTCTTTACCAGCTGCTAAAAGGATGCTGCAGGAACCAGACTGGCCAATCTGAAGTGCTGGAACAAGCCCGGGGATCCCTGAGGCTGCTCTGAGCCCATCACTGGCCTTGGTCAGAGTCTTTTCCCCTCCTTTTTCTGGGCCCTTCCAGATGGTGAAATACTGAATGGAAGGGGAAGGGGCTATGAGACTGTAAAGAGAGCCCTGAACAAGGAGTCAGTGTACCAGAGTTTTAGTGTGAGGAGGACAGCTGTGGTGCGGGTCTGCAGAGATGCTCTGGAGACAGCTGGTCTGGAAAATGGCATCATTGTGATTTTTCCACTGAGACAAGGGGAGAGGGGCTGATACTCACACTCAGTCTGGAAGGACTGGAAGGTTTCGGCCAGGAGAAGAGGAAGAAGGACATCACTGACCCGGATAGCATCATGTCCAAAAGCTGTCCTGAGGCCTTTCTGAAAATAGTTCCTACAGGCGAGAACAGAGGGTGTGGGAGGCTGTGACTACAGAGGAGGGTGTGGTTTGGACTCTGACCTTCTGTGTCTCTTGAGGGGATTTGGACTTCATCCTGCCAAGCCTGATGGGTTACTATGACTGGCCTGGGTTACCAGCCCTTAACACAAGGGTGCAGGAGTCATAGACTATTCTACAGTAAGAAATGTGTATCTGTCTGGTGGTTGTGGGCATTGGTGTCATCAGACAGATACAGTTTCTTCTTTTTCCTAGCTATAAACTGCAAGCAATATATTTAACCTCACTAAGCCTCAGTTTTCTCATCAGTAAAATGGGGATTATGTTATGTGCTATGAGAATTAAATGAAATTATGTAGGTCAAACTTGCCTTTCTTCTTACAGTGACAAGTAGCTACTGTTATCCTTGCAAGTACTTTAATGTGTGTGTGCAGGGCTACCACGGAGTAACAAGGAACTAGCTCCGTTCTGATGCCTTCCCTTCTTCCCATTATGCTTATTTGGCTTTTGACTCATTAGAATCCTTCTGCTTTTTTCCTCCTTCTCGACATCACTTCCTTCCTTTATGTCCTGGTCTAGACTTTAATGTCAGTTTCGATCTTAACTCGCTTTCCTGCTCAGTTTGTTTGTTTCCCGGTCCAACCTGGGTCAGACCGTCTCCAAAGCCCCAGCATCGTGCTCTGCAAGAGCCACACAACAGTGCATAGCGTGTCCTCTGGCCCCAGCATCTGCATACCCCACAGTGCGGTGCCCGGCGCCCAGACGCCTTATATGCAGCCCTGGCCAGCCCCCCGCCCACTCCACGGTCCTTCCCACCCCTCAGAACCCCAAGCCCGCTCCCGGCCGCCTTTCTTTCAGCAGACAGTCTCCTCTTCGCCAGCAGAGATCACAGGAACTAGCAGGAGGGAGCTCTGCTTCCTGTCCTGGCACCAGAAACTGTATGTCCAGTCTCCATTCTGCATGCGACAGAATCCCTGTCTTCTCAGGTCTTCTGGAACATTCTTTCATCAACCATCCCCTTAGCTTTCAGTTTGTTCTCTACTGATTTCATCACAATCTATAAACACATTCAGCTGTCTCCCACAGAGCGTGCTCCATTTTTCCTAATATCATCTGAATATATGCCTATTCTTTTTTAACAACGACACATACACACCACGTGTCTACTGCATGGAACATACTTCTCGGTGGATCTTCCAAGGCCAGTTCCTCCTTTAGAACCAAGTTGTAAGTCACCTCTTCAAAGAGCCTTTCCCCGACCAGCCAATCCAGAGAGCCGTCCTCTCCCTCGTTATCAGCTGTCAGCCTTCTTCACTTCGGTCACATCCTTTACCCCGCGTAAATATTTTCTGAAAAAAGAAATGAATGGATGAATGAATGATTCCAGGAATGGGATCATTGAGCTCCTGCCTATCTTGCGATCCTCTTCCCCGGGTCCTCCTCACAGCATCTGTTATCTGGGCGTGCAAGGCAAACAAGCCCTGCACTCTCGTGGCTCTAAGCTTCTGCATGATGTCAGCTCTACCAAGATCACCCACACAGCTTCTCAGCTGCCTGAGGCGTTTGCTTGCTGCTGGACTGCCAGGAAGATCTGGTATCCTCCCCAGGGTCCCCAGAGGGCTACCCCCTCTCCTTGCTTGTGTCCCTGGTAGAGTGGTCATGTTGCTGCCAACAGCTGTGTCGTGATTCGTTTTGACTCGAAGATCATTGCTGTGCTTATTTTTATTTTTTGTTTTGGGTTTTTTAACAGCCACATTGAGCTATAAATCACATAACATACAATTCCTCAATTTAAATGGTACAAGTCATGGTTTTTAGGGTATTCACAGAGTTAACCATCACCACAATCAATTCTAGAACATTTTCATCACTCCAAAAAAAAAGAACGCAAAACATTGTAGCCATTAATCATCCATTAATGACTCCCCAATCTTGCAGTCCTAGATGACCACCAGTCTACTTCCTGTTCCTATAGATTTACCTGTCTTGTACATTTCATGTAAATGGAAGCATACAACACCCGTTTGTGTGTGTGTGTGACTGTCACTTCTTTCTGCATCTGAAGACTCACTTGGCCACAGGACCCCTTTCACGTTGAATCAACATGGCAGAATGTGGACTCTGTAGAGTGGTTTGCTCCGGAGAAGAAACCAGGGCAATGTTTCTTAAATCACGTCACACAGCATCCTGGGAAATCATCTGAATTCCTGAGCTGGAGCAAGGAGGCTCAGGCTTAGCTACCCTTGCCCTCGCAGGAGGAAGGGGAGCACGCAGACTCCAGGCGGGCTCGCCCGACCTCCTGCACCATGAGGACCCGCGCCGAGGACAGACTGCCTGCGTCTGCCGGACCTCTGTGTGCGTGAGCTGTCACCTTCAGTCCCGGCTGTGCTCAGTCGTGTCTGACTCTTCACAGCCCTGTGGGCTCCTCTGTCCATGGGCTTCTCCAGGCAAGAACCATGGGTGGGTTGCCATCCCTCCTCCAGGGAATCTTCCCAACCCAGGGATCGAACCTGGGTCTCTTACATCTCCTGAATTGTCAGACGGGTTCTTTACCGCTATCCCAGCTACCTCCTTTCTAAAAAGAGGATAGAAATCATCCTGTCTCATAAGCAGCACATTGTAGGATCGTAGTAAAGATTAAATGAGAAGATACATGGCAAATGCATAGCACAGTGCTTGGGAGATTATAAATGCCTGATAAATATTTATGATGTTGTAGTTGTTGTCTGACCACAGCTGTTTTCACACTGTTTCTCTAAGTAAAATTCAATATGGAAAGAGGGTTCTGCTGTTTTACAAAAGTAATTCAAACCATTATTCTAGGAAAGCTTCACACACCGTGTGGAGATCCCCCGCCAGATGGTCATGTGCGTTCTGCTTGATGAAAGTAGGGACGGTGGGGAGCTGAAGCTTCAGCTGAAGAGCAACCATTAGTGGAAAGTTGTGGGGGGCGGGTGGGTGGAGACGGATTGGGCTCGGTTGTCGCCCCGCAGCATGTGGGATCTTAGTTCCCCGACCAGGGATCGAACCTGTGTCCCCTGCACAGGAGCGTGGGTTGTTAACCTCTGGCCCACCAGGGCTGTCCCTGACTTCCCCTGCTGTGAATGGCCTTTCCTGCACGTCTGGCAAACCTCTGTGCAGATGCTGCCCGACCGTCTTTTTCTTGCCTTCCTCCCATCTGGGACGGGACAGCCGTGTACATGCCCGTGGGCCTGTGTCCAGCCACCACCTGTGCCGATGACTGAGAACAGCTGAAACACAAAGGGCCTTTTTTTTTTGAGTGTTTAATGTTTTTTTTTTTTTTATTTATTTACTTTTTAATTGAAGGATAACTGTTCTACAGAATTTTGTTGATTTCTGCCAAACATCAACATGAATCAGCCATAGGTGTACATATATGTGTCTCCCATTAACAGCTCTGGGCTTAGCATACAAGGCTCATCCCTCCAATTTTCAGATATATATTGAGGACCTACTATGAGCTGACATTTCAAAATGCAAAGACTTCATAGAAGCCTGGGGTTATCACACAGAAGAATCTTCAGACAAGGAAATAAGACCCAGAGAAGGGTATATCTCATCAAGTTTCTCCAGAACCTGAGAGAGGAAAACATTAGGGATTAGAGTCCAGCTCTTCCTGACACCTTGCTCTTTCACGGCAGGGATTTTTCGCCCTTTGCTTAAAATAGATTTTCCGAGTGTCCATGTCGATTCCAGACTCCCTCACCGTCTCCTCCCCCCATTCTCGCCCCAGCAACCATAAGTTCATTCTCTAAGGCGGATATGTACACTCTGCTAGATTCAGAATGGGTAGCCAACAAAGTCCTCACAGGAAACTTGGCTCGGTGTTACGTGGCACCTGGATGAGAGGGGAGTGTGGAGGGTGAATGGAAAGATGGATTTGTGTGGCTGAGTCCCCTCGCTGTCCAAATGTCACAGCACTGTTAATCAGCCATACTCCAATATAAAATAAAAACTTTTTTAAAAATTAATAAAAATCAAGAGACCTAAAAAAATAAAACAACAGATTTTTGAACATGATTAGAAAACTAGAGAAAATATGAACGATTATTTTGTTCGTTAATGGTTTTTCCAGACCAAACGCTAGCCCTCAAGCACCCCTGAGTTGGAGCCAGAAGATATGAACACAGACCAAGGCCAGTCTGCAGTGCGGCTGACTCCATCACTGTCTGACTCCCTGTCCGCCTCACACCCACCCTGCGGGCTCACGTTTCACCCGCGCCAGGCCAACCAAGGGCCTGTAAAAATTTAACTTGGTGCGATTGCACAACCGTGAAAGCTCAAGCTGCTTTTCTGGATAATGAATGAGATTCTTCAATTTCCTCGTGAAAAAGTTTCCAGGGGGAGGCCAGACAACACAAACATCGGTGTCCTCGGCGCAGGTGAGGTGATGATACCTCAAAAGGCCGAAGGGGACATGCATTTGGACACGCATGGGGGACTCAAAGAGTCTTGTGCTGTTTCTCTGTCTGCTCCTTTGCCGAGTTTCTATTGTTAAGAATCCTTTTGGAGGGAATAGATATGTTTGTCACTTTGTTGGGTTTTTAAAATTAATTTTTATTGTAATTGTTTTGTGATGTGTTAGTCTCTATAGCAAAATGAATCAGCCTTACACGTATATGTCCCCCCTTCGTACTTCCTTCCCCTTCAGGTCCCCACAGAGCGCTGAGCAGGGTTCCCTGTGCTCTCCGGGAGGTTCTCATAGTTATCTGTTTACACGTAGTATCAATACTACGCGGGTATCCATCCCAATCTCCCAATTCCTCCCACCCTCCCACATTCCCCCTTAGTTCATATATTTGTTCTCTATGTCTGTGTCTCTATTTCTGCTTGGCAAATAAGATCATCTATACCAGTTTTCGAAATGCATATGGCCAAACTCATCAAATTATATACATTAGATATGCACAGATTTTTAATATCAATTATACCTCAGTAAAGGTGTTTAAAAAAAAAACTGCTTCCTCACTGAGTCGAAATCATGGTTCAGCAAATCCACTGTTCTGTCTCTGACTGATGCGGGCTTCTGGCAAGAAAGAGTAAGAGACTCCCGTTCCTGCCTGGTTCCCCTCAGGCTGCTGCTTAGCTTCTCTCTGCTCACAATGGTGCTGATTCTGATGGATGCCACTCCTTAAGGCCAGGCCTCCGCTTCCTCTGAGAAAGCCCCCTAACCATTCCTCTTGACTCCAGTTTGGAGTCTCCAATCTCCCTTCCAAACTGCGGTTGGACAGATCAGCCTAAAATTCCAACCTGAGCTAATGCCTCTGCTTGGTGCCCTGCAAGGCTTTCCACTGTTGCAAAGATAAAGTGTCAACTCCTTAACCTCATTAAGTGATAATCTGGTCAGGGTTGTTGGCTGTTGACAAAGGTTTCTAGCTAAGGATTCTAGTTAGCTGGATCCTGGTCCATGTTGCCCAAGCCAAGCCGTGAGCCCAGCCCTGGCCATTCTGCCTCAGAGCCAGGAAGGGCGGGAGGTGCCCCAGGACCTGCTGCTCCCTGCTGGCGGTGCATGCTTACTAGCTCTTCTGCCTGCTTCCTTCTTGGCCTCAGCATTGTAACCCCTCCTTCTTAGCATCGCGGATTCCCCTCTGCCTCGCTGCTGACTCTTTACCCGCGTTCTCGTCCACATTCTTCTCTTCACCTGGGTAAGTCTTTCTTCTTAAATAGCACCTTAAATAGCACTTAAATAGCACCTTCCCTGACCCTCTTGGATTAGGTTAGGAGTCCCCAGCATGGAGAAGACTCTTGAGAGTCCCTTGGACAGCAAGGAGATCAAACGAGTCAACCCTAAAGGAACCCCAAACCAGTCAATCCTGAATATTCATTGGAAGGACTGATGCTGAAACTCCAATACTTTGACCACCTGATGAGAAGAGTTGACTCATTGGAAAAGACCCTGATGCTGGGAAAGATTGAAGGCAGGAGGAGAAGGGGACAACAGAGGATGAGATGGCTGGATGGTATCACCGACTCGATGGACATCAGTTGGAGCAAACTCAGAAACCCACTGGAACATTCAGGCAAGAGATGATGAAGATGTAGACCTGACTTATGGCAACGGAGATGAGAAAGCAAATTTTTTTTTAATTGCAGAGGAAAAATCACTTGGACTTGATCAAATATGGTTATAAGGAAGGGAGAAGAATCAGAGAAGGTCCCAGGGTTTCTAGCTTTAGCAACTGGGTGACTGGGAGTGTCACCATCTGAGCTCAGAACTATGAAGATAGTGAGTTCACTTTAAGATGTATTCAGTGTAAGATATGGACTTTGCTCAGAAAAGTAGGACTTACCTCTCTATACAGTTTTGGTCATACCTCACATGTAATAGGTGCTTAAAACGCTTCTTGAATGGAATTGAAGCTGCAGTACATCCTACTTGTAGAATTTTCAATATCTATTTTCAACTGTCTTTTGTCAGATTCCATACAGACTCATCCAACCATACTGGTCTCATGTCATCCATATGACAAGCTAAGAAATTTCACCCCCTGGAAACTATGACTAAGAAGTTTTACTGCAATATTAATTTTCACTAAGTGGTGGAAGGAGTCAGGGACAAGGTATTTACGAGAGCAACCACAAATCAGACCAGGCCTACACTTGGCTTTCGATTTCCCTACAAATTTCAGAGAAGCCATAAAAGACTGGAGCGAAATCTGGTTGGTTGATTAGAAACATGTGAAGGAACCCCAACCAGGCACGTGTTTCGCATTTCCTACTCCAGAGCTTGCCAAGTATTCATCATTGTCCTCCCCGTGTTATTCCAGAAGGCGTCACCGCTCCAGCTGGCCTTTTGGAAGGACAGGGCTGGGGTCAGGAGCGCATCCACAACCCAGGCTCCCCTGGAGACGGGGAGGGCGAGCCACGCGGAGGGGGCCGCCCTCACCCCATCTCCTCAGCCCTGCTTCCCGGGGCTCCCCTGGAGACTGAGAGGCTGAGCCACGCGGATGGAGGCCGCTCTCTCCCCATCTCTGCAGCCCGGCTCCCCTCCGTGCCGCCCCCCATCTCCTCAGCCCTGCTCCCCTCCGCGTCCCCTCAGCCCGCCCTGCTCACCTCCGCGGCAGGAGAGAGCGGGGAGCTTGCAGACGCGCCCCCTCGAGGGAGAACACGGGCTGCTTCAGTCTCAACCTCTCCCTCCCGGAAAGCAGATTCCAGAACGCAATGGGAACAACCAGAAAGTCCCAAGTTTGACACCAAACTCCACCACCCGTCTCGGGTAATTTACTTAATCTCTCTGAGCCATGAAAGTGTTAGTTGCTCAGTCGTGTCCGACTCTATGCGACCCCATGGAGCCCGCCAGGCTCCTCTGTCCATGGATTTTCCAAGCAGGAATACTGGAGTGGGTTGCCAAGCCCTTCTCCAGGGGGTCTTCCCCACCCAGGAATCAAACCCGATCTCCTGCACTGCAGGCAGACTCTTCACCATCTGAGTCTCTGAGCCTTAGATTTCCGCATTTCCAAAATGAGGATAAGATGACTTGCTTGAAAGGTAAAGAACGGAAGAGGTAACTCGTGTAAAACACATACATGCGTGTGGCATCAACACCCCTGTCTGGTCCCTTCTTGCCCTTCCTCTGTGGGGTGACGTGCCCAAGCCAACGTGGAGCCCAGACTGCCATCAGCAGAGTCCCCACCACCCGAACCCTCCAACGTCCGGTGGGAACCGTCCAGTGTTCAGTTGCTCTGAAGAGGGCTCAGGTTCATCTAGTCGTCGTGGGGCTCACAGAGCAGATGGGATGAGGAGAAACCTGGCCTCCCTCAGATTAAAGTCCTCCCAGAGCAGAAATGACAGAAAAGCTAATTATGCCTGAAAGTGTCAGATCAGAGCTCATAAAAGAGGTATCCTTCGAAGTGGGCCTTAGTGGATGAGGAACAATTTTCCAGGAAGGAATCAGAGACATTCATGCCAAAAAAGGTAACGGAATAAAGACACTGAGGTGATGATGTGCTCAAGAAACCATAGGTATGGCTGTGGTAGGTGTGGCTAAAGGAACGGCAATGTCAGGGGAGGGCTCAGTTCAGTCACTCAGTCGTGTCCACCTCTGTGACTCCATGGACCACAGCACGCCAGGCCTCCCTGTCCATCACCAACTCCCGGAGTTCACTCAGACTCACGTCCATTGAGTCAGTGATGCCATCCAGCCATCTCATCCTCTGTCATCCCCTTTTCCTCTCACCTTCAATCTTTCCCAGTATCAGGGTCTTTTCCAATGAGTCAGCTCTTCGCATCAGGTGGCCGAAGTATTGGAGTTTCAACTTCAGCATCAGTCCTTCCAATGAACACCCAGGGCTGGTCTCCTTTAGGATGGACTGGTTGGTTCTCCTTGCAGTCCAAGGGAAGTGAAGACATCTTAAAAAGACCAGCATCATTTCATTTGGAAACATCCATCAAAACTGCAAAGAAAGGGACTTCCCTGGTGGTACAGAGGACGGGAATCCGGCCGCCAACACAGGAAACACAGGTTCCACCGCTGGTCCAGGAAGAGTCCACACACTGAGAGGCAACTAAGCCCATGAACCACAACTCCTGACTGGGCTGCGGGGCCCGTGAACCACAACAGCTGAGCTCACGCGTGCCATTAAAGCGCTTCAGTCCTGTCTGACTCTTGGTGACCACACGGACCATAGCCTGCCAGGCTCCTCTATCCATGGGCTTCTCCAGGCAAGGACACGGGAGTGGCGTGCTGTGCCCTCCTCAAGGGGATCTTCCTGGCCCAGGCATCGAGCCCACCTCTCACGTCTCCTGTGTTCTTTACTGAGCCCCCACTGAGCTGCAATTACTGAGGCGGGGCGCCAGGAGCCCCTGCTCCGCAGCAAGAGAAGCCCCCTTCACCGTGACTGGAGAAAGCCCGCGTGCAACAAGGGCAACTCAGCGCAACCAGAAGTGAATAATTAAAAAGCTGTAAGAAGAAATGAAGACGAGCTTTCCATTCTTCTCTCTCTTTCTAAAAAAAAGACTACAAAGAAAGAAGTCTGGCATTTTTAGTCTGTAAAATGGGAAAGCTGGGTTTGGGAGAATTCAATGAGTTCCCAATTCCTAGAACTCCACCCTTTCAAAAGTATTCAGTGAAGGTAAGAAAAAAATACACTGAAGACAATTACAAGACAGTGGGTCATAAGACTGCAAAGCTCATTTAGTCAAAATGTGATGTTCATTGGAAACACCAGTGCAAGCTTTTTAAAAACATTTTTATACATCTATCTATTTATTCACTCACTTTTTGACCAAGAGAAATGCTGGGAGACGGTGAGCAAGGTCACCTAGGCCGCGTCAGCAGGAGGCGTCCATGCTCGGCGGGGCTTCCGCACCTAATCCTGGAAGTCATGCAGGGTCAGTGAAGAGATCTGGAATTTGCCCTACTGAATGTGATTGCATTGTGTATTTAGCTTTTTAAATTCTCATTATGAAAGCCACATACATTTAAAATATTCAAAAGGATATAGTAAAAAATGAATCCTTCTCTTTATCCCAGACCACTGGGTTTACCCCTGCTCCTGAGTTAAATCTTTATTCTCTCTTCTTCCAAAAATTTTCCATATAAACGTTCTTATAAGTCTTCCTGTGGATGAATATGTATATACTGTTCTCTGTACGTGCTTCTTTCTTGCCTTACAATGAATCACAGAGATCCTTCTGTTTCAGCGTTCTCTGTACGTGCTTCTTTCTTGCTTTACAATGAATCACAGAGATTATGTAATTTCACCTCCTTTTAAAAAAATAGCTGTATGGTATTCCATGCATTAGGTGGCTGCATCATCTTTTATTGAAATAATTCTGTGTGTAAATATTTAAGTTGTTCTCAGTTGTTTGTTATTACAAACAAAGCTGCAATCCGTCCTTGTGCTTCTATCTGTGCAAATGCATGAGAGTATTTCGGTAAAGAAACGACTAACAGCATGACTGCCGGGTCGAAGGGCACGTACTTTCACACTCTGAGAGCTCTTTGCAGTCTGCCCTTAAAAAGAAGGGCCTCTTTACGTTCTCACGACCACAGCGTGGCTGTATCTGCTTCCACATAGCCTTGACTTTACTGTTAGCAGACTTCTAACTCTTGCCCCATCTGATCAGTTAACCTTTTTTAAATGTCCTTGCTTTGACTCACATTTCTTTAACTGAGTGAAGATGAGCAAGCGCTGTCATGCTTATAAACCATTTGTACTTCTTTTTCTTTTCCAGTGAACAGTTTTTTAAATTTTCCTTGCCAAACTCTCTATTAGTTTCTGGTCTTTTCCTTGCTGATTTATAAGACTCTTTATATACTAAGAAAACAGGTAAGTTGACCACAATGTCATTCACAGCTCCTAGGCTCTAGCCAGTTCTTAGAAATGTCTCTTCCACTCCAATATTATTTTAAAATCCAAACATTTCTTCTTTCATACTTCTAGGACTTTCTGTTTTATGTTTACATTTTTAATCAATCAAGAGTTTGTTTTGCTGTAGGGTGTCAGATGTAGAGGGCTTCCCTGGTGGCCCAGTGGTAAAGAATCTACCCGTCAGTGCAGGAGACTCATCTTATATCCCTGGGTCGGGAAAACCCCTGGAGCAGGAAACAGCAACCCACTCCAGGATGGTTGCCTAGAGAATTCCATGGACAAAGGATCCTGGTTCAGTTCAGTTAAGTCGCTCAGTCATGTCCGACTCTTTGTGACCCCATGAATCACAGCACGCCAGGCCTCCCTGTCCATCACCAACTCCCAGAGTTCGCCCAAACCCACGTCCATCGAGTCATCGATGCCATCCAGCCATCTCATCCTCTGTCGTCCCCTTCTCCTCTTGCCCCCAGTCCCTCCCAGCATCAGAGTCTTTTCCAATGAGTCAACTCTTCGCATGAGGTGGCCAAAGTACTGGAGTTCCAGCTTTAGCATCATTCCTTCCAAAGAAATCCCAGGGCTGATCTCCTTCAGAATGGACTGGTTGGATCTCCTTGTAGTCCAAGGGACTCTCAAGAGTCTTCTCTAAAACCACAGTTCAAAAGCATCAATTCTTCGGCGCTCAGCTTTCTTCACAGTCCAACTCTCACATCCACACATGACCACTGGAAAAACCATAGCCTTGACTAGATGAACCTTTGTTGGCAAAGTAATGTCTCTGCTTTTGAATATGCTATCTAGGTTGGACATAACTTTCCTTCCAAGGAGTAAGCGTCTTTTAATTTCATGGCTGCAGTCACCATCTGCAGTGACTTTGGAGCCCAGAAAAATAATGTCTGACACTGTTTGCACTGTTTCCCTATCTATTTCCCATGAAGTGATGGGACTGGATGCCATGATCTTAGTTTTCTGAATGTTGAGCTTTAAGCCACCTTTTACACTCTCACTTTCATCAAGAGGCTTTTTAGTTCCTCTTCACTTACTGCCATGAGGGTAGTGTCATCTGCATATCTGAGGTTATTAATATTTCTCCCGGCAATCTTGATTCCAGCTTGTGCTTCTTCCAGCCCAGGGTTTCTCATGATGTACTCTCAGATCATCTGCATATAAGTTAAATAAACAGGGTGACAATATACAGCCTTGACGTATTCCTTTTCCTATTTGGAACCAGTCTGTTGTTCCATGTCCAGTTCTAACTGTTGCCTCCTGACCTGCATATAGGTTTCTCAAGAGGCAGGTCAGGTGGTCTGGTATTCCCATCTCTTTCAGAATTTTCCACAGTTGATTGTGATCCACACAGTCAAAGGCCTTGGCATAGTCAATAAAGCAGAAATAGATGTTTTTCTGGAACTCTCTTGCTTTTTCCATGATCAGGCGGATGTTGGCAATATGATCTCTGGTTCCTCTGCCTTTTCTAAAACCAGCTTGAACATCTGGAAGTTCACTGTTCACATATTGCTGAAGCCTGGCTTGGAGAATTTTGAGCATTACTTTACTAGCATGTGAGATGAGTGCAATTGTGTGGTAGTTTGAGCATTCTTTGGCATTACCTTTCTTTGGGATTGGAATGAAAACTGACCTTTTCCAGTCCTATGGCCACTGCTGAGTTTTTCAAATTTGCTGGCATATTGAGTGCAGCACTTTCACAGCATCATCTTTCAGGATTTGAAATAGCTCCACTGAAATTCCATAACCTCCACTAGCTTTGTTCGTAGTGATGCTTTCTAAGGCCCACTTGACTTCACATTCCAGGATGTTTGGCTCTAAGTGAGTGATCACACCATCGTGATTATCTGGGTCATGAAGATTTTTTTTGTACAGTTCTTCTGTGTATTCTTGCCACCTCTTCTTAATATCTTATGCTTCTGTTAGGTCCATACCATTTCTGTCCTTTATTGAGCCCATCTTTGCATGAAATGTTCCCTTGGTATCTCTAATTTTCTTGAAGAGATCTCTAGTCTTTCCCATTCTGTTGTTTTCCTCTATTTCTTTGCATTGATCGCTGAGGAAGGCTTTCTTTTCTTTTTTTTAAATTTTATTTTATTTAACTTTACCATATTGTTTTGGTTTTGCCATATATCAAAATGAATCTGCCACAGGTATACATGTGTTCCCCATCCTGAACCCTCCTCCCTCCTCCCTCCCCATACCATCCCTCTGGGTCGTCCCAGTGCACCAGCCCCAAGCATCCAGTATCGTGCATCGAACCTGGACTGGCAACTCGTTTCATATATGATATTATACATATTTCAATGCCATTCTCCCAAATCATCCCACCCTCTCCCTCTCCCACAGAGTCCAAAAGACTGTTCTATACATCAGTGTCTCTTTTGCTATCTCGTATACAGGGTTATTGTTACCATCTTTCTAAATTCCATATATATGCGTTAGTATACTGTATTGGTGTTTTTCCTTCTGGCTTACTTCACTCTGTATAATAGGCTCCAGTTTCATCCACCTCATTAGAACTGATTCAAATGTTTTCTTTTTAATGGCTGAGTAATACTCCATTGTGTGTATGTACCACAGCTTTCTTATCCATTCATCTGCTGATGGACATCTAGGTTGCTTCCATGTCCTGGCTATTATAAACAGTGCTGCGATGAACATTGGGGTACACGTGTCTCTTTCCCTTCTGGTTTCCTCAGTGTGTATGCCCAGCAGTGGGATTGCTGGATCATAAGGCAGTTCTATTTCCAGTTTTTTAAGGAATCTCCATACTGTTCTCCATAGTGGCTGTACTAGTTTGCATTCCCACCAACAGCGTAAGAGGGTTCCCTTTTCTCCACACCCTCTCCAGCATTTATTGCTTGTAGACTTTTGGATCGCAGCCATTCTTACTGGCGTGAAATGGTACCTCATAGTGGATTTGATTTGCATTTCTCTGATAATGAGTGATGTTGAGCATCTTTTCATGTGTTTGTTAGCCATCTGTATGTCTTCTTTGGAGAAATGTCTATTTAGTTCTTTGGCCCATTTTTTGATTGGGTCATTTATTTTTCTGGAATTGAACTGTAGGAGTTGCTTGTATATTTTTGAGATTAGTTGTTCGTTTGTTGCTTCATTTACTATTATTTTCTCCCATTCTGAAGGCTGTCTTTTCACCTTGCTTATAGTTGAGGAAGGCTTTCTTATCTCTCCTTGCTATTCTTTGGAACTCTGCATTCAGATGCTTATATCTTTCCTTTTCTCCTTTGCTTTTCTCTTCTCTTCTTTTCACAGCTATTTGTAAGGCCTCCCCAGACAGCCATTTTGCTTTTTTGCATTTCTTTTCCATGGGGATGGTCTTGATCCCTGTCTCCTGTACAATGTCACGAACCTCCGTCCATAGTTCACCAGGCATTCTATCAGATGTAGTCCCTTAAATCTATTTCTCACTTCCACTGTATAATCATAAAGGATTTGGTTTAGGTCATACCTGAATGGTCTAGTGGTTTTCCCTACTTTCTTCAATTTTAGTCTGAATTTGGCAATAAGGAGCTCATGATCTGAGCTACAGTCAGCTCCCGGTCTTGCTTTTGCTGACTGTATAGAGCTTCTCCATCTTTGGCTGCAAAGAATATAATCAATCTGATTTCAGTGTTGACCATCTGGTGATGTCCATGTGTAGAATCTTCTCCTGTGTTGTTGGAAGAGGGTGTTTGCTATGACCAGTGTGTTCTCTTGGCAAAACTCTATTAGCCTTTGCCCTGCTTCATTCCGTATTCCAAGGCCAAATTTGCCTGTTACTCCAGGTGTTTCTTGACTTTGTACTTTTGCATTCCAGTCCCCTATAATGAAAAGGACATCTTTTTTGGATATTAGTTCTAAAAGGTCTTGTAGGTCTTCATAGAACCGTTCAACTTCAGCTTCTTCAGCGTTACTGGTTGGGGCATAGACTTGGATTACTGTGATATTGAATGGTTTGCCTTGGAAATGAACAGAGATCATCCTGTCGTTTTGGGGATTGCATTCAAATACTGCATTTCAGACTCTTTTGTTGACCATGATGGCTACTCCATTTCTTCTAAGGGATTCCTGCCCACAGTAGTAGATATAATGGTCATCTGAGTTAAATTCACCCATTCCAGTCCATTTCAGTTCGCTGATTCCTAGAATGTTGACATTCACTCTTGCCATCTCCTGTTTGACCACTTCCAATTTCCCTTGATTCATGGACCTGACATTCCAGGTTCCTATGCAATATTGCTCTTTACAGCATCGGACCTTGCTTCTATCACCAGTCACATCCACAGCTGGGTATTCTTTTTGCTTTGGCTCCATCCCTTCATTCTTTCTGGAGTTATTTCTCCATTGATCTCCAGTAGCATATTGGGCACCTACTGACCTGGGGAGTTCCTCTTTCAGTATCCTATCATTGAGAATCCTGGTGGGCTACAATATATGGGGTCACAAAGAGTCAGACATGACTGAGCATGCACACGTGTCAGATATAGATTTTATTTTTCATTTTTTGTCTTTCTCTGAAAAGATTTTACCTTCATTCTTACAAATGTACCTACTTACAAAACAGAAAGAGACTCACAGACTTAGAGACTGCATTTATTGTTGTCTGTGCACACTACTGTATTTAAAATGGATAACTAAAAAGGTCCTACTAGAAGCACAGGGAACCCTGGTCCGTGTCATGTGGCAGCTGGGATGGGAGGGGGGTTTGGGGGAGAGTGGATACATGTGTATGTATGGCTGAGTCCCTGTGCTGTCCACCTGAAATTATCACAACATTGTTAACCAGTGATACCCTATTACAAAGTAAAAAGGTTTTTAAAAATGCAAAAAAGAGACTTTACCCTAATTCCAATTTATTAACACGATAGAGGTGTTTTCAGTTCAGTTCAGTCGCTCAGTCGTGTCCGACTCTTTGTGACCCCATGAACCGCAGCATGCCAGGCCTCCCTGTCCATCACCAACTCCTGGAGTTCACTCAGACTCACGTTCATCGAGTCGGTGATGCCATCCAGCCATCTCATCCTCTGTCGTCCCCTTCTCCTCCTGCCCCCAATCCCTCCCAGCATCAGAGTCTTTTCCAATGAGTCAACTCTTTGCATGAGGTGGCCAAAGTTCTGGAGTTTCAGCTTTAGCATCATTCCTTCCAAAGAACACCCAGGGCCGGTCTCCTTCAGAATGGACTGGTTGGATCTCCTTGCAGTCCAAGGGACTCTCAAGGGTTTTCTCCAACACCACAGTTCAAAAGCATCAATTCTTTGGCGCTCAGCCTTCTTCACAGTTCAACTCTCACATCCATACATGACCACTGGAAAAACCATAGCTCTGACTAGACGGACCTTTGTTGGCAAAGTAATGTCTCTGCTTTTGAATATGCTATCTAGGTTGGTCATAACTTTCCTTCCAAGGAGTAAGCGTCTTTTAATTTCATGGCTGCAGTCACCATCTGCAGTGATTTTGGAGCCCCCCAAAATAAAGTCTGACACTGTTTCCACTGTTTCCCCATCTATTTTAGTCTTCCCAAACCCTACATGTTACTATCTCAGCCACAATTGGCTCATTAATGATGGCCTGCCCCCTTTTAAAGGCCACCATGGAAACATGGGGCTTCCCAAGTGGCCCAGCTGGTAAAGAACCCACCTGCCAATGCAGAAGACGCAGGAGACTCGAGTTCCATCCCTGGGTGGGGAAGATCCCCTGGAGGAGGAAAGGGCACCTTCTACAGTGTTCCTGCCTGAAGAATCCCGTGGGCAGAGGGGCCTGGGGGGCTGCAGTCCATGGGGTCACAGAGAGTCAGACACGACTTTGTGACTGAGCACTCATGCGTATGGAAATGTGAACTTACTGTAGTTTTCCTTCCTCAATTAGATTCAAGTTTTACTGTGTTTAGCAGTTATTCTCCAGAGTTTGGGGTTGTGGGTATTTCCCAAGTTCTTTGAAGATAAAATTTTTCTTCCTTTTTTTTTTTCTTTCAGTTGGTTTGAGAACAGCGGTCCCCAGATCCCAGGCCCCAGATGAGCACTGGTCCCTGGCCGGGTGGGGACTGACCGGCACGGCGGGCGGGGAGGGAGGTGGTGAGCGAGTGAAGCTCCATCTGCGCTGCAGCCGCCCCCCACGGCTCGCATTTGGCCCTGAGCCCCCTCCAGTCAGACCAGTGTCCTGCTCTCTCAATCAGGCCTGTCCGACTCTGTGACCCCGTGGACTGTAGCCCGCCAGGCTCCTCTGTCCCTGGGAGCCTCCAGCCGAGAATACTGGGGTGGTTGCCCTCCTGTAGATCTTCCCAACCTTCGTCTCCTGCATCGGCAGGCAGATTCTTTACTGCTGAGCCACTGGGGAAGCCCATAAATAAATAAATATTAAAACAAAAAGAATTGTAAAGGCAGGAAGAAAACAAGAGACAGTGGCATTGTGAAAACCACAGGAGAGAAAGGGTGTAGAGTCAGCAGCGTCCAGTGTGGACAAGGGTTACAAACAAACACCAAATACAGCTGTCCGTTGAGTTTGGCAACTGGTGACGGTGATCTGGGGAGGAAGGAAGGAGAGTGGGGGGAAGCTGGCAAACTAATAAGTGTCTGATACACCCAGGCAACGACTAGTGTTCTGCATATATCATTCCAGTTAATCTTCACAAAAATCCCCCAAAAGAGGAAACAGACGCTAACAGACAGTAAGTAACGCTTGCGCCATCCCGGAGAAGCTGAGGAGACAGCGAGGTTTACACGTGAGTCCGTCCTGCATCCAAAGCACCATCCTGTTTCCACTGTGTTAATTTCCAGGTCAGATTAGGAGCAACTTAACAAATGCTGGTAAACTAAAAAATGTAATATGTTTCAGGTCATAGTTTCCTAGTGACTTCTCAGAAATCTGGTGCTGGATTCCTTTCACAAATTCTGACTGTCTTGCAAAACGCGATCACTGTCCCCAGAGCTGTGTTGTGTAACGCTGCTCTACCAGCTCTTCTTGTAAACCGGCCAGGTAGCATGGACCTCATTCCTGGCCTTGGTAACCGTCCCGGAAAGGGTAGTGAAACCAGCAGAGGTCACAGAGTTAGTGCTGCAAGAAAGGCGATTATGCAAATATCTTTATACTTTCCCTGATCATTCTTCAAAAAAATAAATCGGAGGGTAATTGTTTTACAGTGTTGTGTTGATTTCTGCTGTACAACAATGTGAACGAGCCCTGAGTGTGCCTATGTCCCCTCCCACTCAGCTCCTTCCCACCCCTTTAGGTCGTCACAAAGCACTGGGCTGGGTGCCCTGTGTTTTGTTTGTATGAGTTTAGCCTTTTTAGATTCTACAAATAAGTGAACATTATGTAGTACTTGTTTTCCTCTGTCTGATTGATTTTGTTGTTGTTGTTCAGCCACTAAGTTGTGTCCGACTCTCTGCAACCCCATGGACTGCAGCATGCCAGGCTGCCCTGTCACCAACTCCTGGAGTTTGCCATACTCATGTCCACTGAGTCGGTGATGACAACCAAGCATCTCACCCTCTGTCGTCCCCTTCTCCTCCTGCCCTCAGTCTTTCCCGGCATCAGGATCTTTCCCAGTGAGTCGGCTCTTCGCATCAGGTGCCAAAGGATTGGAGTTTCAGCTTCAGCATCAGTCCTTCCAGTTGCATAATACCCTCAAGTTTGCAATGGAATGTTATTCAGCCATGAAAAGAAAAGAAATTCTGCCATTTGGAACAACTTAGGTGAAACCTGCTCATTCTTGAATACAAACGTCTCCAATCTGAGTTCTGTATGCGTTCTCATTCCCAGTTAAATTGTACACAGATGAATATGCAAACTTTCTCGACCTCAGAGCTTGTTATCATTGCTCTTTCTCTGTGTATCATCTCTTGCTTGGATTCTTCTCTCTCACAAGACATCGGCGCTGTTCAGCACTCAATGCAGTGCCTGCCACGTGTGAGCACTCGTGAATATTTGTTCTACGAGTTGTATTTTCCAGGCCCAGGTCACTACAGGTGGCTTTATAACCTATTTGCCTCTGTTAAAAAGAGCCTAAAAACACCAGAGCTGGGGTATATAACTCAACTTGACTGTTCAACTAATTCAGTACCAACCAACCAACCAATGAAATTGGCTAGAACGGGTACCAGCAACTATACAGTTTTCCTCAATATGGGAAAAAGATATGTTTAATAGACATATTTATAAGGGGAACATAGTTAAAGAATCTGTGTGCCATTTCCTGTCCAGGGCATCTGGCTGGCAGACACAGAGAATCCTACAGGTAAAGCCATTTCCCATGGGGCTACAGGACCAAGACCCGCACTTATAGAATATTCTCAGCAATGATTCCCCAGACCAACTCAATTAGAAGGAAAAAACGGCTCCTTGTTTGGGCACTCTGGTGACTGAAGCTTATAAGGCACGCATCCCCCAGCTGATAGATGGTGCATCTTTTCCTAGACATGCTTTGGGGTATATGTTTTCTCAAAAGGGAAATTACTAAGAAAACAATAACAGTAAAGCCCATCATTATCGCACATGTGCCAGGACTGTGGCTTAATTCTTCCAACAATCCTGTGAGTTATGTTCGTTAACCAAAGTCCCACACGTGCAGTTATTGGCAGAGCCAGAATACAATCAGATCTGTTTATTATTAATTCTACAATCTTAATCATAAGACTAGAGATCATTGACCTTCCCCTAATTAGAAAAAGAAAAAAATACTGAAACATTGCAGTGAAACGTCTCTCTTTAGAGCTCGGGGTCTGTCATATTCTGCCAGCTTTCTCCCTGATCTTTCTTCTCCTCCAGTAATTTGAATCCCTGATATTTAATTGAATTCTTATGGTTTTCTAGAGAAAGACTACAGTTCCCATCTTCCTTTGCAGTTAGCTATGGCCATGACTAAATTTTGACTAACGTGATACAAGCAGAAATGAGGTATGCAATTTCTTGGAAGTATTCTCACAAAGAAGGGAGCAAATCAGTCTTCATCACTCCCCTCCATTCTGCTGGCCAGAATTTATGTCATCCCTAGAGTTCCAGCAGCCGTTTGGAATGGGAGCTGTAAGCAGCAGGGCGCTAAGACAGGTCTAGACCAGCTGCAGCGTGGGGGCCTGGCTTCCATCCACAGAGCCCTTGAGTGTGGGGTGAAAACACGTCTCTACTTGTCTAAGCTGCTGCCCTTTATTTCCTGCTTCCCACGGTTGGGTTTAGATGCCTCGTGCCGTCTCATGTATTATGAAATCTTTCTCGTATTGTTGCACGTGCTGTTCATGTTCAATATTAAGTTCATCGAGTTAAACTGGTATTGGGCATGCTAAACACTGTGGGTAGAGATGACCAAGCGCGGACTTCCCTGGTCACCCAGTGGGAGGACTCCACACTTCCAATACAGGGGTGCGGGCTCAGTCCCTTGTCAGGGAACTAGGATCCCACATGCTAGTTAGAGTGGCCAAAATTTTTTAAAAAAGAAAAATGAGAAATGACTAAGATGCAGTGGTACTTCAAGGAAGCTTCCATTTAGAAGAGGAGAGGAGGGACTTCCCTGGTGGCCCATGGTCAGGACGCTGAGCTTCCAGGGCATGGGGTACGGTTCAGTCCCTGGTCAGGAAACTTAGACCCCGCGTGCTCTGCGTGCAGCCGAAAAGGTTTTTAGAAAAGACAAAAGAAGATGAGGAGAGCAGACACGCCCCTGAGATTAAAGCAGATGGAAAACCTGGCCTGTGAGTAGAAAAGTTTTATGCACGCTGTATTTTGGGGTGTATTTTGTAATGTTTATATTTAGTTCCCTGCATGGATGAAGGAGAAAGCACAGAAGGAGTGCTTTTTTCTGGGGGCTTTTTTGCTTTTCACCCTGGCATACCGCAGGTACTCAACAGTTTGGCCAGTTGGTAAATACAGTCTTCAGCTGCTCCACTGCACTGAAGGAAAAGCGGATCGTTGGCTGGTGTCTTGTCGGATCTCTAAGCTCCATCCCTTCATCCTTCTGTGCAGAAGGAAGACAAGGATTCCCGACGAGGCGCCTCAGGCTCCCTGTCCCTTCTCCGGGGAGAGAGAGAGGCAGGGCCCTGTTCCTCTCTGGGCAGAGCACACTCGCACGCGGTCTGGAGAGGTCGTGGCGGGGTGCTCCCCAGGGCCCGAGAATACAGATGTGGGCTCTGGATCCAGCTTCCGTCAATTTCCTGTGCCCTCAGTTTCCTGGGCCATGAGTCCCTTAATCAACAACAATGAATTAATTATACCAAGAAGATTTGATTCATACAAGATGTATTATTTAAAATAACCCCAATCTAATATTGCATGCAAACAATTAGGATTTTTTTTTTAAGTTACCATCATGTGATAATTAAAACATTGGCTCAGAGATGGAAATTTGCATTACCTTTCATCTTTCTGCACAGGCTCTTATATGTCATGCCTAAGGTCATAAATGAAAAGGACCTCTCTGGGAACAGAAGTGCCTTTAACAAGCATAGCGGATCCTGTTGATAAGCATAGCCAACATGCTTAAAGTCATGATGTTCCCCTTGATCCCAAGTCTAAATGTTTCCTTTTATCTGAGTCCAAACGATTTGTCTATGTCCACTGGAAGACGGATTCAGCACCATCCATCCCCTCTTTTAACACGCTTGAAATCCTCTTTACGGTAAATCTCTGCCGACAGCCAGCCAAGAATCATGTTTTTCCCTCTTTTAGAGCTTGTACAGTGTGTACACATTACCAGAAAAAGACACTTTACGTCAACTCTCGGCTGTGACTAAGGGCTTAGTAAACAAAACATCAGGGCTGCTTAACAGAGTTCAGTGCCAAAAATTTAAAAATCACTGTCTTTATCAAACAATGAGACCCTGAGTGAATGGAAAGTTTTAAGGTTTTGGATTCTTCAAGCTGGTTTTCATTTTGGTAGAAGAACTTGTATTTATTTACCTATTAAAGGTAAACTTTAATAAAATAAACACCCCCCAGCTTCTCCCCTTCCTGAATTGAGTCACATTATGGGCTGAATTTTGTCCCCTCAAAATTCACATGTTCAAGTCCTCAGGCCTCAGGCCTCAGGACGGGACTGTATTTGGGGCCTTAAAGGAGGTGACAAGGCCAGACGAGGGCCGATGGGTGGCCCCAATCCAACACGACCGGGGTCATCGTAGGAACAGGTCAGGACACAGGCCGCACAGGGGGAAGACCGTGTGGAAAGAGAGAAGGCGGCCGTCTGCGCGCCAGGGAGGAAGGCCTGCGAGAAGCAGCCCTGCTGACACATTGACCCTGCACTTCCAGCCTCTAAAACGGAGGAAAAACAAAGCTCTGTGGTTCAAGCCACTGAGTCTGAGTGCTTTGTTATGGCCGTGGTAATGAACTAATGCACTTTGAGTATTCTGACTCAGATTTACACGAATGGTGAGTCTCCAGAGTCTCTTGGAGCTCAGCACATTGCCTTGGACATTATAAATACCCCATCTGTGTTTGTCAAATGAACGAATGAATTTAAAAATGGAACCGCCGCTCACCTAGACTTCCCGTGCTTAATTCTCTGTGCGGTGATTCATGGAAATGAAAAAACTGGCCTGTTCTCTTATCCTCCCCTTTCCCCCTCAGTCTCAGGCCAGTATTTCCATCTGGGCTTTATTAAGTCTGTGATGAGAACCAACACTTACACTGTATTGTTTTCATACCTGTTCTGGATTCGTCTAGAATCAGATACACTCATACCCCAAAGATGGTGAAGGACAGGGAAGCCTGCCACGCTGTAGCCCATGGGGTCGCGAAGAGAAAGACACGACTCAGCGACTGAACAACAGCAACGGTACCCAAAAGTCACGACGTGACCTGAGCCTCTTGTACGCAGTCTTACACGATGCCGGAATAGTGGAGGAAACTTAAGAATCGCTATCCAAGCTCCAAGGGAATGGATCCCTGGATTAGCTCCAAGGGAACTAGCTTCAGAGTTGCGGGACTGGCAGGACGGAAGAACTCACCCAGCTCTCTGGGGCTGTATTCCGCCATCCCATTACTTCTCTTTAGGCTTCACGAGCTGAAAATTCACTGGCCTCCTTCCTTCTGGTCCAAACAGGAAAGTCTCACTTGCGACACTTCTCTTGAGGAACTCTGCCCTTCCCACTTTGCATTTATGAGCACATCTCCATGGGGTTATGTAGCTGCGTGAGCATGGGACCAATCTCACTTTAACCTTTGCGTGTAGTGCCAGGCCCACAAAGCTTCAATTGAGCTGCTGTTCTTGTTTATATGGATGAAAGGGACTTCCCTGGGGGTCCGATGGCTAAGACTTGGCTTCCCAACATGGTGGGGAAGATTCGATCCCTGGTTGGGGAGCTATGATTCCACGTGCTTCGAGGCCAAAAAACCAAAACATAAAGTAGAAGCAGGATTGTAACGAGCTTGATAAAGACTTTAAACAATGGTCCACACCAAAAAAAAAAAATCATCAAAGGAAAATAAAATTGATGGATGAACAAAGATTTATTCAAATATAATGACATCTGTTCAACCAATTACTTGCTCAGTGTATCGTTGCTCAGGCACTGAAGCAGGTGTGATGAGCGAGAAGGGCCGTCGAGGAGCTCCAGGCCGAGGGAAAGTGGTCAGGGCGAAGGACAGCACGCGACGTGGGGTTGGTCACAATGTGTGTGACTGTTAATGAGAAGACAGCAAAAGGGAAACCAAGCTATGCCAGCGTAAGGACTCCCATCTATTTGTCTACCCAGCCTGGCTACCCTTCAGCTTCGGTGCTGGTGGTGGTGGTGATGGTTTCGTCTCCAAAGCAGGCCTGACTCTCAGTGACCCCATGGACTGTGGCCCGCCAGGCTCCTCTGCCCCGGGACTCTCCAGGCAGGAACACTGCAGTAGGTTGCCAGGCTCCTCTGCCCCGGGACTCTCCAGGCAGGAACACTGCAGTAGGTTGCCAATTCCTTCTCCACCAACTCCAGTACTCCTGCAGTGTTTGACTCTTCACAAAGAACACATTCAACGTGTAAATTTTTGTAAGTCCAATTGTTTGAATGTTTTACAAGCCCAGCTTAAGTTTTATTTATCCTCTTGGGAAAATATTTTCAGATGGGCCCAAGGCTCTATTTTCTCTGCACCTTCCCTACAGTCCTGACCACTCATTTAGCAATGACTCCAACACCACCTGTAGCGGTACTTCAGTCTTGTACTTGAACTCCTGTTTGAATCATTCATTGCTTCTATGTTCACACCTGCCTTAGAGACCACACGCTTCTCGAAGGCAAGAACCAATCATACTCACAGAATGCTAGAAACGAGGAATGCTAGTGGTTATTTGATTCAGCTTCATCTTTCACAGATGAGAAAACCCAGAGTCAAGGGTGTTACCGGTCAGGCCTTAAGAACATAGAGAGTTAGCGGGAGAACAAAAGTAAACTTCAGTATCAAAATGATCGGAAACGCTCTCGGGAGGCCGACAGCCCTGATATGTTTACTGATCTCTTCTGGGCTCTTTCTTTTGGTTTCTAATATCCTCTCTCTCTTGAATCTGCTCCCTATAAAACGAAATAAAGAAAACTTTTGTCCCTAAGGAAAAACCATCCTTCTGTGTGTGTTTTATGTGTATGTGAGTGTGCGTGCCCACGGCAACTACAGAAACTTAGGGTTTCATTAGGCTGGGATTCCCTCCACATCCTTCCAATCAGATGGTCAAGTTTCAAGTCACGGATCATTTTGAAGGGTAAGGATTAATTTAGGTCATCTCCAAGTCTCAGTTTCCTTATCTGAAAAATAAAAATTAGCATACCTACCTCTTTTGATTTCTTAAAAGATCAGACTTTTAAAGCATTAGTATAATGCGTGGCAAAAAGTAAATGCTCAAGACATTTACAGCTATTATGAAATTAAATGCCGCCCTTGCTAGGACTTTGATTTGAATAATATGAAAAGTAGAGGAAAAAACTGTAGGAAAGCTCATGATGTATTGAATCATCATGTAAACTACTCACAAGCACTCATACAATTCAAACCTCAGCATTCATTTATTTTTTTAAAAAAGTGTTCAGTTACAAAACTCCTTCCTTTCCAGTTAGAACTGGACTACCAGAGACGTGCCTTAACTTGGTTAAACTGGTTCTCTCAGAAAGTACTTCAGGGCATTTATTTTTGTTTTCATGTCTGGAGGACATGCGTCAAGATAAAAGCACTATCCATCGCGCCTATGCCCTTACACTTGTGCACAAAAACAGGGATCCGTTGATGCCCTTCAGGCCCCAACCAGTCGAGTCCTCCTGGCAGTGCTGAAGGCTTCTAAGGACTTTCCTTTGTCAATGATGTCATTAAAAGCCTTGCAAGCTTCCTTCCTCCCGCTTGTCTTTCTCGAGAGCAGAACATTCAATTTACTGCTCCTATTCTTCCCTGCTGGATAAATAAAAATTTATGGTAAAAGTATGGAAAATAACCCCCATGACTGTTTTCCTTCAGCCCTGCCAAAACAAAACGAAAGGTCTCCACAGAACTTAGGGAACATGCAAACATGTCCTACAATGTGGGCACATGGGTTAGCACGTGTCTGGGTGATAGCAGACTGTGGCAAGGCTCACTCACCGGAGATTTCTGTCATGGACTGATGACCTTGTAGGGAGCTGCTAAACCCTTTTTCTCTTCTACCTGAAGCTGCAAACAGTTCAGATGTGCTCACAGTGGTACTGTACTGAACACAATTGGGATCAAAGGACCTGTGTGTTGCTACCTGGGAGTGACGACTTTGCTAGTGTGGAACGAGGAGTGAATGTAGAAGGGGAAGGAAGGCGATTTCTCCTGCTGCTCCTGTGCCCTCATCTCAGCCAGGTGGTGCGGGCATCCCTTGCCTGGTAGGGAGAGAGTTCCAGGATGAGCTCTACAAAGACGATGAGGAACAGTGGGGGATTTAGTCTTTGAGGGCAATTATCAATACGTAAGCAAATGTGTCATACATTTGACCGCTTAAAGCTTCATGCAGTTCATCCTCAGGTCCCTCCACCAGGGCAGGGACTCTCAAAAATGTGATCAAATCACTCAAATGTTTGCTAAACATACAGATTCCCAGGTCTTGCCTCTGAAAGACAGATTTGGTGGGGCTCAGAAATCTGAATTTTTGATAAGTGATCTAGGTAAGATTTGTGGTGTAGGTGCTCAGCCCACACTTAGGAAAGGGCTTTCCAGATGAGTGTGGCAGGCTTCACGCCTCCCCTCACAGAACGCAGAGCCCAGGTCCTCATCCTCACCCTGGCAGGCTCTCTCCCTGGAAACCAGCCTTCTGACAAGGCAGAGTGGGAACAACTGGAAAGCTCTCCTGGAAAGACTCTTTATTTTCATGGAGGACAAGGGGTCGCTGGTTTAGGAAAACACCTTCACGTGAAAGGCAGCTGTGACCATTTTGGCGGGTGAGGGGGCCCCATGGGGGGCTGAGCACGTTGTTGGGGAGCTCCGCTCCGGGGTCGAGGCAGGCCGGACCCCGGGAACCCCGAGGGAGCCCGGGGCCTGGCCCTGGGCGTTGCTGTCTGTCTGTCTGGGGAGCTCAGGCTTCCCTCCCTTAAGTCCTACACTCTCTCTGGAGAAGTCGCTTCTGCTCCCACGGAAGCTGCGCCCCGCCTCACCGTCTGCCCACCAGCGCTGTGACTCAGGCCGGGCTCGGTGGCGGCAGCAGCTGTGGATTTCCTCTGTGGCTGCTCTTTTTCTGGCTCCCCTGGGTCTCGGTTGCGGCACTCAGGGTCTCCGATCTTCCTTGTGGCTCAGGGGATGTTTAGCTGTGGCACGTGGGGTCAGTTTCCCAACCAGGGATCGAACCCTGGCCCCCTGCGCTGGGAGTGTGGCGTCTCAGTCCCTAGACACCAGGGAAGTTCCTGCAGTTTTTGTGTTTTTTTAATTGGAGGATAACTGCTTTCCAGTTCTGCGTTGGTTT
Organism: Bos mutus; assembly: GCF_027580195.1. NCBI lineage: Eukaryota > Metazoa > Chordata > Mammalia > Artiodactyla > Bovidae > Bos > Bos mutus. Next base: position 1,123,722 of record NC_091630.1, on the reverse strand, counting down.
CTGCCCTACACCAGCATGAGTCACCGCAGGCGTCTGCAGTCCCCTCCCTCTGGAACCCCCATTCCCCACCCCCCGCCCGCCCCCCAGGGGGTCACAGAGCAGAACACCACTGATCCCTGGAAAGCCCAGAAAAGGAGAAAAGAGACGGCATCCTCTGTTCTGTGCTTGACTTTCCCCGGCATTTGACGTAGGACAAGAAAACCACTGAAGATTACTCCCCCTGCACTGAAGACACCTAAGCTCACGATTAGTTAATGCGGATTGTAAGATGTGATTTACTGCTTTTGCTCATCAAAGGCTGTTAAGATGCGCAGGGTTTCAATCTGGTGTGCAGAAGCACCCACTGATTCCCACACTGAGCTGAGCATTCAAAACCCATTTTGCAGTTTGAACCTCCTAACAGCCCTGTCCTGAGTAGGAGATGTTATTGTGCTCATTTGAGAGATGAAGAAAGAAAAGTTCGAATGGATGTGAGTGACTTGATGAAGTCACACACCTGGAAAAGAGCTGGAATTTGTCCTTGTGACTTCAATGCCCATATTCTTACCATTATACCATGCTACCCCCTCCCTTAAGCTTGTTAAAATTTATTTAATTACGAGGGATTAACTTGCAAGTCCCCAGTCCTGAATTGATGGAGTGGACCCTCTATAAAAGCCTTTTTTAAGTACCGAAAACCTACACTGCATGGATACGTCAGAGACAATATTTCTCCAGAATTGTGAGCATAATTTAATCAAAACTACACTGTACCCAAAGAGCAAACAGATATTCATAAAGTGTTTAACACTCTAGAGAAGGGTACACTGCAACATAAAACCCATCCAAGCAACATGCTTAAAACCGCATTTGCAAACATCATTGTGTATTCAACCAGAAACAGGATGAGTTTTAATTCCAGGGCATTAGTTCAGATCTGTTCTAGATTTGAGCTGATGGAAAATCGTTCCCTCCTGACAGCCACTCGGCGGCTGCGTTCACTCTCAGTAAACTGGCGCTCCCAGGAGGCGGTTCTGCTGCACACAGACCCCCAGGCCCGGCCTCTGCTGAACACATGGCAGGGCTGGGGAAACCCAGGACAACAATCCGCTTCCTTGCAAAACATTCCCTGAAGGGACCCAATGCTTAAGGCAAAACAGATGCTCCCGAGAAACAGCCTCAGGCCCAGGGAAGCTCCCTAAACCCTCCCTTTGCCCAGGTCTCCGCTCTTTCCAACCCTCTTCTGCGGCTTTGCAGCCACGTCCGCGCAGGCGCACGCGTGCAGAGACCAGCCGTCCATGACAGACCTCCTCGAGGTAAAACCTCAGAAGGACGGGCAGTCTTGGCATTGACACCGAGCTGGTCGTGTGGGACCCTATCCAAGAGTAACACAAACAGCTGCCCCTACTGAGCACTAACCGTGCCAGGCCCTGGGCCGTGTGCTTCCTGTGGTGGGAAGGTGAGGAAGTGGAGGCGCACAGAGGGCGTTATTGCCAGGATCACGCATCTAGCGAACAGTGGTCCTAGGATGCAAACCAGCTCTGTGGGCCTCAGAAACCCGAGTCTAAACCCCCGAACTACGCGGCCTCTCGAGATATGGCACCTCTATTAAGATTCCTCTGAAAAATGGGCAAGTTGGACCAATTTGAGATTCCAGAGAGCCAAAAAAAAAAAAAAGTCCCCGAGGCATTGTGGAATGTTTTCGTTCGCTTCCTAGACTTACTGTCATTGTTTGCTGGAACTTTTAAAAATTCTGAATTCGAATGCCTTGAGCCAAGACGTCCACACCTTTGGACCCATCTGCCTTCCCGCTCAGTCTTCCCTCTGCCTGCTGCCCTCGTCCTCTGGTTTGTTTTCAGCCCCTACTCGCTCTGTAATATATCTTCAGCTTGACCTTTCTTTGATCTCTGTATGGGGACGGTTAACCAGTCACGAGAGCAGGGTGGTGAAAAGTAGAAACTGGTAAAGTCAGAGCGGGAGGTGCTGAAACTGACGGCTGTGTGGTAAGATCGAAAGTTCGGGCTTCCATGCTGCTGCTGCTGCTGCTAAGTCGCTTCAGTCGTGTCTGACTCTGTGCGACCCCATAGACGGCAGCCCACCAGGTTCCCCTGTCCCTGGGATCCTCCAGGCAAGAACACTGGAGTGGGTTGCCATTTCCTTCTCCAATGCATGAAAGGGAAAAGTGAAAGTGAAGTCGCTCAGTCGTGTCCCACTCCTTGCGACCCCATGGACTGCAAATGTTATCCATCTACAGTGCCAACTGTGGCCTGGTATTCATAGATTACCAGAAGATAATCCTTCTCTACAGTGTGGAGAAGGATTCGGAGGCTGCGCCTTGACTCAGCAGAGGGCCAAGATTGATTCCTAGGCTCTTATCAGCCATAGAATGCTTTCTCTGGACAAAAGCTTTTAAAGACTTTATTAATAAAACAGACAAAGGTGAAGTTGCTCAGGCTGAAGCCGAGATGGGCCCCTGCAGTGCCACCCTACTGGTTTCCTTGAATTTCTACAATTAGTGACATACTGTGTTCATGGAGAGCCTCCTGTTCCCTAGAGGATAATGTAGAAATCACTGACAAATTACTGACCACCCAGCGTTCCTTCACCCCCTGACATACTCTGATCCCCTGAGACATCAAGAGACTAGGGAGAAGCCCAGCAGCATCACAAAGGAAGTAAAGGCTTCTGCTTAAAGCCATTTGTTCCATCGGCTTTCACGTGGTGGCGAGATGACAACAGCAAAGACAGATCCCATTTCTATTGCTCCAGAGATGCTTATCTGGCAAGCCAGATCCCCTCCCTCTTGCCTCTGTGTCCACGGCTGCTGTCATTTCCCACGTGGGTGATTGCAGCTGCCTTCTAGTTGATGCTCCGCTTCACTCTCAACCTCCATAATCTATTCTCCATGAACAGAGACTGAACTTCTAAAATGTTACACCAACTCACTTCTCCACTCAAGACCCCATGACAGCTTTATGTTTCACTCGGAATAAGCTTTCAAGTCTGATCACAGCTCCTGCATGAACTCCGTGGTGACATCCTCACCCGTTATTTCCTGTTACTCTGCTCTAAAGCAGTGGTTCGCCTGACACCCATTTTAGAGTTTGGAGGCCAAGCTTGCTTTTATCCTAACACCGTGATGTTTCTCATGTCTATGTTCTCAGAGAACAAATATTTTGTTGATATAGTTCCAAATCCCACATTGCAATTTCCCTTTAAAAGACTATCACTTGTTGAGTTTTGATGCAGTATCAAAGAAGCATAACCACAAACATCTAAAAAGGCTATTCAAATTCTCTTATATTTTCCAACTGTGTATCTGAAGGAAGCCAGATTTTCTTCATATACTAAAACCAGAAGAACACAATCCAACTAAGTAGACACAGAAGCAGCTATGAGACTCCAGCTGTCCTCCAGCAAGCCAGACATTGAAGAGATTTGCAAAAAAAGGCAAAACAATATTACCCATCTCATTAAAATGCTCTTATTTTGGAAAATACAGCTATTTTAAATAAAATATTATTTATATTAATATGTGACATGTTTATTATCATACTTTTAAGTGAATCAATACATATTTTTAAATGTCCTCATTTTTAACTTCTAATATGACAAATACAGCTAGAATCCATACAACCAAAGCTCTTGGGAATCCTCAATAGTTTTTAGGAGTGCAACAGGGTCCTGAGACCAAAATGTTTGAGAATCATTGCTCTAAACTTATTGTCCTGTTCCTCCCCATGCTCAAAATCTATTCTAAGGAATGGGCCCACAGGATTGTGGAGATGGAGAAGTGTGGGGTCTGGAGACTCAGGAGAGAAGGTGGATGCTCCAGTCTGAGTCTGAAAGGCAAAAGGAAATGGAGGTCCCAGCTAGAAGATGGCTAGGCCGAGAGAGAGCACTTTCTTGCTCAGCCGTTCATTCTGTGCAATGACCTGGATGACGTGCACCCGCTTAGGGAGGGCAGTCTGCTTCACTCTGTCTTTGGACCCAAAGGTTAAGCTCATCCAAACTCCCTCACAGATGCCCGTGTTTAACTGAACATCTGGGGAGCCTGTGGCCCAATCAAGTTGACATAAAATTAACCTTGACTCCTTCCTTTCTTCAGATCACTGCTCCAATATTATGTGGTCAGAGAGAATTCCCCCAAGCCACCCTACGTAGACTAATACCAGCAGGCACATCCCCTCTGTCCTTGACCGTCTTGTTTTCTTAGCGTGTTAACACCATTTATAACGTGTATGTCTGTTCTTTTACTTCTTCTTCCCTGTCTAAAATGTAAACTCCTTAGACTAATGAACAGTTTACTTCCCTGTTGCTCAGAACTGGTACACAGTAGATCTCAAGGAATATTTGTTAACTCAATGAACAATTACATCATACTACTTATTTAGACTTAAGACCATAATTAGGATATGAGGAAGCAAAGTTATTAGGGAGAAAGTATTGGACTGCTCTGAAGTGGACTGTGGTGTGCACAGGTCAAACCTAGTTCTTGAAGCAAGGCAGACGATTATTTCTTTCACCTAAAATGTTGAAACTGGACCTAGTGCCCAGGGCAGGCGGCTGCTCTACTTTCCGAGGTCCTCAGGGGCTCTCCAGTGTGGCCCTTGCTTCCTGATCCAAAACAGCAGGTGGAGAACCAGCTACGTGTCTTCACTCCAAACGAAAGGCAGAAGAAAAACCAGTAAGAAAAGTGAACGACGACATAAGCAGATGGAGACAGAGTCCACGTCCCTGGGTAGGAAGAATCAATACTGTGAAAATGACTGTACTACCAAATGCAACCTACAGATTTAATCCAATCCCTACCAAATTACCAATGGCATTTTTCACAGAACTAGAACAAAAAATTTCACAATTCGTATGGAAACACAAAAGACCCCAAATAGCCAAAGCAGTCTTGAGAAAGAACATGGAGCTAGAGGAATCAAGCTTCCTGACTTCAGGTTATACTACAAAGCTGCAGTCATCAAGACAGTATGGTACTGGCACAAAAACAGAAATACAGACCAATGGAGCAACACAGAAAGCCCAGGAATGAACCCCTGCACCTGTGGCTGCCTTAGTTTTGACACAGGAGGCAATAATATACAACGGGGCAAAGACAGCCTCTTCAGTAAATGGCGCTGGGAAAACTGGATGGCTGCATGTGAAAGAAGGAAATTAGAACACTTCCTAATACCATACAAAAAGGCAAAATGGATTAAAGACCTAAATGTAAGACCAGAAACTCTAAAACTCTTAGAGGAAAACATAGGCAGAACACTCGATGACATAAATCAAAGCAAGATCCTCTATGACCCACCTTCTAGAGTAACAGAAATAAAAACAAAAGTAAACAAGTTGGACCTGATTAAACTTAAAAGCTTTTGCACAGCAAAGGAAACGGTAAGCAAGGAGAAAAGACAACCCTCAGAAGGAGAGAAAATAATAGCAAATGAAACAACTGACAAAGGATTAATGTCCAAAATATACAAGCAGCTCGTACAACTCAATACCAGAAAAATAAACAACCCAATCAAAAAGTGGGGAAAAGACCCAAACAGACATTTCTCCAAAGAAGACATAGAGATGGCTGACAAACACATGAAGAGGTGCTCAACATCACTCATTATTAGAGAAATGCAAGTCAAAACTGCAATGAGGTATCATCTCACACCGGTCAGAATGGCCCTCATCAAAAGTTTACAAACAATAAATGCTGGAGAGTGTGTGAAGAAAAGGGAGGAATAAAAAACTAGGAATAAAACCACCACATGACCTGGCAATCCCACTCCTAGGCATGTACCCCGAGGAAACCAAAACTGAAAGAGACACATGTGTCCCATCGTTCACTGCAGCACTGTTTACAACAGCTAGAACTTGGAAGCAGCCTAGATGTCCATCGACAGATGAATGGATAAAGCATCTGTGGTACATACATACAATGGAATATTACTCAGCCATAAAAAAGGAATGCATTTGAGTTAGTTCTAATGAGGTGGATGAACCTAGAACCTATTATACAGAGTGAAGTGAGTCAGAAAGAGAAAGATAAATATCATATTCTAACACATATATACAGAATCTTGGAATATAGTATTGAAGAATTTATTTACAGGGCAGCAATGGAGAAACATAGTGAATAGACTTATGGACATGGGAGAGGGGAGGAGAGGGTGAGATGTGTGGAAAGAGTAACATGGAAACTTCCTTTACCATATGTAAAGTAGATAGGCAACGGGAAATTGCTGTGTGGCTCAGGAAACTCAAACAGGGGCTCTGCATCACCTAGAGGGGTGGGATGGGGAGGGGGAGGGAGGGAGGTTCAAGAGGGAGGGGATGAATGTGTACCTATGGCTGATTCACGTTGAGGTTTGACAGAAAACAGCAAAATCCTGTAAAGCAATTATCCTTCAACAAAAAAATAATTTTAAAAAAGTGAGGCAAAGAGTACATAACAGATACTTTAAAAAAAAGATTTTCAGAAGTGTCATATAAGAATTCTACATACATTCATTTTCCAGCTTTAGTCAAATGGCCATACCTGGTTGCAAATGAGCCTGAGAAATATGCCTTTCATCTGGGTGGACAGACACACAGTAAATCTCTGGGGCACAGAGAAAGGGCAGTGGGACTCCCCCTGGGGGTCCCGGGGCTGGGACTTCGTGCTCCCCACACAGGGTCCCGGGTTCAACCCCTGCTCAGGGAACTAGACCCCACATGCCTCAACTGAGGCCCAGCATAGCAAATAAACAAATAGAAATTTTTTAAAATAAATAGAAGGGGAAGAATAGATACTTGGGGGACCATTAGTCTCTGCTACAGGTAGCTGTTGCTTTTGTTGTTGCTCAGTGGCTCAGTCGTGTCCAACTGTTTGGGACCCCATGGACTGCAGCCTGTCAGGCTCCTCTGTCCACAGGGTTTCCAGGCAAGAACACTGGAAGGGGTTGCCATTCCCTTCTCCAAGCTATTGCTCTCGTCTGCCCTCTTCTTCTGGGAAAGGAGCTCCTCCTTTACCGTTAGGAAGCGCCCTCACCCTACAGCATTTCTTGCAGCAAATTGGTCTAGACGGTGCTTCCTTCACCAGACGTGGAAACGCGCCTCAGGCGGGCAGAGTCCGCATGCCCTGCCCCTTCGGCCCCTGGACTGGGCATAGGTGAGCACGTGGCCAGGCAGGGCAGAGAATCACAGATGCGTGGTAGAAGAGGAAAGGTTTTTGTCCTGGGGTTGCTGAGCTGGGATTGGTGAATCCAGGGCTGCCAACATCCCCTTTGCCCTGGCTACTATGTCCCGTCTGCAGAAGGGAGAAACGAGGCTGACCCGAGGCAAACAGCCCCACAGGGTGGAGTGAGTGAGTGTTAGTCGCCAAGTCGTGTCCAGCTCGCTGTGACCCCAGGGACTGCAGCTCTCTAGGCTCCCCTGTCCATGGGATTCCCCAGGCAAGAACACTGGAGTGGGCTGCCTTTCCCTTCTCCAGGGGATCTGCCCCACCCAGGGATCGGACCCGCGTCTCCTGTGTCTCCTGCATCTCAGGCAGACTCTTTCCCGTGTGAACCACTAGGGGAGCCCGGAAGGTGGAGAGATGAGGTCATTTGAGTGCTTTGATCCGCGATGCCTGAAGCCTGACGTCTCGTCTCAGGTTCCTCTTTTGCTAAAGCTGGTTCTGGTTGACTCTCTGTCCCTTGCATTTGAAAGGCCTAGAGACTGTCCTTGAGTGAAGTAAGTCAGAGAAAGACAGATGCATGATATCGCTTATATGTGGAATCTTAAAAAAAAACGGTACCAGTGAACCTGTTTACAGAACAGGGAAGAGTCACAGACGCAGAAACGTGGTCACCAAGGGGGGGGGGGGCGCGGTGGGAGGGTAAACTGGGAGCTGGGATTTTGCGAACAGCTTCTTCCATGTAGCACAATGTTTTCAGTGTTCACAATCCTTCGTGTTTCTGGAAGCTTACTAGTAATGTCTCTTCTTTATTCCTGATATTAGTCACTTGAGTTTCTCCCCCTTGGTTATTTGGTTAGTCACTTGAGTTCCTTCCCCTTGGTTCATCTAGATAAAGACTTGTTAACTTTGTTGACCTTTTCAAAGAGCCAACTTCTAATTTTTTTTGATTTTCTCTATTTTTTTTTTTTTTTGGTTCTATTTTCCACTTTATTTGTGCTCTAGTGTTTATCTTTCCTTTCTTATGCTTGATTTGGGTTTAGAAGGTGAGATATTAACATGAGATCTTTCTTCTTTCCTATGCAGGCATTTATAGATGTAAATTATCCCGTAAGCAATATTTAGCTGTATCCTGTAAGTTTTGGTATGTGAGCCTCCATTTTCATTTATCTTGCAGTATTTTCTAATTTCCATTATTTATGAGTCTGTTATTTAATCTCCACTATTTGTGGAAACTTCGTGTTTACTGACTTCTAATTTTACTGCATTCAGAAAACTGTGAATTCCACCCCTATAAATTTATTGTAACTGTTTTATGGTTGAACATATGGTCTATCCTGAAGAACGCTCCATGTGCACTGAGGACAACATGGCTTTTACTTTTCAGCGGGGCTCCGTGGATGGCCATTAGATCCGGGAGGTTTACAGTGCTGTTCAAGTCTTGTCTTCACTTCTTGGTCTTTCGCCTGATGGCTCCGTGCATTACTGAACGTGGTGTGGACATCTCCAACGTTGCCACTGAGCTGTCCGTTTCTCGTTCGGTTCTCCACTGTGCTTCATGTAGCTCGGGGCTTTGCTGTTCGGTACATATACACTTGTAACCATTATATCTTTCTGATGGATTGAGCCCTTTATCATTATAAAATGTCTCTATCTCTAGTAACAGAAACTTTTGCTTTAAAATCTCTTTTGCCTGATATTTGTACAGCCACTCAGCTTTTTAAATTGACTCCAGCTTCCTGTTTTGCATGGCATTTTTAAAAAGATTTTTTGATATGGGCCATTTCTAAAGTCTTTATTGAATTTATTACAATATTGTTTCTGCTTTCATGTTTTGGTTCATTGGCCCTGAGGCACCAGGGATCTTGGCTCCCTGACCAGGAATTGAACCCGCGCCTCCTGCATTGAAAGGCAGAGTCTCGGCCACTGAACTGACAAGAAGTCCCCACCTGGTACTTTATCCCGCCTTTCACTGTCACCATATTTCTGACTCTCAGTGTAAACTGTGTCTCCTCTGGGGCAGCATGCAGTCAATCTTGTGGTTTTACTTTTGATCCAGTTTGACATCTCTGCCTTTTGACTGGACTGTTTAATTCATTCACATTTGTTACTGATATTTTTGTTATAGTTTTTGTTACTGATATAGTTAGATGTACATCTGTCATTTTAATTTTTGTTTTCTCTTTTTTTTTCTTTATTCCTCCTTTAAGGTTTCCTTTTGCATTACATGTAACATTTTGTTTCCTTTAATTGCTTTCACCATATTTTTATGAGTTATTTTCTTAGTGGTTTCTCTAGGGTTTATCATATATATCTTATCAAAACCTAGGATATTAACTTAATTTCAGTGAGATATAGAAACATTATTCTTAACATGTCTATTTTCTTATTCCCTTTTGGGGACTTTTATTGTTGTACATATTACATCTATATATTACTACAAAACCAACAATATAGTGTTATATGTGTGCCATAATATAATTTTATGTCTATTAAAGAAACTGTGGGAGAGGGAGAGGGTGGGATGATTTGGGAGAATGGCACTGAAACATGTATAATATCATATATGAAACGAGTCGCCAGTCCAGGTTCGATGCACGATACTGCATGCTTGGGGCTGGTGCACTGGGACGACCCAGAGGGATGGTATGGGGAGGGAGGAGGAAGGGGGCTTCAGGATGTGGAACACGTGTACATCCGTGGCAGATTCCTGTTGGTATATGGCAAAACCAATACAATTAAGGTTTTATTAATAATAAATAAAAAACGGAAATGAAAGAAAGCATATACGTACAGAGTTTGATACGGTCACGTTCTTATTTACCGCTTCTGGTTCTCTCTATTTGTTCCTGTGGATTCAAATTGTGATCTACTTTTTCTTATCTCAGTCCAGCTGTATTCCCACCTACTTTGCCCTGTTTGTTAGATGGATTACATTTCTTATGTTTTAGGCCTGATAATTGCTTTTGTAAATCAAGAGTAGAAAGGAGGGGAAATATCCATTTATGTTTTCTTTTATAATTACATAGTCACTTTTACCAGTGTTCTTTGTTTTTTCGTGAAGGGGGTTCATATTACCGGCTGCAGTCACTTGCTTTCAGCCTTAAGAACTCCCTTTACCGTTTCTAGTACGGTGAGTCTGCTAGCAACACATTCCCTCAGCTTTTACTGAAAACTGCCTTTATTTGCCTTCATTTGTGAAAGCTTTGCTGAACTTAAGATTACTCTGATAGTTTCTCTTCAGCACTCCGACTATGTCCCACCACTGTCTTCTCGCCGCCGCTGTTTCTGAGAAGTCAGGTGTCGTCTTAGCGGGATCCCTCCCCGTGATGCGCCCTTCCTCTCGTGCTGCTTTCAGGTCCGCCCCGCGCCTCTGTTTCGCCGTCTCTCCTGCGACGTGCCTCTTGCGGGCCTGCGTTTCCTGCTTGCAGGTCACTGAGCTCCTGAGATGCAGACGGACTTTCGTCAAACTTGGGGCGTTGTTTCCAGCCACTGGTTCTTCCGGTATTATTTTGTTCCCCTCCCTCTTCTTCTGGGACGCCCGTTACATGGACATTTACGCATAACGGTGCGTACTTCTCTGACACTGTCCGTTTTTCTTCGTTCGCTTTGCTTTCTGTCCTTTGGGTTGCAAAGCCTCTGTCAATGTCACTTCCACGTCCCTGATCCTTTCACATGTGTTGGCCCCTCTAGTGAACTTTTCATTTCAGTAACACTTTTCAATTCCAGAGTTTCCATTTGCTTATTTTTTATAACTTCTGCATCTTTATTGATATTGTGTGATGAGATATTGTCATCATAGCTTCCTCTATTTCCTTAAGTATAGTTTCTTCAGTTCTTTGAACATATTTATAATGGCTGCATAGACGACTTTATGAAATTTGGTATCTAACCCGCTCACAGTTTATGCACACCAATTTTCTTCTATGTGTGAGTCATACTTCTGTTTCTTCCCACGGCTCGTGTTTTTTTTAATGGGACATCCTAGGTAATACAGGGCAGCGATTCTGGATGCGGCTTTCCTTCCGGTCCTCCGGGGGCTTTGTGTGTGCGTGATGCGCGCATTTGTGTAGTGGCTTGGCTGTACTCTTTTAATGAATCTGTTTCTCCTTTCCCACCCCCACTCCCATGTGAGGCTTCGGCACGAGCACAGCCATCCTGGGGTGGCCATGGTTTTCGCAGGGTCTCTTTGACCTTCTTTTCCTCTCTCTCTCTCTGTAGCTGTCTCTTTATACCACAGTTGGCTGTTAGGCTCCGCTAATTACATGGGATTGTTCTCTTCTTTTTGACAATACCCTGGGACATAAACTGCTCCTCAGTTTCATCTAATTAAATACCACGGATAGTTTGAGGCAAGGCTTTGAGGTGTTTTTCTGACATCAGGAAGGCTCTTAGAAGCTCTTTCTCTGATTCCTTCGAATAAACCAGCTGGCCCACCGGTGAACTTGATACTCTCAGAGCTACCAGCCCCTCTTAATTTCTCACCACCAAGTCTCCATTCCTGGAGAAGGACATGGCACCCACTCCAGTCCTGCCTGGAAAATCCCATGGACAGCCGAGCCTGGCAGGCTGCAGTCCATGGGGTCACAAGAGTGGGGACACACTGAGACACTTAACTTCCTAAGTCTCCACTGTTTTAGAAAATGCCCTTGGGCTTGAATTTCCCCTTGTTCTGTTTCAAATAAAGTCAACTCTTTTACTGGGCGCTTCAGGGCTCTTTGTTCTTATTCGCCCTGGGCAAAATCTCCGAAGCACTGTTCTAGGCGTGGGACGGGGACTGGTCTGCTTCTCTGAGAGGGACACCTCTGCTTTGCGAGCGGAGGCTGGGGAAGGGTAGCAGCCCCTGGCCTCAGCTCGCCTCTCCTGGCATGGTCTTCATCCGATGAGCTAGCTGGGGTGGCAACAATTGGTGCTGCAGGATCTATCCTCAGGCTGCCGGCTCAGGCTGAAGCTCCCACCTTTACTCCGGGGGTGGGGGTGGGGGTGGGGAGGAGCCGCAGCTGCGCTGCACCTGCGCCCCCTCCCAGGGGCCGAGCTCTGACCGGAAGCTGGCGGGACTAGGGGTCCCGCGCGCCCTGCTTGGGAGGCCGGGACTCTCACGTACGGCCACACCAGCCGCAGGCCACGCCTGAAAAGGAGACACGGGAGACAGTTTCACCCGCACGAAGTAAAGTTCTGTGCGCCGGAGACGCGGAGGATGGGGGTATTACTGGGTGGGTGCCCAACCAGTGTTGTATTGGGTTGGCCAAAAAGGTTATTTGGGTTTTTCCGCAGCATCTTACAGAAAAACTCAAACGAATTTCGTGGCTAACCCAATACATCATAGTGACAGGATTCACAGACAGCCTTGCGGACCCCAAAGCCTGCGCAGTAACAATGCAAGGAGCCATTAGGACAGCTGGGCAGAGATGTTTAACCGGCTCCGTTGCTCCCGGACTACTTTTGTACACTCCTTAGGATTCACGTCCTTTTTTCCTTTATAGACGTGCTAAGGCACACCTCAGCTGGAGCCCCTGCAGGAATAACTGGAAAAAGAAGTGAAGAAGTAGCCAGCTCTTGTGTTAAGTCTTCTGAATCATCAGGCAGTCACCTAAGATGCAGCTGAAGGACATCTGTTTTAACAAAAAACCCCTCTGTCTTCAATAGAAAACCAGTCATGAAGCTCCATTGTTTGATTAAGCATGGAAACTAAATGCTGACCTTTTAGGATAATAGTTGGCTCCTCTTGGAATGGAAAACAACTGCATGAGAATCAAAACCTGATGTGTGAAGTGTCCCCTCAAAGCAAGATAGTCAAAAGATGTTAGAAGTTTTCGCCAGGAAAACAGACATCTCTATTTTTTCAGTTAAGACAAAAACTTACCATTGCTAATTAAAACCACAGTATTTGGAAATGAGGCCTCCCCTACCGCATGAAAGGAGCTGGTCCTGTATCTGCAAGGTGTGAGGGACATGTGAGCCCTGGTGACCTCACATAGGGTAACTCTGCATAAACGACTGTGAACAGAGGTGTCTGGAGAGCAGATTGTTAATCCACGCCAGGACACGCCTGTATTACATTAGCAGAAAATGTAGAACATACACTCGCACGTCTGTTTGCTCAAACACAAAACGAGCAGACTCGCTGGCTTTACCTCCTAGACTGCGTGGAAGAGCAGAAGATGAGATCCATGGAGGCACCATCTACGTCTGCCAGGCACTGGCGGCCGCGGCTGCTACCCTCGGGAACCTGAAGGACTGTCGGCTTTGACCTTGACAAGTAGGAACCTTAAGATGACAATCATAACAACGATCTATCGGCCAACCAACAAACCACCTACTGTGGTCAACAGCATTTTGAAAAAGGACTTTTTATCGCCAAGATACTAGGATGGACACACCCTCCAAGCCTAAAAGGAATGAGTTTTATTAAGATTTCACTCTCTCAGCTCATATGCACTGATCACACTGATGAGCCATAGGGTCAGTCCGGCGTTGTTCTGTCCCTGGGTTTCGATGGTAAGACCGCTCTCTGGTACAGGGTTACAGGCCAGGGCCACGTGCTTCAGCAGCATGCACTCAAAAATCTTCATCAGATTTTAGAGCAGATCTGTAGTTAGGGAACTTGGCAAGGCGTCCCCTAGTCCCCTCATGGCCTGCTTTAAAATACAGACAGGCCCCAACCTTCAATCGTTCAACCGTTTTTTTCAACTTTATGATGGTGCAAAACTCTTAAGCATTCAGTAGAAATCGCACCTGCGTTTTGATCTCATCTCTGGCCAGTGAGACGTGGTGAGGCGCCCTCAGGACGCCGGGCCGGCAGGGAGCCTTGACTCAGCGTCAGCCACGTGACCATGGTGGTGAACGACCCAGACACTCACCAGCATTCTGAGCTCAGGTGACCACACTTGTTTTCACTTTCAGTTCATCCTTCAGTAAACTACACGAGTTATTCAATACTTTATTCTGAAATAGGCTTGTGTCAGATGATTTTGCCAAACTGTAGGCTAACGTTAACTGTTCTGAGAGTGTTTAAGACAGGTAGGCTATGATGTTCAGTAAGCTAAACCCATTTGTGCCTGTAATATTTTCAACTTAACTATGGGTTTACTGGGACACAGGCCATAGTAAATCAAGGAAAGTCTGTCTCAGTAGCTGAGCTTTGGACTCCAGGCTGAAGCTCCCATCACTCCATTTCTGTGTGTATTGCAACTCTACTTACAGAGCTGAGCCACCCTGAGAGCAGGGGCCTTCTCCACTCCACGGGATCTCGTGCCCAGCGGGCATCCAGTGGTACCGGCTGACTTGACGAGACCCTGATGACTACAGAGTCTGTAAAAGTTCAGAAATGAATCACAGTGGCTGATGGGCATCACAGGGAGCTGGTCGTAGGAAAAAGATGAGTCTGTCCAAAGAGACAAGAGTTTACAGTCAACTGAGAATGTTCATGTTCGCACCTCTAACTACATAACGTCTAATGCATATGTCTGAGCGGATGCAGAGAGTCTAAAGTTGAAACATAAGTTCTTTTTAGAAAGTTCAGATAAAACTAATCAAGGCTGTTTATTTCAAGAACGGAAATAAGGACTTTATAACCTGGATTTCTCACACAATGTGTAAATGTGCATTTACTGTACAGTAAAAGTGTCAGTCGCTCAGTCGTGTCCGACTGTTTGTGATCCCATGGACTGTAGCCTGCCTCTGCCAGGCTCCTCTGGCCAAGGGATTTCCCAGCAAGGATACTGGAGCGGGTAGCCATTCATTCCCTTCTCCAAGGGATCTTCCCAGCCCAGGGACTGAACCTGTGTCTCCAGCACTGCAGGCAGATGCTTCACCAGCTGAGCTACTAGGGCAGTAGTAACACAGTAATCACAGGAGTGCCAGCAGACAGTCTTATCCAGACTTCTCATTTTTCAAGAAAATGGCCCCGCTGCGGCTGGGTGATACATTTGAGGCCCCAACACTAGATACTCTAGTTGGGATTCAGAACCCAGGCTCCCAGTTTTCTAGAACCAGGATCCCTGCACAATATTACTCACTCTCTGGCTGATGAAATCACCTTCTGCTTTCACGGCCAGTTCAGTACAACCTGAGCCCCTGTGAAGTGCCGACAGCGACTTGCAGTGACAGTAGATGGTTAAGAGGGAATAAGCGTCGTACGCAGGACAGTGCCATGACCGCCGCCCTCTGACTCACCGTCCGATGGGAAGGACCTCGCATGGCCAGGGAACACGTTTTAGAGGTAAAAGTGTATCTTGAGAAATACATGTTTTTTTCAAACCTTTCAGCCTGTCCCATCTGCTGAGCACTTTCCTGTCTCTCCACTGTGTTCATAGTAACTAACGTGTGCCTGTTACAGAGAATATCTGTACAGTCAACTGGCTGAAAACACAAAGCCCTCTAGAGCCTATTTCTTGATGCTTGAAAGAAAATGAAGGAGTGTATTTTATGCAGTTCTCCTTTGGACCAACCCTTGCACATCAGCCTATATGCTGGCGTGCGAGCTTGTAACCATCACGCCAATCAAAATAAGGAAGTCACCTAAGGGGACACCCATCAGAGTCACTCTCAACAATGTTCCAAAGAGATGCCGTCATCGTGAAGCGCTGACGGATACACTAGTAGCCCATGACCCACAAGCACTGTGAGGTTTACATCCAAGAGAAAGGTGGGGGTGAGGGTTAGTTCTGAGTGCTGTGACCTTTGAGGACAAGGACTGTCCGTCTTATCGACAATATTATCACAAGCCTAGAGCGTGGGAAAGGAGTGGGTACTCAAAAATACTGTCTGCCACAGTAATACTGTAAAACAGGTAACTAGGGGGAGCTGCTGTGTACCCCGGGGAGCTCAGCTCGGTGCTCCACGACAACCTGGACGGGTGGCTGGGAGGGGGAAGGGAGGCTCAAGAGGGAGGAGAGATACATATAATTACAAAAATGCTGTCTAAAGAGTGAAATGAAGAAAGGAAGGAAGGGAGAGAAGCAGGTGGGTTGATTCACTTTAAAACACGACACAGATGACTATTTGAAAAGTATCTGCAAAGGAATTACATTTATCCTGATTTTGTGTCATCCACATTAAAAAAACAAAGGTATATCAGGCCCTTTGAACTATGGAATAAAGAAGAGGGCGACAGAGGATGAGATGGCTGGATGGCATCACCGACTCAATGGACAGGAACTTGGGCAAACTCCAGGAGATGGTGAGGGACAGGGAGGCCTGGTGTGCTGCAGTCCATGGCACTGCAGAGAGTTGGATGGTCTTGGCGGCTGAGCAGCAACAGTCAGGGAAGGAGGAGGGGAGGGACGTGGCGTGGGGGATTAAGTACAATACAAACTATTAGGTACAAAACCAGTTGTAAGGTATACTGTACAATACAAAGAATACAGCCAACACCCTTATAAACGGAGCACGACCTTTAAACATTGTGAATCACTGTATATCATACACTTGTAACTTACAATGTCGCACATCAACTACACTTCAGTGAAAAAGAAGTTAAAAGTGTCATTAGCCATCCCCCCAAAAATGCGGCACTAAAAGCACGAAATGTGTTTGCAAGAAGCCTTGAGAAGAAAGGATTTTTATCTTGTCAAAGAAGCAACCACAATTTTTCTTAAAAGAATCAAAGAAAGCAACTCTGCAGAACGCTTCTTCTTACCCTTTTATTTATTGTCTCCTCTGGCCCTGTATCCCACAGTAAACATCTGCGTCCCCTTAAGATCCCAGCTCCCCTGCTGAGCCGGAGGCCCGCTGGTTTCCAGCTTCACAGTTTGCTTATTCTTTTGCAAAGAGGAGGCCAGAGGAATGATAATTTAAACAGCAAGGCACCAGGACTTCCCTGGCAGTCGGTCCAGTAGCTCAGACTCCTTTTTTCCCCTGCGTGAAGCACTGGTTCAGTCCCCTGGCTGGGGAAGTTCACATGCTATGTCATCAAAGATAAATGAAAAAAAATTTAATAAAATAAAGGAAGGCGCCGAAGAAGAGGGATAAGCAAGTCAAAAGTACAAGGTCAAAGGTGGACAGCAGAGGCCTTTCAAGGAGGGCGCCTCTGTACTGCAAGGCACGTTGCGAGACCGGAGAAGACTTGTTAAGCCGCTGCTTCTGCGGATCTGCGCACGAACGACAGAGGCTCTCACTTGAATCCTGTGTCAGACACGTGAGGGCGTCCCAGCAGCAAGGGGCTGGGGACAGTGGTCATTCCGGCCCTCACTGATTCCTGTGTTTTGACATACTGCAGTTTGTGTTCAGTTAAATGGACTGATGGTTATATCACCTGGGTTTCGCTAAACCAGACACCACAAAGTAGACAACTGTTTGCTCCTTGAAGAGTCCTACCAGGTGGACTGAAGCAATGCACACAACATAAGCACCAACGACTGAAAGAGCTGTGCCCACGCCTGTCCCCAGCACGAGCTCTTCCCACGCCACACCACCGGATGCAGACGCGGCGACCGCGTCGGTCAGGGCTGTCAGCACAGCTCACGGTGACCACGGAGGCGCTCCAGGCGGGTGTGCCCAGCACGGTCGTCTCTCACAGGAACTACCGGACGCCTGAAGCGCAGCTAGTGTGGCTGAGAAGCTGCACTTGAATTTTTCACACCTACTTTAAATCCTCACACGAGCCTGGTGGCTACTGCACGGACAGCTCAAGTCTAAGAGAGAACACACTCAGGCTGGGGTCCAAATGCTCTCCCTTACAAACTGTGACCTCTGGCTTAATGTTTCTATGCCTCTATTTCTTCATCATAATCATAACAACTATCTCATATGGTTAAAATTAAACTAATGCACAGAAAGTACTTAGACAACGGCATAGAATATAGAAACTTTATTATCTCCTAAGCAGATTAGAGAAGAAAAAAATTATTAATTTGAAAAATGGAGAAACAAATACTTCTCACTAATGAAACTTGAACAAAGCTTACATTGGGCTTTGAGATGTTAAGTAGTTCGTACAAGGCTACCGCAAGTTGTGGGACATGTACGAAAATTTTATCTCATTGTTATCTTATGCATTCTTGTATACATCTTATAATGAACATTGTAGATATCAATACTACTATATAAACTATATAATTTCTTTGGCAATGACATAAATACACTATTGAAAAGACAAAGACTGTCAGCATGAATTAAAAAAAGAAATCACCAACCAGACTGAACTACGCTGCTGCTGCTAAGTCACTTCAGTCGTGTCCGACGCCAGTGACCCCCAGACGGCAGCCCACCAGGCTCCCCCGTCCCTGGGATTCTCCAGGCAAGAACACTGGAGTGGGTTGCCATTTCCTTCTCCAATGCATGAAAGTGAAAAGTGAAAGTGAAGTCACTTGTCATGTCCGACTCTTCGTGACCCCATGGACTGCAGCCCACCAGGCTCCTCCACCCATGGGATTTTCTAGGCAAGAGTACTGGAGTGGGTCGCCATTGCCTTCTCCGGAACTATGCTAGTTATTACTATATAAACAAATATGTATATGTTAGATATATGCACTCAATTTCTTTTCAAATTAGTGCAGTGAAAGTATATAAGCCATATCTTCTAAAAAATAAAATAATGGAGTTACAAAAATGTTTATAGAGAGCTCTCGGCTAAACCAGAAGAAATATATTCATTTTAGCAAAAAAAAAAAAAAAAAAAAAAAAAAGAGTGTATAGGCATTTAATTATTGTGCGTAAGTCACACACATAATTATTAAGTCAAGTAACGAAAGCACAAGAATAAACTAATGCCATTTGCGGCAATATGGACGGCTCTAGAGATTACCATGCTAAGTGAAGTAAGCCAGACAGAGAAAGACAAAGATGACATGTTATCCTTTATATGTGGAATTTAAAGGGGAAAAAGACACACAAATGAACTTACTTCCAAAACAGGAACTGACTCACAGACACAGAAAACAAACTTATGTTTACCAAAAGGCACAGGGGAGGCTGGGGGAAGGCTAGGATTAAAATACACAAACTACTTTGTGTAAAACAGATGCCCAGCGCGGACCTGCTGCACAGCACAGGGAACGAGACTCAGTATTATGCAACAACCTGTAAGGAAAAGAAGCTGAGAGTAAGAGGAGGGCAGGAGGAGAGGGGGCACAGAGGATGGGGCGGCCGGATGGCGTCACTGACTCAACGGACAGGAGTCTGAGCAAACTCCAGGGAGAGTGAAGGACAGCGAAGCCTGGCGCGCTTGGGGTCACAAAGAGTCAGGTAAGACACAGCGACTGAACACGAATAACAAACGTGTGTTTCGGAATTGCTGTGCGACGTACCTGGAATTTACACATATTGTAAATCAACTGTTTAAAAAAAAACTTTCTTAATAAAAATAAAGACCACTGTTTGCCAGTTCAGTTCAGTCGCTCAGTCCTGTTCGACTCTTTGCGACCCCATGAACAGGAGCACTCCAGGACTCCCTGTCCATCACCAACTCCCGGAGTCCACCCAAACCCATGTGCATCGAGTCGGTGAAGCTATTCAGCCATCTCATCCTCTGTCGTCCCCTTCTCCTCCCGCCCTCAATCTTTCTCAGCATCAGAGTCTTTTCAAATGAGTCAGCTCTTCGCATCAGGTGGCCATAGTATTGGAGTTTCAGCTTCAGCATCAGTCCTTCCAATGAACACCCAGGACTGATCTCCTTTAGGATGGACTGGTTGGATCTTGCAGTCCAAGGGACTCTCAAGAGTCTTCTCCTACACCACAGTTCAAAAGCATCAATTCTTCGGCGCTCAGCTTTCTTCACAGTCCAACTCTCACATCCATACATGACCACTGGAAAAACCACAGCCTTGACTAGACGGACCTTTGTTGGCAAAGTAATGTCTCTGCTTTTTAACATGCTGTCTAGGTTGGTCATAACTTTCCTTCCAATGAGTAAGCGTCCTTTAATTTCATGGCTGCAATCACCATCTGCAGTGATTTTGGAGCCTCCCAAAATAAAGTCAGTCACTGTTTCCCCATCTATTTGCCATGAAGTGATGGGACCAGATGCCATGATCTTAGTTTTCTGAATGTTGAGCTTTAAGCCAATTTTTTCACTCTCCTCTTTCACTTTCATCAACAGGCTCTTTAGTTCTTCTTCACTTTCTGCCATAAGGGTGGTGTCATCTGCATATGAGGTTATTGATATCTCTCCCGGCAATCTTGATTCCAGCTTGTGCTTCCTCCAGCCCAGCGTTTCACACGGTGTACTCTGCATATAAGTTAAATAAGCAGGGTGACAATATACAGCCTTGACATACTCTTTTTCTATTTGGAACCAGTCTGTTGTTCCATGTCCAGTTCTGCCTGTTGCTTCCTGACCTGCATACACATTTCTCAAGAGGCAGGTCAGGTGGTCTGGTATTCCCATCTCTTTCACAATTTTCCAGTTTGTTGTGATCCACATAGTCAAAGGCTTTGGCATAGTCAATAAAGCAGAAAGAGATGTTTTTCTGGAACTCCCTTGTTTTTTCAATGATCCAGTGGATGTTGGAAATATGATCTCTGGTTCCTCTGCCTTTTCTATAACCAGCTTGAACTGGTTATAGAACTTGGAAGTTCATGTTTCACATATTGCTGAAGCCTGGCTTGGAGAATTTTAAGCAACACTTTAATAGCGTGTAAGATGAGTGCAATTGTGCGGCAGTCTGAGCATTCTTTGGCATTGCCTTTCTTTGGGATTGGAATGAAAACTGACCTTTTTCAGTCCTATGGCCACTGCTGAATTTTCCAAATTTGCTGGCATATTGAATGCAGCACTTTCACAGCATCATCTTTTAGGATTTGAAATAGCTCCACTGGAATTCCATCACCTCCACTAGCTTTGTTCGTAGTGATGCTTTCTAAGGCCCACTTGACTTCACATTCCAGGATGTCTGGCTCTAGGTCAGTGATCACACCATTGTGATTATCTTGGTCATGAAGATCTTTTTTGTACAGTTCTTCTGTGTATTCTTGCCACCTCTTCTTAATATCTTCTGCTTCTGTTAGGTCCATACCATTTCTGTCCTTTATCAAGCCCATCTTTGCATGAAATGTTCCCTTGGTATCTCTAATTTTCTTGAAGAGATCTCTAGTCTTTCCCATTCTGTTGTTTTCCTCTATTTCTTTGCATTGATCGCTGAGGAAGACTTTCTTATCTCTCCTTGCTGTTCTTTGGAACTCTGCATTCAAATGGGTATATCTTTCCTTTTCTCCTTTGCTTTTCACTTCCCTTCTTTTTACAGCTATTTGTAAGGCTTCCTTAGACAGCCATTTTGCCTTTTTGCATTTCTTTTTCTTGGGGATGGTCTTGATCCCTGTCTCCTGTACAATGTCATGAACCTCCATCCATAGTTCATCAGGCACTCTGTCTATCAGATCTAGTCCCTTAAATCTATTTCTCACTTCCACTGTAGTCATAAGGGATTTGACTTAGGTCATACCTGAATGGTCTAGTGGTTTTCTCCGCTTTCTTCAATTTAAGTCTGAATTTGGCAATAAGGATCTAAGCCACAGTCAGCTCCTGGTCTTGTTTTTGCTGACTGTATAGAGCTTCTCCATCTTTGGCAGCAAAGAATACACTCAATCTGATCTCGGTACTGATCATCTGGTGATGTCCATGTATAGAGTCTTCTCTTGAGTTGTTGGAGGAGGGTGTTTGCTATGACCAGTGCGTTCTCTTGACAGAACTCTATCAGCCTTTGCCCTGCTTCATTCTGTACTCCAAGGCCAAATTTGCCTGTTTCTCCAGGTGTTTCTTGACTTCCTACTTTTGCATTCCATTCCCCTATAATGAAAGGGACATCTCTTTTGGGTGTTAGTTCTAGAAGGTCTTGTAGGTCTTCATAGAACTGTTCAGCTTCTTCAGCGTTACTAGTTGGGGAATAGACTTGGATTACTGTGATATTGAATGGTTTGCCTTGGAAATAAACAGAGATCATTCTGTCATTTCTGAGATTGCATCCAAGTACTGCATTTTAGACTCTTCTGTTGATCATGATGGCTACTCCATTTCTTCTAAGGGCTTCCTGCCCACAATAGTAGATATAATGGTCACCCGAGGTAAATTCACCCATTCCAGTCCATCTTAGTTTGCTGATTCCTAGAATGTCAACATTCACTCTTGCCATTTCCTGTTTAACCACTTCCAATTTGCCTTGATTCATGGATGGACCTAACATTCCAGGTTCCTATGCAATATTGCTCTTTACAGCATTGGACCTTGCTTCTAACACCAGTCACATCCACAACTGGGTATTGTTTTTGCTTTGGCTCCATCCCTTCATTCTTTCTGGAGTTATTTCTCCACTGATTTCCAGTAGCATGTTGGGCACCTCCCAACCTGAGGAGTTCATCTTCAGTGTCATATCTTTTTGCCTTTTCATACTGTTCATGGGGTTCTCAAGGCAAGAATACTGACGTGGTTTGCCGTTCCCTTTTCCAGTGGACCACATTCTGTGAGACCTCTCCACCATGACCTGCCCACCTTGGGTGGCCCCACACGGCATGGCTTAGTTTCACTGACCTAAACGAGCTGTGGTCCGTGTGATCAGATTGGCTAGTTGTTGTGACTGTGGTTTCAGTCTGTCTGCCCTCTGATGCCCTCTCTCAGCGCCTACTGTCTTACTTGGTTTTCTCTTACCTTGGACGTGGGGTGTCTCCTCACAGCTGGTCCAGCGCAGCGCAGCCACTGCTCCTTACCTTGGACGTGGGGAACTACCGTTTGCCAAGCAACTTCAAAAGTCACAATACTCCAGTGTGATAAAGAGAGGAGAATCTAAATAATTAGATTTTGCTTTGTTAAACAGTAACGATGTTTTTAATTAAATAAAACCTCAATATTAACTGACAAATTTTCTAGAATAGCTGGTGGTGAAAAGCCTATTTTGGTGTCAAAACAGTTCACACAGTAAAAATATCAGGGTAACACTGAAAATACCTATGGAATAAATAAACTTTCCAAAATTCACAGGAAAAATATCCACAGTCCAGTAAGTTTGGGAAAGGATAGTGTTAAACACATTTCTTTACGACAAGACTTCTTGGATCTTGTGATAAGGAACTGAGGGTCATAGTGACTCTCAGAGGAAATAAGTAGTTTCTCAACTGTAACCAATCATAAAATCTCCATTTTCTTATAGCATCTAATTGGAAACTTAAAAAAATCTGCTTTTTGGGACTTCCTTGGTGGCAAAGACTCTACAATGCCAACACAAGGAGCCCGGTTCAGCCCTTGACCAGGGAACTCAACTCTGCACGCCACAACAAAGACTGCAGACCCCACATGCTGCAAGCAAGACCAAGCACAGCCAAACAGATACACAAATAAATTAAAAAAAAAAATCTTTTTCAAAGGCTAGCTCCTCAGCCTTCTCTTCTTTAGAAGGATTTTTTTAAAAAAACAGTATTCCTCCTTGTGTGTTTCACAGTTTTCAGTCTCTGGGTCTTTGACCTCTCAAATATCCCTCCGTGAAGTGCATGCATTTTCTTCTAAAATCATAAGGTGAGGAAAATAAACTTTTATAGCTCTTCATGAAGTAAATAATTAAGGTTATAGAAGTGATCAAAACACACTCACAGTTTAGGATTACAATTGGATCAGTAAATTTTCCCTCTTAGCAAGCAGTCCCATCTGTCCTTCACTCAGTTACCCCATTGTCAGCATCCTAAATCACCACTGTACATCGTCAAAACCAAGAAGTCAACATTGTTACGTGAACAGAACGCCAGAATGTATTTAGATTTCCCTAGCATTTTCACTAATGTCTTTCCTGTTGCAGGATCCAATCCAGGAAATTCCACTGCATGATCATCGTATTTCCTTGGTCTCCTCTGGTCCATGACAGTCCGTCCATCAGTTCATTCACTCAGTCGTGTCTGATTCTTTGCGACACCATGGACTGCAGCACACCAGGCCTCCCTGTCCATCACCAACTCCTGGAGTTAACCCAAACTCATGTCCATTGAGTCGGTGATGCCATCCAGCCATCTCATCCTCTGTCCTCCCCTTCTCCTCCCGCCTTCAATCTTTCCCAGCATCAGGGTCTTTTCAAATGAGTCAGCTCTTTGCATCAGGTGGCCAAAGTACTGGAGTTTCAGCTTCAGCATCAGTCCTTCTAATGAATATTCAGGACTGATTTCCTTT
Source organism: Bos mutus (assembly GCF_027580195.1). NCBI lineage: Eukaryota > Metazoa > Chordata > Mammalia > Artiodactyla > Bovidae > Bos > Bos mutus. The sequence continues at coordinate 1,099,513 of NC_091630.1, read as the reverse complement.
AGGATGGACTGGTTGGATCTCCTTGGGGTCCAAGGGACTCTCAAGAGTCTTCTCCAACACCACAGTTCAAAAGCATCAATTCTTCGGTGCTCAGCTTTCTTTATAGTCCAACTCTCACATCCATACATGAGTACTGGAAAAACCATAGCCTTGACTAGACAGACCTTTGTTGGCAAAGTGATATCTCTGCTTTTTAATATGCTGTTTAGGTTGTTTATAACTTTTCTTCTAAGGAACAAGCGTCTTTTAATTTCATGGCTGCAATCACCATCTGCAGTGATTTTGGAGCCCCAAAAAATAAAGTTAGCCACTGTTTCTCCATCTATTTCCCATGAAGTGACAGGACTGGATGCTATGATCTTAGTTTTCTGAATGTTGAGTTTTAAGCCAAGTTTTTCACTCTCCTCTTTCACTTTCATCAAGAGGCTCTTTAGTTCTTCTTCACTTTTTGTCATAAGGGTGGTGTCATCTGCATATCTGAGGTTATTGATATTTCTCCCGGCAATCTTGATTCCAGCTTGTGCTTCATCCAGCCCAGCGTTTCTCATGATATACTACGCATATTAAGTTAAATAAGCAGGGTGACAATATACAGCCTTGATGTACTCCTTTTCCTTGGAACCAGTCTGTTGTTCCATGTCCAGTTCTAACTGTTGCCTCCTGACCTGCATATAGGTTTCTCAAGACGCAGGTCAGGTGGTCTGGTAGTCCCATCTGTTTCAGAATTTTCCAGTTTGCTGTGATCCACACAGTCAAAGGCTTTGGCATAGTCAATAAAGCAGAAATAGATGTTTTTCTGGAATCCTCTTGTTTTTTCGATGATCCAGCAATGATCCAGATGTGACAGTCTATCATAATTATTTTTCATAAGTTTAATCATTTTGAGGAGTAGTAAGTGTGTCCCTCAGTTTGGGTTTGTCTGATTTTCTTTCCCTCATATGTAGACTGGGACTGTGGCCTTTAGATCACAGGAAGTGTATCTCATCACAGAACATGATGTGGGTGTGCCTTAGCACTGGGTTTGCCAGGGTTGCTTGGTGAAGGCAGTGTTGGTCAGCCTTCCTCGCTGTAAAGCGACCACTGTCCTGTTTCCATAATCTGTTCTTTAGAGATGAGTCAGTAAGACCAGTCTATACTCAAGGGCAGGGGTGCTAGGGTCGAGAACTTTGAAAGCCAGTTCTGCTAGGACTGGAGCACATTTGACACGAAAAGTTTCATTTGTTTACAGTAAAGTGGAAACCGAAGAGTCAGGAGAAGAGGATGGGAAAACAAAGGCACTTTCCGCTATTCACCAGACAAGGATTTCACTGTAAGAAGGATACTTTGATCAAAATGTCTTTTTAGGAGTTTACAAGACTTGGGTAGTAAAACAGCTGCTCTGTTCTCTCAAGAATCATCCAAAAGTAGTAAGGAGAATGTGAAACGAACTGTAAACTTCAACTTCTAAGAAATGAGAAGAAATTAGGAACACAAATCCACAACACATGAAGAACGACCAAACGCAGAGTGAAGCGTGGGGCAAGAGATGTTGACAAAGACACCCTCCCCTGCAGCTCTCAGGCAAACTTGGCAAGAAAAAGAAGTCAGACAAAAGGAGACGTCAGAAAATTTAGTGCACAGACATTAGAAAAGAGGTAATACAATTAGCCATCCTTTACAAATAGGATTATTTTCAAGTGAAACCCAAGTAATGCATTTAAAATATGACCCATTGCTGTATGGCACAAACCAAAACAATATTCTAATTATCCTTCAAATAAAAAGAAAAAAATTAAGAAAAAAATGCTGAGTATTTAGTACTGTGGCTGTGATGGTTAATTTTACATGTCAACTTGATGAGAGATGCCAAGAGATGCATGAATAACTGGTTAAACATTATTTCTGGCTGTGTCTGAGGGGGCTCAGGAAGAGACCAGCATGTGAATTGCTGGACTCAGCGAAGCAGAAGGCCCTTCAGTGTTGGTGGGCGTCATCCAAGCCGGTGAGGCCTGAGCAGAGCACGACGGGGAGGGAGGTTAAATGCCCACTCCACCTGCATGTACGAGGGCTGGCACCGACCGTCTGCCCCCCGCATGTACAAGGTCTGGCACTGACCGTCTGCCCCCTGCGTGTACGAGGGCTGGCACGACCGTCTGCCCCTGCGTGTACGAGGGCTGGCACGACCGTCTGCCCCTGCGTGTATGAGGTCTGGCACTGACCGCCTGCCCCGTGCATGTACGAGGGCTGGCACGACTGTCTGCTCCTGCATGTACGAGGTCTGGCACGACCGTCTGCCCCTGTGTGTATGAGGGCTAGCACGACCGTCTGGCACTGACCGTCTGCCCCCTGCGTGTACGAGGTCTGGCACTGACCGTCTGCCCTCTGCGTGTACGAGGTCTGGCACTGACTGTCTGCCCTCTGCGTGTACGAGGTCTGGCACGATGGTCTGCCCCCTGCGTGTACGAGGTCTGGCACTGACCGTCTGCCCTCTGCGTGTACGAGGTCTGGCACGACGGTCTGCCCCCTGCGTGTACGAGGTCTGGCACTGACTGTCTGCCCTCTGCGTGTACGAGGTCTGGCACTGACCGTCTGCCTTCTGCGTGTACGAGGTCTGGCACTGACCGTCTGCCCTCTGCGTGTACGAGGTCTGGCACGACGGTCTGCCCCCTGCGTGTACGAGGTCTGGCACTGACTGTCTGCCCTCTGCGTGTACGAGGTCTGGCACTGACCGTCTGCCTTCTTCGTGTACGAGGTCTGGCACTGACCGTCTGCCCTCTGCGTGTACGAGGTCTGGCACTGACTGTCTGCCCTCTGCGTGTACGAGGTCTGGCACTGACCGTCTGCCCCTGCAGTCCTGGTTCTCAGGCCTCCACACTGGACTGCACTCTACACCATGGACCCTTTGTCATTCTGGTCTTTGAACTACACCACTAGCTTTCCTGGGTCCCTGTCTAGAAGATAACAGGTTACACAACTTCTTAGCCTCCATGATCATCTGAGTAAATACTTTTTAAACAGATATATGTTGTTTCTCTGGAATTGATTAATACAGTAACAAGGCACAAAATTAGCATAAAAGACTAGATAACCTTATAATGAAAAAAAACACCAGAATACCAAATGAAAAAAAGTACTTTATAATAAAGCTAAAAAGAAATAGTATATTAATATTAATAGACAGTTACACTGATATCCCTAATAAGAATAATCAACCCTAAGATATCAATTCTAAGTTAACTCCTGATTTAAAACACAGCCAATATCAACCTACAAATGCAATTTCAGGGAAAGGCCAGGAAGACTCAAATATTAACACAGAAACATAAATCCACAACAATGGCAAAATTACAGGAATGGAAAATCAATCAGTGGAAGCCAGGGGGTGGGAGATGGGAGAGCGGACTACAAAAGAGCGACCTGAGGGAGTTTGGAGTCATGGGCCATGGTGGCTGGATACACAATTTCAAACATTTGTCAAAATCCACAGAAATGTACACACAAGGAGTGAGTTCTACTGTATATAAATAAGTCAACCAGAAAAAAACGCACAACCCACAAGAACAGCCAAGAAACTCTGTAAGAGAAAAGTAATGAGGAGACAGTACATCAAAACATATCACAGTGTTACAATAATCTGAACAGTGTGGTACAGGCAGAAAGGGAAGAAACCCATGAAACCAGCTACAAAGCCCAAAAGTGAACCCAAATCTATACAACACCTGCAAGTCAGAGAGTAAATCTGGAGTTTTAAACACATGGTATTGGGCATAGCATACTGGAAGGAAATAAAAAGTGGGTCCTTACCTCCTGCTGCTGCTGCTGCTGCTAAGTCGCTTCAGTTGTGTCCGACTCTGTGTGACCCCACAGACGGCAGCCCACCAGGCTCCCCCGTCCCTGGGATTCTCCAGGCAAGAACACTGGAGTGGGTTGCCATTTCCTTCTCCAATGAATGAAAGCGAAAAGTGAAAGTGAAGTCGCTCAGTCCTGTCCGACTCTTCGTGACCCCATGGACTGCAGCCCACCAGGCTCCTCCACCCATGGGATTTTCCAGGCAAGAGTATTGGAGTGGAGTGCCATTGCCTTCTCCAACTTACCTCCTACCTTCTATCAAAATAAATTCCAGATTGACTCTACTTGTATAAGGGATAGAAATCTGAAATTTAAGACTTTAAAACCAACAGAAAAAACTGGGGGAATTATTTTATAATTATGGAATAAGAAAGACCTTTGTTGGTACAACACAAAATGCAGTAGTCATAAGTGACTATTGGAGACCTACAGGGACTTCCCTGGTGGCTCAGGGCTGGACCCCAGGGTCCCGACGCAGGGTTTGGCCCCTGGCCAGGGAGCAAGGTCCTACTTGCCCCAACCAAGGTCAAAGACCAAAGATCCTGCATGTGGCAACTAAGAACTGCTGCAGCCAAATAAATTTAAAAAAAAAACCACACAAAAACCTATATAAAAACTATACAAAGATAAAAATTTCTGCAAGTATCAATAATTTTAAAAACACATACGCTATATACCTGTATAAACTAGCTCTATACATGTAATACTGGCCACAGTAACTGCCTCTGGGGGAGAAGACTAAAGAAACTTACACTAGAAGTTTTATTATTTATGTGTAGTTAACTATAAAAATGAATTTTTTTCATTGTTTATATCTATCCACCAGGTTAAAGAACGGAAAGCTCACCATAAAAAATGTTCCTGATGAGAAACATCCAATGTAGATAACCAATTTAGAGATATGTATAGCAAGCAGCTCCTAGCACCACGCTTGCTATATAAGAGGCCCTTAAATTACATAGGTAGCTATTACTCATCACTGACTTCATACCTCACATAATTATTTGAAATGTATCCTCCAATCATCTGAAAATATGTCTCTTCTGCTGAGAGGACTCTGTCGCCTCTGCCTACTGAAACCATTCTTCCTAACAGGGCCATCTCAAATCCTACCTATCCAAAAGCTCTCCTCAAACTTGTGAACAGGTGTATTATATACACACAGAAAGAGAAAGGCAACAAAAGCTATGAGAAAATACAACGGCAAAACGATCAATTTAAAAAGTTATTTATTAAACAAGTATATTTAAAAGTCCAATATTGCCAAATCCCTTTGAAACATCTATTCTGGGAAGAAGTATTCTGTCAAACTTTCTAAATGATAAGGGAAATGATAAAAATAGAACAGTAACATTTTAGGCAAACAATAAAGCACATGGTAAATTTAGAAATAAAAAAAAACACACAAATATACAAACTATTGAAGTATCAAACCAAAATGTTTTGTATGTTTTTAAATACTGCTGGTATACTCACGCTGAGGGTCAAAATGTCTACATTTACGCTTATGAACAGCATATAAACACCTTTTTAAGGTACCATCCTTAGAGAAATAATTTTAGGATATGTATTGGGTGTATTAATTATGCACATTTGGTAAACATGTTCTACATATGAATGTATTCACTTATACTTAATGAAAAAAGGAAGTTATAATTTAAACATCTTGATTTGAGAACTGTGGATTTGGTAGTTTTGTTAAGTTCCAACAACATAATGACCAAATGTGCTATCAAAAAAGCCTTTTTTTTTTTTAAAGCTGCCTCTGAAAACTTCAGCATTAGTTTCTACGGTTAACAGATACATACAAAAACATGCAATAGAAGAGCCCTCTAGAAAAGCCTCTAGCCTTCAGTAGTTCCAAATGGTGCCACACAATATTTCACTGGCAATAGTGGTTTTACCACAGGTTTGGCAGTAGCTTCTGTTTAAAACATAACTTTGTACCATAGTATCAGTCAAAGGCTTTAAAACATAACTGACTTTGGCAGTACACACGGAGACCATGATGTGACGGGGGCTGCCCGTGCAAATGAGGGCCTGGTGAAGCGTCTGCTCTGTGTGTGTGTTTCCAGGAAGAAACCGGATGAGATGGTTTACTCAGGACGATAAAACACATTTTCCTAATTAGGTTTCAATTGTATAAATAATATAAATCAAATGTTTAGAACTTGGTGACTTCTTCTTTCTTTCTATCATCTTCCCAGCTGACGAAGTGCTGGTTCTGTATGCTGCTCTGCACGCAGGGGCCGGTCCCCTGGCCCGGCTCAGTCTGACAGGGACGGGGAGCGTGCGGACCTGCCGCCGGCGGGGCTGGGGAAGGCGAGCGGCCCCCGACCACGCTCTCGGCCGTCCCGCCGGTGCTTGTGCTTGTGCTTGTGCTTGTGCTTCTTCTTCTTCTTCTTGTGCTCGTGGTGGTGGTGGTGGTGGTGCTCGCTGTGCTTGGAGGACGCGGGCTCCTTCCCGAACACCGACAGCGGAGCTGCCGCGGCCGTGTGCACACTCATCTCCAGAGGGGGCTGCTCCTTACCTTCAAGGTGAGAAACACTCACATGAATTCCTGTTGGTGACAAGGAAGGGGAACTCAAAGGGAGCTGGTGGCAGGACAGAAAAGACGACGGTTCATCGTGTCCATAGAAAAAACTAGGAATTGGAGAAGTATCCAACTGAGACATACAATTAGTTACACGAAGGTAACTTTTCAGCACTGTGACCGAGAGGTCAATATTTCAATTCCTTGCAGTCTATACAAATTATGATATAGACCACTGTGCTATCAAACCATCTTCTGAAAATTAACATTTAATAGTTTAAAGTACTATGAAACAACAGTGACGAGATGTGTATGTCACAGATTAAGACCAGCACTGTCGATGGAAACACGGCTCCTTAACCGCAGCTCTGCTGGCTGCCAGGGCGGGGAAGGCAGCTCTACAGGCATCCTTGGTCTCCCCGCGCTCTGCAGACACAGAGCTGCTACAGATGAACCACAAACGAAGCTGAGGCAGCCCTGCCTTCAGCAAGGCCAGGGCAGCCGTGTCCCCACCAGCATTCGCTCACTTTGTGTCACTGTCATGTTTTGGTAATTTTTACAATATTTCAAAATATTTCCATCAGTGAAAAGACTGACTTGCTGAGGGCTCAGATGGTGGTTAGCATTTTTTGACTGAGGTATGTACACTTTGAAAGATACAACCCCAGTGCACACTTAATAGACAACAGTATAATATAAACATAACTTTCAGATGAAATGGAAAAACATTCAAGCATGTATTTTACCTCACCTAAAAATGGAGCACATGTCTTTGAAGGCTCTTTCTATTTCCAACGTTCTATCAATCTGGGGATCTATAATAGCGAGTAGTGTACAGAATTTCTTGCTTCTCCAGACCGTACAATCCTGGGGCCATACCCAGAGAATCCTCTTTCTGTGTGTTATCCTCGTTAATGGTATCATTCTACATGCAGCCAACTAAGAAAAAGGTCTTCCCTGGTAGCTCAGTGGTAAAGAATCTGCCCGCAATGCAGGAGATGCGTGTTTGATCCCTGGGTTGGGAAATCCCTTGGAGGAGGAAATGGCAACCACTCCAGGGACAGAGGAGCCTGGCAGGCTCCAGCCCACGGGGTCACAAGAGTAAGATGCGACTTAGCAACTAAACTACCACCACCAGGAAAAAAACGCCTAAGAATCATCTCAGAGCCTCTCCCTTGTAGATCTAGTTGGTTACCAAGTCTCGTTTATTCTTACTTACCAGAATCTCTTAAATCTGCCCCTCTATCCTATCTGTACCAATTCAGACCACCTCATCTCACTCGGATCAGAGTACTAACCTATTAACTGGTTCTTCGCCTGAAGCGTCTTACACTTGGATCCACACCTTACATAGCTGACAGCAGTGGTTCTAAACCAGGGGCAACTTTTCTCCCCAGGGGTTGTCTGACAACATCTGGAGACACTTTGGTTGTCAGAATTAGAGTGGGACAGCCCCCAACTGCAGATAATTCTCAGGGCCCAGAACGTCAATAGAGCTGGGGTTCAGAGACCCTGCTGCACAGCCATGTTCCTAAGACCCTGACCATGATCACTTGTTTAAAGACTCAGGTAGTTCTACTGGCAGAAGAAAATCCTTAAGACTTCAGTGCATCAATTTCTGTGCGTATGTGTATATATATCTACTTTAATATGTATATACATATGTACACACACACACACGTGTATTTACCCAAACTAGACCAAGTGTTTCACTAAAATGGACTCTAATGCAGTAGTTTCTTTTCTTTTTTAAAGCATAAATTCTCAGAGCTAATTTTGATCCAATCCAGCCCCAAGCCATGGGTTTTTTTTTTTTTTTCACCAAAAGAAGCATCACCAGAGAATTTTTCTAAAGATCAACTTTTAGCACTAATTTTACTGACAGCTTATAATCTGAATCTTGAATTTATCTTATCTTTCACCATTCCTTTCTACATGCTCTAGAACAGCCCTTTCACAACTCTGTGTATTTATTTGTAAATGTTATTCCTAGGCTTGGAATGGCCTTCCCTTATTTCTGGCCTGACATGCATGTTCATTTAAAAAGTATCAGGAACTACATGGGAACTGGGAAAGTGGTGGTGAACTGGACCGATCTCAGCTCTCCTGGAGTTTACAGACTAGCAAAGAGAAACAAGTATCCCCGGATAATACGAGCAAAAAGACAAAACACAGAGTGAAACAGGCGTGCAGCTGGAGACTTAGTTAGCAGTTAGGGCCGCCAGTGTGAATCAGAGAGAACCGCTGCAAGGAAGTAACATTTAAACTGTAATCTGAAGGAGGAGGAAGGAGAGGAAAAAAACATTTAGGTTCTTCAATAATCTACAACAGCTCAAATGTCATTTTGGAAGAAAGTTTTCACCAAACTTCCCCAAAAGAATTAGGTTCTACAACATAATACAGACGAGGAAATTAAGACCAGAGAAAGTAAGCAACTCGCCCAAAGTGGTGCTGGGAAATCTGAGCCACAAAACCTAACAGCCCGAAGGCAGAGCCACTCTCGGGACCACTCCGCCCGCGTGCACACGGCGGGCACACTGCGCACGCTCGCCTGTCTCTGGCCCCTCTCAGGAGACTCGGCTCCTGGAGGACCGGCCTCACCTCTGCCTCCCAGGGTACCGCACAGTATCCAGCATCCTCCACTTCCCCACAACTTGCTCAATGAAGGAATTAGTGTCACAAATTCATGTAACTGTTGCATTTCTTTTTAAACAGGATGTCAGGTGAACTCAGTTGAACTAAATGCAATTTAAAGGCCACTGATTTTGAAGGGACAGGAATAAACTGAAACTATTAGTTTAGAAACAGAAACTGTTACCGGCCGTTCATTAAACTGGTACTGGCGACTGTGCCTCGTGCCAGGCACTACTCCAACGTTTCGGGACAAGTGTGCGTGCTTACACTCCTGTCCTCAGAGATTATCCACACCGTACTACCACAGAATTACAGGATTATAGTCATGATTTTTTGACGCTAATACTAACAGTAACACAAAAAAAGGAGAGAGAGATTATATACAGGAGCTAGTTTGGGGACCTGGCATCTTTTGCAATAATTAGTGCCCAGAAAAAGAAAAAATTTGAGAGATATCTGATTTACAGTTAAATATGCTACTATATAATTTTAATTTTCATTTCAAATGAACTACATAACTGTATTCTCAATTCTATAAATATGGGAATACAAGTCCCTACCTAACAGAATACACATAGCCAAGTGACAAGGGAAGTAATAAAGCCTCACAGATTCCTTTCAGCCCTATCCATTATTTAGTCAGGCTACATCAACAGACTGCAAAGCTTCCCAACTGGCAGTCTGCACTGCTTGGAGGCTGAGGTCCTTTTCTTCACCGAGAGAAGTTTTATCATCCCATCCTAACACCTGCCAAGCTACCTGGATTGCAGAAAAGCCAATGATTATACAGGAAACTGCACTTCCCAGTAGAGGCAACTGCCAAGCACACAACTGAGTGTCTTCTTTTCCAGGGGATACTATTAACCACTTCAAAAGTAAAGTCAATCTCTTGTTTGGAGGTCTTACAACCCGCATTCAAGATATACTGACTATAAATCTTATATTTCTTGCATATCAAAACTAACAGATATCATCTCGTTATCAGTCAAAATGGCCATCATAAAAACATCTACCAACAATAAACGCTAGACAGGATGGGCACAAGGTAGGAACCCTCTTACCTTGTTGATGGGAACATAAACTAGTACAGTCACTATGGAAAACAGTATGAATGCTCTTTAAAAATCTAAACATATAGCACACCCACTCCTGGGCACACATCCACAGGAAAACATGGTCTGAAAGGATATGAGCACCCCAACAATCACTGCAGCAATGTTTGCAACAGCCAAGACGAGGGAAGCAACCTAAATGTCCTATTGACAGAGGAACAAATAAAGATGTGGTACATCTATACAATGGAATACCACTCAACCACGACAGAGGATGATACGGCTGGATGGCATCACTGACTCGATGGACGTGCGTCTGAGTGAACTCCGGGAGTTGGTGATGGACAGGGAGGCCTGGCGTGCTGAGATTCATGGAGTCACAAAGAGTCGGACACGACTGAGCGGCTGAACTGAACTGAACTGAGAAGAGAGTTGTAATGCCATTTGCAGCAACATGGATGGGCCTGGAGACTGTCATACTGAGTGAAGTAGGTCAGAGAAAGGAAATACTGTATGATGCAGCTTATTTGAAGAGTCTAAAAGGGATGATACAAAATGAACTTATTTACAACGCAGAAACAGACGGAGAGACTTGGAGAACAAGCTTCTGGTCGCTGGGGTAGGTGGGGAGTGGGGACGACAGCTGGGGACTCTGGGATTGGAAAGTCGATCCTGCTGTGTTTGAAGTAGACAGCTAACAAGGGTCCAGCTGTGCAGCACAGGAACTCTGCCAAACACCGTGTGACAAGCTGCATGGGAGAAGAAGTGAAGAAGAACTGATACGTGTGTGTGTGTGAGCGTTACTCTACTGGACATCTGAAACTACTACAACACTGTCAATCAACTATCCTCTAACAGGAAATAAGAAGTTAAAGAAATTACATAAATCCTGCATTTCTCTTGATGAGCATAAAGTCTACTAAGAAGACAATGGATTAGCTAGATCCAAGGATAAAGGTGTTAGGGACTAGGGCTCCCAGGACAAATGGCCGCTTGCAGGTCTGGATAGAATATTTACAAGATGAGCCTGACACATCAGGTGTAACAGTAGAAAGGAAGTTAAAAGTCTACTCGAAAACGTAAGAGTCAACTTAAGGGGTTCTCACCAATTGAAGTTGGAAAAATTTGAATACTGATAAAGATAATAACTTCTAATGACTAGAAGTGACTGATCACCACTGGAGGATGTTAGCCAATTTACTATTTTGAAACTGACTAAATACACAAACAGGGAGGCCTGGCGTGCTGCGATTCATGGGGTCGCAAAGAGTCAGACACGACTGAGCGGCTGAACTGAACTGAAATACACAAAGAGAATCACGTCTTCTCTTTCCTTGGCATATGAGCTATCCCAATGGATAACAACAGATCACCCAGCTTCACAGAGATAATCAACTTATAAATAAAAACAGAAGATGAAGTAGAATATCACAATCTTGCAATCCTTACTGAATTAATGGACGGATGCTTTGAATGTATTACTGGCTAATCTCATATAAAAAGTCAACTAGACACGGTGCACTTCCAGATGGAAGAACACACCACCATCCGAAAACCTGAATCCAATTAAGCTTCCAGATACAACTACAAATTTAAAGGAAATACAGAGGACTCTAACATTTTAATTATACCACAGGTATACAATTAGCAAAACACAGACTTGAAAACTACAGATCAAAACTCTGGTGTTTACAACAAATACATTGTAAAGGGGGAAAAAGAAAAAAAAGATGGACTGGAAACGTTTAATTTTAAAGATGTAAAGGATGTATCTGCCAACTGCTTATGTGGACAAGGATTCAAACAAATAAAGCATTAAAAATAATGGCATTTATAACTCAACTGAAATGTACACAATGACTGAATATTTAATGATACAAAAAACCTTTATATTTTAAAGTACAAGAATATTATCATGGTTATCAGTTTTTAAAGTCCTTATCTTTTACAGACACACACAGAATTATTTATGCACAAAATATGTGAGATTTGTTTCAAAATTATTGAGAAGGGTAGAAACAGGGTGGCTATAGATTAAACAAGACTGATCATTTCTGTAGCTAAGTAAAGGTTAGAGGAGGTTCTTTATACTACTCTGACAACTTCACAGTTCCAATAAAATCATTTTTTAAAAAGAACAAGACAAATTAGCACTATCTGTAAAAATGATTAAATGCTTATATTTTTAATTTAGAAAGTTCATTCCTAGAAACATATCCTACAGATGTGCTCATGCATAAGTGCAAAGAAATATATACAAAAATACTCATTAAACTAGATCAGATAAAACCTAGAATTACTCTATCATCATACTAACCTTCAGCTCTTTTAAGTTTTCATTTATATAGACAATATATATTTTTTGTTTAATTTCTTTTCTGAATAATTTTTACCAGGTCTAATTCAACATGGTAAGAAAGTACAACTTCTCTCTCATGTGAACCGGTGTAACAGTCAGATGTGAGCTTACTTTCATACTAGCATCATGATGTGTTATTCCACAGAATCTCTATTGGAAAAAAATGTGTCTATTACCATCCCCATGATATGAACAGTAACATGCACAACTCCACATACCAATCATTTTAGGGGTTTACAAGATGCCTCAGCACTTGTCCACTCACGGTTAGGCAATACTCACTTAAAAGCTAATGAATGCCCTTTTAAACTAAAGCCCTGTGCTATTCACCTGAAACTAACAGAACACTGTAAACTGACTAAACTCCAAAATAAAACAAAAATTAAAAAATAAAGTTAATGACAGCACTTTTAGTGACTCAAAACATATGTCTCTATTGCAGACAGAAGAGACTTCAGGAAAAGAAGATACAAGTAATTCACAACACTGTAATTTGCCCATTTCAAGTTACAGAGAAAGAACACAACAGACGTTCAGTTTTGTTGTCCATCTAACATAAAATCTTTCCTAGAGGCCTGCGAGTTCACTGTGGATAAGGGTTAGCTGCAGTCAATTTAACAAATGCAAAACAAACAGAAGAGGTGTTTAAGACAAGCTTTTAGAAGCTTTCCAGCCCATTTGATAAAAGTGCTGATAACAGTGAGTACCCTGCTAATTCCATTAAGTTCATCACATTGGGTATATGTTTATATTTAACACAAAACCTGCAGTTTCTGTTAGGAAAAGTCTGAAGTCTGTTTTTCGGGCTCTTCAAATTTAAAAATAAGTGTAGAATTGTGTCATTATAATTTAAAGAAAAAAATCCAAGTCTTTTTTTAGTTTCAGAAGAAAGAACTCTAGTCTTCCCCCTCGCCAAAAAAAAAACAAAACAGGATTTCTGTACCATGACAGTGCCTTTCTGACTGTTAGGTAACCAGCAACCCCTTCTCAGCACTGCAGGAGCTCTGCTCCTCCCTTCCGGCAGAAAGCAACCCCAGGGGTTGGTTCCCCTCAGCCCCTCCTGTCACGCCCCTCCCTTGCTCCCAGTGCAGCCCCAGGCGTGGGCATGGCGGGGGAGGGGCGCCGGGCCGAGGAGAGGTGTGCACAGTGCACCCAGCCCCGCAGCCCGCCGCCGCCGATTCCCTCCCCAGCTCGGGAGAAGGTCAAGTAAAATGACGATGAACACTCCTGCTGCTCCTCTGTTCTTACCCCAAGTGGCTGAACTCACCAAACATGCTCTACCCCTGCCCTAAAACAATCCCTTCCAGGGACGGGGGAGCCTGGTGGGCTGCCGTCTATGGGGTTGGACTGGGCTGCACAGAGTCCGACAAGATTGAAGTGACTTAGCAGCAGCAGCAGCAGTGAGTGCAAGGGGGAGGGGTTGGAGAGCACATGGTGACCTCTGCTCTCCTTGGCAGGGTCCATCCCTCCCAGATGATGTCTGCACACATCCCAGCTCTCAGCGGACATCCGGCGGGCCGGCCCTAGGGCAGCCAGCTCAGAAACAGCGAGCGCCAAGCCTGGAGCCCAAGGAGACAGCGTAAATGAGGAAGCAGACTGCCCAGTGGAACACAAGGGACCAATGGAGTGGACAGCACATCCCAGCCTAAAGCACCTCAGTTAACTCTTTTTCTAAGAGAAGCTGGAAATGTAAATCTTTATCTGTAATCTCTTCATTTTTAGTCAACTACTTCAAAAATTTTTTAAGAATTCTATAGTCAAATAAAAGGTGCTTTAGTTGGATGAGCTTGAATAAGGCCCTGCAAACCTACTTGTGAACTTTTATCTAGAATCACCAGCGATCTGAGAGAGCTCACTGTGCCCCTCACCAACACTATAAGCCTCCCTGCCAGAACCCCAGGCCAAGGTCGCTACCACAGCAGGAGACCCCCAGCTTCTGTTCCTCTTTTACTGCCATCATCATCTGGGCTGGGTTAAAGCTGTGCTTCTAACATTCCAAAATACAAAAGATCTTCACAACCAAGATAATCACGGTGGTATGATCACTCACCTAGAGCCAGACATCTTGAAATGTGAAGTCAAGTGGGCCTTAGAAAGCATCACTAGGAACAAAGCTAGTGGAGGTGATGGAATCCCAGTTGAGCTATTTCAAATCCTGAAAGATGATGCTGTGAAAGTGCTGCACTCAATATGCCAGCAAATTTGGAACACTCAGCAGTGGCCACAGGACTGGAAAAGGTCAGTTTTCATTCCAATCCCAAAGAAGGGCAATGCCAAAGAATGCTCACACTACCGCACAATTGCACTCATCTCACACGCTAGTAAAGTAATGCTCAAAATTCTCCAAGCCAGGCTTCAGCAATACGTGAACTGTGAACTTCTTGATGTTCAAGCTGGTTTTAGAAAAGGCAGAGGAACCAGAGACCAAAGTGCCAACATCTGCTGGATCATGGAAAAATCAAGAGAGTTCCAGAAAAACATCTATTTCTGCTTATATTGACTATGCCAAAGCCTTTGACTGTGTGGATCACAATCAACTGTGGACAGTTCTTCAAGAGATGGGAATACCAGACCACCTGACCTGCCTCTTGAGAAACCTATATGCAGGTCAGGAGGCAACAGTTAGAACTGGACATGGAACAACAGACTGGTTCCAAATAGGAAACGGAGTACATCAAGGCTGTATATTGTCACCCTGCTTATTTAACTTCTATGCAGAGTACATCATGAGAAACGCTGGGCTGGATGAAGCACAAACTGGAATCAAGATTGCCGGGAGAAATATCAATAACCTCAGATATGCAGATGACAACCACCCTTATGGCAGAAAGTGAAGAGGAACTAAAAAACCTCTTGATGAAAGTGAGAGTGTAAAAGTTGGCTTAAAGCTCAACATTCAGAAAACTAAGATCATGGCGTCTGGTCTTATCACTTCATGGGAAATAGATGGGGAAACAGTGGAAACAGTGGCAGACTTTATTTTTTGGGGCTCCAAAATCACTGCAGATGGTGATTGCAGCCATGAAATAACTTACTTACTTCCAAGCTTACTCCTTGGAAGGAAAGTTATGACCAACCTAGACAGCATATTCAAAAGCAGAGACATTACTTTGCCAACAAAGGTCTGTCTAGTCAAGGCTATGGTTTTTCCAGTGGTCACGTATGGATGTGAGAGTTGGGACTGTGAAGAAAGCTGAGCACTGAAGAATTGATGCTTTTGAACTGTGGTGTTGGAGAAGACTCTTGAGAGTCCCTTGGACTGCAAGGAGATCCAACCAGTCCATTCTAAAGGAGATCAGCCCTGGGTGTTCTTTGGAAGGAATGATGCTTAAGCTGAAACTCCAGTACTTTGGCCACCTCATGCGAAGAGTTGACTCACTGGAAAAGACTCTTGCTGGGAGGGACTGGGAGCAGGAGGAGAAGGCGACGACAGAGGATGAGATGGAGGGATGGCATCACCGACTCAATGGCCTTGAGTCTGAGTGAACTCCGGGAGTTGGTGATGGACAGGGAGGCCTGGCGTGCTGTGATTCACGGGGTCGCAAAGAGTCGGACACGACTGAGCGACTGAACTGAACTGAGTGCCCTTTCTCTTAGAAACACTGTTAACACACAGTGGCTGGGTTTGATACTTCTATTCTTCTGTATAGTGTAAGGTAAAAAGGGTTTTTGTTGGCTCGTTTGGGAAAGTTACCTATCAAATACAACAACATGTCTACCGGAAACCTGTTTTTAGAATTCCAAAGTAAAATACAGGTATGAGTTAAACTTTTGGAACACTATCATTTGTAATATGAATGTTTTCTAAATTCTTATAACGTCACTGATGAATTTTAAGACTTGCTCAGTGGTCACTGGTGCTTCCCTGGTGGCTCAGATGGTAAAGAATATGCTTGCATTGCAGGAGACCCTGGTTTGATCCCTGGGTCAGGAAGAATCCCTAAAGGAGGGAACGGCTACCGACTCCATTACTCTTGCCTTAAGAATTCCATGGACAGAGGAGCATGGCAAGCTACAGCCCATGGGGTCGCAAAGAATGAATCATGACTGAACGACTAACCACTTCAGTGGTCACAGGGTACAGCAGAAATATATTTAAGGGAAATTACAAAGGCAAATTAAAGAGTATATTCAAAACTAAATTTTACAGATCAGTCCATATAACACACTGGTGACGTACGAGGACCCCACACTGAGGCAACCAAGGCCAAAGTGTCAGCGCCTTCGTGCTCCTCACCACTGCGCTCTCCTCTCCTCTCCAGGCGTCCCGTATGATGCTACGAGGACTGAAAATGCCAAGAGGTTACACAATAGGTAAAAAGGTATTTGTAAAGCACTGTAAAACAATGACACACAGGTACACTGGTGGACACAAAACGGTGGTAAGATTTGCTCCTGTACATAGGCTAGTATGCACATCACTAGGAAAAACCAAACCAACTCACTCAGATTTCTCACTAGAGTAAGAATTTATCAGGCGGAATTTATTTTTTTAAAGGCATGGAAGGTAGGTGGAAGTGTCACTCTCCAATCATAGCAGATTGAGGTTTGAAATGCCCTAAGCGTTGTCATTTTAAAAGATGTAGAAAATTTTTCATGTCTGATAAAATCTTAGTAAGTATAAGGATAACAAAGCACAATTATTCCAAACCCCAAAACAAAACCAGAGAATACAAAATTGGCAAGGGAGGGCCAAGCAACGTCAAGATTCATGTATTAAAGCTAAGTGCTAAAGTCTCCAGCTGACTTCCTTCTGAAACACACTCTGTGAGCAACTGTTACAATAAATGACAGCAGCACACAGAGAGACACGGCAACCAGCAGTCCAGGCGTCAGACGCACACACAGAGACGGCAACCAGCAGTCCAGGCGTCAGACGCACACACAGAGACGGCAACCAGCAGCCCAGGCCTCAGACGCACACACAGAGACGGCAACCAGCAGCCCAGGCCTCAGACGCACGCACAGAGACGGCAACCAGCAGTCCAGGCCTCAGACACACGCACAGAGACACGGCAACCAGCAGTCCAGGCCTCAGACGCACACACAGAGACGGCAACCAGCAGTCCAGGCCTCAGACACACACACAGAGACGGCAACCAGCAGTCCAGGCCTCAGACGCACGCACAGAGACGGCAACCAGCAGTCCAGGCCTCAGACACACACACAGAGACACGGCAACCAGCAGTCCAGGCCTCAGACGCACACACAGACATGGCAACCAGCAGTCCAGGCCTCAGACACCAAAGTACTTTGAGGTGCAGCTTCTGTTAAAGTCTCCTACTCATCATAGCTGGCCCCTAAGCTCCTCAAGGCAATAAACAGTTACTCTTCTGTTTATATGATAAAAACATGGTTTATGTGAGCAAAATCCATCAGTTGGCACTGGGAAGCCTGACTAATGACTTTTGGAAAAAGTATTCTTTACAAACACTTTTGCTTGTGTATCTTGGTTTTACTCCCTGTCCCTCCAAAACCTGAAGGCTGAGTCTCCCTTCATCAGCATCACCTGTTTACTCTACTTGGACGACAATCTTCATTTTGTAAGAATAAGAACAGAATAAACAGAAGACAATGTAAAACAGTCAAAGTAGGTAACACTCACATCTGAACGCAATTCTTTCGTAAACCTAAGTCCAGTAAGTATGAAATAATTTAAAAGACAAAATACGTTAGTCTTCTAGGTATATACAGCATCAAGTCTCCATGACTGATCATGAATGATGAACTGTAAAAACCGTCATGGGGAGGGTGAGAGGAGAGATAAGTTGACTATTTTATAAAATTATAAAGGTATAGATCTGATAGTTTCTAGGGAAGCTGACATTTTTCAAACTAGAATATTCTTAGAGAAAGCACTGCAAGGAAGGAGTAAAATGTTACATCATAGGTATCTTTAAACGGCATAATGCAGAGCTGGAGCGGCAAGCGGCCGAGAGGAAATACCCACGTCCAAGGTCAGAGACACCCCAGTAAGACGGCAGACGCTGACAGAGGGCATTAGAGAGCAGACAGACAGAAACCACAGTCACAGACAACTAGCCAATCTGATCACACGGACCACAGCTTGTCTAACTCAATGAAACTATGAGCCATGCCCTTTAGGGCCACCCAAGACGGAAGGGTCATGGTGGAGAGTTCTGACAGAACGTAGCCTATGGAGAAGAGAATGGCAAACCACTTCAGTATTCCTGCCTTGAGAACCCCATGAACAGTGTGAAAAGGCAAAAAGATAGGACCCTGAAAGATGAACTCCTCAGGTCGGGAGGTGCCCAATATGCTACTGGAGATCAGTGGAGAAATAACTCCAGAAAGAATGAAGGGATGGAGCCAAAGCAAAACAACACCCAGTTGTGGATGTGACTGGTGATAGAAGCAACATCCGATGCTCTAAAGAGCAATATTGCACAGGAACCTGGAATGTCAGGTCCATGAATCAAGGCAAACTGGAAGTGGTCAAACAAGAGATGGCAAGAGTGAATGTCAACATTCTAGGAATCAGTGAACTAAGATGGACTGGAATGGGTGAATTTAACTCAGGTGACCATTTTATCTACTACTGTGGGCAGGAATCCCTTAGAAGAAACGGAGTGGCCATCATGGTCAACAAAAGAATCCGAAATGCAGTACTTGGATGCAATCTCAGAAATGACAGAATGATCTCTTCGTTTCCAAGGCAAACCATTCAATATCACAGTAATCCAAGTCTATGCCCCGACCAGTAACTCTGAAGAAGCTGAAGTTGGATGGTTCTATGAAGACCTACAAGTCCTTTTAGAACACCCAAAACAGATATCCTTTTCATTATAGGGGACTGGAATGCAAAAGTAGGAAGTCAAGAAACACCTGGAGTAACAGACAAATTTGGCCTTGGAGTACAGAATGAAGCAGGGCAAAGGCTCACAGAGTTTTGCCAAGAGAACACACTGGTCATAGCAAACACCCTGTTCCAACAACTCAAGAGAAGACTCTATACATGGACATCACCAGATGGTCAACAGAGAAATCAGACTGATTATATTCTTTGCAGCCAAAGATGGAGAAGCTGTATACAGTCAGCAAAAACAAGACTGGGAGCTGACTGTGGCTCAGATCATGAACTCCTTATTGCCAAATTCAGACTTAAATTGAAGAAAGTAGGGAAAACCACTAGACCATTCAGGTATGACCTAAATCAAATCCCTAACGATTATACAGTGGAAGTGAGAAATAGATTCAAGGAAATAGATCTGATATAGACAGAGTGCCTGATGAACTATGGACGGAGGTTTGTGATATTATACAGGAGACAGGGATCAAGACCAACCCCAAGAAAAAGAAATGCAAAAAGGCAAAATGCCTATCTGAGGAGGAATTACAAATAGCTGTGAAAAGAACAGAAGTGAAAAGCAAAGGAAAAAAGGAAAGATATAAGCATCTGAATGCAGAGTTCCAAAGAACAGCAAGGAGAGATAAGAAAGCCTTCCTCAGCGATCATGCAAAGAAATAGAGGAAAACAACAGACTAGGAAAGACTAGAGATCTCTTCAAGAAAATCAGAGATACCAAGGGAACATTTCATGCAAGGATGGGCTCAATAAAGGACAAAAATGGTATGGATCTAACAGAAGCAGAAGATATTAAGAAGAGGTGGCAAGAATACATGGAAGAACTGTACAAAAAAGATCTTCACGACCAAGATAATCACGATGGTGTGATCACTCACCTAGAGCCAGACATCCTGGAATGTGAAGTCAAGTGGGCCTTAGAAAGTATCACTAGGAACAAAGCTAGTGGAGGTGATGGAATTCCAGTTGAGCTATTTCAAATCCTAAAAGATGATGCTGTGAAAGTGCTGCACTCAATATACCAGCAAATTTGGAACACTCAGCAGTGGCCCGAGGACTAGAAAAGGTCAATTTTCATTCCAACCCCAAAGAAAGGCAATGCCAAAGAATGCTCAAACTACCACACAATTGCACTCATCTCACATGCTAGTAAAATAATGCTCAAAATTCTCCAAGCCAGGCTTTAACAGTACGTGAACTGTGAGCTTCCAGATGTTCAAGCTGGATTTAGAAAAGGCAGAGGAACCAGAGATTAAGTTGCCAACACCCGATGGATCATTGAAAAGGCAAGAGCGTTCCAGAAAAACATCTATTTCTGCTTTATTGACTATGCCAAAGCCTTTGACTGTGTGGATCACAACAAACTGTGGAAAATTCTGAAACAGATGGGAATACCAGACCACCTGACCTGCCTCTTGAGAATCTGTATGCAGGTCAGGAAGCAACAGTTAGAACTGGACATGGAACAACAGACTGGTTCCAAATAAGAAAAGGAGGACATCAAGGCTGTATATTGTCACCCTGCTTATTTAACTTCTATGCAGAGTACATCATGAGAAACGCTGGGCTGGATGAAGCACAAGCTGGAATCAAGATTGCCGGGAGAAATACCAATAACCTCAGATATGCAGATGACACCACCCTTATGGCAAAAAGCGAAGAAGAAATAAAGAGCCTCTTGATGAAAGGGAAAGAGGACAGTGAAAAAGCTGGCTTAAAGCTCAACATTCAGAAAACTAAGATCATGGCATCCAGTCCCATCACTTCATGGGAAATAGATGGGGAAACAGTGGAAACAGTGTCAGACTTTATTTTTGGGGGCTCCAAAATCACTGCAGATGGTGAGTGCAGCCATGAAATTAAAAGACGCTTACTCCTTGGAAGGAAAGTTATGACCAACCTAGTGAGTGAGTGAAGTCACTCAGTCCTGTCAGAATCTTTGCCATCCCATGGACTATAGCCCACCAGGCTCCTCCGTCCATGGGATTCTCCAGGCAAGAATATTGGAGTGGGTTGCCATTTCTTTCTCCAGGGGATCTTTCCAACCCAGGAATCGAACCCAGGTCTCCCGCATTGCAGGCAGATGCTTTAACCTCTGAGCCACCAGGGAAGCCTTGACCAACCTTGACAGCATATTAAAAAGCAGAGACATTATTTTGCCAACAAAGGTCTGTCTAGTCAAGGCTGTGGTTTTTCCAGTGGTCATGTATGGATGTGAGAGTTGGACTGTGAAGAAAGCTGAGTGCCAAAGAACTGATGCTTTTGAACTGTGGTGTTGGAGAAGACTCTTGAGAGTCCCTTGGACTGCAAGGAGATCCAACCAGTCCATCCTAAAGGAGATCAGCCCTGTGTGTTCTTTGGAAGGACTGATGTTGAAGCTGAAAGTCCAATACTTTGGCCACCTGATGCGAAAAGCTGACTCATTTGAAAGGACCCTGATGCTGGGAAAGATTGAAGGCGGGAGGAGAAGGGGATGACAGAGGATGAGATGGTTGGATGGCATCACTGATTCGATGGACATGAACTTGGGTGGACTCTTGGGAGTTGGTGGTGGACAGGGAGGCCTGGCGTGCGGCAGTCCATGGGGTTGCAAAGAGCTGGACACAACTGAGTGACTGAACTGAACTGAGCTGAAATGGCATAAGAGGGGACAATTTTTACCCCTCTCTTCTACGATTTCAAAGTTTTATATAATAGGAGCATATTATTTTTGAAATAGCAAAAAGTGTAATTTAAAAGTCTTTAAGTCAAAGCAATTTTAAGGAAGAAATGTGAAGCTGGAGAAATCAGGCTCTGTGACTTCAGACTATACTCCAAAGCCACAGTAAACGAAATAGTATGGTGCTGGCACAAAGACAGAAATAGAAATCATTGGAACAGGATGAACGTCCAGAAATAAACCCTTGCGCCTACAGTCAATTAACCTCTTACAAAGGAGGCCAGAATATACAATGGAGAAAAGACAGTCTTTTTAGTAAGTGGTGCTGAGAAAACTGGGCTCCCTATAAAAGAATGAAATTAAACCATTCTCTAATACCAAATACAACAGCAAACTCAAAATGGATTAAGGATCTAAATGTAAGACCAGATACTATAAAACTCCTCAAAGAAAATGATAGAATGATCCTAGACAGAACACTCTATGACATAAATCACAGCAATATCTTTTTGTATACTATCCTAGAGTAATGGAAATAAAACCAAAAATAAACAAATGGACCTTAAAAGCTTTTGCACAGCAAATGAAAAGACAACCTACAGAATGGGAGAAAATATCTGCAAACTATGTGATAAGGGATTAATTTCCCAAATATACAAACAGCTCACATAGATCAGTGTCAAAAAAACAAACAATTCAATTAAAAAACTGGGCATAAAATCTAAATAGACACCTGTGCAAAAAAGACATACAGATAGCCAACAGGCACACAAAAAATGCTCAACATCACTAATTATTAGAGACATGTAAATCAAAACTAAAATGAGGTATCACCCCACTCTAGTCGGAATCAAGTGAAGTCGCTCAATCGTGTCTGACTCTTTGCGACCCCATGGACTGTAGCCTACCACGCTCCTCCATCCATGGGATTTTCCAGGCAAGAGTACTGGAGTGGATTGCCATTTCCTTCTCCAGAGGACCTTCCCGACCCAGGGATCGAACCCGGGTCTTCTGCATTGTAGGCAGATGCTTTACCGTCTCAGCCACCAGTGGAAATGCTATGCTATGCTGTTTCCGACTCTGTGCGATCCCATAGACGGCAGCCCACCAGGCTCCCCTGTCCCTGGGATTCTCCAGGCAAGAACACTGGAGTGGGTTGCCATTTCCTTCTCCAATGCATCAAAGTGGAAAGTGAAAATGAAGTCGCTCAGTCGTGTCTGACTCTTAGCGACCCCATGGATTGCAGCCTAACAGGCTCCTCCGTCCAGTGGGAATAACCATCATCAAAAGTCTGCTACTGCTGCTGCTGCTAAGTCACTTCAGTTGTGTCCGACTCTGTGCGACCCCATAGACGGCAGCCCACCAGGCTCCCCCGTCCCTGGGATTCTCCAGGCAAGAACACTGGGGTGGGTTGCCATTTCCTTCTCCAATGCATGAAAGTGAAAAGTGAAAGTGAAGTCGCTCAGTCGTGTCCGACCCTCAGCGACCCCATGGACTGCAGCCCACCAGGCTCCTCCATCCATGGGAGTTTCCAGGCAAGAGTACTGGAGTGGGGTGCCATTGCCTTCTCCATCAAAAGTCTACTTACATTAAATGCTAGAGAGGGTGTGGAGAAAAAAGAACCCTCCCACAGTACTGATGAGACCACAAATTAGTAGAACTACTATGGAGAACAGTATGGAGGTTCCTTAGAAAACTAAACACAGAGTTATCATATGATTCAGCAGCAATCCCACTCCTGGGCATATATCTGGAGAAAAGCATAATTCCAAAAGATACATACACTCCAGCATTCATTAGCAACACTATTTACAAATGGCCAAGACACGGAAGCAACCCAAATATCCAGGGACAAATGAATGGATAAAGATGTGGACTACCTTGGACTATTACTCAGCCATAAAAAAGAACAAAATAACGCCATCTGCAGCAACATGGATGGCCCAGAGATCATCACACTGAGTAAAGGCCAGAGAAAGACAAATATATGATATTATTTATATATGCTATATATATATATATACACCAATGAACTTATTTACAGAACAGAAACAGACCCATAGACACAGAAAACAAATCTGTGGTTACCACAGGGGAAATGGGGGAAGGCGCAGACTAGAGCGTGGGATGAACAGACACACTATTGTACAGGAGACAGATGACCAGCACGGACCTGCTACACACACAGCGCAGGGACCAGCGCTCCGCACTCTGTAATAACCATGTGATCTGAAAAGGAACGCATACACTTAACAGAGTCACTGTGCTGTACGTCTCTGAAGCTAACACAACACTGTGAATCAAAAATAATTCAAAAAAATATACATGCAGCTTGTGTTTGAAGAAAGAAGTCTGTTAGATAATATAGTAATGAAAAGCAAGCCCTCAGGTCTATAGTTTTTAATGTATTCTTTACATTGATGGGAGAAACTTTATGAAGTTTATAGATTCATTCTTGAGCAAAATAACGACGACAGTCATAGTACTTTACCTGTTCCCTTCCGTGGGAGTTCCATATTCCACTGGGGCTTTGTGGTGGGCGTGCCATCACAGCCTGCTGAGTGCTGGGGTATCAGAGCAGATCGTGAGTTAGCTGGCCGATATTTGGAGAGCCCTAAGATGCAAAAAGAGGAAACCGGGGATTTATTTCTTTACTTCCAAAAAGAAGAAAACAGTCTACCTTAAAACCAGTTATCAGTTCAACAGTAAAACTCTAATAATAAAAAGGATATTATTTTTTAAAACTACTGAAAATCCCACTTGATTTAATCCTTTGTCATGGTTCTAATATACTTAAGTTTGAGAAAAATAAACGTTCAAGAAAGACAGTTCACCTGAATGAACTGCTGCACACATAAACTGGAGTTTATATTCTGGAGCAGAACCATGTCATGTCACGGTTTTTATTATTTATGTGGAACTTTGCATCCAGTTAAGCATGCCTGTTCTCCCCAAAATTTATTAATAAATTCCATTATAATATTTAACTGACAGATCAAAATAATTTAGGGATTGTACAGATATTTGAAACATGGAATGTTCCAGTGGTAAGCCATGAAGAGTGCTGTCATACCAGGAGACCCAGGCTCTAAGTCCAATCATCCAGATCAGACCAACAGTCCTCTGCTTGTGTCTCACTTTCATGCGTCACACGAAAAGTCTAGGATTGGGATCTAGCACTGAGTTGGCTATTACCTGGGTATGTCATTGAGGGCAAATTATTTAATATATCTCTGGTTAAATTTACTTATCCATAAAATGGACAGAATAGAAAAATAATTGTTAAGACTGCTTATGGTTATGAAAGCCAAAGAATTCATGATCTTTCCGTTTTCAAATATAATTAGGTTCATATTCTTTTTGATGCCAATTCTCAAATTCTACTAGTTCATCCCAGATTTTACTAGATAGTAAAAAAGGTCTTACAAACAAAACTAAACAAAAAACCAAACAAAACGCAACCAAGGTGGGTAAGGGAGAGTTGTACAAATATAACATGTTTTAAAAAAAGCCATTCAAACACAAAGATCATAAAAGATAACCACATCGAGCATGAAGTATAAATAGGATTTTCCAGTAAAAAAAAAAAACAAACAGGAATAGTACCAAAAAAAGAAAAACAGTCATATTTATAAAGAAATATATCATAAACTTGAATTATAATGATAATAATTAATAATCATTTAAAATGGTAATTATAGTTAAGTATCCTTTATCACAATGACAATAAAACAGTATACGAAGTACAGAGCATGGTGATAAATATTGATGAATTACATCTTTATGTATCAATATGGGTGAGTTTCAGCAGCATAACGTTGAGTGAAAAAAAGCTAAGTCATGTTGAGTATCACACAGTTTTCACGTAATCCAAAAACTAGGCAAAGTAAACATATAGATCATATATCTGTGTGGTACACTGTACAGAAAAGCAACAGAATGTTGAAGGAAAAACAGCTGAGATACCATTTACTTACTCGCAATGCAAAGAAGGTGAACAGAATCAGGAGAGAAGCACAGAGAGAACGGCCACAGAATGGAGAACGCCACACAGGTTAATGGGGGGTGGCGGGCTCACCAAGGCTGGCTTTATTACTTACTGTACTTCACAACTACAAGCAAGTTACACAAAGCTTTATTTCTGAAAACTTAGAAATGTTGATGACATGAACTACGTGTAATCTCTTCAAAAAGCATTATGGCAATAACACCAAGAGCACGAAAATCTTCTAAAGATAAGCACCTTACAATAAAGCTAAAATTCATCTTTTTACCAAAAATATATTTTAAGGGATTTATCCTAAGCATAATTTGACAAAAAAAGAAACAGAAACTTCTGTATGAAGACACTCAGAGAGAATCACTTGCATAAAATTAAAGTCTGAAACAAATGGCTGCCCACAGGGAAATAACAGGTAAATTAGAGCGTATCAGCTCGGTACTGCCTCAGGTAATGTTTTCCATAGAAAAGATTGTGATGTTTGAGAGATGTATGCAAAAATATAATATGACATGTTACATGGAACAAGCAGTCAAGAAAATAAAGTAGTTGTGTTACGGGCTGCATTAGTTGTAGTCAAGAAGTTTTATATATAATTACAGTCACATTATTAAAAAAAATTGATCTCTTATTTTATTTTGAGGTTAAGTCTAAACCTCAAAAAACAAAGAAACAAAAAACAGAAATTAAAGCTACTGGAAGGAATCTGATGAATGGATTTTTGAAAAAACAAATCTAGAAGTAAGCCAAATATTTAAAAAGAACCAAAACAAAGTAGAAAATCAAAAGAAATACTTGAAACAATCGTATCCCTTTGCCGCTATGTGTTATCTGGTACAGCCCTGTATTTTATCCTGGCCGCCTCTGAACTGTGCAGCTACTCTCGACAATAAGGCAGCTGGTACAGCCTGTATTTTATACTGTATTTTAGCCTGTATTTCATCCTGGCCGCCTCTGAGCTGTGCAGCTACTCTCGACAATAAGGCAGCACACCTCCACAGTGGTGTCACGCGGCCACTCCACCAGCCCAGTGAGCGCAGTGCACCGTCTTACCTGGAGTTGACGGCCTTTCCAGCATGTTTAAATGATGGGAGATGAATGCCTGGCTATCATGAACAGTATCCATATCAATCTCTTCCTCGTCTTGAGAACTTGAAAACTACAACACAAACAAAACAAAGGAGGAAAGGAGCCATTGTTTCACTTTATGTCTGGATTTCTGCTCTCAGGAGAGGCAGCAGAAAAGCCGCAGGATACAGCCCCAAAACATTTAAAAGGAAAAGTGGTCTCCTTCCCAGAAAGCATTAAGAGAAAGAGAAGATGACGCAGCCCAGCCTCCACAGAAGCTGACTGGGGACGACTGGACGTGCACGAGCGGCTGAGGTCTGCCCTGCGCTGTGGCAAGAAGCAGCGAGCTGCGCAGGCTGTGCACACAGAGCTCCTCCCCCAGACAGAGAAGACGCGTGTGGCAACAGAAGTCTGACCATCGGCTGGAGTGTCTTAGATGGACACTTGAGTTCTTTTACGATTTAGGCTGTCCCACCTGTTCCTGCGAAGGGAAAACCACTGCGAGTAGTCACAAGGGTGTACAAGAAGGTGAGCGCCCTACGCTGCTCATACAGGTGTAGCCTGTATGTCTTACTCTGATTTTGAGTTTGACTTTACTGCTATCCTCATTCTTCTCCAGTATTTGACCAGGCTCTAGTGGGGACCCCAGTGGTGTGTCAGCCTTCCTCTTCACTCCCTGCTGATGAGCTGACATATTACATGAGGCTTCCTTGGCAAGGTGATCATCTTCCTGTGGCAATATTCAAGATTAAAATTAGATTCCTGAAGACAAGTAGCTCATGTTATAGCTGAAAACTAAGACCTACAGCAACCATGCAGATTAGCACACGCCCCAGTGCCTGAAAGTTGTCAGCAACGGGCTAGAAACGAACCTCCCCTCCCCGTCTGCTGGTCTTTCTGGGAGGAGAAGGGAGGTATGAAAGGGAACTTTTAAACTTTCCCCAGAGCATACACATTTTGGTGTTATTTTCCCCTCTTATCTGGAAGACTCCAAGTATGAAAGTGGATAAATCAACATACATGGACAAGAATTAGAAACATTCATTTCCACTGGCTTATAGTCAGATACAAAAGAGCTCTTTAACGAGACTTTTTTTTTTTTTCTATGAAAAGATTTGTGTTACTTTACATAACCTGAACTCTAGGATACATTTTAAATTTACAAAAATAAGTATGATTATATTTCAGAAAATCTAGGTGAATAACTTCTTTTAAATGACTATTACTAACTAGCATAAAGAGAAATTCACGTTTTAAAGTGTCAAAACACCAGTAGGGTATTGCCAGGTAAGTAATCTGGTCTAAATATTGGTGAAAAATGAAGCTTGAAGCACTGGGGACATTGTGTCACCAATGAGCAAGAGGCTTCTGGAAAACTTTCTTTAAACTACAGTAAAATAATTGATATGGATCCTGAAGGTCTTTCTACAATAAAGTCTCATAATTTCATAATGCATAGTTGGAAATAAAAGTTTTTGTAAAAGCAAACACATATACATATACATAAACTAAAAAAAAACATAATGCATTTCTCCTCCCCCAATCAGCAGATTACATGTTCACTGGACCATTCATATTATCTACTTATTTACTAATGATTCAATAAGCAGTCATCAGGCACTTCTCAAATGTTTAGAATGACGCTATTAATGCAAAGTAGCAAAAAAAAGAGAAAAGTCAAGGTCCTGTGTACAGACAAGTTCGGTTAATATGTAATTGGTTAAATGTTCAATTTTCTACTACTCAAAGGAGACACGTTATGCTCCAGCACAGAAAGTCACTGTCATCACGAGCAGTGGGTGGACTGGCATCACAGCACCTGCTGCGCTGCCGTAGGCAGCTGTCAGCAGCTCTTTAGAGACTGTCAAGTGCTGAGACAGTGTCAGCCAGCACTTTTTAAAATGGTGCGAGAAGCTGTTAGTGGCTCTAAAATCCTCTAGTTCTAAAGAAACAATTCTCTTCTTTGGAGCTCTAAATAATAAAACTATTGATACTTTTTCCGTATCACATGTGATTCTTACAGGGTTCTGAAATCCAACTAGCTGTGTGTGACTACTTGGATTCACCGCAGCTTCTTGGTTGCCTGCTATGGCCTCTGGAATGATGGTTGGATTCAAGACAGCTTTTTTCTCTTTCAAATTAAGGACCAAGCCAAGTTCTGGCAAGGGTAAGCAGGAAGGTCTACTGAGGCCAAAAAGCGTGAAGTACAAGTCCACAGCGCCACACCGCAACCTCCAGTCGTGTGAAGTGCCTAGGAAACAAACAACAGCAATAACAAAAGGTCAGCGTGCACATCTATCCACACGTGTAGATGTCCAGAACCTGTACAAATGGAAGGGAACAGAGGGTTATGATGCCTAAAAGGAGCTGCCTACTGCCCTAGGCCCCAGTGGCAAGCCCTCTACTGTAAAGATGCTTCCTACCTTAACACCAGGTACCTACACAGTCACAGAAACCATAAATGTTCTAAGGAAATACTGAATTTTACAACTGAAAAAAATCTAATTCTTTCATTCTCCTACGAAATAAAAATTAGACACCTACTATATTTAAAATCTGAAAGTAATAAATTTGAGCATTAGAATTTGTTTCCAGGAGTAGCATTCATGAGGCTCTTGGTGTACCATCTTCCTAACATGCTATTAAAGATGAAAATCAGACAAGGTGAACAGGGAATGAATGAACGTGGAGCAGTTAACCAAGGAGGAGGAATTAAAAGGAAGATTTAAAGCCAGAAAAAAAAAATACTATTTTTGGAGTATTAAGACTTATACTGGGCTTTTCTGGTGGCTCAGATGATAAAGAATATGCCTGCAATTCAGGAGACCTGCGTTTGATCACTGGGTTGGGAAGATCCCCTGGAGAAGGGAATGGCAACCCACTCCAGTATTCTGGCTGGAGAATTCCATGGACAGAGGAGCCTGGTGGGCTACAGTCCACGGGGTCGCAAAGAGTCAGAACTGGTCCACATTCATTCATTCTCTGTTCACCTTGTCCGATTTTCTTCTTTAATAGCATGTTAGGAAGATGGTACACCAAGAACCTTCATGAACCCCACTGAACCCTACACTGGAAACAAATTCTAATGCTCAAATTTACTACTTTCAGATTTTAAATATGGTAAGAAACCCTACGACTATTTGAAACAACACAAGTCTAATCTCAGATTTATTGTAGGAGTGTCTGTTCAATACCTACATATTTGTGCTGTTCTACTAGGAACGTGTTAAAAAAAACAAACAAACCAGCAAACAGCAGAGATGGCTACAGGCTGGTAACAGAGATGGTAACTTGTATTGGCCAGAGGAAAGCTGCATCTGCAGAAACTCAGTCTAAGGCGGCTGAGAGACTTCTCAGCTTCTCTGATGAGTATCCGTGTTTCCACCTCTGAAATTGGGGTTGTGGTCTCAGAGTATACCTCACCCCACAACAATGGCAGACCAGAGCCCGGGAACGCCAGAACTCCTCCCGCTCGCCTTTCAGTCCCAGTGGGGCATTCCAGGTGGGCACTGCCACCACACAGAGCTGCCAGGATGAGATTATCACCTAGGGTCAGATAATGACTATGGTTTCTAGCCAGAATTTAAAATGACCTAGAGAATTCAAAACAGCTGAGAAGAAATATTCTTCTAGACAAGAAAAATAAACCACATAAATAATTTTGGCCAAGAACGAGGGTTTCAGAAGAGTACCACAATGTTTTAAAAAAGAGGAACAAAAAGGAAAGACATTGCTACAGTAAATTCATGACAGTTAATAATTTTAAGTTTTGTGGTTTTCAGCAACAAATATTAGAATAAGTAAATAAACTGCAATCAAGTAATGATTTTCATGAGATATACTCTAACAGACCCCGGGTCAGGAAGATCCTCTGGAGAAGGAAATGGCAACCCACTGCAGTATTCCTGCCAGGAAAATCCCATGGAAAGAGGAGCCTGGCGGGCTACAGTCTGTGAGATGGCAGAAGAGTCAGACCTGATTTAGCAACTGAACAGCAACCATAACACGTAAGTAACTATTACATTAACATGGGTGTGTACTTTCAATCGTCAGAGGAGTCACAATTTTACAGAGCTCATACTATATATACTCCTCTGTATTAGGCACTTTGCACATCAGGAAACAACTGTCAGTCTTACTTGAGACATCTTTGATTTTGCTACCATGTGGTAAGGTAACAGCAGATGTACAATACTGCTCAAGAGCTCTGAGAAGCATGAGAGAAACCAGAAATGGGAACAGTATAGAGAGAAGGTAAGGATTTTACACTGGAAATCCATTTCTTTCTCTGGAATATCCATACCTGGACACTTTAATGGACTGAAATTGCCCCATGTTTTGGGGGCCCTCATTACTGTCCTCCTCCATGCTTTTCACACATGGAAAGGTTCCACAGAGGACAGGGATCGGATTCCTGGACCTTCATCACAGAGGCTGGAGGAAATCAGCCCTCTGAAGAACAGAATGAAGGCTGCCGACACAGCAAGCCCTCCGTGTCTGCCACTCGGGGTAGAGCAGGAAAGGACGCCCACCTCAGACGCTCTATCAGTAAGGAAACCAGAACGGCTTAGGGCGCACTTACGACTGGAATAAGGCCAAAGCTTGGAGGGGAGTGTTGCCCAATTATGTCAACTGCAAATAACGATTCTGGAATCTTTATACACTGTAGACGACGTCGAAACCAGTCATGAAACGGAGTATGAACTCTTAAAAAGTTTTTTTTAAAGAAGCATTATCTCAGTTTTAAAAAGCAGGTGGGAAATGTATATTCTGGTGAGCCGGGGCATCCTGTTCCTGAGGGTCAGCTGAGGACCGCGAGACGGCACGGGGCATGAAGGCTGCTGAGAGTCCCCAGCCCCTAGAGCAGGCACGCCGCTCCTGTGTGTTTCCGTGTGGCTTTGGGTCTGGGTCGGTAACGCTTCGGGGCCTTCAATCTGGATGGAGGAGGCAGCACTGCTCTATTCTTATGGGGGGACCTTGACTGTTTCCCCTCCTCAAAAATCTGAGTTATAAATATTACAACTTAAGGCTGATAGGATGGAGTTAAAAAATAAGCAGTACTTCTGTTAAAATTATAAAACAGGAAAAAAATGAGAACATTGTATTTTAAAACCATGGAATAAAATCTTAAAATGGTTGTCACTTTACAGTGGCATTAAGTGGCAGAGTCAGAAAGGATGGATGGGAAGAGCAGAATGACCACACGACAGTCACGCTTGTGGAGCCTAACTGTACACATTTCTAGGCTTCTGTCATCAAAATGACGAGTTTACTGCAAAATATCCTCGGGACTTCCCTGGCGGTCCAGTGTTAGGACTCTAAGCTTCCACTGCAAGGTTCATGGGCTCAATCCCTTGTCAGGGAATCAAGATTTTATAAGCACGGCCAAGGAAAAGAAAAACATCCTGAAAACGGTGCCTTGATCAGCGTTAAAAGCAATCACCTCAGAAAATGAAGGAATGATCTTTTCTAAGATCAGATTTGTGATCTGAGGGATTTGTCTTCAGATACTTTCTGATTTGAGCAGAGACCATCCGCCCTGAGCACTGCCTCTCTGGCTCAGGCCGGCAGGGCGGGTCCCAAAGCATAACTGCAAATGATAATCCAAGGGCAGCTGCTACCTGAGGGAAGGATCACGGGGGAGGGATGCATGAGTGTTCCTTGCCATTTAAGTGATTTGAGTTGGGAGGGGTAGCTGGCAGATTAAATAACAAGTCTTCAGAATTCTCTAGGCAATCCTCTCATCAGTCTTCCCTGTCTAATGCCCAATGTTCTCCAAAAACATTAAAAAGAAAAAAACAAAAAACCTTCTCAGTTATCTGAGCCATTCCCACTGTTCATACTGTTCTGTTCCCCTTTATTTACACATCTGAAGAACAAGAGCAAAAAATTGTTTATGCCGATGGCTTCACTGATCTGTTCTGTTTAGATTATTAGCACAGAGAATTCCAAACCAAAGCAGTAACTGTACTTTATTCTGAACACTAGCAAAAATAAATACTAAACATCAATCAGAGCTTGAATTTGTATAACCACCATCTTCCAATGGAGTTCAAACGTTTTAATAGAGATTGCCCCGTTAATCTTAAACACACATTTATTTTGCCCATGAAACCTTCCCTAAGAAGTAATATGTGACTTCTTTGTACTTCATTATGACTGTCTGTCAAGTTGCACTCCCTCACAATCATGGAATCATGCATTCTTGCTAAGAATATACTCAACACAGTACAGTTCATGTCACATGCTGCTGCTAAGCCGCTTCAGTCGTGCCCGACTCTGTGCAACCCCATAGACGGCAGCCCACCAAGCTCCCCCGTCCCTGGGATTCTCCAGGCAAGAACATTGGACTGGGTTGCCATTTCCTTCTCCAGTGCATGAAAGTGAAAAGTGAAAGTGAAGTTGCTCAGTTGTGTCCTACTCTTCACGACCCCATGGACTGCAACCCACCAGGCTCCTCCACCCATGGGATTTTCCAAGGAAGAGTACTGGAGGGGGTTGTCATGTCACATTTTAACTGCTGAATGATCCTTTACAAGTTCATGAAGTAGTCACTAATGAGATAGGCAAGCAAGTTATCTTCCAATACTTTAGAGAGAAGGTAAAGCAACATATTTATTAAAATAAATACCCACTGCTCCCTCACCATCTATCTGTAGCAACTTCTCTCTAAGCCAAACACTTTCAGTCTAGCTTTAGATTGAATTTTAAATCAAAACCAATATTACAATTTCAACATATCGGAGACATAAAGCAAATTTTCTTTACATATATATTACAGTTACAATCCTACAGGAAAAGATCAGTGATTCAATTAAACAAAAATGTCAAAGAATATGAACACTTTACAAAACAGAAACTAGATAGCTCACATATATGAGAAGTACTCAACATAGTATCATTAGTATGTTAGCGTAACAACCTTTCAAGCACTTAATATGAACTAGTTACTGCATTTTACAAATAATAACTCATTTAATTTTCAGTTTGCAGAAGTACCTCTATTTTAAAATGAGAAATTCATGGGCTTAGACAAGTCACACTGAGAGCAAGTCATTCAGCTGAGGTTTAATCCTCAGCAAACTGGTTCCAGAGCTCATGCCTGGGAGCACTGACCGCCTCCTGACTGCACTCAGATAATGTAAATTAAAACTGTGACGATGAGATGCCATGGTCTCTACGGTGTAGAAAGCTAACACTGTATACTGCCCTGAAAAGGGTACGCGAGGAATTGGTTACCTCTGGGAAAGGCCACCAGGAGGACTACCGAAAAGAGAAAGAAGACTTATTTTTCCACCCTCTGTGACCTTCTGAAATAAACATAACAGTAAGACTGTGCAAGTTCATGTTTACAGATCTTTAAACATCTGAGACACTCTCACTAAATTAGTATTTCTGTTTCCTCAACTACCCTGTGGGGCAAAGTGTGTGGCTATGCCCTGAGCACATGTTACTGCAGCCACCACTGTGAAGGTAAGTACGGTAAGCAGTCTCCTTAAAAAAAATAAAATGAAAAAACTCCAATAATAAAAAGCTTTTTTAAAAGCCACTGCTCTCTTACCAGAATTCATAAGTTTCCAAAGTTGATCTACCAATGCTTCATTGCATAAGGGAGACTCCATGCTCTTAGTAAAGGGTGGGTTTTTAGTCAACATATTTAGAATTTTATGTCTGAAAGATAAAGAAAAATCAAATTTTTGCTAACTGTGAAATAAAAACATTTGAAAACTATCTCAAGTTTCTCCATCTTATTTTATCACCTCTCTTCTTAGACTAAGAACTTTCACAAACATTTAAAAATTATTCAACAGCTTGAAGTTTTTTTCTACATACAGTTGTCACTACAGAGATAAAATCACTTTTCTTTAACATATGAATTAAGTTAAACATATATATGATTAGAAGGGGAAAGTACAATACATGTAATACACATGACCACCACCTGCTTAACACACATGTGATTAACCATATACAGGCGTCATACTAAACGCTATGATGCAGTGGCAAAAGACAACAGTCTCTGTCTTTTTAAAATTTATGTTCCCATGGGGGAGACACAGGCTAAAAAATTTAAACTATAAATTAATATTTATATACATGGGTAGTGTGTATATACCTGGGTAAAGGAACAACTGTAGGATTTTATGGACAATTATTACTTGATGAACCTAACCTGGAGCAGGGACTCAAGAAAGTACCTTATAGAGATGATGTTCAACGTAGCTCTAAAGCATAAAGGGGTAATTACACGTAGTTAGTTTCTTTTCCTCCAAATTTTAAGGTTTCAGCCCCCAAATTCTGCAGAGCTTTATCTAACTCTAGTGATCTATCTAAATCAGTAATCCTGATATATATAATAACAAAGAATTTTTAATGTTAAAAGAGAGAAATTTTAAAAATCTGTACTTTTTAAAAGAATCAGTTCTTATTAAAGGCCATTTTGCTATTTGGAGTTTAAAAATCAACCAAAAGCCATAAAAATAAAATGCTGTATTTGAGGCAGGAGAGATGAATGTCACTGATGTTAAGAGAGACAGAAACAGCAGAAACAGAAATGTTTGCCTATCTTTAAGACTAAGAATCCCATCCCGTTAACAGCAGAGCACAGCAGTTCTGCATGCTGGGCACTCCGGGAGTGTAAATACTAGAACAGATCGGAGGCTGTCAGAGGCAGGGGTGGGGGTGGGTGACACGGGTGGACGGGATCAAGGGGTACAAATCCCCGCTCATCTTATACAGTAAGTCATGAGGGGATAACGTGGTGACTACAGTTAGTGACAACTGTGTTGCATATTTGAAAGATGCTAAGAGAACAGATCTTGAAAGTTCCTATAAGAAAAAATACTTGTAATTATGTATGGTAATGGATGTTAACCAAACTTACGATGGTGATCATTTTTCAAACTATACAAATAGAGAATCAATATGCTATGTGCCTGAAACTGTCAATTATACCTCAACAGAGACAGAGAGGAAGGGAGGGAGGAAAGAGAAGGTAACGATGACAGAGAAAAGGACGAAGTTTCTATTCAAAGCATAAAAACCAGAGGGGGGGAAACCCACAAAAAATATAGCGACTGATGTCCCAAGACACCAAATAACACACATACAATGCCATTAATGTGGTAACACTCCTATCCTGTAATCATTCACTGCTATTAAAGCTTTTTAAAGACGTGCTGACCTTTTTTAACTGTAACTATGAGCTGGATGATATGAAGTGAAGCCTAAGAGGTTCCCTATTGGTGATATGAATAAACCGTATCAATTATGAAGTAAACATGTCAAATACAATCATGAATGTATCTTTAAATAGATTTTCAGTTCACAGTATAAATAAATGTTCTTGAAACTTGAATATCATGAGCTCCACAACATTTCAAAAGCAATCAGACTGTATAGTATCTAATTTAGAAATACAACTTCAAATATTATACAAAATGGTCTTCAAAACGCAGTTTTGAAGTATGTGCCTTAATGTTAGTTCTTGATGTGACTTGAAAACATAAATGAACACATGACAAGCTACATTTATAATTTCTGTCCTACTTGCCATCAGCAGCATCTTATAAACTTTCAAATGCATGAGCTCTACCAGAAAACAGACGAGGCTGGCTTCCTGCCGACTCTCTTTCATGTAAACATGCACTTCAGAACGGGTGATTATGAGATTTTTGTCCACATCAACCTGGTCCTTCATATATATATCAATCCAAGGACAAATTATTTATAATAAAATTCAGATCACAAATTAAGAACCATGAAATAAAAACAGCAAAACTGTACAAAGAATATTTTTTAATAACCATTGCTTAAAACACTGAAATACACAAGGTGGCTTAACCAGGAACCTGCTACAACTAACCTGAAAAACAACTGCTGCTCAAAGGTTTCCCCGTTAGGAGCTGAGATCACCTACGTGTGCCTCACAGCGAGACGCGCTCCAGTGAGGTTAAAAGGCAGAGTGGATCTGTCTGCCTTTTCAGAAGAAAAACCTGCCAAGTGATGTGCAAACTTGAGCAAGACGACGCTTCTGGATCTATGTTCTCGTTTCCAGTTGGAATGGCTAAAATCTAAATTATTTTCCAGCTTTCAAATTTCATTTTATGAAACTGAATTAGTACAACAAATGAACACAAATTTGAGTCTATTAGGTATAAAGAAAGGAAAACAGATATAGTAAAAACTTTTAATCCTGCTTAAATACACTATAAGTATCCTACTTTGCAAAAGCAAGCAGCAGAAATGAACAAAATGAAGAGAATACAAAAATGAAAATAGTTACTAAGTCAGGACTGGAATTTTAATTTCCCTTATTTTCTAAATTTTTAACAATGTTGTGTTACATTTTTTGATCCTAAATCCATTTATTAAAAATTAGGATTTTATATGAGCAAGAAATGGAACAAATGGGACACAACAAAACACTGTTCTTATTTACTTTCAAAATACAGTGTATCAATTGATAAAGAGGTTTTATGATTTTTTTGATACATAAGGGATTTTCCCATGTGTACTAAAAAGGGTTACATAAGCTTTTCTTTAAATTACAATAGAAATCATGTGTAAAATTCAGGGAATTAATATATCTTTTAAAGTATCTTTCCAAAGGCAAACCAAATAAACG
The DNA here is from genome assembly GCF_027580195.1 of Bos mutus. Classification (NCBI taxonomy): domain Eukaryota; kingdom Metazoa; phylum Chordata; class Mammalia; order Artiodactyla; family Bovidae; genus Bos; species Bos mutus. The sequence continues at coordinate 1,061,927 of NC_091630.1, read as the reverse complement.
GCATGAGTACCTGGATAAGGTACTCCTATATTTTCAAAAACTAAGACTTAACTCCATGTATAATTTTCTGAAATTACTTACTTCATGATTTATAAAAACAAAATATTATAGCACAAAAACACTAACCTTACATAGGGTACAGGGTCATTCTGAACCATGGTAAGTAGCCACTGCAATTCTTCATAACTCCTGTCCACTGAAAACAAAAACAAGGAAACGTACTTGTGGTAATTATCACACATTAAACACGTGACAAGCAAGGAGCTCACACTTACTATGTAGGGCTCTGTCTCAGCCAGGTCTCTGATCAGAAATGAAGGATGTAGGCAATTTCTTACATTTTTAATGCAAGAGGCTACTTTGCAAGTTTTACAACTTGCATCTGTGCCATCTACAGCTGTGCCATCTATGCAGTCAAAGCATCAAAAACAGGACCAACCGTGTATTTTCCACTTAGGTTCAAATCAATGGCGAATACAACATAAGACAAAAGTGTAATTTATTAGAGCCCTAAATCAGAGATGAATAACTCTAAATGGAAATGTGTTTAAATAGAAGTGTGTTTCTAGATGCTCAGATCAAATTACAGAGGTTTGCTATTCAACGGTGTCTCAGTTGAATCACACAGTGAACCGCTGCTGCCCAAGTGGTTTATTTAAGAGCAGCCTTAACTTTTCAGTACAACATAAAAAACAGCTATAAAAACCAGTACTATGATTAACTTTAACAAAATTCACTATTTCCATTTACCTTTTAAAAAAGTATTATATTTATGATTTGAAAACCTTTATTTTCAGGATTTAATTTCTAATATTTTCCATTCTTTTCCTCTCTTTGTGACCCAATGACTTGCAGCACGCCAGGCCTCCCTGTCCATCACCAACTCCCAGAGTTCACTCAAACTCACGTCCATCGAGTCAGTGATGCCATCCAACCATCTCATCCTCTGAGGTCCCCTTCTCCTCATGCCCCCAATCCCTCCCAGCATCAGAGTCTTTTCCAATGAGTCAACTCTTCGCATGAGGTGGCCAAAGTACTGGAGTTTCAGCTTTAGCATCATTCCTTCCAAAGAAATCCCAGGGCTGATCTCCTTTAGGATGGACTGGTTGGATCTCCTTGCAGTCCAAGGGACTCTCAAGAGTCTTCTCCAACACCACAGTTCAAAAGCATCAATTCTTCGGTGCTCAGCTTTCTTCACAGTCCAACTCTCACATCCATACACAACCATAGGAAAAACCATAGCCTTGACTAGACAGACCTTTGTTGGCAAAGTAATGTCTCTGCTTTTCAATATGCTATCTAGGTTGGTCATAACTTTCCTTCCAAGGAGTAAGCATCTTTTAATTTCATGGCTGCAATCACCATCTGCAGTGATTCTGGAGCCCCCCAAAATAAAGTCTGACACTGTTTCCACTGTTTCCCCATCTATTTCCCATGAAGTGATGGGAACGGATGCCATGATCTTGGTTTTCTGAATGTTGAGCTTTAAGCCAACTTTTTCACTCTCCTCTTTCACTTTCATCAAGAGGCTTTTTAGCTCCTCTTCACTTTCTGCCTTACCCTGTTATAATTTCTTTTGAGAAGCAGTATTCCTACTGAAATTTACACAAAAATGTAAGGATTTGCGTATATTTTCTTCTACTTAATATGTAAAATTTAAGCAATCCTCTCTTTACACAGTTAGATAAGAAATTACCATAACTTCTTTATTCCCCACATTTTAGTATAATCTGGAACTTTAGATTTATACATTTCTTATATTTGCATATTATTTTTTAAGACTATGTTTTGAAATTTGCATTAAATTTTACATGTTAACAAGTATTTAAGCTTAGCTCTTTAGTTTATAGGAACAGATGCCTGGCATTTCACTGGGAATTTCATATGACACTTTCATCAATCTTGAGTTATTATTTTGGTTCACCTCCAGATCAGCTGAAAATTATCTTGGGAAAAAATTTTTTCAGCACTCCATGGTATGCAGAACTTCCCCAGCCAGGGGTCAAACCTGTGCCCCCTGCACTGAAAGCATGGATGGGGACCACTGAATAAGACCAGGAATTTTGTTTTTAAAAATATTACATATAGGATATGGTCTTCTAGGTCTTCAAGGATACATGAACAACAATTTAGCAAAGCAGAGAATCTTAGATCGTAATTTCCCCTAAACATCATGTTGGCCTGTGCTGTCTTTCGAATTCTTCATACTCTGAAGAATTTATAGGCTACATTATTTTTTTACCTTGTACAATAAATGGGTTCTGACGCTTCTAGGAATAGTTAGAAATTTACAGACTTTTCCTTAATTTTAAAATTTTAAACTTCATCAGAGTCTAGCTTAGGTCAGTCTCATTTACACTCTTTCAAAGTATCCTATTATTTCTTGGATAATAGGATACATCCTATTATTTCTTCCACCTATTATTCTTCATGACAATTTTTTTTTTTAATATTTTATCTCCTTAACGTACTTTCCCCTCTGTATTTCTGACAATGTTCTGAATATGTAATATTCCCTTATTCACTTTTTTCCTTCTTTTTTTTTTCCAGCTTCATGAAGCCTTGTTTACCCCTCTCCTGAAGTCCCCACTCACACCTGTTCCCCTCAGTATGTATTTATTGGCTGTGCTGGGTCCCCGCTGTGGCATGTGAGACCCAGCTTCCTGAGCAAGGATGGAAGCCAGGCTCCTGTGCTAGGAGCATGGGGTCTCAGCCTCTGGACCGTGCGGGAAGTCCCCGACTGTTAGCTCTTCTTCGACTTTTGCAGAGAAAACTTCTGACAGGTACAAAATGTTTTCTTGAATTCTTATATAATTAGAAATTTCTTCCAAGATATCTTGAAATAACATGTTCATTAAGGCTACAGAATGATGCACAGACTTTTTGGAAAGACCAAAGGTATCTATCTATAATTTTATTCTTTTCTCCCATTTACAAATTCTTATATGAATTCTATATTTACCAAAAATTCTAAATCAGTGAGTTAATTAAAAATCAAGATATCTGTATGCACATACTATGAAAATGCTAATGACTAAATAGTAAATGGTAAACAATTCTTTCTAAAATGATATAAGCATATATTTCTAAAGCATTACCTTTAGTGTAATCAACCACCGCTTCCAAAGCTGCTATCCTAATGTCCACAAAATGGCCATATTCTGCGTAAGATTTAAAAAGAGATGGATCACTGGGCACATGTCCGTTCTTCTGAAGCACTCGTATGGCTCTCAAACAACTAGGAAAATAGGATTTATAGTTAAATACTTTGTTAAAGTATTTTGAATTAAACTTATTTCCTAGGAATTTAAAATAATCTGTAACAATAAACTGAAAAATTGATGTAATCTGAATCCTCTTTTTAATTCTTTAACACTTGGCTTTTATAATGACTCTAAAAAACTCTATTAAAAGAAAACACATTTCAAAACTTTGGAAATCTAATTTCAGGTATTATATTTATAACAGGAACACACTACAGAAAAATGTATTTAGCATAAAATATAACTTAAATAAAGTACTCTTTCTAAAAGTTTTAGTGATACAAACATAGTTTATTCACTAACATATATGGAAAGCTAAGACTTTATATTGCTGAATCAGTAAATCATCAACTGTTTTTAGCAAATTCCTAATGAAACAGATAAAACCTGTTGATAGTCATGTTACAAAAAATACGAGAGAAGCAAAAAATTTTAAAAGAAGCCTAATAATAGAGGGATGTTTAAACTATACCCAATGGCATAAAAGCTTATGCAGATGCTTATGAATACCTTCCGATGACATGAGCAAGTGTTCACGACATAAGTAGAATATAAAAAATATATATATGTCAAAAATTAAAAATTGATATAGTTATCACAGGAAAAAATTTAGAAGACTTTCTCCAAAAGAGTAATAATTTACCCATGGATGGTAGACTCATATTAGATTTTTTTTTTACTTTACTTCTCTATTTTTTATGAAAATAAATTTCTCTAATAATTATAAAAGCAAGTAACTTTAAGAAGCAAATATGAAGAATCATTATACCTGACAGTGATGGTGTGCCTGTAACTTGGAAGAAGTTTTTCCATGTTCAAAAACCTAGTGATTTCTTCAAGAATGAGCCGCACGTCCGGATTTAAGTTATCCAAAGTTCGCACTTCATTATTCACACTGACTGCCGGCGTAACAGAGTTGGCAAGGGCATCAATCATCTCTGCACGATAATAGTTATCTGAAAACTAAGCCAAGAAACAATTATGAGACGATGATAAATTTACACTTCTTTTCAAAAGTGAATGAAATAAAATATAACTTTAAAAACATAATTTATCTGCAAAGACAAGCAAGTTTTCAGGTAAGTATTCAACACTGTCCTTTGGCGTAGAGTCACATATCGGAAAAAAGAGTGAGAGAGACTTACTTAATAGTAACACACTAGCTACTAGGGCAGGGAGCAACAGACTGCGCCCAACAGGAAGGAGAGTGTCCAGGCCGTGTGCTGTCACCCTGCTCATTTAACTTATACGCAGAGCACATCATGAGAAACACTGGGCTGGAAGAAGCACAAGCTGTAATCAAGACTGACGGGAGAAATATTAATCACCTCAGATATGCAGATGACACCACCCTTATGGCAGAAAGTGAAGAGAAGCTAAAGAGCATCTTGATGAAAGTGAAAGAGGAGCGTGAAAAAGTTGGCTTAAAGCTCAGCATTCAGAAAACTAAGATCATGGCATCCGGTCCCATCACTTCATGGGAAATAGATGGGGAAACAGTGGAAACAGTGTCAGACTTTATTTTTCTGGGCTCCAAAATCACTGCAGACGGTGACTGAAGCCATGAAATTAAAAGACACTTGCTCTTTGGAAGAAAAGCTATGACCAACCTAGATAGCATATTGAAAAGCAGAGACATTATTTTGCCAACAAAGGTCTGTCTAGTCAAGGCTATGGTTTTTCCAGTGGTCATGTATGGATGTGAGAGTTGGACTGTGAAGAAAGCTGAGCGCCGAAGAATTGATGCTCTTTAACTGTGGTGTTGGAGAAGACTCTGAAAGTCCCTTGGACTGCAAGGAGATCCAACCAGTCCATTCTGAAGGAGATCAGTCCTGGGTGTTCACTGGAAGGACTGATGTTGAAGCTGAAACTCCAGTCCTTTGGCCACCTCATGCGAAGAGTTGACTCATTGGAAAAGACTCTGATGCTGGGAGGGATTGGGGGCAGGAGGAGAAGGGACGACAGAGGATGAGATGGCTGGATGGCATCACCGACTCGATGGACATGGGTTTGGGTGCACTCCAGGAGCTGCTGATGCACAGGGAGGCCTGGCGTGCTGTGGTTCATGGGGTCTCAAGGAGTCGGACACGACTGAGCAACTGAAGAATGGAACTGAAGACACTAGCTTGTTGACGAATGTTTACTACATGTAAGGCACGCTCATAGTGATCTAGCCAGATACGTCTAAAAGGAAGACTGCAGTTCACAAATCGTGCTGGTGATACAGAGTTTCGAATCAGCTATTTCTGTGTTCCACTCTCACCTAAGACATCTAACCAAGGGTCACCAGATATCTGCAGAAAGCATCAACATAGAGACCAGAACAAAGCGGGGAAAGCAGCTTGGAGGAAATAAGAATGTGCAAAGAAACGAAAACCAGTAGAGGGAAAAAAGTTCAAAAGTTATCATTAACATAGTCTGAGAAATAACCAATGATATGCCTTCCAACAGCATAATACATGTTTAAAAGAAAGAAATATGCAGGCAATCAGAATCAAAATTAAATTGGAATATAAAATGGAAAAAAAAACTTGAAATTTTGAGCAAAAAAGTTAAAAAATAGGAAAGAATGCACAAGGAAGCTGGAGGGCTGGTGTAGAAGACAATAGGAGTTGTAGCAAAAGAAGCAGAGAAAATGGAGGAAACTATCCCCGGAAATGAATGAAATTTCTAAATCCATATCCCAGTCAATTCCCAGAAGACTAATTTAATTGAAAGCAATCCCGGCTGACTTGATTTAAACTCAGGAAATCAGATGTACTGGCCTAGAAATTTGAACATGGAGCAAGAAAATTAATTCTATCAGCAGGGTCATTTGTATTCAGAGATTACTTAAATAACGTTTGTAAGTTCTCTGCAAGAACATTTACAGCTCCATTGTTCCTGTGGACAACCGCCTTCTCTCCAGAAGTCTGCGCACGCATGCCTCACCAGAGCACTGACAGTGCCCCACCGCTCCTCCATTCCGGCACCGCAGCAGTAAGAGGCCTAGCTGCTGACTTGCTGGATTTTCTCCTTAGGCTGAAGCCTCGAGGGCCCAGAGTCAGACTGTGGTACACACAGCGGCTCTTCCACAGCTTCTGTGTGTCTCTGGCTGCTCTGTGCAGCGCGCTGGCTCTGAGTTCCCCAGCCCGGCACTGAACCCACACCCCCTGGAGTGGAACCGTGGAGTCTTCACCACTGGGCCTTCAGGTAAGTCCCAAATACATGTTTGCTTTAAATGAAATGTGAGATGGCAACCACCATGCCTTCTTTTTCTATTTAACGTGGTACACTGCCTGGCACAGCATATATTCTCAAAAACACTTGCCGACTGCTAGAATGATAATGAGTAAGGTGAAATAACTTTTGAAGCATGGCATTCAACAGCTATTTACTAAACTGTGGATAAAACACACATTATGGTTAAAAAAAAGAAACGAGCCAAATTCATCAATGAACACGTTATCCAAGAGGAACTGTTTTCTGACAGAAGAAAAAAGGAATAAGAATAAAATTGGGCTGTCAGACTTCACCAAAATAGATGTCAGGTGAGTTTCCAAAATTTGATGTGCTACTCTCTGCACCTTATAACAGGTATAAGGAACATTTAAAAATCAACTAATCTTGGTTTTCAGATATCTGGTTATTATAATAAATCATATTTGTATGTTTCTATCTCTAGAAATTTCAAGTCCCATGGACACAACAATGATTTCACAGTCTAAATATTTCTCTGAAAACAAAATACCACTGGCTAGTTTTATTAACATTAAAGTAACGTACCTTATTTTTTCTGTTGTCATTGTACTTGATTAGGTCTAAAATAAATGTTAAGACTTCTTTGGGACAAAGGTTGTGAACATCTCTCAATAAGGCCATCGCAACTGGCATAGTCTACAAAAAAAAAAAAAAAAACTTGTTTTCAATTTTCATCACTATAATTCAATGCAGTGCACGCTGGAAAAGGGTTGCCCTGGGGCTGACACAGTATCTGGGGGGAGTCCAGGCGCCCAGCCCCCCTGGCTCCTACTCCTCCCATGGGAACAGGCCTCAAACACTCTGGCAAGAACGCTAAGCAGGAACCCCAGGGGAGAGCTGCAGAGCTGGAGGCACTGGGCAGCCCACCTGCTGGAAGAGGGACATGTCATGCAAATCCAGCTCTGTGATTTACAGAGGAAAAGGGATGTGTGGGCTTTAGCATTAGACAGACCACTATTCAGTCTGTACTCCACTGCCATCTATGGTGGGTTATTTTAGCTAGCTGCTTGCTGAGTACCACTTTCAGGGCTCACAGATACAGTGGCTAGAGGCACAGGCGGACAGCAGAATTCAACTACTTGTCTCAAGAGACACAGACTCTCCAGTACCATCTTTCTCAGCCTAAGGAAAAACGGTAAATTACCTGAAATCCAACTTCCCCTTTTCAAATTTTCATAGACAACTTTTCTAAGGAGGTGGAAGCCTGACCCACAGAGGTAACCTCTACCAGAACAACAGCAGAGCAAAGCTATTCCAACTCAAGGCAGAACCACAGACAATGGACATCACAATCCCCAGTACAGAGAGACTGGACCATACTCTCTTCTGATTAAAGTAACTACACCCTCTAAACTGGTGGGCAAAAAGCAGCGTGGCTCCTCTGCTAGGCAGGAGGCGCAGAAGCAACAGGACGGTCAGTGTTGCCCCAGGTGCTACCAATGCTGGTAGAACTGGGGGCAAGGTTCTGTTTCACAGAAATAGGACTGAAATCTAAGCACGAGTCTTCACTCTTTTTCTGGCAAGGTTCTGTGTCACAGATAGGACTGAAATCTAAGCACAGTCTTCACTCTTTTTCTGGCAAGGTTCTGTTTCACAGATAGGACTGAAATCTAAGCACGAGTCTTCACTCTTTTTCTGGCAAGGTTCTGTTTCACAGAAATAGGACTGAAATCTAAGCACGAGTCTTCACTCTTTTTCTGGCAAGGTTCTGTTTCACAGAAATAGGACTGAAATCTAAGCACGAGTCTTCACTCTTTTTTCTGGCACTACAAGTGTTATGTGAAAGGTGAACTGGTCTGAAAGCGCTGGCTTCTCCATTTTTTTTGACTGCAAACCACACTAAGAAATATGTTTACATCCCAAGTGAACACACACACACACACACACACACACACACAGTCACATATACAAACTAAAAAATAAAACCAAAACAACTTGTACCTACCCTTATTACATGTGTTAATTCTGATACTGCCTACTGTTTTATTTAAAAACAAAAACAAAAAGCTTACAAGTTGATTTCATGACTGCCTGCCTAACGGGTCACAACCCTCACTGTGCACACTGGTCCACGGCCCGTGGGAGAACATGGGCACAGTGAGGGCCGTGCTCGACAGGCTCGGGAGGTAACTCGCTTCCAGGCCACACGCTAGTGGAGCAGCAACACACCGAGAGCCGAGCAACACGTTCAAGGACTACAAACGGCTCAGCTGCTAAAAATAACAGAACGCCTCAGACTTCTTTGATCACACCAACACTGGCTTTCCTCAAACGCAGGTCTCCTGAGTCTGCTCTGCTGACGACATGCACTACAGCTGTGTCATGACTTCCACTCCCAACGCATGTCTCAGCGTGGCTGGGCACGTCCTTTCACATTTCCCTCCTCCACACACAAACTGCACTTGCTTAACCGCCCCCTCAACACCTACCATTTCATTTAATCTGGTTTCTACCTGCCTCAGGAAATGGAATTTTTTATCTTTTCTAACATTAACCTTCCAACTATGTCCTGCCCACTTCTAACAACTTCAGAATTTGCCCTGTCTTGTCTTTTTCATATTTACTTGCTTCCACTTGAACATTTCATCTCTCCTCCACTGGTTCTCTTGTCTGTGCCAAACATGCCTCAAGCTTTTTCTCCCTCTACACAAAATAAAACCTAAAATGCCCTTTCTCAGCCTTGCTTTATCCTTAACATGTCTCCCTTTTCTCATACTCTTCAGCTTTAATCCTTCTAGTTCAATCTAGTTAATCTAATCTCTGCGTTCGTTATTATTAAGTTTCTCAAAATATTTTACAAGTGATTTCCAAGTTGCCCAAACACTGACCACCCCGCCAATCCCACACCGCTTCCTAAAACAGTGACTTCATCACACCACCACTTTTAAAATTACCATTTATAAACAACTTACTATGTGATAAAAATACAGTGTAAAACCCTTCACATGCTTGATATTATTTAATTCTCAAAAAGATAAACTTTACAATTGACTAAACCAGGGCTTAGAGTTAAAAGACTTCTCCTCTTGCAAACTGCTAGTGAGCAGCAGAGCCAGGGCTAACCTGGAGCTGTGTGCCACACTGTCTCTGGCCCAGAAACACTGTCCACACTCGACAGGGACAGCCATCAGAAGGACTCGTGCACCTCTCCATCCCCCAGGAACTACCCATCTCTACTGACCTCAGTATTAATGTGGACAGTGAGTCACTTACACACAGTTCATAAAACCAAAGAACAAGCAAAACTTTGGAAAGTATTTCAGAAGCAAAAAGAGAAAAAAGACAAAATAATTTGTAAGAAAGTAAATAATATTCGGAGAGTCCCCAAGGTAAACGAATATATACTGATATTGGCATAAAATAATTATAAAAAAACCTGAAGGGAAGCTGTACCTTCTGTAGAAAGTAACTTTGAAAGCTCATAAAGTTGTTTGTTTTCACAATGTTTGGACAAGTTTTACAACAAAACATCCTAGTAAAGAGCGACTTCATAGCTGGTGGTCCTGTCCACGTGCTCACCATTGAATTTGCAATCTGCAAATAATTAGAAAATGGAATAATTTCCGTCACCACGGCAAATGTATTTTTAAATAAATAAAACAGCTTTCTGAAAGTTATCAATATACTGGATTCATTCCCAAGGATTTCAATTCTTAAAACTTTAACATATTTCAGTGTCTCAGTATCATTGCCAAGAAAATATATAAACTCCCCCCTCCTAAAATTCTATGTACGCGTTTAACTATTTTCTACTAATTAATCTCTAAATTGGAGCATTCTTTTTATGTTTTAAGAAATCTTCTTTGCAAAGACTTCTAAGTTTATCCATTTAGGCAGATGAGTTCTAATATTTTAAATTTATCAGGTAGAAACATCACCATGGACTTTAAATAAGGCTTTTAACTGTACCCTAACTGAAAAATAAGGCCAATACAGTCCTACCACTTAAGTCTGTAAGAACACATTACAAAGAAAATACATTCTGTTATTGATACTTTGAAAATGAAAGTTGCTCAGCTGTGTCTGACTCTTTGTGACCCCATGGACTGCAGCCCACCAGGCTCCTCTGTCCATGGAATTCTCCAGGCCAGAATACTGGAGTGGGTAGCCTTACCCTTCTCCAGGGCATCACCCCAACCCAGGGACTGAACCTAGGTCTCCTGCATTACAGGCGGATTCTCTACCATCTGAGCCACCAAGAAACCTAATTTAAGTGTGTATAAAAACCATAGCTGAAAAGAATAAAATTACAATTAACTTTAAATAACACAGGCTGTAATTTTACGGATTTGCTAAGGATTTACGGAGAAGGCAATGGCACCCCACTCCAGTACTCTTGCCTAGAAAATCCCATGGATGGAGGAGCCTGGTAGGCTGCAGTCCATGGGGTCGCTAGGAGTTGGACACGACTCAACAACTTCACTTTCACTTTTCGCTTTCATGCATCGAAGAAGGAAATGGCAACCCACTCCAGTGTTCTTGCCTGGAGAATCCCAGGGACGGGGGAGCCTGGTGGGCTGCCGTCTGTGGGGTCACACAGAGTCGGACACGACTGAAGCGACTTAGCAGCAGCAGCTAAGGATTTAGCCTGAGAGAATCACAAGAACTTTACAGAAGCAATAAAATTACACCCTCAGCAGGTGATTATCAAAGAAAAGCACATTTCCCTTACATATCTGAGTAGATAAAGGAGTCTAACTACTCACTATTTACCATTAAAGGTGAAACAAATATAAATCATTATAATCTGCTGAAATACTGGACAAGTGGATATAGCAGTGAGGAAAGCAAGACAGTCAATACATGGGAATGAACTTATCATCAAGATGTTTTTAAAGACCTGGAACCTAGTAAGTATTTCTGGTCGAATATCTGTTAGTGCTTTTTGATTTTCATTTGTTCTATAGTTACATGTTTCTTTTTTTTTGTATCTAAAGAAAAATATTTACTTTTCTTAATAAATTAACTTTTGTAGAATGTTAAATGATAGAACCTATCATTTTAAATTCTATATCCCTATACTGAATACTAAGCTCTAACCAACAAGAAATCGCCACCACAGTGGGATAAATTAATGAATGAATGAATGCCATATACCATAAGGTAAAATATCCTTCAAACCAAGGAACTGCTTACATTCTTTGCTTTAACAATGTGCATGGCAATTCAATAAAATGGGGAAAATTCTCTTTGGTTTTAAAACCTGACTTTCAGTTTGACAGGCACAAGACTTGAACGCACGATTTATTTTCAGGTCAAAACATGTTTCTTTCAAATCAGTCTTGCTAAAAGAATGTGGCAAAGAAGACCAACCCACCAAGTAAAGGAGCGGCTGCAGAGCAGTCTCAGTGCTCTTCAGGGTTGTTTCTTTACTGCACTAGCCGTTTTCCTCCCGCTCTACTGCGAATAATCTCACCTAGTGCTCTTCAGGGTTGTTTCTTTACTGCACTAGCCGTTTTCCTCCCGCTCTACTGCGAATAATCTCACCTAGTGCTCTTCAGGGTTGTTTCTTTACTGCACTAGCCGTTTTCCACCCGCTCTACTGCGAGTAGCCTCACCTTTGCGAGGCAGAAGCAGGCGGCCATCCGCACTCGGTAGAAGCACTGCTCCTGCTCCAGGACGTCCGTGAGGGCGAGCCGGGACGCTGGGGTGGGGAACCTCTCCAGGGCCGAGATGGCCTCCTGCTGCGCGACCACGTCCCGCTCGTAGCGGAGCTGGTACTGCCACATGAAGTCCGCCTGCTCAGAGTCCACCTTCCGCAGCACCGCCATGTCCGGGTCGATCCGGATCCACAGCAGAGGGGAGTCGGCACTGAAAGCAGAGAGCAGGCGCGTTTCCCTCTTTCCCACTTCAAATATTTATAAAACAAACACACAGCATTTATTAACCAGATTTCCTTCTCCATGCAGTATTCAAAACTGCCTGGAGTTTTACTGTATTTGTTTTTTTTTTTTAATAAATCACACTGACAACTTTCCCATTATATTTAATATGTCTAACTTATATCAATCTTGTTGAAACAAAAAACTCCACCTGAAAATAATAATTTGGGGACTTTATTAGTGATTACACAGTGTGCAAAGGGAAAATGGGACCAAATTTCTTCATTTTATTTCCTAAAGCTTAACACTTGACAATGGTTACAAATGCCACTCTTTATTAGAAATCAATCTATGACTAAAGTTACTTCTTATTAATTTACTAAATTAACTTGTTCCACTGACTTTCAATATTTTTTAAAAATGCTAGTCTCATGATGATCATTATCAAATAGAAAGTCCTGAAATCATAGTTCAGAGGCACAGCACAAATTTATTCTCAGGTAGTTCTCAAAGTCTCAAACACAGTTTTTAAAAAACTAGTCTCTTTTAACAAAAGAATAACACTTGAAATATTAATACAATTCAACAAATACTACTGGATACTTAATATAGGTGAGACACTTGATATGAAAAGATTATATAAGCTGTGTAATAAATAGCAGTGATATTTGGTACCCAAGTTAGTAAACAATTACAGATATTTTCTATTTTTATAAATATTTACATTTTTATAAATACATAGGCATTAAAAAATACACAGGCACAATATGGACAGGCAAAATAAAGTTTGAGCTACATTATATTTAAAAATAAAATGCTGTCAATCAGTAAGTATCACCACAAAAAATGTAGAATGAGATTTAAATTGCTTTTTGCAAACACAGGAGGCCTCAAAGTGCCCTGAGGCTCTGTCCAAAGACAAAGAGAACTAGTATCATCCGAGAGTTCACTGGAAACGCAAGCCGTCAGCACTCAATTGGAATGCTGGGTCAGAAACTAAATTCTAAGGAGATCCCCAAGTATTGCACACGCACTTCAACTTGAGAAGCACTGCTCTAGAGACCACCGGGGAAGCAAGGCTATTTCCTCTGAATTTTATCCAGGCCAGGCTAGATTTACTTTTCTCTGTTTGATTAATTATAATTTTATGTTCAATCTGTTATCAACATAAAGTTTCTTTTGCCTTTTGAAAGTTTTAGAAGCACCAATTTCAGGACATTTACATACTTTTAGATGTATGCTACACAACAAATGAGAATGCAGAAAATACTGTATCTTTGAATTTAAGTAACTTACTCCATTGCAGAAAGATCCATGTCAACTTCTTCACCATTCATCAGTGGAATTTTTTTCTTCTTATTCCTACATTTAATGAAAAGTAAGTTCGAAAATTCTGACATTTCCAATTTTGACAAGAGATAAAGAGCAGCTGAAGTTCAAATTAAGAATCGCATGTAGTGTTGAAAGATATTCTAAGGAGGAAGAGAGGGACAATATACTGGAATTTAAACACAACAAAACCTGTCTACTTTGAAACTTAAGAGAATGAAGTAAATGATATTAAAAGGTCTTCCTGATCAATGTTTAACAAAAGTCAGAAATATCTAATTAAATGTCAACTTAAAACATATACATATTTCCAAGAACTGGTACCTGGAAATTTTATACAAGAAGATAAGAGATCTACCAATAAAGAAATGCTTTATTAAAAACAACAACATAGGCCTGAAATGAGAAACGAATAATTCTGAACATGTGCTATACATGCAAGGTGCTGTCTTATATGAAATGAAGAAGTTAACTACAAAACATCCTCACAGTATGGATTAACATGCATAATTAATTAATATGCATAAGATTATGATGAGCCAAAACAAAAGCAACTGCCTCCATGCAAATTACTCCTGAATAATTAAATCTTCTGGACACTACAGTAAATGCATGGTCACGTGAGGACAAATACAAACAGGAAGAGAGCACAGTCTTCTTGTGCTCCTCACGCCAAATAATAAGCAGATGACACACTGTTATTACTGAGAAAACAAAGCCAAGGAAATGTGATGAAAAGGGGAGCAATCAGATGCTCCCAATGTCAAAGGTGGACAGAACAAAAAGAAGAAGGATCTCCTTTGAACTAAGAATTTTCACAGAGAATGATTACAGGGAGACTTTAGAACCAAGCTCTCTAAAGGACTCAAAATCAACCGAGATACTTGTTTGAGATGACCTAAGTGCAGTCATGAGTAAAAAACTTTTGTTCCTCAAATTCTGACATTGCTACACACTCCTCCAGCAAAGAACAAAAATGTTCTCGTTTTTCATTAGTCAGAGTATGTGCCAATGAACAAAAATGCTCTCGTTTTTCATTAGTCAGAGTATGTGCCAACGGCTGTTAAAAAAAGTGGTAAAGAAAAAGCATAGTAAATAGAAGATGCACCAGGGCTGGCAACGCGCCTTAGAAAGGCGTCTCCGGTTCTTAAGGCCACGGTGACACGGGGAACACGCGGGGTAAAGCAGACACAGGAAGAGAAGGCAGGGGAACACGCGGGGTAAAGCAGACACAGGAAGAGAAGGCAGGGGCCTTTTCATGACGTATGTACTAAGCTCCTTTCTTTAGAGTCAATGTTCATTTCCTCCAAATTTTCTATACCTATTAATCCAATGAGATAAGTAAGTACAACCCTAAGCAATCTGTCCTGAATTTTTCCTGGCTCCCAAAACTCAAACTTCCATTCCACCTCCCCTTGTTCCTACAAAGTAAGGATTCTCATACTTAAATTTTAAAATTAATTGTTTCATTCTAAGGATAAAAGTGTTGTCAAGAACAGAAAGTAGATAAGGAATATGGTAATACGAACTTGAAGTAAAATGGGAAAAAAAGATGCTAGATAACATGTCCTCTATCTAAAAGTTAGGTACACACCAGGGTTTCACTGTGGGTCGCGCCTACCTTCTGCTTTTGGAATGGCAAGGTATGTCATGTTTCAGGCTGTTCTCTTCAATCTGCAGTGTATGGTTGAAGGACCCGTCTAATTCCTGTACTGTCACTTTAAGTGGTCCCTTTAAAAAGAAACATGCCGTTCAAAGATAGTGCCAGGAGAAGAAAAAACAAATCACATGTATTCTTACACGTAAGGAACATTCACCACGATGTTAAACAACACTGTATAAGACTTGCATGTGGAGACACAGAAGAGCAGCCGGTGCGGGAGGAGGTGGAACTGGGAGACTGCTTCCCCAAGGCCTCTAAAAGCAGGCCCTCCTTCCCGCCACCCACAGGCCCTTCCTTTATTTAAACTGGGCAGAAAGTGGTGCAAAAAGGCCATTTTGGGGAAAAAAAAACTTACCACATATTTCTGGGTTCCAGGAGATGTATAATCTTGTTTTATTTCCAGTTCCAAGACATTTCGCTTTCTATTAAAGGCAAAACTTCCGTAAAATTTTACCACTCCACTCTGGTCTCTGCAGAACTGTGAAGGAATCTGCATACTGGGACAAACACGCACTAAACAGAACACAGTACTCATCAGGGTGTGAGATTCTCAAACACATTCCCGCCAGTGCAGAGCTCGAGAGCATACCCCACTGTACACCAGGTGGCAAAGCACTCAAAATTCCTGCGAAAAATGTTTTCCCAGATTAAAAAAAAAGATCCTGAAACATGAAGGAATTAGTTTTTTTGAAAGAAGCAAAACCACTCTACAGGGTTATTAATATAGAAAGTGCTTTGAAATGAAAAAATGTAACAACCGAAAAGTTCCCAGATATCATGCAGGCTGCGCCAACCCGCCCACGTGGGAAGTCATGAGACCACTGCATCTTACAAGTGGCCCCACAGGCCTGTCTGGCGTGTATTTACCTCCTTGATCATCAAGCCTACTGCTGCACTCACACACTAAGAGGCACTTTAAAGGAAGCGAAACTTCACGAATACAGATGCGTATGGACGTGTGCGCCTCAGTGACTGGTTGGCACCTCAGAGGAAATGATTTACAGTTCCTGGCAACATCTACCATTAATTGCCTCCTTTTATCCCCCAAAGCTCTTCCTTCTTCCCCTTATACAAACAGTCTTCCCTCCTTTGCTCAACTACTACAGAAAAGGATACACCCACTGCTTTATTAAAGGCTGGATGTCTTTGCCAGAGACGTTCGAGATGGATTTCAAAAATCCAGATGTGGAAACCAACATTTGACTCCACATATGTGACTGGAACTTCTGAGATGAAGCAGTACTAGCCAAACTTAGCAGTTTATTGAAAACCTGTAAGAAAGTATCATTTAGTATATCTGTGTAACACAATTATACATCGCTTTCAATCCTGTCCTATTCCCACTTTGCAATGTAAGTTTCTTATAGACAATCATAGAAGACAACAACTTCACATCTTACTTCAAAGACTGTTTGTAGTTAAAAACTACGAGCAGTAAAGCATGAGAAGATTTAAACAGCCAGACTACAAAACTATTCTTCTAAACATAACTGAATTTTAATGATGTCCTGGCCAGACAGTGACACTGTGTTTTTAGGAACTATATTAATATACATTTATAATGTACTGTGCCGTGAGCTGTAAGAAGTTGAGAACGCTCGTGTGGATTTACGCCACTCTAAGAGTGGACTGGCTCTTTACAGACCACCTCTCACTTGATATTTTTGTTCTTCAAAGGCAAGGTGAAGGACAGAGGATTCAAGAAACTTAATTTTGAGGCCAATTTAAAATGTTTTTTCAAAAAGATTACTAAAAAGTTATTTTTCATTTACCTCTAAGAATATTACCAATGGAAAAAAAATGGCTAAGCATTTATAATACAAGTGGTTTCTATTACCTCAACTAGAACATCTCAGCAAGTTCCACTAAAACTTGCTTAAACATAAGGGAGAACTTAGCAACAGAAAAAATAAACATCTTTTAGATAAATTTGCTTTTTCCTGCTGAAAATATCTCTAAATGGGGCACTTCATCTTTAACATTCTAAATAATGCCAAACAAAATCCTAGCATAAAGGTTTTACTTTTAACCTCACACTTTAATTTTATCTTCATAAGAATCCTGCATTGCGTGGGTAAGTATTGATGCCCACTCTGTATCTGGGGAAACACAAACAAAAAGAACAGGAAAACTGGCACAAAAACAGAAATACAGACCAATGCAACAACACAGAAAGCCCAGAAATAAACCCCTGCACCTATGCTACCGCCAAGTTGCTTCAGTCGTGTCCGACTCTGTGCGACCCCATAGACGGCAGCCCACCAGGCTCCCCCATCCCTGGGATTCTCTAGGCAAGAACACTGGAGTAGGTTGCCATTTCCTTCTCCAATGCATGAGAGTGAAAAGTGAAAGTGAAGTCGCTCAGTTGTGTCCGACTCTTAGCAACCCCATGGACTGCAGCCTAGCAGGCTCCTGCGTCCATGGGATTTCCCAGGCAGAGTACTGGAGTGGGGTGCCATTGCCTTCTCCATACACCTATGGGTACCTTATTTTTGACAAAGGAGGTAAGAATATACAATGGCACAAAGACAGCGGCTTCAATAAATGGTGCTGGGAAAACTGGACAGCTACATGTAAAAGAATGAAACTATAACACTTCCTAACACCATACACAAAGATAAACTCAAAATGGATTAAAGACCTAAATATAAGACCAGAAACTCTAAAACTCTTAGAGGAAAACAGGCAGAACACTCCATGACATAAATCAAAGCAAGATCCTCTATGACCCACCTCCTAGAGTAACAGAAATAAAAACAAAAGTAAACAAGTTGGACCTGATTAAACTTAAAAGCTTTTGTACAGCAAAGGAAACGGTAAGCAAGGAGAAAAGACAACCCTCAGAAGGAGAGAAAATAATAGCAAATGAAACAACTGACAAAGGATTAATGTCCCTAATATACAAGCAGCTCATACAACTCAATACCAGAAAACAAAAAACCCAATCAAAAAGTGGTGAAAAGACCTAAACAGACATTTCTCCAAAGAAGACATAGAGATGGCTGACAAACACATGAAGAGGTGCTCAACATCGCTCATTATTAGAGAAATGCAAGTCAAAACTGCAGTGAGGTATCACCTCACACCTGTTAGAAAGGTCCTTATCAAAAAGTCTACAAACAATACATGCTGGAAAGGGTGTGGAGGAAAGGGAACACTCTTGCACTGTTGGTGGGAATGTAAACTGATACAGCCACTGTGGAAGACGGTCTGGGGATTCCTTAAAAACTAGGAATAAAACCACCACATGACCCGGCAATCCCACTCCTAGGCATGTACCCTGAGGAAACCAAACCCGAAAGAGACACATGTATCCCATCGTTCACTGCAGCACTGTTTACAACAGCTAGAACATGGAAGCAAACTAGATGTCCATCAACAGATGAATGGATAAAGAAGTTGTGGTACATATACACAATGGAATATTGCTCAGCCATAAAAAAGAACACATTTGAGCCAGTTCTAATGAGGCGGATGAACCTAGAACCTATTATACAGAGTGAAGTGAGTCAGAAAGAGAAAGATAAATATTGTATTCTAACACATATATACAGAATCTTGGAATATAGTATTGAAGAATTTATTTACAGGGCAGCAGTGAAGAAATAGACATAGAGAACAGACTTATGGACATGAGAGAGGGGAGGACAGGCTGAGATGTATGGAGAGAGCACATGGAAACTTCCATTGCCATATGTAAAACAGACGGGCAACGGGAATTTGCTGTATGGCTCAGGAAACTCAAACAGGGGCTCTGCATCACCTAGAGGGGTGGGATGGGGCGGGAGAAGAGAGAGAGGTTCAAGAGGGAGGGGAGGTATGTGTACCTATGGCTGATTCATGTGTAGGTTTGACAGAAAACAACAAAATTCTGTAAAGCAATTATCCTTCAATAAATAAATTTTTTTTAAAAAGAACAGTTTACTTACTGGACAAATAGCTAATTAGTAACAACTCCAGCTATAAAGCCAGATGCCCTGATTCCTATTCTACAGAATAGTATTCAGATTATATGCATATAGAAAAGACCTTTCTTTACAATTATCAAGTTTTTACTACTTACTTGTAACATAAATTCCATACTGATCCTATTTTCAATCAGTCTCATCACGAGGTGAGCTTTGCACTGGAACATAGTGTAGTACTCCCAGGACAGCGTGTGCGGGTGCTTTATGGAGAAGTGTGGGTGGGGCGCTGGGCTGAGGAGACAGGTTTTGTAACAAATCTGAATGAAATAAATAATACATTTCATGGCTACATCAAGACACTAAGTCAAAAACTTCATGGGAATACCTGAGAAATTTACTTAGTATGAGACCAATGAAGACTAGGAAACATCTAAAAATAAACTTAACTATAAATAAATTAGAAAGTTTTATGAAAGGACATAAATGAAAATTTGAATAAATGGAAACATCCTAGTGTAAATAATTCAATGCTCTCCAAATTCATTCCTACAGTCAATGCAAATCCAATCAATATCCCCAGGTTAAAGCATACACAAAGAACCACTCAAGATGGGCCACATATCTAAAACAAAAACAATGATAAAAGTACTAAAAAAAATTAAGGAAAAATTTTTCTTTTCATAATCTTGCGATGGGAAAAATCTTCATAAGGAAAAATATAAAATCCAGAGGACTTAAAGACCAGATTGACCATGTAAAAATGAAAAATTCTAACATGATGAAAGAGATTATCAGTAAACGAAAGGCACAGTCAGCAGAAAGACTTATGACATACATGAAAATCTGAAGTGTTTACACTTTTTTACTATTTCAAATACTGCTACAGTGACTAACTTTTAATACATATGGAAGTACTTCTCTATGGCAAATATCTAGAAGAATAATTTCTATATGATAACAGAAATTGAACCCATTTTAGAATTTCGATTGGTACCAACAAATTACCCTTCAAAATTAGTGTTACCAAGTTATTGTCTCACAATCAATATGTAAGAATAGTCATTTAAAGTGAAAGAAGTGAAGTGAAGTCGCTCAGTCGTGTCCGACTCTTTGCGACCCCATGGACTGTAGCCCACTAGGCTCTTCCGTCCATGGGATTCTCCAGGCAAGAACACTGGAGGGGTTGCCATTTCCTTCTCCAGAGGATCTTCCCAACCCAGGGATCAAACCCAGGTCTCCCGCATTGCAGGCAGACGCTTTATCATCTGAGCCACCAGGGAGTCATTACACTTCCTTAAAAAATACAGCATATTGAAATTTAAAATATTTGTTAAATTGATATTTGAAAAATTACCTTTAAACTTATTACTTCTGAGCTTATGCATAGCAATATGAAAAGGGTTACATAAACTCCAAGGTATAATGGAATAGTACATACAGCATGCAAACAGAACAAAGTAAATTCATGTATGGCTTCCCAGGTGGCTCAGTGGTAGAAAATCCACCTGCCAATGCAGGAAAAGTGGGTTCAATCCCTGGTCCAGAAGATCCACTGGAGAAGGAAATGGCAACCCACTCCAGGATTCTTGCCTTGGAGAACCCCATGGAGCCTGGTGTGTAGCACACAGGATCGCAAAGAGTCGGACACAACTACCCCACTGAGCAACAACAACAAAGCTCGTGTACAGCTGCGGACTGCTCGCCAGGATACAGACACAACTGACTTCTTAAAAAGAGGAGCGTACAGTAACACGCATACTTAAAGTGTATTTCGTGACTGCCATATACACACAAAAGCCAAAAAAAAAAAGAGGTCTGGAAGACAATATACCAAATTTATAATCATGGTTATCTCCAAGGAGAGGAAGTGGTAGGAGTGAGACGTGGTAAAAGAGGGCTAAACAAGATCTTTTCCTTTTTATTCCACAAGCTTCTAAATTGTACTGTTTTGCATCTCCTCAAAGAACATGCATTCATCTGCTATTTTTACACATAAATTTTGAAAATCAAACATACAGACAGAACTAAATAAACAGGCAAAACAACGTAAAAACATTCAGTGTAAATAATACTTGCACACAATGGGAAGGCTCTAATTACAGCCAGGAAGCTGCCAGATAGCAGGCGGTCAAGAGAACAAAGTGAAAGGAACTACTATTCGGATGAGTGCACACTATGCTTAAAGCTTTATCTCAAGTGACCCTTATGATTAAGGCAGATCACCACTGTTTGACACATTAAAATACACACACACTTAGAAAGGCTATATAATTTTTTTAGCTCACAAAAATCAGTAACTATAAAAATCCAAGTTTGTCTAACTCCAAACTCCTATGCCTTCCCACTGACTTAATCTTATCTCCGTGACCATGCTTCAACGAAAGAAAAGACTCCTGGAGAACAAATTCCAGTCGCTTAGCCTTTGTTGTACTTTTAGACACTTGGGTAGCCTCATCAATCCTACAGACCACAAGAGAAAAACTGCTTGTAAACGCACAGAAAATATACAAGTTTACAAAGGAAACCAACTATAATGAGAAACAGCTATCAAAATATTTTTTAAAACTATGACATCACCAATATATGTGCTAGTTTACTAACGCATCAAATAGCAAGATCTAGGAAGTGACTTAGCAGCAGCAGTGGCCTACTGTTGCAATTTTAACGTATTGAGAGTAAAACATATCTCAAGATATCTGCTAACAATTAAAATGTGATAGGATGACATTCATGATTTCTACATTGGCAAAGTCACAGCACTGTTATCTACATTTATAATTAAAGGAAACATAAAATTCCAGTTAATAGTAAAAATACAGAAAAAATTTCCCATCCAATTCAGTTCATATTCTGTTAGTGAACTCATGGATCCTAGGACAAAGAAGAATTCCTGCTAGCACCATTATGTCGCTATAAATGGCTATTTCCTTTACAGTGACTTAAGAAACAGAAACAAGAGAAGGAAATAAAAGGGAAGAGTAAATAAATGTCTAGATAGTTGGCCATTTAGATAAACAGGTATAGGCAGGCTGTGTTGATGATGAAACCACCTACTTAGACTTAAAAAATTAATCAGTGATACATAAGCAAAATGCTTGTTCCAATATTTTTAAATTTCTATGAGAACAGTATGATATATTAATATTAGCATTAGGAAATTAACATGAAAAAAAAAGCACTGTCTTTTTAAAATTCTTTTTTTAATGTAAAGGTTTTTTTAAATGTTTAAATCCATCTACAGCCACCTCATGCAACAGTAATGAAAGGAGTAATGAGAATATTACTGGTATCTGTGGTCTCAGGATAGACTACTTCTGTGGCCTGTATGGGCCTCATTATGCACAAAAGTGATTCTAAGACTAATCTCATAAAGCAAGGTTTGTAATATCATCTCTGAACAATAAACATACTTATCCTTCTCTTTTCCTCCACCAAACATAGGATGTAATAAAACTCCACCAGTTTTTAGTTCATACGCCACTATTTTGTCCAGCTCCTAAGGATGTAAAAACAGAGGCCAATGAAAATTATTTCCCATATTAAACTTTAGACCTAAACTGTGATTTCTAATTTCCTGGAATCAGAACGTAAATTTCCGAAAGTAAATGAAATGTATCTGGAGAGTAGTTGTGTTCTCATAAACGAGGCAGACTGCACAGCTGGCTGAGACGGAGCCACATAGCCATGTCTCCTGTGGGACTGCAGGGCGGCCGGCAGCCCAGTCACATTTCCTAGTGGCTCTTCCCAACCTCTCTGACCCGTTCTCCAAGTTTCTCTCTTCCTTCTCTGTATTTTGCTTCTGGTGGAGGATTTAAGCAAGTAAAAACGGATAGGGATAAAATTATATCAGGAATCTATAATTTTAAAACTCTATTTTTCTCTAATATGACACAGGTCAAAATGAAAAAAAAAAAGTTTCAGTGGAAAAGAAAGACACCATAACTGTGCTGAAAATCCACGACTGGTTCAGAGAGCACACAAGCAGGACAGAGAAGTGGCAAAAACCAGTGAAGCAGTGAAAGGCCAGGTCTGGAGCCTGGATCTACTGCTCGCTAGCTATGCAACCTTAGCCAAGCAAGTCCGCTGGGCCTCAGTTTCCTTCTCTGTAAAATGCAAATAATGACAGAGTAGTTAGGAGTTTAAGATGGTTATTACTTATAAAATGTTTGTAACAGTACCTGGAATACCATAAATGCTGTATGTCACATTTCCCCCTTGATTAACAGTTTCTGAACTCAAAAATGGACTTGTCCAGTTGTAGATACATGGATTGTTTCTTAATTCTCAGTGTTTGAGTTTTGACAATTACTTTTTCACTTACTGGAGTTCAGGTTTAGATGACCAAGGTACATAAAATGAGAAAAGAGGGAGAATAAAAAGGGCCCATCTAATGAGGGTATTAAAGGCTAAACTTTTTCCAACTGAGAAGGGAGAAGATAAGCAGGATAATTAAACACATATGAACAGAATGGGCTGGGCAAAATACAATCGATTTTTTGGTTTGGCCAAAATCTTTAAATAATGGGAAAAGATGCAGAAACAACAGAGAACTTGAATGCCCTGCAGGACTAGGCGGCGTACGGGGCGTACTCCTCCGACCCGGGTGCTGCGGGCACTGCACGTGGGTGTCTCCAGGCCCTGCCCGCAGTGTGGGCGCTGCCACTGCTTACTCTCCTGATACAAGAGGCTTGGAGAGATTAGCCCGAATCATAAAGCTTGGGAGTGAATAAAAGTGAAAGCAAACTGGCTCCAGAATCTGGGTTCTAAGTCTAAACAAATTTAGAAAGTACGGCTCCTCTGTCCAAGGAATTTTCCAGGCAAGGATACTGGACTGGGCTGCCATTCTCTACTTCAGGGGATCTTCCTGACGACCCAGGGATTGAACCTGCATCGCTTGTGTCTCCTGCACTGGCAAGAGGATTCTTTACCTCTGGCACCACCTAGGAAGCCCTGAGAAATTACATTAATGCCACAGAACTACATTAAAAATAATTACTGTGAGGAGCAGGAATATATCTAATAGCTGAATTGATGTTTAAGGAGCTTACTTATTCTCATTCTTAGCAAAAGTCTTTGGAGGCCAACAATAGCAACAGAAACTAGATAAAATAGATAAGTCTCTATAAAACGATTCTCATTTTTTTCAGAAAAAATCAGGGGCTTTCAATTAACAGTAAGTATTTTATAGTTACTAAAAATAAAGGAAAATCTGGAGAACACGAACATGTCTTATTGACTTCTATGTAGATAAATGGATCCAGCTGCTTTTACCTCTTTAATCCAGTGGCGGTATTCATTAACACCAAAAGTTTTTTTCATCCAAAGACCATAAATATAACCAGAAATTCCTTTCAATACCCATTCATCAGACCTAAGCAAAAAGCCAAATAACAATATATTATTTATTTTAATATAAATAAAATATAATAAATTTTATTATTTTAATAATAAGAATTCTTCCGATAAGGCCAAAGAGGGTAACAGAGCAAGCATAGCAAGTACTTCTCTGCCTGTTTAAAGAAGATAAAAGTCCTGAAACTGTTTGGTCCCCCACTCCCTCTGGCTGCCCCCGTGTGTCTCGGGGCTCCTGCTCTGGGCTCCCTCTGGCAGAACTCCTCCCCCAGGCCCACCCACACCGCCCACTTCTGGGCAACCACAGGCACACAGCCAGGACCACACGGCTCAGCTCTGCAACGCCCACACTCCAGCATTGCCAGCTCCGCGCATAATTATAGTGGCACCCTAAGACCTGAAGTTTAATCACTTATTTCTTAGTTTCTTAAGAGGAAAGACAATGACACTGTTCATTCAGGTATATATTCATGTTTATCTATTCATTCATTCAAATATTCTGCCTACATGTTTCAGAGACTATTCTTTAGCGAAACTATGTGTCTTAGGAAATAATAAATTAAGAGGCCTTACCCTCTGTCCTTCACCCTCCAGAAAGAAAAAACAAAAAGAAATCAAGACTTATATACTATCAATATATGTTATAATCGTAGGTTATAATCTTAAGGGAATTTGTCTGTTTCTTCAAATTTACCTCAGGTTAATCAGAAAGAAAACAAAAAGTATTTTATTTCTCACATTTTTCAAGTAAATTAGTTCAAAACCAGGCACTCACAGGAACCCCTACAGCACTGTCAGCACTGTGGAGGGTCACTGCTTCACCATAGGAACAGCTAGGGCACTGAGGCCGGCATCAGACCCTAACCGCTGTTCTCTGCACACTCAAGTCCTTGTATCCACAGTATGTATTCAATTCTTTAAGGAACTGCTACTATCAAAATTCTTACCTTATTGAAAATTACAGAACTGATTATACTAACATATTGAGGAAATGGCCAAAAATTTAGGATAAAATTTATACTCATTTTTTTCCTTTAAACATATACAGAATAGTGTCTGTTAATTATCTGCGGTTAGAACAAAGTTCAACTTATGCTGCAGGCAAAGAAAATAAAAATAAACTTTTCTGATTCTTCTCAGGAGTTGTAAACTTTGAAATTACTCACCAAGACATTCTGGATATGAAACATCCAAAAAACTGCTGGGCCAAAGACTGGGCTAAACACCTTCTGGTCAAAGGTGTCTCATCTATAATCATAGCACTGTGCAGCAGATTCGTGCTGGAATTTCAAAGAGCAGACAGCTAATTATAACCAAGAAATAAATAACTATTCAATCAAAATAAAATAATCACACTTTTAAAATGATGGAATTCAACTAAGATATAACAGAGAAAAAACAGAATACTCTCCCCAAGAGCTTTCACATCTTTTCAAATTTTAGCTGAAATCCATATTTTAGTAACTTTTGTTTGAAGTACGGGCTGTAATGTTCCCCGCCAATTTCCATGAAAAATATGAATATTCTTTTTGGGGGCTAGGCAGTTGCAGCAGCAATCAGAAATTGATATGTTCATCAGAGACTAGTAATTTTACAAGGGGGGTCTTCTAATTTCAAAAATCTTTTCCTAATAATACTATTAACTTTTGTCCTATAATATTTACTTTCAAATACCCTGACCCATCAGATCTTCTAACCACTCTGAAGAATGCACGAACACTACTACTATGTCCATTTTACAGAAGAGAAAATAGATGCAGAAAAAAAAATTACCGATCCTGAGACATAAAACTTCCAAACTGTGAACTTTTCAAGGAATAAAAGAAGGGAGGGAGATAAAGTGGGTAAGAGAAAAAAGAAAATAAAGTTTTTTCCTCATTTTTTTACATACAAATTTCTGATGATATTAGTAAATTTTTATATGGTGCTAGGACAAAAACTCCACTAAATATCCATATAGTACTTTGTATATTTGTTTAAGTGCATAAGCAGAAAAGAGACTAAAACAAATACATAAAGTATTAGTAGCAGATAATTCTGGATAAAGATAATATATTGACTCTCTTGGGCTATTTTGAAATTTTCTTTATGCTTTTCTACATTTAAACATTTTGAAAACACAGAATTTCTACAAAGCCATTCATAGCTAAACTGAAGGGAAAAAGTTCAAAATGCATCTTAAAAATGATCACAATAACCTTCACATCATGAACCTAATTTAGTCATTTCAGATTTGGATACAGACCTAAAAATGCTCATGGAAGCATACGCAGCCACTTCAACATAAGCTTCATCAATGAACACAGTCTTAAAACAGGAATATGGGTATCGACATGTAAGAATCTCTTCATAAAATTCAAAAACTTCATGAAGATATGATGTGGTATGTTTGAGCAGTGGAAGAAGCTGCGGTAAACAGAAATGAGTGACCTAGAACAAAAGCAGGGAGGACCGTTAGACAGGAGTCAGCTTACATCTCAAACTTCCTCAATATCTCGATTATAAATGAGGCCGCATTTAAGTCCCTCCCCTCCCCTCATTTTTACAACAAATCCATGGCACTGAGATAAAACACTGGTATGAAAGTAGTGACTACTGTTATTATGTTTATGAAATATTCAATGCATCAGAATATTCATGATAGATTTTATGTCTATGAAATGCTTAGGTTAGATCCAATGAAAATATAACTTTGGTTACAAATTAAAAGTTTCTCCTACATATGCATACAAAACAAAAATAATCTAAACTTCTAAGACTTACTATAAACTTGCCTTTTACTCATAAATCTAACCTAGTGAATACTGCACATCACAGTACTATCTTACATAATTAAAAGCTGACCATCGTCAGCACATACAAAGAACAATATGAAGGCTGCAGGGAAGGCTTACTGGTAGTGAGGAGATAAGAAATGCCAGCAACAGAGATAATAATTCAGACTTCCTTCCACTACATCCCACTTTGGACACAAACACGCATACACCACCTACTGCTGCACTGCCCCTTGCTATGACTTTGTGCCGTAAGAGTCACGTCAAAGGCGACGTCATCACTCTGACCAGCAGGCTTCCCAGGTGGCGCGGGGCTAAAGAAGGCCTGCCAGCGCAGGAGACGGGGGTTTGCTCCCTGGATCAGAAAGACCCCCTGGAGGAGGGCACGGCAACCCACTCCAGGATTCTCGCCAAGGGACTCCCACGGACAGAGGAGCCTGGTGGGCTACAGACCATGGGGTCGCAAACAACTGGACAAGACTGAGCAACTGAGCATGTAGGCACTCTGACCAAAATGCTCCAGAAAGGCTTTATGAAGAAGACTAGATCTCAGCTAATCTTTTTGAACTGGACAAAAGTTTGACAGGTATGGACAGAAAAAGAGGACATTGCAAATGGAGTCAAAGACAGGACAAAATATGGTTTGGTTGAAAAAAATATAAGTAAACTATGTTGAACAAACATAAATAGAAAAGAAATGAGGAAAAAGCTAGAAAGGACTATTAGGGTCAAATTCTAGATCCTCTTGAAAGCCATGCTAAAGAGATCTGATGACTGCAGGATGTGGAGGCAAGGAAAGCTTCTAACATACAATAAAAAACTACTCTTCTAGCAACATTATGAAAGAACAGACTAGAGACGACCATAAGTGAAGGACAAGCGTGTGTGGATTACTAGTGTCAGGGCCCAAACTGCACTGTGACGAGCACTCTTATTGGTGCACAAACAAAAGAGAAAACACTATTCATCAAAAAAGACTCGCTTTTAAACAAAGCTACAGGATAGCAAATCTACTAATACAGGAGAAACTTTATTTAAGAGGGAAAGACTAAGTCACTGGCTTTAAGTATTCAAGAAAAATATTTCTTGACTGACATTTATGTTTTTCCCTTCCAATGGTTCAGTGGGAAATGAAAAATTCTTCCAAAATATGAACCAGGTACTAATCAAATTTTGATTTTAAAGTTGATCATTTACCAAAAATGGTAAAATTCACTGCATCTTAGCAGTGAATACTTTTAAGAGTCATTGTTAAGACACCAAAAGCAAACCATTCATAAAATATCTTGAATATTTTCCATGAGTGATTTTATAAACCTTGTGAATTAAGGGATTCATTCAAATGTTACTTTAAACCTACACGGAGACTACGAGGGTCAATAACCAACGAACCACTTTATACCCAACAGAAACGTGATGTTTAAGGAGGCCTAACAGCACGACAGGGCTTATCAACTGGTCCCTAATTTAGGATCAGACATGTGGAGGGAACTGCAGGAAACCTCAGTGAGCTCACTGACCCAGGCTCCAATCCTGCCTGCCTTAACCTTTCTCTTCCCTCTACATTTGCTGAAGTTAGAATAAATCTTGCTTTTTAATTCTGAAACTGCAATATTTCAGGTTCTGGAGAGGGAACTAGAACATTCATAAACTCAAAGAAGTTCCATAAAAAATCAGTTATAGAAATAAACCAATATTAACCAAGTAACTAACCAAGTTACTTGAAGCTCTTTTGGAACACTAAGCCCTCTGATGAAAAAAATACGAAAATTTATGAAGAGTTTATTGTCATTACACATTTCAGATTAAAAAACCTTTCTCTCTAGTGAGAGCTGTCGTAGCTGAAAAAAGAATTAAGAAAAACTTGGTATTTTATTCATGTTCCCCTGATCAGGCTTGAAAGAGTAGGAGAGAAGGGAGCAAGAAGCCCCAGTTTACCTCATGCATATATGGATCTACGAGGATTTCAAAAGGTCCAATGGCCAAGGAGATGTTTGATGCAGATGTTGGAATGGTAAGCATGTAATGGAAGGTCTTTTTCCTCATGTCATGGGTATACACAGTCTCCACCAAATCTCCATTGGAAACCGCCACCATGGCGGCATCCACTGTAAACTCTAACTTCCATGTACATAATTCAGAGTATGAATCAACACATGGGAACCAAAATCTAGAACAAAGATCAACAGTACAGAAAATGTTGAAAATGTAACCTACATTGTTCCTCCCACATAGAAGTTATTTTAACATTTACAGAATGCATACAAAAATTTTTTTTTAGATCTCTGCACACTAATGCTTTCTACTGAGCAACCTAAAAGAATGTGATTTAAGATACAGCCCTGTCTCCAAACATTACTTGGCAATATTAATAAAATACATCATGTGGTACCTCCAGTTTAAACCCCAAAAAGAAGTAACTAAGTCTGAGTTTCTGATTTTTTAATTAAAAATAATTTTACTTATATATTCAGTTTTTATGTAGCATTCATTTTTGGGAACGAAAAATGCTTACAATCAAGTTTTAAAAAATACAATATTCAGAATCCATCCCATACATCAGGAAACTGCTTCTCTGGAATATGTGATGCACTGTATAAATTTAAACAGCACTGATAAAGCCAGACATTAAATTTCTAGTCAATGTTCTACTCAGATCAGGTTTTACTGTGTTCCAGGGTCTGAACTTGTTACTGAAATAAAAAGGATAAGACAATATCCCTGGCTTGGAGGAGTTAACAGTCTGAGGAAAAAACAGAATATTTCAATAGCGTGGTTAACTACCGAGCTCCGAGAATGCACTACAGTTGGGTGGAACAATGCAGGCGCATCTCACTCCACAGTTGCACAAGAAAGGCGGGTATGCAGAGCACATACGTGTGCTTCCACTACTGAAGTTCAAAACCAGGTGCAACTAGTCTATGGCATTTTGGAGCTCAGGATGGAGGTTATTTCTCAGGCCATCAGGAGAAGCAGTGAGTGGAAGTGGGTAGGCGTGGGGACTGTAGTGCTAATAACGCTACCGTTCTTCTCGGTGTGAGTGTGAATTACAGGAATATGTTCAGTCTGAAAAGGTACCAAGCTTTCTATTTACAATTCATTAATTTTCTGTATGTTGTTTTACTTCAATACAAAAGTTTAAAGAATAAAAGAACTGAGATGACTTTAGAAGAGCAGACTTGAAGAGGAGCGGAGGGAGGACAGGGCTGAGGAAGAGCCATCAAAGGGGCAAGATCCAGCAGGGGAAAGCGGCTGCGGCCCGGGTTCACACTTCTCATCCGACATGGAATACCTGTACTGCATACACACACGTATAGAGAAAAATACAATTGAAAACATGCAATCAACTGTGATACATAAGAATGGGTAATCTACCTTGTGGAATTTTGATACCCACAAGAGAACACATGAGCACCTCTCTCTGCCATGCTTCCCTCTACACTGGGTACCACAAAATGCAGACCTCCTTTTGGCTGATCCAAAGAAAAATTGATGTGTATCTTTAGGACCTTTAACTCTGCAACAAATAAATACATACACAGACATATAAATATATATTAGGTAACAGCAGTCGACATAATAAGGGTAAAGACTTACACTGAACAGAAAGTGGGAATCAAAGCTTGAGTTTTACCTAAAAACACCACACTGTCTAACCCCATGCAGGCTGCTACCATCTCTGCCTGCAGGAGCTCAGCAACCTGCTTCTCCTGGTGTCCTTAGAGCAAGCGTGAAGTCGCTCAGGCCTGTCCGACTCTGTGCAGCCCCAGGGACTACAGTCCACGGAATTCTCCAGGCCAGAATCCTGGAGTGGGTAGCCATTCCCTTCTCCAGGGGATCTTCCCAACCCAGGGACTGAACCCAGGTCTCCCGCATTGCAGGCGGGTTCTTCACCAGCTGAGCCCCCAGGGATTGGTGTCCTTATCTCCACTCAATTCTACTCACTGCTAGCTGTGGGCTCTCAAAACACAGATCATACCATATTCTCCTCTCAACATTTCTGGCAGTGCTATACTGCCAAAAAAAAAAGTTCAAAACGACCACCTAGGACACTGACGGCCTTCCAGACCCCATTCAAAACTTACTTTTCAAGTCTGTTCACTTACTAGGCTCCCACATATCCTGCTAATCCTGCTTGTGACTTTTGAGGAGTGGGAGCAGGGAGTGGGGTAGGTGGGAAGGATCACCCAAGAACTGACATTATGCAGCATTATTCATTACGCTTTATTTCTAAGCAATAAATATGCACTGCATTCCCAAGGCTGCTTCCTAGGTGGCATAGTGGTAAAGAATCCGCCTGCCAGTGCAGGAGACACAGAAGACTCGGGTTCAGTCCTTGGGTCGGGAAGATCCCCTGGAGGAGGAAACAGGCAACTCACTCCAGTACTCTTGTCTGGAAAATCCCAGACAGAGGAGCCTGGTGGGCTTCCGTCCATGGGTTGTAAAGAGTCGGACACGACTGAACACACACACATACACATATCCATCATTCACAAGATTAAAAAAAAATGTTTCTTTTCATTTCCCCCAACATGACAACAATATGGACTTCTTCCAACCCCTGAATATACAATGATGGCCTTCCATGCCTTTCCCCTAAATTAGGCCATATCTCTAAAAAATAAACTCCTCCCCCCACTACACACACACACACTATCCCCAAAAGGCAAAAACAAAGTACTTTACTTCCTTATTTTAATTTTATACAGCAAAATAAAGGTAGGCAGAGATGTATAATAATTAAAATAGCTGTAACTTTATACAGGAAAAGAAAGAATTAGAAATAATACAAGTGTGCAGAGTGGGTGTTAGAAACCCCAGGTTCTAGCCTTGGCTCCTCTCCTCATCAGTCACATTCAGCAGGTCACTTACTGTCTTTAGACTTCAGATTGCTTTTCTGCGAAAGGAAGAAACTGAATAAGATGATTTTCTAGGATCCTTCCTTTTACAAAACTCTGTAATTCTAAACTGACTTAATATCATATGAGTTCTGAAATCTTGACAAAGTATTCCATCCATTTGTTTTTTAAAATAACTTTCACTTTAAAAACTACATTGAAATGAGCTGCTTTTTGTTGATTGCTGTTTTCCTATTAGCCAGTTATCTTTAAGGAAAAAACCTTCAACTCCTGTGAATCTCAGCTGATTATAATTTAAATACCATAAACTTTCATGAAAAGCTTTTAGTTACTGAAACCAACATAATTTAACTGTACAGTCAATATGTTCTTGATATTTTACCATCGACGTGTTTCCACAACTCTGACGGAACCTTAATGCACAGCTCCCCATTCCCTGCGTCAGGATCCACAGCACTAACCGCAGCCGCATAAGCATTGGAAAAGTAATTGAGATTTCTCCTGGGGAGAGGGGAAAGAAGAGAGAAAGCCAGGCTTAACAATAAGACACGTATTTCACCAAATGTTTTCTTAAATACTTGGCACCACTTGTTTGTAAGCATTATATCATCTTACATAAATCACAGGAATGCTTTTTAGCCAAGTTAACTGTAGATTTATTGCCCAAGACAAAAACTTGTCTAAGAAGGCCAAACCAGTCAAACCCAAAGGAATTCAACCCTGAATATTCACTGAAAGGACTGATGCTAACGCTCCAACACTTTGGCCACCTGATGCAAAGAGCTGACTCACTGGAAAAGACTCTGGTGCTGAGAAAGACTGAGGAGGAGAAGGGGATGAGAGAGGAAGAGATGGTTGGATGGCATCACTGACTCGATGGTCATGAGTTTGAGTAAGCTCCGGGAGTTGGTGATGGACAGGGAGGCCTGGATGCTGCTGTCCATGGGGTCGCAAAGAGTCGGACACGACTGAGTGAACAACAAGCACAGTGGCATATGTGTCTATTAACAGTCTATTCACCAATGCTGTGTGCTTATTATGACTATCACATCCTTCATTAATTTTAGAATACCAAAGCCACTACAATTTCCTGATACAAATGTAAAGAATACAGGTAGAACTGAAAAAATAATTATTATCTATCTGGCAAAAATTTGAATGGATTCAACAAGCTTTATAATCTGACAGAAATTCAAGATGTTTAAAACGAGTCAAGATTAATTCCTCAAAATATAACACTGCTCCTCCTCACTTCAGAGTACATGACAACATAAGCTCAATGAAGGAGGGGAGCATTTGTGTGGTTCACCGTTACATCCTCTAAATGCCAGGGGACTTTCAATAGGTAGGCTTAGTAGCTCAGCCGTGTCCCACTCTCTGTGGGGACAGCCCACCAGGCTCCTCTGTCCATGGGGATTCTCCAGACTGGAATAGCTCGAGGAGGCTGCCATGCCCTCCTCCAGGGGATTCTCCAGACTGGAATACCTCGAGAGGCTGCCATGCCCTCCTCCAGGGGGATTCTCCAGACTGGAATACCTCGAGAGGCTGCCATGCCCTCCTCCAGGGGGTCTTCCCGGCCCAGGGGTCACGCCCACACCTCCTGCACTGCAGGGTCTTTCCCGCTGAGCACCTGTTCAGTGGGCACTTGGCCTTATCTCCCACTGGATGAAAGCCATAAACAGAAGACTTATGGAAGTATGAAAACACTGTTCTCATCTGATTTTCTATCTTTTCCATAAAGTAACTCATATACATATACATTCATACACACACAGATCACATTTCCTCACTGCAACCAGCGAAAGTAACACAGAGGAAATGGAACAAAGAAAGAGGGCAAGGAACGGCAAGAGCAAGAAAGCAAGATCAGACGCGATTCTGTGAGACACGCTGCTGTGACCTGCACGCCAGTCGTCATGCCCTGAGATGAAGCCACCAAGGACAGTCGGTGACATCTCACCAACTGAACACATCTTTAACCTGTGAGAAGACAAGTTTCATGTCCTCTACAGAATGACTGTAGGGAAAATAAACCAGGAAGAGCCATTAAAGAAAACATTACACACCCTGGACATGACAGAGGCCATTCCTCCCCCACCTGCAGCTCTACACTAACCAGGAAGGATGTAACACCAACCACGGCTTTAAAAACTACAAAATACAAGGTTCTGAAAGCAGTTAAGCCAATTTCTTGGTACTTTTAACACTGCCTTTCTGTTAGATAAATGTGTGAAATAAATGGCATAAAAACTCCAGGACCACAATAAAAAAGAAATATATGTTTTTTGACATACCGTCTTTCTCTTTTAATTATCACGCAGTAAAAGTAACTTTCTCCCTTTGGTATGTAGCGCTGTGAATGTCAGTGTGTGTAGCCGCTACCACGAGTGGGATACGGGACAGCTCCGCCATCCCCGAGCCCCTTGTGCCAAACACATGGAATCATAAGGATGCATTTTTGAGGCTGGCTTTTATCTCACTCAGTATGTCTTTGAAATTCATCTAAGGTGTACATGTACCGGCAGTCTGTCCCTTATTATAATGAACAGTATTCCACCGTACAGACTGTACCACAGATTGTTTATTGTTTATTTACTCCTCCACTGAAAGACAGCTGGGTTCTTTCCAGTTTTTGGCTATTAGGAATAAAGCTGCTACAAACAACCGTGTATCAGTTTTTATGTGAATTTAATTTTCATTTCTGCAGTACCAACAGCCAAGTGTGGGACTGCTGAGTCATATGGCAACTATAAGCTCAGCTTTATAAGAGTCTGCTAAGCTGTTTTCCTGTGAGTATGGTTTCAGTGTGTCTGCCCCCTGATGCCCTCTTGCAACACGTACCGTCTTACTTGGGTTTCTCTTACCTTGGGCATGGGTCAATCTAATCACACTAAGACCACAGCCTTGTCTAACTCAATGAAACTAAGCCATGCCCGTGGGGCAACCCGAGATGGGCGGGTCATGGTGGAGAAATCTGACAGAATGTGGTCCACTGGAGAAGGGAATGGCAAACCACTTCAGTACTCTTGCCTTGAGAACCCCATGAATAGTATGAAAAGGCAAAATGATAGGATACTGAAAGAGGAACTCCCCAGGTCAGTAGGTACCCAATATGCTACTGGAGATCAGTGGAGAAATAACTCCAGAAAGAATGAAGCGATGGAGCCAAAGCAAAAAGAATATCCAGCTGTGGATGTGACTGGTGATAGAAGCAAGGTCCGATGCTGTAAAGAGCAATATTGCATAGGAACCTGGAATGACAGGTCCATGAATCAAGGCAAATTGGAAGTGGTCAAACAAGAGATGGCAAGAGTGAATGTCGACATTCTAGGAATCAGCTAACTCAAATGGACTGGAATGGGTGAATTTAACTCAGATGACCATTATATCTACTACTGTGGGCAGGAATCCCTTAGAAGAAATGGAGTAGCCATCATGGTCAACAAAAGAGTCCGAAATGCAGTACTTGGATGCAATCTCAAAAACGACAGAATGATCTCTGTTCATTTCCAAGGCAAACCATTCAATATCACAGTAATCCAAGTCTATGCCCCAACCAGTAACGCTGAAGAAGCGGAAGTTGAACGGTTCTATGAAGACCTACAAGACCTTTTAGAACTAACACCCAAAAAAGATGTCCTTTTCATTATAGGGGACTGGAATGCAAAAGTAGGAAGTCAAGAAACACCTGGAGTAACAGGCAAATTTGGCCTTGGAATACGGAATGAAGCAGGCAAAGACTAATAGAGTTTTGCCAAGAAAATGCGCTGGTCATAGCAAACACCCTCTTCCAACAACACAAGAGAAGACTCTATACATGGACATCACCAGATGGTCAACACCAAAATCAGATTGATTATATTCTTTGCAGCCAAAGATGGAGAAGCTCTATACAGTCAGCAAAAACAAGACCAGGAGCTGACTGTGGCTCAGACCATGAACTCCTTATTGCCAAATTCAGACTTAAATTGAAGAAAGTAGGGAAAACCACTAGACCATTCAGGTATGACCTAAATCAAATCCCTTATGATTATACAGTGGAAGTGAGAAATAGATATAAGGGCCTAGATCTGATAGATAGAGAGCCTGATGAGCTATGGAATGAGGTTCATGACATTGTATAGGAGACAGGGATCAAGACCATCCCCATGGAAAAGAAATGCAAAAAAGCAAAATGGCTGTCTGGGGAGGCCTTACAAATAGCTGAGAAAAGAAGAGAAGTGAAAAGCAAAGGAGAAAAGGAAAGATATAAACATCTGAATGCAGAGCTCCAAAGAATAGCAAGAAGAGATAAGAAAGCCTTCTTCAGTGATCAATGCAAAGAAATAGAGGAAAACAACAGAATGGGAAAGACTAGGGATCTTTTCAAGAAAATCAGAGACACCAAAGGAACATTTCATGCAAAGATGGGCTCGATAAAGGACAGAAATGGTATGGACCTAAAAGAACAGAAGATATTAAGATGAGGTGGCAAGAATACACAGAAGAACTGTACAAAAAACATCTTCACGACCCAGATAATCACGATGGTGGGATCACTGACCTAGAGCCAGACATCCTGGAATGTGAAGTCAAGTGGGCCTTAGAAAGCATCACTACGAACAAAGCTAGTGGAGGTGATAGAATTCCAGTTGAGCTATTCCGAATCCTGAAAGATGATGCTGTGAAAGTGCTGCACTCAATATGCCAGCACATTTGGAAAACTCAGCAGTGGCCCCAGGACAAGAAAAGGTCAGTTTTCATTCTAATCCCAAAGAAAGGCAATGCTAAAGAATGCTCAAACTACCGCACAATTGCACTCATCTCACACGCTATTAAAGTGTTGCTTAAAATTCTCCAAGCCAGGCTTCAGCAATATGTGAACCGTGAACTTCCTGATGTTCAAGCTGGTTTTAGAAAAGGCAGAGGAACCAGAGACCAAACTGCCAACATCCGCTGGATCGTGGAAAAAGCAAGAGAGTTCCAGAAAAACATCTATTTCTGCTTTATTGACTATGCCAAAGCTTTTGACTGTGTGGATCACAATAAACTGTGGAAAACTCTGAAAGAGATGGGAATACCAGACCACCTGACCTGCCTCTTGAGAAACCTATATGCAGGTCAGGAAGCAACAGTTAGAACTGGACATGGAACAACAGACTGGCTCCAAATAGGAAAAGGAGTACGTCAAGGCTGTATATTGTCACCCTGTTTATTTAACTTCTATGCAGAGTACATCATGAGAAACGCTGGACTGGAAGAAACACAAGCTGGAATCAAGACTGCCGGGAGAAATATCAATAACCTCAGATATGCAGATGACACCACCCTTATGTCAGAAAGTGAAGAGGAACTCAAAAGCCTCTTGATGAAAGTGAAAGTGGAGAGTGAAAAAGTTGGCTTAAAGCTCAACATTCAGAAAACGAAGATCATGGCATCCGGTCCCATCACTTCATGGGAAATAAATGGGGAAACAGTGGAAACAGTGTCAGACTTTATTTTTCTGGGCTCCAAAATCACTACAGATGGTGAATGCAGCCATGAAATTAAAAGACACTTACTCCTTGGAAGGAAAGTTATGATCAACCTAGATAGCATATTCAAAAGCAGAGACATTACTTTGCCAACAAAGGTTCGTCTAGTCAAGGCTATGGTTTTTCCAGTGGTCATGTATGGATGTGAGAGTTGGACTGTGAAGAAAGCTGAGCACCGAAGAATTGATGCTTTTGAACTGTGGTGTTGGAGAAGACTCTTGAGAGTCCCTTGGACTGCAAGGAGATCCAACCAGTCCATTCTAAAGGAGATCAGCCCTGGGTGTTCTTTGGAAGGAATGATGCTAAAGCTGAAACTCCAGTACTTTGGCCACCTCATGCGAAGAGTTGACTCATTGGAAAAGACTCTGATGCTGGGAGGGATTGGGGGCAGGAGGAGAAGGGGACGACAGAGGATGAGATGGCTGGATGGCCATCACTGACTCGATGGACGTGAGTCTGAGTGAACTCCGGGAGTTGGTGATGGACAGGGAGGCCTGGCGTGCTGCGATTCATGGGGTCGCAAAGAGTTGGACACGGCTGAGCGACTGATCTGATCTGATCTGAAGCTGTTTTCCAGAACAGCTGTACCATTCTGCATCCCCATCAGCAATACCTTACCAGTACTTAGTCAACATGCTCTACTAGTTAAAGACTACTTCGGACATCTACAGGTTGTAACTTCTCTTCAATAAAATTTCAAAAACACAAAATCTGAAAGCCATTTATTTGTTAAATTTAAAAATAAAAAAAATCATTGTTACAAAAAAGCTAAATTTAAACATTATATATTAAAGCACTGTTTTTTTTTCAAATGGAAAATTATTCTCACTTAATCTCATTTCCTGAGAAGAGGTAAAGTGGTCCAAATAAAATGGTGAGTCATTATAAGTGGAATCTGTTGGAAAACCAGTTTTGAGGAACAATCTTCTCATGGCTTGGATTTTACTGTTTCCTTTCATAATACAAATCAAACATGTTTCCTTTCATAATAACCTAATAAAAGCCAAAAATTACAAGGCAAGATTATAGTAAGTGTTTTCAATTTCCAGAATGATAATAACTATAAATACTAACATACCCCTGGCCTATAACCACCGCAGTGCCAATACCCAGGCTTCCTTAGGGAAACAAAGCTTAAAGAGGAGTAATGCTACAGAGGATATTGAAAAACAAGTACATTAGTGTAAAATCAAACAAATTTTCTCCAAGAACCATTTATAAATATCTACATTAAATTAAAATAATTTGTTCTTTGTCAAGAACATGTACTTTTAAAACTGAATGTGCAGATTCTGCAAAACTTAAGATTCAACTGTTTATAAACTTTATCTCCATTTAAAAAAAAATTCATGAAAGCAAAATATATTACATCAGCAAAGTGTATATGCTCTAAGTATTCAGCTCCATGAATTTTCACAAAACCAACGGAAGCAGCAATGCAGAGCAAGGGCCGAGCCTTTCACCAGCCCCAGAGCCCTACCGTCCTCCCTATCCGGGCCCTGCTTCTCACCAGCGGGGAGCCCAGTGTTCTGACGACAGTGGGGCAGGCCAACAACTCAACACACCCTCCTCCGTGTGCGACTTGTTCTATCTGACATTAAATTTGTGAAATCCATCCACATCTTTGCACTTAACTGTTGCTCATTCACTCTCATTATTTTTAGAGTTCCAATAGTGAATCTATCATTCTAATGCTGACAGGTTTTCAGGTTATTTGCAGCTCTGATGATTACGGACGCTGTTGAGAACACTGCTGTGTTTCTCTCGTGGTGGACATGTTGGGTATATGCGTGTGAGTGAGACTCTTCAGTCACAGAGCACAACCACATCTGATCTCAATTTACATTTCTATTAACTGTGTCTGAAAATCAATTACGCTATATTCTTGTCAGCATTCAATTTTCTCCTCTGTCCTTAGTTTTGACAGTTCACAGACAAAATAAAACAAATAAAAGACTGACAGAAAAATTCATTTTCCAGAAACAGAACCAATATCAAAATTAATAAAACTGAGGGACGTTCCGGGTGGTCCGGTGGTTAAGACTTCACGCTACCCATGCAGGGGGCACAGGTCTGACCCCTGGTCAGGACACTAAGATCCTGAACGTGGCATGGCACAACCAAAAAATAAAATTAAAATGCCTTCTTAAAAATAATCAAAAAAACATTTGACATGATGCCATGAAATAAGGCTGTTCAGAGAAAACTCTACTGTAACAAGGTATTCTATGAAAAGGCCTACGGGATTCCACTGATAACAAGTTTAAACCTGAGTGAATTTAAAGTGGCTATACAAAAAATGTCCTAAATCATGATGGTGTGGTCACTAACCTAAAACCAGACATCCTGGAGTGTGAAGTCAAATGGGCCTTGGGAAGCATTACTATGAACAAAGATAGTGGAGGTGATAGAATTCCAGCTGTTATTTCAAACCCTAAAAGATAATGTTGTTAAAGTGTTGCACTCGATACGTCAGCAAATTTGGAAAACTCCGCAGTGGCCACAGAACTAGAGAAGACCAGTTTCCACTTTATTCCCCAAAAAGGCAATGTCCAAGCGTGTTCAAACTACTGTACAGCTGCGCTTGCTTCATATGCCAGCAAGGTGATGCTCAAAACCCTCCAAGTCAGGCTTCAGCAGGACATGAACCAAGAACTTCCAGATGTATAAGCTGGGTTTCCAACAGGCAGAAGAACCAAAGATCAAATCACCTACACTGGATGGATCATAGAAAAAGCAAGAGAATTCCAGAAAACACTGACTTCTGCTTCATTGATTATTCGAAAGCCTTTGCCAAATTATGGAAAATTCTTAAAGAAACAGGAATATCAGACTATCACACCTATCTCCTGAGAAACCTGTATGCAGGTCAAGAACCAACAATTAGAACCAGATATGGAACAGCAGACTGGTTCAAAACTGGGAAAGGAGTATGACAAGGCTGTATATGGTCACCCTGCTTATTTAACTTATACGCAGAGTACATCATGAGAAATGTTGGACTGGATGAAGCACAAACTGGAATCAAGATTGCTGGGGAAAATATCAACAACCTCAGATTTGCAGATGATGCCACTCTAATGGCAGAAAGCAAAGAGCCTCTCGATGATGGTGAAAGAGAAGAGTGAAAAAACTGGCTTGAAACTCAACATTCGGAAAACTAAGATCATGGCATCCAGTCCCATCACTTCATGGCAAGCAGAAGGGGAAAAGTGGAAGCAGTGACAAATTTTTACTTTCTTTGGCTCTAAAATCACTGAAGCCATGAAATTAAAAGATGCTTGCTCCTTGGAAGGAAAGCTATGGCAAACCTAGACAGCATATTAAAAAGCAGAAACATCACTTAGCTGACAAAGGTATGTAAAGTCAAAGCTATGGCTTTTCCAGTAGTCATGTACAGATGTGAGACTGGTCCATAAAAAGGATGCATGCCGAAGAATTGATGCTTTCGAACTGGGGCGCGGAAGACTCTTGATTCCCTTGGACTGCAAGGAGATAAAATCAATCGCTCCTAAAGGAAATTAACCCTGAATATTCATTGGAAGGACTCTTGCTGAAGCTAAAGTTCCAATACTTTGGCCACCTGATGTGAAGAAATGACTCATTGGAAAATATCCTGATGCTGGGGCAGACTAAAGGCTAAAGGAGAAGGAGGTGGCAGAGAATAAGATGGTCAGATGCATCACCAATTCAATGGACAAGAATCTGAGCAAACTCCGTAAATAGTAGAGGATGGAGGAGCCTGGTGTCCCCGAGGTCGCAAAGAGCTGGACACAACTTAGCAACCGAACAACAATTTGAGAAGCCTAATGAATTTCAAGTCACTAGAAACACTGAGTACAGGTAAGAACGAAACGGTTCTACTGCTACGCATGTGTGGTTACAGGAAGTCCAGATGAGAAGAGCCCTGTTTAGTCACAGGGTCACCACATGTAAGAAAACACGAGGCCAAACGAGAGCATTCATGAACGGCAGAGGGAATGGTTCACAAATTTGCCGTTTTCCATGAGGAATGACTGAGAGTACTGAGATGCGACAGACTGGAAAAGAGAAAACTCACAGGAAAACAGTTCTTAATTAGGATAAGTTTCTGAACATTGTAGAAAAACAGACGAACTCAATGTAATAAATAACTTTCTAACATTCAGAAATAATGAAAGGGGTGCTTTAAAAAACAGTGAGCTCAACAGAAGGTGGAACAGTATAGGGGAAAATTCCTCTTGAAGTTTTGACTAAACAAACCCCAAAGTTCTCTCCACTATGACAACTTAATTACAAGCAATACTCTTACAACAACTGCCAGTCAGGCACTGTGGATGAGTTAAAATATAAAACTATCCATATTACCTAACCATAAACAATCAATAAAGCAATCAACCACTTCTACCATATGATATCAGCAAAACAGGAACATTTAAAATCTCTCTACACAGATGTCTATATAAAAATACAGGACTGAAAAGATATATACAGGACTTAGAAAACCTAGAAAACGGAATTAAAAAATCAATTCTCATCAGTTTAAAAAAGGCTTCAGTCGCTCACTCATCACTTCTATCTTCAGTCAGCTTTATTTCTACTGTCACTCCTCGGTGGAAACGAAGACAGGAGACAGGAACTAAACTGATTCCTGAAACTCAGCAAAGTGGAGACCTTTTGAGTAAAATAAACAAACTCTTCTCAAGGTAGCAAAGCCTACCTATGGAAGGGGAAAAACCAGGAGGGGACATGTCAGCCACTGCAGGCCACACACGCACAGAAACAGTCTCTGGCAAAAACAAAAAACAAAGAAAAAGCCACCAAAGAGACACAGCATCCATGGAAGCAAACTACATCTACAATATAAGTTCAAATAGAAAATATATTTGGAGGAACTTCAAGTGCTTATTTTCCTGGCAGACAATAAGCCAGAGAGAGACAGAAGGGGAGAAGTCTTACACGTTACATAACCAACAGGGTTTCTAATTGCTAGGACAGGTAATTTAACGTGTCAGCTAATGCTGACTTGGATAACACAGGAAGAAATGCCTTTTGATCTCTTATCTAAATGCTTCCCTCCCTCACATTCCCCCTGCAGTTCAAAGGGGCTACATCTCAACCAAGGTAAGCACACTCTTGCCATTAAAAATAGAAGGGTTTGGCACCTTAACTGTAAAACAAATAGGAAGAAAATGTGATGAAGTAGCATATTACGTCTTTGAACGTTAGGACATTTCTGGTATGTACTCAAGAGCAAGTTTAACCACTGAGTTTTAAGTTTAATTTTCAATTT
Source organism: Bos mutus (assembly GCF_027580195.1). Lineage (NCBI taxonomy): Eukaryota > Metazoa > Chordata > Mammalia > Artiodactyla > Bovidae > Bos > Bos mutus. The sequence goes on along the minus strand of NC_091630.1, from coordinate 1,018,932 downwards.
CAAATCTACTCTATTCAGTTTCTGCTTCAGCTTTAGTAGAAATTTTATTGCTTCATTCAACAATGAGAGTTACTCTGTAAACAAGAAAGGTGTTGTAAGTATCTAGGGACATGCTAAAGATCTTAACCACCTGTCCTTCCCACAGTCTTCTTTAAAAATAAATAACATCATCACAAGAGATCATTTTCACACCTTAACTACCTGTGAACAAAGTCTTCTTTAAAAATAAATATCATCATTACAAGAGATCATTTTCACATCTTAACTGCTAAGCTGTATTTCTTCTGAACCACTGGTATGCTTCTGTCTTGTTTTAGGAATCTTACAAACAATAGCATTTCCCTCTTTCATATGGTAACCAGAAATCTCAAAACCAAACCTACAGGTCTCCTCTAGTAATTTGAGTGTGGTACACACCATCCTGTACTTTTTCACTCTTCATGATTGTTTCATTAGCTACTTTAAAAAACTACTGTCGAATAAAATTCTAAAACCAATCTCAAACCCTCTTTTGAACAAGTCAGAGAATAAACAAACACCAACAAAAACTGGCATCTCTCTTACAAAGTAAACAGGGCTCTAGAGCCAGGCAGGAAAGCAGGGTTCCCTGAGTATTTCAGTGACCATGGCTAAGAGTGGTGGAGCCACTGAAAAGACAAATTTATTCTATCCTTTCCACTCTCCCAACTTAACCTTCGAAAATACTCTCCTTTATGACTCCCTTTTCTTTCTTTATCACACTAAAAGTGATGAGGCATCTTCCCTATTACTGGAGAAAAGTTTTAGGGGATATCGTCACCTCAAAAAAACAAGTTTAATATATTCTATCCTTTTCAATCTCCCAAATGAACCTTTGAAAATACTCTCCTTTATGACTCCCTTTTCTTTATCATACTAAAAGTGATGAGGCATCTTCCCTATCACTGGAGAAAAGTTTAAGGGGATATCATCACCTCAAAATTAACCAAGTAGAGCTTGCTTCCTTAACAGATCTGGAGCCCACCGTTCCCATCACTGCACTGTCAGACTTTCTTCTTTGAAACCTGAGCAGCAACAACTGGGAAAGCAGCTGTGCAAACACTGTGTTTGTGAGTAGCAGATGGAGAAGCTCTTACGCTGTCCTCAAGTGCAGAGACCTAAACTCTCCTCAGTGCTCTGTAACAGCCTACATGGGGAAAGAAACTGAGAGAGATGACCCCTGGGTAGCGGGTTCACTCTGCTGTACCCCTGAACCACAGCCCTGTACGTCAACTACAGGAGCCCGCTCTGCCCGTGGAAACCGTGCAGAGAGCATCTCGGGGGCAGCCTGCTTCAGCGGCTTCCGATGCTCTCCGAGTCCTACCGTTCTTTAAGAACCCTGGTTGGGTGGGAGGACACGAGGCCTGGGATCTTGGTCTGCGGCCCTGGGGCGATTCATTCATCCATTCACTCTACAGATCTCTGCTGAATGCCAGGTGGTGCGCCAGCCTCTGAGGAGACAGCAAGGCACAGGCAGGTCTGCAGTCTGACCCTTGCTCTTGGGGAGCTCACTGGAAGCAGCTCATTCAGACAACGCAACTCGCAACCGGCAGAGAGCGTGACTGACGTTATGGCGGGGAAAGCACAGGATGAAGCGCAGCTCCTGGCTGGTCAGTCAGATGGGATATGAGGCCTTCCTGCTTCACACGGGGGGATGAGCACCACACGGGACGGTGGGTTTGGGGAAGCTGTGCGACACTGTACAAGGCGTGAAGAGAGCTAGCACGCAGATGCTCTCCACCCCTAGACTGGTTAAACCAGCACCGCGACCGAAAGGGGCTTATAATTTACTAAAAAACAAGAGTTTATAGTTTAGGGCACTCTACCCCCAAATACTGAGAATCAAACGATAAAATGCAATGCTATCGATGCATGCTATCAAAACTCTGAAAAAACAACTGCCTTCAAATGTACTTGACAGTATTTAAATCAGCACAAATCTTACTGGCGCACAATCAAGTCAAATGTTAAAAAGAGCCATAAGAATAATAAGCTATCCTATTTTCCTAGGGAAATAATTCAAAATAAAAGAAAAAAAATTTAGAAAATAATCAGACAATCCACAGTATACTGAGTAAATGGAATATTGCCTGACCATAAAAATAACAAAGTATTTAAATGAAAAATGTAGAACATATAGCTGATCACTAAAAATGTGTGTTTAATGATAAAATCAGAGGTAGCCTAGACAGATGCAGTATTTAAAGTGAAGGAATTAGGTATTTCAGACTTTTTATATTTTATAAAGCTGTCAAATATTTCGTAGAATAAAGTAGTTTCTCCTCTATAGATTACAGTATCCTCTAATTCATTAAAGATTATATTAACATCCACGAAACAAAATTTTTTTAAAAAACAGAAGTAGAAAACTGGCTAAGAAAAGTTATTTACAGCTCTCCGATAAAGGAAAGTTGGTACCTCACTATGCTGAGCAGAGCCGTGAAGTGTCCTGGATCAAACGGGCAAAGCGGCAGAAGCAACGGAAGCTCCGTGATCACAGACACTGAACCGGGAGCAGAGCCTAATGGTAACCTAAGAGAGTGGTGATCTAATAACCTAAGAGAGTGGTGATCTAATAACCTAAGAGAGTGGTGATCTAATAACCTAAGAGAGTGGTGATCTAATAACCTAAGAGAGTGGTGATCTAATAACCTAAGAGAGTGGTGATCTAATAACCTAAGAGAGTGGTGATCTAATAACCTAAGAGAGTGGTGATCTAATAACCTAAGAGAGTGAGGATCTAATAATCTAAGAAAGTGAGGAGGGGAGTACTGATCCCTTAAGAAACACCAACGTCCACAAGCGTGCGACTCACTGTTTCGATTCACTGTGACAAACTTCCAAGGTTGGATCATTATAAATGAAGGCAGCTTCTAAGTCATTGATTCTCACTCGGTATATTCTACACTGCTTGCTGTTCAACTTGATTCTATTTAAGTTTGCAACTGTGGGAAATATAGTCAGTTCCACAAATCCCTGTAAAGAGAAGGAATGATAATTTCATTACAATTAATACTGGTATACTTTAGAACACATTTCTTTGATTTCTACTACTTAAACACACACTACACTCCAGAGACAGAATCTCAAATAGGTATACACATCCAAGTGCTCTAACTTCACCTCAAGTACGGTTGTCTGAGTGACTAAATGGGTGTGAATTTATCATCCTGGTGTTTCACATTCACTATCAGTGAAAATTAAACCAGATGCTAGAAAAAAAGTAAAATGACTCAAATGTAAGAATTTTATATATAATACAAAATTATCAAATATAAGAATTTATAGATAGACTGGAACCCAACGGGGAGTAAGGGGAAAAAAATCCAAGAGCAAAAAGAGACCCAAAACCAGTTCAGGGAGTGAAAGGAAACTGCCTCTGGCGACCTCCCGGGTGGTCCAGAGGTTAACAATCCACCTCCCACTGCAGGGGACTCAGGCTCAATCACCGGCCGGGGAACTAAGACCCCACACGCCACAGGACAGCAAGGTCTGAGAGCTCTAACTACTGAGTGCACACGCTTTGGAGCCCCCGGATCCCAGCAAGGAGCCCCGGCACCACAATCCTGTGTGCCCCATCTAACACCAGACGCGGACAAAAATTCATGAATATTTTTTATAAAAAAGAAAGAAAACAGCCTTTCAAAACAGGGTAAAAACTACACCACCAAAGCTAACACGTATGCATCTCTGCTCACGGGAGGTGAATCAGGACACGTGATATAACAAGAGTTACAAGAAACACTCAGGCAAGGAGGAAAAAATCCACTGCAGCCTCCAAGAGCAGCAGACACTTCAAAGTGCTGGATGATTTTCTACCAAGCACTCCCAAAGGCCACACAGTTCTACCACCTCAGCCTGGTGCTGAGCAACGATCTGAAGCACGTACAAGACACAAGAGGCAGTGACATCCACTGTCCACTACCCTCCTGCGCTGAATCAAATGCGAAAGACAGACCAGTGGAACATGGAATCTTATGTCCAGTGAGTTTAATATTCTGGGTTGAAAACACAAAATATGGGAGGGCAGGAAACAGTAATATTTCAAGGGCTGAAAATCCCAGGAATATCTAAAGTAAAACTCAGGGAATAACCATAGCGAACAAGATTACAACACTTAATTATAAGGGCTGTTATTAAGCACTACTATGTATTACACTGGAATTCCATCCCCTCCACCTGCTTTGTTCGTGGTGATGCTTTCTAAGGCCCCCTTGACTTCACGTTCCAGGCTGTCTGGCTCTAGGTCAGTGATCACACCATTTTGATTATCTTGGTCATGAAGATCTTTTTTGTACAGTTCTTCTGTGTATTCTTGCCACCTCTTCTTAATACCTTCTGCCTCTGTTAGGTCCATACCATTTCTGTCCTTTATCGAGCCCATCTTTGCATGAAATGTTCCCCTGGTATCTCTAATTTTCTTGAAGGGATCTCTAGTCTTTCCCATTCTGTTGTTTTCCTCTATGTCTTTGCACTGATCACTGAGGAAGGCTTTTTTCTCTCTCCTTGCTATTCTTTGGAACTTGGCATTCAGATGCAGTTGAGCTATTTCAAATCCTGAAAGGTGATGCTGTGAAAGTGCTGCACTCAATATGCCAGCAAATTTGGAAAACTCAGCAGTGACCACAGGACTGGAAAAGGTCAGTTTTCATTCTAATCCCAAAGAAAGGCAATGCCAAAGAATGCTCAAACCACCGCACAGTTGCACTCATCTCACATGCTAGTAAAATAATGCCCAAAATTCTCCAAGCTAGGCTTCAGCAGTACGTGAACCGTGAACTTCCAGACGTTCAAGCTGGTTTTAGAAAAGGCAGAGGAACCAGAGATCAAATTGCCAACATCCGCTGGATCATGGAAAAAGCAAGAGAGTTCCCGAAAAACATCTATTTCTGCTTTATTGGCTATGCCAAAGCCTTTGACTGTGTGGATCACAATAAACTGTGGAAAATTCTGAAAGAGATGGGAATACCAGACCACCTGACCTGCCTCCTGAGAAACCTATATGCAGGTCAGGAAGCAACAGTTAGAACTGGACATGGAACAACAGACTGGCTCCAAATAGGAAAAGGAGTTTGTCAAGGCTGTATATTGTCACCCTGTTCATTTAACTTCTATGCAGAGTACATCATGAGAAACGCTGGGCTGGAAGAAGCACAAGCTGGAATCAAGATTGCCAGGAGAAATATCAATAACCTCAGACATGCAGATGGCACCATTCTTATGTCAGAAAGTGAAGAGGAACTGAAAAGCCTCTTGATGAAAGTAAAAGAAGAGAGTGAAAAACTAAGATCATGGCACCTGGTCCCATCACTTCATGGGAAATAGATGGGGGAACAGTGGAAACAGTGTCAGACTTTGTTTTTTTGGGCTCCAAAATCACTGCAGATGGTGATTACAGCCATGAAATTAAAAGATGCTTACTTCTTGGAAGGAAATAGCATATTAAAAAGCAGAGACATCACTTTGCCAACAAAGGTCCGTCTAGTCAAGGCTATGGTTTTTCCAGTGGTCATGTATGGATGTGAAAATTGGACTGTGAAGAAAGCTGAGTGCCGAAGAACTGATGCTTTTGAACTGTGGTGTTGGAGAAGACTCTTGAGAGTCCCTCGGACTGCAGGGAGAGCCAACCAGTCCATTCTAAAGGAGATCACTCCTGGGTGTTCATTGGAAGGACTGATCCTCAAACTCCAACTCCAATTCTTTGGCCACCTCATGGGAAGAGTTGACTCATTGGAAAAGACTCTGATGCTGGGAGGGATTGGGGACAGGAGGAGAAGGGGAGGACAGAGGATGAGATGGCTGGATGGCATCACTGACTCGATGGACGTGAGTCTGAGTGAACTCCGGGAGTTGGTGATGGACAGGGAGGCCTGGCGTGCTGCGATTCATGGGGTCGCAAAGAGTGGGACACGACTGAACTGAACTGATATGTCACGCATTACACCAGATACTTTTGTATATTTTAATCCCATTAACAACTTCAAGAGATAAATATTAGTTTATACAGATTAAGGATTAAGAAAATTAAATCATTACGTGGAGAACTGAGATTCAAACCCACATCTACATGATCGCAACTGGTCCCCACTATGCCACAATGTCTTCAGTGCAACGCTTTTCAATAACATGCAAGAATTATTTTTTAGATAAAATTTAGCCCAGCCACTCAAAAGCCCATGTAGAGCCCCCTTTCCCCCAACTGACAAATAACAGTCATACATCTTTAAATTAGACCATCTGAATAGATCTACTTGCCTGGAAGCAGATAAGAACAAAAAAAGCAGAAGCAGTAACATTGATGAAGTCTCTGAGTTGAAAGGTGTTAAACTGTGAGCAACTGTAGAAAGACCTAAATTCCCTTCATCAGCAGTCATGACCAATTGACATGAATGATCCTGGATTAGCTGAAAGACTGTAAGCAAAACTGAGATAACATCAAAAGTGAACCAGAAAAGATTATGGGAACTGCTGTCAAGAAGTAGTGACATGAGACAGAAGAATAAGCTTTGGCTTTCTAAACTAAGGTTAACAGTAATAAAACAGTGAATGGTATACTTCGTCATGATAGGGAAAGCCCAGCCTCCTTGAGTTATCAGGTCTCTGACACCACCTAGAGCCCTGATCTGCACCTGGCCTGCAACCCTGCAGCCGCAGCTCCAGCAGGGCAGCCCCAGCTGGAGCAGGATGCAGCCTCCAGGGCTCCTAAATGCTCCCTCTTCCTGCTCCCACTCCCGCCCCAGCAGCCAACCCCAACGCCCTCCTAGAGTCCCTCCTCCTCAAGTCCCTCGTGCTAGTCAACCTTTTCTTAAGCTCCTTTACTTCCCCGCCTTAGATGAAACATCTCTTGATTCCCCTTTGAAAAGAAGCTATACATTCTTTTACTCAGGCTTTCATGCAGCACAAGCTGTGAGAGCGAGGGCAGAACGGTGTCCTCGCATTCTTAAGGCCCCAGCCCCACTACTCAGTAGCTGGATGAGCGTGAGCTAAGTTCCTCCAGCTCTCTATACCTCAGTTTCTGGTGGTGGCGGTAGTAGTGTACTCAGTCATGTCTGACTCTGCAACCCCATGGACTAACAGCCTGCCAGGTTCATCTGTCCATGGAATTTTCCAGGCAAGAATACTGCAGTGGGTTGCCATGTCCTACTACACGGGAGCTTCCTGACCCAGGGACTAAACCTGCGTCTCTTGTTGTCTCCTGCACTGACAGGAGGATTCTATACTACTGAGCTACCTGAGAAGCCCGTACCTCAGTTTCCTCATCTGCAAAACAAGAATAGCAATACTACCTACCTTTTGGTGTTATTGTAACTGAGCAATTTAAAGCAAGGAAAGCACTTAAAATCACAGCTGGCATCCAGTGAAAGCTTTTGTTATTCTTCTTAGATTCTGCTGCTTCTCCTATGCGTTCACGCCGCACTGAACACCATCCTCTGTTCATTAATATCACCCCAATTCCCCAATATGCACTGAAAGTTCCTACGTTCCCTTATTAACCCATCTCAGCCATCACGCTGGGCCATGGATGTAGACACAGCTGATTCCGGCAGGAACACTGCTTCTAGTTCCTGCATTTCAGCTCCTACCTTCACAGCCCTTCCGGGACAGCAGTCAAGACCACACACTGGGAGGCACCCCATCACCGCTCAGCATGGCTCCGGCACGGACACTTTAAGCCTGAGTGTCCGCAATGCCTGTCGCTTCCGCCAGCCCTCCTGCTGACCCTGTGGCCCACTTCGCTCCTTGGCCTCCTCCAGTCTCTAAAACCCTCCCTGGTGTTTTCAGGGCTGCTATCTTCCTTGGCCGTCTAAGATCCTTACCTTGAACCACTCTTATGTCAACTATGGTCTCTCGCCCTTTGGCTACACGCGCCTATCTCCTCCTCCTGTTTTGAAGAGTTCCTTCCACTCCTCTGCTAGAGGCCACACTCTGTAGTGCTCTCAGAAGCCATGCTCTATTAATCACCTTCTCCTATAATCTCTCCTCTCACAGGACTTTCCCCCACACCTACAAACATGTTCAACTCTCTCCTATCTTTCTTTTAAATCTTAACTTCTATGTCACCTCAAATAAATAATTTTTTGCCCTTTCCTGGAGTTAACTATATTTTGGTTCAGAACTGACAGTAATCCCCGGAGTCCCATTACATTACAACAGTTCACTAGGCAGACTGGAAGTCAGGGTGTGTGTGTGTGTGTGTGTGTGAGAGAGTGAGTGTTGGGGGGGAGGGTATGGAGGGGGATTGTTTTTGCCAGGCAGTGCAGCTTATGGTATCTTAGTTCCCTGACCAGGGATTGAACCTGGGCCCTTGGCAGCGACAAGGCAGAGTCCTAACCACTGAACTGCTAGGGAATTCCCCAGACTGGCGACCTCTGGAGGTCAAGTAATAAAGGGGTTTAAGGGGTTCCCACATCTCTCTCAGGGTAGGCCTGGTATTTATTACGCAGTCCAAACATACAGGATACATTTGAGTAACTGGCAAACCTCACAGTCATTCTCTGACCTCCCTCTGAGTGAGGTCTACGGTGGAAGGACTGAGTGGACACCAACGGGCCACCTGTCCCCCTTCAGCACAACCTTCAACACAACCTGACACCTCTGAGAACGGCAGAGATCAGCGCCCGCAGAGACGCGGACGATGCCTAATCCACCTTCATTTAACTCAGCTATTTGGCCAGTGCAAAAGCCAAGTGGGTCTTGCAGAATGATCGTGAACTATCACAAACTTGCCAACCACAACCACGTTTGCAGAAGTGATACTCTGACTGCAGCAAATCAGCACAGCTCCTGGTAGCAAATATTGCCATGAATTATCAAGCAATTTTTTCCCTCCCCCTCAAATCCCATCAGGAAAAAAAAAACAGAAGCAGGCTGTCTTCTAAACATGAGAACCCCATCACTATCATCTAGTAACTCTCTCAACTCTCTGCTCAGTCAAAACGAAGTTCAAAAGTGTCCTGACTGCAGGATAGCCCAAAGTGAATCACACTGGTATGTTATACTAACAACATTACAATACCTGGACCTGGTGAGAAAGGAAGAACAAGTTCTCGATCCGCCTTACTAGAAAACACACAGATGGCAAAGCCTGAGAGTTAAATCTCATGGATGTTCGGGGGACTGTCACATCAACAGAGCTTCTAAGGTTCCAGTGGTCTGAGGCACACAAAAATAAACCTACAGTGAAAGTTACTGCACTTTGCACTTCCCACCAAGAGGGGGAAAAAAAGAAGGCAGGAAAACTGGGAGGCTTCTTTGCATTCAGAAAGCAATCTATACATTCAGGCATATCGCTTACTAGGCAATCATTAAGACTGTCATCTTCTGGAAGAGGTTCAGAACAACAAAGAGCTCTGCAGTGGGTCCAGGCTGTGGTCCAAGCTGCCCGCCTCAGGCCGTATGACTCAGCGGAGCCACCAGCACTGGGCTGTGCCCAGTAGACAGGGATGCTGCACTGACTCTGGCTTTCTCCCGCAGGATGACACTGCACTGCCATTCCGCGGTTTCAGAGGAGACCCGTGGCCTCTTCTGCCAGCAACTATTTTCTATGTGCAAAGCAACTACTGCTTTGCTACTAGACCCTGCAGTCGAGACCGAACACATAACCACGGGACTTCAAACATTTCAGGTAGTTTTTGTTAACCTGAAATGGCTATCATGAACTGAGTGCGTGCAGCAGCTTGCCACCTTTTAATGGAAACACCACCTCCGGACCAGGCCCAGGAAGGCTCCTAAGGCACAAAAGGCAAACAGCGTGCGCCACTGACTCAGAACCCAAAGAGACTTGCTCCCATCGAATCTCCACTTCCTCTCAATCCACACCCATGACCTCATGGAGAGTTCCCCATGTTTAATAACGAGACAAAACACAAGCCTGAATTATGAATAAGTCTGTACAGCAGGCTAGCACAGTTGAAAATGGATGGTAACTCTCACTGAAGCGTAGTCATGAAACAGTGCAAGAAAACCCTGCTGTGGGCAGGACGCCAGCAAACGCAACAGGTGGCACAGTGTTTGCGGAAGCAGAAATGACCCACGTACACTTCTACAGGGAGTGGGGCAGTGCTAGGTTGGCCAGCTGGTTAGGAATGTGTAAAGAACAAGACTAAAGGACTGAAAATAAGAGGGTGATGGGAAAAGTAAGTGTACACATGAATCTCTCAGAGTAGGTATAATATGAAAATGTTATCACATAAATGACCAACAGAGGCATCCTCAGGGACTGTGGAGGGGGCCCTCAAAAATCAACTGGCAAGATTATCTATCCAGCAGATGTCCACAGACTCTTTCCCTAGCCACCCTAATACACAAAGTTGTCACGGTGGCAAGAACAGAGGCCACACAGGAACCCAACAACATGCTCTGCCCTCAACAAAGCCTGATCTGGTCACCATCAGTGCTGAGTGCCCGCCTCCCCACAGCAGAGGATCAAAATCAGCTTCTAACAAGGGACCTTCCCAGGAAGGATCAGTTAGTCAGTCACTCAGCAGTAAAATGACTACATTAGACAGCTGGTATTGTAGAGGGGAGACAGTAATTTATCCTTATAAAAACACATACTCTAGATTTTCCTTCCCTATTAATACAATTTACCTACAAAAAGCCATCCGTGTCAACATACTATCCCATACACACTTCCATGTGTATAGAAAAGTGTGGCAGAATTTACACATAAATTTTACATGCAAAGTTAATTTTTTCCTCTCATCCAGAAGTGGCCAACATGATCAACTGCTGAAGGCTCAGCTACAGCACCAACCGAGAGCTCTGACAGGAGGCCATCCTAAACCAGTGGCCGCTGGTGTAACATTAGGTCATCTCTGCACAGCCAAGCAGACCTGGGGGCCAAGGGGCAAAAGCAGGAGTGACTATGCTCACTGCTGCTTCAAAAAGCCACTGAAAGGATTTTGCTTCCTGTCTTGAAGACTTCAGGTTCGGGGCGTTCAGAAGCCTAGTGGTCAAAGAGGAACGCATCCACCAGGGCACAGAGCCACGGCTTTATTAAAGTGGAAGCTGAGACTAAACCACTTCGGGCTCCTCATGCCATTGAACGAACAGGCACAGAAAGGGGACACTGTCCTGGCTGAAAGACTAGCAGCAACTGCGATTCTGTTACACAACAGAAGCAAGAATTCCATTTGCAATTCAGGGGGTTCAATGGAAGGCCTCTGAGGTCCGCTTGACGAATAGCCCTAATCAATGGCAAACTGCAACAAACCAAATGAAGTCAAAACCAGCAAGGATGCAAAATGAAGGTCTATGACAGACCAAAAGAAATGCTGTCAAAAGGAAGAGAAAACTGGAACAGGTGGGAGAAAGCTGTGTGCATCAACTTTGACCTTGATATCAACTGAAGAAAGCAAAGGCTACAATAACTAATATTCACACTCTTTTACCCACCTTTCTTCCATTACAGGCGATAGCTAATACTTCAGGTGGGAAAAGTGCCGAAATCGCCATTTCTTCACACAAATGGATTACTTCAGGGATCAGCAAACTTTTTCTTAAAGGGCCAGAGACTAAATAGATATTACAGGCCTCACAGTTTCACAGCTGTTCCACTTTGCCATTGTAGCTCCAAAGCAGCCTTAGACAGTTTATAAATAAATGGGTGTAGCTGTGTTCAAATAAAACTTTACTTACAAAAACAGGTAGTTAGCTAATGCCACAACATAGCTAATGCTACAATAGCTGATGGGACTTCCTTAAGCTGGGAACACTGTCATCTAAACAGAAGCGTTGAGAGGATGATCTGGGGGCAAAAGGGGTTAGACTGCTGTAGATACCTTCCTTTTGCCCTTCCTAATCTGCCCTCTAACCCTATTCTGTATCCAAGAAGATGCATTAACTGGGCACTAGCCTTCCGGCTGCTGGTCAGGGTGGTCAAACAAGAGGCATAAAGAGGAAACGGAAAATAGAAGAGGAGGGAGCTCCACAGATTCATAACCCTGGGTCTTAGGCTATCAACAGCGTTCCTAGAACAAATATATCAATCCACACGGATATTTGGATATATATCACATATGGATATATATATGCAGATTTATCAATCCATATGGATATAACAATCCCTACATCTAAATTGGCGGGGGGGGGGGTGCAATTACTAGGTTTCAAACACCTTTATCCAGAACTTTACTACAAAGCAATGCCAGGGAAACAAGGTCAGGCAAAAATCAGAAAAACAATAGCAGCCTCTGAACAGTCAATTTAAATAAGTTAGTTTGTCTATCAACCTTAATTTTTTCACAGAAAAAATCTCACTGTGGACTTATTCTTGTTTCATACGCAAATCTAAAATGTTTGGTAATGTAGACTCATATTCCACAACATACTAAGAGAAATAAATTTTTATCAGAAAACAGGAAAAAAGGAAAGGGAGAACTGAGGTGTTGGCCAGTATAGTAGTAAGGCCATGGCTCTTGAAGTCATACAAGTTTGAATTCTAATTCGTATCTATTCTCAAAACCCATGACCCGGAGCGGAAAGTTTCTGAGTACTGCAAAGCATGCTGTTGTTCTCTCTTATAACTGCTGAGAACATACTTACCACAACAGATTTTCTCTGGAAGTTTATGTTGTTGATGCAGACGACCTGATGGGTTGTACATTAAAGAATAAAGAAAATATTTCAATTATTAAATAATGCATATTTCGATCCCAGTGTAAACAAGAACTGTGTTCCAAGCAGCTCAAAATCATACTTATCTTTCATGCTAAAACCCTAGAAATTAGCGTAACTTGTTCATTTAAAATTCAGCAACAGCCACGAAAATAAAATTTTTTGGACAAAAATGCAATTTAAGAAAAAGGTACATTAATCTGTAAAGGGCAGTAAATCTGCTGAAATTACATTGTCATTCAAGACATTTTCGCCCTACAAAACTGTGGGCGGCTTCCAGTTTCCCACTAGGCTTTCCAGGCCCACTAAGTCAGCTTCAAGCGATCACTGAAACTGATCAATCATAACTAACGAAAACCAAACCTGGAAGTGTGAGTCGCTCAGCCGTGTGCATTCTGTGACCCCATGGACGGTAGCCCGCCAGGCTCCTCGGTCCATGGGATGCTCCAGGCAAGAATACTGTAGTGGGTAGCCTTTCCCTCCCCCAGGGCATCTTCCCGACCCAGGGATCGAACCTGGGTCTCCTGCACTGCAGGCGGATTCTTAACCGTCTGAGCCACCCGGGAAGCCCCAGAAGAAAGGAAGATAAAGAAAAAAAAATACTTATAATTTATACGGCCTTGGGCTTTCAAAGCCCTTGTCTCCTTTCTTCCTGTTCATTCTGGCGGGGTCAGAGCCAGTCGGCGGCATAAAGGGGCCCCGCGGAGCTCGGCTTCCCGGCCTCCCGGGCGGCGGCGGGGCATCACCGGCCTTGGGCACCCGACGGTCCCCGTTCCCGCACGCTCCCAAAAGTCACGGCCCGCGGCGGGAGCGCCCTGGGCACCACGCCCAGCCCTGCCCGATCCGCCGCGGCCGCCCTTCACACTCGCTCTGGGGACTCGGCTCGTCCGTCGTCTCCGTCGAGCGCCTGTCACGGAAACACTCCCCACAGAAGCGCCCAACGGCGCCGGCTAGCCGACATCTTTCTCGGAACCTCTGACTCCTGACGTCAGCGGAAGTAGGGCGGTTCTGAGGCGGCAGCCGGAAGTCTTGTTGTCCGTGGGCGGGGCTTGGCGAGCACCGGGGTTTGCGTTTGCCATTTAAAGTGCAGACGGCGGCTGAAAACCGTTGAAGCTGTGGAAACTTGACAGATATTTTGTGGATGACGCGAACACAGCAGGACGGAAAGGCGAAACATTAAATTTTAGAGAAATAAAGATGTAGCGCAAACACTGAAAAGCATGGGGACGAGGTTTTCAAAGCGCCAAGGGCCGAGACCTAGGAAACCAGGAGGCGTCCCTCCGGGCGCTGTGTAAAAAGAACCCTCAACTCACCGGAGCTGTGACTTAGGCTGGAAAAGACGAGATTACACCTTAAGGAGTCTAACTCGAATTCAGGTCCTCACTAGGCATCGCTGCCTCGGTATTTATTGAAAAATTAATTAATTAAATAAGTGGATTATACAGATGCAGAATTACTGAAACACCGGACTATTTTGAAGTCATCTGCATTTCATGAGGGAGAAGGCAATGGCACCCCACTCTAGTACTCTTGCCTGGAAAATCCCATGGATGGAGGAGCCTGGTGGGCTACAGTCCATGGGGTCCCTAAGAGTCAGACACGACTGAGTGACTTCACTTTCACTTTCCACTTTCATGCATCGGAGAAGGAAATGGCAACCCACTCCAGCGTTCTTGCCTGGAGAATCCCAGGGACCGGGGAGCCTGGTGGGCTGCAGTCCGTGGGGTCGCACAGAGTCCGACACGACTGCAGCGACGGCGGCATTTCATGTGCATGGGAATAAAACGGTTGTAAATTCCAGTGACAGTTGAATCTTGGTTAATTGTGGATTATCCATTAACTTTTTTTTTTTTAACTTTGGACCAGGTTTAACTCTTCCAACTGTCCTGATGACAAGTTCATTAGCTAAAATTAATTTGAACTTTGGTCTGAAGGAAAACATACTAGGAAAATAAAGATGTAAAGTAACTTTATCAAGCATTCCAAAACCAGAAATTACTTGTAGTTTTTGAGTATTACCTGTGTCAGTATCCTTCATTATAGGATTATAAACTATTGTTAGTATTCTTCACAGGGGATTAGTATTGAAAAGGGTCTTCTTGAATTACAAACTTTTTAATACCATTTTGCATGGAAGATGGAGAATATTTAGCATGATAGATGCAATTAAGTTAAAAAGATGTCACTGGGTTAAAGAAAGAATGGGAAGCAAATTTCATCCCAAAGTGCATATCTGAGGTAGGAGATAGAGGGGCCCCTGGGCTGGGCAGCTGGTATCTGTCAAGTGGAGAAAAACTGAAGCTTTGTTTTCCCCACATTCCAAGGACAAAGCTAGTTGCAGAAGCTGAGCTCTGCTGGAATAGAGATAAGATGACCATTCCTGAGGTCAAGGAAACTTCCTGACCACACAGGTGCAAAAAGGCTCCTTGGAAGTAAAAAAGGGAGGCAGGGCACCAATACCCCCAGTAGTCTCTGTGGTGGAATCCATCTTTAGCAAAAAGTTGCGCATGGACCTTAGGGAGTATCCTGGAACAGATCAGATGTGGGGAAAGAAGAAGATGGGCCAAAGGAAAACAAAGACCAGGAAGAACTGTCCTATAGAAGTGATTTAAGTCATCTTTACTGTGCTCCTACTCATTAGGGAGGACGGCCACACCCTTTCTTTCCTGGTGTGTATTTCTGCCTTATTCTGTCTTAAACTGTTTCTCTCCATGCTCCCCCACTTGTTATGCTGTATCTCTGAAAATAAACTTTGTACCTGTTTTTACAGTTTTTGCCTCCTCAAAACATTTTTGTTTTCAAAGGAGGCAAGAGCCAGGGGAACTTTACTTCTTGGTCTAGCTCCTGGTGCTTCCCTCATGGCTCAGACAGTAGAGAATCTACTTGCAATGCCAGAGACCTGGGTTCAATCCCTGGGTTGGGAAGATCTCCTGGAGAAGGGAGTGGCAACCGACTCCAATGTTCTCATCCGAGAATCCCATGGACTGAGGAGCCTGGAGGGGCTACAGTCCATGGGTTCGAAGAGTTGGATACGACTAAACGACTAACACTTTCAGTTTCACTTTCTAGCCCCTGGTGGTGGACTAGCAGCTAGGATTCTCGGTTTTTTATCCAGGCCACCCAGATTTGATTCCTGGGCAGGGAACTAAGATCTCTCTTCAGGACCACTCACTGTTGTCTTTCTGAAATCATATCTACAGGAGCCAGGTGAACAGGAGCCATTATCAAGCCCATTTCATCAATACAAACAACTACTTTAAATAGTTGATAGCATCATGTGATTTGCTATTTTGGTGGAAGGTCAAAAGTAGAGGGGAACTCACTTGGGAAATGATATTTAAGTAAATAAATAATTCTCTTCTACGACACTATTACTATTTAGTTCTCTGAAAACTTTCAAATTTATTAATGACTAGAGTGCCAAATCCTAATTAAATAAATGCAATTTGCAATATAAAAAAACCAAACCTGTTACTGTATACATGAACTCATATAGACTACCAAAATATACTGAATATAGAAAATAACACTTTTGTCCTTGTTTACACTGTGTACATGAAACAACATATCTTGAAAGACATAAAATATCCTATCACCTTTAAGAAAAAAGAGCAGTAGTTTTAAAATACTGAAGATGAGGAGAAAAGGCCCCAAAGCATTGGGTTTTTCAAAGTCTGAAATACAAATACATAAAAAAACATTTTCTTATATCCAGCAACTTTAGTCCCAAAGAAAAAACTGTTGTTCTTTTTAAGAAATGGGTCTTCTTGAGTTATAAACTTTAACACCATTTTGCATTGAAGATCGAGCATATTTTGTGAGCAGTGCACCAATGGTTTGCTTCTCTCCACACAAATCTCTGTGGGAACGATAACAAAATTAATGAACAAAATTAAAAAAATGAACATCAAAAATAGTCTAGGGAACATAACACGATATTCACAGCACTCGTTCTTTATATCTCTCCCCTAAGTCCACCTTTCCAACAAACAGAGGGGTATGCATTATGGGGAGAGAGATGAGTAAAGACAGGCTACTAAGCCATAACTGAACTAGATACATTACATGGATGTATTATCTCCAACCTTCATGGTGAGAGTATGAGTCATGTATTATTTAACCCCACGTGAGATATGAGAAAACTGAGGCTGGGTAGAGAGAAGAGAGAGGCCCTAAGAGGCATGGGACACAAGGAGGAAGTGGTGGGGTTTGTTAGTGGATTTTGGGAGAAGGAAATGGCAACCCACTGCAGTGTTCTTGCCTGGAGAATACTGTGGACAGAGGAGCCTGGTGGGCTGCTGTCCATGGGGTCGCACAGAGTCGGACACGACTGAAGCGACTTAGCATGCATGCATGCATTGGAGAAGGAACTGGCAACCCACTCCAGTGTTCTTGCCTGGAGAATCCCAGGGACGGAGGAGCCTGGCGGGCTGCTGTCCATGGGGCTGCACAGAGTCAGACACGACTGAAGCGACTTAGCAGCAGCAGTGCATTTTGGGTCAGTCTTGCAAGTAGTGACTTTAGGGTGAACTTGTTCTTAGGAATTCTGACTTCTCCCCAAATGTTAAGGCAGCGGGAAAAAAAGAAGGTGCCCATCAGAGAGGGGTGGTTGCCTTACAGTCACAGGAGGGTACACAGCAGACCGTTCCTCTAAGAGTTGCAGTTTGCAAGAAGAGCAGAGAAGTGATTCTAGACACAGGAGAAAGGCAGAGAGATGACACATCCCCCACCATCCAGATCAGTACTTATGGAGAATGGTAAGAGGAGAGCCAGCCAGGACTTGAGAGCGCTGGGAAGGAAGCAGAGCCATCAGGGAAGACTCAAAACAACACAAAACGGAAACCCTCTGCTACCTGCTACAAAAGAGCAATCCTCAAAATCCATCTGTAATAAATCACTTACTGAATATATGGAGCAATATCTTCTTCTGTCCACTTCTCTCTCAGAGAGAACAGACTATTGAAACGTTCCTGATCCCCCTCAGGTAAGTCTTCTGCTTTCAACAGAAATATGATTTCTGGTCTTGACTGTCTGTCTACCAAGGCCAAACCCTGTAAGAAATGAGAAAAAGGAGAGCTCAAGTAATAGTTTAATGTTTAAAAAAAAAAAAAAAAAGTGACTCATTCTTTTACCTTATGTTGAGCTCAGCCCGAGGCATGTAAAACCTCAGCATCATGAAGCTGAGAAGCTTACAATAGGCTTTTTCATAAAGAGAGCGCCTCTGAGCAGTCACTTCCCTTCCCTTCTAGAATCTGGCTCTTACCACCACCAGTTTAGTGAAAAGGCTCTAGTTCTAAAGCTCACTGTGAGCTGTCGTTACCAAGCCCATGGGCCCTTTATTGGACTCATCTCACTAGCCCCCTTTACTTCATTAGTATCGATCACCTCTTCCTCTTTAAGCCTGCATCACGATTTCATGCCTTTTCTCCTGACCTGATGTAATTCCCTGGGCCCCAGACCATCCCTCTAACTGTTTTGCTGTCACTGTCCTGGGTAACCTCCTCTAAACCTGTGATTCCATCCACCACTACTTGCTAATGACTGTACTATTTGGACTTCACCTCAAATCCCTTGTCCAAGCACCAGACCTCTTTAGCTGAACTTATATATGAACTCATTGTGTCTGCTGCCCAAACCTGCTCTAAGTCCCACTATCTCAGGAAACCTAGGAGGTGAAAGTCTCAGTCGTGTCCGACTCTGCGACGCCATGGGATTCTCCAGGCCGGAATCCTGGAGTGCGTAGCCTTTCCCTTCTCCAGGGGATCTTCCCGACCCAGGGATGGAACCCAGGTCTCCCGCATTGCAGGCGGGTTCTTTACCAGCTGAGCCACCAGGGAAGCCCAAGGGAAACCTAGGCGTCAACCCAACTGTAAATGGGCCCAAGCGATCGTACTGAGGTGACACACGTTCTGAACCTAGACTGCGGTGGCTGGGAACTCATTACATTTGCTACAAATCCTTTACAAACAGGCAGACTGTGATATGTAAAGTATACTTCAATTAAGTGGGCTTTGTGGGTTTTTTGTTTTGTTTTTTTAAAGGATTTTTGTGATGGATTGAATGTAGAGTGCACCCCTAAGGTAGGAAAATAAATTCAGTTCCAGTTCAGTTCCAAATTCAGTTCCAATACAGGCTTCATTCCGCCTCATAACCTGCTGAGTTATGGAGGTAATCACGTCGCCACCTTACCTTAAGCTGATCAAGCCTAGTTGTCATTCCTTCGGGAACACTCTGTTGCCATACTTCCTGAAACTCAGCGAGATTGAACTTCACTGCGTTCTGAAGTAGCATCTGTGCTGTAGCTCTGCATATCTTATCTGCACTCAGTTCAAAATAAACTTCGCCTAAGGAAAGGGCAGCAGATGGTGGCACACTGTCTTCTGAACTGTACACCGTCCCCTTTCCCTCAGTGCAAACTCACAGAAGGACACTCACAACTCATCTCCCATCCCCTCATGGAGATCTCGGTTTTAACAAGAAGACACTTCAAAAGGCATGCCAAGTTTAACACACCAAGAGTTAAAACACTTGTTAAAACATTCTCCCAATCTTACCTTCCTCTGTGTATTTCTTTCCATAACATTTAAGACAGTGTTCAATCATTTCCCTGAAAAATTTTAAACACTTATTTGAAAAGTTTTCACAATTTTATGCATTAACTTTCAAACACTATTGCTAACTATAAATTAAGATATAAATTTGAAATACTGGGACTTCCCTGGTCACAGGTTTGATTCCTGGTCAGGGAACTAAGATCCCATAGGCTATGTGGTATAGCCAAGAAACTTTAAAAAATAAGAACTAAAATATACTGGAAAGCTACAATATGTCAGGCCCCATGTTAAATATTTTTATACACATCATGTGAGCATACATTTATTATAAAATAACATATATAATTATTTCTTTATATTTTTAATGGCAGGAAAAAAAAGTGACATTTATTCTTCCCAGTGACCAAAATTCCCAAGTCCTTTTTAGTTGTATATTTTTCAGATTTCTATATGATATTAAAATATAAACAGTCTATGCCCTGAGTTTAGTCCTACCCTGGATAATAATTTTCTTTCCCTTAAAATCTGGAAGGACGCGGAATAAATACTTACTCTGGCTCCAATGGTCCAAGTTCCTGAAGGCATGTATTCAAAGGAACTTTGCTAAAAGACCAAGATTCAGAATCCACAAGCTGAGTTATATGATTCAGAAGTTTCATCTCATAATCAAATTCGAGAATCCTCCAATAACCTATAAATTCCAAAGTTACATTTACTGAAGAACATTCATTTTAAACGAATTTAATGTAAACAAATGAATTGACTGATAAGACTCATATAGTAGCAATATACTCTTGCCCACTGCAAAAAAGAGACATGTCTTAGCTTTCTTTATAAACAATGCTTCTGTTCCAGCTTTTCTCCCAATCGTTGCAAACTGTGTCGGGGGGGTCAGGTGGTTTTTAAAGAGTACTTTGCACATGACCAACATTTTGACTTTTTTTTCCAAGTGCTTTAATCCTCAATTATCTCATAATAATCTTGTTGCTCTAAATGGAAATGGGGAAACCGGTAGCTGGTCCAGTCATTTTCTTAGAGGGTCACACAAAGGAGCTGAGGTCGCGGACTGGATACTCCACACGGTAACCTCTGCAGCAGGGCACTGTCGTGGTTAATGCCCTCCCGCCAGCCACCTTGGAGAGCCATTCCCGTGCTCACAAAGAAGTCTACTCAAGGACTATCCTGGTGGTCCAGTTGTCAGGAATATGCTGTGCAATCAGGGGATGTGGGCTGGATCACCAGTCAGGGAACTAAGATCCCGCACGCCGAGAAGCAACTAAGCCTGCACGCCACAGCGAAAGAGCCCGTGGGCACCGACTGCTGAGGCCCGAGCAGCACAGCTGGAAAATCAGTGCACCACAGTGAAGGATCCCGAGGATGCAGTGAAGACCCACACGCCGCAAGCAACTAAGACGCCAGGCAGCCAAATGGAAGAATAAATATGCTTTTAAAAAAGAAGTCTAGTTCATTCACGAGATAACAGACTCAGGTACGATGCGGACCAGCAGCGAAACAAAGGCTGGGTGTCCAGATATATTTCCCAATCCCTGTGAAAGATGATGAAACGCCATCTTATAGCCAAAGGCACTGCCACCGTCCCTGGAGAAACAAGTCAAGTGCACAGCCATCATTTCCATGGGAGAATGTTCCTATTCTTATTCTGAATAAAAGCAATGTTAAAACATGGAATGTGTGATGCAAAACTGAAAATACTAGGGAAAACACCTATGCATCCCACCCCACCACACACACACCAAAATAAACAAAACATGCAATACACAAAAAATGCAGAGGGCTGCATTAAATCCATTTTTCTATTCTTAACCTTAATACTCATGGTATCCCTATACCATAGTAATTAGAAGCAGGCCTCCACAATTAAAAACTCAAGGAACCACAACAAAGAACCAAGTGCTTCCAGTTAGTTCTAAAGTCATGTGCAGCTGCTTTGCTCAGCAGAATTGACCACAGAAGCTCATCTTGCTTGGAAGACTGTGAGTAAATTGAAAAGTGCATCCACCACACCATGCCAATTTCCTCCTTCCTAACACGTGGGTGCAGAATTAAGCTGCTTCTCTGGGCAAGTTTGAGAGGGCTGAGCAATGCACACAAACATCTACTCAAGTGTTAATGTAGGCCCAGAGGCGGCGTGTGGGGAGGGTAGGGGTTGGGGGGAAGCTCCCACTCCCCCACTCCGGACCAGAAGAAAGTCAAAAAACACTGAAGACGGTTCTGCTGGGCTACTGCTGCTACTGCTTTTACACAGGTTTATTATATAAACTACTTCACACTTACTCAAAAGCATGCTGAGTGATCACAAGAATAAATAGATCTTCCAAGCAGTTTGGAAATTCAGTGAGTTAATTCTGAGCCAGGAGTTCAAGTCCCTGGTTTGATGCCTCACCCTGTCACTGTCTCGACATGGGGCCCTGGACCAGTCTGTCCCCCTTCCCAGGCCTTGGCTTCCTCACCTATTAAAGACAATGAAGGGAAAAGATTCCTGATATCTGAGACCTTTCCTGATCAAACGTGGTTCCTCTATTACCATGTACTCCAAAGGAAAAGGCCTGTAAGGAGTGAATCAAGTCACTGGTCAGAGACTGACATCCTTGTTAGAGGTGATCACATGGAGTCTCTACCCTACTCCCCAAAACACAAATATCGTCATCTCTAAGACCAGAAGAGGACTCAAAAACAGCATGCAGGGGCAATAAACAGAGGGAGATGTACAAAAACCTCTCTCTCTCAAACGATGCCCAATCCCACCACTATCGATAACAGTAAGTAATGCTACCTCCAATCTCACAGGCATTGAGAACTTGTAACTGGGTCATTATTTCTTCCTCACTTGCCTGAATTTGATCAAGCAAATCTTCAGTCGTATACTGAAACAAAAACAAACAAAAAAACGCGTTTTAGGACAAAGAATTTTTTTCAGACTTACTGAATTTTGAGGGGATAAAACATAGGGACAGATAAGGCAATATTTATAGCTGAATTTCTTTAGTTTATGTGTAACGATGACTAGACAAAGTCAGAGAACATCTTAGAAGAAAACAGAGAGAATCTTTGTGATGTTGAATGTGGCAATCGTTTTAGATACGATGCTGAAAACACAAGCACTAAAATGCAAACACATCATGTGCACTTCATCAAAACGAAAACTTCTGTACTTTTACTTGCCAGTTTTTTTTTTTTAAAAAGTCAAGAAAGTGAAACGATAACTCATAAAATAGAAGAAAATATTTGCAAATTCTGTCAAAGAGCTTGTGTTTAGATTACATAAAAAACTCTCCTACAATTTAATAATAAAGTAACCCAACTGAAAATTGGCAAAGGGGTTTCTGTATAAACATTCTATATAAAGCCCATATAGAGTGACCACAGGACCCATCAATTTCACTTGTGTGTGTGTGTGTGTGTGTGTGTGTGTGTATCTCCAAGAAAAATTAAAACACAGGTTCACTAGACACTTGAACATGAATGTTCACAGCAGTGTTATTCACAATAAGCAAGTAATCGACAACAATCAAAAAGTAGCAGCTACACAAATGTTCATCAGCTGATGAATGGACGCATAAAATATGGCACACATAAGACAGGGCATCATTCAGCAACGAAAAGGAACCGATGGGCCCTGAAAACTGCATGCTAGGCCAAAGACGCCTGCCAGAAAAGGCCACTTATCTGATTCTATTCACACAAAATGCCCAGAGGCAGCCTCGGGCTGAGGTGGGAGAGAGGAGAGAAAGGCGGGATTGAGAGGGAACAGCTAAGGGGTACAGAGTTTCCTTGGAGGGGTGATAAAAATATTCTAAACTTCATTAAGTTGATGATCACACGACTCTGTGAATGCACTGAAAACTGCTAAATTACACCCTTTAAAATAAGCACATTGCTTGGTATATGAATCAGATCTCAATAAAGCCGTGACAAAGCAAAAAGGTCAATCAGTTGAACTTCTAAAACAAATATGGTGGGAGGCGGTAGGGGGACAGAAGAAATGAGATTGACAAAATATTGACAAATGGCCAACAGAGTGAACATGAGTCTTTCTGCTTTGGGGTATGTTTGAAATTTTCATAATATGAACTTTAAAAAGAATGTCACCATTAAAGAATGTCATTATAGCTCTATTTTTAAAATTCCAATTAAAAAATGAAAATAATAGTCTTACTTTTGAGTGACTGGAATCCTTTTCTTTTTCACTGTCAGGTCCTTCATAGGTATTTTCCATCAAAAGTTTCTTTAACTTCTTTAGTTTAGGTCTACATCTTCTTAATTCCCAGTAATTGTTAGAAAAACCAAAGATCTAGGGATTACAAATACATCATAATCTTTTAGGGGCCATTCTAAAAGAAAACTTTACATAAAATTTCATCCAACACATCCGTCCTCCATTAGAAGCAAGAAAGGGTGCCAAGGCATTCTGCTTTCTGCCGAGAAGGTGCTCATCCAGCCATCTGCTTGAGATGGCCACCCATCTGCAGGTCACATCTGTTTAAATCTCAGTCAAGAAGACACTGCCAACATAATGAGAATGGATAATTAAGCTTCTGTTGTCATTGTTGTTCAGTGGCTAAGTCACATCCGACTCTCTGCAACCTCACGGACTGCAGCGCACCAGGCTTCCCTGTCCTTCATTATCTCCCGAAGTTTGCTCAGATTCATGTCCATTGAGTTGGTGATGCCATCCAACCATCTGTTCTTGTCGCCCCCTCCTCCTGCCTTCCACATCTCAAGTGCATTCTGGAAACTTAAAGAGTGTGCCCAGAAGAGAATGACTAGCAAGGTGACAATTCTGCAAACCACGTAGAAACCACAGAGAAAGAAGACATTTAGGCAGAAAAACAGAAAGTAAAGAAGAGCATTATCCTAGTCTTCAAATTATGCATAGATGTTACAGTGAAGAGGCGACGCTCTTGCTCTGTGTTGCTCATGATGCTAAAACTAAGCAGATGTGAAAAAAGAAAGACTTCTATTCAATGCAAGAGCTTCCACTAGGTAGAACAGCAACTAATTCCTTACTGGACTTGAGAAGTAGAGGCCTGTCACTCAAATCAGGTGATAGTGGCTAAATGATGGGTAAACCGCTGTTATCCTTCTCTTCAATCTCCAGGATTTGCCCAATCAACACCAGCACTTAGTAGGCACTCAGTAACTGTTTCACATGAAAGAACTGGAAAAAGGCAGAAATGGATCCTCTCTGGGATACACTGCAGCCCTAAGACGGACGGTCAGAGGCGCATCCACTCTCAAACCAGGAGAAGCCGTGATGGACGAGGCAAGGTCCAGAGCCTACTGGAGGTGCCGCAGAGTCTCAGCAAAGCTTAAGGACCAAAACAGAATGACTGCTGAGCTCAGGCACAGCTCACAAAGGGGCTGGACCCAACACACAGACGCTGGTGTGTGCTTTTGTGTTAAGGGGGAAAACGAAGCTCAGTATGGACTTTTAATTCGTTGTCAACATTGAAAAATAAGGAGATTTTGCCCCCTAAAAACTAGATTTTAAGCTTCACTTGGACAAAAGAAATCAGAAGGTCTGGCGATGATGGGCTGCTTTCCCACAAGGCCAAGAAGCGCCTACCTACCTGCCTGAGGCCTGTGCACCCCAATCTGTCACAGACCCCCATTCCCTATCACCCCCAAGCCTGGGCACCCACTGCCATTTATCAATGCCAGCCTGCTCTGCTCAGGTGCGTTCCTGACCGAGCCTTTTTAAGCACCTGAAGTGCAACCCAAAGATTCTGAAACTCTGGCTAGCAGATCTCTGGTAAGTTTTACTTGGTCCCAGAACACAGAACTCCGGTAAGAAGAGCTCAAAGGGACTCACAGATGTTTATATCCTCTCCAAAAAACCACAAGACAGGTCATGATGAAAAAAATAACATCTTTTCCAAAAGGATGAAAGTCAAAATTTCTAGCTCATCACAATCAAACACGTAACTCTACAAAAGTCAAAGTATAATCTTTACTGGCAGTTCCTCTGTTCTAGCAACATATGAACCACTCAGGTGTCCCAGTATTTTCCCTTATTTCTATTCCAATTCTGTTTTTAGGAAGTAGTTGGTTTGAAGTTAATCTAATAGAATTAAGGTGCTTTGACTGTATATGTGTAACTATCGAGCCAGGATAGAAACTTATGTTTGGTATCTGCCATCAGTAGTCTCCAAAGTAATTAAGAATTTGTTATACATGGCCACGGATAGTAATGAACTAAACCAACTTCAAAGGTGAGGAACACACTTCCCTCAAAAACATATTTTTTCATTTCCCTACATCACCTAATGCACTAGTTATAGTTTGAGGGAATCACCTTTCAAAAGCTATCCACAGCAGAACTCCCTGAAAATAGGCAAAACTTTTAGAATGAGTCGCCTCATAGTAAATTTTCTTTATTACAGAAAATGGTCAGCTTATCTAGGACTTAAACATCACATGGGGAAAATAGAGACAACTTTACATGACTCCAAACAAACAAAAATAATGCTGAGAAATTTCCAGTTTCATCAGAGAAAATTTCAGATTCTCTGTGATTATACATTTCACACCTCCAGTTTTTTGGGGTTTTTTTTTTTTGGCCTCAAGCATGGGAGATCTTAGTTCTCCAACCAGGAACCGAACCCACGCCACCTGCGCTGGAGCACAGTCTTAACCACTGGGCCACCAGGGAAGGTGGTGAAACTCACACCCTGAGTTTCCAATTGAAGGCATGCTGTCTTTTTCACATAAGTCGGGAAACAGAAGACAGTACCTCAGTGTGAATAATGTTACCGTGTGTTTCTTCCATCTTCAGCTGCTCCGGAATTTTACAGCCAGGAATAAAAAGCAACATATTGGAAGTGTCTGCTACTTTCAGATCGTATGTTTTGTCTTCACTGCACAGAACCGCCTGCTCATCCTTATCACCACGAATCACTAGACTGCAGGAAAACAAGAAAATACTTGGTTTACTGAGACACCAATGCCCAGCCTCATTACACACAGTTCCAAAACCCTCTAGGTTTCTAGAATTTACAATGAAGTCTTGAGGCTATGTCTGGCCCCTCCTCTCACAGGCACCCCACCTCCCCACAATGATGGGCTCCACAGGGGAAGGACTGCGCCAACTGACTCACTAAGGAAAAATAACTCCACACGGGCCAAAAAAAAACCAGAGGCCGAATGTTACCACATGGCATCTTTGTGTAAACTGCTGGGAAGAGGATCCGTAGCCTGCAGTCAAGATGTCACAACTTTCTAAAATCGCTAAAGCAATACTTTTCAAACTTATGAGTGTGCGTGTTAGGGAACCCTGTTAAAAAGCAGGTGAGGATGCAATTCGTCTGGGATGGGACATAGGATTCTGCATTACTAATAAGCTCCCTGACGAGGACTATGCTGCTGGCCATGGTACCCACCCAAGTGGTCCTTCCTGTTTTGGCCTGAGCAACCCCTCACCATCAAATGAACACATCCTGGCCTAATCATCACCCACGCTGAAAGAAACTGGGACCTTGAGAAAAGAAGGCCTCAGTGCTGAAAGGAAAATGTGCAATGGCTATGTTTACAAACTAGAGTAAACGATGTCTGTGACAAAGGGTCACAGGTAGAAAAAAGAAAGAAGAAGAGGGGAAGGTCAAAAGCGAGAAGGGGGAAGAAGAAAAATAAATGATGAAGATAATGGAGATGACAAAAACGGAGTTGATTCTAGCAGTCCTCCCTGCCTATGTTTAATCCTCCGGTACCCAATTCACTTCTTTAAAATAAGTAATAAAAAACCTGAACTGAAAGACTGAAATTTTTTTTAGAAAAACTAATCCTACATTTAAGTGAAAATATAGGTTTGTGTTTTTTTTTAAGCTTTCTGGTGCTAACAACATCCAATAGTCCTAAGTACCTTCTCTTAACATATACATCCACATTGTACCATCTCTGCTTTCAAATATTTTAAAACAACAACCCCTTCCTTCACCAAAAAAAAAAAAAATTAACACAGCTTTTCATTCTGGTTTTTGCCAGCTAGATTAACTATAACTGGAAAAAGCAGGTGCTCACACCTGAAGTCTTTTCTCAAAGTCCTGCCAACTCAGCTGAGATGAAATGAAAACCCACAGTGATGCTTCTCCCTCAGTTCCCTGAGAGATCCTTCACTGCTAGCATCTGAAAACTAGCCTATGACTATAATAATGTTCGATGAGTAAAATAAGAGAAGTGAAAGTCTAAAGGCAGCATAATTTAAAAACAAGTGTATTTATTTAGCTGCACCAGTTCTTAGCCTCAGCATGCGGGATCTAGCTCCCTGATCAGGGATTGAACCCCGGCCCCCTGCCTTGGAAGCACAGTCTTAGCCACTGGACCGCCAGGGAAGTCGCCCAATTTTTAAAAGCCTACAGGATAACAAAGGTGAAAGCCACTCCAGCTGTGTCCGACCCTTTTAGGCTCCATGGTCTGTAGCCCACCAGGCTCCTCTGTCCATGGGATTCTCCAGGCAAGAGTACTGGAATGGGTTGCCATGCCCTCCTCCAGGAGATCTTCCCGACCCGGGTCTCCCGCATTGCAGGCCGACTCTTTACCACCTGAGCCACAGCTATATAATAACTACAGGTGTCAGAGAACAACAGTGCAGAGGAGAGTTAAACAAGAACGCCTAACTCCTCGTCTTCCGGGACTGCACAAAGTTGAGACAGAGAATGGACTTCCGTATGTTTTTCACATGGTCCTGCAGCAAATGTGCGGCGGGCCTAGCATTAGAAAACGGCTTCAGATTCTCAGTACTTGACCCCAAGCGAGTTTTTTTTTTTTTGTTTTTTTGAGGGCCTTCCACAATTACCTAATCTGTTAAAAAAAAAAAAAAAAGTTTTAAACTTCCCCCAAAGTCCTGGCTACACCTTGGGTAAAATAAACCTAAGAAGGCGAAGAGAGGAACTCCGTAAATCTTGACACTCCCACCGGGCGTCACGGTGACACGCCGGCGCTCGGCGCTCGGCCGGGCGCGCGGTTCGGGAACACCCCCCGACTTCCGCGGAGCCGCTTCCGGACTCGCGCCCGCCCGCGGGGCTGCGAGGTCAGCGCGGCGGGGCCGCCAGCTGGGTGGGCTGGCCGCCCCGCTGGTCCCGGGCGAGGGGCGAGGGGGGCGAGGGGGCGCGCGGGCTCCTCCCCGGACTCCGCGCCCGCAGTCGCCGGCGCAGCGCGGGCTCCTCTCTGCACCCCCTGGCGTCCCCCGACCTGCGCCCTCCGCCCCCGGGTCCTCTCTGCACCCTCCCCCGTGGCCCCCCACCTGCGCCCGGCCTGCAGCCGCCCGCACAGCGCGGGCTCCAGCTCCAGCAGGCACACGTCGCCGGCGGCCGCGGGCCCGAAGCGCAGGCAGTGCGCGGCGGGCAGCAGCTCGGCCGCGTCCAGCTTGGCGGTCTGCAGTGTCGCGTCCACCTCGGCGCGGGTCCTCTCCATGGCCGCCGGGGGCCGGGGGGCGACAGAGACGAGCCCCCGACGCGGGAAACGGCGCGGGAAAAGCGCGCCGGGAGAAGCGCGGCCTCGGCGGGCGGGCGGGGCGGGCCAGGGACGGGGCGGGGCGGCGGCACAGGCGCGCCCGAGACCCCGGGGGCGGGGGGAGACTGGGCGGTCCGGCCCCGCCCCTCCGCTGCGCCCCGCGCCCCGTTTCCCGCGGGGACCCCGCTCTTCTGGCCGTCGGCTCTGCGGCGGGCGGGCCTTGACATACGCGTTTTGCCCGCATCGTTGCATGAATCTTTCAATACGTGAAGGGCTTCCCTGGTGGTTCAGCTGGTAAAGAATCCGCGTGCATTGCTAGAGATCTGGGTTCGATCCCTGGATGGGGAAGATCCCCTGGAGAAGGGAAAGGCTGCTCACTCCAGTATTCTGGCCTGGAGAATTCCGTGGACTCTATAGTCCAAGGGATCGCAGAGTCGGACGCGCCTGAGCGACTCTCGCCGACCTAACCTTCCCCGCGTGCGCGCTGCCGCTCAGCCGGGCCGGACTCTGAGTGACCCGTGGACGGGCCCCAGGCCCCTCAGCCCACACTGCTCAGCTCTGGCCTCAGGTGGGCTCCCGATGCGCCTCTTGAGGACAGCAGACGCGGCCTTCTCCGGGGTGAAGAACGCGAACATCTTCCATTGCTTGGGCGTTTCGGTTCTGTAAAAGAGCCCAGAGATTCGGTGATCCCTTGCGGCGGAACGGGGACTCTGCCCCAGGGCTGCGCTGTTGCTTCTTGGCTGGTCTCTCGTCTCCATCCGCTCCCATCCCCAGTCAGCACCTGTTGGAAAGGCCTCCCTGCCCAGGAGCTCCACAGGGTCCTGCTCCATTTCGCCTTCCTTCACCACGGCCTGGTGCCAGTGGATTGGCTTTTCTGCACGTCAGGCGAGCAGTTCGGTTTGATAACAAGATCACCCAGCGAGAGTGGGATGTGCAACTGAAAATTCGACTGAAGATGCCGCCGCTGCTGCTAAGTCGTGTCCAACTCTGTGCGACCCCATAGACGGCAGCCCACCAGGCTCCTCCGTCCCTGGGATTCTCCAGGCAAGAACACTGGAGTGGGTTGCCGTTTCCTTCTCCCGACTGAAGATGAAACCTCGCCAAATATTGGAGGCTGAAGCCTTTCCAGATATGCCTCCCTGGAGGAAAGAGTTGCACGTGGTACGAGAAACAGAGTAAAGCAATGTCTCGCAAAGCACTTTAGCTTGTATTTACTTAAAAATCACTCAGATAAGGAAGTTATTATTCGTAGAAGATTTATTTCATTCTGTGGGAGCTACAGTAGCTTAGGTGTTTAACCTCACATCTTTTATTAATTAAACTTTTTAGGTAGGCAGTTAAAAATTTCCCCACTAGATAGAGGTACTGTTTCACGTCACACAGTGCAGTCTGATTTGCCATTTTCTTCTCCTTTGCTTTAGAAAAGAGAATAAATATTTATTAAATATTTACTGAGTCAAGCACTCAGCTGTGTATCTCATATACATTATCTTCTACTATCCTGGAGGAGGGAAAGGCTACGCACGCCAGTATTCTGGCCTGGAGAATTCCATGGACTGTATAGCCCATGGCATCGCAGAGTCGGACACGACTGAGCAACTTTCACTTTACTTCACCAACTTCATCCTTGCAATAATCTGATCAATAATGGATTCTGATCTCTTTCAGAATGTCTTTTCATTGTTGTTCAGTGCTAATTCATATCCGACTCTTTGGGACCCCGTAGGCTACAGCATGCCAGGCTCCCCTGTCCTTCACTGTCTCCAGGAGTTTGCTCAAATTCATGTCCATTGAGTCGGTGATGCTATCTAAATAAAATTAAAGTAAATAATAAAAAAAATAATAAATTCTGGTAATTTAAAAATACACAGTGTGGAGTTGTGAATTTTAGTTTCATCAGGGTCTTTATGAAGACTAGGGCCTGGGAGTTAATCACTCAACATAAAGGAGGTAGGGGAGAAGCCAGTTTATATCTGGTTTTTGGCTAGGAAATACGTGCATTCAGGCATAGTTAATGTTAGCGTTAGTTGCTCAGTCGTGTCTGACTCTTTGTGACCTTGTGGACCGTAGCTGCCGAGCTCCTCTGTCCATGGAATTCTCCAGGAAAGAACAGTTGAGTGGGTAAGCCATTCTCTTCTCCAGGGAGTCTTCCCAGCCCAGGAATCGAACCCACGTCTCCTGCACTGGCAGGCAGATTCTGAGCCATTAAGGAAGTCTACAGTTTTGCATACGTCTTGTTAGAAGCCTTCTACTGATCACAGAGAACACAAAGGAGTATCAGGTTAATGATCTTAGTGCTTTTCTATGTCTGGGAAGACGCAAAAGTCTAGGGTCACTGAAATTCTTCTGAGATATGCATCTGACTATCTAAGGGCCTGCTCATCCAAAGCGTAGATTGCCTCCTTGAGTTTTTTATCCTGAATTCCTTTCAGGTTGCCCTGGCCATCGTCAACCACAGTGGGTTATGATTTAACCCATACAGAACAGGGTGGTAAGTAATGCTTTTGTCTTCGCGATCTTAACTTATGTCCACAGCCTAAAGTCCTTCTCAAGGCTCATAAGACCCTATGCAATCTCCACACCACCCCCCTCACCCAGGTGCCCTGCTGTTTCCTAAATTTAGAGGACGCACCCTGCCTCAGGCCTTTTTTGTTTTTAGATCAACTTTCTGTTAGTCGCTCAGTCGAGCCGACTCTTTGCGACCCCATGGACTGCAGCCCACCAGGCTCCTCGGCCCATGGGATTTTCCAGGCAAGGATACTGGGGTGGTTTGCCATTGCCTTCTCCAGGGAAATTCACTTTATTGATATATAATTTAAGTAAAATAAATTGCATCCATTTAAAGTGTATAAATTAACGATTTGACAAATTTACACACCGGTGAAACCACCACCACAATCAAAATGCACAGAACATTCTTAGTACCCCCCAAAGTTTCCTTATGCCCACTGGAAAAAGGACAAGAAATATTTATTTAGTATTAACTTCTAATTACTTGGGGTTTGCTTTACTCTTCTTTTTCTATTTTCTTATCATTGATTTTAGGACTCCTTTACTAATATACACACTTAAAACTATAAATTTTTCTCAAAGCTCTGCTTTAGCTTCAGTATTGTACACATTTTGAAAAGTTAACTTTCATTATCACACAGTTCAAAATATTTTCTGATTTTCTTTGTGATTACTTCTTTGATCCAAGAATTATTTAGGAGTGCATTGTATTCCCCACTGTATTTGTATATGTGATTTTCCAGGTATTTATTCATTTTTAATGTTGTATGGTATGGCTTATACATGGAGAACATACTCTATGTGATTTCAGTCATTTTAATTTTATGGAGACGTATTTTATGGGCCAGCTGTGATCACCATGTTCCACCTCTTTTAACTCTTTCCTTCCTTTTCTGTCCTGTGGATTTCTTGAAATCTTTAAAAACGAATTTAATTATAATTTATCCACTGATATTTTAGCCCTTTCTCTTTGCATTTCTAAAGTAATTGTCATAGGGATTAAAATATGCATCCTTGAAAAGGAAACCTCCTGTGTTGTTGGTGGGAATGTAAATTGGTGCAGCCCCTATGGAAAACAATATGGAGTTTCCTTAAAAAATTAAAAGTAGAATTTCCCTAATGGTGAGGTGTTGTCTCAAGAAAACAGGAATACTTAGCTTCCCTAGTCCATGCTCACCAAAAGCCAAGAACATGCCCAATAAGGAGACAAACCACCGCCACCCCCCACCTCCACCCAAGTTTCCCAAAGGCTTTCTTGAGTGGCCCTTTTCCTGCAGAGACCCAGTATCATTTCACTACAGTTCAGTTCAGTCAGTCAGTTTTGTCTGACTCTCTGCGACCCCATGGACTGCAGTACACCAGGCCTCCCTGTCCATCACCAACCTCCAGGGCTTACTCAAACTCATGTCCACTGAGTCGGTGATGCCGTCCAACCATCTCATCCTCTGTCGTTCCCTTCTCCTCCTGACTTCAATCTTTCCCAACATCAGGGTTTTTTCCGATGAGTCAGTTCTTCGCATCAGCTGGCCAAACTATTGTAGTTTCAGCTTCAGTACCAGTCCTTCTGTTGCAGAAACCAGTGCTCAAGAAACCAAGCACCACACTCGGAGAGTTGGAGAACTCAGGTTTATTACACCGGTGGGCCCAGAGGAGTTAACACTCTAAGCTCTGAGCCCCGAACAAAGGGATTACAGAGTTTTTATAGACAGACTGTAGTGGGCAACACTAGCTGTTAATAGGCTGGTTTAAACTGAGAGGTTTTGTGTGCCTGGGAACAGTGGTCAAGGTGGGGAGGGGAATGCCTGGCCTGGACAGGCACGATTAAGCAGGTTTGCAGGGGCTGGGTGATTGCAAAGAGCAGGACAAGGGTGAGTGAGAGAAACTCCAGTTTCTAGTATTGCAAGTCCCCACTTTCTGAGACTACATGACCTACGTGATCCAGACTTTGCAAGGGGAAGGTGAGTTATAGAGGCAGAAGGAGGTAAAATTTTAACTTTTCTTCTTCACTTCCAATGAATATGCAGGACTGATCTCCTTCAGAATGGACTGGTTGGATCTCCTTGCAGCCCAAGGGACTCTCAAGAGTCTTCTCCAACACCACAGTTCAGAAGCATCAATTTTTCAGTGCTCAGCTTTCTTTATAGTCCAACTCTCACATCCATACATGACTACTGGAAAAACCATAGCTTTTTGCCAACAAACGATGGACGTTTGTTGGCAAAGTAATGTCTCTGCTTTTTAATATGCTGTCTAGGTTGGTCATAGCTTTTCTTCCAAGGAGTAAGAGTCTTTTAATTTCATGCCTGCAATCACCGTCTGCAATGATTTTGGAGCCCAGAAAAATAGTCATCTACTGTTTCCATTGTTTCCCCATCTATTTGCCATGAAGTGATGGGACCCGATGCCATGATCTTAGTTCTCTGAATGTTGAGTTTTAAGCCAACTTTTTATTCTCCTCTTTCACTTTCATCAAGAGGCTCTTTAGTTCTTCTTCACTTTCTGCCATAAGGGTGGCGTCATCTGCATATCTGAGGTTATTATTGATATTTCTCCTGGCAATCTTGATTCCAGCTAGAGCTTCATCCAGCCTAGTGTTTCTCATGATGCAATCTGCATATAAGTTAAACAAGCAGGGTGACAATATACAGCCTTGAAGTACTCCTTTTCCTATTTGGAACCAGTCTGTTGTTCCATGTCCAATTCTAAATGTTGCTTCTTGAGCTGCATATAGGTTTCTCAGGAGGTAGGTCAGGTGGTCTGGTATTCCCATCTCTTTAAGAATTTTCCAGTTTGTTGTAATCCACACAGTCAAAGGTTTTGGCATAGTCAATAAAGCAAAAGTAGATGTTTTTCTGGAACTCTCTCTCTTTTTTGATAATCTGGTGGATGTTGGCAATTTGATCTCTGGTTCCTCTGAATCCAGCTTGAACATTTGGAAGTTAATGGTTCATGTACTGTTGAAGGCTGGCTTGGAGAATTTTGAGCATCAGTTTACTAGCATGTAAGATGAGTGCAATTGTGCAGTAGTTTGAGCATCTTTGGCATTGCCTTTCTTTGGGATTGGAATGAAAACTGACCTTTTCTTGTCCTGGGGCCACTGCTGAGTTTTCCAAATTTGCTGGCATATTGGGTGCAGCACTTTCACGGCATCATCTTTTAGGATTTGAAATAGCTCAGCTGGAATTCCATCACCTCCATTAGCTTTGTTCATAGTGATGCTTCCCAAGGCCCACTTGACTTCACACTCCAGGATGTCTGGCTCTAGGTGAGTGATTACACCATCATGATTATCTGTGTCATGAAGATCTTTTTTGTACAGTTCTTCTGTGTATTCTTGCCACCTTTTCTTAATATCTTCTGATTCTGTTAGGTCCATACCATTTCTGTCCTTTATCGAGCTCATCTTTGCATGAAATGTTCCCTTGGTATCTCTAATTTTCTTGAAGAGATCTCTAGTCTTTCCCATTCTGTTGTTTTCCTCTATTTCTTTGCATTGATCGCTGAGGAAGGCTTTCTTGTCTCTCCCTGCTATTCTTTGGAACTCTGAATTCAGATGGGTATATCTTTCCTTTTCTCCTTTGCTTTTTCTCAGCTGTTTGTAAGGCCTCCTCAGACAACCGTTTTGCCTTTTTGCGTTTCTTTTTATTGGGGATGGTCTTGGTCCCTGCCTCCTGTACAGTGTCACGAACCTCCGTGCGTAGTTCATCAGGCACTCTGTCTATCAGGTGTAGTCTCCCTTGAATCTAGTTGTCACTTCCAGTGTGTAATCCTGAGGGATTTGATTAGGTCAGTGGTCTGGTGTCCTTTAGTGTAGTTGCAAAGGAAAACCACGCGGTGGCAGCATATCCCAAGGTTGAGTCTTTCTGACACAAGGTCAAGAACTCGGGGATGAGCTGGGCTGAGACAGGAGGACCTCAAATTTATTGGTAATGTTTTATTTCTATCAGTAGAAAAAAGTGGCAAAAATATTGAAACTAGTGTGAATGATGAACACATCAAAATTTATTTTTCTTCTATTTTTACATTTAATTTTTAAAAACAAGTTCCCTTCTTTAAAGGATCAACAGAAAGATCTGGACAGGATATCGTTAAGCCATCAATCTACTTCCATTCCCAGAAAGAGAATAAAAATTGTGGCAGCTGGAGGCTCTAGACTTGTATTAATGGTTAATAGTAATGTACATCTTCGTATACCATGAGAATGTGTAGACAGAAACAACAAGCCACCTGGGGGAGTGCAGGAACATGGCACCAAGAAGGTGGGATTTCAGTTCATCTTTAAGATCAAGAGGCAATAATACAGTTGTATACGAAGAGGCAATAGCAGTAATGGTGTGTGTGTATGTGTGTGTGTGTGTGTGTGTGTGTTAGTCGCTCCATCCTGTCCGACTCTTTTGCAACCCCATGGACTGTAGCCTGCCAGGCTCCTCTGTCCTTGGAATTCTCCAGGCAAGAATACTGGGGTGGGTTGCCATTTCCTTCTCCAAACAGGAATGATAGCTAACATGCTATTAAGTTTATAGTCGACAGTATTTTTTCACAGACTTTATTCATCTTCTCACACTGCTGTTCACCCCTTTTCCAGAACTATTCAAAGCATGGTGTGCCAGCTGATAACCCTTACCTATATGGAGAGACACTGAGACTCACAGATATTGAGAGAAATCATTTAGAAATGTTTATAGCAATTTGACAGTTTTCTGTCCATTCACCAAACAGTAAAAAATTGGGGCTTCTGCTTTGTATGTTTTTAAAAATTCATTTTTATTGTCTTTTGCCAAAGTGCCAGTCTTCAATGGATTAAAAACACACACACTCATATGCCCGTGCAAGCACACATCTGATCCAAATCTACCAAAAGCCTGAGGAGCACTGGTCCCAGAGCTTGGAAACAGCAAGAAGGCATGGTGCAAGTGAATAGGGAGAGGAGGAGGAAAAGGTTCAGGTTTAACAGAGTCTGCCTGTGACAGGTGGGCTCATTCCATTTTATTTCACCCTTCCAGCAATCCCGTGGGATCGGTGGTATTATCCTGGTTTTGCAAAGGAAGACAAATTTTAGAAAAGATAATGAACAGGAATCAAACCACGATCTGCTGGAATCTTCGGTCCTTCGGAGGTCAGGGGTGGATCGCGGTGTCCGCGCCCTCTTCTCATTCAGGGCACCAGCACGTCACATGCTGTTCCGGGCCAGTCGTGCCCTGAACACAGGTCCTCTGGTGAGCTAACTAACCTTCCTCTTAGGAGAAAGGGTCTGTTTTCTAGCCAAGGGGAACATGGTGTGTTTCCTACATGAAAAGAAAGATGAAAACAATAATAGCCCACTGGCATCCTGTTCACATCTACACACACAAACACACACAGAACCTTCTCCTCGAGCATGAACAGCAGATTCCACACTGCCTCTCACTGGAGGAGTGGTATCAGCTATACTACTGACTCGATCCCCGCCCCCTTATGTTAAGATGTTTTTTAAATAGTTTTTTTAATCATAAACTTTTATGATAAAAGTTTTTATCATGAAGTTTTAATCACAAACTATTAAACAGGAAAATATTTTACATAATTTTTTTTCATTTTCACTTTTGAGATGAAGAAAGCTGTCTGAATTCAAATGAAAGCATGACTAGATTTAAAGGGAGAAAAGCCAGAAGACAATCATAATAGTGATATGATTTACAATATGTAGTTAGAGCTTTTGGATAAAACAAAATATTGTTTGAACAATGAATAATTAGGAATAGGTAAACATTTTTTTTCATTTTACACTTTCAAAAAGCTTAAAACTATTAATCAAAGAGATTTAGTGGGACCTGTTCTGCCTTTCTCTTTTCTTCATATTGAAGACCTATTAATAATCAAATATTAATTAGAAATAACTTGAGAAAAATGGATTTGTCTGGAAACAAAAACACAATGGAAAGTATCTGGCAAGAATTTCTTCACCTTTTTCTCCTTCTTTATCTTCTTTTTCATATTAAAAGCAATAATGAGGGCCTTCCCTGGTGGTCCAGTGGCTAAGAATCCACCTGCCAATGCAGGAGACACAGCTTTGATCTCTGCTCCGAAGATTCCCCATGCTGCAGAGCACCTAAGCCTGTGCTGAAGCCCGCGGGCCCTAAAGCGCGGGCCCCACAGTAAGAGAAGCCACCGCAAAGGGAAGCCCAGGCCCTGCAATAGAGTAGTCCCCACTGGCCTCAACTAGAGAAAAGCCCAAGCAACAAGGAAGATCCAGCTCACCCAAATATAAGGAATAAATAAAAGTATTTCAAAAAACAATGATGTTAAAGAGAACAGCTATTGAACACATGGCATATACCTGAAACTTTACATAATGTTGTTTCACTTAAGTCACACAACATCCCTATAAAGTAGGAATTACTCCTGCTTTATTGATGGAAAATGGAGTCTTGGAGAAGTTAAGTAACTAGCACAAGGTTGCAAAGTTAGTAAATGACAGGATCAAGATAGAAACTGCATGTTTGAAGGTGAAATCCATGCACGCTCTTGATACTCTTTGTAGCAATTTTAGAATAAAAACGGGAGCAAAAGCAAGCTGTTGATCTAATTAACACTGGGCACCATGCTTATGTTAAATGATCCTCATAGTTTTTGGACAATGAGGCTCAAGTTGCCTCATCTCTCTGGGCCTGTTTCCTGAGTAAAAAGAGGGCAATACTCATTTTACCATTTGTTGCGATTAAAAGAAGTAACGACTATCGGAAGCGTCTTTAATGCAGCAGATGTCAACAACGTGGTAGCCACAATTATTTTTATTTTGTAAAGGAAGAAACTGGGAATTAAGCACATTTAGTTAGGAAATTATAGGTATGCCACTGGATCTCAAGTCCATCTGATTCCAACCCAGCATTCTTCATTGATGACCCCATGGAGCTGGAGAAGACTCTTGAGAGTCCCTTGGACTGCAAGGAGAGCCAACCAGTCGATCCTAAAGCAAATCAGTCCTGAATATTCATTGGAAGGACTGATGCTGAAGCTGAAACTCCAATTGTTTGGCCAGCTGATGCGAAGAACTGACTCACTGGAAAAGACCCTGATGCTGGAGACTGAAGGCAGGAGAAGGGGGCGACAGAGGATGAGATGGTTGGATGGCATCACCGACTCAATGGACATGAGTTTGAGTAAACTCTGGGAGTTGGTGATGGACAGGGAGGCCTGGAGTGCTGCGGTCAATGGGGCCGCGAAGAGTCGGACACGCCTGAGCGACTGAACAGCAACAGCAAAGGTAGGTAAACTGTCTTTGGCGAGAAGGTTGGGCGAGAAGCTTGGTCAATCTCTTGAAACCCTGCAATGACGTGTATGTACATCCTTCCCAGTTCACTGCTTAGGGAAATGATTATTTCTACCCAGGCAGTCGGGGACGTGGACGATATAATAAAAATGCCTGCACCCGCGTGTAGTAGCCTCCCCGCCCGTGCCCAGGACCTCGCAGACCAGCTGTGCGCCTCAAGGAGAGGCCTCCGGGCCGGACCTGCAGCCTCAGCCCGCGCTCAGAACCGCCCCGCCCCGTGTTGATGTTTCCCTCTTGGCCCCGCCCCCGGCCACGCGGGGCTCAGCCACGCCCCCATGTGGGCGGGCTCTCTGGGCACCGCCCACCGCCTTCCCGCGGTAGCCAATGGCGTGTGAGCTCCGCACCGCCCCCAGCAAAGATGGCGGGGGCGGTGTCAGTGCGGGCAGGCTGGGGCTCCGAGCCGAGCCCACGGCGGACCACGGAGACTGAGGGCGCGGCGAGGGCCATGGAGGGGGGCGGCGGCGGCGACGGCGGGGCGCGGCAGCGCGAGCTCGAGCGCATGGCGGAGGTCCTGGTCACCGGCGAGCAGCTGCGGTGAGGCGGGGGGCCGTGCCGCGGCTCGCGGGGCGCCGCCAGCCCGCGCGCCCGCGGCTCCACTGGCCCCGGCTTCGCTGCGGCCGTGCGGGCGCGGGCTCGCGGGGCTGGGGCAATGGGCGCGCGGGGGCTCCGGGATCTTGCCAGCCGGGGCGAGGGGCGCGTGGGCAGCCCGCAGCCGCCTCACCGCAGCCCCGTTCTTGCAGCCCTGCGCCGCTGAGATGCCCAGGGGTCTCGGACGCGCGGGGCGGCGAGGAGTTCGGGCGGCGAGAGCGGTGGGTGCGGGGGGCTCGGGCAGTGGGCGCGCGGGGCGACGGGAGCGGGGACCGCGGGCAATAAGCGCGCGGGGGCTTCGGCCTACGGGTCTTGCCAGCCGGGCCCCCGGGCCGGGGCGAGGGGCGCGTGGGCAGCCCGCAGCCGATCTCACCGCAGCCCGGTTCCTGCAGCCCTTCGCCGCTCGGACGCGCCGGGAGCGCGCGGGGCGGCGGGGGGCTCGGGCGGCGGGAGCCGGAGCGGCGGCAGGCTCGGGCGGTGGGCGCGCGCGCCCCTTCCCGGGCGCTGGGGTCTTGCCGGCCCGGGCGCGAGGGGAGCGTGGCAGCCCGCAGCCGGCCCCCCCGGGGCCGCGCTCCTCCGGGTGGAAGCCGCCAGCCCGCGACGCCGTCACTTAAGGTGCACGTTTCGCGTCGCTGCCCTGAGCCCCAGTGTCATCATCCGTGAAGCGGAGCTGACCTCGGCGCCCCTCGAAAGGTCCTTATGGGGCCAAACCGAAGGCTGCAAACCCCGCGCCTGTGCCGGCGTCCGCACGCGCGCGTGGGTCAGCGCCCGGGTCCGCAAGGGCCGTGGAGGCTCGGGTCCCGCCCCGTCCCCGCGCACGCCTCGGGCGGAGCGCACCGGCCCGGCGGCGGCGCCCCGACTGCGTCCCCGCGCCCGGCACAGGCGGGGCCCGGGGCTCAGACCCCATCACTCCCATCCCATCGCGGTCCTTGGATTCGTCTCTGAGGGTTGTACTGACGGTCTGACCGGTTCCGCAGCTGCTGGGCTTGTGGTCATAGATCGGTTTGCCAGGAAAAACAGAACTCCTTGGCTTCAGCGTCAGAGCCACTTGCATGGGCCGCTAGTCCCATCAGACGGCGTGCGCGCCTCTGCCTTCTTATTGGCCTGAGTCTCCAGGGTCTTTTTGGTGTCTAAAACGCTGGTTTCAGAACACGGAGGAGAGAGAGACACCCTTGCAAAGATCCCTAAAGGTTTGGTAACCACTCTGCTTGCTGCGCTTGGATTGAGGAAGCAAATATTGGAGGTCAGAATTAATTGAGTTTAACGTTACGAAAGGCAAATTGCACATTTCTATTCCTTGATGGTTTTTAATGTATAGCCAAAATTCAAGAGAATAAAAGCTTCTTTTCCATCAAGAGATTTTCTAATTGAAAAAAAAAAAAGTAAAGCTTTTCTGATTCAATTTGAAACACTAACATTTTAATTTATCAGCTCAATTGGGTACGTTTCACTTCCTTTTAAGAAATATGGTTAAAATGGTATGTTCTAGATTATGTGATTTTTACCACAATAAAAAAAGACATTTAAAAAATACATCACATTATGAAAGATTGTTTTCCAAAGGGTACTCAAACTATCATCTCAATAATGAAAAAAAGTAATAAAAAAAAAAGTGAAATATTGCTTGGTGCCTCTCTCCAGAAAGCACCTTCTCCTTCAGACATGCGTGATTGTGCCATCCTTAGGGGGTCCCTGGAACACTTCCCCCTTTCCCGCTGCACCCCTCTGCGCTGTGGCAGGTTTAGTGTAGGAAGACAGAGGGCTCTCTCTCGCTCAGTTAGGTAGACCTGGGTTTGAACTTCTGCGCAGCTACTTTGTTGCCAAAAGTCAACATTAAGTTATTTTGAGGAAAACTTGAAAGCCCGGTGAATTGGGTTTGCTACTTTTACTGGTGAAGGAGACCTTGGACAAGTTACTTAACTAGGAATGAGGGCTAATCATGGAACCTACCTCATGGTGTTGAGATGAGGGTTAAATAGATTAGTTGGTGCTTGGAGCAGTACCTGTCACTCAGTCAGCACCCTGCCAGCCTTAGTGTGATGGTTCTGTGACTTTGGACAAGTGAACTCACTTGTCTGGGCTTGTCTCTTCACCTGTAAAAAGGCAAGATAAGCACCCCATAGGGCTGATGACTTCCCTCTGAGCTTCACGTGTTAGGGAGAATTTAGCACTTACTTAATGAGGTTATTGGTCGCCTTGCCCCACCCCCGTGCCTCCAGCTGAGCCGGATCTAGCAGGAAGGCCTGCTTGCGGTCAAGAAGGCCGTTTAGAACCAGCTTGCCTGGGCTTCTGATTCCAGCTCCACCATTTATTAATCCTGTGTCTCAGGGACAGTTTGCTTAACTTCTCGGGGCCTCAGTTTCCCTTGTCTTGCAGGGATTTTGTGAGGACTGAATGAGGAGATGCTACATGTAAAAGGCTTAGTAAATGTTAGTTGTTTAATTTTACTTTGGAAACGTGTCATCGTTGCCTTTTAAAAATCTCTACCATCTTAGCATGGTGCTGAGTACCAAGTACACAGCACTTCCTCAGATGTTTGAATGAGTAGTGTATGTAACTAAATATACTATTGTAAATGTGATATTCAGCATTTAGGGATTTAAGTGGCCGTGCACACCAGTGGCTTCTTGGTTACCAGAGGAACCTCGCACGAGGGAGTAGGGATGCAAAGCTCCTTGCTGTCACTATCACGCTTTCACATGCCGCTCTTACAGGCTGATTGTGGGGACTTTGTGATGTCCAGGCTTCCTGCCTCTAATGCTTCACACACTCACACACACACACACAGAGAATTGCTGTTTTCCTTCTCTTTCCTTTCTGTTGCTTTCTGGGTCATCAAAGACGCGGCAAATAAGTAATGAGGACAGGACGCACTATGATTGGGACTGGAAATGCAGAATTGGCTTCCAGGTCCAGCTCTCTGGATGCTCTTTATTTAACGTTTGTTTCTGAGTGTATATATGGATGCTTCGTATGTGGATGCGGTATTCATTTTGACTGTGTTTACCAGGCGGTTGCTCACTGGGCCTCAGTGACTGCCTGCAGAATGGGGATAATAATACTCTTCCAAGGAAGACTTGTGGCTTTGGATCAAATCGGGCACAACATGGGAAGGAACTTTGCAAAATAAATCAATAAATCAAGAGTAGTGGTTGCTGTGATTATTATAAGCTCCAGATGTGAAATTGGGGGCTGGCTCCACAATCCTGACACTTTGGTAAGGCCAGCTGGCTGCATAAGGGTATGAAATTGAGTAACATTTAAAGATATATCCTGCTTTCTTTTCTAGCCTGACTGTGGAATCATTTTCCTAATCTCTTTGCGCTTTTCCTTATCCTAAAAGATTTACTTCCTTGCCCAATGTATTTGCATGTTTTTATATCTTTTTTTTTTTTGAGTGATGACCTTAACAAGAGTAGGGTTTGTTTAAAAAAAATTTTTTTTAACATATGTATTTCTTTTGGCTGTGCTAGGTCTTCCTTGCTGTGTGGGCTTTTCTCTGGTTGCTGTGAGCAGGCTTCTCACTGTGGGGGCTTCTCTGGTTGCAGTGCATGGGCTTCAGTACTTGTAGCACACAGGCTTAGTTGCTCTGTGGTGTGTGGGATCTTCCCGACCAGGGATCGAACCTGCATCTCTTGCATTGGCAGGAGGATTCTTTACCACTGAACCACCAGGGAAGCCCCATGTTTTTGTATATTAAAAATGTATTTGGATATCACTTCATATCCCCAGGATGGCTATGATCAGAGAGACAGATAATAAGTGTTGGCAAGGTTTTGGGGAAATTGGCACCCTTATATACTGCTGGTAGAAAGAGAAAATGATGCAGCCACTTTGGAAATCATTCTGGCATTTCCTTAAAGACTGAACATAGATTACCATGTGACCCAGAAATTTTACTCCTAGGTATATATTCAAAAGAAATGAAAACACATGTCTGTATAAAAATTTGTACACAGATTTTTAGAGCAGCATTTTTCCTGGTAGTCAAAACCAGGAACAACTCAAGTGTCTGTCAGCTGATGGATGGGTCAATTATGTGTGATGAGTCTGTACAAGAAGTGTTGTTCGGCTATAAGAAGGAATGGAGTAC
Source organism: Bos mutus (assembly GCF_027580195.1). Classification (NCBI taxonomy): domain Eukaryota; kingdom Metazoa; phylum Chordata; class Mammalia; order Artiodactyla; family Bovidae; genus Bos; species Bos mutus. The sequence goes on along the minus strand of NC_091630.1, from coordinate 975,773 downwards.
TGATGAAAGCCACAGCATGGAGGGACTTTGACTTATGCTAAGTGAAAGAGGACACAGAAGGACACGTCCTCTGACGCCTCTGACGTGACGCGTCCAAAATAGGCGGATCTGTGGAGGCAGAAAGTGGCGCTGGGGGCGGGGGGTGGGTGGGTGGCGGGAGGCTGGTTGCTGATGGGTGTAGAGCTTCTCTGGGTGATGATGAAGTGTTTCCAACTTGACTGCGGTAATGGTAACATAACTGTGTATATGCTTAAAACCACTGAATTGTGTACACTCCGTGGGTGAATTATGTGGTGTATGAATTATATCTCAGTAAAACTATTACACAAATGCATTTGGATGACACATCAGAGTGATGAAAGACAAAGTATGAAAACTTTTCAAGTAAGCTTTTTGCCCTCTTTTTGGATTGGCCAAAGAATGCAGTGATATTTATCATCAGCTTGATAACAGCATGACTAGCACACCAGATGAGATGGGACTGACATTTTACATGTATTTTTTTTTTTATTAAATTTTATTTTTTGGCCGCACGGCACATGGGGTCATGGCACCAGGGATCAGACTCGTGCCCCTGCCTTGCACGTGCAGCGTCATAGCCACTGGGCTTCCAGGGAAGTTCCGGCGTGTGTCTTTTTTTACGGTATTATTCTTTTTGTTTTACACTGTTATTCTTGATTCAACACAGAGAAAACATGCCATAAGTTGTCTCAGCACATTCCTAATTTGAAGATAATTAACTATATGTAAATCATTCATGATCCTGAGGTTTCCTACTATAACTTTTAAAATCTTTACTTGTTTTTAAATGTTTATGTGTAAATCTCTTATCTTGATATTTGCCATGCAGCCATAATTATGACATTCTAGTCACAACACCCAAAATCCACCTTATGTTTCTTCTATAGGTTAATTCCAAAGATACTTAGCAAGAAAGTGGTTTGTAAAGGAGCATTTAAGGAATCCCATGGACTATCCCTGTTCTCTGCGGTGATGGTAGGTGTGATAGTAATAATACTTGTGTGTTCGTGCTAAGTTGCTTCAGTCATGGCCAACTCTTTGTGCCCCCATGGACCATAGCCCGCTGGGCTCCTCTGTCCGTGGGATTCTCCAGGCAAGAATACTGGAGTGGGTTGCCATGCCCTCCTCCAGGGCTCTTCCCAACCCAGGGATCAAACCCACGTCTGTAATATACCCTGCATTGGCAGGGGCATTCCTCACCACTAGCGTCACCTACTTACATGGCATTTATTATCTGCCAAAGACTCTTCCACGTGCTTATATGTATTAGGAATATATATTAATATATATTACATATATGTGTGCCTTAAGCCTTATAGCTACTCTGTGTAGAAGATATGCTTGTTATCCTCATCTTACAGATGGGAAAACTGAGGAACAGAGCGTGTAAGCTAACTGGTCATAGATGATTCAGCAAGAAAGCGCTAGAGCTGAGAGTTAAGCAAAATGCTAGACCTCAGTTTAACGGTGTCTCCAATGAGTAATTTAGAGCAAGTGTAATTTAGCAAGTGTCCGGGTGAGACCAATGCAAAACAGAATCATGTACGTAAGAGTATCAAAGTGTGATAACTTTTGCAAACAAGCAAGGAGACAAATGATTTTTCCCTTCTGCAGGGGAAAAGCTAATTAATTTCTAAGAAGTGTTTATGTTTTGACAAGATAGAATGGTCACTTTCTCCATTAACTTTTAAACCGGGTGTTCCTTGCCATGTGGTTTTGAAAACTTAATTTGAACTCCACTCGTTCTGAATCTGTAATCATTTTGATGGGAAGATAAATCACAGTGCACTGTTCTGCCAGCTGTGAGCATGGGCGGGTGGGAAGGAGAGTTAAGGACGTAATGAGGAATGCTTAATTAAGAAGGAAAGTGCTTTAAGCTTTTCAGTTATGCTCATCTACCTAGACTAAATATGCTAATTACAAAGGTCTCATCCAATCATTAAAAGCTGGGACCCTAAAAGCAATTTACTAGGCAGTGAGCTTTAGGTAAGTTGTAGGAAATTGCAGTTCTTTCAAATGGTTTGATATATTTGCCTTTTATCTGCAACAGACTGCCCTTCCAGACTCCTACAGGCTTGCTGTTGCCTTGGTCATAAAAACATATTAAATCAATATTGAGTAGCTTTTCTGAATTTGCTTTGCCAGTGTTAATGCAGTATGCAAACTAAACGTAAAAAGTCAGCTGGTGGAACCAAAGGCCAATCTACAGTAAAGTAAATATGAGATACGGAATTTAGAGGTGCAGAATAGAACAAGGAGAAATATAGTTGACCCTTGAACAATGTGGGGGTTAGAGCAACCACCCTCTGCACAGTCGAAAATCGAGTGTGACTTTACAGTCAGACTTTCTCTGTATCCCTGGTTCCCCACCCGCAGATTCAACTCACCATGACTTGTGTAGTGCTGAAGTATTTATATTGAAAAAAGTCAAATATAAGTGGACCTGAGCCGTTCAGAAGGGGTCAAGTGTGGTTCATTTTATTGCACTTTGAACTTAAGGAACTTGAAGATTGGCTTAGAGCAGTGGTTCCCAACCCCCGGCCATAGGCCAGGACTGTCTGTGGCCTGTTAGGGACTGGAGTGCCCTCTGGAAGTGAGCCATAGCAGAGGAGCCCGGCTTCACCTGCGTTTACAGCCACCCCACCCCTCACAGCGCTGGAATCTGCCTACAGCACAGGAGACCCGGGTTCCATCCCTAGATCGGGAAGATCCCTTGGAGGAAGACATGGCAACCCACTCCAGTGTTCCTGCCTGGAGAATCCCGTGGATAGAGGAGCCTGATGGGCTACAGTCCATATGGTCGCCAAGAGTTGGACGCGGCTGAGCGACTGAGCACAAGCCCGTCACTCACGATGCACACCCCATCACTCCTGATACACACCCCGTCACTCACAATGCACACCCCGTCACTCCTGATGCAGACCCCGTCAGTCACGATGCACACGCCCATCACTCCTGATGCACGCCCTGTCACTCACGATGCACACCCCGTCACTCCTGATACAGACCCCGTCACTCACGATGCACATGCCCATCACTCCTGATGCACGCCCTGTCACTCCTGATACACACCCCGTCACTCACAATGCACACCCCGTCACTCCTGATGCAGACCCCGTCACTCACGATGCACACGCCCATCACTCCTGATGCACGCCCTGTCACTCACGATGCACACCCTGTCACTCACGACGCACACCCCGTCACTCCGGATGCACGCCCCGTCACTCACGTCACTGAGCTCTGCCTCCTGTAGATCAGCAGCGGCACTAGGTTCTCAAAGGAGGGCAATGAATGTAAGGCGCTTGAATCGTCCCCAAACCAGCCACCCTCCACCGCCGCCCTCCCCGGGCCCCAGGGAAACTTGCCCTCCATGAGCCGATCCCTAGTGCCAGAAAGGTTGGGGAGTGCTGGCGTAGACAACGTGTTTGAGAGTGGCCCCTATGGGTGGCCAACAGTATGGAGCTTAGCTCTGCTAGACGTGGTAACCAAGGGGAACAGCAGCACAGCTGCTGCCTAGATGCTCCTACAGAAGTGTAGAGATCCAAACGGAAGGAAGATGCCTTTATTTTCCTAAAAAGCAGAGAGGATATCCTGGCGTCTGGGAAATTACCACCTGTTCAGATAAAGAAAAGGAGGGGGGGCTTCAGAAAATGGAGAGCTGCTCTATTTGGGGTCGGGCAGAGGAGCCATGTGTAGAGCTGAGTTGCCTTTGAACTGGAGGCTTTGCCCGTTTACAGACCCTGTTCCATGGGCATCTTTTCCACTTCACTCCTTGGAGGTGGGGGCATCTCGCACGGACCTGGCACAGAGCAAGCTCAGCAAAAGGTTCCTTTCCTGGAGAGGGAGCCTGGGAAGGTGCTTTGTCATTTGCAGGAACCCTCGTGCAAATGGAAGACAGTGTGCGCTCAGTAAATGGTTGTGGAATAATTTTACAGTTCTCTTCACTTATGCAAGCCTGTCTCTGAAACAACGGCAGTGTTGCTTATGAATAATGTTTGTGATGACTTTTCTAAAAGGCCAGTGCTGGTATTTAGATCCTGCCTTCTGACGACTTTGGAATCAATAAACCTGAAAATAAGTCAAATGCCTACCCCTCAAAAGAAGAGAATAAGAGATGATGGATGATTCTTCTCTCCTGTAATTCCTACTATTTATTTGGATCAGGAACTCACATCCCTTTATCAGACAGCAGCTCTTAATTGGTTGGTGTCTCTGAGTTTAGTGTTGAGGAAAAGACACGGGGAACAGTATCAACCCTCTGTCTGCCCAGTACCTCACCGCCGTTAGCTCTGTTCCTCATTATGTACTAAGGAGAGAGGTGGGTTCCAGCTCTGGGACCTCTGTCCCAGTGTTACCAGCTTTAACTGCACTTGGAGGCTTATGCCTGTGACTTTTATGGATTGTGAGATGCTAGGAGGCCACAGTCGGGCAGGGCTGGTAAACGGCCATGCCCCACGGCGCCGCCAGCGAGGGCGACAGGGCCTCTCTCATCCGGGCTGAGATGGTCCATACTGGATGCAGGGACTTACCCGGGTCTGCACGAAGAGCCACCCTGCTGTAGCTTTTCAGACATTTTTAAGGGTGACGAGGAGAGGCGAGATGCAGAGAGAACACACGCCGGGGAGTGGGGGACAAGATGGCCTTTCAGCCGTTCAGTTTTCTGATAACAGCTGTTGCCAGGGTGTAGCAAGAGCAGACAAACGCCAAGGCCTCCAGCTGGAGGAAGCCCACAGCAGCTGCACAGGGGGGTTGGCAGCTAACGTCATCAGAGCAGGGCCCAGCTCTTTCCACTTGGAACCTTTAGCTGTTGCTCGTGGTTTTGTTATTGTTGGTGGCGTGCGTTATTTGCTTTAATTTTGATGACACTGTCTCGCTGCAATACTTGTACCTAGAGATTTCTGATTCTGGTCTTCACCCTGAGGTTCCTTTCATTGAGGTGAACTGTGGCCCAGCACCCACTCAGGTCCTGGGCCCTCCTTTGATCGTCCAGCTCTGTGGGCTGTCCCTTGGGTGCTGAAGTTGTTACAGCTCCGACAAGCCGAGCCTTGTGCTCCGTGGCAGACCAGGTAGCCTTCTGAAGGAGGCTCGTTCAAAATGCTCAGAAGCTTCTCCAGTCACAACTTAGAGTATGAGAAACAAAGCATTAGCGTGAACGTCCTCTCATTAAGAGACAAAGCCGTGTCTTGTGCTGTCCTGTTTTCATTACGGTTAGATTAGTGCCTGTACTTTATTACATGTGAAGTTTCGCTGTTTTCTAACAAGTTGTAAAATTCTGGAGGAATACACTATGAGTGGTGTGGCCACAAAAAAAAAAAAAAAAAAGCAGGAGGAACGGGAAGGGGGTAGTGCAGAGATGTATAATGAGGTGCTGGGTTAAGAACAACCAGGGTATAAGTGGGTGCTTCCAGCTCAGTCTGTAAAGAATCTGCCTGCAATGCAGGAAACCCGGGTTCAATCCCTGCGTCGGGAAGATCCCCTGGAGAAGGAAATGGCAACCCACTCCAGTGTTCTTGCCTGGAGAATCCCCTGAACAAAGGAGCCTGGCAGGCTACAGTCCACGGGGTCACAGAGTTGGATATGACTTATCGACTAAACCACCAGAGTATAAATGTGCAGGTTTGCAAAGAAGGTATATTAAGAAAGGACTGTTTTTTTCTATCTTAAAAGAAGATTTAGCACATTCTCAGTTGAGGATCCTGGGTTAGTTTTCTATCAAAAAGTAGTTCTATTTATAAGGTTAGTACACTGTTTATAAAGAAAGCTGAGTGCTGAAGAATTGATGCTTTTGAACTGTAGTGTTGGAGAAGACTCTTGAGAGTCCCTTGGACTGCAAGGAGATCCAACCAGTCCATCCTAAAGGAAATCAGTCCTGAATATTCATTGGAAAGACTAATGTTGAAGCTGAAACTTCAATACTTTGGCCACCTGATGCGAAGAGCTGACTCATTGGAAAAGACCCTGATGCTGGGAAAGATTGAGGGCAGGAGAAGAGGACGACAGAGGATGAGATGGTTGGATGGTGTCACCGACTCAATGGACATGAGTTTGGGTGGACTCCAGGAGTTGGTGATGGACAAGGAGGCCTAGCGTGCTGCTGTCCATGGGGTCTCAAAGGGTCGGACACGACTGAACGAATGAACTGAACTGACACTGTTTTCAGGCACATATACAGAGTCCAGTAAAGTGTGAGTTTTTTGAATTGTAGAAATCCTATTTTCCTTCCCGATTCCTTTCCTCTCATAGCTCAGCTGGTAAAGAACCGCCTGTAATGCGGGAGACCTGGGTTGGATCCCTGGGTGGGAAGATCCCCTGGAGAAGGGAGAGGCTACCCACTCCAGTATTCTGGCCTGGAGAATTCCGTGGACTGTATAGTCCATGGGGTTGTTTCACTTTCACTTTCCTCTCCTCTCCTCCAGGAGGAAAGGAGAATGGGGTAAATTTGTATCCTATTTTCATCGAGTTTTTTATAGAAATTCTACTTACGTTTGCTCTTTAACATTTCCATAAATGAAAATGCCTTTCACCAAATGTATGCACTGCAAAAACCAGAGGTTTATTCTGTGTGGTGACATAAACTCTTATGCTGAGATGCCAAGTGCCTCTTATATCATCTTTAGTTAAGCTATAATAAGCTTGATAAAATAAAACTTTACCAAAGTTCCTACTTGTACTATTTTCTTCTTAAAAACACAACAAGATCAATTTAGAGATAAGGTTTTGAGGCAGTTATCTGATGCATAACCAGGATTCATTTTCCTTCACATTTGTTAGAATTTACTTTGTTAATGACTGTATTGTAGACTCGGGTAGTCCAACCTAGCAGTGGGTATGACCTGTCTCTATGAAAGGGGATGAATAAACCTTGGTTGCCATGATAAAAGACACCGCCCTGCTACTATCCTTGTGAGAGCCGAACGTTATCAGAGCATTTAAGGACATTCCAATATGAGGAACATGAGTGAATCAGCTTTTTCCTCCAACACTTTATTGTGAAAACTTTCAGACATACAGACAAGTGTGGAGAATTCCAGTGAATGTTCTTGTCTCCTCCGCTCAGACCTCACCGTTAACGTTCCGCCGTACTTGCTTTATCACATGACTGTCTTTATATTCATCCTTCCGTCTAGCCATCAATTCATCTTATTTTTTTTAGCATTTCAGAATAAGTTACAGACAATAATACACTTTTTCTAAACCTTCAACATGGAATTTACTAGCTTGTACTATTCATTTATAATTCTCTTTTTTTTTAAATTTGAAGAAGAGTAGGACTTTATTGTGGAGAAGGCAATGGCACCCCACTCCAGCACTCTTGCCTGGAAAATCCCATGGACGGAGGAGCCTGGTGGGCCGCAGTCCATGGGGTCGATAAGAGTCGGACATGACTGAGCGACTTCACTTTCACTTTTCACTTTCCTGCATTGGAGAAGGAAATGGCAATCCACTCCAGTGTTCTTGCCTGGAGAATCCCAGGGACGGCAGAGCCTGGTGGGCTGCCATCTATGGGGTCGTACAGAGTCGGACACGACTGAAGCGACTTAGCAGCAGCAGCAACAGGACTTTATTGATTCATTTTTTTTAATTGAAGTATAGCTGATTTACAATGTTGTGTGAGTTTCAGGTGTACCAAAGTGATTCAGTTGTATATATGTGTACACACTTTTTCAGGTTCTTTTCCATCCTAGGTTATTATAAGGCATTGAATACAGTTCCCTGTGCTGTAGGGTGAGTCCTTGTTTATCTGTTTTATGTATAGTAGTGGCTATCTTGTTAATTCCAAAACTCCGAATTTATTCCTCTCCCCCACCTTCCCCTTTGGTAGCCGTAAGTTTATTTGTATCTGAAGGGCTACAGTCCGTGGGATGGCAAAGAGGCAGACAGGACTGAGTGAGGAGCACTTTCACTTTTCACTTATGTGTATCAATTTTTTTGGATTCTGCATATGAAATGAAAGGGAAAGTCGCTCAGTCATGTCTGACTCTTTGAGATCCCATGGACTGTTCTCCAGGCAGTAATATTGGAGTTTGTAGCCTTTCCCTTCTCCAGCAGATCTTCCTGACCCAGGAATCAAACCGGGGTCTCCTGCAGTACAGACCGATTCTTTACCAGCTGAGCATGTAGGTGGTATCATATATTTATGTTTCTCTGTCTGACTTCACTTAACTCTAATATTCTCTAGTAACATCCATGTTGCTGCAAAGATTTTTTTTTTGAGATAAAACTTACACAATGAAATGCACCCTCTGAGGAGTGTTGACTCAGACATACACCTGTGAAACCCAAACCCCTATCCTGATATCTTCGAATGCTTTTGGCGCCAAGAAACAGAAAATCAACTCAAACAACATGTTGACCTCATAACTGGAAATCCAGGAGACGTGAGTAACCAGTTGCTGCCACGTGCATATGTAACCATGTGTCTCTGAGACAATACTGTGTCCTTAGAATTATGCTGCTGGACTCTTAGAGCTGTCATCTATGGAGTCTTTACTTCCCTCTCCTTTCCAGAAGTGTTCAGCAGAAGTGCAAAGCTGAGGGAAAAGTTAGATTTTACTTTTTGAAGCTAAAAGCGGTTTCAACAGCAGCACGACAGGCTCTGTTGTCCTGCCATATCCACGCGGGATCCCTCTCAGTATCGTATCACTAGTTCCATAAATAATTCCCAAACCCCATCTAGATGTCAGACACTGGGTTAGGTGCTGGGGAGGAGGAGGACCTTCATTTCTCAGGCTTCCCTCTGTGATCACTTGCATCTCTCAGCGTTTCAAGCACACTTGCGGCCTCCTATGGATCAGAAACTTTATTTTTCACTTTTACGCTTTAAGGTTTCCAAATTGTGAAATATACCAAGTGCAGAATAATGTAAAGAACAGCACTCTCAAGGTGGCAGTTCTGGACTTTGTTCATCTGTATTTGTCCTGCAGCAGAATTGATTTCAGGACGGGGTGGATACCCCCGGGGAGTGGAGTCCGCAAGGATGCCAGTCGGGGAGGGGGGAGGGACAAGAGGCGTATATTACATGAATCTAATGTCTTGTGTATCTTTGGATAGTAAACTTATTTTAAAACCTGAACATATGATAATTATAATTTAATAAATTCATATATTTACAGTAAATATAAAAACTGAGAGACACTGAAAATAAATTATTGAAAGTTAAAGGTGGGGAGTCCTGAGGACGCTGTTGGGCATTTCGGCAGAGGGGGACACTTAGGAGCGGAGGCCATGCTGGTAGCATAAGGGACGAACACGGCCCCGGAAACTCCTGCAGGCGAGGGGGCAGTGAGAGGGGAGAGACGGGGGCGGTGAGAGCAGGGAGACGGGGGCCGGGGGCCTGGGACTGCAGGGGAGGGGGCAGTGAGAGGGGAGAGACAGGGGCCGGGGGCCTGGGACTGCAGGGGAGGGGGCAGTGAGGGGGGGAGACGGAGGCCGGGGGCCTGGGATGCCAGGCGCGCTGGGAGGTGACTTCACGCGCGACAGGAAGCCGGGTGCCAGGCTCCGGGTGCCCGAGTGGGCGCCTCTTCCCTAACAAGCTTGGGCAGTAGATGGGTTCAGTGCAGGCATCTTCTCAGAGCGTGTAGGGAAGTTTGCACAAAAGAGTTAGAGATGATGAGAGTGTTCGCTGACGAGGGCGACCACGGTGTGCTTTATAGAGAAGAGAGGCAGAGTTGGATGGTCCGGGTGTTCACTACACAGTGACAGCGGCGCAGTACCAGGCCTCGTCCTGTGCGCCTGCATGTGTTTACACTGTGTCATGAATCCTGATAATAATTCTATTATCCCTATTTTTAAGTGGAAGAAACTAAGGCATGAGCACTTTGACCAAAATCACAGAGGTGGTGAATACGGGAGCTTGTTGTTGAACCCAGGCCCTCGGGGTTTCTGTTAGATGCAAACAAGTATGGAAATGACTCTGCAAACCGTCAAGAAGTGAGGCCCATCCTCTTGTCTCCAAGTCACAGACTAAGCCAGGTGGAGAGGGGAGAAAGATACAGGCACTTCAGTAATGTATGGGGCAGCATAAGAGGAGTGATGTGCTGGGTGGTTCAAACAGTGATGGGAATCTCTTGGCTTATGTAATGTTGAATTTCAGCGGCGGGGCGACTTCGCATGAGAGCCCCAGGTCTGTTTCTCTTAAACTCTCTTGATTCTGCCTTTCTCTGTGCTTTTACTTTGCCTTCGTGAAGGCTGCTTCTGTACCCGATGGTGGCCACCAGCGCCGATCCAGATTGAGGAGAGAGGACTTCTGTGGGCCCCCTGGGGAGGCTCTGTGCTTCCGTCGCAGGGGTTCAGGTCTGCTCCCTGGCCAGGGGACTTCTGCATGCCACAGGGAATGGCCAGAAAGAGAGAAAAAAGGTTGAAGAGAGGGTTGCCTGCCGCCAACCACCTACGGAAGTCTCGAGGAGCTTTCATGTTCTTGGGTCGTCTTGACTCACGAGATATTAAGACATATTAAGACAGAGCAAAGTCCTTCGCTGGCTTACCCATCTGCAGTGTTTCAGCAGGAAGGGTGATGTTACTCTGACTGCCTTAAGTCGAGCAGGACGCCTGCCCCCCACCTTGGGGTTACAGGTGGAGTCGTAGCTGCCATGCTGTGGTGAAGGATTCATTGAGTGTTCGGGGGATAAGCCCAGTGTCCTTCATAAAAGATTACTTGGGCTCAGTGATGAGAAAACACTGCAAAAAAATTGTGCAGCGTGTGATGTCATTAAGGCCAAATTTTAGGAGAAATAAAGTTGAGAGGTACAGAGCTTATAGAGAAGAAAAATTGCTAACAGAAAAGCCACAGGAAGATACAATTTGGGAAAGGTTAGGAGACATTGATGGGGCTTCCCTGGTGGCTCAGTGGTAGAGAATCCACCTGCCAATGCAGGAGATGGAGATTCAATCCCTGGGCCAGGAAGACCCCCTAGAGAAGGAAACGGCAACCTGCTCTAGTATTCATGCCTGGAGAATCCCATGGACTGAGGAGCCTGGCAGGCTGCAGTCCATAGAGTTGCAAAGAGTTGGATACGACTGAGCGTGCACGTGGGCAGGAGGTGTTGGCATATATCCTGGACACTAGTGCTTTCAAAGTCCTTTTCCCTCTAAACCTCCCGTTGTGACGGCCACCTGCTCACCATCCATATGCTCCTTCCCTCACCTCCCACCCCTCGCTACTGTCTGAATTGGAAGAGATGCCTCTGGTGTTTGGGTTTTTCTCAGTAATAGAAGTAAAATAGAACTCTCAACAGATGACTAAATTGGAGGTGGCTCAGGTTCAAATTGCAAAGAATGATTTTTGCATCACTTGGGTTTTGATGTCTTTCCAAGTAACACCTCCACCCAGAAGGACTCCTGACCAAAGCAGTAGAAAAGTCGTCTCTTTGTTTAAGCACGGCTGCTTTAGGAATAAAGTTGCAGACTTTCTGGGGAAGCTGCAAAAATGTTCTTTATTTACATAACTAAGAAAGGTTACTTTCAGGTCTTGTGTTTTGGTGAATTTTGTTAGTGTTTCCCCTGCATTCTCCAGAGATTGGAAATAGGTACCTTCAGTGATCAAGAAGGCAGGTTTTTTTGCCACTGTTAGGAAAATTTAAGCTTATATCTCATTGCACAATTGCATTGACTTCACAATAGCGACTTTGGTGTTCATTTTGTATTGCATCTTACCGTAAAGATAACTAACAAAAATAAATCCAAATTTATTCTTCTGGTTTTATTCTTGGATAATAGCTGCATGAGTTTAGCTTTTTATTCTTCAGAATGGGTGGCATGTGCACTGTTGCAGTAAACCTTTCTTCCTCGAGTCCTGACAAGGAACTGTGATCTGAATCGGGACTTTTCCTATGCCCACGTCGGCTGCAAAAGAGAGACGCTCCAGAGAAGCCCATCGAGAAGCGTCCTTGGAATCTAGGAAGCTGGGCTTGGAGCCAGCGTATTTGCTACGTGTTCACCGTTTGCTGACTTGGCAGGAATCAGGGCTTTACGCCAAGAAGGGCAGAGTGTGATTACTCAGGTCTTTATCATAATTTACAGTTATGCCTCTCAAGTGGAGGTGTAGTGGTTAGGGCCAGGAATCCCTTAGAAACCACGATCCCGAGGCACCGGCGGACAAAACCTTCCGATTATTTCCAAGCCTAATGAGCCAGAGGGACTTGCTGCAGCGCCACTTTGGGTGGTTATTTTGCTGCTAGATAACTTGATTTCTGAAAGGGGAACACAGGGAAAGAGAGGAAGTTGGTTTGGCTCTTTGTCAGCAGTTCTGGAAGAATGTTTATTCAGGGCGGAGTTTGAGCACTCTGAGAATTCAGGGATTATCAGAACATTTCAGTCCTTTGATGTCCTGCCTACCCAGCAAATGCTCCTTAGCTGACCCCCTGCCCTCTGCCAGAGAAAGCTCCTCCTGGCCGGGGCTCAGTGTGTTCCCCACAGCTTCCAAGTGTGCGGGTGGGGAGGGGTGGCCCCCTCAGCGTTGCAATCAGGCTCACGGAATCTGGAATCTGACATACGTTTAGGGAGATCACTGCTGTCCTTAGTGGTGGCTTATGCGGAAAAAAAAAAAGATTTTTAAAATGCAAGTTAGCCTACTTTCCTTAAGAGAACACCTCCCTTTTTTTTTTTTGTTTGTTTGTTTTACTCTGTAGTCAAAAATGCTCCTCTTGATAAGAGCAGAGCAGTAGATATTAAATTATGTAGCTTGGGGCTTTCTGGGAGATAGGCCTTTATGGAGATTATAGTACAATATGTAAAAGAAGAAGACACACTTATTTAGAGCTGTTTAGTGGTCCATTCAGAGACATGTTCAGAGGTTGAATCTGAGATAGAGTGTCGCTTAAAACTGCGTGTACTGGAGGCAGATGTTTTTCAGTATTTGTCCACAAGCCCTTGAGAACGGCGTCTTCTCTGTGGGCCTGGACCACCTCCTGTACCGGCAGGATTAGTCAAGGCGAGTGTGTTTCTCACGGGGCAGATGAGGAAGCTCTTTCTTCTCAAGAAAGAGAAGGCTCGCTCTTCTCCAAGAGCTTTGCGTCCAGCTTGATGGGCCTCCTAGAGGAGGGTCACAGTGACTGCATCCCTGCCTCCTCTTCCCCTTCAGACTTAGGAAAGGAAGGTGTCAGCAAAGGGCGACACCTTCTAATTTTTATTTTTTTGGCCATACCACAGGGCGTGTAGGATATTAGTTCCCTGATAGGGATCAAAGCCCCTGCACTGGAAGCACAGAGACGTCACCGCTGGACACCAGAAAAGTCCAGCAGCTTCTGAAAGGGAGCGTCCAGCTCTCGCTGCCAGACTGTTCTCGTGACTCAGGGGAATGGGTGCTATGGGCCGTCCGGTGCCTCGTACAGACACGTCAGGCGGTCTACAGCCCTTTCGACGTTTGTCCTCCTTGTGTAGTGAGCGGGGAGAAGGTGAATCCCGTGGTTTCTGGTGTGGATTAAAGAACCTTTCCTGGGGTGACACATGGTCCTCCGCCCCTTCGTTATTCCGGAGCTGGGCGTGAGTGTGAAGCCGCCTGACAGACCGCATGCTTCTGCTCACAGGAAGGGCCCTGGCCCCCGCTTCCCAACCTCCCTGTAACGCAAGCAAAAGCATGGCCTTATCCCTGGGTTACAAGTAGTGTGAACTCAGGCGCCCGCGGGTCAGAGCTGGGCCTCTGGAGACCTGCTGCTGCGGGGAGCAGGCTCCAGTCCAGGGCAGCCCACCCACCGGCAGGGTGAGGTGGGCCTCTCGGGTGGCGTCCACAAATCCTGCTGAGTCCCTCACATCCAGAGGGTCCAAGGGCCCTCTGCACACTCCCTGCGTGACATATGGCACCTTCTTCTTTCTTAGATCCAGAACTTCTCTGCCTAAAATCCAGGAAGAGGCGTTTCAATGCTCCAAGTGCATTTTGACTTACTCTGAAGTTTTGAAACGAGGACTTTAAACTTTACCTTATTTTATAAATGAGGGTATTTAGTTCAAAAGTCAAACTCGGTTAGGTCTTTTAACCTCTGGCCCTGTTTTTAATTGCTTAATACCCAGTTTCCTTTTGCTGGGACCTTTGAAGTTTGACTTGCCTCTGAATATTCTGTGTTGGGCGAAAATGAAACTTAGATCTACAGTGATACTTATGTCTGCACACATGAAGAAGATGAAGAGCAACATTAATACATTGAAAATTTTATTAAGAAATATTTGAAAGCTAAAGGGACTTCCCTGGGGTCCAGTGGGTAAGCTCGGTGCTCCCAGTGTAGGGACCTGGGTTCGGTCTCCGTTGGGAACCGTCCCTCATGCTTCAACCGAGAGTCCGCAGCCCCAGCGAGGATTAGAAGAATGCAGAACTCTCAGGGTTGGGGAATTTTGGATTCAAGACAGAATAAGTATAAAGATTTTCTAAGCTCTCAGGGGAGATTTGGGCATAATGCCAGAATTTTCAAGTATCCTGAGAGGGGAAAAAAAAGACTTAATTAGCCATATAAAATCCTCCACTATTTGTTTTCTAATTACTTCCCCCATCATGTGTGCCTCAGACCTGTGTCTTTGTTGCAGAAGTTGACATGAATAACGTATATGTGACTACAGACTTATGTCCTCTGTGCACTCTTGCCCAAAAGCTCGTATTCCTTTTGGTAAAAGCCATGTTAAGACTATAATGCTGTTTTAACCAAATGTGAAATGTTTACTTTATTTTCTCGCATGTATTTTTTTCCTTCACCCAACCCTCTGTCAGCCACTATAGATCGAAAATAGTGTTATAGTTATACAGTCATATCATTCTCTAATGTCTCCTTTTCCTGTGATACAGCACTTTCTTCCTTTTTGTCCTTCATTGAACAGTTGCTTGTGTGTATACATATTTTTTCAGGATTCTTCATAGCACTAAACAAGAAATTATGCTAGAGATTGGTTATTACTTAGCTGGTTTGCACTTTAACCACTTACAACTCTTCTCACCCCTGTTAATTCTTACTCTTGGTCTCAGGACCTAATCTAAGAACTGAATAAAGAAGGAATTACCTGCTTTTTTCCATTCATCTCCATGTGTCCTGTTAATGGGAAAAGTTGTGTGTCAGATAGGAAAGAAGGAATACCCACATTCATTTAGACACTTACCATAAACTTAAAGAAGTTAATGCTTTACATCTATGCAGAAATATGTATTTAAATTGTTAGTCAAGAACCTCAATTCGACCAAGTGTCTATTTTCAGAGACAAGTCTTTTGTCATCAGCAATTGGAATAGCTTTTGCTTTGTAAAACCTTTTTTAAAAAACCTAACAGATCTGTTATGAAACAACCGTTGTCTATACTCTTTGAATCTCCATACAGCTCAAAGTAATTTGCTAGCCCGTGTCAGGATCTTGCGGGGACTTGCCTGGTGGTCTGGAGGCTGAGGCTCTGGGCTCCCAATGCAGGGGACCCAGGTTTGATCCCTGGTCAGGGAACCGGATCCCACATACCACAACTCAGAGTTTGCATGCAGCAGCTAAAGATCCCACTTGCCACAGCGAAGATAGAAGATCCCGCGTGGTGCAGCTGAGACCCATGTCACCAAATGAATAAGTAAACATCTTGCAGTGTCCGTCGGTCTCGAAGGTCCTAAACGTCACCCGGACACTTCTTGCCTACCTGATTGGAAATCCTTCCAGCAGTTGGCCCTCCTCCGTTAGTGAGAGTCTTAGGCATATCCTCCGAGTACTGTATACAGGCCCTGTTTTCTAAGCTTCCTTCTGCAGCCTTCTGCCGAATCTGTAAGAGCCTCTATATCCTTTCAGTAAAATCCCTTTTTGCTTAAATTAGCCAGAATTAGTTTTGGGTTCTCATAACCATCATTGACACAGAAATTAATACTGGGAATGAGGCATCTAACAGAAATCACAAATCCTATTACATGGGTGTGTATTTTTCTACTTTTCCATTGTGTGTGTGTGCGTGTGTGTGTGTGTGTGTGTGTGTGTGTGTGTGTGCGCTGAAAGCACAGAGTCAGGGATATTTATATAAAATATTGTTGGCTACAAAGTGTCAACAAAGACTAACTCTACTTGGAATAGAATAATCATCTTACAATCCCTCCAGTTTGTTTGAGCTTTACTCATATAAAAAGTGTTTGACTTGTAACCACATTTGTTATGTAGAAGGCTGTATACGATTCTATTTTTGAAACTCGTGACATATCCACTGTTTAGGAATAGGGGGGAATATAAATAAATGCTTGTTGACTGATCCCTTATGGAAAGTGAAATTGCTTTTAGTTTTGAAGTCATGAAATTTCATTTTTATCTTTCCTCCTTAAAAAAAATAGGGAAACTGAGGTTTTAGGAATTGCACTTCTCTCTGCTTTAGATTTGACATTGAGCATAAGAAGCAGGGTGTTTTATTTAATTCAATCGGTCGCGTGCAGTTTTAAATCTCTTCATGGACAAGGACGCTTATGCGGTTCTATCCTGAGCCAGTTAACATTTTTGGTCTGTTTATATTTTTAGCCTCTCACTTCAGTGTGCTGTTGAAATTGCTACATATTTGGGTACAAACAGAAAATCTCACTTTAGAGTCATGCAATGGCATGATGACACACAAACATATTAATATTTTTAGCTTTCACAGGTGCTATTACCTATGACACAGCCTTCTGGATCCATAGCACCTATTAGTTGATGGTTCAGATGCCTTCAGAAAAAATAGGAGGAAGTCATACTGTGAGCCTTTGGTCTATAAAGTCAGAGTACTTGCTGGGGGAGATGAATATATAAAAGAATTCCACAGTAACAGTTCTTTCCTTATCTTACTTATGTGAAAAGTATTTGTGATACAAATTCCAACAACTAACATGTAAACTGCATTTTTTTAATTTTAGAAAGAGATTTTCTATGTGTCATTGTACTGATTCTTAACATTTCCTGTGAGTTAGGAGGAATCTGAGTGATTATTCTGATTTAGAAGAAATTTAGAAGCTTCACTGGAGTTCTTGTTCATTGTTATATTCCCACAAAGATGGGTTCATGGGAAAAAAATTTGCTAAGTGATAAATGCAGCTCAGGGAGATTGAGTGGCTTGGGCCAAGGACACACAGGTATTCAGTGATGGGGGCAGAGCTCAGGTGTGAGGGTTTTGATTCCAAACCCCACATTCATCTTTGTAAAGCAGATGCCCCAACAAGGGCACCTGAAGTTGTGTTCAGTGGTAAGAGATAAGATGGAAAAATACGTTTGAAAGCTTAGAATGCATCTCTCTTAAGTTGAATGAAGGATTATTTTACAGCTAATACTAAGTTCCGATGCATTTGGATGGAAGTTTAAAAAGTCGGTTGGAGAGGCTTTGAGGACCATGGCGCTTTGGTGCTCACACATCACATCTCAGGGTCCTTAGACATAAAAGCACCTTTACATGGTGGGCTTCCCTGGTGGCTCAGCTGGTCAAGAATCCACCTGCAATGTGGGAGACCTGGGTTCGATCCCTGGGTTGGGAAGATCCCCTGGAGAAGGGAAGGGCTGCCCACTCCAGTACTCTGGCCTGGAAAATGCCATAGACTGAATAATGCATGGGGGTCGCAAAGAGTCGGACACGACTGAGCGACTTTGCCTTCCTCACTCACTCACTCACTCACATGGTGGGGACAGAGAGCCAGCTTTGCAGAAGCGTGTGCTCCGTGAAGGCGGAGTCCGTGCACATCTTGTTTCGTGTTATGTGTGGTGCCTGCTGGACGTTCAGTTAACGCTTGTTGACCGGACGAGGTCCAGGAAACTAACACAGTTGCTCTCAGTCAGTTTAGTGAAGGTCTTTCCAAAGGATTGCTCGTAACGTGGTTGACCATCATGCCATGTCCATGTCATCAGCATGATCAACGGGTTGAACTTCAGGCTGGCGGGACCTTAGTGATAACCTGTCTAGTCAGGCCTTTTAAACGACTGCTGCTTGGCCATCTGACATGGTGTCAGAGTGAGGATGGGCTGACCGTGGTCCTCTCTGCCCCTACTGTCGCCATGTCACCCCTAGAGTGCTTATGAGGACTCAGAAATGATCCCCTCTGCTGGAGACCCAGCGGCCCCAAGGTCGTTATGCACCCCACTGTGGTGGCCCCAAACACGCTGTGTGCAGGGCTACGTGCCCCGGTCCGTGAGCGCGGGGCTCGCCCCCAGCGTGGTGGCCCCCGTGTTGATAGTGGGTGCAGGGCTGAGACAGAACCTGAGCCCTTGGCCCGTCCTGAGCTCCTCTCTCCTCAGTCCCGCAGGCATCCCCACAGGACTGGTGTCTGAACCGTCTGAGCGCAGCGTGTCTCTGCGTTTCTGATTTGCTCTTCCCAGGTTGCGCGGTTCTGGGTTTCCATCTTGAATTCAAGATTGAGACTGGCCAGGCCTCACTGGTAATTTGTGAATGTGTCTGGATGGACCTAGTGGCTGTCATACAGAGTGCAGTAAGTCAGAAAGGTCAAAGCAGATAGCGTGTATTAATGCCGATATGTGGAATCTAGAAAGATGGTGTGGATGATCTTATCGGCAAAGCAGAAACAGAGACCCAGGCGCAAAGAACACACACGTGGGTACCAGGGGGAGTGTGGTGGGTGGGGCGAGGGCGAGCTCGGGACTGAAGTGCAAATAGATGACAAGTGAGAGCCTCCTGTGCAGCACGGGGATCGCTCCTCAGCGTTCTGTGGGGACCTAAATGGGAGGAAATTCAGGAAAGAGGGGAGACGTGTGCATATAACTGATTCACTTTGCTGTACAGAAGAACCTGACACAGCATGGTGAAGCATCTGTAGTCCAATAAAAATTAAGAACGTTTAAAAGCATTCTGGAAGTACCACGTTCTCTCAGCCCGTCTGTAAGCTTTCTGCTGACCCGGGCTCAGGGGCTGCGTCCTAGAGCTGGGTGTGGGTGCTCTCCCGTGACGCGCCTCTCCTTAAGGCGACGGAGGAGGAAGGAAAAGGCTGTTTGATTGCCCACCTGAAGCTTCTGTCTTCAAGGTGACTGCAATTAAAGAGAAAAAAGCTGTGACTAAACTTCTCACATGCATCATGAGAGTCCCTCACGTGCCAGGCCTCAGTGACGGTCCTGCCCCTTAGAAGAGAAGGTGAAGCCCAGGACCCCTGTCTTCAAGGAGCTCACAGACCAGAGAGTCCAGCCAGCTAGTGCCAGCGGCGGAAATGTAGGTGGTTACGACACAACAGGATGAGGTCTGGGACAGGGGGTGTCCAGGGTCCCTCTGGGACCGTGGGAGCCACAGAGAGACGTGAGTGACTCTGCCTCTGAGGGCCCTCTGAGCTGGGCTTGGAAGACGTTTACTCAGGAAGGAGGACCGTGAAGGGAGGCGATGCCTTTCAGAGATAAGAGCAGGCAGAGAGACCTGAAGCTGGGACACAGCAGAGCATGTTCAGGAAAGTCCGAGTTGTCCTGCAGTCCATTGGTCTTCAAGTGTCCTGCTTGCCTGTCCATACCCGTGCAGGTATTCTGAGCACAGATTCCCCCCAGCGTCAGCACATTGCCCGTGATACCCATGGGCAGCTGTATGGATGCGTTATGCAGATCGTAAACCTATCCCCAAAGTAGAAAGGTAAAAGAATCCTTGTAAAGTGGGATAAATACAGATGTTCTGGTATCGTCTAGCCACACCCCAAAGGATGGTCTTAGGTTCCTCCTGTGGAAGCTGCTGTCTAGACTCTCAGCCCCACAAGGGAAGTTGGGCTTTTGTCCTTCTCACGGCTGTTTCTCCCCCACCTGGCGCTGTTTCTTGCATTACTGGGTACCCAACAAGTACTTGCTGGTCTGTTGATTTTTCAGTGTCACTGGAGAGTAAGCCTCCCTGATAGCTTCCCTTGTGGCTCAGCTGGTAAAGAATCTGCCTGCAATGCGGGAGACCTGGGTTCGATCCTGGGTTGGGAAGATCCCCTGGAGAAGGGATAGGCTACCCACTCCAGTATTCTGGCCTGGAGAATTCCAAGGACGGTGTAGTCCCTGGGGTTGCAGAGTCGGGCACCACTGAGGGACTTAAACATTCATTGGAGAGTGAGCCTGAGGTGGTGAACTGGTGACAAACGCCCCCTGGCTTTCCCGAAGGAGGACCTTGGTGGGTTTTCCCAGGACCCGAAGTGGAACGCCAGAGCTTCGGTTCGAGCGCTGACTCCCGCCGTTTGTCTTAGGGGGGCAAGCTCCTCTCAGAACTTTTCTGTGCCTCCCAGGGCATCTGTGCTGTTCGGCAGGGGCAGCACTGTTCTCGCCTGCCCCGTGGCGCTGGCAGTGAGTCACTAATTGGAGTGGCCCTGGCAGCGCCTGGCGCTGACGAAGGGTCTATCAGAGTGGCACACAGCCCTTGGATGAGCAGGCGGGCAGAGGGAGGGCCGTCCTCCCACCAAGGCTCTTGCGGGTCATGACAGCAACATCAAAAGCACATTTTCTGTTTTGACTTTCAAGAATAAGGATTTGTGATCTCCTAGCCCCAGAACTGTCTTTTTCACATGGCAGCACACAGAACAGAAGGTCTGTCCCAGTCCTTGCAGCCAATAAATGAATTTAAACGGGACTTAAGGCAGTGTATGAACTTTTTAAAAAGCACAATTATCATTTTATTATGGATTAGTTAAAATTACAGGGTAGGGGAGGGATAAATTAGGAGTTTTGGATTAGCAGATACTGCTGTGTACAACAAGGTCCTGCTGGATTAGTTAAAATTACAGGGTAGGGGAGGGGTAAGTTAGGAGTTTTGGATTAGCAGATACTACCGTGTACAACGAGGGCCTGCTGTATACTATCGGGAACTACAGTCAATACTTTGTAATAAACCATAATGGGAAAGAATATGAAAAAGAATTGGTATATACATGTATAAGTGAATCACTCTGCAATATACCAGAAACTAACACGACATTGTTAAATAAAGTATGCCTCAATTTTAAAAAAAGATTATATACTTATATGTATATATAGAATACAGATTTCTTCTGCATATTTCAGAAGAACCCAGATATACCTTTTTTTAAATCTCTTCCTCCCAGAAAAATTTCTTATACACATGGCTGCTGATTATATTTTATCC
The DNA here is from genome assembly GCF_027580195.1 of Bos mutus. Taxonomy (NCBI): domain Eukaryota; kingdom Metazoa; phylum Chordata; class Mammalia; order Artiodactyla; family Bovidae; genus Bos; species Bos mutus. Next base: position 954,762 of record NC_091630.1, on the reverse strand, counting down.
TTAGGTAATCAGCCTACAAATATTTATTGACAGCCTGTGGGGCCCGCTTTTGTTTGCATTGGAAAAGCTGTCAAGAAATAAACAGGATGATTCTTGCACCAAGAAGGCAAATTTTAGGTAGAGAAATAGAGTAGGAGTCCATGAATAAATGGAGGATAATTGAACAAAATACCATGAAGAACTCTGGGAAATTAAAGCCACAGTTTAAAAAGGAGAGCTCCCCATGATCTCGAAAAGGACTCGATGGCTTCGTGGGACGAGAGGGAAGATGAGTAGGTTTTGTGGAAGTGGGAAGGCAGAAGATGGATTCTGGGCAGCGGGAAAACCACAGTTAAAGAAACGGGGCTGTCAGTCCAGGACGGCTGAAGACACTTCCCCGGGTGGCTGGAATAGGCAGGGAGCCATTCCTAGAAGTCGGGTGTTCAGGAGGAGGAGCTGGTCGGCAGGGAAGGTGATGAGAGTGCGTGTGTGCTGAGGGGTGGGCGTGTGCAGGGTGGGAGAGAGAAAGGCGGGAGCCTTGAAGTGACTTGTGTCCAGCACGTTCTGTGTATGTTGAGTTTGGTGGAGACCCAGCGAGGGGCTAGACTCTGGACAGTGCAGCTGGGAATGGATGGACGCCCTTGTCCCCTCGGTGCCCCCGAACTAGAGTCAAGAGAGGGCTCAGAGGCATCGATGCCGATTCTGGAATCAACTCTGAAGCTTGGAAGTGCCGTGGGATATAAAGTAAGATGATAGAACATGCCAAAAACACGCATATCCTCAGTGCAAGTACGCTTTATTTCTGGCTCTGAGTTTTTCGCTCCTTTTTGTTAACCCAGGATGCTCACCTTTCTTTTGCTCACCTCCTGACCTTCAACTCATGTTTTCAACAAACGGCAGAATAAGCATCATATGAAATGAAAGTTCAGCCATCTGCTGTGAGACTCAGGCGTGGTGGCACATTACAAAGGCAAGTGGAATGCATGCTCAGGTCTGATCGCCGCGCTGCTGGCACGAGCAACAGCAGTAGTCCCTCCGATGTGATGCTGGGCTTCAGCCTTTGGTACACGAGTCGTCAGGGCTTCTTCCCAGGTGGCTCAGTGGCAAGGAATCTGTGTGCCAATGCAAGAGGCTCGGGTTTGATCCCTGGGCCAGGAAGATCCCCTGGAAAAGGGAAAGGCAACCCGTTCTAGTATTGTTGCCTGGAAAATCTCATGGACAGAGGAGCCTCATGGGCTTCAGTCCACAGGGCTGCGAAAGAGTTGGATGCGACTTAGCGACTAAACAACAATGACACAATTCCCTGTGGAAAGTTTCACTGGTTGAGTTTGGTTTGGGTAGGGGCTTCGGAGAAGGCAATGGCAACCCACTCCAGTACTCTTGCCTGGAGAATCCCATGGGCGGAGGAGCCTGGTCGGCTGCAGTCCATGGGGTCGCGAAGAGTCAGGCACGACTTCACTTTCACTTTCATGCATTGGAGAAGGAAATGGCAACCCACTGCAGCGTCCTTGCCTGGAGAATCCCAGGGACGGGGGAGCCTGGTGGGCTGCCGTATCTGGGGTCGCACAGAGTCGGACACGACTGAAGTGACTCAGTGGTAGTCTTTCTCCTATTTTTTTATTTGCTGCAATGACCATGCTACCTAGTTTCCTAAATCTTCTCTGAACATTTAATACAAAGAAAGGGTAAGCCCCTGCTGCTGCTGCTGCTGCTGCTAAGCCGCTTCAGTCGTCTCCGACTCTGTGCGACCCCATAGACGGAAGCCCACCAGGCTCCCCCGTCCCTGGGATTCTCCAGGCAAGGACGCTGCAGTGGGTTGCCATTTCCTTCTCCAATGCATGCATGCATGCTAAGGCAACAGCCCACCAGGCTCCTCTGTCCACGTGATTCTCCAGGCAAGAGTACTAGAGGGAGAAAGACTAGAGGAAGCAAGATTCTTTGTTGTGGAGAAGAGTTTTGGACATAATCGTGATAGTCCAGGAAGGACTGTAAAGTGTCATGCTGCTCTGAACTCAGACGTATTGTTTAATCTTATTTGTTCAGTAGCTTATGTTCACCAACTATTGTATTAATTATATCCAGATGATTCTTTTTTTATTATTAAATGAACACAAAACCCTACTGTTTGGTTTATATTAGATCCCTTTATTAAAATGCATATTTAGGGATTTCCCTGGTGAATCATGGGTAAGACTATGTGCTCCCAATGCAAGGAGCCCAGGTTCCATCTCTGGAGGGAAATTCAGATCCCAGATGCTGTTTCTAAGTACACGCACCACAACCAGAGAAGCTTGTGAACCTGAAGAAAACCAGAGAAGCTTGTGAACCTGAAGAAAACCCAGCACAACCAAAATAAATAAATAATTAAAAACAAAACAAAATGCATATTTAATTGTTTAGTCTGAACCCCTCTTATTCTGGGCTGGTTCCACTTTCTGTCTGCAACTCCTCCCTTAAAGCAACGGACCTGAAAACCTGAGTGGCTGTTGAATCAAAGAGCAGTCTAATCAAATTGCACATTTATCCCATCATTACATAATCGGTGGGAAAGGTACAAGTCTGATGAACGGGGCCTGACTTGCAGGACCTTGTAAGTTTTCTCAAGGACCAAACCAAATAATTTAACATCTCAGACACTCACAGGACAGACACTGTGATGCAAATGAGTCCCCTGGGAACAGACTCAGGCTTAAACACAGGCCAACAACTGGGACTCCCCTGGTGGTCCAGTGGCTAAGACCCTGTGCTTCCAGTGCAGGGAGGCTCAGGTGTGATCCTTGACTCGGGGGACTAAGATCCCACATTCCCCTTGGCCAAAATTAATAAATGAACATGCTGCTGCTGCTGCTAAGTCGCTTCAGTCGTGTCCGACTCTGTGCGACCCCATAGACGGCAGCCCACCAGGCTCCCCCGTCCCTGGGATTCTCCAGGCAAGAGCACTGGAGTGGGTTGCCATTTCCTTCTCCAATGCATGAAAGTGAAAAGTGAAAGTGAAGTCGCTCAGTCGTGTCCGACTCTTCATGACCCCATGGACTGGAGCCTACCAGGCTCCTCCGTCCATGGGATTTTCCAGGCAAGAGTACTGGAGTGGGGTGCCATCGCCTTCTCCGATAAATGAACATAAACCCCACTAATTCCCAGAGCGCAGGTGTCATTTGCTTGCTGGTGCCTAGAACGAGAATTTGTTGTGTTGGCTTCACTTCCTAGCCCCACGCACACAGTAAGCAAACTCTGGGATGGAAAGACGCTAGACACAGGCGCAGTAGCAGAGTGAGTTTAAACTAGGAACGGCCTTTCAGAGACCTGGAATCTTGATGATGTTCAGAGTCCACTTTGAGCTTCGCTTCCTTGCCTCTGGTCACCTAATTAATTGTGTGACTTTAGGGTGGGAAGGCCAGTGCAGTTCAAGTGATAGGCGTCAGGAGAATGTGGCTGAGAGCTGGCAGGATCTCTAGGCATCTGGCTATCTTTAGAAGATACTGTCTTCGTGTAATGAGTGCTGCAGTTCATAAGTAGCCACAGGTGTTTGGAACCATGTTAGCATTTGGGGCTCTAAATAGAGTTTGGAAAGTTTTCAGACTCTTTGTATAATCATCAACGGACTTTAAATACCTGTTCATCCACCACAGCAAAACAAGGAGTTGGAGAGAAGATCGAGTATTGGGGGTACTTAAAAAATAATGGAGGACCCTTGAAAAACATAAATATGTGTGGGGGAGGGTGGGGAGAAGGGACCCTGCTTTGTTTAGGGTGGAGAACCAACAAGGACCTGCTGCCCAGTACAGGGCGCTCTGCTCAATGCTGTGTGGCAGCCGGGATGGGAGGGGGGTTTGCGGGACGAGGGATACGTGGGTGTGCATGGCTGAGGCCCTGGTCCACCTGAAACTGTCTCAGCATCGTTAATCAGCTATACTCCAGTATAAAATAGTTTTAAAAAAGAACTAATTTGGATGCCAATAAAGTTTGATTAAATTATATATATATATAAAAGAAATTAAAGGACCAAAGTAGAGGATTGTTGTAACTTCCTCTTCTTCCTTATGACAAGTTTCATAATTTGTGTTTTCCTAAAAGTCTGGATGTTTAGACCAGCTTTTCTCACTCATTGTAATGTTGTGTGAGGCATCTTGTTTTCATGTTTTATCTCTCTTGTAATGTGTCTAGCTTTGTTTTCTCAGTTTTGTTTTAGTTCATGACTTACGTATTTATCGGCATTTCTAATAAATTACTCCTGAATTTATCATTAAAAAAAAGAAAAGAAAAATGTAAGTAAGCAATAACACTACGGATACAACCACTGATATAACCAGCTAGTCATGCAGGAATATCCTTACTAACGCATGAGGGTGGATGTACTCTACTACTGTGGTATCCTGGTACGTGAAATATCGTAAGGTCTAGATATGACACATAGCTTTGCCACTTGGAAACTATTAGTGGCCAGTTCTAGCCGCCAGAGTAAACTTTCTTCTCGTCTACAGATAGGGATTCATCACCTCTCCCCTAGCCACCTCCCATGGCCGTTTGCAAAATCAAATAAGATGAAGAGTATGGAAATCACTGATCAGCCACGATGTGCTCAGCATATGGCTTTATTATTATGGAGAACCACGTTGGGACTCAGACACTCGTATGCGCGAGTCAGCACCAAGGGCCTGTCTCAGGGGCAGCGTAGCCCCTTCTTGGCTTTGGGGGATGGTTTGCTGCACTTCCACCCTCTTCTCTCTGACCCTCAAACAGTCTGAGTGAGCTGAAACCCAGGTAAGTGTGGGTCTAGGTACATGGGGTTGTGTGCACCAAAGGCAACAAACACCAAGTGTGTTCAGCACCCAGAGTGGTACACAAGGAGCCTGAACTGTATCGAGTACCTGCAAGGGCCACTGTGTCAAGACAGGCAGTCCCAGGCAAGAACACTGGAGTGGGAATCCTCCTCCTCCTCCAGGGGGTCTCCCTGACCCCGGGATCGAGTCCTGCGTCTCTTGCATTGGCAGGCGGGTTCTCTACCACTGAGCCACTTGGGAAGCCCAAGGAACAGTTGACTCCCTCCCATTGAGTGTTTCTCAGCAGCTTTCTTGTGACCTTTTATTGTCTCCTGATTGTGTGTGTGAAAGTGAAGGTTGCTCAGTCGTGTTCGACTCTTTGCGACCCCATGGACTATGCAGTCCATAGGATTCTCCAGGCTAGAATACTGGAGTGGGTAGCCTTTCCCTTCTCCAGGGGACCTTCCCCACCCAGGGATGGAACCCAGGTCTCCCGAATTGCGGGTGGATTCTTTACCGGCTGAGCCACCAGGGAAGCCCAAGAATACTGGAGTGGGTAGCCTATCCCTTCTCCAGGGGATCTTCCCAACCTAGGAATCAAACCAGGGTCTCCTACGTTGCAGGCGGATTCTTTACCAGTTGCGCCACCAGGGAAGCCAGTGTGTGTGTGTCTGTTTATGTCACTGCACGTGGAATTATCAGTATTCTCTGTCTCTCTCTAATATAAATGTTTTAAAAGGAAGGCTGTATGACTTGTTTATGGCTGTTTTCCCTTCTTCATGTCTGTGCTTTGTCACCTTTTCCCCATGATAGAGCTGCCTTGGCCCTTGGCATCTCAGGACTTGAGTGAACATGGGGCCTTCAGGTTTGGCTCCTTGGGGCTGCAGATGCTGTGGCCTTCTCCCGACTCCCCTCCTGTCTGGTGGTCTGGCTCCTCCATCCATGGATACCCAGGGGGCCCCAGCCACTGGCCTGAGCCCTTCCTGCCCAGACCTGCCTGGATCCTGGCAACAGACAGACCTGGAGCTAAAACCAGACCCCTGCTGTTTGCACGTTCTGTGAAGGATGGCGTGGACTCTTCCTGAGGGGGGAGCTGCTTCACGTTTCTTTTCCAGGGAACCAAACACACACAGATGGTCCAAGTACCCCTTCATGTTCATGGAGAGGCAGGGGAGGAACGCTCTGAAGTACTGCCCAGTAAGGGCAACCTGGATGGTCTGCAGCCAGTAAAGGACCCAGGACTGGAGACTCAAATCTACACTCTGTTCCATGGTCAGATTTCTCTCTGTCCAGCTAAAAGCAAAGATGAAACCCAGGCTCGTATTCTGAGCATCATTTACCGTTAGCCTTGTCCTAGACGCTTTGGGAAATGTGAAGGGAGGAGGTAGTTTTTTCCTCATTCCATTTGTGCTGTAAGTAATATGAAACAGTGTAAGGGCAGACCTGAGCGTCGTAGAAAATGTCACAGAGGCGTCGAGGGCAGCAGGCCATGTCCAGTGGTTGCGAGAAGACATTACAGAAAGAGATCGAGTTGAGCTAGGCTTTAACAGATCCTGAAAAAGGAAGAGCATAAATCTAGAGGCAGAAAGGAAGGCGATGCATTTGCTGAAACAGGAAATAGATGAAAAGGAAAAGCCTGTCGGATAGATTCAGTTTTAACTGGATTGGGAGGATTATGGAGACTGCGACCGGGGTGTGTGTGTGTCCTGCACACACAGGACACAACATTTTCATTTGAAGAAGAAACTAGTCTGTGCTAAGCCGTTGTTCAAGCTATGCCTGGTATGCAGTTGGAGCTCCATAAATGTACATTGGTTGAGTCTTTCACAAGCCCCTCAGCTGAAAGCTGCCTCCACCATAACCACAGATGTCCCTGACAACATTTTGGAGGGCTCTTGGAGTATTTCTAAGTAATACTCTGTTTTATCTGTTCCCTGTTGTAGACCCCGACACACAAAGCCTGTAGCAGTTGGGCAGCTTCCGCATCTGTCTTGGGAGCTGAAAATAGATGCTGGTAACCCTAGACGGGGTTTGGACAGCCTGCTTAGCACAGGATTCGCTCTGATATGTTCATCCTCACTTGGAAGCCTGAAGGAAATGAAATTTGCTATTTTCTGCTCTTCAGCCTTGTGGTTTGTGGCAGATCTTTTCAGTACAAAATGTGCCCCAAAAGTCCTGTTCTATTTTGATCTGGTGAGTGGGGATTTACCCTGGAGGCTCTTCAGAATGTCCATTAAAAAAAACCAGAGAAGTTAAGAGACAAAGGAAGTTTAGCGATAAAGCTGGTCAGCTTCCTCCTTTTCTGGATTAGCAAATGGAAGTCCTAAGTTGGTTAGAGCTTTCCTCTGGGTTGTGTTCAGTTCAGTAGCTCAGTCGAGTCCAACTCATTGTGACTCCACGGACTGCAGCACGCCAGGTCTCCCTGTCCATCACCAACTCCCGGAGCCCACTCAAACTCACGTCCATCGCATCGGTGATGCCATCCAGCCATCTCATCCTCTGTGGTCCCCCTCTGTCTAGGTCACGCTACCTGGACGGGAACCCCACACACTAGGGTTCTGGTGGCCTCACACCTCCCAGCGCCAACACAGCACCTGGCAGCCGCGAATCCACCCCCGGGACAAAGGAGCAGCTGGCGTCTGAGCCCCGCTTCTGCTCTGAGCGGCCTTTTCCCTAGCCGGACCAGCCCTTTCCTCCTGTTTCCTCAAAGTCACGAGTTTGCGGGGATTCCTGGCGGTGCAGTGGTTAGGGCTTCGCCCTTTCCCCGCCGTGGACCTGGGTCTGGTCTCTGGTGGGAGATCTACGATCCCAGGAGGGGTGCAGTGAGGCCTAAGAAAAGCGTCGCGCACCTTCCTTCTAAACTCCCTCCCCATGGACACGGGGCAGGCTCACAGCTATCATTTATATTTGCTGTCAGCTGGTTACAGGTAACGTGAGGGAGCTTGTTGCCTGTTTCTCAGCCAGAGACCTGTCTTTAAAAAGAAAGAAACTTTGCACACCTTATTGGGTGGAAGACCCTGCTCCTCCTCAAACAGGAGCGGGCATCGGCGAACAGGTGGGGAGACGTTTAAAGGAAGGGGGGCCCTGCAGGTCGGGTGGTGAGACCGCCCGAGTGAAGTCTCCATTAAGGTGTTGAGGAGGTGCGACCCACAGGATCACTTCCTGACTCCCCAGCGAAGGCACCCCAGGGCCTGGAAACGCCCGCGGAAAGTATGTCCCCCTCTGACCCCACCCCGTCCCCGCCCCCCAAGTCTGGGCTCAGCTGACGGCCACGGCCCTCCCCGCCTCCCATCACCCTTTCCTTCCTTTTATGCCCCAGCCCCGTGTTGGTTCTGTTCCCCTCCAACCCAGTGGTTCACAGAGGTGCCCCCTAAAGCCGCAGCAGCGTCAGCGTGCCTTCGTTAGCGATGCTGCCCCCTGCGTTGACCCCCGGACCTGCTGCCTCAGAAGCTCGCAGGTGCCGCCCGGCCTCCTGTGGCCCCCCAAGGCCTCCAGGTGACCTTCACGGAGGGTGTCCCTGCCCCTTCCTGCGCTCACCTGCTCTCACTTGAATCTGCCTCAGTCTGCACGTCACCCAGATTGTATTGTTTATATTTCAGTGGGGAGCGGGGTTTTGCGTGTGTGTGCGCGCGCGTGCGCAGTCATGTCTGACTGCAACCCTGTGGACAGTAGCCCGCCAGGCTCCATGATCCATGGGATGTCCCAGTGAGAATACTGGAGCGGGTTTCCGTATCCTCCTCCAGGGATCTTCCTGACACGGATTGAACCCGCGTCTCTGTGTCTCCTGCATTAGCAGGTGGATTCTTTCCCACTGTGCCGCCTGGGAAACCCAGGAACCATATACTGAACAATGTTTTAGTTACTATCTCATGATCTTTTGTACTTAATTTTCATGCGCATTGCTTTTCCTCAGGGAAGATGTTTTCGGTTTTCAAGATTGAATATTCTGAAGGGATGCAGTGGTCTGGGTGTTGGCAGAGATGACTCGCAGGCTCTCGCAGACAGGGTCCAGGCCATCGGTGACAGAAGTGCTCCTTGTCACTTCTGTGGCCGAGTGGAGAGTCTGCCTGTCTGCGCAGGAGGAAGGGGTTCAATCCCTGGTCTGGGAGGATCCCGCGTGTCTGAGAGCAAGGCAGCCCACGCGTCCCAACCCCTGAGCCTGCATGCTAGACCCCGGGCACCCACGTGCCCTGACCCGAGAGCCCCTGAGCCCACACGCCCCAACCCCTGAGCCCCCGAGCCCACGCGCCCCAACCCCTGAGCCCCTGAGCCCACGTGCCCCAACCCCTGAGCCCCCGAGCCCATGCACCCCAACCCCTGAGCCACTGAGCCCCGTGCCCCAACCCTTGAGCCTACGCGCCCCAACCCCTGAGCCCACGTGCCCTGACCCCTGAGCCCCCGAGCCCACGCGCTCCAATCCCTGAGCCCAGAGCCGCCAAACCCACGTGCCCCGACCCGAGCCCAGAGCCCCCAGTCCACATGCCCCGACCCCCAAACACCCGAGCCCACGTGCCCCGACCCCTGAGCCCCGAGCCCACGCACCCCGATCGCTGAACCCAGAGCCCCCAAGCCCACCTGCCCTGACCCCTGAGCCCCCGAGCCCACATGCCCCGAGCCCTAGAGTGGGCTCCACAACCAGCGAAGCTGGCAAGTGAGAAACCTGCACCTGCAGCTGGAGAGCAGCCCTGCCCACCCCAACTAGAGAAACCCCCGAGCAACAGTGAGGACCCAGCACAGCCAGAAGTGAATAAATAAACTTAGTTTAAAAAATGAGTAGGAAATTAGGTTAAAAAAAAAAAGCATACCTTGACAGGGCACTGGATTAGCGGCAGCAGGTTCGCGGCTGCCCTGCTGTGGAGGTCAGCAGGCGGCCTGGTCTCCAAGGCTGGAGAGGCAGGACTCTAAGGCTGAACTTGCAGCAGGGAAAACACAGGCAGGTCATCTCATTTCTCCGTCTGTTTTCCCGTCTGTGAAACAGCGATACTGGGGGCGGCTTGAACTAGATGGCTGGGAGTTTCTTGCCAGTTAAAATCAGTGATTTTAGTTATCAGTTTGGTTGAGACCTTAAAGAGGTGGCGTGGGTTCTCACAAACCCCATGGAAAGCAAGGCTGAGATGTGTGTTCAGGGCGTGACCGAACGCCTTCTCACCTTCGGTTCTCTCTCCTCTTCCCTGGGGCTCAGACAGTAAAGAATCCGCCTGCAGTGTGCGAGACCTGGGTTCAGTCTCTGGGTCGGGAAGATGCCCTGGAGAAATGGCTAACCCACTCCAGTGTTCTTGCCTGGAGAATCCCATGGACAGGGGAGCCTGGCGGGCTACAGTCCATGGGGTCACAAAGAGTCGGACAGGACTGAGTGACTAAACTTTTACCCAAGAAGAAGGTGCTTAACAAAGAGCAGCCTCGTCTCCAGCAGTTGCTAACCCAGCCCAATCATCCTGGGATTCAGTCCCAGAGACAGGAAGCAACTTCAATTCAAAGTCCTGCATCCATACTAGAAAACAGTGGTCGTCAACTGAGGATTGCGTTTGTTCTAAAAACCAACTGAAGTGCATATTTAGTGGTGTTTTGATGGGGCTTCTGGCACAATCTGACAAAATATATTACATGATAGTAAAAACAGCAGTAAGAGTTGACATTTATTGAGACCTTAGTGTGTGCTCAGCGCTTAACATAATCTCTCATCTCATTCTCACAGTATGAGACATACATTTATTTCCATTTTATAGATGAGAAAGTTGAGGCACTGAGAAGGTCAGTGCTTTGCCCATCGTTACACAGCAGGTAATGACTGTGACTTGGATTTGAGCCCTGGTCGGTCCAGTTCCACAGCTCTGCTGTGAGTGATGATGAACAGTGAATCAGGAAGGCAGGAGTGGAATTTGGGAACTAATGCAATTGAGTCTCTATTCCTGCCTGAAAGGTATATTTTCTTTCTCTCTTTTTCTCTTCTTTGGCCATACCACGCTGCATGCAAGGTCTTCGTTCTCCGACCAGGGACCGAACCCATGCTCCCTGCAGTAGAGATGTGGAGCCTTAACAGTTGGCCCACCAGGGGAGTCCCACTCGCTGCCACCTGAACAGCACCGTTTATTGGGCCTGTGCCAAGTCTTGGGGAACAAGGATGAAGGACGGGACGTGATGTTTGCCCTGGTTTGCAAACTGCTGTTCTTTGTAACGAGCAGAGCTCTGTGTTTCGGGAGGAAGGTGCCAGGATGTGGTCCCCTCTCGTTACAGAGGGGTGCCATGGGGCCAGGCGGCCGGGGTCAGAGCCACCCCAGAGCAGGACCAGCGGACTCGGGGCCCAGCGCCGGTCCTGGGAGTCCCTCTGTGTCCTTGGTGAGTTCCGTGGACCGTTCTGGGCTTGTTTCTTCACCTGTAAAATGGCACCTCGAGGCCTGATTCTGCTGGGTACGGTGTGTAAACAAATAATGATATGTTTGGGAAAAGTCTTGGAGCTTCTTGGAAAGGCACTTTGCAAGCTAGAAGAGTACCCTTCTTGGGACTCATTAGAGGAAAAAATCAGAACTTGAGAGGCTGATATTGCTTCTTACTCCTTGGAACTGGAGACCTCCTAGGAAAATGCTCACGCGGAGGAAGAATTCAGCAAGAAATCTCAGCTCTAAGGAGATAGGGGAGGCTGACAGGGACCTTCCTGCCCTGACCTTGTGTTCACATCTTATCTCAAGGATGAGATGAGGGTTCAGAGGCCGTGTTAGCGCTTACGCACGCATCAGTAGGAGTGTTTGCTAACGGGACCTCGTTGTTAACCCATTCTGCATACAACTGAGTCATTTTGCTGTAACTAACACAACATTCTAATTCAGCTATACTTCAAAAAAGAATTAAAAAAGCAAAGTGTGTGTTGGGGGATTCCCTGACAAGCCTTGGGTTAAGACTCTGGGCTTCCACTCCAGGGGGCAGGGGACATGGGTTTGATCCCTGGTCTGGGAACTAAGATCCCGTGTGCTGTGTGCTTGGCACAGCCAGAAACAACGGCAGGTTTTTGTTACGTGTCCCGAATGAGCTGATGCTGACTCTCTGGGTAGCATAGGTCGCCGAGTCTGCTTCTGGCCCTTGGGGCATACCATGTTAATTATACAACACTGGCTCGAGGCAGTCGTGAAGACAACGTGCTGGCTGCTTTTGTAGCCCGTCTGTGATCCCCGTCTGTATTTACGGGTAGTATCTGTGCGCTGTATGAATCGCGTGCACTTTCGCCTTCCCGTGGTGTTCTAGCACGACTGCAATGTTTCCTCTTTTTAGCCTGTATGAGCATAATAGGCAGAAGACAGGTGCTTCTGTTTAAAGTTGATGGCATGGAATGCTCTGTAAACGTGGAAATTAGATCTGGGTTCAAATCCTAATCCCACTCTCTATTTTTAAACCATTGCTTTGCTGTCTGATTTTTTTTTAGCATTTTATTTATTTATCGGCCACGCTTGGTCTACTTGCCGAGCTCAGCTGTCCTCTAGCTGCGCTGAGCAGGGCCGCCCGCTCGCTGCACAGATTCTCATCTCCGAGCACCAGCTCTAGGAGCACAGGCTCGGTTACCCTGCAGCGTGTGGGAGCTTCCTAGACCAGGGATTGAACCCGTGTTCCCTGCGTGGACAGGAGGATTCTTAACTACTGAATCGCTAGGGAAGTCCTCCTGCTCTTTATTAAAAATCTAGCTTGAGCACATTAGGACTTCCTTGATAGCTCAGTTGGTAAAGAATCTGCCTGCAAGGCAGGAGACTACAGTTGGATTCCTGAGTCGGGAAGATCCCCTGGAGCAGGGAAAGGCTACCCACTCCAGTATTCCTGGGCTTCCCTGCTGGGTCAGCTGGGAAAGAATCCGCTGATCCCTGGGTTGGGAAGATCCCCTGGAGGAGGAAAAGCCTACCCACTCCAGTATTCTGGCCCAGAGAATTCCATGGACTGTATAGTCCATGAGGTTGCAAGGAGTCGGACACGACTTTCACTTTGAGCACATCACTGCACCTCGGGAGCTTGCTTCCTTATCTGTCACATGATTATGACAATGCCTGCCTGATTCACAAGGGGTGTGAAGCATTAGTGGTGTTATTTCTGCTAACAGTCTTCATCATGATTTCAAGTGCAGTCCCTGATACATGGGACTCGGAGTCAGGCAGGCTTCCTCCCCGGTGTGTTCACCATCTCAGTTCGCTGCGGTGACAAGACACACAGCATCCATGGGACTTGGCTTGGACTGACTTGACATGGGCTGTGAAAGGGCTCTGTGTAGACCTATGACTCAGACTTTGTTCCTGATTCATAGACTCCTGAAAAGGGGTCTTGCTGATGGAACGATTGACATCACCACCAGAGAAGATGGCCACTGCAGCTTCTGCATTGTGTGCGCGTGCGCGCGGTCTCAGACCAATTCCTTCTGGCTCCACAGATCACACATACTCTCTTTACATTAACCGGTTCTGGTTTTTTTAAGTATAGAGTCTTTTTCTATTGCAGTAAAATATACACAACATGTTTTAAACATGTTAACCGTTTAAAAATGTGCAGTTCAGTAGCGTGAAGTCCGTTACACTAACCAGTGCTCTGTCTATCACCATCTGTATCGTTCCCTCGTTCTCGTCAGGCTGAGAGGGAGAAGCACAGCTACATGAGATGTCTATTGTGACCCCGTTTCCCGGAAGTGTACGTACACAGCTGCGTGTGGACGTCCTGGATTCTTTGCGAGAACACGGAAACAACTGTTTGTACTGCGTCCCTTTGGAAAGTGGGCTTGGGCTTCGCTGGCCGCCCAGTGGTTGACCTCACCTCTCCATGCAGGGGTGCGGGCTCTGTCCCTGGTCTGGTCGCTATGATCCCACAAGCCTCGTGACCAAAATCAATAAAAGCCAAGTCATAAAACAGAGACACTCACTAGTGTAACAAATTCAGTGAAGGGTTTAAAAATGGTCCACATCAAAAAATATTTATCTTAAAAGAAAAGAGGGTCAAGGAATTTCAAAACCCTCCCGAAGTAAAACCGATAGTCTAGTGCACGCCCTCACCCGTCTCCTGCTTCAGCAAGTATCAGTTCATCACCAGGCACCCAGCTTGAGGTTAGGCACTTTTGAAATTTTTTAATCTACCAAGGGCATGGATTTGTTTGGTCATTTGAATTTTTAATTATAAAATAAATCCAGACACGAAAAGACAATGCAGTGTGTTAGCTTCCATTGGTTCCTGTCTTATTTTCTTATCCTTTTAGACTTGGGACCTTTCAAGGGCGGGTGAGTAAGCGTGATTTCCTCTGAATTCTCCAGTCCCCAAGGACAGACACTGGCCGTTCCTGGACATCTGGAAGGGACAATAGCTGGGCTTGAAAGCACATGGATGTCAGTGCTGTTGCCCGGGTCCCCAGGCTCGCGCAGTCAGCCACACCGTTCTGCTGGCTGTGTGTTTTAATTAGACTGTTTACTTGGGCTGAGATTTATGACGCTGTTTCTAAATGAGAGCATGTGGTTTCCAGCTCTCTTTGTTCTCTGAGCCCTGCAACCCGCTGCAGTTTTCCACGAGCTGCTTTTTTGAAAAACAATTTCTGCCTTTCTTATCTGATGGACGGTAATTTCGTAGGGATTATTAGCACCCTGCGCTGTTAGCGTTTGTTCTCCTGGAGCTAGAAGAGGAAATTGTCAGGTGGCACTTTCAGCAGCTGGTTCGCTGGCCGCGAATAGAATATTACAAAATCACCTTGATTCTAAGGCCTGTGAACCAGCTGTCTGAAATGAATGATGGGAAGGTGGCTTTTGTATTTAAATTCTCCAGCCGGTGGCATAGAAAATGCAGTTAAAACAGAGATTCTCCTTCCCAGGAGTTCAATGTGGATTGATTTGGACTCTTCTTCAGAAGACTCTTCTGCCCCATGCATCTCAAGGCTCAGGGTGTGATTTTTCCCATCAGTGAGGCTCTGTGCCCTGCCGTGTACTAGGCACTGGAATTAACAAAACAAATCAGCAGCTCTCCCCTAGCATCCCTCACTCCCTCTGACTGTAACACAGTGGGATGAGTGCTTTACTAGTGGGCGAGCAGAGGAGGGAAGCTCGTTTTCTGGTTTGGGGTGGCCGGGGAAATGTTCCCAGGGGAGGTGCTTTTAAGCCGAAGAGCAAGTAGAAATTTTTTAGCTATTACAGGCAGGAGGAGGGGGTGTTTTAAGCCGAGGGATGTCTGTCTTGAGAGTAGATAGAGTCCAGGATGTCCAGACGGTGGGACGGGCACGCCGGTGCGCGGGGCACAGAGACGGTGAGGAAGCTTGGGAGGGCCGCGCTCACCGCAGGCCTCCTGGGCCGGCGGGTGCAGGCCTCGTGGAACCGGAGCCGAGACTCCTGCAGCCGCCGGAAGGGGCTGACTCTGTTCGGGTTACCATCAGAGCGCGTGCAGCTTGGAGGAAGAACCGAAAGGCCCGAAGGAACCGCGGGGCCGGGTCGGGGCCTCTGGCCGCCTCTCCCCGCGCCCTCCCGGAGCTGGCCTGCGCCCCGCCTTCCCTGGTTGCCCGGTTCCTCAGGGTCTTACGATCCTGAGGATGTTTAACCTGTGTTCTAAACACTTCATTGTTGGCTTGGCCAGAAAAGTTCACTTGGGTTTTTCCGTAGCATCCTATGGAGGAATCCAAACGAACGTTTGGGTCGATCCGGTGGATGGTCCCGGGACGCGGGGGCTCTGCGCCGGGAGCCGCCGGAAGACCAGGGGCGTCCGGGCCGAACCGGGACCTCCTCACTGCTCGGTTTTCCGCACTGGCTCCCGGGTGGGCTCCGCCTCGAAGGAAGGCTCCTAGCACAGATAAGGCTCGAAACCGTTGCCCCTGTTACCGTGATGGACGCAGCCGTCCTGCTGGGCTTGGCCGACGGCTGTCCCTTGAGTGGGGAGCATCCTGTGGCTCAGCATCGCTGAGCAGCCGGTGGGTGCGGGGACCCCCTAAGTCAGGGACTCTCAGCCAGGCTCCGCCCCGGGCGGGGAAGGCCAGCTCGGGGGTCTGCACGCTGCCCGGGGTGGCCAGGGTGCTGGAGGCGTTCTGCAGCAGCAGGGGCTGTGGGCCTGGCACACAGGGTGACCGGCGTGTTTGCAAGGGCGGCTCAGCATCTCACCGAGTCTTCCTGGAGAATGCCATCCCAGAGAGGCTCTAGTGTGCAGAATTTCTCTTTTCCCACAAGAAAAATATTCCCAGTTTGAAATATTGCCTCCTCTACCCACTTCTTGGGGATTATGCATATTCGTGTATTAAACGTTGTGGAAATTTGTAAGCAGTAAACTGAGTTCAAAGAAATGGAAATGCTTTTTCAAAAAAACAAACAAAAAAAACACACAAGGGAATCCCCTGGCCGTCCAGTGGTTAAACTCCAGGCTTTCACTGCCGAGTCCCTAGTCAGGGAACTAAGCTCCCACAAGCCACAGAGAATAACCAGAAAAACCACACACACACCAGCACAACAGGCATTAAAACTTTGGAAGTGGATTGCCCCAGGAGTGAAACCATGTAAGTTGCTTTTTTTAAAGATAAATTCCATAATATTAGATGTTCACAAAGTCGTGGGGTGAGAACCCCCACTTTTTTTAGTGAGAAGCTTCCCTATGTTTTAGAAAAGGGGGTCATTTCTGTTAGTGCCCCTGTATCCTTATTTGTTCACCAAATATTTATGAAGTACTTGTGGTGCCAGGCACAACACTTGGTTATTTACAGTATGAAAATTCTTATCTCTTTATTGGGCTGGTTTTTCTGGAATTTTTCATGCTCATGTTTAGAATTCTGTATTTCTATCAAAGAGAAACAGACAATAACAGTTATTGAACATTTTTAACCCCGATAACGTGTCTGAAAAGATCGAGTTCTAGGCTGCCGCCGAGATCCGAAGTTCTTTCCCCTCGATATTTCTGCTCCGTTTCCTAGACGTGGAAATACACCAGGCCCTGGTGGGCTGCTAGGGTGGTGACCAGAGCTGCTTTGTACTGCACAGTGTGAGGTTCAGAGGGAGGCAGGCCTGCTCCAGAATTAGCACCAAGCTCAGTGCCGAAGGCATCGTAACCGAAAGGCTCTGTTCTGTAGTATTTAAAGATAAATATGACCTAACACTTTTTAAGTTGGAAAGTTTACAGGAGCCGAAACTTGTCTCTTGGCTCATAACATATTCTTTCCTCCTCCACCAAATTATATAGCAGCTTATTCCACATTTCAGTTTCTAAATAAATTGGTCCTCATTATTCTTAGATTCCTGACAGACATCTCGTCTAAGAATTACTGTTTTGCATTCTGCCACTTTGAGCATGTTAAACAAATTACTCAGTGTCATTGTCACTGAATTAATTAGAACGATTCACGTGATGACTTTAGCACACCAATGTGAACGTGCTTTTTTTTTTTTTAATTAAGGCTTGTTTACGTGTTATTAATACTTAGATTTGTGGCTTTAACATTAGCAGCCTCTGGGAGCTGTCATGAGGATTAATGCCAGTGAAGCAGGCAGAGCTGCATGGCTTTTAGTAAGGGCTCGAATGCTGTCTTGATCCTTATTAACCAGCTTTGTGATCGTGTGAGGAGATAATCAGTGTGGTTGCCGTTATCCTGGTTTTACCAGCAAGGATGCTGATGCTCACAAATTTAGTCGTCTGGAATTACTGGCCATCAGGATGAGAGCCAAGTGCTATATTCCTGACTGTCCTCATAATTAACATTTTGGGGTTTAGTATTTCAACATGTGAATTTGTGGAGAATGAAAGCATTCAGGCCACAGCAGTTAAGTCACTCGTGAAAATGCTTAGTACAGTGCTGAGCACATAGTAGGAACTCCACTGAAAGGGTTCTTTTCGGGACCTTGCTGGTGCTCCGCTGGTTGAGTCTGCCCTGCCGTGCAGGGGACGTGGGTTTGATCCCTGGTCAGGGGGCTAAGCTCCCATGAGGCGCTGAGCAGCTCAGCCTGCGTGCCATGGTGAAGATGGTGCGTTCTGCAGCTAAATCCCGATGCAGCCAGATAGATAGATAAATACTCAATAGAATAAATGGTTCTTTTCTCTCCGTGCACTTTGTACCTTTTAGGACTCTCATCTCTCTTCTCTCCCTGCCCCCCTGTCGACACCCCAGCTGAGCCCTTCATCCCCAGACTTCTCAGGAGCCTCCATCTTCAGCAGTGGGTAACTGTCTTCACTCAAGCTGCCACAGCCAAGAATCACCGACTGGGTGGCTTAAACATCAGCAATTCACTGTCTTATAGCTCTCAGAGCTAACAACCTGAGATCACAGTGCTGGTGGGGCTGGTCCTCCTGAGGCCTCTCTCCTCGGTCTGTAGATGGCTGCCCTCTCTCTGCGTCCTCACTGGCCCTCATCTGAGATCACAGTGCTGGTGGTGCCAGTCCTCCTGAGGCCTTTCTCCTTGGTGTGTAGACGGCTGCCCTCTCCTGCGTCCTCACTGGTCCTCATCTGAGATCATGAGGCTGGTGGGGCTGGTCCTCCTGAGGCCCCTCTCCTCGGTCTGTAGACGGCCGCCCTCTCTCTGCGTCCTCACTGGTCCCCATCTGATCACAGTGCTGGTGGGGCTGGTCCTCCTGAGGCCTCTCTCCTTGGTCTGTAGATGGCTGCCCTCTCTCTGCGTCCTCGCTGGCCCTCCGATCTGAGATCATGGTGCTGGTGGGGCTGGTCCTGCTGAGGCCCCTCTCCTTGGTCTGCAGACGGCTGCCCTTTCTCTGGGTCCTCACTGGTCCTCATCTGATCACAGTGCTGGTGGGGCTGGTCCTCCTGAGGCCCCTCTCCTTGGTCTGCAGACGGCTGCCCTTTCTCTGCGTCCTCACTGGCCCTCGGATCTAAGATCACGGTGCTGGTGGGGCTCGTCCTCCTGAGGCCTCTCTCCTTGGTGTGTAGACGGCAGCCCTCTCTCTGAGTCCTCACTGGTCCTCATCTGATCACGGTGCTGGTGGGGCTCGTCCTCCTGAGGCCTCTCTCCTTGGTGTGTAGACGGCAGCCCTCTCCTGTGTCCTCAGTGGCCCTCCCTCTCAGCCTGTCTGTGTCCTGATCCCCACTTCTTAAAGGGAAACTACTCCTGTTAGTCCAGGGCCTGCCCTAGTGACCTCATTTGCTTGTAATTACCTTTTAAAAGACCCTGCCTCCAAATGCATTCACATTCTGAAGTACCAGGGATTACAGCCTCAATGTATGAATTTTAGGGGAGCTCAGCTCAGCCTATGACAGTGGTGTAGCAAGGAAGAGCATCTTGGGTCATAGCTCCAGCCCAGAACGTTCCCAACTCAGAGTCACAACCCTTGGAATATCAAAACCCATTAAATTCCCTTTAGTGCACTCCAGCAGGCTCAGTGGGTAAAGAATCTGCCTGCGACCTGGGTTCAGTTCCTGGGTTGGGAAGATCCTCTGGAGGAAGGCATGGCTACCCACTCCAGTATTCTTGCCTGGAGAATCCTCATGGACAGAGGAGCCTGTTGGGCTATAGTCCATAAGGTTGCAAAGAGTGGACTTGACTGAAGCGAGTGAGCACACACATTAAAAAAAAAAAGGCAGGAGCAGAACCTAGTTCCTTTCTTCAGGAATGGGAGGGGTGGGACCTGTTCTGTGTTGGGTGCTGTACTGAGTTGCTGGTGCTTAACAGACATTGTGGCCCCAAATCTCAGCATCACCGAGGATAGGATCGGTGCAGTTGCCGCCATCTGACAGAGGAAGAGAGACGTCCACCCGGTTTCTGTGTGGTTACTCAGTCAACCCCATTTCTCGGCAGTATTGAGATAATGAAGTGAGACGCATGGGAGTCACATGCTTCCAGGCTCCTCTGTCCATGGGACTTTCCAGGCAAGAACACTGGAGTGGGTTGCCATGTCCTTCTCCAGGGGGTCTTCCGACGCAGGGCTTGAACCCGGGCCTCCTGCGGCTCCTGCATTTGCACCACTTGCCCCAGCCGGGAAGCCCTGGTCTGTGTAAAGAGCCTCACAAGGGGCTTAGTTGTTGCCCCCAGGAAGGCGAGACCAGCAAGGGCAGGCATCATCGTGCGTTTTCCGACTTCAGTCACTACTGCTCGGAAGTACCTGATGGGCAGGTTGGGTCGACGCTCATTTGTGTTTGCTGTGTGATGGAGTGAATCCAGAGGGCATGGATTCGTAGCAGTCTGTGAAGAGGAGGTACTTGGTTTCTGCAGGTTTCTAGAAGTTTCTTGGTTGGTTGCAACCGTAAGCTCCCCCCTCCTCCCCCAGTGGAGAGCAAGTGAGGGAGGGATAGGGTGAGAATGCTCTCTGGACTGACGCGGAGCTCTGTGTTGTCAGAACTTGGGTCTGCCTCCCCTCTGTGTGTCACTCTGGATCTGCAGGTTGGGGTCACTTTCTGCAGCCTCTGCTCTGACCGGAGGGAAATGGCCCGCTGACATAAAGGTATTTGGATGGCGCTCTGATGCGTCCTGGGCTTGAATTTCGTTACTGCTCTCTGGGACTGAGTCAGTGATGCGTGTTGTCATCAGAATTCCTAAAATGATTGCCAACTTTTCTTTCCAGGCTCAGGCTGCATGAAGAAAAGGTGATTAAAGATAGGCGACATCATCTTAAAACCTACCCAAACTGTTTCGTCGCAAAAGAACTGATTGACTGGCTGATTGAACACAAGGAGGCGTCTGACAGAGAGACGGCAATTAAGCTCATGCAGAAGCTGGCAGACCGGGGCATCATCCACCACGGTGAGTGAGGCGGCCACAGGGGTGTTTTTGGCCACACGCTGTAGGGGGTGGGATCTCGGTTCCCCAAGCAGGGATTGAACCTGTGTCCCTGCCCGGGAGTGCAGCCTCTTAACTGCAGGACCTCCAGGGAAGCCCCGAATCTTCTGTTTCAGGTACGAGCCCACCCATTTAAGAAATAGAGCATCTCACTTTGCCTCTTGGGCACCTCTGCCCAGCTACATTCCCTTCCTTCTTCCAAGAGGCATCCGGGTTTATTTCTGTGGACTTCTTGATACTTTTCCATCTCTGTGTATGCATCTCTTAGCAATGTAACATGTTGTTTTAAATCACGATAGACTCTGCCTTTGCAGTGTGGTCCGCGCCCTGTTTGTGGGCTTCACTCACGCTGGTGGTATGTCTTGTTTGCGCCTTGTCACTGCAGTGGGTACCGTGTACCGTTTGGCCATCGTACCCGCATCCACTCTACTGACGGACGTTTGGGCTGTGTCCAAGCTTTGCTGTTACTCTGTGTTTCAGTGGCTGTTCCTGACCGTATCCCTCTGAAACGTCTAACCCTGGCCAAGACCTTTCACGCGCTGCTGCTCTCTTGGGCTGAAATGCCCACCATCTCCGTTCGCTCATTTTCTGCTCTCCTTCAGGTCTCCACTTGCAGGCAGACTCTGCAGAGAGGCGTCCCTCCCCACCGTGGAGCACCCCACATCTGGGTGTGCCTTTGACGTCTCCTCAGCTCTTTCGTAGCCGCATTGCCTCATGTTTCAATTACATATGGACCTGCCTCTATCTCGCTGGCTTTCACATTCTTGCAGGCTGATGCCTACCCTGCTATCGTGCTCAAGAAGAGTTTGTGGAAAGAAGGATGAGTTGAGTTTTGTGACTCTCTTAACAAATGATGATGATGATAGCTCATAAAACTGAGCGCTTTTCTGTATCAGGGACTGGGCTAAATACATGTATTAAATTGTCAAGTGGTATGCTTGAGAAGTTAGGTAATAAAACAAATCTTAATTAGCATCTCCCTTCATCTGAGTGAGTTATAAGAGGTTTTTTTTTTCCTTACTTGACTCTCTGTTATATTGTCTTTCAGTTTGTGATGAGCATAAGGAATTCAAGGACGTCAAACTCTTCTACCGCTTTAGAAAGGATGACGGCACCTTCCCCCTGGACAACGAAGTGAAGGCCTTCGTGAGGGGACAGAGGCTGTATGAGAAGTAGGTTGCACGTGGACTCCTCTGCTTGAAGCTTGTAGGGCTCTTTCCGTCTTTTATCATTTTGACTTCAGCCCGGCTCTCCCATGTGGGGTGGTTGCATAACTCTTCCTTTTAATATGAGAAAACTCTGTCCCTCGCTTGCTTTTCTGTTTGCCAGAAATTGAGTCGATTTCATAAGATTCTTAATAAGGAATTTATTTCAATAGCATCTTCTATATTTAGGTCGATTTAACAAGATCCAAAAGTGAAAGCGGAAGGTTGGGCCTTGGTTTTGCCATCCAGCGATGTGGTTGCCTGCTCTCTCTCAAGGGTTAGCGTGTGACTCAGAAGCACAGACTTGTAAACGGCTAGAGAAGCACTGTCAAGTACGGGGGATGTCCAAGCTCAGGTCAAGAGATGAGTAGTGAGAGAACTTCAGAACGCAGAGCGGCGAAGAGGAAGGGCCTTGCAGCTCTTTGGAGGAGAGGACTGTGCTGTGGCCCCGGAGTATTTGTTGGTGGGTCTTGACCCTCCCAGGGCTTTGTCTCTGAGCTGAGCTGCTGTTTCTGTGGTTCCGTTCCCAGCCTACCTTCCTTGTTTTTTTTTCCAGGGCAACCTTCAGAGAAAGGAATGAAGGGGCCGCGGCACCCTTTCCTTGACTCTGACTGCCTTTCCCAACACGCACTCATGACATGAAAGAGCCTCCTCTGTAACTGGGTGGGTGTGTGGGGCAGAGGCACCGGGGTGGTCCGGTTAAGTACCGCGATGGTTAGGAGCCGGGCCAGGTTTGAGTTCTAACCGTGGGACCTTCGCCTTCTGAGCCTCGGCGTCCTCCTTTCCAACACGGAAGTGGGTGATGGCACTGTTCAGCGCTGCTGTGGGCACTCGAAGAATCGTTTGTGTCAAGTCCTTAAGGACCTGGCTCGGAGCCTCTCGTGTTGGTCAGGTCCTGTGGAGGACAGCCGTCTCAGACGCTGACCTGACGTGGCGGCCGCCCTGGAGCCCGTCTCTCCCCTGTTCTGCCCCTGCCGCGGTCTGCTCCCCTCTCCTCCTGCCGCTGGGCTGTGCAGACGCGTCCTGCCCCGTCGGTGCTACTTCTCCTGGTTCCCTGGCGCCTGCTCTCTGTCCCCAGGTGTAGGAAACCCTGCTCTGCTGCCCCGTGTGGCCGTGAGCGGGGGGCTCCGTCAGCACCTCTGTCTGCACACTGGAGTGTGTGTGTGTCACTGCCGCTTAGCTCCTTCTGGAAACTTCTAGTGGGTGTTTAGCACTTAGGGTACCCTGCTGGTCCACTGAGACTGTTAAGACTTGATGTTGTCACAAGCATCCATGTCGGGAGTTCCCTGGTGGCCTCGTGGTTGGGATTCTGGGCTCTTCCTGCCGTGGCCAGGTTCAGTCCCTGGCTCGGGACGGAGATCCTGCAAAAAAAAATATATATCATTTCCATGGAAGGACTCCAGGCGATTCGGTAACACTTTTCTAGCTATAGATTATCTCCTGGGACCTGGGTAGTCACCTTCTGGGAGCCGGGGTTAGCAACAGTTGAAACGTCTGACAGAGAATTTTTCTTACTAGTGGGATGGGTGTGATGAGAAGAGTTGAAGAAAGCTGTTCATCGCGTCCAGAAAACGCTCGCCCAGCCCCAGCCTCTGCTGCTTCCTTCTTACGTCCTCTCACCAGTCGCACTAAACCGTGTGTCTCTGGGCCGTCCAGGTCTCTCTTCTGCCTCTGGGCACTTACTAATTCATGAATTAGTCCACAAATACTCAGTGAGCCCTCCCCACTTGGCAGGCACAGTTACGGCCCCTGGAAATGTGCCGCGGATCAAAGGCGGACAAAGCCCCTGCCTCTGCGGAGCTTGTAGGCTAGTGGAAGGGGCAGGCGTTGAAGGGGTAACAGGTGAAGATGAGTGTAGTTTCGTACAGGGTTCCCAGTGACAGAGAGAGACCCTTCCTGAGGGCGGTGAGGCGCGTTAGGGGGCACAGGGAAGACATCCCTAAGAGGTGGCGTTGAATGAAGTGTGGATCTGCTGGGACAGCTTCCCGGGTGGAGGGCACAGCAGAGGGGAAGGCCTGGGTGGGAACGCGCTCAGCATATTTCCGGACCGTGAGGAGGCCAGACCGTCCAGGGAGGGGAGAAGGGGTGAGCGGTGGGACGTGGGCCGGGCCAGGCCGCCACGGTGCTGAAGGGTTCCCGTGTGATGGGAGCCCGTTGGAGGGTGGGGCGGCTCCAGTGGGCACCCGGTGTGCTTTTGCCTGTGATGTTCCCTTGTCCAGCGGACTCTCGCTGCCAGGCTCAGCCCTCTCTCTTACTCACTCGGACTCCGGGCTTTGTGTTCAGTATGGCCTTTTCTGAGCATCCGTCCATGTCCCCTTAGGATGGACTTAGGTGACGCTCCTGTGTGATTACCCCGTGCAAGGGCTGTGTTAGGCTTTCGCCCTTGCGTGTTCGCAGCATTAGACTAAGACATTAAGCAGAGGAGCTGCTCTATCCTTCTTTCTACTGCCTGCAGTTTCACCTGGCCTCGCCGGGCGTAGGTGGTAAGTAATGTGCTAGGGAGGGTGACTAGACTTGACCCCTGGACGAGCTGACCAGTCTTGCTGGACTTTCTGTGTGTGCCGTTGGCTTTCTAACCACAAGTGTTCAGTGTCTCAGTTCCAGGTAAGTTTATTTCCTCAAACTGCTTGTAAAGTGAGCAGCAGGAGAAGCGTTTCATAAGCACTTAACCTGGCAGGACCTAACTGTCACCTTGCAAACCTTGGCTCCTACTTTTCCGTTTGCCAGAATGCGTACAGAGCAAACTCTCAGGCCTTTGGAATTGATAGTTCAGTTTACCTATTTGACCAATTTAGTTTGGTTTTTAATGCATTTTCCTTGTTTCTCTGGCCGTCTTTTTCATGAATCTCAGCATGGATTATTATTTTCTATGTTTTGGATACTTAAAAAGATAACAATAAGAAATCTTGGTTTTGATTATGATCTTATTTTCAAGAATCTTTGTTATTTGAAAACTGACTCTGGGACTTCTCTGGCGGTCCTGCAGTTAAGGCTGCGTGCAGGGGTCGTGGCCAGGAAGCTGACATCCCACAGGCACGGCTCAGCCAACAGCAACCAGAAAACTGACTTTTCCCTCTGTGTTATTTCACCGGAGTCTGTGTTTAGGATATTCGTAATAGTTGGGAAGGAGAGTCTTGCAAATATATGTTCCTTTAGTTGTTTTCCTTTTCATATAATAATAGATAATATTTATTGATTGATAGATAGATATCAGATGTCTTGACTAATCCGTTTTATTTAATCATCATAACAAGCCCCTACTTAGATGCTTTCATTGTTCCCATATTATAGATGAGAAGAATGTCACAGGGAGAGGTTAAATCTCTTATCCAAGGTCACCTTATTAGTGAAAAACAAAAGCAGTTGGGTATGAACCCAAGGGTCCAGGGTCCAAACTTATTGTTTCTGCGCTATTAGTGAATCTTCTCTGTTCCGTTCAGTGGAGGGTAAATGAATGGAATCAGTATTTACTTCAAAAATATAACATGGAGTTTGTGAGTATCCGAGTATAGCATTTTCTCTAAAGATTTACTGAAAGTATTCCAGGATTTTAAAGCAGGCATAGGAAAGGAGGAGTAAAATGATTCTCGTTCGTGGTAAATCTCAGCGATGTTCTGTAAATATAATAAAAACAACGACGTCTATTTGTACATTAAGCTTCTCAAAGCATCTGAACCTCCTGCATAGAGGGATAATAGAATAATCATAATAGTGACGACAGTAATGATAGCATTGCTGTTGTTCAGTCACTCAGTTGTGTCCGACTCTGCAACTCGGTGGACTGCAGCATGCAGGCTCCCCTATCCTTCTCCATCTCCCGGTGTCTCCTAACTTATATCCCTTGTGTCGATGATGCCATCCAGTCATCTTAACCTGTGTCGTCCCCTTCTCCTCTCATCTTGAATCGTTCCCAGCATCAGTGTCTTTTCCAAAGAGTCGGCTCTTTGCATCAGGTGACCAAAGTTCTGGAGTTTCAGCTTCAGCATCAGTCCTTCCAGTGAATATTCAGGACTGATCTCCTTTATGATGGACTGGTTGGATCTCCTTGCAGTCCAAGGCACTCTCAAGAGTCTTCTCCAACACCACAGTTCAAAAGCATCAATTCTTCGGTGCTCAGCCTTCTTTATATGCATGTGTGTGCCGTGTGCTCAGCCATGTCTGACTCTCTGCGACCCCATGGACTGTAGCCTGCCAGGCTCCTCTGTCCATGGGATTCTCCAGGCAAGAACACTGGAGTGGGCTGCCATTTCCTTTCCAGGGTCTTTATATGCATAGTAAATAGTAATATAGAATGGGTGGGGCCTTACCTTACTGTCGCAAGAGGAGGGGAGTCTGGACCCAGAGCGGTGGCATCACCTCCGTGTTGCTGCCGCAGCTCCGGGGACAGGAGACGTCAGCTGGGACAGTGGGTCCGCAGCTTCCCTGCCTGCCCCCAGCCCCGAGGACCTGGCCCTGTTATCA
The DNA here is from genome assembly GCF_027580195.1 of Bos mutus. NCBI lineage: Eukaryota > Metazoa > Chordata > Mammalia > Artiodactyla > Bovidae > Bos > Bos mutus. Next base: position 928,665 of record NC_091630.1, on the reverse strand, counting down.
GAATTTCCTTTGTGCTCTCCTCTGGCTTGTTTGTTCTGTGTTATTAATAGGCCTTTGTGTGACTTGGGGGTTTCTGGCTGGTTTTGCTGAAATGTGCTGATTTAGGGGCCCTCTGCCTTTCTAACCCCTGGTGCTGTCAAACTCAAGGACTTGTGGGTTCAGGTGGACGGGTTGGTTTCAGCATGTGGGGCAGGACTACCCGAAGTAGGAGCCATCCCTGCTGCCAGCTCGAGGGGGCCTGAGAAAGAGGGCTGTGCCCAGGGGCTGTGACAGATAAGCCATTGGGAGGACTTCATCGCAGCCCTGCGGGCCCCTGCGCTTCAGCAGGCTTCCTCCCACCTTCCTGGGCAGCTGTGGACTGAGGGCGCAGAGACGGGGCGCATGTCTCCCTGGGGGGCCTTCTGGCTCCACACTCACCTCTGCACAGACACATGGACACAGAGACACACGGACTCACAGAGTCACAGACACACGGACACACAGACTCACAGACTCGCAGACACACGGACACAGACTCACAGACTCGCAGACACACAGATTCACAGACACACAGACACACAGACAGACAGACACATAGACTCACAGACACACGGACACACAGACTCAGAGACACACGGACTCACAGATTCACAGAGACACAGACACACGGACACAGACACACGGACTCACAGATTCACAGACACACGGACACACGGACTCACAGACACACGGACACACAGACTCACGGACACACAGACACATGGACACACAGACTCACAGACACACGGGCACAGAGACACACAGACTCACAGATTTACAGACACACAGACTCACGGACACACAGATTCTTGGACTCACAGACTCATAGATACACAAACAGACGCAGAGATGCACAGCATGGGGACGGATCGCAGGTGTTCCCAAACAGGGCAGTTCTTAGTTTTCAGTAACACCTTTGAAAGGAGGAAAAGCGTCAGTACCTTAAAGAAACAGCCCAGAATCTGTATGTTGCCTTCGGCTGGTAGGTGTTTCGAGCGCACGTTCCAAACTACAAGGCTGGACTGTCTTGGACAACTTGGCAACATGATCTGTTTCAGAAAAAAGGGTGAGCTCGGGATAACCCAGTGCTCTGTGTGCTAATAAACAGTCAGCTACACAGAGGATATGAGTTGGGGTACAATTTGCACCATGCTCACTAAGATTAATAGTTAAAACACACATTTTTAAACTGACCTTGATCTCATTTTCAGGTGTAGAAGAGACTTGTTAATTTTATTTTTTTAATAAATTTTTTTTTAAATTTTGGGGTAGAGTTGATTTACCATGGTGTGTGAATTTCAGGTGTACAGCAAAGTGAATCAGCTTAGACACACACATACTCCCCTCTTTCTCAGATTCTCTTCCAATGTACAGGCTACTATAGAATGTTGAGTCTCGCTCCCTGTGCTGTGCAGCGCGTCCCTGCTGATTATCTATATATATTTTGTATATAGTAGAGCGTATGTGTTAATCCCAATCTCCTAATTCTGAGACTGCTCAATTTTAATTTAACTCAGTGTCAATATGGAGTTTAATCCATTCTAGGTCTGGTTCATAAAGGCATTTGCTTTTCATCCAGAGGGTCTGAGTTTTCTTATTATCGGTTTCTGTCTCCAGTCACCAGTAATCTATTTATTCTGCTTAAGAGGGCACACTGGTTGAAGAATTCCCCACTGCTTCCTTTATATTCTCTATTCCATGGAACTGAAGAGAAATATTAGGGAGAAACTGTACAAAGGGGAAAAGCCCTTTTGTGTGTTTTATCTTATCAGAGGTTTCTCCCCCATGTGCCCCTGAGATTTTTTTTCCTGTTCCCTCCCAGTGGCTGGCACAATAAATATTTGTTGAATGAACAAAGAACTCTACATGCAGTGATTGCTATGAGCTGCTGAACTGGTGCCATGGAAAAGCTAAAGAGAGCTTGCCTTTCACGCTGAGCGACGGGAGTCGGAGGTGTGCCTTGCCTTGCCTCTGTAAAGCTTACAGAGCATCCCGGCCTGTTAACATGCCTGATGCTCTGTACAGCTCTCTGAATTATACCCAGTAGGCACCGTTAATCCCATTGCAGAGATGGACACACGAGCTGAAAGAGGTTCAATGGCTATTATAACGTGAAACACGGAGCTGGAGTTTTTTTTTTTTTTTTTTTAAGAGACTTCAAGTTTTTGCCTCTGTCTTCTTGCATTTGCTGAATAAAAGCGCTTTCCAAACTGGGATCTTGAGTTCTGCAAATTGATTCAGGTTTTGTGTTCGAAATAGGTCTCGATTGTGTTGCAGACTGTAATACAATTGCTTTCTAATGTGTTAGACACAGCATTTCACGCTCACTTGTGCTGCCGTAGTTGTTAGTGGTCTCACAGATTCTTGGAGTAAATGTTTCCTTCTTGGATTATTTGAAGGGCATCTGAAAATTTCAGTGTAAATGGATTAAACACTGTTACCTTTTGTAACTGTTTGGTCTGGGTGACAAGGCCTGGTTTTGATGCTGTGTGATGCATGTGGAGAACTGTCGAGAGTCTTGTGATCTTATCTTTCTCGCATGCAGACAGGTTCGCCTGCCGCCACTTCCTGGATGTGGGCAGGAGACCCCCGGGTCTGGGGACAGAGGACAGGTCATCGTTCTCGTAGCGAGCGAGGCGTCATTTTCTCAGCGGTTCTTCCAAGCCTCAGCTCCCAAAGAGCAGCTCAGTGAGGTGCAGCGGATGCCTGCCAGGCTGGGGTCACAGAAGAGGAACCCCAGGCTCAAGTAACCTTGTAATGTCTTCAAGCAGACCTGCTTTCCGGCCCAGAAGGAGACATCAGCTATACCTTCCAGATCTGTTCACTATGCAGAGCTGCTTGGAAAGATGGTAGAGGGGTTGGAGAGACAGTGGCGGAGGCCTGAAGACGCTGGCGACGCTGCTGAGGGGCTAACGGGGCGCCGCTGGTGCTCAGTGTGAGCGAGCCTCTACGTGTGCTTTCCTAGCAAAGCCTCCTTCTACACCTCGGAGACAGACTGTCAGTCCTTTCAGCAAGTGAGGAGATCGAGGCTGGAGGCCTGAATGAACTGGCTTACCTTCACAGAGCCAAAAAGCAGGGGGAGCATTTCAAACCCTGGTTTCCGGCTCCAGAGCCCACGAGCCCACCTGGAACCATTTTTCAGCCTTCAGCTTTGAGTTTGCAAAGTTTCTGCAGCTTCCATCTGAGGTTGTGGCAGGAACGAACACCAGTAAACACTGGTAAGCAGAATGCAGCCTGATAGATTTTAAGTGGCCCGTGAGAAGCTTTCGTCACCTGGCTCCCACCAAGGCCTTGCATCTGGATTTGGAAATCGAGTTTCTTCCTGACTGCTTCTTGGCGACACCGTGCCTTCCCTCTTGTATAATAAACACGAGGCGGTGGTGCTGGTGCTGTGTCAGCATGCAGACGGGCAGCAGGCCGGCCGCACCTGTCAGAAGTCATCAGCCCTAGATCGTAATCTGCAGATCTCTAGCTCTGGTTGATTATTCAGAAATGACTTGATTTAGAGATAGACGCACCTAGCTGCTTCAACAGTAGACTTGATTCATCGACGGAGATTTGTTGCCGGTCCTTTCTGCCAAGTTTTCCTAATCTTGTGTAATCACAGGGCAGCGAACCAAGCCTCTGTAGCACTGATTTCACCAATCTCTGTCGTTATTTTTCAACTTGGTAGAATGGAAAAACCGTCTACGATTTCTGGGGTTGGAGAAGCATGCGTCAGAGCTCCTCCTCGGCCACTTAGTGAGACAGCCAACCATACTGAGTCTGTTTCTCATCTGTAGAATCGGAAGGACAGGCGTAACTCACAGACTTGCTGTGAGGACCGATGAGGTCAAGTTGAGCAGAGTCTCACCTGGTACTGGATGTGTCGAGTTTCTGATATATAAGGGAAAATGCATATCGTCCAAGTTGTCCTTGCGTGACCCAAGCTGCATAAAAACACATGTGCGTTTACATACGAGAGTTAGATTCTGCACGGTGAGAGGAGCCCAGCCTGTGTGCAGGACATTCCATTTGTCTTCCAGACTCCTCCTCTACCCTTTCCCGAGCGGCTGGGTGCCCTGCAGCTGACTTTCAGTGGGAGGCACCAGCGGGAAGTAGGTGGATGGGAGGACTCTGCTTTCTGCTCCCTCCCCACGTGAGGGCCTGAGCTCCCATCAGCAGTCCTCTCTGTAACACCTGGCCCTCCCGGCTCTTAACACTGCCCTTCTCTTCAATCCTGGGCCCAGAGTTGTTCTGGCCATGGTCCCATGGGATGGGGCCTCCACCATCTCTTCTAGTTTTCCGTAACCCTGCCCGTAGCTTGAGTGGTTCTTTTATGATACACTACCTCCGTGGTAAAGAATCTGCCTGCAGTGCAGGAGACGTGGACCCAGTCCCTGGGTGGGGAAGGTCCCCTGGAGGAGGAAATGGCAACCCACTCCAGTGTTCTTGCCTGGAGAATCCCATGGACAGAGGAGCTGCAGTCCTGGGGTCACAAAGAGTCGAGCACGACTGAGGACTGAGCACCCACGTGGGTATGCCACAGGAAGCTCCCAGGAACCTCTTATCAGCCCACTGTAATTTAAAAAAAATACCATTTATTTATTTGGCTGTGTTGGGCCTTGGGTGGAGGGTCTTCCTTGTGGCAGGCAGGATCTAGTTCCCTGCCCAGGGATCGAACCTGGGCCCCCTGCACTGGAAGCTCGACGTCTTCGCCACTGGACCAGCAGGGGAGTCCCCGCCCATTTGTACATGTTTATAGCTTCCTGCTGGGACCCTGATTGCCGGGGCCTGTGAGACCCTACACGGATCTGAAACGAGTCCTCTCCTATCTCCTTGAACGGACAGGCATGCAGAATCGCCCCACTATTGGTGAACATTTCACCAGCTTTTTCTGTTTTTCTCTGAGCAGGTACCATGTGATGATGTGATGGTTGGAGCTGCCGTGGGGCACTCTCCCTCTTGTATGAGTATGGAGTATGGGTTGTAAGAAGTTTTTTTGGCTTGCTTTCTGTTCCCATATCAACCTGAGTTCTAGCTCAGCAGCCACGTCAGCTGTTTCTCCAAGATGGTTGTGCTGATGCTTCCGTCTGTCCAGCTGGACTCTTTGAGGTCGGGGACCTCGAGGTCTATGCTAGACATGGGAGCCTCAGCGTCCAGCATAGGCATGTAGCAGATAGATGTTTGCTGAAGAGATGGACAGGTGACTGAATGTGCGGTCAGCCTTACTTAGTAGAGGGGTCACTGGGCAGCCCATTTCTGTGCCACCTTGGGGTGTTCAGACTGGACTGAAGCCAGGGGTAGGGACTTGCTCGTCTAAGATCACTGTTTGTACTTACTCATCGTTAGTTCTGATCACAAACATTCAAAAGATAAGGATCATTACCACCATCACTTTAAGCCATCAATTACAGCCATACTTAGAGCCATCAGGACTCATAGTCAGGCTGAATCCACAGCCACACTCAGGGCTTCTGTGCATTAGAAAAGGTACCTCCCCGTCTTTAGAACACACCATGCTAAGTGTTTTAATTCTCCGTGCACTTTCAAGAGGGAGCGATTTCCCCCGTCAATTTACAAGGAAGGAAGGCTAATTTGAGATGTGTCAAGTTACCTGCTTTAAACCTCCAGTTGCTAACGAGGGACCCTGGCCGAAACTGCAGCTCTTTCCTTTCCCACAAACGGCATTTAAAGTTAAAGACCTGAGTTCCTTGAGCGGACCTGTGGAAGTGGAATACTGTGTCCCGCATGCTTTCAACCTAGCGACTCTAGTTCGAGGCAAGTGCCAGTTGATTCCATCTGGAAGAGATGAAGGACGCGGAGTCTCCTGGCGGAAACAGCTTCGGTCTGTTTTTAAGTGTTAGTCTGGAGTGCATGATCAGGGGGTGGGGCAGGTCGAGGCCCGCCAGTTCTGCAGCGAGGCCGAAGAACACCCACGGAGCAGAGGAGGACAGCCTCCCGGGAGAGGAGGCTCTGAAAGCGGACCTCCAGGAGCCACAGCAGTGGGAGGCTTCCGGGGAGTGGGGTTGAGGTTGGAGCTCATCCTTCCATTATCAGAGGCTTCGCGTGGAGGCTCCGTGGGTAGGTGGTGGTGTCTTTAAACGCAGAGATGACTCCAGGGGCGTAGATGCTTTTTTGTTTTCCTTGCTTTGTTTGCTAAATGGAAACATCCCTGCTTAATCACTTCTTTATGCAGAGCTGGGGAGTGTCCGCCGTGGCTTTATTCTACCAAGTGGGGGAAGCACCAAATTGTCGGGAAGCACTTATTCGTTTCAGAGCCCTAACGGAAGGCCTTCAGGCCAGAAAGAAAGAAAACCCACAGAGCATTTTTAACTCTCCTGAAGCCAAGTGTGTAGTCCAGCTTTAACTGGGAAGTTAAAGGACTGAAGTACAGCGTGTACACAGTGCACGTAAGTGTGCAGCTCAGGGTTCACAAATCCAACACACACACGGGACAACCGCCCGACACACACACGGAGCGACCGCCCGACACACACACAGGACGACCGCCCGACGCACACACGGAGGGACCGCCCGACGCACACACGGGGCGACCGCCCGACGCACACACGGGGCGACCGCCCGACACACGGGATGACCGCCCGACGCACACACGGGACAACCGCCCGGACGATACTTTGATAAATTGTCCTCCGTTTTCTACCATGACTCAGTCTCCTAAATAAGTAACTTTCACCTCAGTGCTAGCGTTCTCTAGAACATCACATTTCCTTTGAAGTGATTAAACATTTGCTTTTCTGCATTTTATACATCCTCTCCCCAGCGTGCTGGCATGGGTCTCTTGGGCTGGTTGGGAGGTTGCCATCCTGAGAAGGACCGACAGGCGTTAATAAGGGTGAACCTCCAAGGAGGTGGGTTTGAGGGGTGTTGTTATGTGTGTGCACCTGCGTGGATCCCTTGCTCACTGCAGCTTGGCCCCAGGCACTGTGCCAGATGCTTTACAGAGATTAGCTCTGACTGACAGCACCGTGGAGGTGAGCGTTCTTGTCTTCATGACACACAAGAAGAAACTCGGGGTCCCGGAGCCTGACTCCAGCCTGGAGTCAGTTCAGAGGTTCAGACCGGAGGCTGGCCTTCACGACTGCTGCCGCTCTGGACCCGTGGAGAGAAGGATGTCTTCCAGCCCGGCCGCAGACTGCTCCTGCTGGACCGGTATCGCTGTCTGCAGAGACCGCCCACCTGCCCTGGGCCAGAGACTCGGGAGGCCCGTGCCGTCGTTCCTTGCCAGCTTGTCGCCCTCTCCCGCACACCCTCCCCTCTAGTCCGTGCCAAGAGGTGGCTGAGTCTCTGCGAGCATCCCCGTGAGCACCAGCGGCTCCAGTTCGCTGGGGGTTTTCTCTCATCTCTTTTCTCCTGGACTGAGGTTATCAACTGGCCCTTTGCAGTGATAGCACCCCATTGGTTTCTAGCAGGTGGCTGAAAGCAAAGTGGACAAGAGCACTTTCAAGCTTTCCAGAAGTTTGGTAACCTTGCTTCGTCATCGTCCTTCCAGAGCAGGAACGTTGACTTATTCTCTGTGTTCCGGTGACCGATACAGGCAAGGGTACATGGTGATCCCTTTGTTGGGAGGGGGGTCTATGATGGCACAACCGAAGACCTCAGTTGAAAGGAGAGAGAAGACTGTTTCCCGTTCTTTTCCGTGTAACTTTAACAAACAGGCGGGACAGAGCAGGCTTTCAGCCACAGCCTGTTCACCTGCTAGTCCTGCCTTATTGTGTCCAGTTTTCCGTCATTTTCCCCTAACCTCTTTAAGGTATACTCACTCGATTTTCCCTAGTTGGTATTATCTTTATTTTTTTTCTCAAGTACTTTATCTTACCTTTTCTTTCTTTGCCTTTTTTCCCCCCTTTGTTTGTGGCAGCAAATCCTTCTATTTTCTAATAATGATGGAAGCATCCAAAATAAACAATGACCATCCCTTAAAAGAAGCCTTTGTAGGATGTTTGAGAACCCAGTTGCCCTTGACAGTGGTTTGAAAGGCCTCACAGAGGTTTGAATTGTTTTGAATTCAGTGTAGAAGTGCTCGGTTTCTCTCCTTCTCGTGTAATTTTTTGGTTATGAAACCGTAGCTGAATGCAGCCTTTTAGGACAGCTGTGGCCTTGGAATTCACACTCGGCTCTATCTAAAGCTGATTCAAGTTTAAACAACTGAAATGTTTAATACAACCACACTAAAAAGCTGATAATATTTAGTACAACAGCACTAAAAACCATGGGGGATGTGAAAGTTACAACTTAGGTTCTGAATTATCAGTCTTGTCAGAGCATAATACCAGCACTAAAAACGCTCTTGCTTTTTTCCCCAGAAAATTTAAAATAGTGAGCAAAGAGGAAGGGGTTTTATCCTTCAGGGATAAGTAGCACTCTGCTCCTGTTGCCTGTGGCGTACCTTGTTTTCAGGCAGTTGATTAACAAATACTTGTTCAGCATCTAGTGTATACTGCCTCCCAGGGCTGGGTTTTCTAAGAAATAAAAGCCTTGAATGCATGGTGTCTGTCCTTCAGAAGCTTCTAGCTGAGCTGAAGGGGTAAAAATAGTGTGCTAAAAATTGAGAGACTTTATATGAAACTATGGTATTGACTTAAAGTTCAAAAAAAGGAGAGATCTGTGTGAATCACTTCTAAGTTAGGATATTTTCAGAGAGGGCAGTAGTTTTTCTAGCTCTTAAAGCCCCTTGTGCAAATGAGAAGCAGGTACCCTTGGCCCTTTCCTCCGGACTCTTACCGTCCTGCCCGTCCTCCGGGGTGGCTCCGGGGAGCAGGCCCTGGTTCTTAGGCCTCATTTGTCGCTGCAGCCAGGCTCCCTCCCAGGGAACCACTGTGCCACTGTGCAGTGGGCTCCCTTTTTTGGAAGAACGGTTTAAATTTTTCCAGGGAAAGGGAGGAAGGAGGATATGAGGGAACAACACAAGTAAGGAAACATGATGAGAAAGAGTATGTTCTGCTCAGGGTATAATATGAAGGCGAGCGAAGGAAGGTGAGAGGTGTTTGCTGGCGAAGGGTGTACAGTGCTGTTTCCCGTCACCTTTTTTAGTATGCACTAGGGTTTCACTGACATATAGTAACCAAACAGCTTTCGGTTTACTGGTTCCAAACCAAATGGTTATGAAAATTTTGTCTGTTTATCCCTATCACATCTATTCTATAGAAAGTAGCATAGTATTCAAAAATAATGCTCACATAAGCATTTCCCCGTAATTCGTACTTTCTTCCTAGTCACACAAGTCAGTGTTATTCTTTCAAACTGTGTTTTGGAAGCATACATCCAAATATGGAATTTATACACGGGGAGCGACTGTGTTACCTTAAGTATTAATATAAGCATTTTGTCAGGGACAAGTCATCTGGTTAAATATAAACTTAACCTTGGGACTTCTCTGGCAGTCCAGCACTTAAGACTCCAGGCTCCCAGTTCAGGGGCCCAGTCTCAATTCCTGGTCAGGGAGCTGGACCCACACACCACACCTGAAGACCCTGCACACTGCAGCGAACACCCCGTGGGCCATAACTCAGTCCTGGTGCAGACAAATAAGTGAAAAAATATTAAAGCATAAGTAAATAAGCTTAACCTTAATGTAGCTTCTTTATTGATAAAAATTTTCCCCCAGTTATAAGCATAGTATATTCTCTCTGGGGAATAATTTGATTGGTAAAGAATTCTATTAAGAAGAAAGGAAAAAGCATTCAGAAACTGCCCCTAGGGTAAAGTAACTGAATATTTGGATGAATAAATTTTTAATTCATGTATATAATTCTATGTTTTGCTTTTCAAAGTAGTTTATCATTATATTAACACATGAATGTTTTTTGAAGCTTTCTAGATTCTAAAGCATCTTTTGGGCCTCAAAGCCCAGGATCACTTTGCCTCCCTGGCTACCTGTGGCCTGGTGTGCTATCACATACATTCCCACGATATATGGGCCTTCTCAGTTCTTTTGAATTTTTTTTTCAGTGCACAAGGAGATTACTATCAGCTGACTTCTATTCCTGTACTGGCCCCTAAATGTAGCAGTTCCTTCTATTGTGATGTAGCCTTCCCCTGGGCTAAAGTGAGTCTGGGAAATATGACTCAGATATATATCCAGGAAAGGGTGAACTCAGTCACATGCCCAATAAAATCTGTGGATACTTTCAGCAGGCGAGTTTTGTTAATGCCTATTACCTTAAGGCGGGCGACAGTCCATGGGGTCACGAAGACTCAGACAAGACCTAGCGACTGAACCACCACCAACAGCACCTTATGGGGGCTCAGTGGGAAAGAATCCGCCTGCCAATGCGGTAGACACGGCTTTGATCCCTAGGTTGGGAAGATCCCCTGGAGTAGGAAACGGCAACTCAATCCAGTGTTCTTGCTTAGGAAATTACGTGGACAGAGGAGCCCGGTGGGCTGCAGTCCATGGGGTCCAAAGAGTCGGACACGACTGAGCAACTAAACAACAGCGCGTTATAAGGTGTGTGGCCTTACGTCGTGAGTCTAGTCGCACACAGGACCGTTTTGACTAAAGATGAATTTGTTCCATAAAAATGAGACTTTCGGAGCACCGTCCCCATTTGTCACCACTAATTAAAATAGAACTCTGTTCTTGTCTGTAGAAATATACTCAGAGTATTAATTCATTTTGCCATAAAGAAAGGGGTTAAATCTTACAGCCCATCTAGAAAACTTTATCGTCGTAATTGTTGTCATCATCACTACGGCTAAGATGTACTCAGTGCTTCAGGTATATTGGCCCCGTGACTGAAGCATTCGTGTACTGTCACACTTAGGCTGCATAGCCACTCCCCAGGGGGCACTGTCTTTATCCCCAGTTATACTCCGGGAAGCAGTCAGGTAGCTGACAGGTGTGCAGAGTTAGGATTTGAAGCTACATTTGTCATTGACCTCGTGATTTTAAACCAGTGTAACTCAGGCAAGTGACATTCTGTGACTTCTGAGCCCAAGCAGCTTAAGAAGGCCTGGCACGGTTGCTTGGTTTTTAACAAGAGTCAGAAAGATAATTCAATGGAGAATGAATAGTCTTTTTAACAAAATGGTGCTGAGATAACTAAATCAGTTCAGTTCAGTTGCTCAGTCGTGTCTGACTCTTTGTGACCCCATGGGCTGCAGCCAGGCCTCCCTGACCATCACCAACTCCCGGAGTTTACTCAAGCTCATGTCCATTGAGTTGGCAATGCCATCCAACCATCTCGTCCTCTGTCATCCCCTTCTCCTCCTGCCTTCAATCTTTCCCAGCATCAGGGTCCAGTGAGTCAGCTCTTTGCCTCAGGTGGCCAAAGTATTGGAGTTTCAGCTTCAGCGTCGGTCCTTCCAGTGAATATTCAGGACTGATCTCCTTTAGGATGGACTGGTTGGTCTCCTTTCAAGAGTCTTCTCCAACACCACAGTTCAAAAGCTGAGATAACTGGATAACTGCATGCAAATAAGCAGTTTGACCCTTGCCTCATGCCTTCTAGAAAAATTAACTCAAAATGGATTATAGAACTAGATTTAAGAACTAAAACTGTAAAATTCTTAGAGCATAGGAGTAGACTTTCATGGGCTGGTGTCAGGCAGTGTTTCTGACATGTGACCCCAAAAAGCACAAGCAACAAAAGAGAAAAAGAGACAAATTGGACTACCTCAAAATTAAAAACTTTGGGACTGCAAAGAACCATGAAGAAAGTGAGAAAACAGCCTATAGAATGGGAGAGAATATCTGCAAATCATTGTCTGATTAAGAAGCTCATCAAAGAATATACAAAGGATGCTTAAGCTCAAGCAGCCTCATTTTCCAATGGACAAAGCATCAGGATAGACGTTTCTCCAAAGATCTGCAGATGGACAACAGGCATACAAAACCATGCCCAGTATCATCAGGGGAAGGCAGGTCAACACTACTCTGAGACACCTCTTCACACCCACTGCTGTGGCTGCCGCTGCTAAGTCGCTTCAGTCGTGTCCGACTCTGTGTGACCCCATAGACGGCAGCCCACCAGGCTCCCCCGTCCCTGGGATTCTCCAGGCAAGAACACTGGAGTGGGCTGCCATTTCCTCCTCCAACGCATGAAAGTGAAGAGTGAAAGTGAAGTCGCTCAGTCGTGTCTAACTCTGTGCGACCCCATGGACTGCAGCCCACCAGGCTCCTCTGTCCATGGGATTTTCCAGGCAAGAGTACCGGAGTGGGGTGCCACTGCTTTCTCCGTCACACCCCCTAGGAGGATCCTAATGAAGAACAGATGGCAAACTCTGGAGAGGACGTGGAGAAGTTAGAGCTGTCACACTTCACTGCTGGGAGTGCAGAGTGGCACAGCCATTTTGGAAAATGTCTGGCATTTTCACAAAAGATTAAGAAGAGTTATTATATGACCCAACGATTCTGCTTCTTGGTGTATATTCAAGAGAAAAGAAAACGTATGTCCACATAAAAACCTGTATATGAATTTTCAAAGCAATACCATTGATAATAAGCCAGAGTAGAAATAACCCAGCCGTCTCTTGGCTGATGAGTGGATAAACGCAGTATGGCATGTCCACACGATGGCGCCCTCTCTGACGGTGAATGAGACACTAATGCTCCAGTGTGGTGACCGTTGTTGAAGACGAAAGAAGCCAGCCCCTCGGGACCATGTACTGGGTAGTTCTTTCTATTTGAACAGCCTGTAAGAGGCAAATTCATAGATAGGCGGTAGGTAGATTCATGCTTGCCTGGGATGGGGGAATGGAGACGTGGGGGATGACTGCTGAGAGTACAGTGCTTCCTTTGGGTGATAAAGTATTTTCATATGGATTGTAGTGATGGATGTGCACCTCGATGTATAGACTGAAAACCATTGCATTTTGCATGTTGAATGGGTTAGCTGTCTGGCAAGTGGATTATATTCTGTAACATCTTACAAAAAAACCTAAACAAAATTTTTGGCCAACCCAATATATTAATAATATTCTCTCATTATTATTTATGTCTTAATGTGTTAATGTACTCTGCATATAAGTTAAATAAACAGGGTGACAATATACAGCCTTGATGTACTCCTTTTCCTATTTCGAACCAGTCTGTTGTTCCATGTCCAGTTCTAACTGTTGCTTCCTGACCTGCATACAAATTTCTCAAGAGGCAGATCAGGTGGTCTGGTATTCCCATCTCTTTCAGAATTTTCCAGTTTATTGTGATCCACACAGTCAAAGGCTTTCGCATAGTCAATAAAGCAGAAATAGATGTTTTTCTGGAACTCTCTTGCTTTTTCCATGATCCAGCGGATGTTGGCAATTTGATCTCTGGTTCCTCTGCCTTTTCTAAAACCAGCTTGAACATCAGGAAATTCACGGTTCACATATTGCTGAAGCCTGGCTTGGAGAATTTTGAGCATGACTTTACTAGCGTGTGAGATGAGTGCAATTGTGTGGTAGTTTGAGCATCTTTGGCATTGCCTTTCTTTGGGATTGGAATGAAAACTGACCTTTTCCAGTCCTGTGGCCACTGCTGAGTGTTCCAGATTTGCTGGCATATTGAGTGCAGCACTTTCACAGCATCATCTTTCAGGATTTGGAATAGCTCAACTGGAATTCCATCACCTCCACTAGCTTTGTTCATAGTGATGCTTTCTAAGGCCCACTTGACTTCACATTCCAGGATGTCTGGCTCTAGGTCAGTGATCACACCATCGTGATTATCTGGGTCGTGAAGATCTTCTTTGTACAGTTCTTCTGTGTATTCTTGCCACCTTTTCTTAGTATCTTCTGCTTCTGTTAGGTCCATACCATTTCTGCCCTTTATCGAGCCCATCTTTGCATGAAATGTTCCTTTGGTATCTCTGATTTTCTTGAAGAGATCCCTAGTCTTTCCCATTCTGTTGTTTTCCTCTATTTCTTTGCATTGATTGCTGAAGAAGGCTTTCTTATCCCTTCTTGCTATTCTTTGGAACTCTGCCTTCAGATGTTTATATCTTTCCTTTTTTCCTTTGCTTTTTGCTTCTCTTCTTTTCACAGCTATTTGTAAGGCCTCCCCAGACAGCCATTTTGCTTTTTTGCATTTCTTTTCCATGGGGATGGTCTTGATCCCTGTCTCCTGTACAATGTCATGAACCTCATTCCATAGTTCATCAGGCACTCTATGTATCAGATCTAGGCCCTTATATCTATTTCTCACGTCCACTGTGTAATTATAAGGGATTTGATTTAGGTCATACCTGAATGGTCTAGTGGTTTTCCCTACTTTCTTCAATTTAAGTCTGAATTTGGCAATAAGGAATTCATGGTCTGAGCCACAGTCAGCTCCTGGTCTTGTTTTTGCTGACTGTATAGAGCCTCTCCATCTTTGGCTGCAAAGAATATAATCAATCTGATTTCGGTGTTGACCATCTGGTGATGTCCATGTATAGAGTCTTCTCTTGTGTTTTTGGGAGAGGGTGTTTGTTATGACCAGTGCATTTTCTTGGCAAAACTCTATTAGTCTTTGCTCTGCTTCATTCCGTATTCCAAGGCCAAATTTGCCTGTTACTCCAGGTGTTTCTTGACTTCCTACTTTTGCATTCCAGTCCCCTATAATGAAAAGGACATCTTTTTTGGGTGTTAGTTCTAAAAGGTCTTGTAGGTCTTCATAGAACCATTCAACTTCCACTTCTTCAGCGTTACTGGTTGGGGCATAGACTTGGATTACTGTGATAGTGAATGGTTTGCCTTGGAAACGAACAGAGATCATTCTGTCATTTTTGAGATTGCATCCAAGTACTGCATTTCGGACTCTTTTGTTGACCATGATGGCTACTCCATTTCTTCTGAGGGATTCCTGCCTGCAGTAGAAGACATAATGGTCATCTGAGTTAAATTCACCCATTCCAGTCCAATTTGAGTTCGCTGATTCCTAGAATGTCGACATTCACTCTTGCCAGCTCTTGTTTGACCACTTCCAATTTGCCTTGATTCATGGACCTGACATTACAGGTTCCTATGCAATATTGCTCTTTACAGTATTGGACCTTATTTCTATATTCAAAAGCAGAGACATTACTTTGCCAAAAAAGTTTTGTCTAGTCAAGGCTATGGTTTTTCCTGTGGTCATGTATGGATGTGAGAGTCGGACTGTGAAGAAGGCTGAGTGCCGAAGAATTGCTGCTTTTGAACAGTGGTGTTGGAGAAGACTCTTGAGAGTCCCTTGGACTGCAAGGAGATCCAACCAGTCCATTCTGAAGGAGATCAGCCCTGGGATTTCTTTGGAAGGAATGATGCTAAAGCTGAAAACTCCAGTACTTTGGCCAGCTCATGCGAAGAGTTGACTCATTGTAAAAGACTCTGATGCTGGGAGGGATTGGGGGCAAGAGGAGAAGGGGATGACAGAGGATGAGATGGCTGGATGGCATCACCGACTCGATGGACGTGAGTCTGAGTGAACTCCGGGAGTTGGTGATGGACAGGGAGGCCTGGCGTGCTGCGATTCAAAGGGTCGCAAAGAGTCGGACACGACTGAGCGACTGATCTGATCTGATCTGCATGTGTTAATGAAAGTGTAAATAAAATTTCTGGCAGCATCTGCTTCCTTCCTCTTGAGCTCTGCGTCTCAGTGTCCAGGGCATCTCATGGGAGAGGCTGTGTTGACCGAGGAGCACCCAGGGCCAGGCATCCAGCCCGAGCCACGTCTGCATGTATTTGCACTACTGATCCCAACCAGGACTGACGGAAGAACTGCCCAGCTGAGCCCCAAGCAATCCACGGAGCTCTAAGATACGATTAAGTGCTGGTTTCTTAAAAAATCATTTTATTGAAGTGTAGTTGATTTGCAGTGTTGTGTTACTGTCTGGCATCCAGCAGAGTGGTTTGGTTATACATATACATACATACTAGTGTGTGTGTGTGTGTGTGTGTGTGTGTGTGTGTATACGTGTGTGTATTCACATACAGGTGTGTGTGCTGCGTATCTGTATCTGCTGACCCTCAAGTCCCAGTCTGTGCCTTCCACACACCTTCCTCCTTGACACCCGCGAGTCTCTTCTGTCTCTGTGAGTCCGTTTCTATTTCACAAATAAGTTCCTTTGTGTCATAGAGTCTTCGTATAAGGATATCATATGGTATTTGTCTTTCTCTTTCTGACTTTCTTCGCTTAGTTTGATAATCTCTAAGTCTGACCATGTTGCTTCAGATGTTACTCCATTCTTTTTTATGGCTGAGTAGTATTCCATTGTATATATGTACCATATCTTCTGTGTCTATTCATCTGTCAGTGGACATTTAGGTTCTATCCAAGTGTTGGTTATTGTAAATAGTGCTTCTGTGAATGTGGGATGCATGTATCTTTTTGAATTAGAATTTTGTGTGGATGTATGCCCAGGAGTGGGATTGCTGAATCTTAATGGCTTCTCTGGTGTCTCAGCTGGTAAAGAATCTGCCTGTAACACGGGAGACCTGGGTTTGATCCCTGGATTGGGAAGATCCCCTGGAGAAGGGAAAGGCTACCCACTCCAGTATTCTGGCCTGGAGAATTCTGTGGACTGTATAGTCCATGGGGTCGCAGAGTCAGACACGACTGAGTGGCTTTCACTTTCATGGCAACTATATTTTTAGTTTTTTGAGGAACTCCCACACTGTTTTCCATACTGACTACACCAGTTTACCTTCCCATAAGTGGTGGTTTTAAGTCACCAAGCTTTGGGGAAGCTTGTTGCATAGCGAGAGATCGCTGGACCAAGTAGTGAGTCAAATTATTGTTTTAACACCATGACTACATGTTGATACTAAAATCAAATCCCCAGCAAGGCTTTGTGGTAAAGAGAAGAATCTAGGCAGGAATAGCACTTGATTCTAAGGGGAAGTGAAGTCAGAAGACCTTCAGGGTTGCGGGGCATGTTTTAAATAGCAGGTGAGCCCAGCCAGGAAGGCTTGCCAACTGGTCTCTTTGCTGAAGCTCACGTTGGCAGCGGCAGCTCACCAGCCATTTGTCCAGCGGCCACCAGCTACTCAGCAGGAGCCCTGGAGGGCTGGCAGGTTGTGTCTCTGGTTATATGAAGTGACCCAGACAACCCCCTGTCCAGCTGTCCTCGCCACACCCCGAAAGCAAAGTTGCTGAGCTGGAAGGGATGGTGTGGTTGGAGAGCAGGTGAAGGCTGGGCGTCCGTGTCTGTATGTTAAATGGAGGGTGTCAGTCAGGAAGGAACTTCTGACTCACTGCGTCTCCACATGGGGCCATTCTAAGGGTAGCTTCCCCCCCACTTTTTTGGCTGCCCTGTGGTGTGAGGGGTCTTGGTTCCTGAATCAGGGGTCGAACCCACGCCCCCTGCAGTGGAAGGATGGAGTCCAGTTCCCTGGGCAGCCAGGGAGGTCTGAGGGGGCCGACTGTTACATACTCCCGGGCAATGATCTGTCGCAGGGGCATGCAGAGAAATGAGTTTCATGTATTCATCCAGCAAACACTTCTTAGGACCTGTGGTACTAGGAACCGGCTGTCCACCCAGAGACAAGGAGCCTGGTCTCAAAAAGCTCCTAGTTAAGTTAGCTGGTCGTGCCCGCAGGGAGCTGAGAAGGCCTTGCAGGGAGCCCTTAAAAGTGGCACCTGGTCCAGATTTGTGGGACGGGAGATTTCCTAGAGGAATAAAGTCTGAAACTGGGAAACCAAGGAGGCTAGTTCCTCCTCTTCGCTCTTCCTCATTTGGGGCCAAAGAAACAGAAGGAATCACGCTACGCTTTACCTCGGCGCTTTGTTTTCCAGACTCCCATTACCGATGCGGGCTCCCGGGTCTAACGCCGTGTGGCGGAACTTCTGCAGTTTATTTCCAGGACCTTCTGGGATCATTCACTGCCCTTTCATGACTCTCCAACTCATGTGACACGTCTCTCTTTGTGGGTTTCACATCGTTTTTGCCATTACCCCTGATAGGAGGTGGCTCAGTGGTAAAGAGTCTGCCTGCAATGCAGGAAACGTGGCTTTGATCCCTGGGTGGGCAAAATCCCCTGGAGAAGGAAATGGAAACCCACTCTCGTATGTGTGGCTGGAAAATCCCACGGACAGAGGAGCCTGGCAGGCGACAGTTTGGGGTTGCAAAAGGCTCGGACACAACTTAGCGTCTAAGCAGCAACTAAACAGCATTGATAGGAATATATTCTAGTTATCTATGCTGACAAAACAGATCACCTTCTAACCGAGTGGTTTGAAACAACAGGTGATGTGTCATTTCTTCTGATTCTGTGGGTCTTAGGGCCATTGCTATGCTGGTGTCCCTCCGGGCTCGTTCGTTTTTGGGGGATCAGCTGAGCTGGAATACCCAGGGCGGCCTCCTCCTCACGTCTGAAGAGATGCTGGCTGCTGCCCGGGCCTTGTGGGCTCTCCACCGCCAGTAGGCTGCACCTGCTTCCTTACCCGGCAGCCTCAGTGTGGCATTCCGAGGGGTGAAAGTGCACGTTGCACGGCCTCCGAAAGCCTTGCCTTGGAAGACAGTAATGCTGCTTCTGCTTCATCTAGTGCTGCTCACAAAGGCAGCCCAGGGTCAAGGGAAGGGGCAGTAGACTCAGCCTCTTGATGCGAGGAGCTGTCGTGGCCGTCTCCTGTGAAGTGTCTTCAGGATTCTGCCCCTCGTGTTGATTGTATGTGGCGGTTGTCCCTTCCTCTAAGAAGGGCCTGGTCATGATTATGGGATTCCCTGGTGGCTCAGATGGTAGTGAGTCTGCCCGCAATGCAGAAGACCCAAGTGGGATCCCTGGGTGGGGAAGATGCCCTGCAGAAGGACACGGCAGCCCACTCCAGCATTGTATGAAACACGATTCTTACGGCTCATATGTGCTCAGCTGCTCTCGCCCTCTGAGAGCAACCTCATAGCTATTTCTAGGCTGGATTGAAATACTGAAGAGGGTTGACTTGGGAAGATATCTAGATAATATTCTTTTCTGCAAATTTTATTTTTTTATTGAAGTGTGATTACAGTGTTATCTTGTAGTTACTGCAAATTAGTATTGTAATTTTTCTTGAAGATAATTTGCAATGTTCTGTTGGCTTCAAGTCAACAACAAAGTGATTCGGTTGTGCCTGCATACACGCTCTTCTCCGGTCTCCTTTCCAGTGTGGTCATCACACGACGTTGCGTGCACTTCCCTGTGCTACCCGTAGGTCCTCGTCCTCTCCTTGTTTGTGTATAGTAGTATGTACTGATCCTAAATTAACCCTGATTAGTCTCTGCCAATAAGATTTTTTAAAAAGGCCTTCTTAATAAGGTTTTTAATGAGTTCCGTTATATGCTAGTACACTTTATGTGTGTGAGTGCTCAGTTGCTTCGGTCATGCTGCAATCTCTGTGACCCTATGGACCGTAGCCCGCCAGGCTCCTCTGTCCTTGGCGTTCGCCAGGCAAGAGCACTGCAGTGTACTGCCACGCCCTCCTCCCAGGTCCTTCCCAACCAGGGCTTGAGCCCAGGTCTCATCTCTCTTGCATTGGCAGGCGGGTTGTTTGCCACGAGCACCCCCGGGAGGCCCAACAGCTTGTATAAATACTCGTGATTGCTTCATTGCCTTCTGGCTAAGATCCAGTATGGTATCTATTCTTACAGCATATTGAAAAGCAGAGACATTGCTTTGCAGACAAAGGCGCATCTAGTCAAGGCTATGGTTTTTCCTGCGGTCACGTATGGATGTGAGAGTTGGACTGTGAAGAAAGCTGAGTGCCAAAGAATTGATGGTTTTGAACTGTGGTGTTGGAGAAGACTCTTGAGAGTCCCTTGGACTGCAAGGAGATCCAACCAGTCCATCCTAAAGGAGATCAGTCCTGGGTGTTCATTGGAAGGACTGATGCGGAAGCTGAAACTCCAATACTTTGGCAACTTGATGCAAAGAGTTGACTCACTGGAAAAGACCGTGATGCTGGGAGGCATTGGGGGCAGGAGGAGAAGGGGACGACAGAGGATGAGATAGTTGGATGGCATCACCCACTCTATGGACATGAGTTTGGGTAAACTCTGGGAGTTGATGATGGACAGGGAGGCCTGGCGTGGTGCGGTTCATGGGGTCGCAAAGAATCAGACACGACTGAGCGACTGAACTGAACTCTTAAATATAAATGCATACACTGTGTACTTAGAACTTTTTTTTAACAGAAATTTTTAATGACAGCAATCCAGTGAAGACAATAGCACGTGTATTATTTTCCTCATTTATTATGAGTTTGGGGACACTGGTGCAGTTAAAAAAAAAAGAAAGAAACCCATGTCATTAGCTTGTGGCAGAGCTGTGTCTGAGTCCCGTTCTCTTACTTCCTAAAGCTGTGGCCCTCTCATGGAGTCCAGTAGAACTCTGAAGGTTCTGGGAAGAGAGGCGATGACTCAGAGGAGTCCCCAGCACTGCTGGTGCAAATTCTTCATTCCCTGAGGAAGGCACCATGACTAGTTAAGCGTAACACTCTGTGCATACGTTGTCTTTTGTATTGTTAAATTGTTTTACTCACACTCAGATGTGGTTCTCACAACAGATGGGTGAAGCTATCATTACACTCTCGAGAGAAAGGAAGATTAAAAAAGAAAAAAGTGACTTGCTTTTCATCTCACATTTACCACGTGACCATTCTAAATAAACTTAAATCTTCAGATTCCTGGTCCTGTGTTCTTGCCACAGCAGGACTGGGCTCTAAGTCTGAAAGCTTTGAAAGTGACCATCGTATGAGTGCACATCCAGATATGCAGGGTCAGTTGCCCGCCAATGATATGGTTTATAAACATCGATTAAGTGCTCATTTGCATGACCCTGAGCCGTGAATGCTGTCGTTCAGTGTCTCTCATTCGGATGAGAATTACATTTTTCTCATGGATGAGGAGGGAATTATCTTACACCGATCTCTAAGATTTCCTCCCGCCCTAGAGTGAAATGATGCGTTTTGTGCTGTGTATATCATTGTTAGTTTGAGAAGATTATACAGTGGAAGTGACAAACAGATTCAAGGGATCAGACCTGATAAACAGAGTGCCTGAAGAACTACGGACAGAGGTTTGTGACATCGTACAGGAGGCAGGGATCAAGACCATCCCCAAGAAAAAGAAATGCAGAAAGGCAAAATGGTTGTCTGAGGAGGCCTTAGAACTAGCTGTGAAAAGAAGAGAAGCTAAAGGCAAAGGAGAAAAGGAAAGATATAAGCATCTGAATGCAGAGTTCCGAAGAATAGCAAGGAGAGATAAGAAAGCCTTCCTCAGTGATCAGTGCAAAGAAATAGAGGAAAACAATAGAATGGAAAAGACTAGAGATCTCTTCAAGAAAATTCAAGATACCAAGGGAACATTTCATGGAAAGGTGGGCACAATAAAGGACAGAAATGGTATGGACCTAATAGAAGCCGAAGATATTAAGAAAAGGTGGCAAGAATACCCAGAAGAACTATACAAAAAAGATTTGCATGACCCAGATAACCACAATGGTGTGATCACTCACCTACAGCCAGACATCCTGGAATGTGAAGTCAAGTGGGCCTTAGAAAGCATCACTATGAACAAAGCTAGTGGAGGTGATGGAATTCCAGCTGAGCTATTTCAAATCCTAAAAGATGATGCTGTGAAAGTGCTGCACTCAATATGCCAGCAAATCTGGAAAACTCAGCAGTGGCCACAGGACTGGAAAAAGGTCAGTTTTCATTCCAATCCCAAAGAAAGGCAATGCCAAAGAATGCTCAAACTACCACACAATTGTACTCATCTCACACGCTAGCCAAGTAATGCTCAAAATTCTCCGAGCCAGACTTCAACAGTATGTGAACCATGAACTTCCAGATGTTCAAGCTGGATTTAGAAAAGACAGAGGAACCAGAGATCAAATTGCCAACATCTGCTTGATCATGGAAAAAGCAAGAGAGTTCCAGAAAAACATCTATTTCTGCTTTATTGACTATGCCAAAGCCTTTGACTGTGTGGATCACAACAAACTGTGGAGAATTCTTCAAGAGATGGGCATACCAGACCACCTTACCTGCCTCCTGAGAAATCTGAATGCAGGTCAAGAAGCAACAGTTAGAACTGGATGTGGAACAATGGAATGTTTCCAAATTGGGAAAGGAGTACATCAAGGCTGTATATTGTCACCCTGCTTACTTAACTTATATGCAGAGTACATCATGTGAAATGCCAGGCTGGATGAAGCACAAGCTGGAATCAAGATTGCTGGGAGAAGTACCAATAACTTCAGATACGCAGATGACACCACCCTTATGACAGAAAGCGAAGAAGAACTAAACAGCCTCTTGATGAAAGTGAAAGAGGAGAGTGAAAAGGTTGGCTTAAAACTCAACATTTAGAAAACTAAGATCATGGCAAGTAGATGGAGAAATAATGGAAACAGTGACAAACTTTGTTTTCTTGGGCTCCAAAATCATTGCAGATGGTGATTGCAGTCATGAAATTAAAAGATGCTTGCTCCTTGGAAGAAAAGCTATGACCAACCTAGACAACATATTAAAAAGCAGAGACATTACTTTGCCAACAAAAGTCCATCTAGTCAAGGCTATGGTTTTTCCAGTGGTCATGTATGGATGTGAGAGCTGGACTGTAAAGAAAGCTGAGTGCATGAGAATTGATGCTTTTGAACTGTGGTATTGGAGAAGACTCTTGAGAGTTCCTTGGACTGCAAGGAGATCCAGCCAGTCCATCCTAAAGAAGATCAGTCCTGGGTGTTCATTAGAAGAGCTGATGCTGAAGCTGAAACTCCAATACTTTGGCCACCTGATGCGAAGAGCCAACTCATTTGAAAAGACCCTGATGCTGGGAAAGATTGAAGGTGGGAGGAGAAGGGGATGACAGAAGATGAGATGGTTGGATGGCATCATTGACTCGATGGACGTGAGTCTGAGTAGACTCTGGGAGATGGTGATGGACAGGGAGGCCTGGTGTGCTGCAGTCCGTGGGGTCACAAAGAGTTGGACTCAACATAATGACTGAACAACAGCAGAATGTTTGGACTGAAAGAAGGCCAGCCCCCTGGACGCTGGGTCAGAGGTGAGACTGTTCCACAGGGGCGGGTCAGGGTCCTGCATGCATTAGGCTGTAGAAAGGGTTTCAGTCTCTACCCTAAATCAGTAAGAAGCCATGGCATTGTATCTTCTGCAGGGTCAGGACACTATCGGATGTGAATTTTAACTTTTTTATTTTTTAATTTTTAAAACTGTTCACTCCTGTGGCTGCCTTGCATATCATTTGTGGCCTGTGGAGTTTGGTTCCTTGCCGGGGCTCAGACCCTGAGGGGACAGCGCTCACAGCCTCTGATGCTGTTAGAGTCAGCCGGAGGAGGTACTCACGGGGCACCCTCATGCGGATGCGGGTGAAGCCTGTGCCCAGGGGGCTGTCTGCAAGTGGAGCAAAGACAGAACCCGGGAGTGAGGAGAGCTTAAGCAAGGGGGATGAGCCATGCTGTTGGGTGAGGGAGCCCTAAAGGAGTCACTCAGGTCACTACCTCAGTTCAGGCCGCGTTAGCAAAAAACGCTCTCGACTGGATGGCTTAAATAATAAAGACCGTTCCTCACTGTCGGGAGCCTGGGAAGGTCAAGGCCAAAGTGCCGGCCTGCCTGGCACGCGCTGAGACACCTCTTTGTGCAGAGTCTTCTCACCATGTCCTCACAGAGAGGAAGACGCAGCGGTCCCTTCTCGTAGAAACAGTAATCGCAGCATGGGCCTGCAGGGGAACACATTTTGCCACCCCAAAATATTTCTTTGGTACGTGGATTATTTTGAGCTAAAAACAATCAGAGCCCAGGACTCCAGAGGAAAATTTGACCTTTGACCTAAAACAATGTAGACGGAGGACTTGCAGGAAAGGAGCGATCAACGCAGATAACCCGAGTCTGAGCTACGTGCGCAGACAGGGAGGCACCTAAGGAAGTCTGTTCAGACTCCGCTGTGTCCCGTTGTCTCTGCGTGCCACAGCAAACATTTGTTTACCAACGGTGCTTTTTTGTCCTCGTCTGATTCCCTTTCTTCCTCTTTGAAGTCCTCAGCCACTACCCCCAACGCCCTCTTGTGACTTTGGTGCTGTTTAAGGTCAGGGTTTTGCCTGTTTGGGTGAGTTACTCAGTTTCCCTGTGTCTCTCCCCTGATACGTGTTACTTAACTTTTGTATAACTTTGTCCTGTTGATCCGTCTCATGGCAGTTTAATTCATAGACCAGCCAGAAGAACCTACAAGGGTATAGGAAAATTTCTTCCTGACAGAGCTCCCTACTCATGAAATAATCGCGTCCCCGAATCCCCATCTCTAAATTGTACCACATATGTCATTAGTGTTTCAATATATATGAAATTTGGGAAGAGACAAGCATTAAGTCCATAGCAGGTAATCCAAAGATTTAGGAAAAGGAATCATGCCCCTAGGAAAGAAATATGAAACTTTTTTTAGAAAGGATGAAATTTGGTTAGTAACTCCCTTTCAAGAAGGCTAAGTTGAATACCGAGCTTCCCAGGGAGCACAGAGGTAAAGGATTCACCAGTCATTACTGGAGACTCAGGAGATGCGGGTTCAACCCCTGGGTCAGGATGTTCCCTGGAGAAGGAAATGGAAGCCTCCCCAATATTCTTGCCTGGAAAATCCCATGGACAGAGGAGCCTGGCAGGCTACAGTCCATGGGGTCACAAAGAGTCAGACACGGCTGAGCGGCTGACCACACACACACACAGACTGCAGTCTGTAAAGCTCGAGTTTGGGATTGCACTTTCAGCGTTCTTACCAGTCACCTGGAAAAGATGCCCTCGTTCCCTTCGGAAGCAGCTCCTTGTCTTGACAGCTGCATTTGGGGCAGCACACGGCAGCCACGTCTGTCTGTCTGAGAGCCTCGCTGGGATGCTTCATGGAGGCCTGCGATGTGGGATTTCAGTTGAGTGATTTTCCTTTTGTGTAGGTTTCTTTTTCTTTTTTAAATTGAAGTGTAGTTGATTTACAATATTATATTAGTTTTAGGTATACACCATAGTGATTCCAAATTTTCATAGATTATTCTCTGCTGGGGCTTCCCTGGTGGCTCAGCCAGTAAAGAATCCACCTGCAATGCAGAAGACGCAGATTCAGTCCCTGGGTCAGGAAGATCCTCTGGAGAAGTAAAGGGCACCCCACTCCAGTGTTCTCGCCTGGAGAATCCCATGGACTGAGGAGCCTGGCGGGCTACAGTCCGTGGGGTCACAAAGAGTAGGACACGACTGAGCGACTTCACTTCACTTTCATACTGTATTAAAGTTGTTATGAAATATTGGCCATATTCCCCTCGCAGGACCACATCTCCTTGTAGCTTGTTCATTTCACACGTGGTAGTCTGTGCCTCTTACGCCCTCCTCCCATCTCCCCTCTCCCCACTGGTGCGTGCAGGCTGCCTTATTTCCTTTCCTCTCCTCCGCCAGGTTGATGAGCCCTGAGAACACGCTCCTGCAGCCCCGGGAGGAGGAGGGAGTCAAGTACGAGCGCACCTTCATGGCGTCCGAGTTCCTGGACTGGCTGGTGCAGGAGGGGGAGGCCACGGCGCGGGAGGAGGCGGAGCAGCTCTGCCAGCGGCTGCTGGAGCACGGCATCATACAGCACGGTGAGCCCGCCCTCCCTGAGCCCCGACCCGTGCTCCGCATCAGACGCGCGTTCTCTCTCGCGGCTCTCTGAGCAGCTGGGCGTCTGCCTGCGCTCAGCCTAGCTGCCTCTAAGCTGGGGGTCAAGTTCACGTTTCATGCCTTCTCATTCTGGGACTCAGACCAAAGGAGCGTCCGCTCTCTGGAATATATTGTGGGTTTTTTTTTTTTTTTAATATATTGTTTTGATGGATGAGGCCAGAAGCTCCAGCAGGCAGGCAGATTCTTGCAGTGTCTCCAAAAATTTCTGCTTGGGTGAAATTGAACGTCACAGGTTCACATCCTACTGGCTACAGCTGGTCATTTGGTCAAGTCTGGATGGGAAGTAGATGGCCCTCACAAAGTTAGTCGAAATGGAAGAATGAAGATTTGCTGAACCGTGGTTCAAGCTGCCACGCTGAAGAAGCACCCAAAAGGCCTTCATCAAGTTTCCCTTTTTTAAGGGCTGAATCATAATAATGCAATATATTCATAGCATATTATTGAAGAATCATATTAGTTACCTATTGCGGTGTAAGGAGTTCTCTAAAACTTAATGCTATAAAATAATAGTGTTTATTATCTGGTACAGTTTCTGTGGGTGGGCGGTCTGGAGAGGCATAGCAGGTGGTTTGGCTCGGTGGTCTCTTACCAAGAGTTAGAGTCGAGACGTTGTCCAGGGTGACAGTCATCAGAAGCCCTGACGGTCCAGAGGGTCTCCTTCACAGTGGCTCGCTTGGATGTCCACCAAGTCAATGCTGGCTGTTGGCAGGAAGCGTCTGTCCATTGCTCTATAGACTTCTTCATAAAACTGCTTGAGAATTCTCATGACATGGCAACCAGGCCTCTTCCAAAGGGCGTGATCCAAGAGAATGTGAGACGGAAGCCACGATGGCTTTAGCAGAGCTTGGAGTCACACGGTCATTTCTTCACCACTCTATTGGTTGGCAGGTCAGTCCCATTCGGTATGAGAGAGGACGTGTAAGGGTGTGACTGCCGGAAGCAGGGATCACTGAGCCCCCTCAGTTCTTATGAGGCTGGCCCCACGGGAACACAGGCTCTGGAATCCCAGCGCCACCCGTTACCAGCTGCTTGCCTTCTCCCATCTGTAAAATGGGCATACTTGCATGAGGTGCTTGTGGAGTAAACGGGCAGATGTAAAGTGCTTGGTTCAGTGCTCTGCTCTTAGTAAATGCTCAACCAGTTCATTTCCTTTGTGGAACATTTTCATTTATTTGTTCATTTGTCTGGCTGTGTCGGTCTTAGTTTCGGCCTGTGGGATCCTTCGTTGCGGTGCACGGACTCGCTAGTTGTGGCCCCAGGCTCCGGAGCATGCGGGCTTCACTGCTCTGCGGCTGTGGGAGCTTGGTTCCCTGCGCTGCAAGGCAATCCTTCACCCCTGGACCACCGACCACCAGGGAGGTCCCTCAATCAATTTATTGATACAGCTGCATGACTGTAGGCTTGGAACAGCGAATAAAGGGCTGGAGCTAGATAAGCATTTCGGCCTAGGAGTCAGTAGGAAAGGTGATACCTGTATCATTCTTGCTATAAACTCCCCTCCCCACACTTCTGCACAGGCCTAGAATTTCTGTCCCAGGGTTAGGGAGAAAACAGTGAAATTATAGAGATGAAAGAAACTTTTGAAATTATTTGGAGCAGTGTTTTACAAACTGCAGATTGTAACCCTTTAGTGGGTTTAAAAGGGCTTCCCTGATGGCTCAGTTGGTAAAGAATCTGCCTGCAATGCAGGAGACCTGAGTTCAATCCCTGGGTTGGGAAGATCCCCCGGAGAAGGGAAAGGCTGCCCACTCCAGTATTGTGGCCTGGAGAATTCCATGGCCTGTATAATTCATGGGGTCAAAAACAGTTGGACATGACTGAATGACTTTTGCTTCAGTGGGTTTAAATATTTAAAATATTTAAATTAAAATATTAAGAAAAATTTTAGCGCAGGGAACTGTATTTAATATCCTGTGATAAACCTTAATGGAAAAGAATATGAAAAAGAATGTGTGTATAACTAAGTCACTTTATAGCAGAAATTAATGGACCATTGTAAATCAACTGTACTTGAATAAAATTTTTTTAAAAAGGAACCACTAATACTTACCTGGCAGGGGAGATACCATGATCACGAAGGTGGTTTTCCCAGGGCGAGGCTTATCCATTGCACTCCGGATATGCTGACCCCTGCGATTTCCCCAAATGTGGGAAACTCGACTGCATAATTTGTGGTAGTGGGGGACTGCGTTCGCGCTTTCCCCTGTGGAAAAAAAAAAGAACCACTAAAAACAAAATTTTCTTTTCAGTAGACTAGATTGGACTCTCGAGGTACGGTCCACGGATCCTCAGGGTCATCTGGGAATGCGGCAGAAACAGAATCTCTGTTCCTACCCAAGTCCCACTGAATCAGCTCTACATTTTAGCAGAATCTCGAGTGATTCAAGTGCGCTTTAAAGGCTGAGATGCAGTGGATTGGATTTCGCTAGAATACATCATTTCAGAGCACATTTTATACAGTAATGTCAAGGGTTGCTTGGCAAAACGTTTATTCCAGTTAGAAATACACTGTATAAATAAACATATGGCCGTGGTCATGTGTGCAGTGATTGGGAACAGAAAAGCTGTTACTGTGCATTGGGTTCAAATACCTTGGAAACCACTGATCTGGAAGCATTAGTTTGAAAGGCACTCAAGCCTCTCAGTGGGTTTGGGGTGTTTTCTCCTTTCTCACGTTGCCACAATCGCACTCACAACAGTTTAACGGATGGTCTAACGTGTCTACGACTGGGCTGTCGATTGAGGTTTGACAGGTGAATAGAATTGTAAAATGTCGTGTGGTCCCTGGCCTTAAGCAGCCTATAGTCTTGTAGGGATTAGAAAATGGATATAGGAGCGGTTCGAGAGCAATCGAAGACGTACGATGTGTTTTATTTGTTTATTTAATTGATATCGTGTGCCAGATACTTTTCTAGTGATTTTGCACATTAACTTTTTGAAACCTCTTAAACTTTTGGAGGCAGATATATATATATAATTTTTTTTTTCGTGTCAAATGGCATGTGGGATCTTAGTTCCCCTACCAGGGATTGAACCTGTGCCCCCTAAAAGTCTCTTAGTCATGTCCGACTCTTTGCGACTCCATGGAATTCTCCAGGCCAGAATACTGGAGTGGGTAGCCTTTCCCTTCTGCAGGGGATCTGCCCAACCCGGGGAAGTCCTGAGGCAGATATTCTATAAAGTTGGCCCAGAAGTTCTCTGGGGTCTCCTCATTGCGTCGTGTGGACAAGCCCAAAGGCGCATCTTGGCCAGCCCAGTAGCTGCTGTTCTTGCTTGTGCTTGGCCGTGTCCACTCCGTGCAACCCTGTGGACTGGGGCCCGCCAGGCTCCTCTGTCCATGGGATTCTCCAGGCAAGAACACTGGGGTGGGTTGCCATTTCCTCCTCCAGGGGATCTTCCCAACCCAGGGATCAAACCCATGTCTCCTGTGTCTCCTTGCGTTGCAGGCGGGTTCTTCACCACCGAACCACCTGGGAAGCCATGTTGCTGCTAAATGTATCTTATTACAGTAAGAACAACTAACGTGAGATCAACCCTCTTAACACATTTTTAAGTGAACAAATTAGTATCATTAACCGTCGGGCAGGTAGTTTTATTATCTCCATTTAACAAATAAGGAAGCCAAAGCATCAGTAGGTTATTTTTCTGAGGCCACTTGGGTAGTAACGTCCAAGTGGGTATTATGGCTAGTATGCGTGAACTCAGAATCGATTGGAGTGACTGGGACCTTCCATTGGTAACAAATCCCCTTTGGGTTGGAGTTAGTACTGTCATTTTTGCTCAGACAGAAAACTTGGTGATAGCAAGTTCTAGAGAAAACCAGCTTTCTACGCTACCCTTTGCTGACGGACGCTATACCCCTCGACTTCAGAGAGAAGACAGAGGATGCCACAGATTGTTTCCAAACGATTTCCAAAGAGTCAGTAATTACACCTCAATTACAGTGTAATTCTGTAATGCTGTAAATGTGAATGCTGCAGTGTTGTGACATAAAGGATAAAATAGGGTATTATTGATTTGTTTTCCATGGTTTTAGTAGGATTGAATATCTCTATATAGAGCAGTCAGAGTTTCCAAGGGAGTTCCCGTTTCTCAGCCCAGCAGTTCATTTCTAGATCACAGATTCTAACTTTAAATTATGAAAATTTGACAACCACATATGTGTATGTTAGAGTTAATGATATACCAGTGAGTGTTTTAAGCAAAGCTCTGAATTGTTCAGCTAATAATTAGTTTCACTGGTTAAACATTAAAGAAAGTCAACCTTTAGGCTTTGAGCAAAAGATTTCTGGATAAAAGTGGTTCTTATGAAATCCTGACCAGCTTGATTTATGAATGGTGCTCTATAATCAAGACAGGATTTGTTAGCTGAGTAATTAACTTGCATGCAAATGTATATGAATGTGTGTATATATAAATATTCCTGCATGTTCACATGTATGTAAGTATACACCTGTATGAATGTTGATTAGTATGTACATATTTATCTAGCTTTTTCATTTATTGAGGTTTACCACGTACCAGGCACTGGACTAACCACTTTATAAATTTTAATGTATAAATACATTGTGTATTTAATATTTACATGCTTCACATATGTGGCATATATTGTATATATAATCTCATTAAACCCTCACAGCAGTTCTATTATATTGGTATTACTATTATTATTATTATAGTCTTACAGTGAAGAAATCTAGAATTCAAAGCTTTAAGATATTTTTCCAAGGTTGCATAGCTAACCAATAGCTACTAATCGTTGTGCCTTAGAAAGGAGTTTCCCTTGGTCCAGGATGTATGGATGGAAGTCGGGAGGAGGAGGGGACGACAGAGGATGAGATGGCTGGATGGCATCACCGGCTCGATGGACGTGAGTCTGAGTGAACTCCGGGAGTTGGTGATGGACAGGGAGGCCTGGCATGCTGCAGTCCGTGGGGTCGCAAAGAGTCGGACACGGCTGAGCGATTGAACACCAACCTGGACATATGGGATTGGGTGTGGCTGGCTGACACTGTGGAATGAACATGGTCTTTGGAGAGAGCAGACAGCATTTATATCCGACTCCTTCACTTACTGTGTGACCCTGTCCACATCTCAGCCCTTCCATTCCGCAGGTTGTGAAGTTTATGAAACTGGAGTCACGTTAAATACCTTTGAGAGTGTTGGTTGGTTGGTTGGTTGGCTGGAGTTTCGGGTTTGTTTTTTGAAATCCTAGGACTACCCACATGTACTAGAAAGACTCCACACACGACAGGACTTCCGGCTCAGATTTTTTATGGTGAGATGACGCAGAGAAGGCTCAGCAAAGGGAGAAGACGTCCTGGGTGTTGTCTGCAGAAATCTGGGGCAGCGTCCTCGGCTCTGCCTCCCGCCTCCAGCGGGGACGTGCAGTAGCAGGCGCAGAGCGTCTCTGCCCAGGGAAGCCCGCTTGAAACTCAGAAGG
Organism: Bos mutus; assembly: GCF_027580195.1. Lineage (NCBI taxonomy): Eukaryota > Metazoa > Chordata > Mammalia > Artiodactyla > Bovidae > Bos > Bos mutus. The sequence goes on along the minus strand of NC_091630.1, from coordinate 897,640 downwards.
CAAGGTTTTCTCGGTGGCTGCTCACAGGGGCATAGACCTTACCTGCCTGGGCAGCCTCCTGCCGGCCTTCCAGACGCTCAGCAGGGAAGCGCGTGTTCTCCATTAGTCACAGTGTGCAAACAACCTAGTCAGGCTGGTACAGCGGAATTCAGTGCCCCGGGTGAGCAAAGTGCCTTATCAGATGGTCACTTACGGAACTTTCCAAAAGTCCAGTTCCCAGAAGCCAGGGTGGACCAGCCCCACAAACAGGCCTTTCTGTCTCAGGGCTGCTACGGTAACTCTCTCCTGCACAGAGCTGCTGGGAGAATTAAACGATAGTGGTGGCCAAAAGCTTTTAGCAGAGGCTACCTGTTATGCCTCTCAATTGCAAGCTATTGTGCTCGATCTGATCATTTCTAAATAACTGTTAAAATGTACGGAGTCCCTCCTATATGCCAGACACTGTTCCACTCACTGTCTTCATTTACTCATCTACCCCTTTAAATAATTCTATGAGTTAGTTATCATCATAATTCTCATTTTTAAAATAAGGTTAAGTAACTTGCTGAAAACAAGAGCTAGGAAAATGATGGACTCAAGATTCAGATCAAAGTAATCTAGATGGCTGTTAATCACTAAAGAAGATTGGGTGCTAATTATAAGATTCACTAGAGGAGGAAAAAAATTCTCAACTTTTATTGCATCAGCTCACACAGCCTGTCAGATATTGCAACTGTAATCATTGTTAGCTCATAAAATAGTTATGATTACACGATTCCCTTTTTCACACAATGACCAAGCACCTTGAGATTTTTGTGTGACCTTTGCAAACATGATGAATACATTTTTTACTCCCATAAATACCTCCCTCAACTGCTTGAGCTGCTCTCCAGCTATCTTGTCCTTGCGTGGAGGACGGTAGACAGCAGTCACGTGGGTAAATGGCTCACAGCTGCAGCCGCTGACCCTGGATAATCAGGCTACCGAGACTGTGTCCAGGCGTATAATTTCCTCTTTTAAAGACTTAGTCAGAGCACTTTAACAATTTCAACACTTTATCAAGCCCCTTTCTTGGTCTTTGTCTGAAAAATACATTGATATAACATTGTGCAACATGCAAAGCAGTTCTCCATGCGTTATGCTTTTAATCCTCCCAGCGGCTTGAGGGTAGTTTTGGTGATCCCATTCCCCAGTGGAAACCAGTAACTGAGACATTGTCCCTGGGAGCCGTGAAGAAAGAACTTGGGGTTTTCTGCAAAGGAAGCTAGCTGCCAGGTCCAGACAGGAATTAACCCCATCTTCTCAGTGATTAAGAACACTGATGAGTTCAGCCCAGCCTAGAATATTCTAGCCAAAAGAAAAGAGAGAGGGAGGGAAGGAAGTGTCAAAGATGGAAGAAAGAGGGGGAAGGAAAAGGGTGCTGATGACTGAGGAGGCTGAAGACAAGACTGCAACTTGCCCAAGGCCATGTGATGTTACAGGAAAAAAAGTCATTCTGACGCTTGTTTAAGTTGTAAGGAGGGTTTTATTTAAGACTGTTGCAATAGGAGCATTGCAGCGGGGGGAGGGAGACGGCTCCCGTCCAAGGACAGCAAGAGCAAGTGGGGATTTACAGCCTTGGAGCAGGGCAGGGGCACGAGCAGATGGAATATTATATGGGAGGCGCCAATGGTCGACGCCAGGGACTTGGACATCAAAGATGGAGGAGGATAAACTCAAAATAACAGGAGTGATCAGGTATCACTGTTTGGGGGATGGCAGGATTCTTTGCTAAGGCTGGGCTAGGTCGGTCAAATGCCCCCCTCTTGATCCTGGGCGATCAGGACCCTTTGACTGACAGACTCACCACGTAGGGGAGGGCATTCTTCCACAAAAAGAAAAAAAAATTGCTTTGGAAGTTCTGTAACCGTAGGGATAGGAGCCCAGGTCGAGGGCTGGTTGAAAGGAGGGCGCGGAGGAGCGGACCGGAGCCCGGACACGCAGAGTGCCTTCGCCAGTGGCCCCGTCCTCGCCTGCCCGCCTTTCCTCTTCTTGCCACGACTCTCCTGCTCACGTTCTCTTACTTTCGCTTTGGGTAACTCCTTGCCACCAACAGAGTGAAGGTTTTTCCATTACGGTTGGTACTCAGCATCTTCGTCTTTCTTTCCTCTTAGCTAGAATGCAGGAGCTCTGAGGTCAGAGGATCTGTTTTCTTGTCTCTGAATCCCCCTGCATGGCTTGGCATTTATATATTAGCTACTCAGTAAAACATGCATTGAATGAATACAGTAGTGCCCACTTTTTGAGGATGTGCTAGGCACAGTGTTGGGTGCTCATACCAGGTAGAGTTCCTTGAATACTGTAAGCAGGCTCAGTCCTTATCTGCTTCAGATACATGGCAGAGCTCGCTGATGGTCCAAACCCTGAAAAGCCGGGCCGCCTGGAGAAGCAGAGCCGATCTTGGGGTCCGGTGGCCGGGAGCCGGCGATGCAGGGAGCCCCACAGCGGGGGGCCAGCTGTTTTCTGCCTCTGCCCTCCCTCTGGAGGCTGTTTATGGAGGACAGCTCTGACTGGCTGAGACTGGTCACGGGCCCACATCTGCACCCGGCGTGGGCAGGGCCCTCTGACTGACAGCCGTGCCAGCTGGTGGTGGGACGTTATTCCACCAAAAAACCAGAAGTTATTTTGGAAGTTCTGTTACCACTAGGAAGTGAGTGCTGGGCAGCTGGAAGCAGCAGGCAGGCCGACCTTCACTGCTGTTAGTTCATTTAATCCTCCCCCAAATCAGTTCACTGGCTCTTACCATCCCTGTGGCTTTCGATGACAATGTTGAGTCATTTGCAATGAGTATAATCATTCTTAACTCCTAAATATTAAGCTCTGAATAGAAGAAAATAAAGATTGAGTAGAATATTTTCTCAATCTTTCAATAATTAATACTTCATCACTACTTCAATATAAAGCGTTATCTTTATCAGCGGCCATTATTTACTATTAAAACTTTTTCCTTTCTCAATTTACACTTTCTGGGCACTTTCCTGCCGTGTCCCCTCTGATAGGCTGTGGCTCTGGTTTACTTTTTATCAGAGCTGAATCTAAGGCAGAAGGAAAGTTGGCAGGCCAGGATGCTGTTGCAGTGCCAGCGTAAGGGGGCAAGGTTCCTTGGTAAAGTCACAAGCCAGTCCTTGGGCACACAGCATGGTGTTGGTGTTGTTGAAGGACAACAGGTCTGTAGCTGCACTAAGCCTTGACTTTTGGAGAGAATGAAGGAGGTGAGCGATGCCTTGCCTCAGGTAGCCTTCCAGAAGAAGGGCATTATGCGCAAAGAGCAGAGGTCTCCCGCAAGCAGTGTCGCGACCGCACACGTCTCCCTCCTTGGTGGACATCTGTCTGGCTTTTCTCATGTGTCCAGAAACTGACCCTCTACGTACAGACTGTGTTTGGCTCTGAAGCCTGGGCCCCTGCTGACTCTCTGGTCCTGACGCCTTGTGGGCCCATGGCCGCTACAGGGACGTGGGCCTCAGTTTCCCCAAACGCGCCTTTTTACAGCAGCACACTTCTCTGTGCAGGTGAAGTTTATGGAGGCATGCAGTCTCCTAGGAAGTGCTGAGCCTGTGTGCTCTCAGGGCTTTATATAATGTAAGGACTGAGCTGGGTTCCTGTGGTCATTTTTGGAGGGACGTGGGGCTGGGTACCAAGTTTATTAAAGGAGCAGCTTAGCGGGGTCTTGGTGGAATGGGTGGCTCAGACGGCTGATGCTGCTCTCCTTCCCTCTCCTCCTGGGCGAGAGGCAGCGAGCGGTCAGTCCTGGTTACTGATGGACGTGAGCTTGACCGCAGCCCTCAAGGGAGGGGTTGGGGGTGGGGCAGAAAGTCGAGGTCCTCACTAAGGAGCAGACCGCCCGTGTTCTCTGGCCCGCCACAGAGGCCTTGCTGGCTCTGACCCTACCTCAGTCTCCAGAAAGCTCCTCTCTCAGCGAGAGGCTGGAGAGTCAGGGCAGCTGTGCTCGCGGGGACCCAGGCTCTCCCCGGACATTCCCCTGAAGATCCCTGCAGCCGCTTCTCTTTGCCACACGGCGGCATCTCATGGTTCTTCCCTCGGAGGTCCCCCACCCGCCGCGTGAGGCTCTAGATTCTCAGCTGCTCGCTTTAACTCAGTTTTCTTAGCTGATACACCCGTCTCAGATTGCGTCTGGGTTGTCTTCTGTTCTGGCCTGCAGTTCTTTGGAAATGGTCCCTCTTTCTATCTGCCTCCCCTTCTCCCTTCTTCCACCAGGAATGGAAAAACAGACTCCAGTCTGTTGATGCCATGGAGTGATTACTAGGTATAAAAGTGACTCTATATTAAACTACAATGAAGTGTCAACTCCCGCCGGTCAGAATGGCCGTCACGAGAAAGTCTACAAACAATAAATGCTGGGAAGGCTGTGGAGAAAAGGGAGCCTCCTGCACTGTTGGTGGGATGTGAATTCGTGCAGCCACGGTGGAAAGACTAAAGCTGGGCAGTGCCTTGGTGGCCTAGAGGTTACGATGCTGCGCTCTCACTGCTACAGCTCAGGTTCAGTCCCGCAAGACGCAGAGCTGCCAAAACAAGAGAAAGACTTAGCGTATGGTCCAGCGATCCCAGTCCTGAGCAGAAATCCAGAAAAGATGAGAACTCTCATTTGAAGAGGTGCAAGTGCACAGATGTCCATAGCAGCACTGTTTAAAACAGCCGAGACCTGGAAGCAACCTAAGTGCCTATTAGCAGATACGTAGATAAAGACGATGTGGCCTGTGTATAATGGAATATTACTCAGCCACAAAAAAGATTGAAATATTGCCACATAGAGCAAGATGGCTGGGCCCAGAGATGACCATACTAGGTGAGGTAAGTCAAAGACCGATATCAGTGTATCACTTATATGTATAATCCAAAAAATGGTACAAGTGAAATTATTTACAAAACAGAATAGATCACAGATATAGGAAACAGACTTGGGGTTACCAAAAGCAGAAGAGGTGGGGGCGGGATAAATTGGCAGTACGGGATTAATAGATGCCCGCACTCTAGGTAAAATGGAGAAGGAATGGCAGCCCACTCCAGTACTCGTCCCCGGGAAATCCCGAGGGCAGGGGCCGGGCAGGCTACAGCCCATGCGAAGAGTCAGACCTGACTACATGCATGCATGTGTAAAATAGATAAACTATTAAAGTTTCCTGTATAGCACACGAAACCATGTTCACTATCTTCATAATAACCTGTAATGGAAAAGAATCTGAAAAAAATATGAGTCCCTGAATCACTTTGCTGTATACCTGAAACTAACACAACATTATAAATCAACTATATAATTCAATTACAAAGAAAAACTGGCCATATGTAAACTCTGATCATTGTGACTATGAGCATATTAAGTTAAAATTTAAGAAGGGTTACACACACACAGGCACACACACATCCTTATTACAGTTGGGAAAATATGTTTATTAAGATTCATAACCAATTTTAGTCTAATTTAGAGAATGATTTTTTGTAAAAATGTCCGTATGTTGTTTTAACATTGACATAACATTTTGAAGTCTTTGGCATCTTGTCTGGCTTTGTTCTGAAAAGCTCCCCTTCACTTTCTTTCTTCTCTGTCCCAGGAGCAACGTTTGACACAAGGAGCCCACTTCCTCTTCCGTCCTCCCCCCAAGGAAACCCTGCATGTCGGGGTCTCTATTCTCCCGTTTTACTGGAGCCACTGCCTCAGCTGGCGCCCGGGTTTCAGTCCAATTAGAAACCACCAAAGCCACCAGGCCTGGGAGCAGGGCTGAGTGTGTTGCTTTTGGCTGCTGGCAAAACCACTCCCGTCACTGAAGCCCTTTCCATGGTTGCTGAGCACATAGCCTCAAGCAGGGATTCCTGTCAAGTGGGAACAAAATGTACTTCCTCATCAAAGGGATAAAGCAGGGCTGGGGCAGGCAGTGCGAGGGGGAGAACCTAACCAGACTGCAGTAACAGCAGCTCTTGACCACTGACCGTCGGAGCTCAGGATAAGAGTTATCCTCCAGGACAGATGGCTCTCCACGTGCCACACATGAGGGATGAGCTCCCCTGTTGGTTAGCTGATCTGTGCTGTGAGATACCGGCCTCTAGACTGGATTGCCACAAATGCAGTCCGTGTTTGTGATGTAAACTTTTCAGATCGCCTCAGTGAAAAAAAGGTAGAAACAGGTAAAATTTCCCTTAATAATGTATCTTAACACACGATCTCCAGAATGTTATTTCAAAATACAATCAGTATGAAAAATAGCAATCAGCTGTCTTACCTTCTTTTTTATAAATACTTGATCTTCAAAGTCCAGGGTATTTTGTGTGTACAGCTCATCTCAATTCAGAGTCGCCACATTTCAAGTGCTTGTCAGCCATTCTGGAGAACACAGATCTAAACCTTTTTAAAAAAAAAAAAAAATTTATTTATTTATTTCTGGCTGTGCTGGGTCTCTGAAGCTTTGTGGGCTTTTCTCTTGCTGGGGTTAGCAGAAGCGTTAGTGCTGTGCTTAGTCACTCAGTCATGTCCCACTCTTTCTGACCCATGGACTGTAGCCTACCAGGCTCCTCTGTCCATGGGATTCTCCAGCCAAGAACACCAGAGTGGGTAGCCCTCCTCCAGGGGATCTTCCTGACCCAGGGAGTGAGCCTAGGTCTCCCTCACTGCAGGCGGGTTCTTTACCGTCTGAGTCACCAGAGAAGCCCCGGCTTTAGAGCCTAGGCTTAATGGCTGTGTAGGGTCTTAGTCACTTTTCAGCACATGAAGTCTTCCCAGATCAAGGTTCAAACCTGTGTCTCCTGCATTGGCAGGCAATTCTTGATCGCTGACCTGCCAGGGAAGCCCTGTAGACCTTTTTGAAATCATCACAAGGGTCGGTGGTGACTTGGTGAGTGTGTATTTCATTTTTCAGACCCTTAGCTCAGAGAACTTTGTTCCTCAGTGGTTGAAATGCCTGAAAATTTGTGTTGAGGAAGCACCTTGGTGTCTCTACTTTGCCGTGCCACTTTGGACACCTAAATGAACCAGGGTGCCAGCCACACAGGTTCTAGAACGGAAATCACAGTTCTGTATTTAGCACGGTGGTTTCATAGTCGTGTTTTCTTTCTCCTCTGATATTTTAATATTTCCTTTGATTAAATATTTCCACAGGTCAGAAATTGTTGACTGCAATTGTTTGGACTGTGTCTGATCTCGGTAGGTCTCTTTTGGCTCAGAACAGGCTTATCCAGGATACGACCCGAGATTCAGGAGCATTTTCTTAAATTCTCGGTCTTTTGTTGTGGGATTCTGTGGGCTTTTGTTGACAGCAGAACAATATTATTTATTCATGCATGGGCATCATTTGCAATCCTGTCTTCAAGAGAGTTATGGCTTCCCGTATGTGTCTTAATGGCACTTGCTTTGGGTTAAAGAAGTTACTGTAACTTCTTTTCCACAGATGGAAACAGTGAGACCCAGGGACTGTCCATAAGCCGCTGTGTCACTAGGGAATCAGAGCCGAGTAGGAAGGCGTATCTTTTGCCTGTAAGACTTGCTGTCTAATCGCCCTTAGCTCCTGAGTCCAGCATAGTTTGTTATAGGTGTGGGCTGTAGATAAACAGAAAGTGTTGGTTTTTTAAGCCTTTGATTTCAGTCTCCAGACCTGAGTTTGGAATAATAACAGAACTGTGTTTTACTACAAATAGGAGAAAAAGTGGCAGTGCCTGCTTGAACAGAACCAGGCAGGGTCGGGGGCGGGGGGCAGGGGGGTCCTTTTTGTTTGTGGAGAGCTGCCTTTCCCGGAGATTCTTACCTGCATCACAAGGGCTGGGCCTCTGTCACATGGCCCCCTTTCCTGGAAGGTGGCCAGTGGATCCTGCTGCTGTGGCCGGCACTCCCGCCCTGTGCAAACGATGAAGCAGGAAGAAAGGGAGATTGGATTTGGACAGGCAGCCAGCCTTGTCAGCTGCAAGGACAAACGTCTTTTTCATTAAGTAACTAAGTGACCTTCCCTCTGAAACATGGACTTCCAAAGAACAGGGTGCTTCCTGCGTCCACACAGGGAGTTCCTGGAAGCTCTAAGTGAGATTTAAAGCAGGTGGGTGTCCTGATGTTAAGGTCTTAGCTGTTTTGACCAGTGTACCACGCTTGTTAACATCAAGGGGCACTGGGTGAAGAGTACAGGAGAACTGTCTGTGCTGTCCTTACAGCCTTTTCTGCATAAAACTGAAATTATTCCAGTACATAAAGTTTATTGGTTGAAAAAAAGTAGGTGAAATTATTCCTATATTTTCTATCTTCCTTTTTTTTTAAGAAAAAGTGAGTACAAATATAAATAATATAGAACATATATGAATAGGATGCTAAATTTCTAATTTTAAAATGAAATAGATATGAAACAAGCAACAAATATTACTGGGAACTATCGCACATGGAGCCAGTCAACATCTTGTAATAACCTATAATGGAAAAAATCTGAGAAATAATATACGTGTATATGTATTACTGAATCACCTTGTGTGCCTGAAACGCTGTAAGTCGACTATCCTTCAGTAAAATGTATATATGAAGGAAAAAGAGAAAATATATGGAGACAGGTTTTTTTGGGTTTTTTTTTAGCTACTAAGTCTCACCACTGACACCCTCCTTTTCTGAACATCTGTTTCCTCCTCCTTCAAAGGTCCTAGTCTCTCCAGTCTCGAAAGGAACACCTCATAAATTATTATACAGGTTATGTAACAGGTTATACAGTAGCCTTCCCGGCGTGGTAAGGCAATATCATCTGGGAATAGTTCTGGTGGGCTTCCGCAGAGGCTGGTTCCGGGGTACTATCTGTTGTAACACCTCCAGCATCACACTGGATGTCCTTCTCCGTGGCGTTGGCCATGCTGAGTTTGTTTGGTGTCGGTAGGATGCCTCCTGTTCCCCCAGACGCACACGTAGGTGGAGCCCGAAAGAGGTCACACTGGGGAAGGTGTCCTTGGGGCCCCGACCCCCGTGGGCATCACTGGGAGGTCGGCACGTGGCTGACCGAACAGCTCTGGGGGCTGGAGACGCTAATGAGCCGTTTACCTAGCTGTTTCACTGCCCCCGCAACTCGTCTTTATGGATGAATAAAGCTGAAGTTCAGGGAAATTAAAGTCACTTAGTAGAGAGTGAAGCCAGCGTTCGACCCGGAGCCATCTGTAGGAAGAAGCGTGTTTACCAGCCTCCCCGCTTGGCTCTTTTAATAAGCAGCTGCATGGTCATCAGCGTTTTACCCTGGCGAAGCATTTCGTAGGAAGCACTTCAGCCAAATTGTCCTCTGTTACCTGGCGACAGGAGAAAGGAGGGGGAAGCAGGCTGTGCTCCTGTGTTTGTGAGCGCGTCTTGCGCTCAGCTGGCATTATCATGGGGTGGGGGACAGTCCAGTGAGGAGAATGAGGGATGGGGTCCTTAAACTTGGGGTTTCCTTCTCGGATCTTCTGGTTAATGACTGTGGGACCTTGGGCAGGCTGACCTTGTGTAATCTCATCTGTAAACTGTGAGTAACTGTGATAGCTCTCGCTGCTGCCCTGAGAACTGAATGAGGTAATCATGCCATGTGCTCAGCACAGGGCCTGGCACAGTGTGCCACTTTGTAAATGTTGCCTGATGGCTACTCTTCTCATCAATATATCCTCACCATCAGATGCCTTGATGGGCAGAGATTAATAGGTTTAATGGCCTCATCCATTGCTGGTTTTAAACAATATCTTATATGTACTCTATGATGAATATATACTTTAAAAAATAAATCGACACTAAAGGCCCTTGGATTTATGTCAATAGTTCCAAAAGATCTAGAATAGACTTGCGGATATCTTTCATTGAATTCTGTATGTGAAGTATTCCATTTGCCAAAGTAAATTTGTCTTCAGACCTCTCTGCACTTGTGATACGAATTAGTCTCTGAAAAACAACCTCATCTTTGAAAAACATGTGCTTTGTTCTGAATTTTATCACTAGCAGTACAAGGTTCTGGTCTTTGGAAGGTACCCAGCTGTTATTTAAAGGAGCACAGAGAAGAACAAAGTGTAACTTGACCTTCCGTCTGCTGATCACCTTCACTTGTCTGGCAGAGCAGCAGCAGAGACCCGTGCAGCCACAGCGTGATGTTTTCATTTGCTTCTTCCTGCTGTCTTACTAAAGACGCTTCCATCCTTGTTTCCTCTTTTCCATCTCCTGTCCTCCCTTCCATCAATTAAATGAGTGTAATTGGGTTCTAACTTGGTGTATGTGAAGTGTTTTGTTTTAGTAATGTCAGTTCATAGAACTTTATGCCCTAAAATCAATTTCCTGCTTTCATATCCCCTTCTAAATGTTGTCAGGACTCAGGAAGTAATTATTTTAGTTCTCTGATTCACTGTTGTTATTGCCTCTTGAAGAGTTTTGTATCCCAGGCACCTAACCGTCCATGTGTGGTGTAAAACCCTTGAACACAATTGCTTAACCTTCTTGAATCAAGGACTGTGCTGCTTTGACAAACAGAGCTTTCAACTCCTGCGTCCCTTTAGGATGGTTTGAGGTGGGTTGTTATGGCTTTAAGTGTAGTCTAGATTTTCTTTAATGAACAGATTTCATCTTCTGTTGTAATTAACACTCAACTCATATTTTCCAACAGACACATGATTTAAACAGCATAATATTCCTATTTGTTAGTCTTGACAGGTTTTTGTTTTTTTTTTAATGTACAGCATACTGCTGCTGCTGCTAAGTCGATTCAGTCGTGTCCGACTCTGTGCGACCCCATAGACGGCAGCCCATCAGGCTCCCCTGTCCCTGGGATTCTCCAGGCAAGAGCACTGGAGTGGGTTGCCGTTTCCTTCTCCAATGCATGAAAGTGAAAAGTGAAAGTGAAGTCGCTCAGTCATGTCCGACTCTTCATGACCCCATGGACTGTAGCCCACCAGGCTCCTCCGTCCACGGGATTTTCCAGGCAAGAGTACTGGAGTGGGGTGCCATTGCCTTCTCCATACTGAGTGACATGAAATGCTCGGACTCTGTAGGACTGTGATCCAGCAGGAGCAGATTCATCCCAGGACTTGGGAGATAACTGAAAGCTTTTGTTGGAAGAGAAGACGCAGCGTCTTCATAGGCAGAATTGATTTGCCTTCTAGAAACACTAAGTCTACGGACTAGATCTACCACGTTACTCCTTGGTGCTCTTAAATGTTACATGTTTATGTCATGTAAACATGTTATGTCATGTTACATGTCGGTGCTCTTAAACAATGCCTGTGAGTGCTAAGTGGTCGTTCCAGAAGGAAGTACAGGGTTCTGTAGGCTCAGAACAAGGCAGCAGGAGGAGTGGAGCCAGTGGTAAGGTGGCGTAACATCCCTGATGCCCAGAAAGATCCTCCGCCCACGACTGCGCACCCCGGAGGTGGCAGCCGCGCCCGCCTCTGCTGCTGTGGCGCGTCCTGACAAACAAGTGCGTTTACTTGTGTTTGTCTGTGCCGGGCCTTCACTGCTGTGTGGCCTGTGCTCTGGCTGTGCTGGACGGCTTTTCATCGGCTCTGGGGTGCGTGGGCTTCGGTGGCTGTACCCCCTGGGCTCTAAAGCACAGGCTCAGTAGTTGGGGCACACAAGCTTAGTTGCCCTGAGGCGTGTGGGATCTTCCCAGACCAGAGATCAAACCCGTGTCTCCTGCACTGGCAGGCAGATTCTTTACCACTGACCACCAGGGGAGCCCCGCCACATCCTGATGGTAAGGGTGTTGATCACAGCGTTTGAGGGTCTTCTGTCTGGAAGGTGACCTTGAGGACCCTGTGGTTTGACGCTCCTTGCACTTATAGTCCTGGCCCTCAGCCTCATCCCTTGCTGGCCTTTGTTCTTTGCCGTTATAATAGTCAGCGTCCTTATTCCCCTGTCTGTGTAAGCACCTCCCACCGCTGTGGGCTGTAACACAAGGCCAGTGGGATCTTAGTTTCCCTAGCAGGCATCGAACCTGTGCCTCCTGCCGTGGGAGTAACCACTAAGCAGGGACCCTAACCACTAAGCAGGGACCCTAAGCAGGGTGGTGCTGCTTCAGTCGCTCAGTCGTGTCCGACTCTTGCGACCCCCTGGACTGCAGCCTGCCAGGCTCCTCTGTCCATGGGATTTCCCAGGCAAGAGTGCTGGAGTGGGTTGCCATTTCCTTCTGCAGGGGCTCTTCTGGATCCAGGGATTGAGCCCAGGTCTCCTGCACTGCAGGGAGATCTGCAAGCAGATTCTTTACCAACTGAGCTACAAGGGAAGCCTTACTACTGGGCCACCAGGCAATTCCCAAGGCTTCTTGACTCTTCTGAATTCTAAAACTTGTTAAAATTCCTGATGAGGTGCTATCTAGGGCACAGCTGATATCCCACTCTCTTTCCCTCTCCCCTCCTTAACCCCACCTTCTTACTTTCTTACCACACTGCTGGATTCAGTGTGAATTGCTATTCCATGACGTCTGTTGTGTTACGTCATCTGTAAGCAAATATTTCAAGGCTGGATGAAAGTAAGTGATCTCCCTCCCTCCAACTAGATAAGTAGCCTAAAACATCTTTTATATTCAATGGAACTTATGGGGCTTAAGATGAGAAGTTTTTAGATTCATTCCTAGAATATATGTATGAGTGGAAGAGAAGCCAATTCTCCTTCCTTCAGATAATCAGCTTTTAAAATTTTCTTCCTTTGATAAAATCATCCTAATAGTTTCTAATAGGAAAAATGTAGCCATATTATCCTGCATAGGCATGACTCTGAACTACGTCAGTTTATGCTTTTGGTAGGTATACTGCATGATATCCCCCTCGTGCTTTCTGAAAGATGAAAGCATACAGTGGGCAGGGACCTGTTTTCTTTTACCGAATGTCAGTGTTGTTAGTTGGGCGCTTCTGAAGCCTGCGCTGCCCTGAATGATAGACTGTCGTGTATTTATGTTGCTTTGGCTTTTGGCTGTTTCTCCTTTTCCTCCTGTTTTATGTCTCACTTGAAGCTAAGCTGAGTCAGGCCCCTAGAGAATTCGACCAGTGCAAAAGGGAACGCTTGGACAGTCCCAGAAAGTATAAACTGGATGAATTAGAAATCGTCAGTTTTCAGTCATAGCTGGGATGAAAGCGTGCCTTCACAGTAGGTTCTGAGAGTGCAGCGTGAACCTTGTCTCTTATCCCCTCTTCCTGATCAGACGGTAATCTTCTCCAGGAGCGATTCAGTCAGCTAGTCCTCAATTACTAGATATTAATTTTAGGTCCAAATTTTTGTAGTTTCAAACAATGGTGATGTGTACATCTTCAGTTCAGTTCACTTCAGTCGCTCAGTGGTGTCCGACTCTTTGCAACCCCATGAATCGCAGCACGCCAGGCCTCCCTGTCCATCACCAACTCCCAGAGTTCACTCAGACTCATGTCCATCGAGTTGGTGATGCCATCCAGCCATCTCATCCTCTGTCATCCCCTCCTCCTCCTGCCCCCAATCCCTCCCAGCATCAGGGGCTTTTCCAATGAGTCAACTCTTCGCATGAGGTGGCCAAAGTACTGGAGTTTCAGCTTTAGCATCAGTCCTTCCAATGAACACCCAGGACCTATCTCCTTTAGAATGGACTGGTTGGCTCTCCTTGCAGTCCAAGGAACTCTCAAGAGTCTTCTCCAACACCACAGTTCAAAAGCATCAATTCTTCAGCGCCCAGCTTTCTTCATAGTCCAACTTTCACATCCATACATGACCACTGGAAAAACCATAGCCTTGACTAGACGGACTTTTGTTAGCAAAGTAATGTCTCTGCTTTTGAATATGCTATCTAGGTTGGTCATAACTTTCCTTCCAAGGAGTAAGTGTCTTTTAATTTCATGGCTTCAGTCACCATCTGCAGTGATTTTGGAGCCCAAAAAATAAAGTCTGACACCGTTTCCACTGTTTCCCCATCTATTTGCCATGAAGTGATGGGACCAGATGCCATGATCTTCGTTTTCTGAATGTTGAGCTTTAAGCCAACTTTTTCACTCTCCTCTTTCACTTTCATCAAGAGGCTTTTGAGTTCCTCTTCACTTTCTGCCATAAGGGTGGTGTCATCTGCATATCTGAGGTTACTGATATTTCTCCCGGCAATCTTGATTCCAGCTTGTGCTTCTTCCAGCCCAGCATTTCTCATGATGTACTCTGCATATAAGTTAAATAAGCAGGGTGACAGTATACAGCCTTGACGTACTCCTTTTCCTATTTGGAACCAGTCTGTTGTTCCATGTCCAGTTCTAACTTTTGCTTCCTGACCTGCATAGAGGTTTCTCAAGAGGCAGGTCAGGTGGTCTGGTATTCCCATCTCTTGAAGAATTTTCCACAGTTTATTGTGATCCACACAGGCAAAGGCTTTGGCATAGTCAATAAAGCAGAAATAGATGTTTTTCTGGAACTCTCTTGCTTTTTCGATGATCCAGCGGATGTTGGCAATTTGATCTCTGGTTCCTCTGCCTTTTCTAAAACCAGCTTGAACATCAGGAAGTTCATGGTTCACATATTGCTGAAGCCTGGCTTGGAGAATTTTGAGCATGACTTTACTAGCGTGTGAGATGAGTGCAATTGTGCAGTAGTTGAGCATTGTTTGGCATTGCCCTTCTTTGGGATTGGAATGAAAACTGACCTTTTCCAGTCCTGTGGCCACTGCTGAGTTTTCCACATTTGCTGGCATATATGTATTCTCAAGGAGCAAAGGACAAAATTTGTTAAATTATATATGTACAACATTGAGCATAATGAAAAGATCTTGTGTGGATAGGAGATTGGAGATTGGGATTGCAAAAATGAAAAACTGGAATGACCTCAAGATTAGAGATACCGATCACGGTTCTCCTTAATTTCCTTTCCTTGTCTTTAATAGCTTTTTCCTTAGGAGTTTCCTTTTTTGTTGTTGTTGTTTGTTTTTTTGTGTTTAATGAAGAGCACTTTGCATATGTAGCAAATGAAATTTGCATTTTATATGGAGATTGTCCCATTAGTATAGAAAAGAATCACTTCATTCCTCTCTGTGGAATATAAACTATATGTCATTTAGCCACTTCTATTTCTTGAGACTCTACATGTGTAATTTGTGTGTGTATGTGGTCAGTCACTCAGTCGTGTCCAACTCTTTCTGACCCCATGGACTATAGCCTGCCAGGCTCCTCTGTCCATGGAATTTTCCAGGCAAGAATACTGGGGGGGGTTGCCATTTCCTCCTTCAGGGGATCTTCCGAACCCAGGGATTGAACCTGAGTCTCTTGAGTCTCCTACACTGGCAGGCAGATTCTTTACCGCCCTGGAAGCCCACATATGAAGTTGTGCCTATACAAAAGAAATCCTCAGCTTTCTTAACCTAATTCCTTCTTAAAACTTCCTTTGTCTTAACTCACTCCTTTATGTCTTACTTTTGTTTGACTTCTGAGATTTAAATATCTTCCGGGGGATATTTGCCAAACTGGATATCTGGTTAAGATTTCATATTTCTTATGACTGAAAAGTGACAGAGCTGCTTGTGGGAGCTGAACACAGCGCTCTTTGAAAGCAGGGCAGGACAGACAGACGGAGCGGGTTCTGTGCAGGAACTCTCGTGAGCAGCCACGGAAGTGGCTCCAGGAGCCTGAGCAGAAGAGCACTGAAGACGATCCTCAGATACCAGTCAGACTTCTTACAGAAGCTGTCCTCTTTCTTCTTCACAGCAGAACTATGCAGGAAACTTGAGGTTTAAATTTGGTAAGTTGCCCAAATCACTCAGCTCAGAAAGGAGGCAGGACTGGGAGCAAAGCCGAATTCTTCTGACTCTTGAGCCGTCGCTTTTCATCACGTAAGACTGTTTTCTGAAAGTTATAAGAGAGTCTTCAGAAAAGTTCTGGCTTGACTGTTTTGTTCTTAGATGAAGCGATGTCTGTTTTGGAAGACTTTGGTATTGATGAGCTTGAAAGGATGATCAGATGAAGATGTCGTGGTCCAGTCAGCACGCTAAGGGGAGATGGATGGGCGGGTGTGGGACCCTCCCTTGGCGCTCATTGGTTGAAGATGTGAGTGACGTCACGAGTGACTGACAGATGCTATAATATGGTTGCTTGCACTCAGCTTTTGTAACGACGATTATCTTTGCTATACCTAGGATTGCACTCACAAGCAAAGCAAATGTACAAAACTGAGCGTTTGTGTATTTAAACTTTTAATGAGAGGGAAAAATTAAAGAGCACTTTTAAAAGCCAAAGACTTGATTGGAAACAATGCAAGGGACACATGCAATTGTTATGTCCCTGTTCTGAGAGAAGGATTTTGTCTCCATCTGTGCCAGCCACACAGCTGAAGGATGAACACGTGGAGAACTTTGTTTCACAGCGTGTGGCTGCTCCTAAGGCCCTAAACACCAAATCAGTCCTTGAAAATGGAAGTGGGGCATTGAATGTAGTGCCGCATAAAGTTGAATTCCTGTAAGTCAAATGACAATGTATCATCAGCAAATGATGGTCACACTAAAAACAACAACATGCTAAGTCACTCAGTCGTGTCCAACTCTTTGCCACCCTATGGACCGTGGTCTTCCAGGCTCCTCTGTCCATGGGATTCTCCAGGCAAGAACACTGGAGTGGGTTGCCGTTTCCTTCTCCAGGGGACCTTCCCGACACAGGGATCAAACCAGCATCTCTTATGTCTCCTGCATTAGGCACGTAGGTTCTTTACCACTACTGGTTGTAAAATAACAAATGTGCAATTTATTGACTTCTTTCAATCTTGGCATTGTGTTTAACATGGATAGTCCGCTGTCTTATACAGCCCTGGTTTGCCCTGATTCGGTCGTGTTTAAACATGTAGATTACTGGAGGGACTATGTGATGACAAAGGGCTGTTTAAACTTACTCCCTGTATCTTATCTTAGGTGATACACTTACCCTTTTAGATATAGGTGGTAATACAACTCGGGAGGTGGAGAATGGGAGTGAATTAATCCTTGGCTCAGTAGGTAAAGCCTGCAGATAACTTCAAATTTCCATTTCAATTAAAAATGTTTTTTTTTTATTTTATTTTTAAACTTTACAATATTGTATTAGTTTTGCCCAACATCGAAATGAATCCACCACAGGTATACCCGTGCTCCCCATCCTGAACCCTCCTCCCTCCCCATATCTGTCATGGAATTGGTTTAGATTTAGAATGCTATTCTGGACTTATTTATACCAAAGCCAGTGTTTTGTGTCATTCACTGTACAAAGACAAAATAGGTCTTAATAAGGGTATGTACAGGTTGTAATTTAAGATGCTGTTGCCAAAGTCACATTCCGGATTTTAAAAATCACAGTAAACTCAGAAAAGGTTGCCAGAAAAAAATAAGTTATCTATAAAATTAGTATTATAGTATTATTGAATGTAGTGATGTAATACATTTATATAAAAATTTGACTATCATGGGAGCCACCATTTATAGATATCATATCAAAATGTAATTGACTTATCTTTTGGTCTAGGATGTATTTATAATCTCCTGAATACATTATTTACTGAGAATATGCAGTACCATCTCTGAATTAGATGTGTTTGCCTTCATGGCCAACATCATTCATTTACCTGAAGTGAATAGTTTTTTGTGGTCGTTGTGTAGTTGCTAAATCATGTCTGACTCTTTGACTCTTTATGAGCCCATGGACTGCAGCCCGCCAGGCTCCTCTGTCCTCCACTATCTCCTGGAGTTTGCTCAAATTCATGTCCATTGGGTCAGTGATGCATATAAACATCTCATCCTCTGCCACCCCCTTCTCATTTTGCCCTCAATGTTTCCCAGCTTCAGGGTCTTTTCTGATGAGTCAGATTTTCACATCAGGTGGCCAAAGTATTAGAGCTTCAGCTTCAGCATCAGTCCTTCCAATGAATATGCAGGACTGATTCCCTTTGGGACTGACTGGTTGGATCTCCTTGTAGTCCAAGGGACTCTCAAGAGTCTTCTCCAACACCACTGTTTGAAAGCATCAGTTCTCCAGTGTTGAGCCTTCTTTATGGTCCAGCTCTCACACCCGTACATGACTATGGGAAATTATTTGGCAATAAAAAGGAGGGAAGTTAAAAAAAAAAAAGGGAGGGAAGTGCCAATACACGGCATTACATGGATAAACCTTGTAAACGTTATGCCAAGTGGAAGAAGCGAGTCACAGTAGACCTTACGTGACTCTAATCGTACAAAATGCCGAAGGCAGGCGACGCTGCAGGGTTGGCATGTTGGTCAGTGCTTGCCTGTGAATAAGGGTCACGGGCAGATTGGAAGGGACAGCTCAGGAGCTGGGTTTCTTCTGATGTTGATGGGAATATTTTAAAATCAATTGTGATGCTTGGATGCACACCTCTGTGAGCACATTCTAGAGTAGATAGATAGAGAACCGTGCACATTAAGTGGGTGAGTTATCTTATATGTAAATTACATTTCAGTGATGCTGTTACAGAACGCATGTAGAATCTCTAAGACAAAACCAGGTTTTAACCTGTCTTGCTAAAATCAAAAGGAAGAAAAAAAATCCTCTCAATTTTTTCTTTTTTTTCAAAGCTGCAGGAGTTTTGACTGCCTTTAATTATCAAGCAGTCAGAGAGAAATTTCTGTTAGAGTAGAAATAACAACCTAGTTGAAAAGGAACCGAGAGAGGAAACTGGATTAAAACCCCACATTTAACCCCAGATAAGTAGAACAGATGACTGCATTGTGACACTGACCACACACGCAGGGATCAGTGTCCGGATGGCCGTTTGGGCGTCAGCGCCGTGTAGCAGCTTGTGCTGGCGGCGGCTGCCCTGCCTCTCCCGCTGGTTTAAGGCATGTGGACTCCTATTCCTGGTCTCCCAGCCCACTTACAAACTCGTTGTTGCAGTATGTTTGCTTCTTAAAAACCGATTGTGTTTGTTTATGATTTTTGTCTCTGCTGGGTCTCCGCTGCTGTGCCAGCTTTCCTCCGGTTGCAGAGGCGGGCCCCTCTCTGGCTGCCCTGCGTGGGCTTCTCGTGGCGGTGGCTCCTTCTCTTGCGGAGTGCGGGCTGGGGGGCTCGAGGGCCTCCGTGGCCGTGAGGCGTGGGCTCAGAGCCCAGGCGCAGTGGCTGTGGGGCTTAGTCGTCTGAGGCGTGTGGGGTCTTCCCGGACCAGGGATGGAGCCCGTGTCCCCTGCATTGGCAGGTGGATTCTTTACCACTGAGCCGCCAGGGAAGCCCTGATTGTTTCTCTTTATTGACAGACACATACTTAACCTCCAAGAAAATGCACATACCTTAAACGCTTAGTTTGATTTCACCTGGGAAGCCCCCTGATAATATATACACACACACACACACACACACACACACACACACATATATATATATATATATATTCATGTAAAATAAGATGCAGAATGTCTTCATCGCCCCAGAGTCTTGTCCTGCTCTTTCCCAGTCAGTCCCTCATCCCTCCCCCTTTCTAATTTCTGTCATTATATGTGAATTTTGTCTTTGCTTGAGCCTCATATAAATTGTGTCTGGCCTTTCTAACTCAGCTTAATGCTTTTGGTATTAATACACATTGTCTTCTGTGTTAACAGCTCATTCCTTTTTATCACCGAGGAGTGTTTCATGGTATGAATGTAATAGTTTACTTACCTCTTCTCCTACTTACCTAGGTCTATATGATTTCTGTCCTTTATTGTGCCCATCTTTGCATGCAATGTTCCCTTGGTATCTCTAATTTTCTTGAAGAGATCTCTAGTCTTTCCCATTCTTTTGTTTTCCTCTATTTCTTTGCATTGATCACTGAGGAAGGCTTTCTTATCTCTCCTTGCTATTCTTTGGACTCTGCATTCAGATGGGTGTATCTTTCCTTTTCTCCTTTGCTTTTCACAGCTATTTGTAAGGCCTCCTTGGACAGCCATTTTGCTTTTTTGCATTTCTTTTTCTTGGGGATGATCTTGATCCCTGTCTCCTGTACAATGTCATGAACCTTTGTCCATAGTTCTTCAGGTACTCTATCAGAGCTAATCCCTTGAATCTACTTGTTACTTCCACTGTATAATCATAAGGGATTTGTTTTAGGTCATACCTGAATGGTCTAGTGGTTTTCCATACTTTCTTCAATTTAAGTGTGAATTTGGCAATAAGGAGTTCATGGTCTGAGCCACAGTCAGCTCCCAGTCTTGTTTTTGTGGACTGTATAGAGTTTTCCATCTTTGGCTGCAAAAAATATAATTAATCTGATTTCAGTGTTGACCATCTGGTGATGCCCGTGTGTAGAGTCTTCTCTTGTGTTGTGAGTCTTGAGTGTGAAATAGCATCTCATTGTGATTTTAATTTGCATTTCCATATTAACTACTGAGGGCGAATTTCTCGTCATATGCTAATTGGATTTTTGGAGATAGAGTCTATTCAAGTGTTTTGAATTTTGGGGGGATTGTTTGAGACTTCGGCATGTTGCTGGCCAGTTTGCAGCATTCTTGGTTACTTCTCAGAGACCAAAATGGCCTCGGCACGTGGCTTTTGCAGCCTGATGTCTTGCCTATTCTGCGTCTCCACGATTCATGAACTCAGAGTATAAAATTGAAGTTGCACGTGGACCACAATAAATCCCTGAGGTATAAAAGGTATTGTAGCATTGGGTGTAAAGTCTTTGTCAAGACTTTGCTCCTGTCTGTTGGCTGGAGTTCCCGGCTCCAGTGCCCAGTGTCTGCAGGATGCCAGACGGTCTCACGGGCTGTTTCTTCTCCCCAGTGTCCAACAAGCACCCGTTTGTGGACAGCAATCTTCTCTACCAGTTCAGAATGAACTTCCGGCGGAGGCGAAGGCTGATGGAGCTGCTCAGTGAGAAATCTCCGTCCTCCCAGGAGACGCACGACAGCCCCTTCTGCCTGCGGAAGCAGGGCCACGACAACCGGAAGTCGGCTAGCTTTACGTCAGGTGCGTGCGTCCCGCTCTGATCGCGCGCGTGCGTCTGTTGAGAAGTAACACAGTCCTAACTCACCTTTGTGATTTCTGTTCTCAAGAAACTTTTTATTTATAACTAAAAAATTATATATTTATTTATTTTGCCCCCAAAGGAAACATATACACACACCACCAAATTGTTCCTGGGTAATCAACTTCAATGCTGTGAAGTCTGTTTTATAATTTTATGTATTTAAATTACAAAAGACCACTCAAGCCCTCAGTCATACCTTATTTACTTTTCATTTACAAACAATTCTGGGTCTCTTGTATTTCAGGCAGATTCTTTACTGCCTGAAAAACAATCATTAGTTATCCAGTTTTCTAAGTCCAGCATTGAAAATCTATATAAGGATGAATAAGACTTTTGAGGGCATATACAACTAAAAGGAAACTGATTATCAATGTACCACACAAAACAAGTTAAACCTGTGAAAGGTAGACATAGGTGCTCAGAAAGCACAGTATCCTGGGGCATTATGTGTAAGGTCAGACAGTCTCATATTGACAGTTAACCTGGGCAGAAATGATGACTGATGTTCACAACGATAACCCCATTTGAACAAACTGAACTGAACAAAATAACCTCATTCACTCAGAGAAGGCTAACGACCTGTCATCCTGTGTAAGAGGATGGCGTGCTTCCTGGGCTATCTTCCGCTCTGAAAACTCGACACTGACTCAGGAAACTGGTCAGCCTAAGGCTTGGAGCCCAAGGCCTCAGGCTTCACCTGAAACCCTGAACAAAGGGAAAACATGAATTGGTTACGAACAGGAGGTGACAGAACGCTTACAACTAGAAGTCCCGGGAACATTCTGCGCCTGGCATGGAGCCAAGCTTGACTGCACACATTTTCTCATTGAATCCTCACTGTTAGTCTGTGAGGAAAGACATTTTGTATCCCCACTTTACGGGTGCAGAAATGCAGTCAGGGAGCCGTGGAGTGGCTTCGGCAGGCTCCCACAGCTGGAAAGTGGTGGGCGGAGCTGGGTCTGGCAGGAATTCGTCCGGACCCGGTGCTCCTCTCCAGCCTTCCACAGCCCAGGTTCCTCAGACAGGCTGGGAAGGGACAGAGAAGGAAGGAAGGGCCGCACCAGGAGAGGAAACGCTAGCTGAAGGTAGGGGCCTGAGCCTGTGCTTGGATGCCCTCCAGCCGTGTGCCCCTAAGGCGTCAGCCTCCTGCAAACGCACAGGAACCATCCACACCCTGCCTGTTCTTCACTGAGTCCCAGAGACCTGAACAGGTGACCGTGATCAGCATACAGTAACCATGGTGACTGTGAAGGCCAGCGTGGCTTTGGGCTTCCCGGGGCCAGGCTCTGCGCCGCGCTCCTCTCCCTGCATCCTACACCTTGCTGTCCTCCCGCTGATGCTCTCCTCCCCCGATGAGAGCCAGCCAGCTCCGTGGAGGGAAAAGCGAGGTCAGGTCACTGAAGCGGCTGCTTCAGTACTGCACGCCTTCCAAGCCTGAGGTCACGCTCTGCGTTTTAATCTTCTGTGGCGCTGAGTGATTAACGGTTTGCTCTTCAATCAGGAGGCACTTATTGTCACTGTTAGTTCATTAAGTGTCTTGCCGGCACTTAATTTACATCTTCTCAGGGATGCTTGGCACGAGCTCCGTGGTTCTTAAAATAGTATTTCATGTAGCTGAGTGCTTTCCCCTATATAACCACGCCTGCACCAATCCCCACTGGAGAGCATTATTCCCACTTTACAGCTGGGGAAACTGAGGCTTACAAAACCCAAGGGACTAGGCCCAGCTTGTGCTATTTACTCATAGGTGGCGGAGCTGCCACTCAGACCCTTGCTTTTCTGATGCCAAGGCCAGAGGGCTTGATTCTGGCAGTGGAGGCTGCCCCACAACCCCGGCAGCTGCAGGCGGCCAGTTCTCAAGAACCGAGCTCACTGCTGCCCGTGATCGCGCGTGTCCCCGGGGACCCGGCCCACCCCACAAGTGACTGTGCGTGTCCTCGGAACCTAGCCCACCACCGTGGATGCCGGCACGTGTCCCAGGGGCCAAGCCCACGGCCGTGACCGCGTGTGTCCCAGGGACTGGCCCACCGCCGTGGGTGACCGCGCATGTCGTGGGGACCCAACCCACCCCCAAGTGACTGTGTGTGTCACGGGGACCCAGCCCACCACCGTGCATGCCGGCACGTGTCCCGGGGCCCGGCCCACGGCCGTGACCGCGTGTCCTCGCCCGCAGTCAGCCCCAGCAAGGAAATCAAGACCGCGTCGGCCGCGCGGAGGAGCAGCATGGGCAGCTGCGGCAGCGGCGGCTACTTCAGCAGCAGCCCCACCCTCTCCAACAGCCCCCCGGTGCTCTGCAACCCCAAGTCCGGTGAGTGGCGGGCGCAGCCCGTCTGTCCCAGTCTGTGGGGACGCGGGCGCGCGCGGGCTTCGTTAAGCGGATTCCCTCATTAAGCGGAAGGGGACGAACCGGGTGATCTCCATGCGTGGTGCGACTTGGGGGCGCCGCCTCTTGGATGGGGGCTTCCCGGCGGCGCTGGTGGTACAGAAGCCCCCAGCCAGTGCAGCAGAGGTGAGGGATACGCGCTCGCTCCCTGGGTGGGGAAGATCCCGCCCCAGCGAGGTTGCCTGCAGAATCCCTCGGGCAGAGGGGCCCGGCGGCTGCAGCCCGGGGGTCGCGGACTTGGACACGACTGGGCACTGGGCACTGAGCGCGCAGGCAGGCGCGCCTGGGGGAAGGAAGGGAGAACGCAGGTTTGTAGACAGAGAACTGGGCTGCAGCGTGCACCCCAAGGAGGCCGCGGCTGACCCCAGGTGGCACTCTGGAGTCGGGGGGCCTTGGAGAGGGGTCCCCTCTTGGGGGAGGTGGCCAGGCCGTTAGACCCTCACGCTGACCGGCCGTTGGATGCTGGCCGCCTTTCGGAGCGGGGCACGGCCTGGGGAAGTCGACTGTCTTTGCAGACAGGGTTCCCAGGACAGCTGTGAACCCCAGCCGTCTGAGGGCCTTCACGCCAGCAGCCCCAGCTCCAGGAGCGGCCGCTGGTTTCTGCGGTGGGTTTGAGCGGTGCACAGCAGGGGGGCGCCGCTGCCCGGATGGTAACTGATGCTTGGATCTGCAAGGTCTCTGTACCCACAAGGGAGAAGCGCGGAGCTCTGCAACCCACCTACCCCTGCAGAGGACTCTCCATGCCTTGTGGTTTCCAACTCTACTCTTCAACCTCCATAGACTTTATGTTCCAGAAAAAAAAAAACAACACCCAACAACCTAGGCACACAGATGGGTACTGAACTTGCACTCAGATCGAGTCACCTCCTCAGCCCACAGGTGCCTGGACGCAGGGATACCCGAGTGGACTGTGGTCCGCTGGGGTCAGCGTGGCCTGAGGACACCTTCCACCCCCTTGTGTAGCGCCCCGCCCCCCTGCATTCCGTCCGTCACCTTCAGGGAGGAGGCTCTTTGTTCCTGCTGAGTCCTCACCAGCAGGTGCTGCAGATACGGTGATGAGAGGTCATGATCCCATCCTTCAGTGAGCAGATCTCTCTTAGAGAAAAAATAAAAAGCTTTCATTAGAGTAAGGACAAATAGATGTTGTTGAAAGGCTTTAAGAGAAAACAGTCATCTAATGCTGTGCTCTAGGCAAGTGGGTATTTTTCTTCATCTAACATTTTTTTCTGCCTTCTGTAGTGGAGGTCTAGCTCTCAGTATAACGTTTTAACCTGCAAATAAATGAAAATACTTGCTTCCACACTGGCTGGGAGATCTTCATGCACCCATATATGACCAAGTTTCTCAATTAATAGAGCACTGCTGATAAGATAGTATGAGAAGAACCTTACTATTAGAAATATCATTTTGAAGTCCTAATGGAAACCAAACACCTCCAAGTTAAAATCAAAAGAGTTCAACTTCAGGAAAGTGTCAGTTGTGCTAAAGCCGTTGTATGTGTTTTTGATTCCTTGGGTGAGTAGAAGGTTGTGTTGTTTCCTCTTTCTCCTTACCCCCTTGGCCCAAAGGGGGAATTTCACTGATGTGCAGACAGAAATAGAGAAGGCAATGGCACCCCACTCCAGTACTCTTGCCTGGAAAATCCCATTGACGGAAGAGCCTGGGAGGCTGCAGTCCATGTGGTCACTAGGAGTCGGACACGACTGAGCGACTTCACTTTCACTTTTCACTTTCATGCATTGGAGAAGGAAATGGCAACCCACTCTAGTGTTCTTGCCTGGAGAATCTCAGGGACGGGGGAGCCTGGTGGGCTGCCATCCATGGGGTCACACAGAGTCGGACACGACTGAAGTGACTTAGCAGCAGCAGCAGCAGCAAGGCGGAGGAGCTCACCTGTGATTTTTTTTTCCCTCAAGCAGGTAAGCAGACTTCATGGTAAGGCATTTAAAGTTAATCATTAGTTATCCATCAGCATATATTTTTAATACTATATGTAAATGCCCCAATGCAGATTAAATGCTATAAAAAGTAATATAATTAGTATCATTGTGATGAGTAAATAAGTTCTCAAGGGTATGATAAGAGAAAGCTAGAAATGACTCCCTAGGTTTCAAAGTTTCTACACATTTTAACATAGGAAAGTGGGACAGTGTATTCAATGGTCAGCATTGTTGCCAAGTATTACAATATAGTGTGACTCAAAGTCACGATGACACCTGTCAGAATGGCTGACATGAAAAAGAACTCACATGACAAATGTTAGTGAGCGTGTAGAGAAAAGGGGGCCGTCGTGCACGGTTGGTGGGAATGTAGACAGGTACAGCCACTGTGGGAAGCAGTATAGTGACCCTAAAAGAAATAGAACCACCTTGTGATCCCACAGTTTCACTTCTGAGTGTTTATCTATGGGAGAGGGGAACACGCGTTTGAGGTTTTATTTGCACCCCCATGTTTATCGCAGCATTGCTTATAATAGCCAAGACATGGCAGCAGCCTAAATGCCCGTCAGGGGATGGATGGATGAAGGAGATGGGGTATATCTCACACACACATACACACACACACACACACACACACACACACAGTGGCACGTTATTCAGTGATGACAGTGAAGGAAAGTCTGCTCTTTGCGACAAAGTGGGTGAGCCTTGAGGTCCATATGCCAAGTGAAATGTCAGACAGAGTGACAGATACCACCTGATCTCGCGTGTATGTGAAACCTAACAGAAACCTCATGCGCACAGAGAGCAAGCTGGTGCTGGCCAGAGGGGCCTGGTCAGTGGGGGCGGGAAGGCCGAGTGGCCGAAAGGGGTCAAAAGGCACAGGTCTCCGCATCTCAGCGCGTCTGGGGAACGCAGCGTGCGCGTGTGGCTGCAGTCAGTAATGCTGCGTGTGGATTTGAACGGTGCTAAGAGAGGAGACCTTTCTTTCAGTGTTTTTATCTGTTTGGGTGCTGGGTCTCAGCACGAGGGCCCCTTGGTGGCAGGAGGTGGGGTCTGGCTCCTGACCAGGGCTTGGACCTGGACCCCCTGCTTTGGGAGCTGAGGGTCCCAGCCACTGAACCCCCAGGGAAGTCCCCGGGGTAGACCTGAAAAGCTCTCATTTCAAGAAGAAAAAGCTTGTAGCTACATGAGGTGATGACCTTGACTGGATCAGGTGATCATTTTGTCATACAGGCATCATGTTATAACCCAAAACGGATCTAGTGTGTCGATTATATCTCAATAAAAGTAGACCGTGTAACAAGATATGGTGGCTATTGTCAGATATCACAGTGCCATGTGATTCCGACATCCATCCCCATAAACCCCAGAAGGGATCTGAGGGCTGAGAGTGTGGAGGGCTTGACTGACGGGGAGTAAAAAGGCTGCAGTCCTCAACCACGGGCCCTCCTCTCACCTCCTGACCTTCTGCTGAGAGCTGCTGTTCTTGATCTCAGCCTTCTCGCTCTGTAGGGGAGACGGCAAACCCATGTCCTCCTTTATGAGCTTTCTGAGAGCAGCAGCGGGCATCCCCGTGACCCGTCAGGTCAGCAGGAGGCTCCCCGCTGCCCCCGGCTGAGAACGTGCGGGGCAGCTGCCCAACGGTCTGGGCCTCACGACCTCTGGTCCTCCGCTGCCCCTTGGCCGGGCCTGGCCTCCGGCCCCCAAAAGGCCCCCGCAGAGGGGATGGAGGCTTCGCGTCACCGTGTTGAGCTCCTGGCCCAGCCACTCCAGTTTCTCTGCGCTCAAGCTCATGGTGGCTCTAACTGAGATCACTGCTGCCCTGGGCTGCCGCGGCAGCCTCTGCTCCGGTTCTGCGTGAGCACCGGGTGGACGGGGTTCATCTTTGCTGGGATTTTAGGCAGCAAGTCAGGAAGGGAGCACAGTCTTTGCCGTCTGCTGGGCTCCAGCAGTGATCTGATGGTCCAGGTGTCTTGGGGGGGGCGCCACACGCAGCCGTGTTGGGGCTTCTGCACCCTTTCTTCTGGGGGTGGGCAGTGGCATCAATGCTTGAGTTTAAATCTTGGTTCCATTTGACTCTGAGGCCTTGGACACAAGCTCCTTAACTTTTCTCAGCTTCTGTTTCCTCCCTACCAGAATAGGGATAAGGATGAAATGACCCATTAGTTCTTGTGATGATGAAACAAAGAGAATATATAAAGTGCTGAGCATAGAAGCCAGCGTGTGTTAAAGATGCAGAAAATCTCCCCAGTGTTAGGGTTCAGGACCAAAGGCAGTGTGCGTGCACCGTCTGGGACTTTAACGAGGATGTTGAACTTTAACTAGGATGCTGAACTTTAACGAGGATGTTGAACTTTAACGAGGAACTCTAAGGAGCTCTGGTGAACAGGATGCATACAGTATGATGGAGGGTGGGGGCGGTGGCATTGGCTCTGGAAACATGGTTGGAAGTCTGCCAGAGCCAGAATTCCTCTTACTTTTGACGTGTTGAATGCCTTGTTGTTGTTATTTAGTCACTAAGTCGTGTCCGACTCCTTTGCAACTGTAGCCGTGGACTGTAGCCCACCTGGCTCCTCCGTCCATGGAATTTTCCAGGCAAGAATACTGAACTGGGTAGCCACTTCCTTGTACAGGGGATTTTCCTGACCCAGGGATTGAACCTGAGTCTCCTGTATTGCAGGAGGATTCTGCCCATCTGGGAAGCATTGAATACCTCAGTTGGGTTCAGTTGCTCAGTCGTGTCTAACTCTTTGCGACCCCACGGACTGCAGCATGCCAGGCCTCCCTGTCCATCACCAACTCCCAGAGTTCAGTCAAACTCATGTCCATCATGTCAGTGATGCCATCCAACCATCTCATCCTCTGTTGTCCCCTTCTCCTCCCTTTCTCTTCTCCAGGGGATCTTCCCAACCCAGGGATTGAACCCAGGTTTCCCACATTGCAGGCAGATTCTTTACCAGCTGAGCCCCAAGGGAAGCCCTTTGAATGCCCTGGGCTTGAAAGAAAGAAATTCAAGAACTCCCTTGGCACTCCTGCTTCCCCTCCCCCTGCTCCATCTCTGCTTTTTTTTTTAGCTTTAGGGCTGTTTTCGTTTGCTAAAGTTTTCTGCCTCTGTTTGGCGAGAGTTGTACACTGGGAGGCAGGGATCTCTGATGTCGCAAATTGAGGCATTCAGGAAGTTTCTGCTGAAAGGCTGAACAGAGGGCTAAGAGGATTTGTGCCTTGACCCTGCGTCTGTCTTACAGTGTTGAAGAGGCCTGTCACTTCTGAGGAACTCTTGACCCCTGGGGCTCCGTATGCGAGGAAGACGTTCACGGTAGGCTCACCCTTTGGATTTTCTCCCGCACTGCTCCTTTGTCTGGAGTGTGTCTGCATGGCGGCCTGTCCATGTCAAGTTTGGGGGTAGACTTGGAAAGGTTCTCCCAGTTCCCCTTTGGTTTTGAGCATCATTATGACAGTGTGACTTTCTTGACCCTTTGGCAATAAAATGCATTAGGACTTGACACAATTTATTATTATTAATCCAGCATTTCAAATTCTTTTTGATGTTTCCTAAAAAAATTCATTATGTACCTATTCTAGTATAATGACAGATTTAAAGGCAGGTGGTAGAAAAATAATGCCAACAATCCCTTTCTGCATTATAGTTAATTATAAAAATTATTTAAAACATGTTGTTGTTTAGTTGCAAGTCATGTCCAACTCTTTGTGACCGCATGGACTGTAGCCCGCCAGGCTCCTCTGTCCATGGGATTCTCCAAGCAAGAGCACCTGGAGTGGGTTGCCATTTCCTTCTCTAGGGGATCTTCCCAACCCAGGGATCGAACCCGTGTCTCCTGCACTGCAGGCTGATTCTTTACCACCGAGCTACCAAGGAAGCCCTATTTCAGACATGAGGGAGCCTTAAGGTAGAGGAAGAAGGTTGTTCTGTGATGATCGATGGCGCTTTTGCAAATATTTTAGGGCCTTGAATTGCAGAAGGACCCCGTTTGGATGTCCTACATACCTATGACCACCTGCCCTCTCTTGGAGGGTCTTCAGCCTTCCTTCTTCTTCTTCTAAGACCCCCTGGTGTTCTTCAAACAGAACCCAAGGGCTCCGTTTCTTGTTTGTTTTTATTTTAAAGAATTTTGAAATGTGAACCATTTTTAAAGCCTTTGTTGAATTTGTTCCAGTATTGCTTCTTTTGTATGTTTAGTTTTTTGGTCGTGAGTCACATGGGATCTTAGCTTCCCGACCAGAGATTGGGCCCACAGCCCCTCATGGAAGGTGGGGTCTTAGCCTCTGAACCCCCAGGGATTGGGTCCACAGCCCCGCATGAAAGGTGGGGTCTTAGCCTCTGGACCCCCAGGGACGCCCCCAAGCCCCCTGCTGACCTCGCCTCCCCTACTTCCATCCACCGGCCTCTTGTCTCCTCACATCTACACTGATGGCTTCTTGAGAACACTTCTCATCCTTTCTTTAGTCTCTAATGTTTGTTTTAATACCTCAAGGTTAGGGAAAGCTTTCCACACCATCCATGCTGCAAACATTTGTCAAGGACTGGAGCACATTCTGAGCACCAAGGAATTAAACCCGGTTGGGTCGATTCATAGCCAAGCAATATGAAAACAGCGCTGGCAACATGCCCATATCAGAGGAAAAGGCAAACTGTACGTTTGGAAGTGAAATCATGTACAGTTCCAAACCCCAAAGCCAGCAGAGTACCTGATAAAGAACTCAGGTCTGTCCTGCTGGCCCAGTGGCTAAGAATCCACCTTCCAATGCTGGGGATACGGCTTTGGTCCCTGGTCTGGGAAGATGCCGCATGCCACGCGGCAACTAAGCCCGTGCAGCACAGTTACTGAATCCCGAGCACCCTGGGGCCCACGCTGCACAACGTAAGAGGCCCCCTAAATGAGAAGCCCGCGCTCTGCAACTGGAGAGCAGCCCCTGCACGCAGCAGCTGGCACAGCCCAAAATACTTAAGTCAAAAAAGAGCTTCTCAGGCAAGCAAAAACAGAGTTTATGAGTACTAAACCTGCCCTGAAAGTCTTCAAGAATGGTCAGAAAAATGTCATTTGCTTCTCTGCTTTTCTTCTGTCTCTGGCATTCAAGAGACAGTGGAGTGTATTTTTTAGGTCTGTTTCTCTTTGGTTTTAAATATCAATGCCAGCATTGCTAGTGATTGATTGTGAATGGCTGCCGTCTGTATTTTGGCTGGGGTATGTGCTAGAGACGTGTCTGGGAGCTGCCCAGCAAATGTAACTGCCGATTCTAATTACAATTCTGTCGGGAAAAAGCACTCTCCGGTTTCAAACAACTTTTGGACCAGAGTTGACTTGAGAATTAAGAACTTTGTGTCCTTTCTCACTGTCTTTTATTAGTACATTAAACTGTGTTTCAAGAAAGCCAAGACTCTTCATGTTTCTCCTCCTCAGTAATTGAAATGACTAGCTTAGAGGTCAGGGAGGTAGCGAGATCATGAGGAAAGTATCCTTTGGAAGCAGAAGGGAAATTGGACCCAGAGGGAAATTTCAACCGTGTTTTTCAGATCATCTAAACCTTCCATTAGAGTCTATTGGTAAACTGCGACATAGCCTAAGAAAGAAGCCATCTGCCGATTGTTTATGGAGCAGTGAGTTCACAGAAGCACCTTCTTTCCGCCCGACAGGTGTTTCTGGGCCACAGCTTCTGCATAAACATGTGAGCCTGTGTTTGCGATGGAAGCAGGCGGCCGGAGGAGGCTCCCTCGCGCAGGCGTTCACTCTCGGGCCTTCTCTCCTGGAGACTGGGCACCAGGGCCGTCTGCGGCTTGCTGACTGTGGTTTTCCTCCCTAGATCGTCGGGGACGCGGTCGGCTGGGGCTTCGTGGTGCGCGGGAGCAAGCCGTGCCACATCCAGGCCGTGGATCCCAGCGGCCCGGCTGCGGCAGCAGGGATGAAGGTAAGGATGCGCCCACGCGCCCGCGCCTCGTCCGTCCTGCCTCCCCGCGCCCCCGCGCCCCCGCGCCCCCGCGCCCCCGCGCCCCCGCGCCCCCGCGCCCCCGCGCCCCCGCGCCCCGCGCCCCGCGCGCCCCGCGCCCCGCGCCCCGCGCGCCCCGCGCCCCGCGCCCCGCCCCGCGCCCCCCGCGCCCCCGTCCTGCCTCCCCACCTCTGTCCTTTCCTTTGTCCTTTCTGAGCGCGGTTGAGTCGAAGCCAAGAGCTTCGAAGTGAGGTCGAAACTAAGGGAGCGAGTCTTCCTGTCCCTCTGACTCTACCTCTGTGTCTTCTAAATCTCCCTCGGTTTTTTGTTTTTCACATTTCTCTCCTTAACCAATACTTAATTTGAAAAAAGAAAGTTTCCTTTTACTTGTCTTTTTTTTTTTTGAGTGACAGATACATTTTTATTTTATTTTTTAAATTTATTTTAATTGGAGGCTAATTACATTTCAATATTGTGGTTTTTGCCATACATTGACACGAATCAGCCACGAGTGTACATGTGTTCCCCATCCTGAACCCCCCTCCCACCTCCCTCCCCATCCCATCCTCTGGGTCATCCCAGTGCACCAGCCCTGAGCACCCTGTCTCATGCATCAAACCTGCACTGGCGATCTGTTTCACACACGATGATATACATGTTTCAATGCTATTCTCTCAAATCATCCCACCCCCTTCCACAGAGTCCAAAAGTCTGTTCTATACATCCGTGTCTCTTGCTCTCTCGCATACAGGGTCACCATTACCATCTTTCTAAATTCCATATGTATGCGTTAGTATGCTGTATTGGTGTTTTTCTTTCTGACTTACTTCACTCTGTATAAGAGGCTTCAGTTTCACCCACCTTATTAGAACTGACTCAAATGTTTTCTTTTTAATGGCTGAGTAATATTCCATAGTGTATATGTACCACAGCTTTCTTATCCATTCGTCTGCCAATGGACATCTAGGTCGCTTCCATATCCTGGCTATTGTAAACAGTGCTGTGATGAACATTGGGGTACACGTGTCTCTTTCAATTCTGGTTTCCTCGGTGTGTATGCCTAGCAGTGGGATTGCTGGATTGTATGGCAGTTTCCAGTTTTTTAAGGAATCTCCACACTGTTCTCCATTGTGGCTGTAGTAGTTTGCATTCCCACCAACAGTGTAGGAGGGTTCCCTTTTCTCCACACCCTCTCCAGCATTTATTGCTTGTAGACTTTTGGATCGCAGCCATTCTGACCAGCGTGAGATGGTGCCTCATTGTGGTTTTGATTTACATTTCTCTGATAATGAATGATGTTGAGCATCTTTTCATGTGTTTGTTAGCCATATGTATGTCTTCTTTGAAGTAATGTCTGTTTAGTTCTTTGGCCCATTTTTTGATTGGGTTGTTTATTTTTCTGGACTTGAGCTGCAGGAGCTGCTTGTATGCTTTTGTTGAGTCTTCTGTGAGAACTCCACTGTCTCTGTTCTACACAGAGCACATACTTGTGGTGTTTGTGCAGCCAACAGAGCACATGAAGACCATAAGAAACAGAAAATAGGGAGAGAAAGAGAAGAAAAGTAAAGGAGTTTGGAAGAAAAGTCATGGTGTTTGGAAGAGGAGTTTAGTGTTTTGTTTTTTTTCTTACCAGCTCTGTGAATAAGTTTCATAACATCTCATTGCCCGTTTCCTCCTCTCTGAAATGATCATTGTATTTCATTCTGCTGCTTTATGGATTAGGTATGTTAAAACACTTGAAAAAGTGCAAAGAAATACACACACATCAGACAATTGAGTGAATTGTGTAAGATTTTTGAAAAATTTTTCCTATTTTTTGTATTAAAGTAATGAACATAGAGTGTAAAAATTTTGGAAAATACATACAAGCAGGAAAAAAAATTATAAGAGCCTATCATCTTTACTAACTGGTAGGTATTTACATTTTTAAGCAGCACTTTGGAAGTATAATTGGCATAAAGTGTATAGCTGTTAACATCTTTATTTATATTCTTCCAGATTTCTTATATGTACATGTACATTTATATACATTGTTTTTATTTATAAAGAAATATGGTATAAGAGGATATTGAGATCATTGGTTTTCTGCTTCAAAACACCTTTATCTCGAAGTTTTATCCTGTCTCACAGAGAACATTTATCTCTTGCTTATCTGGGATCATGGGCGGATGCAGAAGACATGAAAGCCACAGGCTGTGGCTTTCTGTCTTCAACACTTTGATCCACACTCGTCAGTCCCTCTTCTAGAGCAGGAGACCAGTGGAGCTGCAGGTGTGCTTTGGGTCTGTACTGCCCTGATTCCCAGCATTTACCCCCTGGCAGTGACTCACCTTCTGGACAAGAGAGGTGGGCCATCTTGACTGCACAGGTGAGCCCAGAGCAGGGATTACGGTCAGTCTGGGTGATTGATGCCAGGTTGGGGACTGACTGCCCTCTGATTTGAGCACCTCCTTCATACAGAGAGGGGAGCTTCCCTGGTGGCACAGAGGTTAAAGCGTCTGCCTGCAATGTGGGAGACCTGGGTTTGATCCCTGGGTCAGGAAGATCCCCTGGAGAAGGAAATGGCAACCCACTCCAGTATTCTTGCCTGGAGAAGCCCATGGATGGAGGAGCTTGGTGGGCTACAGTCCACGGGTCGCAAAGAGTCGGACACGACTGAGTGACTTCACTCACTTTTTTTCACTTTCATACAGGGGTCTCTCTGGTGACTCAGAAGGTAAAGAATCTGCCTGCAGTGCAGGAGACCTGGGTTCGATCACTGGGATGGGAAGATTCCCTGGAGAAGGGCATGGCAACCCACTCCAGTGTTCTTGCCTGTGAAATCCCATGGATGGAAGAGCCTGGTGGGCTACAGTCCATGGGGTCCCAAAGAGTTGGACACGACTGAGAGAGCATAAGCAGTTTTCTTTCACAGGCTTGTGCTCTGGGCATGTTCCATGTGCCTTGTTGGCCGAGTCCATCAGTACGTGGTGGGCACGGTACCAAGGAACCCAGAGCAGGAGAGTTGGCAGGCAGCATCTGTTTCTGTGCCGAGGCTGAATTTTTTCATTTTCTAATGGGACTCTTGGCTATGGGAAGAGTTTCATATTTTGTTTCCACAGTAAAGTACCTCCGTATAAATTATTTTTGGCAGAGTGCTTTGCTTCTGAGTGCACACTCACTTGCATGGAGCTTTGACTCAAAGCAGATTTCCTTTGGGGAAAGCAATGGGTTTATGTTGCAGCTAAAGACCTTGGTTTGCTTAGCCAGGTATATTTCATTGATTTTAGTTCATCGTTATCGATTAATATGCATAACTGTTCTAGATGTTGTCGGTTGATAATTAACTCCTTGATATATCTACACTGATTGATGGGTAACCTGGGATATTTTTGTCAGTTTCAGAAGATAACACTCATTGTTTATATTCTTAGTTTCTCAGGAGCGTGTACAATGGTTTTTGTATGTCGTAGGGCAGTACAGAATTCAGCAGAGCTACATTTCCAAACTTGCATTATACAGCTCTCTAGTCCAGCAAAGTGGAGAGCTGACTCATTTGAAAAGACCCTGATGCTGGGAAAGACTGAAGGCAGCGAGGAGAAGGGGACAACAGAGGATGAGGTGGTTGGATGGCATCACTGACTCAATGGACATGAGTTTGGGTAAACTCCGGGAGCTGGTGATGGACAGGGAGGTCTGGCGTGCTGTAGTCCATGGGGTCGCAGAGTTGGACACTACTGAGCAACTGAACTGAGTCCAGCAAAATATCCTGTCCTGAGGTTCTGTGATCAAAACAGTTTTCAACTGCTGCACACTATTCCTGTCTTGGAAATTTACAGAAAAGCATATTAGCATACTAAAAATGCTGGGAAATTGAGCCAAAGAAAAAAAGTCTGTTTAAATTATCAAACACAACATGTATCATTTAATAGAAACTCTGAAATGGAATCTTAAGACTAAGATAAAAAAAAAAAAAAAGACCAAGATATAGCCTTGTTTTAAAAACCTGCTTTTGATCAAACTCTGTATTGGAGTGAATATATTGAGGTGTATTTTGAGTTGTACTGTAAGCTAAATGAAAATGACAGATACAGAGTATAAGAAGTCAGAAAGAGAAAAACAGATATCTCATATTAATGCCTTTATATGGAATCTAGAAAAATGGTACAGATGAACCTAATTGCAGGGCAGGAATAGAAACACAGATGTAGAGAATGGACCTGTGAACACAGGAACGAAGGGGTGGGAGGTTGAGGGTGGACAAATTGGGAGAGTAGCACTGCCATACACACACCAGTGAAAGTGACATATACACCAGTGACATATACACCAGTGAAAGTGACATATACACCGGTGACATATACACCAGGGACATATACACTGGTGACATATACACTGGTGACATGTACACCAGTGATATATACAGTTGTGAAAGTGACAAATACACCGGTGACATATACCGCAGTGACATATACACTGGTGACATATACAGTAATGACATATACACCAGTGAAAGTGACATATACACCAGTGACATATACACCAGTGAAAGTGACATATACACCAGTGACATATACACCAGGGACATATACACCGGTGACATATACACCAGTGAAAGTGACCTATACACCAGTGACATATACACTGGCGACATATGCATTAGTGACATATACACCAGTGAAAGTGACATATACACTAGTGACATATACACCAGTCAAAGTGACATATGCACCAGTGACATATACACTGGTGGCATATTCTCCAGTGAAAGTGACATATACACCCGTGACATATACACCAGTGACATATACACCAATGAAAGTGACATATACACCAGTGACATATACACTGGTGACATATACAGTAGTGATATATACACCAGTGAAAGTGACATATACACCAGTGACATACATACCAGTGACATATACACCAGTGAAAGTGACATATACACTGGTGAGATATATACCATTTACATATACACCGGTGACATATACACCAGTGACATATACACCAGTGAAAGTGACATAAACACCAGTGTCATATACACTGGTGCCATATACACTAGTGAAAGTGACATATATGCCAGTGACATATACACCAGTGAAAGTGACATATACACTAGTGCCATATACATCGGTGACATATACACCAGTGAAAGTGACATATACACTGGTGAGATATATACCGTTTACATATACACCGGTGATATATACACCAGGGACATATACACTAGTGACATATACACCAGTGAAAGTGACATAAACACGGGTGTCATATACACTGGTGCCATATACACTAGTGATATATACACTAGTGAAAGTGACATATATAGTAGTGACATATACACCAGTAAAAAGTGACATATATACCAGTGACATGTACAGTAGTGACATATATACTGGTGACATATACACCAGTGACATGTACACTGGATGACATATACACCAGTGACATATATACACTAGTGAAAGTGAAAGTCACCCAGTTGTGTCCGACTCTTTGCAACCCCATGGTCCATGGGATTCTCCAGGCCAGAATACTGGAGTGGGTTGCCATTCCCTTCTCCAGGGGATCTTCCCAACCCAGGGATCGAACCCAGGTCTCCCTCATTGCAGGCGGATTCTTTACCAGCTGAGCCACCAGGGAAGCTACGGCGTGTAAAATAACAGCTAGTAGCGGGAGCTCAGCTCGGTGCTCTGTGATGTCTGGAGGGGTGGGAGGTCCAAGAGGAGGGGAATGTATGTGTGTATATAGTTGATTCATGCTGTACAGCAGAAATAAATACAACATTGTAAACCAGTTACACTCAACTTTTAAAAAATATTTTTAATGAAAATGAGGGAATACCCTGCTCTTCCATTAAATAAATGTATTTATTTGCTAGTCCATTACTTTGTTACAGAAAATGATGAATAGATAATTTCCTAATTTTGCCATATGCATTTGTTATAAAATAAGTTCTATGAAAAGCCCTTGTGTAACCCAGTCCTGGAGGCTTGTTCCCACTGACCTGTCACATCACTGCTGCTCTTGACTTCAGGGCAGTGTGTGTGGGTGTGCAGCCTCCGTCTATATGGGTGGCAGCGCTGACCCTGTGAGAGCCTGTCCTGGGGAAGGAGCCAGTGACCTGGGCAGTGACCTACCCTCTTGGTCTGGGTGGTAAGAGTTGCTCCAAACTCTGGCCAGACGCCTTTGGCCCCGCCGACCTGCACGAGCTAACCTAAGGCAGTGCAAAGCGCCCACCTTTGCCTCCCGCGCACTTTCTCCCAGGAGACCAGGCTCGCCCCTGAGGTCAGAGCCCGCCTTCTGCGACTTTCCGGTGCAGACGGCGCTTTGCGTCTGGCCCTCTGTGACCTTCCCGTCCAGCGGGATTTTCCTACTTTTACCGTGGCTGCTTAATTGCACTCTTTTCCTTGTAGAAACAGACACCGTGCTGTAATCGAGTTTTCGTGTGTTTGTCATCTCTCGCGTTTAGTCTACCTTGGGGCTTGGAAACTTCAGCGGCGGGGCACCTTTGTGTGGACAGGACAGGCCCAGACTGGAGAGCCTGGGTGTGGTGTTCCCCTCTTAATGCTTCTTGATCTTTTCGGACCCAGAGAGGAGCTCTTTGCCTGCTTAAAGGGAACCCTTAGTCCATGAAGGTTTCCCGGGTAGCTCGGTGGTAAAGAATCTACTTGCCAGTGCAGGAGATGGGGGTTCAATCCCTGGGTTGGGAAGATCCTCTGGAGGAGGGCATGACAACCCACTGCAGTGTTCTTGCCTGGAGAATCCCATGGACAGAGGAGCCTGGTGGGCTACAGTCCACGGGGTCTCAGAGTCAAACACGACTGAGCGACTGGGCAAACACGCATGCTTAATCCATGATGAGGCGAAACCGTCGTGCCTGTATTAGAATTTCCTTCTCTGGCAGTTCTGGAAGAGTTCCAGAGAACATGCCCCCTTAGGGCGAGTGGAGAGGATCACCCGCCTTCTCCTCTGGACGGGCTTGGCGGGGTCCATGACCTGCCCCCACGCCCGGCGCCTGCGCGCTGCTGACCCTGCAGCCGGGGCGACTCAGGCAGCCGAGCTGCGGCGGGGACGTCGCGGAGACGGAGATGCAGGCCAGGGAAGCTTCCAGCCCAAGTTCAGCTGTGAATGGAATTGACTCTTAAGTGTTCAGTCAGAAGGCTTTTACATCACCCCCGCTTGTTTGAAATTGTGTTTTCTCTCGTCTGTTTTTGTTCTTCTCTTCATCCCCCCCTCCTCCTCACGCAGTCGCCGCATGTTCGTCCCAAGACCCCAAAAAGGGAGCAGATGTTACCAGAGGCGCCAAATATAACCTTGCTTAAGGTTTTGTCTGAATCAGGACCCGTGTAACAAAGAGGGCAATTCATTACACCTTTTCTGATAAAGTTTTTATACTTATTTCATACTTCTTTCCTCCCTTTCCCAGCCTAGAGAATAATGGTGATAGGATCATCAGAGTTCTCACTTGATCCACATCTTTGAATCAGAGTTATTTTTTGAAATAATTGTATTATTATCATTTTGGTGGCACTTGCTTTACCACTTATTTACTCATCTTGCCCAGCCAGGCCCTAGTTGCTGCTCTTGGCCTCTAGGTGTGGCACACAGACCTTGTTGCCCTGCAGCACGTGGGAGCATAGTTCCCCGGCCAGGGACTGAACCTACATCCCCTGCCTTGGAAGGTGGATTTTTGACCACTGGAGTGAAAGTGAAAGCGTTAGTTGCTCAGTCGTCTCTGACTCTGTGCGACCCCCTGGACTGTGGCCTGCCAGGCTCCTCTGGCAGGAGAATCCATGGGATTCTCCAGGCAAGAATCCTGGAGTGGGTTGCCATTTCCTTCTCCAGGGGATCTTCCTGACCCAGGGATCAAACTCAGGTCTCCTGCACTGCAGGTGGATTCCTTACCACTAAGCCACCTGGGAAGTCTGGCGTCCCCTTACAGTGAGAATGAATGCCAGTCGCCTTCCATGACCCTCAGAGTCCACTATCTGGGCTCTTTGGTCATAACATTATCTCCAGCCTATTTTGCTTGCAGCTCCATTGGCCTCAGGCTGAGTGACTGCTTCCATGGTTGTCATCCAAGTTTCAGATTCAATGTCAATTTTTCAGAGAAGCCTTCTTTAAACAGCTTGTCTTCCTCCAGTTACTCTTTATTTATTACCCTGTCTTATCTTTTCAAGATGTAACACTCATCAGAATTGGATAATAGTACCTAATAGTTTATCATTTGTCTCCAGTAGAACCTTGTCTGCCTTTAACTACTATATTCCCGGTCCTTTTGTAAGTGGTAGAAGCACATGTGTTGCCTGACCCAGTGAGTTGGTGCTTCTGGAGAAGACTGAGGAGCTTACTCGTTGAACACGGGCGCTGTATCCCCGCACCTCTCATACCAAGTGTCTCTTTTTCTTGTTCTTACAAGTCTTGAAAGGGGAGTGGGAAATGTCCTCCCCCCTTGTAAATGAGGAACCTGAGGCCCACTTAGTCCCTTTCTCAAGGTCACCAATCTTGTGAATGCCACAGCTAGCTCAAAATTCGGTCTCTTTGCCCCAAACTCCTAATACTGTTTCCTATTGCATTATTTCAAAAAATACAAACCTATGGGGCAGAGCTCAGTAGATGATATGTGTGTGTTAGTAGCTCAGTCGTGCCTGACTCTTGGCAACCCCATGGACTGTCGCCCGCCAGGCTCCTCTGTCCTTGGAATTCTCCAGGCAAGATCACTCGAGTGGGTTGCCATGCCCTCCTCCAGGGGATCTCCCAGACCCAGGGATCAAACCCAGGTCCCCTGTGTTGCAGGCGGCTTCTTTACCATCTGAGCCACCCGGGAAGTGGGAGATGATATCATCCAATAAAACCTCAACCCTGCTGTGAGCTGCTCGGTGGTTCATAACTTTTCCTGTGTCTTGTGTGGAGAATTTGTATTCAGTTCAAGATGAGTTGTTGAGGTGGTCACATGTCCACCTGCCTTTGCTTGCAGAAGGTCAAGTAAATAATTCTTATTCTTGGCACCAGCCGCTCACCTAGGTCAGGACTAGATCTTGCGAGGTCATCCAAGTGAAAGACATAAAAAAAAATGCACGTCTGCTAGTTTAATCAAACACTTATCTGAGCAAACCACTCAGCCTTCAGACTGTGAAGGAATTTGAGCCATATTTACAAATAAGAAACAAAAGATATCCTTGCTCTTTTCTGGAAAGTTTTTTTTTCTTTTTTCCTGGTGGGAATAATTAAATCCTGTGAGAAATGGTATTCAAGTGTTCACGCAGCCTCGTGCCAGCTCTCACAGGGATTCCAAGACTCCTGGCTTCTCCTCCTGTTTCCTGCTGGTGTGAATTGATGGATGTGGATGTATGGGGCCTCTTTTCACTGTTTGTTTGTTTCTTTGTGTGTTTATATGGAGACAGAACCATCTGAGTCACAGTAAGGAATTAGTGGTCATTGTGTTCTTTTTTTCCTCCTTTCAAAAATTCCCATTTCTCATATAGAAGAAAAATGTCAAAATCCTGCTTTTTCGGTCTTTCCTCCCCATGGCCACAAAGCCCGTATATTTCATGGAATTTTCCTCCTAACCAAGAAAGCCAAGTTGGCCTCCCAAATTCCTAATTAATTTGCCAAGACTGTTTGGGCACTGGAGTAGCAAATGGTGGGATGACAGTCAACACGTGTGAAGAAAGCTGCATACCGTGAGGTTTAAAAGTAGCTCCTTTGCAGTTGAGTGCTGGAAGGCCGTGCGTGCGGATGCACTGGGCTGTGCTCTCCTCTTGGGGCATGGCTGTGGTCAGCCAACCGGGAGCAGAAGGGCCAGTGCTTTGCTCACCCGGGCCTGGTGGGCGGGAGAGTCTGTGGCTCTGGCTGTGGGGAGCCTGCTCCTAGGGGCCTCAGCTCTGACCTTCTTTCTGCTCCCTGCCCTCCCTGCCCACCCTGGAGAAGACAGGGCAGCTCTGCAGTTCTGTGTTCAGTTCGTCTTTCTTGGCCACATGCCATCATATCAGGCCTCGCTGGGATTTATGGTCTCGAGAGGTCCTATAGAGTAGAAGAAAGCACGTGGCCCTGTGTCACCGTGATCCCACACCCCCAGCCTCCAGAAGGAGGGTCTCCTATAGAGTAGAAGAAAGCACGTGGCCCTGTGTCACCGTGATCCCACACCCCCAGCCTCCAGAAGGAGGGTCTCCTATAGAGTAGAAGAAAGCACGTGGCCCTGTGTCACCGTGATCCCACACCCCCAGCCTCCAGAAGGAGGGTCTCCTATAGAGTAGAAGAAAGCGCGTGGCCCTGTGTCACCGTGATCCCACACCCCCAGCCTCCAGAAGGAGGGTCTCCTATAGAGTAGAAGAAAGCACGTGGCCCTGTGTCACCGTGATCCCACACCCCCAGCCTCCAGAAGGAGGGTCTCCTATAGAGTAGAAGAAAGCACGTGGCCCTGTGTCACCGTGATCCCACACCCCCAGCCTCCAGAAGGAGGGTCTCCTATAGAGTAGAAGAAAGCACGTGGCCCTGTGTCACCGTGATCCCACACCCCCAGCCTCCAGAAGGAGGGTCTCCTATAGAGTAGAAGAAAGCACGTGGCCCTGTGTCACCGTGATCCCACACCCCCAGCCTCCAGAAGGAGGGTCTCCTATAGAGTAGAAGAAAGCACGTGGCCCTGTGTCACCGTGATCCCACACCCCCAGCCTCCAGAAGGAGGGTCTCCTATAGAGTAGAAGAAAGCACGTGGCCCTGTGTCACCGTGATCCCACACCCCCAGCCTCCAGAAGGAGGGTCTCCTATAGAGTAGAAGAAAGCACGTGGCCCTGTGTCACCGTGATCCCACACCCCCAGCCTCCAGAAGGAGGGTCTCCTGTAGCACAGGAGAAAGCGCGTGGCCCTGTGTCACCGTGATCCCACACCCCCAGCCTCCAGAAGGAGGGTCTCCTATAGAGTAGAAGAAAGCACGTGGCCCTGTGTCACCGTGATCCCACACCCCCAGCCTCCAGAAGGAGGGTCTCCTATAGAGTAGAAGAAAGCACGTGGCCCTGTGTCACCGTGATCCCACACCCCCAGCCTCCAGAAGGAGGGTCTCCTATAGAGTAGAAGAAAGCACGTGGCCCTGTGTCACCGTGATCCCACACCCCCAGCCTCCAGAAGGAGGGTCTCCTATAGAGTAGAAGAAAGCACGTGGCCCTGTGTCACCGTGATCCCACACCCCCAGCCTCCAGAAGGAGGGTCTCCTATAGAGTAGAAGAAAGCACGTGGCCCTGTGTCACCGTGATCCCACACCCCCAGCCTCCAG
Organism: Bos mutus; assembly: GCF_027580195.1. NCBI lineage: Eukaryota > Metazoa > Chordata > Mammalia > Artiodactyla > Bovidae > Bos > Bos mutus. The sequence continues at coordinate 855,221 of NC_091630.1, read as the reverse complement.
AAGGAGGGTCTCCTATAGAGTAGAAGAAAGCACGTGGCCCTGTGTCACCGTGATCCCACACCCCCAGCCTCCAGAAGGAGGGTCTCCTATAGAGTAGAAGAAAGCACGTGGCCCTGTGTCACCGTGATCCCACACCCCCAGCCTCCAGAAGGAGGGTCTCCTATAGAGTAGAAGAAAGCACGTGGCCCTGTGTCACCGTGATCCCACACCCCCAGCCTCCAGAAGGAGGGTCTCCTATAGAGTAGAAGAAAGCACGTGGCCCTGTGTCACCGTGATCCCACACCCCCAGCCTCCAGAAGGAGGGTCTCCTATAGAGTAGAAGAAAGCACGTGGCCCTGTGTCACCGTGATCCCACACCCCCAGCCTCCAGAAGGAGGGTCTCCTATAGAGTAGAAGAAAGCACGTGGCCCTGTGTCACCGTGATCCCACACCCCCAGCCTCCAGAAGGAGGGTCTCCTGTAGCACAGGAGAAAGCGCGTGGCCCTGTGTCACCGTGATCCCACACCCCCAGCCTCCAGAAGGAGGGTCTCCTATAGAGTAGAAGAAAGCACGTGGCCCTGTGTCACCGTGATCCCACACCCCCAGCCTCCAGAAGGAGGGTCTCCTGTAGCACAGGAGAAAGCGCGTGGCCCTGTGTCACCGTGATCCCACACCCCCAGCCTCCAGAAGGAGGGTCTCCTATAGAGTAGAAGAAAGCACGTGGCCCTGTGTCACCGTGATCCCACACCCCCAGCCTCCAGAAGGAGGGTCTCCTATAGAGTAGAAGAAAGCACGTGGCCCTGTGTCACCGTGATCCCACACCCCCAGCCTCCAGAAGGAGGGTCTCCTATAGAGTAGAAGAAAGCACGTGGCCCTGTGTCACCGTGATCCCACACCCCCAGCCTCCAGAAGGAGGGTCTCCTATAGAGTAGAAGAAAGCACGTGGCCCTGTGTCACCGTGATCCCACACCCCCAGCCTCCAGAAGGAGGGTCTCCTATAGAGTAGAAGAAAGCACGTGGCCCTGTGTCACCGTGATCCCACACCCCCAGCCTCCAGAAGGAGGGTCTCCTGTAGCACAGGAGAAAGCGCGTGGCCCTGTGTCACCGTGATCCCACACCCCCAGCCTCCAGAAGGAGGGTCTCCTATAGAGTAGAAGAAAGCACGTGGCCCTGTGTCACCGTGATCCCACACCCCCAGCCTCCAGAAGGAGGGTCTCCTGTAGCACAGGAGAAAGCACGTGGCCCTGTGTCACCGTGATCCCACACCCCCAGCCTCCAGAAGGAGGGTCTCCTATAGAGTAGAAGAAAGCACGTGGCCCTGTGTCACCGTGATCCCACACCCCCAGCCTCCAGAAGGAGGGTCTCCTATAGAGTAGAAGAAAGCACGTGGCCCTGTGTCACCGTGATCCCACACCCCCAGCCTCCAGAAGGAGGGTCTCCTATAGAGTAGAAGAAAGCACGTGGCCCTGTGTCACCGTGATCCCACACCCCCAGCCTCCAGAAGGAGGGTCTCCTATAGAGTAGAAGAAAGCACGTGGCCCTGTGTCACCGTGATCCCACACCCCCAGCCTCCAGAAGGAGGGTCTCCTATAGAGTAGAAGAAAGCACGTGGCCCTGTGTCACCGTGATCCCACACCCCCAGCCTCCAGAAGGAGGGTCTCCTATAGAGTAGAAGAAAGCACGTGGCCCTGTGTCACCGTGATCCCACACCCCCAGCCTCCAGAAGGAGGGTCTCCTATAGAGTAGAAGAAAGCACGTGGCCCTGTGTCACCGTGATCCCACACCCCCAGCCTCCAGAAGGAGGGTCTCCTATAGAGTAGAAGAAAGCACGTGGCCCTGTGTCACCGTGATCCCACACCCCCAGCCTCCAGAAGGAGGGTCTCCTATAGAGTAGAAGAAAGCACGTGGCCCTGTGTCACCGTGATCCCACACCCCCAGCCTCCAGAAGGAGGGTCTCCTATAGAGTAGAAGAAAGCACGTGGCCCTGTGTCACCGTGATCCCACACCCCCAGCCTCCAGAAGGAGGGTCTCCTATAGAGTAGAAGAAAGCACGTGGCCCTGTGTCACCGTGATCCCACACCCCCAGCCTCCAGAAGGAGGGTCTCCTATAGAGTAGAAGAAAGCACGTGGCCCTGTGTCACCGTGATCCCACACCCCCAGCCTCCAGAAGGAGGGTCTCCTATAGAGTAGAAGAAAGCACGTGGCCCTGTGTCACCGTGATCCCACACCCCCAGCCTCCAGAAGGAGGGTCTCCTATAGAGTAGAAGAAAGCACGTGGCCCTGTGTCACCGTGATCCCACACCCCCAGCCTCCAGAAGGAGGGTCTCCTATAGAGTAGAAGAAAGCACGTGGCCCTGTGTCACCGTGATCCCACACCCCCAGCCTCCAGAAGGAGGGTCTCCTATAGAGTAGAAGAAAGCACGTGGCCCTGTGTCACCGTGATCCCACACCCCCAGCCTCCAGAAGGAGGGTCTCCTATAGAGTAGAAGAAAGCACGTGGCCCTGTGTCACCGTGATCCCACACCCCCAGCCTCCAGAAGGAGGGTCTCCTATAGAGTAGAAGAAAGCACGTGGCCCTGTGTCACCGTGATCCCACACCCCCAGCCTCCAGAAGGAGGGTCTCCTATAGAGTAGAAGAAAGCACGTGGCCCTGTGTCACCGTGATCCCACACCCCCAGCCTCCAGAAGGAGGGTCTCCTATAGAGTAGAAGAAAGCACGTGGCCCTGTGTCACCGTGATCCCACACCCCCAGCCTCCAGAAGGAGGGTCTCCTATAGAGTAGAAGAAAGCACGTGGCCCTGTGTCACCGTGATCCCACACTTCCAGCCTCCAGAAGGAGGGTCTCCTACAGAGCAGGAGACAGCCTGTGGCCCTTGGGCTCCGTGACCCCACACTCTCAGCCTCCAGAAGGAGGGTCTCCTGTAGCACAGGAGAAAGCGCGTGGCCCTCGGGCACTGTGATCCCACACTTCCAGCCTCCAGAAGGAGGGTCTCCTATAGAGTAGAAGAAAGCACGTGGCCCTGTGTCACCGTGATCCCACACCCCCAGCCTCCAGAAGGAGGGTCTCCTATAGAGTAGAAGAAAGCACGTGGCCCTGTGTCACCGTGATCCCACACCCCCAGCCTCCAGAAGGAGGGTCTCCTATAGAGCAGGAGAAAGCGCGTGGCCCTCGGGCACTGTGATCCCACACTTCCAGCCTCCAGAAGGAGGGTCTCCTATAGAGTAGAAGAAAGCACGTGGCCCTGTGTCACCGTGATCCCACACCCCCAGCCTCTCCTGTAGCACAGGAGAAAGCATGTGTCTCTGCGAGCACCATGATTCCACACTCCCAGCCCCCAGAAGGAGGGTCTCCTATAGAGTAGAAGAAAGCACGTGGCCCTGTGTCACCGTGATCCCACACCCCCAGCCTCCAGAAGGAGGGGTCTCTTGTAGCACAGGAGAAAGCGCGTGGCCCTGTGTCACCGTGATCCCACACTGCCAGCCTCAAGAGCTTGAGACGGTGAATCTGCATGCCTGATGCACGTGGTGCCCTGTGGGTCAGCTGGTAGCAGAACAAGCGAGGCCCCTGTGCTCGTGGAACTTCAGGTCCAGAGAAGAGGCAGATGGTAATTCTTCACTCAGATATTTAATTACGAGCTGTGGTGTGTCTGTTTGGTGGGAACATGACTGGGAGCAAGACTTGAGGTCTCAAATACACATTTTTGTAAGTTTGCACGTTTCATTCATTTTCAGAATTCCATGCTCAAGGTTGCAAAGTCATGTGCTGAGCCTGCCCTTTAGCCTTTAATTTTAGAGTCTCTTACTTCTACCCATCAGTTTTTTCCTGCCAGATAAAGTCAACGATTGTTAGTATGACAGTTACAGCTTGCAGGTCTCCTGGGAGGGCCTGTGAGGGAGAGGGAGATGATGGGAGCCAAGTCAGGAGGACGTTCGTTTGGCGGAGGCTTGGGCCTCTGGAACGGGAATCACGGATGTTGAGTTGATTGAATGCTTTGTTTTGCACATTCCTGCTCCTCCTCCAGTGTCTTCCATCTCAGTGAACATCGTTACCGTCCACCCAGCTGCTGAGGCCAGAAATCTAGAAGTCATGCTTGCCTTTTTCTTTTCCCTCCAATTCCAGATGCTTCCAAAATGTATCTCAGATGCCTCTGTTTTTCTTTATTTTCCCAAATCCAAACCACTGTCTCCTCTCACCAGGACTACCGTGGCTCTAACTGGTCTGCTTACACCTACTCTTTTTTTCTTTACATTAAAAAAATTTTTTTTTCAAAGTTTTGGCTGCGCTGGGTTGCTGCACACAGACTTTCTATAGCTGCAGCGAGCAGGGGCTTTTCTGTAGCTGCAGTGCCCGAGCTTTGCGTTATGGTGGCGGCTCTTGTCACAGCACGGGCCCCAGGGCACGGAGCCACAGGAGTTGTGGCCTGTGGGCTTGACGCTCATGGGGTCTTCCTGGACCAGGGGTCAAACCTGAGCCCCCTGCACTGGCAGGCAGCCCCCCAACCCCGGACCAGCAGGGAGGCCCACTTGCACCCCCTCTCGCAGGCTTGTCATTCATTCTCCTCCCGGCAATCGAGCCAGCCAGGTCCTGCCGCTCCCCTGCTTGGCGGCCTTGGTTGGTTCCATGTTGGGATCAGGGTAAACTCTCAGAGGGTCACTTCGGCTTCCCTGGCCCAGGTGATCTGACCTCTGCTTGCCTTTCAGACCTTCTCTCCTGGCCTCCTTCCTCTTTGCTCATCTCCATCACCACATTTTAGTTCCTCAAGCCAGTGGTTGCTTTCTCTCCATAAAGTGAAAGTCACTCAGTCGTGTCCGACTCTTTGTGACCCCATGGACTATACTGTCCATGGGATTCTTCAGGCCAGAACACTGGAGTAGGTAGCCTTTCCCTTCTCCAGGGGATCTTCCGAACCCAGAAATCGAACCCAGGTCTCCCGCATTGCAGGCGGATTCTTTACCAGCCGAGCCACCAGGCAAGCTTGCATTTGCTGTTTCTTCCACGTAGAATTCTCTTTTCTTGGCTCCTTGGCTTTGACACCTCACTTTACACGCTTCCTCCTCTTTAGTTTGGCTGGGAAGCCTTTTTTTGCTTGTTTGTGTCTCACTGCTCGGCACGTGGGATCTAGGTTCCCCAGTCAGGGCTCAGGCCTGCATCCTCCGCAGGGACATGGGGTCTCGATCACCAGATCACCAGGGAAGTCCTAGGAAGGGACGTTTTCGTAGCATTTCTGCCCACATCTCATTGGCTGAGACTGTACTGTTCAGCCACTTCAGGGGGGCTGGGAATTTGAGTGCTTCGTGTTCTACCTTTCCGATGGCGAGAGAAAGAGTAGACTGAATGAAGTGAGCTGAGCCAGACTGACAGTGTGAGCCAGAGCCCTCGCCGCTTTCAGAGCTCCCTGCTTATTTCCTTCACAGATATGTTTGTGTTTTCTTTGATCCCTTCCAGAACACGTGCTCTGTGGCAGGGGTAATAGCTAACCTTTTTTTTTTTTTTTTTTTTTACATGCGCATTGAGCGTTTGTTGAGTCAATAAATTAACTTCTGTGGGTAGAGACAGTGGAGACTCTACTTCAGGCAGCATCACCGCTTTACTAGACTAAAAGAGCTTCTTAGAGCGGCAGGCGGACAGGGGGACTTCATTCCAACGCCTGCCACACACCACGTGACACCTAACAGTGCTCACCGTTATTTTTAAAATCTCATTTAATGATTCCATTTATTCATGGTCGAATAAATAATTGGGAGTCTGTTCCCGAAGCTCTGTAATTAATATTCTAAAGCAGAGAGACAAATATAAGGTGTCCTGCAGACCAGCAGCGGCCATATAATTCATACGAAGATCGCGGGCGTCTGGCCTGGTACAGAGTTGGTGCCCATGTTTGTCTTCTAAATGAATTTGAAAATGGATGTCCAGACAATGTATTAGTTATTTCAGATAAAGAGGCAGATGGCACTGAATGTAGTTGTATAAAACGGTAGCCTTTCCGTTTAACATTTTGGGGCCCCGTCTGGTCCTTTCAGGAGATATAATGGAGAACTACTGAAAACACTTCTGAGATCAATTAAAGCCACACTGGCCGAGTGATGGTACGTGATGAGAGCCGTGCTAGGTCATCTCTGCTCGAGTGATGGTACGTGATGAGAACCGTGCTAGGTTATCTCTGCTTTATCACTGAAAACAGCAATTCTGGACAGAGGTATTGTCTCCATTTTTACAGATGGGAAAAAACTGTGGTTCAGAGGGTTAAGAACTTTGCCTGAGGTTAAGATTTGTGTGTGAATTCAGACGTACCTGGCTCTAGACCCTGTGCTTTGGAACCGTTATTGTAAATGTGTGGAACTGATTATATCAAGAGAAAAAATAAGCCAAAAATGCCCTTACTGTGTCTTAGGGATTTAGCTGCTCCTGTGGACAGAGGATAATACTGCGTTTGGGTTGGCGCCGCCCTGGCTCTTGTTGTGAAACTGTGTCCTCCAAGAACTTGACCGTGATGGTCGGCATTCTTGTGAGCTAAGAAATTCAAATGAATAAAAGGCTTGACAGTACAGGCTTGAGCTTTGAAAACTGGAAAGAATGTGTCCGTGTCTCCAAGCCTTGTGTATCCCAGGGATTCGAGTGGCCCAAAGCAGTTCATTTTAGGCTGCAATATGACAATGTAAGCTGGGCTCCGGAATGAGTATGTTCTGCTGTTGGAAGGCTGAAAGCGCGAACCTTAGTGTCCCCGGATAGCAAGCGATTACATCGTCAGGAGCCTCACGCAGCGACCGTACTAGGCACCGTCAGAAACCTCGCTCCACTCAGCGCTTCGGCACCTGCTTCCCTCCGCTGTCTGTCTGTCTGGCACTGGTTTGGTCCTCATTCTGGCTGCGCCCTGTCTTTCGATCTGTCTGCCTTTGCCCTAAGGATCCGTTTCCTGCTCCGTTTGTCATTCAGCCATGCACACACATCCTCCCCGTGGAACCAGAGAGTGGACCTTCAGAAGGCCTCCGGGTTGGCAGGGACCAGGGCGGCTCTGGTCCCTGCAGGCCTCTCTGGGCCAGAGTAGACCTTGCTGGTTTTTCGACATCGCTTTCAAACTAGTTTGACTTCTGGGAGGGGGAAGAAGCTGTTGACAGCGTTTAATGGTCATTGGCTAGATGTTATTCTTGGCTGTCATCCAGGGTAGATTTATAAATGTGTTTGAAGTTCACCCATATAAAAATGTCTTTTGAATTTCCAACACCAATAGAAGTGTTATTTCCACTACCAGTAATCAGAAACTTAGAGCTGAAAAGATTCCACTGGTTCTTAACATTATGTATGGGTCATATGCCTCTTTGAGAAAGTAGTGACAGCTGTGGGCATTTTTCCTAGAAAAAAAGGGCTGTGTGTGTGTGTGAGAGACAGAGTGTGAGAGACAGAATCACAAAGGGCCGTGTGTGTGAGAGACAGAGAGTGAGGGACAGAGTCACAGCTGCACAGTTGAGTGCTGTTTATGGACCATCTACCTTTGGACCCCAGGCTCTAAATCTCCTGGTCTAACCTCATTTTACAGGTAAGGAAAGTCAAGTCCACAGAAGTGAAGTGACTTAGGCAGGCTTAAGGAAGATAACCAGAACTAGGCTCTGAGCACTCCTGACCGTGCTGTGAAATTGTGTGTGTGTGTGTGTGTGAGAGAGAGAGAGAGGGGGGGAGAGGGCAGTTTCATGCCTGGCCTGCCCTGGGGAAGCCCACTTTGTATCATTTCCATCCCTTCTCTGCTCCACCCTGCCATCACAGTCATTTCAGTAATTAATATGATCTGGCCTCTTTTGAGTTTATATTATGTTCAACTGTTTTTAATAGTAATAATGAAAATGCTTAGCTTTGGTTAAACATAGGTCAAAGAATATTACATTTCTCTCTCTCTCTCTCACAACTTCCTGAAACAGAGCTGAGCAAGTACTATTACCTCTATTTTACATGTTAGAAAATCAAAGACCCAAATTAAGTTGTTCCGGGCCAACTACAGAGTGAGTTCAGCTCTTCTCATCGGTGAATTCCAGCTGGGGGACTGGACTTCTGTCTAATCCTCTTGTTTGAAACGAGCATAAGCAGGAACACGCAAATCCTTGAGTGAATGCCCAGACCACTGTTCCTCAGCTTTCAGCGTCCCTCAGAATCACCTGGAAACCCCAACAACAATGTCCAGAGGTAGGGACTCCCTGGTCTGGGGCGAGGCTGGTTCATCACCAGTTTTCAGAAACTCACAGGTGATTTCCCCGTGCAGCTGCCGAGTGAGGCGCACCACCCAGACCCTTAAAGGATGTGCTCAGCGCTGCCTCATCCTTCCGGTGCTTGGAAGACAGGCTGTGTGGGCTCCGTGCCTCAGGTTCAGGCGGAAGGCGGGGTTCCGTGGCTTTTCTCTGAGACACTGCAGAGGCGCGTGCGTGCTGTGCGTTTCGCTCGGAGGTGTCTCTTTGCCGCGCATTGGTTCCAAGCATATTTGACTCATGATGTCACACTTCTCACGAAGCCGGACGGCAGCCCCCAGCCCCTGACCGTGTGCCCGAGCCCCCGTGACGTCTGCGACCAGCGCAGCGGCTTTGAATCGTTGCAGCTGGGCCTCGTGGCATTCCAGAAGCCCGGCTCCGCGGGAGCCAGCCTCAGACACAGCTCTGCCCCACGTCCCTGAGGAGGGATGGGCTTCCAGCCCCTTTGGATGACGAGGCTGCCACAGAGCTGCCAGGGCGCAGCTGCGGTCCCGCAGCCTGGGAAGATCCCACCGTGTCCTGTTCTCTTTGAACGGCAGAAGTTTTTTTAAAAGAGAAGGAAAACGTACTGAGGCAAGTTTAAGGCTAGTTTAAGGAGGTTGATTTCTTGTGAATTCAAATACGCGTCGGGTATTTCGGTTTAAAACGTGGATTTTTCTCTGCTGAGGAGAAACTGTTTCCTTCCCCCTCCTCCTTCATGCTAGGCCTGCGGCCACCCAGATTTGGCTGCAGCTTCTGCTGACTGGGGAAAAGCTCCCAGGGCAGGCGTTGAGACGCGGCTGTCTTGCTGGGGCGGGGAAGGCCAGCCATCTGCCCAGGAGGCCCCCAGAGCCCCCCGCTCTCAGACGAGAGAGAAAGCTGCCTTTGTCTGGGGCCGCGTGTGACCAGCTGCTGGGCCTCGGTGGGGCCACAGTGGCCAACTGCACAGCGTTCTGGCCTGCATGAACCCACAGCTGGGCCGATGAGCTCAAGTTCCAGAATAATCAGGGCCAGGCACAGACCTCATCTTTGTGGACCCAGAGGTGGCATGACCGCCTGCTGCCTTGGAGAGGTCAGGGAGCCTTGGAGAGGTCAGGGGGCGGGGTGCCAACCTTTCTTTGTGTGCTAAGACAGTCGTGTCCGACTCTTTGCGACCCCATGGACTGTAGCCCACCAGGCCCCTCTGTCCATGGGATTCTCCAGCAAGAACACTGGAGTGGGTGGCCGTGCCCTCCTCCAGGGGACCTTCCCAACGCAGGGATCGAACCCGGTCTCTCATGTCACCTGCATTGGCAGGCGGGTTCTTTACCACTGGCGCCACCTGGGAAGCCCCGAGCTGCTGTGGGCCACCCGCTTCTGTGTCAGCTGGAACCAGAGCTGTGTGGCCCGGCGTGGTGCCTCAGGCTCTGGGGAAATCTGTCACTCCCTCTCTCGGAGCTTCCGATCGTGTGGAGGTGGGATATATACCAAGAGGGCTGGGAGAAAATCCGTGTCTGTAACTAGGTGTTCCATTTGGGGTTTTTGTTTGTTTTTTAATTGTGTGTTGCACCAGCTCTTCTCTGCAGACGTGGGATCTCTGGTTGCAGCGTCTGAGACCCTAGTTCCCCGACCAGGGATGGAACCCGGCCCCACCATGGAGCAGGGAGCCTTAAGCTTGGGACTGGCAGGGAGGTCCCGGGCGCTCCGTTCTGCAGTCCCGAGTCCACGCCCGCTCCCACTGCACCATTCGCCGGCTCTGTGTCCTGACCCCCAGTGTGAGTCCTCGCCCCACACACTCAGCGCCCTGGGGCATGTTCCGTCTCATCTGGAGGCCAGCACCAGTGTCTCATCAGCGTAGCTGTGCCTCCGAGTCCTTGCTTGCCTTTGCCTTAAACCTGCCTCTTCTCTCAGTCCTCAGCTTCCATCCTCAGATCTTTCAGTCCTGTCTGGCCAGTCAGCTTCCATCTTTATGGCTCTGTCAGCTTTCTGCTGCTGGAACCCGAGCTCTGACTCGCTTATCCTCTGTCTCAAGCCTGTGTGACTGTTCCTGTTTGACGCTTCTTTTAGAGGGTCTGGTGGTGGGCGAGAGAGTCCTTCTTGTTGGACAGGCAGTGGGAGGAGCAGATAGATACAGGCTGGTGGTTGGGGCGCCTGGGCAAGCTGGAAGCTGCCAGCCCTTCTGCGTTCATCTCTCACCTCAAGGGCAACCGAGAGCAGCTGTAGTCCCGTTCACGTCGCTGCGTGTGTGGTAATAACTTCTCCCTACCACTCGTTTCCTTCTCCCTGGGCACTCAGTAAGTCCCTCCGTCGTTTATGGCTCCCAAATTGTCATGTCTGGATGGGCGACTCCAGCTTTCTTTCCTGAAGGTTCTGGAATGGGATTATTGGGGAGGCTGGAGAAGAAATCCCTGGAGGACTATGCGGGACCCTGGGTGGGGAAGATGCCCTGGAGAAGGGAGCAGCTCCCCACTCCAGTACTCGGGCCTGGAGAACTCCATGGACTGTACGGTCTGTGGGGTCGCAGACAGCTGGACACGCCGGGGTGTCCTCACGTGTATGAGCTCATGGCCGGTGGGGTTGAAGCCGCTCTCCTCAGCCGGGGGCAGGACCGCAGGACCCAGGTCCGGGGCCACACAGGGTGGGGCGGGCTGCACTCCACGGCGTCTCTGTGGGCCTCTGTCACCAGGGCAGCCGTGAGCCATGCCGGCTTCTACACCTACCTTCCAGATGCTACGCACATTTCTCCCGTGCTGACTCGACTCCGAGGCTGCCTTGGAGAGGGACTCTGGGAAATGGACTTCTTGCTTGGCCGAGTTGACACCGCGTAGCTCTGTTCCCTTGTTTATATGTATGCCCTTCCTAATAAGTGGCCCTCAGAATGTTCCTGGTACAAGTATGAGGAGGGGATGGGGAGAATAAACGTGAGATCCACCCAGTGAAGGAGAACGGGGTATCCTCATGAGCGGTAGCTCCTTCTCTGCCTGCGGTACTGGTGCATGCTATTGTGTGTGGAATTGAGTTGCATAATCTAGAATGAGGTTGCTTTCACTGTTGTCTCTGTGAGCAGAAACCCACTCTGTCTTCTTCCCTCTGGCTCCTTGAGGCTGGGGCCCAGAATGGATTAAGTGTTTAAAGTAGGAGCTCTCGGTTTGGTCTTCTCTCTCCAAACTTCTAAGAGAACTGGTTCTGGCAAACTCGAGTTGTCTACACGACCTAGCTTATTTTGGCTACTTCGTGAAAGAAGCAATATGACCAGGCTGAATATGACCATCTGGAAAATGTTCCTGGAAGCATTTTTAAATGCCCAGAATGGAAGTCAGCTTTTCAGGGTTAGCCTATAATCACTTTCTTACATACAGGCTTAGTAAGAAGAGTTTGGTCCTGGCTAAGAATCCAGTGGATTAGCCTTAGAAGTAAACATTCATGCGAGCTGACCGGGAGGGCAGACTGCTTAATGCGACTATGTCTGGTATGTCCTCTGGGCATGGTGGGAAGGAGGAGCCCGTCTCTGCTGGGCTCAGACTGGCGCTACACCCGTTGCCTAACGCGTGTCGTCTCCTGTCGTCTTCATCACACAGCCCTACGAGCTGCAGATTAGCTGTGTCTTACAGTCGAGGCTGAAAGAGTGACTCACAGCCTCTGCTTGTGCAACTCAGTGACAGAACGAAAAGCCAGATTCCCCCAGGTCTGCCTGGCTCCAGGGCCCTTAATCTTCCCATCGTATCACGGTGCTCTTCGTGTCAATTGGCATTGTTCTCCTTTCTGCTCTTCAGCTCGTCCATCTGGCTAATCTTGGCAAAATGTGTTATCAGCTCTGCCAGGGGTTAGGCATTTCTCCGGGAATGGAGACATTGGAGGGATGCCCAATCTTCAAATCCACACATTCTCTGGGTCTGTGTGTGAGGCTTCTGAAGTGGACCTGCCCCGGAGTGTAACACGCCGGGCCGTGCCCTCTCTTTCCCGCTGGACGGCGGGAGCCGGGAGGTGGCTGGCTTTCCTGCCCCAGCCCTGCGCCGCGTCAGTGTGGAGCTCTCCTGACCCTTCGGCGCAAGTCCCTGAGCTGAGACGGTCTGGGGAGGCTGGTCGGCAGCCTCTTCTCTGCACGCACGGATTTCTGGGTCCTGAGTACGGCCCTGGCCACTGGTGGAGTCAGGAAGGGGCTCCAGAGCAGAAGTGTGGGCTCCGCTCTGCCCCCTGGGAGCTCTGCTCCCGTTAGCCTTCTCTAAGACAGTCTAAGGGTCTGGGTCCCGGATATCCTGCCCCCCAGGAGGTTGCTCCATGCTTAGTCCTGTTTATAATCCTTTTACTTTTCCCGTCAAAACACTACCAGCTCGACAGTGGCCTGTGTATCTGTACAGAGTGCACACACACGTGCACACACACACAGGAGCAGCAGCACTCCTGAGGAAGAGTAGAGGAACGAGGCCCGCCTCACTCGGGGGCCCCTGGTCGCCCCGCGCGGAGGACTCCACCCCCGTGCAGGGGCCCGAGCTCGACCCTTGGGGTCCCAGTGGGGACTGGGAGCCGGCAAGCTGTGCAGCCGGCCTAGTGAAAATATTTAAAACAAACAGAAGACTAGACTCAATCGTACATGCTAGAGAATACCATCAATGCACAGCAGACCCCCCCTTGTGATTAAAATAATATATGAAAACACCTGTGGGGTGGGGTGGGGTGGGGTGGGAGGGAGGCTCAAGACAGAGGGGACACATGCATCCCTGTGGCTGATACGGCAGAGGCCAACACAACATTGTAAAGCCATTATCCTCCAATTAAAAACAAATTAATTTAGAAAATATATGAAAACGCATTGCATTTGTGAAAACAAAGTTGTAATGTATGTTTTTGCACAAAAACATGAATAACCTTATGAATAACGTTACTGTCTTCTGTGTCTCATTGAATTTGAACATCTTGGGTATATTAATTTTACATTTTAGTATAATTCAGAAAAAAAGCATAATTTCTGGGTGTCAAATGGCGAACGACAGACATTCTAAGGGTAAACTGCTAATTGAGTAAAGGTTTCTTGTGGAGGAAAGAATTCAGGGTCAGCGAGGAAGTGTGACCTGGAGCCTCTTTGCTTTGGCCGTCAGCTCCTGTGGGAGTGAATGCTTGTGGTCAGAGCGCGTCTCCCGCTGGTGGAAGACCCAGTCTGCAAATAGGGGGAATTGTAGGGAGCTTCCGTGTCCACAGGGCCGCCAGCTGTGTGTGGGAGGAGCGGGGTGTCATCACGGCATGTCTCCTGCCGTGTGAAGGCTCCCGGGTGTCAGACTCCTCCAGCAGAGCAGGACGTTCGGGGAGTTCAGGGGTTATCGGCGCCTGCGTTGCTTCTGTTCAGTTCCCTGAACCTGGGCAAACCACCAGGCCAGAAGCGTGCTGTCTTTAGCTCAAGCAGCCCCTGGACGCAGTCCCCGTGCAGTCATGAGTTGCCTGTGGGGGGGGACGGAACTGCCAGTGTGGACCGCAGATCCTCTGCCAGCCTGGCCCGCGTCTCAGAGCATGGCCAGGAAGGCGCACGTTCATCCTGACTTGGGGAGCCCAGGCTCTCTGGACTGACCGCGAGCTCCTCACGGCCGAATCCCCGCCAGGGCGTCACGACCACCCCCACCCCCCGCAACCGAGCAGAGTGGACCAAGGCTGGCCTGGGTCTGAAGGGAGCAGATTCTTTCTGAAACCAGCAAGCACTCTGAGTTTTTCCATTGGCAACAAAAGTTCTTTAGCGGGTTTTTGTTGTTGTCCTTGTTGTATTGTGGAAGAAAGTTGTTCTTGCACACGTTGGTGTTCCTTCAGGGCTAATTGTGGAGTCTGCTCTCCGGGGACACCGCAGAGCCGTATAGCCTCTGAAAAGGCTCCGAACGCAGGGGAAGGCTGGAATTCTCTGGAGAGCAGCTCCTGTGTGTGTCTGAGAGCCGGATCTCTGCCTCCTCCCACGCCAGCCACTGTCCAGCCAGCTGCATACTTGGTGGAGAGATTTATGGAACTGAACCTACAGCTGCAAGTTTTCTTTCTTTTTTTCCAGAAACAGTGTTGCGCTGTCAGAGCTATTACGCAATAAGCATAGACACACAACTTATTTCCTCCAGGAATGTACAAAACTCCTGAGTAGTATCCTTGTTGAATCTGAGCGTTTATAAACATAAAGCCTTCTGTGGATGGAAGGGACTCATGCAATAGGTGTAACTGACGTCTTGACGCAGCTTATGTCTCTAGTGCTCTGTCCAAGGACCATCCATGAGTCTAGTTAAATGCTGTGTGACTACTTCAGTTCTGAAGCAACTTTATTAAAGTGAATATGTTAGGGACAGGAGCAGAGATTCTTCTAACTGAATCCCACTGTTCTGCTTACTTTAAAATTATGCTGATTATTTACTGTGGCTTATGGATTCTTTATCCTTATGGAGTTCTGTTGGATTGGGAAACTTTTTCTCTTATCACCCTGTGGGGTTTTTTATGTTTTTCTTTTTAAAAATGTTTCTTTCTTTTATTGAAGTATAGCTGGTTTACAATAGCATGTTAGTTTCGGGCGTTCAGCACAGCAAGTATCTACCTATCACTGAGTCAGCAATTCAGAATAAATAAATGTGTATGATATTCTTCTTCAGATTCTCTTCCCTTATAGGTTATTACAAAATATTGAGTCTTGTACACATGTCACACGGCTCATCCTTTTTGGTTGTCTTTTTTTTATACAGTAGTGTGTATACATTAATCCCAATCTCCTAATGTATCCTTCCTATTTAAATTTCTCCATTTAAAATAAGTATGTTTAAATTTCTGATATGAATGAAAAACTGCAACTTGACATCTATTTCTGTTTCCCAAACCAGAACCCAGCTGGCTTCCCACCTGTGGACCTGTGTGATGGTCTGACTCTGTTTCAACAGTCTGCATCCACGGGGCTCTTTTGGAGGGAGAGGTTGTACAGGAAGAGGGGCAGAGAGAACATTTATTTAGCTTCACTGCTATTAAACACTGGGCTTAGTACCTCGTCAGGTTTGATCCCCATAATAAATACAATTCCCATTCTACAATTGAGTAAAGTATAACTCAGAGAATTTGTAGCTTGGCTGAACTTGTAAATTATAAAAAGAAAGAGTTTAAAAAATTGATTGTACTGTATAGAAAATGTACAAATTATTCATGTACATCTCAAACTATATTACAAAGCAAATCACGAGTGAAACTGCTACCCAGGAATTCTAAGATCATGGATTAGTTGTCTGCTTCTGAATTTTGTATAACTTTATCGTACTGCAGTCTTCATACTGGGGACATGTTTAGAAGTGGACTCCGGGACCATAGCTTATGCACATATGTTACACCTAATGAGACCAATTGTTCTGTCCTTTACTGAAAGTGAAGAGGGATAATCTGCAGCGTCACTGTAATGCATCTTGTTGCTGTTGTTGGCCTCACGCATGTCGGAGCTTAGTTCCCCAACCGGCTTCCCCGACCGGAGATCGAACCCACGCCCCCTGCGGGAAGGCAGAGTCTTAACCCTGGACCGCGAGGGAAGTCCCTGTAATGTGTCTTTTAGACCTCTGCCGTTGCTGTTATTTTGCCTGGAAAATCCCATGGATGGAGGAGCCTGGAAGGCTGCAGTCCATGGGGTCGCTAAGAGTCGGGCACAACTGAGTGACTTCACTTTGACTTTTCCCTTTCATGCATTGGAGAAGGAAATGGCAACCCACTCCAGTGTTCTTGCCTGGAGAATCCCAGGGACGGGGGAGCCTGGTGGGCTGCCGTCTATGGGGCCACACAGAGTCGGACACGACTGAAGCGACTTCGCAGCAGCAGCAGCAGTTGCTATTATTTACATGTTGAGAACATTTAAGGGCATGAGAGCACCTCCTCCTACACTCCTTCTTTTGTACTCTTCTCAACTTCATGTCTAAAAATCGTGTCTCCCTTGCAAATGTAATGTAAGCAAACTCCTGGCCTAGTTCTTAGCACCTAAGCAACCAGGAAACCAAAGTTGCTATAACAGTTGTTCGATAGTTGTTTGATCACTAATGAAGAGGAGTCATTTTTTCTTTTTAATTTTTTTGACTGTGCCACATGGCTTGCAGGATCTCAGTTCCCCAACTAGGGATCGAACCTGAGCAACAGCAGTGAAAGCCCGGAATCCTAACCATTAGGCAACCAGGGAGCTCCCAAGTAGGTATTTTTTCTCATATTAGAGCTGAAAGATGCTATAAAGTCTCATATAATAATATACACTTTTTCCCAGCCAGCCCAATTGATCGAATGAAGAACTAATGCTTGGAGAAGTGAGGTAGCATGTTCAGAATGATTCAGCTCTCTGGGTGCAGAGCAAAGACGAGACTTTATCTCCTGCCTGCTGACCCAGGCTTTCTCCATTGCCCGTGCTTAATTTGTGTGTGTGTATCGTCTCTCAGTCATGTCTGACTCTTTGCGACCCCATGGACTGTAGCCCTCCAGGCTCCTCTGTCTGTGGAGTGAGTTGCCACTTCCTAGTCCCAGGGATCTTCCCAACCAAGGGATCAAACCCGGGTCTCCTGCACTGCAGGCGGACTCTACCACTGTCCCACCTGGGAGCCCCCTTGGGGAAATCCTCACTGGGGAGGCAGGACGGAAGGAGAGAAAGAGCAGGTCCCAGAGACACACGTTTTAGGATTTTTTCTTTTTATGCGAATAAGCTGAACTTTATAGATGACTGAAGGGTGCCTCACATTGAACATGGCAACCCCCATGCTGTGTTGATACCTGATACCAACATCCTCACCCACCTACAGAAGACAGGCGCTCCTGAGCCTTCTGCTGGCCTGTCTCCATTGGGAAGCAAAGATCACAGTAACAAAAAGGGAACGTCAGTTAAAGGCACAGATTAGGTGATGTAGTCACCATGGCAAATGGTGTGGCTTGGGGGGTTTTCTGGCTGAGTTATATGCAGCGTTGTTACCAAGGGTCATTATGCAATCCTTTATTCACCTTGAGTCCTTCCTCTGGGAATCTTTAAAATCTACACCCAGGAATCATTACTGTTCACCTCACTCTAGCAGAAGAGTTATGAATAAATGTGGTTATTTAAACTGGTTGAGGATCATGAGACCTGATAGGTCTAGCCCAGTTGTAAAGATTAGTCTGATTTATGCTGTTTTCATTTCAGTATTTATTTTATTTACTCACCTGGCTGTGCCGGCTCTTAGTCGAGGCACGTGGGCTTTCAGTTTGCGTTGCTGCGTGCGGGGTCTTCAGTTGCGGCGTGCAGACTCTTAGCTGTGACAGGTGGGATCTGGTTCTTTGACCAGGAGTCAGACCCCGACCCCCTGCCTCGGGAGTGTAGAGTCCTAGCCGCTGGACCACCATGCAGGTCCCTGAGTTATACTTAAAAGAGTAAAACCGCCCCCTTACCATTTTCCTTATCATTCCCCTGATGATGATGAAGTGAGCATTATTCCATTTTTCAAAGATGCTGGAAGGAAAAATCAAATCATTGTCCTTAAGACACTTGTGTGTGAGAGGTGCTTAGATACCACATCGAGGTGTGTTTCCATGTGGTATCAGGGGCCATTTGGGGGGAACTGGTCATCACTCAGGGGACAAGGTAGCCTGAGGCTTCAGTATACAAGCATGTAAAGAACTTGGGGAAAACGTTAGGTGGTCCTGTCAGCCATTAGAACGCTGCCCGTGTGGACTGGCAAGCCGCACCCTGAGAAGCGATCCAGGTGTACAGATCAAATGGCTGGACTTTCCAGGTATGGATACAAAAAGGAAAGAAACTTAAAATCATCCATTAAGAGACAGTGCTCTATTTAAATATTTATGCTGTTGCTTTCACAGTCTTGTATGTTAGATTATGGAAGCCATGGTGTAATAATTTGGAGCAGAGTTTAAAGAACTTTCTGGCACTAGTGGTAAAGAAAGTGAAAGGGAAGTCGCTCAGTCGTGTCCGACTCTTAGCGACCCCATGGACTGCAGCCCACCAGGCCCTCCGTCCTGCCTGCTAATGCAGGAGACGCAGGAGACATGGGTTTGATCTCTGGGTGAGAAAAATCCCCTAGAGAAGGAAATGGCAACGCACTCCAGTATTCTTGCCCGGAGAATCCCATGGACGGAGGGGCTGGTGTACTGTAGTCAGTAGGGTCACAGAAAGTCAGACACTGCTGAGCATGCATCATTAAAGAAATAGGAACCATTAAAACATAGCTTTTTTCTCTCTAAACTTTCAACAGCTTTCAAGTGTTTCCTAATCTATTCATGACTCCTTAATCTGGCTCCCCCTCAGCCCTCTTTTGGTTTGGATACCTCGGCTGTGAAAGAGCCTCAGCTTCGTCCTCAGCAGGTCTGGCCGTGGTGTGTATCTGCCACAGTAACTCTTGACACGGGGGCTCATGTGTGGCTGTCACAGTGCGTGTGCTGACACAATGGCGGTTTGGCGGTTTTTGGCAGTTTGAGCAACTTGGGTGTTATCTCTGACGTAGATCCCAGCTTGAGCATTTCATGCATTGTAATTATTCACTTTGAAGTCTAAGAGAGAAAGAAAGTGAAGTCGCTCAGTCATGTCAGACTCTTTGCAACCCCGTGCACTATAGCCCACCAGGCTCCTCTGACCATGGGATTTTCCAGGCAAGAACACTGGAGTGGGTTACCATGTCCTTCTCCAGGGGATCTTCCCAACCCAGGGATTGAACCCCGGTCTCCCGCACTGCAGGCAGACTCTTTACCATCTGAGCCACAAGGGAAGCCCTCATTTT
The DNA here is from genome assembly GCF_027580195.1 of Bos mutus. Taxonomy (NCBI): domain Eukaryota; kingdom Metazoa; phylum Chordata; class Mammalia; order Artiodactyla; family Bovidae; genus Bos; species Bos mutus. The sequence continues at coordinate 836,331 of NC_091630.1, read as the reverse complement.
AAAGTTTAGAAGATAGCAAAATTTGGCTTTATGGATGAAATAGGAACTTCCCTGGTGGTCTACTGGCTAAGACTGCACACTGCCAATGCAGGGCTCCCGGGCTCGATCCCTGGTCGGGGAACTAGCTCCCACAGGCCACCATTAAGACCTGGTGCAGCCAAATAAGTCAATAAATATTTTGGAAAAGTAAAAATTTTAAAAATGAAAGAGATTGCAGGCAAGCAGTAAGTACAGTAACATCTGAAATGTCAGTCCCCCTCTTGTATTTGGGGTTGTTAATTCTCAGAGCTGTAGAATGTATTCAGTTCAGTTCAGTCGCTCAGTCATGTCTGACTCTTTGCGACCCCATGGGCTGCAGCATGCCAGGCCTCCCCGTCCTTCACCAACTCCTGGAGCTTACTCAAACTCATGTCCATTGAGTCGGTGATGCTGCTGCTGCTGCTGCTAAGTCGACTCTGTGCGAACCCGTAGACGGCAGCCCACCAGGCTCCCCCGTCCCTGGGATTCTCCAGGCAAGAACACTGGAGTGGGTTGCCATTTCCTCCTCCAATGCATGAAAGTGAAAAGTGAAAGTGAAGTCGCTCAGTGTGTCTGACCCTCAGCGACCCCATGGATTGCAGCCTACCAGGCTCCTCCATGTGGGGTGGGGTGCCATTGCCTTCTCCGCTAGTTGGTGATAAGATCTGACAATTCATACTTTCAGCAAGCCCTTGAAAGGTGACTTATATTTGCAGTACAGCTTGAAAGCCGCTGTTTTATCTTGGGATGGGATTTTCACTTAGGCAACTGAACAGCAAAAACGCCTTAAACAGGCACTTCCCGGTGGTCCAGTGGTCGAGCATCCACTCGCCAATCTACTCACTGAGCCCGGACCCGCTGCCCACTTGGGGAGGACCCCACGTGTCGGAGCAGCCAAGCCCCAGCACAGCCAGAAACAAACACATAGTTTTGTACACGTTGGCTTAAATAATGTAGACTGAGTTTGTAGTTGAAACTTCTAACATGTAACTGCCTCAAAATAAGCTTCTTCACTAATCAGCGTACTTCCTGTCACAAGGAACGTTCTAGCAGGGTAGCTGGGATGCCTGGTGGGATTTGTAGAGAGGAATTCTACTTTTTGTGGGAGCTCGATTAGGGTGATCTCTAGACACATCTGAGGATTCTGCTTGATTGGGAATTTCAGTGTTAGCCTGCCCGCACACGTTGGTTCTGCTTTCTGTCTCCTTTGATTGGACAGGCTTCCATTTCCTACTCACCGGGACTCAGCTCTCCCTGATTCTTTTCTGGATCCGTCTGGGTCTCTGTCTTGCTCAGTGTTTTATTATTTTCGGGGAAAGCCTGAAGCAGCCGTCCCTTCCAAGCCTTCCTTCTTTTTCAAGATGAGAAAGAAAAGAAGAACAGCTGAGAGTGGCTTCCGTAGGAGAGTTTCCGTGGCAGGGATCCCAGTGCCTGGTGGATACAGGTTTCCCGGGTGGAGAGAGGACACTGGGGCGATCCCGCGTGCGGCGTGTCTCCTCCACCTCACTCCCAGTCTGCATGAAGCACTCAGGTGATTGTGATGGGCCCAGCCATACAAGGACTACTGGGCAGCTGTACAGCCCCAAGCGCACCCTGGCTGTTCAGAGGGCTAGCGGCTAGCGTCCGACCGCCAGCACGGGGCAGGGGGATTAGAGGCGAGGTTGCTTCCTTGGTTTGGCTCCTTCCGGGGAGGAAGCCTGGGGCGCAGCCTCGGTGTTTATCCAGCCTGACCTCAGCCCTCGGTGTCCGAGTCCTGCCTCCTCTTCTTGTTACCTCCTACCCGACCGACTCCGGTTTTCAGAACCTTTCTGCACTGCCCTGCTGCTCAGAGACATCACGTGCCCAAGACTTGGGGAGGCTTTATTCCTCCTCTTCATTAAGGATTGTATTGTTCGTTCGCTCAGGCGTGTCCGACTCTTTGCGACCCCATGCACTGCAGCACGCCAGGCCTCCCTGTCCTTCACCTTCTCTCAGAGTTTGCTCATTAAGGATGATGTCTTCCATTTCCCTTCTTTATAAAGTGAAGGTGAAAGATATATATGGGAAGACAAGAACTTGAAGATAATATGCAAAAATAGTAGTTATATTCACTTGAATTATGAATAGCTTTTTCATTTCTGCAAACTTCTCTAATACAGCTGGTATACTGCTTTGTTTTTTAATTAGTAAACTGTTTTTTGGTTTTTTAAAGAGAAACAAAACCAAAGCACCATTGAGATGAAAACAGGGGCACATGAACTAGGGGGAGAGGGCTAAGAGGTACCCACTTCTAGCCGAAAATTAGGACTAAGTGTGCAGTGTAGGGAACATGGTGAAAAATACTGTACTGACTTTGTATGGCAACAGATGGTAACTAGAGAGGGTCATTCTGTATAAAATTATCGAATCACTACGGTGGCACACCTGAAACTAATATAAGCAATTATATTAATTTTAAAGTAAATGTTAAAGTAAATTTTAAAGTAAAAACAAAAGGTAAAAAAACTGAAGGTGTCCTCCTTGTAGGAGATGAGTTCAGAGCAGCTACAGGCGCTTAGGAATGAGCTCTTTTCAGTGAACTGTGGAAATGAGGCCATTGCAATCAAAGCTTTGAAAACTAGGAATGAGCTCTTTTCAGTGAACTGTGGAAATGAGGCCATTGCAATCAAAGCTTTGAAAACCGATCTGATAAAGATAATTGTAAGCCTGACTTGAGTGTTCGTAACTGCCTGGGGGGCATGTAAAGTGCTCTGACCCCCACGGGAGGCGCTGGGTGCCGAGGTTGGTCTGTTCAGAGGTCAGCGCACGTGCTGTGGGTTTGCGCTTTTTCACGTCAGTAGAGAAGTCGTCTCGCCTGGGCCGTGTGGTTTCCACTGTTACTTGTCACGTGTGTTGATTTTCAGAACATAGTGTACCAAAGACGCCAGTTTGAAGTTCATTAAAACCAGATACATTGCGTGGCAATACCTGCCTTTCTGGATCATTTTGCACATTTTTAATAACAGGACATTGGACCCGCTGGAACCACAGCACCTGTTGGGACCACTTAGGGAGAGATGACATCTTTCCAACAGCCTGACTCTAAAAATACTACCTTGAAGATAAGCAGGATACATGTTTAAAAGGCTTTTTTTTTTTTTTAACTCATTCAAGGGGAAAAAATGAAACAAATGTCTAAATTTCTATATTGTTGAGGATTTTAAGTGACAGAAGAAGCAAGTCAACCTTAACTGAGTAAAAACCTTCTTATGAAGTTGGAAGAAGCTAAACAACATCAACATCACAAGATATTTTAGGGAACCCAGACTGTTTAGGGCTTCCTTGGTGGCTCAGATGGTAAAAGAGTCCTTCTGTCTGCCTGCAACACGGGAGACCCGGGTTTGATCGCTGGGTGGGGAAGATCCCCTGGAGAAAGGAACAGCTACCCACCTGGTGTTCTTGCCTGGAGAATCCCATGGACAGGGAGCCTGGCGGGCTACAGTCCATGTGGGTGCAAGAAGTCAGACAGAACTGAGCGGCTAACACTTCCACTTTAGTTTTGAAGCACCTAGCCCGCCTCTCCTTATCTCTTTCTCTCTGGTGGCCCCAGATCAGGGATCACAGATCTGAAACACCTCTCATCCAGGTGTGAGAAAAACAGAAGTGCTGAGGACCACAGCAAACGAGAGAACATGACCATTCAAAGGGGCAGCCGCTCTGGAGCAGGGTCCAGCGGCCATCCACGTCTGGTGTGGTTAGATCTTCAGACTCTTCCAAAGAGGCCAGAATCTGGAATTTTTAAAAATATATTTGTTTCTGTTTCTTATTTGGCTGCACTGAGTCCCAGCAGGGGCACACAGGATCTGCAGTCTTAGTTCCTGAGTGCAGAACCTCTAGTTGCAGAATGTGGCATCTGGTTCCCTGACCAGGGCTCGAACCCAAGCCCCCTGCACTGGGAGCGTGGAGTCTTAGCCACTGGGCCACTAGAGAAGTGCCCTGGAAATCTAGACTTTTGTGTGAAAATTTCCTAATTTTTAAATGTTGGTCAAGGGAAACAAACACTAAGCAGGGGACAGAATACAGTTCTGGCTGAGACTGAACGCTGCGGGCGCCCCCTGAGCGACCGGGAGACGCGTCTCACCCTCGCGAGCCTGGGAAGGGGTCGCCAGAGTGCAGGCGCACCCGGCAGCTTCTGCCCTCTCCTTGGGCGACACAGAAAGACTCTTCATCCGTTTGCAGGAAAGAAGCGCCTTGCTCTAAAGTCGGCTCTCTGGATGGGGAGGGGATGGGGTTCTCGTTCTTTGACTCCTGACGCTGCAGCAGAAAACACAAGCTCTAGCAAGTGCCTACATCGTTGTCGTTTGGCTGCTCAGTCGTGGAGTCGTGTCCGACTCTCTGCGACCCCGTGGACTGCAGCACGCCAGGCCTCCCTGTCCTTCACTGTCTCCCGGAACTTGCTCAGACTCACGTCCATTGAGTGGGTGATGCCATCCAGCCATCTCATCCTCTGTCGTCCCCTTCTCTTCCTGCCCTCAATCTTTCCCAGCATCATGGTCTTTTCCAATGAGTCAACTCTTCACATCAGGTGGCCAAAGTATCGGATATTCAGCTTCAACATCAGTCCTTCCAATGAATATTCAGGACTGATCTCCTTTAGGATGGACTGGTTGGATCTCCTTGCAGTCCAAGGGACTCTCGAGAGTCTTCTCCAACACCACAGCTCAAAAGCATCGATTCTTCAGCACTCAGCTTTCTTCACAGTCCAACTCTCACATCCATGCATGACCACAGGAAAAACCATAGCCTTGACTAGACGGACCTTTGTTGGCAAAGTGATGTCTCTGATTTTTAATATGCTGTCTAGGTTGGTCATAACTTTTCTTCTGAGAAGCAAGCGTCTACATTACACTAGCACTAAATTGTCCTGCAAATTAGTCGTAGTTTGCTTCGGGATGTACTCTGACCTGCTCACATGACCATATTCTGACTTCAACCATGGTTGAGAACCGCTGATTCTGTACAAGATGTGCTCTGGGGGGAAAAAAAAGTGCCCTGAATTCACGACACAGGTTTGTGGAAACGGGAATGGAGAAACAGCGATTATTCTCCTTGTATAGAACAGCACCGTAGTTTGTAAGTTGAGTGGAGGAGACAGAGGTTTATGACAACAGCCCGTGTCTATTGAGTAAATAAACACTGTTCTTGCCACTCTGTACAATGCATTTGGTTTTGCATATGACCTTGAAAAAAGATATTTTAAAAGGAAAAGAAGTTAATTGAAGCCACTATTGGTATAGGGCTTGATATTTGCAAAGCAATTTAAAATTCATTCATTTGAACCTGTGAAGATAGTGTTTTTACCCAACTGTGTCTCATAAATGATGTCACGGAGGCCTAGAGGAAGACAAATGCCTTTATTAAGATCATCCAGAAAAGGATGTCATATCTTAAATGTAAATATGAAATACAACGTGTAAAATACTATATTAGTGAGTCTAAAGATACCTATACCTTAGATAAATCAAAACTGGAACACAGTAAAGGGCAGCTGTGTGTCTGGAATCCAGGTCCTGGGTCTTTTCCACAGATACACATCTGGCCTTTACTGTGTTCCAATTTTGATTTATCTAAGGTATAGTATCTTTAGACTAATACAGTATTTTACGCATTGTATTTCATGTTTGCACTTAAGGCATGACGTACACCTTACATTCTGTGTTGTTTACGCTTCATATTTGTTACCTTTGTTCATAAGTGTTCGACTTTCCATTGATCCTACCCACTCGGCAAACAATAAAAGGAAACTGATTTCAGGTGTTCTAGTATTTTCACGTTCTTTGTGGCATCAACACGCATAATGGTAATTGAGAGCAGGTGTGCACCTTCATGGGCTTCCCAGGTGGCCCTAGTGGTAAAGCGCCCACCTGCAGGAGGTACGAGTTCAGTCCCTGGGTCAGGAAGACCCCCTGGAGGAGGGCACGGCAGCCCACTCCAGTGTTCTTGCCTGGAGACTCCCACGGGCAGAGGAGCCTGGCGGGCTGCAGTTCACGGGGTCGAGAAGAGTTGGAAATGACTGAGCGACTTTCAGCTTCAGCTTAACAAGTTCTGGTGAAAGTTAGACATGATTAGACTTTTGCATTAGACAGGATAACGCCTCTCAGCAGCTGCAGCTTGTATTCCCTCAGGAAGGGGGGGTTCGAGCCTGAGGTTAACACCCATGGTAACAAATTCTTTTATTCCTCAATCTCAGGTGTCCCTGATGGTCCGGTGGTTAAGACTCCGTGTTCTCACGCAAAGGGCTCTGGTTTCGATCCCTGGTTGGGGAGCTAAGATCCCATGTGCTGTGCAGTGTGGCAAAAAAAAAAAAAAAAAAAATGCTTAGTTTATTGTTTAATTTTTATTGGAGTGTAGTTGACTTACAGTGTTGTGTCCGTCTGCTGTACCACGTGAGGTGGGTGTACATATTGATACAGCAGCTCTTTTTTAGGTTCTTTCCCCATATGAAGTCAGTACAGAGTACTGAGCAGAGTTCCCTGTGCTACGCACTTACCTATTTTATATGTATCATTGTGCCAAGGAGCTTCAGTCGTGTCTGACCCTTTGTGGCCCATGAACTGTAGCCCACCAGGCTCCTCTGCCCAGGGGCTTCTCCAGGCAAGAACACTGGAGTGGGTTGCCTCCTCCTGCAGGGGGTCTTCCCGACCCAGGGATGCAACCCCAGTCTCCTGTGGCTCCCGCGCTGGCGGGCAGGTTCTTTACCACTAGCGCGGCTGGGGAAGCCCCGTGTTCAGTGCCGTGTGGCCGTCCGTCCCAACCTCCCACTTCACCCCCGACCCTCACCCCCTGGTAACCGGAAGTCTGTTTTCTACACCTGTGACTCCGCTGCTGCTTTGGAGGTAAGCTCTTCTGCGCCTTTTTTAGGCCCCGCACGTGGGCGACACCGCATCCGTTTGCCTCTCCCATCTGACTTGCTTGGCCCCGTGTGACAGTCTCCGGTCCGTCCGCGTCGCGGTAACGGAAGCGCCGCGCCCTCGCCTGGGCCGCCGCGGGATTCAAGAGGTGCTTTCTCTCTGCCCTCCAGGTCTGTCAGCTCGTCGTCTCTGTGAACGGGCTTAACGTGCTGCACGTCGACTACCGGACGGTGAGCAACCTGATTCTGACCGGGCCGCGGACCATCGTGATGGAGGTCATGGAGGAGCTGGAGTGCTGAGCGGGGCGGTGGCGGCGGACCCGCGGGCCTTCACTGCGCACGTCGGGCCCGCGGGCCTTCACTGCGCACGTCGGGCCCGCGGGCCTTCACTGCGCACGTCGGGCCCGCGGGCCTTCACTGCGCGCGTACGCGTCTCATCCGAGTTTCCTGCACTGCTTCCCTGTTGAATGTGGGAGAACCAGGGAGTGTGTCTTTAAAAAAGAAAAAAGTGAAAAAGACAGCGTCTGTCGGTGCAGAATAAGTGTGGGACACAGAATTTTTTCCCCACGTAGTTGCGTTGCCTTACTCAACTTCGTTTGTGGTTCTCATCCATTGTTTTTGGTCTTGGTTCACAATAAGTTGAGATGCTTCTCTCGCCAAAACAGCACCGTGCTAAATTTGCCTTCGTGGGAATCAATACAGTAGTTTTTCTAGACTTTACAGTTGTACTCTCACCAAAACGAGCATGGATCTGTTTATCAGAGGATCTCGAGTTCACTGAATTTCAAACTGAAGCAACATCCAAAGGAATAGTGCTTGTTAACGGGCGTTTTGAAGGTTCTAAGGCGTTTTTTGACTTTTTCTTAATTCCTGCCTTTAGTATCAACTTCTAACTTAATGTGTGTTTTCAATTACGGCAGTGGTCAAAAGCAAACACTTTGTGATGACGTGGGTGGGGCAGAGAGAGAGAGAATTACTTAACTATGTGGGCTCTGTTTTCTCTTTCTGAGCCTGGATCATTCTGTCAATCAGCAACAGCAGCTTTCTAGAAATAATTCTGAATATGTTGAATGTCAAAACAGACAAGTTAGTATGTACATATACCATTCAAAATCACGCCTCTGTCAAGATTTCACTCTGAAGCTGTCCCTTGTGAAGTGTTCTAGAACTTGGCCCTTATGTGATAAAACTTGAAACTAAATTGCCTTAGTGGCCTGAATTTTCACTAGCTTTCTAGCGACACATTCTAAGAACATGACATGCTGCTTATTTGGTGGGATTATTTTTCACCAAAAGCACCTTCTTGTGTTGTAACTTTTGAGCCCACTTGTACATATATGCATGTGTCTTTTTTTTTTTTTGTCTCAAAGAGAATGCATTTTGGAGCTTGGTGTGTAGAGGAAGTTTCTCAGAGTGCCAAATTAGGGAGTCAGGGAATGCTCAATTGCTTTTATTTTCATATAACGCGTTCTGAATGACAAGGCTACTTTCTTACCATGTAGTAACAAAATATGAATGTTGTGCCTCGGCCTTTTTTTAGTGATGGGTTATAATATGGTGGTATGGGTGGGGTGGACACGCCATGCTGAAGACGTCAGACATCTGTGTTTCTGGTATCCCGGCTTTTCTCGTCTGTAGCCTTAGGCCGAGAGCAGGGTTTTGAAATAATGCAGGATGCTAACGTGAGTCCTGTCAGCCTGCCTTGGGAAGTCCTGGCGTCTCCGTGTGCCCTGCGTTTACACCACGTGCCAGGCGCTGTGGTCGCTCTTCATCCTCATCACGACCTGAGAGGCAGTTAGCATCGCCCTCGTGTTTCGGACTTGGAAGCTCAATCTGAGCACGTTTAGAAGTGGTCTCTAAGTCCCCACAGTGGCAGGAACTCCTGGGTACAGAGCCTGGATTCAGACACGGTCCGTCTAGTGCGGACGCCCTGTCCCCCACCCCACAGCCCTTCCCCAGCTGGAGACTGTCTGTGGCGCCTTCTTCTGCCCCCGTGCTGCGCTCAGTCTCTCCTGCTGATCTGGGCGGTCAGCGGCGGCCTCATCTCCATGTTACAGCAGAGGAAACCGGCTCATCAAGGCCAGAGGCTGTTAACAGTATGTAGGAGGTGTTACCCATCAGGCTTCCTTTAAAGGTCTCCTAAAAGCCCTCTGGGCCTGGGTGTTCGCGGCTGACGCGAGGAGGAGGCGGGCCTCCGGAACGGCATCCTCTCGCCGGCTGCTGCTCCTTCGCTCCCGACCTGATGACTGTTCGGGGGTTGGCACAACTCCGCGTCCCTTCAGCCAGTCTAAGCAGCAAAGAAGGGTTTTCCTTGATTCAGAGGGTGGCGTTGATGTCTTTGCTCAGATGAAGATGCAGGTGAAGGAAGGGATACTAAGGTGAAGGGAGGGAAGCTTTTGGCTCCCACCACCCTGAGCTTAAAGCCCAAAGCAGAGAGTTCTGCTTCAGGAGAGCGTCCTCTGAAATGTGGTCCCAGCCCAGGCTGCATCCTCACCCTGTGAATGCTCCTTACCCAGAGGGCCGGGTTGAGCTCTCTCCAGCCTTTGCACATGCAGTTTTTCCTCCCTGGAATATTATTCTTTCTCCGTCTCTGCCTGGAACAGTCTGTCTTATGAACTCCCCTTAGGCATTGTCTTAGATATTCCCTCTGAGAAATCTTTGCCAGCAGCCTGGTTCTGGGATGGATGCCCTTCTCTGAATTCCCAGGAACCCCTATACACCAGCTTCTGTGATCCCAGCACTGCTGACATTTCCTCAGAAACGGTCCCATCCGCGTCTGTCTCCCGGAGTTCTCTCTAAGCGTCTGCAGGACAGGACTGTGTCCTGCTCCGAAGTGTTGCCCTCGCCTAGCACATTTCCTGACACAGGGCAGGCGGTCTGCTCTCCACTGCTGTCCGAGCAATCAACCCGGAGCATAACTTCTGACACTACTCATTCTCTAGGGAGCCTGTGGTTGGCCTTTGAGCAGAGCTGTGCTAAGGTGACTGAGCACAGCCTGATATTCTGGCTGAGTTCACATGCGCACCTGAGATCAGAGAGGCTGATGCTCGGGACTGGCTGACGGGGGCTGGCTCTGTGACTCCGTCTGGCTGTGGCCTGGGGCTGTGGCTGAGACTCCTCCATTGGACTCAATGTGGTCTTTCCCCATAGCTGACCCAGGCTTCCTCGTTAGGTCTCATGAGATCAAAGAGAGGAAGAAGAGAAACTGCAGGCCCTTCTGTGGACCTGCTCAAAGTCACAAAAGGTCACCTTCGTAGCCTTTTCTTGGCCAGTGCAAGTCACAAAGCTAGCCCAGAGCCAAGAGGTCTGCAAGCAGGCTGCCCCTTGTGATGGAGGAGCTGCCAAGAGTCTGGCTGGTTTTAATCCACCCAGAGTAGATACTACTTTTTGAGTGGAGGCCTAAGGAGTTACCTAGCTGTTGCAAGACTTCAGCAATCCAGATGTCAATCACTGACCACCTGCCGGGTAGAAGTGCAACAGTGTGAACAGAGCCCCACGCCCAGTGAAAACGAGTCAGGAAATCCCAGAACCACAGTGCTGCGTGGAGCCGCGGGAGCGCGCGTCTTGCCCTTTGCCTCTCGCTGAGGCGTGGAGCGGTCTTGTTGGGCGGGCCTGGGCCCAGTGCCTCCCTCCCTGCCGCCCGAGTCCTCAGTGTGGCCCCGCGGCGCAGGGCGGGGCGGGGACGACGGGCGTTTGGCTTTGGCTTGTTCGTGACACGAGGTTGGGCCGTGTACCCGTGAAAGTGAAGGATACGTACTTAGGTCTTGAGTTGTTAAATCGTAGCATATTAAAAAGTAAATATTTTGTATGGCATTTTGACAGTTGAACTGCTTTAAAATTTAGAAACCCCATTCCTAAACGGAACACCAAGAATTACCCTGAATTAGGAGGAAGCAGTATTTTGAAGAACTTTCATTTCCTACGTATGTGTGTGTCTGCGTTTTGGGGAACTGCGTGTGAGAGTTGAGGTCGCTCGTGGAGTCTCTGAAATGATGTGGTTTGCTCCCAGAGAAGACGCGTCTGGCTTTCCGGGTGTGTGTGTGTGATGGAGACAGAGACCACGTTACGCCCAGCCACGCGCACAGAAGGCGCTGTCAACGCTGGTGTGAGAGCCATGTTGGCTGATTCTGCTCTGGAGAGAAAATGCAGCCGCCCTTTGGGTTGGTTCTGCTATCTGATGTTCTCTTATTAACCTCTGTCAGATAATTATATAAACTGATCAATTTCTGGTTGAGAAATGGTGGGTAACATGAAGAGACCCATGTTTGAGTAGATTAGACACGACCAAATTCACACTACCCTAAGAAGGGTGAATGCATCGGGGCGGCAATAATTGATAGTTAAAAACCACTGCTTTCAATCCAGAACAGAGTCTCGGTCTCCCAAGTACTCATTCCTTTCAAATATGTCATGAAAATAATCTGCTTTCAAGATCTGTTTGAAAAGTGTTAAGTATTCTCTCCTGGTGAATACTAATCGTGTTTCACTTTGATTATCCGTGATCAGAATAACCCAAGATTTCAGTTTTGCAAATTGGTTGGAGTCTGTTGGTGTCATGACCATGGTTTTACTCATGCAAAGAAGAATTTCAGGTATAATATGTTTTTCCTCAGTTCAATACCAAGAGGACAAATCTACCATGCACCAAAAGGAAGTTTATAATCAAAGTCACTATATGGTATTGTAAAATGCATTAATATATGTACTTAATATATATGTTTATTTTTAAATTAGGTTGAAATTTATTTTCTCTGTTTCTTAAAAGTTATAGCAAAATAATTAAAATTATAATATAACAATAGACAGTATAGCATGAAATAAATGTTACATTTTTAAAACAATGCCTTTAGGGTTTCAGCTTTTCCTTTCTTTAGAAAAAATTAACCATTTTTTATCCTAAGAAAGAGTTGCATTGTAAAGCTGATCTACAACTAGTCTGTCAGAGAGGACACGTGGGGCTGGTATCCAATTCTCTAATGTAACCAAAAGTGCCATTTGTAAAACTGCTTAGTGACGGATGTTTTCTGAAGCTCTTTTGCCTGGAAAAAAAAGTGCATTAAAAAGGTTTTTTCTCTACTGTATTGATTTGAAATCATTTTCTCCCTACACATGTATTGATGAGTGTTGCGAAGAGCTGACTCACTTGAAAAGACCCCGATGCTGGGAAAGATTGAGGGCAGGAGGAGAAGGGGACGACAGAGGATGAGATGGTTGATGGCATCGCCAACTCAATGGACATGAGTTTGGGTGAACTCCGGGAGTTGGAGATGGACAGGGAGGCCTGGCGTGCTGCGCTTCATGGGGTCACAAAGAGTCGGACACGACTGAGCGACTGAACTGAACTGATGGAATAGTCTATATGGAAAAATGCTATGTGGTTGCTATTTTGAAATAATGTTAGTTATTTTTTTATTTTCAACTAATTAGGGAATCAGTTCCACAATTCAGTGGATGCAGGGTATAAGTAAGGAGGTGAGTGGTTATCCAGACTGCATTCAATAGTAACCAAAAGAACGTAACATTTCTCTCTCATTTATTCATTTATTCACTGGTTTGTTCATTCAAAAAGCCTCCCTGAGGGCGTGTGTTTTGCTGAACAGTATGTATAAGGCTCTCCTGTTGGCTCAGTGGTAAAGAACCCACCCACCAAAGCAGGATACATAAGAGACGGGGGTTCGATCCTTGGGTCAGGAAAATCCCCTGGAGAAGGAAATCACTACCAACTCCAGAGTTCTTGCCTGGGAAATACCATGGACAGAGGAGCCTGGGGGGCTACAGTCCACAGGGTCGCAAAAGAGTCGGACACGACTTAGCGACTAAACAACATTATATTCGCCCTAGGAGTACAGAACAGAGCAGACAGGACCCTGCGTTCAGCTTCACGAGTCACGTCTAGGCCGTCTCTAGAAAGCTGCTCTCTGTAGAGAGGCAGGGATATGCAATCCTGGGGTAGATACGCAAACCACCATCCAACCCCAGAATCAGAACAGTGACAAAACCTTAGGTTTACACGCTGTCCCTTCCTGATCCTGTCCCCACTTTCCCTAACCCAAGGTGAGCACGGTGGTGAATACTGTTACCGTTCTCCTGTTTTTTTTTTTTGGCCAGGCAATAGTGAGAGGGCTAAGTCCTACCCACTGGACCATCAGGGGACTCCCGCCGTTGTTCGTGTTTTGGGGGGTGCGTGCCATGTGTCATGTTGGTCTCAGTTCCCCAGCCAGGGATTGAACCTGTGCCCCCTGGAATGGAAGCATGGAGGCTTAACCACTGACACCAGAGAGGTCTCTGTTCTTTTTGTTCTTAATCATTGTTTGGGGTGTTGTGTTTTTTAAATGAACTGTATTAAAAGAACATCCAGCTTTATATAGACTTCTGGGACTTTCTTGTTTTTGTTCAGGATTATATTACTAGAGTTCTTCTAGATTTTTGTGTGTAATTGTAATTCACTGTTTACGGCTTCCTAAACTACCGTTTGTCTGTTTTCTTGTCAGCGGGTATTTGGGTTGTTTCCATTGCTGTTGTGGTTGTTGTAAGTAGGTTTACTGTGAACAGTCTGGTACCATCTCCTGGGGACAAGTGTAGGAATTTTTCTTAGAAATCCACTTAGCAGAGTCAGAGGACACGTGAATGCTGACTTTACAAGGTCACGTTTAACTCCCTTTCAAGGTGGTTGAACCACGGTAGTTGCCCCTCTGAAATATAAAAGTGACAGATGTTGATCAGTATCTTCTCCAAACTCTGAAACTTCCTAATTTTTGTCAGATGTTTATTTGGTCAATGATATTGAGAATTCGGAGTTGCTGCAAAGCTCATAAAGTTTAAAGTACAAAAAATGTGAGAAGTAGTTTGTCATCCTGAAGTATTATATCAGTGTCTTCATAATGCCAAGGATGTTTTTGAAACTTTTATCGTGCTACCGCTCTGATTATTATGAGGCATGAATTATTGGTGTTGTCAAAATCTTGACTTTTTGTGCACCAGTGCCAGACAGAGATACTGAGACAGAGTCACAGAGGAGAAAGAAAGAGTGACTTCTTTTTTTTGCCAGGCAAAGGGGAACACGGCAACGCCGCCCCCTCCCCGGAGAATAGAGAGGCTGTACAGGCAGGCAGGGCTCCCAAGGGGGCGCTAGTGGTAAGGAAAAGAAAGAAAGTCGCCCAGTCGTGTCCGACTCTTTGCGACCCCATGGACTGTAGCCTACCAGGCTCTTCCGTCCATGGGATTTTCCAGGCAAGTGGTAAAGAACCCGTCTGCAAAAGCAGACGTGAGAGGCGCGGTTCGATCCCTGGGTCAGGAAGATCCCCCAGAGGAGGGCGTGGCAGCCCACTGCAGTCTTCCTGCCTGGAGAATCCCATGGACACAGGAGCCTGGGGGGGCTGCAGTCCATGGGGTCGAAAAGGGCAGGACCATGAGCCAACGCACACACACAGGCAGGCAGGGTGTGTGGTGAGGCTCAGCAGTCTTGCTTTCTTCTCTCTCCTGCAAAGTTTCAAAGGGTGGGGCTGCTGATAAGATGAGGGTGTGAAGGGTCTCAGGCATCTGGTCTCCTAATACAGCTTCTCCTGTCCCTGTAATCTTGTCTCGGGTGGTTTCCTGACTGCTGCCCCCTTGATTAGCAACTGTTCTGCCCTTTGGAACTCAGGGAAGGTTGGAGTCTTGCTAGAAGAAATGAAGGACAGAAAGCCCTCCCTGACCAGGCCCACAGGGCCCTGCTGGCATCGCTGGAAGTCACATATAACACATAGAGTCGCTCAGTCGTGTCCGACTCTGCGACCCCAGGGACTATACAGTCCACGGAATCCTCCAGACCAGAATACAGGCATGGGTAGCCTTTCCCTCCTCCAGGGGATCTTCCCAACCCAGGGACAGAACCCAGGTCTCCCGCATTGCAGGAGGATTTGGCGGACACTTTACCAGCTGGGCCACGAGGGAAAAAGGCCTTAGATGTGGCATGGTTAGTTTTTATAGGCTGATGAATGGGTGGATTATTCTATTTCTAGGAAGGGGTGGGGATTTCCAGGTTTGGGGCCACCGCACACTTTTGGCCTTTTCGGTTAGCTGCAGACTGGTGGCTGTGTCATTCAGTACCTAACATGTTACAGTGAGCTTATAATTGAGGCTCAAGGTCTACTGGAAGTAGATCTTCTAGATCTTTTCCATCTAACTAGATCTTCTTCCATCTTGGATCTTGTTAGTTCTAACAAGCTTTTGTCATATCCTATGGCTATGTCATTCTTTTAAAGATTGTGCCCTGCCCCGGTCCTTCATGTTTCACTATCAGTTCAGTTGCTCACTCACGTCTGACTCTGCGACCCCATGGACTGCAGCACGCCAAGCTTCATTGTCCATCACCAACTCCCAGAGCCTGCTCAAACTCATGTCCATTGAGTCGGTGATGCCATGCAACCATCTCATCCTCTGTCGTCCCCTTCTCCTCCCGCCTTCAATCTTTCCCAGCATCTGGGTCTTTTTCAATGAGTCGGCTCTTTGCATCAGGTGGCCGAAGTATCAGAGCTTCAGCTTCAACATCAGTCCTTCCAATAATTAATGTTTGTTAAATAGAAGTATGTGTTTGTAAAAATCTCAGACTTACAGTGTGCTGTCCTGAGACAGAGGCGGGTTTCGAAGTCTTGATGCTGCCCCTCTTTCCTTCCTGTTTCTCAGACGGCCCATGGGGAGCGCCCCTCGCCCCTGGAAGCAGGCTTGTGTGTGTCTCAGTTTTCCCTCGGTCCTCCCGTAAGGTCAGACTGACATCTACTGGGGCACAGGAGGCCTTCAATGTGGCATCTTTCTTGGGGAAAGTAAATTTACAGCAAGGACAGGGAGAGATAAAGGGAACTTCCTTTTGTAAACCCCTACCCCAGTCTTCATGGAAGAGG
Source organism: Bos mutus (assembly GCF_027580195.1). Taxonomy (NCBI): domain Eukaryota; kingdom Metazoa; phylum Chordata; class Mammalia; order Artiodactyla; family Bovidae; genus Bos; species Bos mutus. The sequence continues at coordinate 820,566 of NC_091630.1, read as the reverse complement.
AGATGGCAGCCACTCCAGTGTTCTTGTCTGGAGAACCCCGTGGGCAGAGGAGCCTGGCAGGCTGCAGTCTATGGGGGCACAAAGCGTGGCCACGACTGAGCGCACACACACCCCATCCTGTCCCTTCCTGCTTCCCTGTCCCCACTGGTCACCTCTAGTTTGCCTCTGTAGCTGTGCGTCGGCTTCTTTTTTGTTATCTCTCTGGTTTGTTGGGTCTTTGGACGCCACACGTAAGTGATGTCACACAGCATTTGTCTTTCTCTGACTCATTTCCAAGTCCGTTCATGTTGCTGCAAATCGCAAAACTCCAGTCCTTTGTAGGGCTGTGTAGGATCCCATTGTGTATACATGTATATAGTTCCTTCTTTTACAGGGGTATTCAGGTCACAGACCCACCATAAAAGGAATGAAGGCAAACCTCCAGAACTCCAGGCTTCTAGGAGAAGTCTCTCAACGACAACAGCGAAGGCTATCGAATGTCCACTGTGTGCCCACATTTTATGCACGCGACTGCTTTATTTCCTCTCTGCACGTCGTCCCAGGTAACCGTTTTGTAATGCATCTCACGTATGTCATCAACTCCACCTTTCCGTTTGATCCTCTACGTCCCCGACAGCCTCCATCATGAGAACACAAGGCCAGAGCTTGGTGATACAGCTAGACTTGCACTCACGCACAAGTGCGCGTACACACACGTGTGAGTGAAATTTGCATCTTAATGCAGGTTGTGAGGGTTGCTGCTGTCTTTTCATCCCAGACAAATCCTTCATTCTTGGGTCCACTGTGCTTTCTGTATGTGAATTAGACGCCAAGACGAGTGGTCAGACCTCCCTGGTGATCCAGAGCTCAAGAATCCGCCTGCCAGTGCGGGAGACGCAGGTCTGGTCCCTGGTCTGGGAGGATCCCACATGCCTTGGAGCAGCTAAGTCCGAGCACCACGGCTACTGAAGCGCAAGCACCCTTGAGCCTGTGCTCGGCAGCAAGAGAAGCCCCCGGAACGGAAGCCGGGCCGGCAGCTGGAGAGGAGCCAGCCACTGCTCGTCCCAGCCAGAAAAAAGCCCGGGGAGCAACGAAGACCTGAAGAATAAATAAATAAATAGTTTTTAAAAAGAGCGTGTTGAAGTTTTCACTGAGAAATGGGAACGTGTCATCTGAATCTGGAAGGCTCCCCCAACATCCTAGCTAAGTTACTCTGATAGATTTTTCTTAGGAGCGAAAGGGCTGTGAATAATGCAAGGCTGTTGGTGCCCAGGAGGAGAAAGCTCGATGGCGATGCGTATCTGTGGCTGTTTAACACACGCACGGGATTGTTAGGGGGCTACTCGACCGCAGCCCCCAGGCTGTGCAGCAGCAGCACCCCCCCAGCCATGCTCACCCAGGGGGCTGCGGTGCCCTCTTCCCACTCCCCGGGAAGGCCTTCTGTTCGCATCAGCTCTGTGGCGGTGCCTTTGGGTGATGTCAGCCTCTTCCTATGAAAAGCAGCGAGTCCAGCAACAAAGCGTGCATTGGTGCGCCGGGCGGGCTGGTGGGGCCGGACAGTCGTGGGTTCTCTGGGGGCCCAGGCCCCTCCGGAGGGACACAGACTCCTCTCATGTGCCAGTGGGAGTCTCCCCACCCCTGACCCCTGCCACCCCCAAGAGAATTCTACTGCAAAAAAGGCGAAGCGTGCTTGCACAGCTTCTCACCCAGTGCGTTTCGTGGTGATGAGTTTCTGCATGCTTAGTGTCCAGGCTGAGCTCACGTGAAGCTTCCTTTTTACAGAATCTGCGCTGACTGCAAGCTGGAGGGCGAGGCTGTTTCCTTTCGATCCTCCTTGCCTTTTGTTTCCTCAACACCAACTGACTTTCTTTCTCTTTTCCTTCCCCATTTTGACTTAAAATCTGTTATTTCTCCTTATCAGCCTCCAGCAGGCTCTTCAGCAGTTACTGAGTGCTGAAGTCTATCTCTGGGATGCTGGCTGGGAGGGGGAAACGTCAACACGACTGTGGAGGTAAAACCACGCCAGAGAAGTCGCCCCGGAGAAGCCACGGGGAGAGGCTGTATCTGCTGTGGGTGCGCGTGGACGACAAACAGAACCAAGGCCGTGTCTTTGCGAATCAGCCCCCGTTAAATCAAATCACAGGATTCAAGGAGGCTCATCCTTATGGCCTGTAATTGTCCGCTTCATATTCACCCCATACTGTTGTTGTGTCTTATCACTGAAGATTTGAGCAGACTCACTCTGGTAAATCTCCCATCCCTATCATACAACTCCATAGCAAAAGGCTTCATTTCCAAGCATAGATGGTAAAGAGTTACTAGGTGCTACCTGAGCGCCCTCACTCGGACAGCTGTCCTGAGGAATGTGAAACGTGCCAGCAAATGAAATGAATGACTGTTGGCACCAGCCACTTCCACAGCACTTCTCTTGAATTCTCATAACCCTCATGAGGTTGTTGTGAAAATCAAATTAAATGAGATAATTCACATAAAGAGCTTATTATATGTCTGGCTTAACATCATTCTGCTCCTACTGCTGTCACTTCAGTCATGTCCGACTCTGTGCGACCCCATAGATGGCAGCCCACCAGGCTCCACCGTCCCTGGGTTTCTCCAGGCAAGAACACTGGAGTGGGTTGCCATTTCCTTCTCCAATGCACGAAAGTGAAAAGTGAAAGTGAAGTCGCTCAGTTGTGTCCGACCCCCAGTGACCCCATGGACTGCAGCCTACCAGGCTCCGCTGTCTATGGGATTTTCCAGGCAAGAGTACTGGAGTGGGGTGCCATTGCCTTCTCTGTTATATTATTCTAGTTACCATATAATAAAAATAGAGTAACCTCACATGGCTCTCTCTTCCGCATGTACCAGCAGGGAAGTGTGACTGTGGTGGACTAACTAGACACTTGATCACCAAACCGGATTCCTCTTCCTGGGCACATCGAAAGTCTATATTATCCAGCTGGCCTTGCATCAGCGAGGATGGTGTGACTCAGTTCCGGCCAAAGCCACATGGGAAGAAGTTACGGATGCCTCTTCCAAGGCTACCTATAGAATATTCTGTGACTCGGTCCTCCTCCCCCTTCCATGGAGCTGCACATGAAGGATGCTGCAGTAGAGGGTCACGTGACACAGAGAGCCTGGCCCCGAGTCATCCATGGCGGAGGGCATCCCGTGTCACATTCGAGCAGAAAACAGGCTTCAGTGTTTAAGCCACTGAGACTCAGGACTTACGTGTTATTGCAGCATAGATCTTCTTACTCAATACTAATACAATGATGCTGAAGAGAAGGGAGACAAGTATTATCAACGTTAGTTATTTGAAAGCAATTTATTACCAAATAAGCAAAAGTAAATATTCACACACGAAACACATCTGCAAACCCGTATGTGGGATTTTAGGGAAGCTACAGCACAGCGGTCCCAACTCCTTGGCCCCAGAGACCGGCTTCATGGGCGACAGTGTTTCCACGGATGGGCCGGGGGTGGGGATGGTTTCAGGATGATTGACCTGTGCTCCGTGTATTGTGCACTTTATATTTGTTACTATTACATCAGAGCCACCTCAGATCGTCAGGCATTAGATCCCATGGGGTGGGGGCCCCAACTACAGGGCGTCAGGCTACGGGAGGCTCAGCCCCAGGTTTGCGTAACGACAGTAATGGCAGAACTGGGTGTGAATCAGGTGTGCTGAACTCCAGGTGCTCTTCTTTACTCCCTCCTACATCAGTTTGGGACGGACAAGTCAAGGTGCCTCCGCATGAGTCAGTGGTAAAGTACAAGGTCGCAGGGCTTAACCCGGATTGAATGATGTGTTAGCCCAGGGCTTTACTAAGTCATGCACGGTGCAGACAGAGAACCGAAGGACAAAGCTAACGCGGTCGTGCGGACCGTTCAGAAGGGAGGGACCTGCCTCATGGAGGACAGTGCACGGCAAGGCCCGTAGGGGGACAGGGTGCTGCAAAGACAGGGTCAGGAGCGCGGCTCAGCCTGGAGACTGAGCTTCGTGTGATGCTGGCCGAGGGGACGCTTCACGGACAGGAGAGCGAGGTGGACGAGAGGCAAGAGAGTGAGGACAGAGGAGCCCCGCCAGAGTCCCTGCGGACGCCAGCCAACGCCGCGTGTCACGATCACGGGTTACAGAAACACAACATATAGAGGACTTCCGGCGGTCCAGTGGCTAAGACCTCGCACTCCCAAGTCAGGGAGCCCGGGTTCAATCCCTGATCGGGGAACTAGTAATAGATCCCACAAACTGCGACTAAGGCCCAGTGCAGCCAAAAATAAATACACATTTTGAAAAATGAAGGAAATGCACAATATATAAAGACTGGCTCCGTTATCACTTAGGGTAGTCAGATCTGGAATTCATAGTTTTTCCAGAAAGATCAACCACCTCATCTCCAGTGTTTCTGAGTACTAGACACCTGCATTTTAAGAGCTCAGTCAGTTCTCATTGGGATAGACATACTAAGAGCTGGCAAAACTACCCAACGGCCTTATCATATACACGTCGTTGAATATGCTTTTGGCCTCCTGGCACTCCCTTTTGGCTAATGATGCCTGTATTCTGGAGGTGAACAGCCTCTCCCTCATCCCGTGTGGCTATGATTAGATGTCTCTCGTGGTGCCCTAGTTTCCCAGTGAAAGAACGGGCCCCAAATCCAGGTTAAATCAACACTGTCTTCCAGGACTTTGAGCTTTGAGCAGAATAAACATGCATGGGAAAAACAGTTGATGTTCACGAACCCAGTGGTCCCTCAAACCTACCCTGGCTCTTCTCTAAGCCTGGTCCCAGAGCCTTCTGACGCAATCTGCAGGCTCTGATGACCTATGGCGAAGTGCGGGGTAAAGGCATGCAGGTTCAAGATGAGGCCATTGGGGGAGCTTGGAAGAACCAGGTATCAATTCCACAAAACAGGTGGAGGCCAAGGACCAGGTGGAGAATCAGGTATCTGCCAAAGAGTTCAAGCCGGTTAAGTTGAGGAAATTAGATTTCCTGATTACTTAGAAAAGAGTGGGAGGTCAGCTAGGATGTTTTTGGTTGCAAATGACAGAAAAGCAGTTTGAACTAACTAAAGAGGGGAAAGACTTTATTGCTTTATTTAACCACACTGCAATGGGAGCAGTGATTATGTAATTTGTCTCCCACCTGGAACCCTTCGAGAAGGAAAGAGGGAGACATCAATGGCTAAACCGGAGCAACAGATGTAAACCAGGCTGCCTTAGGCGAACTGGGTGTCTGCTCGTCTCTGTGCAAGGGAAGAGCCTCGAAGGCCGCTGGGGTCTCTCTCTCTGCGTAGCTGTTACTTTTCTCTACTTTCTGTGACCTTTATTTGCACAAGCATATGCAGTAGCTGCTTCCCGGGAGGCTCAGTGGTAGAGAATCTGCCTGCAGTGCAGGAGACCCGAGTTTGACCCCTGGGTGGGTAAGATCCCCTGGAGAAGGAAATGGTGACCAACTCCAGTGTTCTTGCCTGGGAAATCCCACGGACAGAGGAGCCCGCCAGGCAGCAGTCCATGGGGTGTCAAGAGTCAGACCTTACAGATTGCAAGACAGAAAAAGATGTTTCCAGCTGCTCCAGGATGAAATATCCTACTCCAGAATTTCAAGGTGTCACTTGACCAGCCCTGGACCAACCTTCATGAGCCAACAGATACACTGCTATCACCAGTTCGCCTTGGGCCATCAGGCCCTTCTTGTGCTGCAGACACAGGAGCGCCATTAATCAAGAGTCCTAGCAGTTTGAAGCAGCATTTCCCCAAGAGAAGAGTCATTCTGGGGGACAAAACCACATATATCCACTATGACAGCACCTCATATAGATTGCCTGCAGTCAAGTCCACCGAGAGTATGGACACAAAACAGCTGTTGGACAAAACGCATGTTATATTAAACAAGCTGTCCGAATGCCAGAGCTAACTGGTAATGGGTTAAACTATGAACTCTGTGACCCAGGAAACCCTTGACAATCCAGTTTCACATTCTATCCCTTTAGAGTTTAGTATATAATAGTCCATTAGAGACCTGGAAAGCCCCCAAGGCTTGGAGTTCCTATAAGCCTCTAGAACCACTCAAATGAAGTGAACTTACCCCGAAAAAACCATTGGCAGAAGCATAAGGTCGCTGGGCACCTTGAGTTTAAATGGGAAATGGGGAAACCGGGAGCAAAGTGAGGACTCCTGTGAAAGGACCGAGAAAGAGGCTGCTGCAGACAGACCCCTTCCCTTCCAGCCGGCCCAGGTCCAGGTTCTGCCCCCAGTGGCTCCCGTTTCAGTCCTCTTGTTGGAAGTACCTTCCTTTCTTTCTCCTTCCCTTCTTTTCCCATGCCCCCTGCATTGGGAGCGTGGAGTCTCAAGTCGAGGACCGCCAGGGAAGTCCCAGCGCCACGATTTACGATAAAACCTGGAATCTTCCGCCACCCTGGTTTGATCTTCTCCACTTGGCGGAGGAGCGCGTGGTCCTAAAAGTCAGCCAACGTCTCTTTGCCTCCCAACAGCCCTTCCCTGGGAGAAAAAGGAACGCATAAATGTTTGGGGGGCTGCCTGGTGACTGTGGGCTTCCCCCCAAAGAAGGCGCAGGGTGGAGAGCGAGACTCCACGGAATACGACTTCGCAACGGAGCCCTGGTCACCCTGGACAGCATAGTGTCTACTGGAGGGAGCTCTGCAACCCCAGATCCTCTGCGCCTTCCAGAAGACTTCGGCTTGAGCTCTGATAAGTAACCAGAGGGCTCCCTGCGCAGCCGGGGGCTGAGCAGCGGGACATTGCCGCCAAGTGCCGCCCCTCGGAATCGCCCCCGGGGTCGGGAAGGTGGAAGCGCGGGCCCTTGGTGGAGCCCCCGTTCTGAACGGGAGATCCCACTCGGCTGTTAATAAGGGCCTTCTCTCCTGCTGGGCTCAAGAATCTGGGCCAGTCTCGGGAGATTCTTGGAACTAAGCAGCTTGTGAATACACAAGCAAGCATGGACACCCGGGGAAGTAGCTCCTGACACACCACATAGCTGACCTTGTTCAGAGTTCAGGGCCCCGAAACGGCCGAAATAATCACTGCAGTGCGGACCGGGTCCGTGTACATTATCGGCCGTCCCATTTTGTTCATTTGTGTGTTTCCCCCAAATGTTTCCTCTCACTTCGCTCACGGTTCAAGACAACTTCTTTTTCAGTTTTTAATGCAAACATGGAGAGGTTGCTGTGGACGCCTTCGGACTGAGCCACTGGGGGGCTGGTGGCCGGGAACTCTCAGCTGGTCCCTTTCTGGTCCGAGCCCTCTGCTACCAGGCACTGCCCGGTATTATTCACAACAGTCAGGGTATGGAAGGAGCCTCAGTGCCTACCACGAGGTAAACGGATCAAACGATGTGATGGATGGACGTGACGATGGAGCATCATTCGACCTTGGAAGAGGAGGCGATCCTACCATTTGTGACAAACAGCTGAACCTGGAGGGCATGATGCCCGGTGCTAGAGGCCAGAGACGAATACTGCATGTTGTCACTTATATGTGGAATTTAAAAGAAAAGAAAGTTGACTATACAGAAACGGAGAGTAGAAAAGAGTCCCAGCCTGGTGAATGCACTTGGTAATACTGCGTTGTATACTTGAAATTTGCTAAGACAGCCAAAGTTAAATGCTCTCACCAAAGAAAACAATCTAAAAGGGAAAGAGAGAGAGGAGCTTTAAAGGAAAGACTAAGCTACTGAAGAGAAAATTCAGAGACTTGAAGAGACTCTGGTCGAAAGGGAATATGTGGTTGAGTGTATGAGGCCTGCTTCCCCAGCGCCGCCGAATGTCTCTGAAGGACCGTCTGCTGGTCACCTCAGAGCTCCCCGTGGCCTCTGCAAGGACAGCTCCAGTCGCCTGCGCTCTCTGCTAAGTCAGCTCGATTCTCATAGGTGTTGTTCTGGGAGCTCCCCCAATAAACTTGTTGCATATAAGCCTCCATCGTGGAATTTGCTTCCAGATAACCTGACTCCTGGTAAGGTAGAATACAGATACAGACAGTGCATTGACCCTAACTGTATAATTCAATGAATTTTTACAAAACGATCATACCTGTGGCTCGTGGAAGCTCGTGTGTGTGTGCTCAGTTGTGTCTGACTCTTTGCAGACCCATGGACTGTAGCCCGCCAGGCTCTTCTGTCCATGGAGTTTTCCAGGCAAGAATACTGGAGTGGGTTGCCATTTCCTTCTCCAGGGGATCTTCCTCAGGCAGGGATCGAACCTGTGTCTCTTGTGTCTCCTGCATTGCAGGTGGATTCTTTACCACTTGCGCCACCTGGGATGCCCCATACCTGGATGACCAGCACCCAAACCAAGAAATATCCAGCCAGGGTGGACAAAAATGTTCTACTGCATAGCACAGGGAACTATATTCAATAACTTGGGATAAACCAAAATGGAAAAGAACATAAAAAAGAATGTGTGTGTGTGTATATATATGTGTGTGTGTGTGTGTGTGTGTGTGTATACACACACACATATATATATATATGGCGGCCGTGAGGAGATACCCCTCGTCCAAGGTAAGGAGCAATGGCTGCACTTTGCTGGAGCAGCCGTGAAGAGATACCCCACGCCCAAGGTAAGAGAAACCGAAGTAAGACGGTAGGTGTTGCAAGAGGGCATCAGAGGGCAAACACACTGAAACCATACTCACAGAAAACTAGTCAATCTAATCACACTAGGACCACAGCCTTGTCTAACTCAATGAAACTAAGCCATGCTGATGGGGCAACCTAAGACGGGTGGGTCATGGTGGAGAGATTTGACAGAATGTGGTCCACTGGAGAAGGGAAGGGCAAACCACTTCAGTATTCTTGCCTTGAGAACCCCATGAACAGTATGAAAAGGCAAAATGAAAGGATACTGAAAGAGGAACTCCCCAGGTCAGTAGGTGCCCAATATGCTACTGGAGATCAGTGGAGAAATAACTCCAGAAAGAATGAAGGGATGGAGCCAAAGCAAAAAGAATACCCAGCTGTGGATGTGACTGGTGATAGAAGCAAGGTCCGATGCTGTAAAGAGCAATATTGCATAGGAACCTGGAATGTCAGGTCCATGAATCAAGGCAAATTGGAAGTGGTCAAACAGGAGATGGCAAGAGTGAATGTCGACATTCTAGGAATCAGCGAACTAAACTAGACTGGAATGGGTGAATTTAACTCAGATGACCATTATATCTACTACTGCGGGCAGGAATCCCTCAGAAGAAACGGAGTGGCCATCATGGTCAACAAAAGAGTCCGAAATGCAGTACTTGGATGCAATCTCAGAAATGACAGAATGATCTCTGTTCGTTTCCAAGGCAAACCATTCAATATCACAGTAATCCAAGTCTATGCCCTGACCAGTAACACTGAAGAAGCTGAAGTTGAACGGTTCTATGAAGACTTACAAGACCTTTTAGAACTAACACCCAAAAAAGATGTCCTTTTCATTATAGGGGACTGGAATGCAAAAGTAGGAAGTCAAGAAACACCTGGAGTAACAGGCAAATTTGGCCTTGGAATACGGAATGAAGTAGGCAAAGACTAATAGAGTTTTGCCAAGAAAATGCCCTGGTCATAACAAACACCCTCTCCCAAAAACACAAGAGAAGACTCTATACATGGACATCACCAGATGGTCAACACCGAAATCAGATTGATTATATTCTTTGCAGCCAAAGATGGAGAAGCTCTATACAGTCAGCAAAAACAAGACCAGGAGCTGACTGTGGCTCAGACCATGAACTCCTTATTGCCAAATTCAGACTTAAATTGAAGAAAGTAGGGAAAACCACTAGGCCATTCAGGTATGACCTAAATCAAATCCCTTATGATTATACAGTGGAAGTGAGAAATAGATTTAAGGGCCTAGATCTGATAGAGTGCCTGATGAACTATGGAATGAGGTTCATGACTTTGTACAGGAGACAGGGATCAAGACCATCCCCATGGAAAAGAAACGCAAAAAAGCAAAATGGCTGTCTGGGGAGGCCTTACAAATAGCTGTGAAAAGAAGAGAAGCAAAAAGCAAAGGAAAAAAGGAAAGATATAAACATCTGAAGGCAGAGTTCCAAAGAATAGCAAGAAGGGATAAGAAAGCCTTCTTCAGCAATCAATGCAAAGAAATAGAGGAAAACAACAGAATGGGAAAGACTAGGGATCTCTTCAAGAAAATCAGAGATACCAAAGGAACATTTCATGCAAAGATGGGCTCGATAAAGGGCAGAAATGGTATGGACCTAACAGAAGCAGAAGATACTAAGAAAAGGTGGCAAGAATACACAGAAGAACTGTACAAAAAAGATCTTCATGACCCAGATAACCACGATGGTGTGATCACTGACCTAGAGCCAGACATCCTGGAATGTGAAGTCAAGTGGGCCTTAGAAAGCATCACTATGAACAAAGCTAGTGGAGGTGATGGAATTCCAGTTGAGCTATTCCAAATCCTGAAAGATGATGCTGTGAAAGTGCTGCACTCAATATTCCAGCAAATTTGGAAAACTCAGCAGTGGCCACAGGACTGGAAAAGGTCAGTTTTCATTCCAATCCCAAAGAAAGGCAATGCCAAAGAATGCTCAAACTACCGCACAATTGCACTCATCTCACACGCTAGTAAAGTAATGCTCAAAATTCTCCAAGCCAGGCTTCAGCAGTATGTGAACCATGAACTTCCTGATGTTCAAGCTGGTTTTAGAAAAGGCAGAGGAACCAGAGATCAAATTGTCAACATCCGCTGGATCATGGAAAAAGCAAGAGGGTTCCAGAAAGGCATCTATTTCTGCTTTATTGACTATGCCAAAGCCTTTGACTGTGTGGATCACAATAAACTGTGGACAATTCTGAAAGAGATGGGAATACCAGACCACCTGATCTGCCTCTTGAGAAATCTGTATGCAGGTCAGGAAGCAACAGTTAGAACTGGACATGGAACAACAGACTGGTTCCAAATAGGAAAAGGAGTTCGTCAAGGCTGTATATTGTCACCCTGTTTATTTAACTTCTATGCAGAGTACATCATGAGAAACGCTGGACTGGAAGAAACACAAGCTAGAATCAAGATTGCAGGGAGAAATATCAATAACCTCAGATATGCAGATGACACCACCCTTATGGCAGAAAGTGAAGAGGAACTCAAAAGCCTCTTGATGAAAGAGGAGAGTGAAAAAGTTGGCTTAAAGCTCAACATTCAGAAAACTAAGATCATGGCATCTGGTCCCATCACTTCATGGGAAATAGATGGGGAAACAGTGGAAACAGTGTCAGACTTTATTTTTCTGGGCTCCAAAATCACTGCAGATGGTGACTGCAGCCATGAAATTAAAAGACGCTTACTCCTTGGAAGGAAAGTTATGACCAACCTAGATAGCATATTCAAAAGCAGAGGCATTTCTTTGCCAACAAAGGTCTGTCTAGTCAAGGCTATGGTTTTTCCAGTGGTCATGGACCGATGTGAGAGTTGGAGTGTGAAGAAAGCTGAGCACTGAAGAATTGATGCTTTTGAACTGTGGTGTTGGAGAAGACTCTTGAGAGTCCCTTGGACTGCAAGGAGATCCAACCAGTCCATTGTGAAGGAGATCAGCCCTGGGTATTCTTTGGAAGGAATGATGCTAAAGCTGAAACTCCAGTACTTTGGCCACCTCATGCGAAGAGTTGACTCATTGGAAAAGATTCTGAAGCTGGGAGGGATTGGGGGCAAAAGGAGAAGGGGACGACAGAGGATGAGATGGCTGGATGGCATCACTGACTCAATGGACGTGAGTCTGGGTGAACTCCGGGAGTTGGTGATGGACAGGGAGGTGTGGCGTGCTGCGACTCATGGGGTCGCAAAGAGTCCGACACGACTGATCTGATCTGATATATATATATAAACAAAATCCCACATGCTCTCCTCCCATCACTAAGAGTCAGCACGGCTTTTTAAACAACAGTTGATTATTTACAGACTTGCGGCTGCTCGGGTCTGCGCAGCTCCTTGCGGCTTCACCCCCTCGTAGCGGGGCGTGGCTGCCCTCGCCGAGGCGCTCGGGCTCTGGGCGCTCAGTGTGCGGCGGGCAGCCTCGGCGGCCCCGCAGCACTCGGGATCTTCGCTTGTCCTCCACAGCAGCCCTCACCCCCACTGGACCACCAGGGAGGCCCTGCTGTCTGTTCTGATAGCGTGGATGTGTCTGTTACAGGGCTTTACTGACAGGGTGCCGTATAACCTGTTCTCTTTCTGTGTCAAGGTTCTCTCGCTCAACGTTTTGTGAGATTCATTAATTCATCGGTGCATGAGGTCATACTTGCTTCGTTCCTAGGGCTATGTAGTATTCCACTGTGAGAATATAATGCCATATATTTTTATACGCTGTGGTTGATGAACATCTGGGTAGTGCCAGTTCGAGGCAGTTATGAACAGCACTGCAAATTCTTTGAGTGGGCATGAGTGCTCATGGGGCTTCCCAACTGGTGCTAGTGGTAAAGGAATTCACCTGTCAACATAGGAGACACAAGAGATGCAGGTTCGATCCGTGGGTTGGGAAGATCCCCTGGAGAAGGAAATGGCACCCCACTCCAGTATTCTTGCCTGGAAAATTCCATGGGCAGAGAAGCTTGGCAGGCTAGTCCACGGGGTCATAGAGTGGACACGACTGAACAAGTAGGCAGCGCTCATCGCTGTGGGGAATTTAACTCTTAGTTAGCAGGTAACGCCGAGCGGCTCCCGAGCGCCTGCACTGAATTCTGTTGCCAGTCGCAGACCTCGAACATCAAGACCGACTCTTGGTGTCTTCCACCCTGAGCCACGGTGACGGTGAGTATACTGTGGTTTTAATTTGTGTTTTTCTCGAGGCCAGTGAAAGGGAAAGTCACTCAGTCATGTCCAAGTCTCTGCAACCCCATGGACTATACAGCCCACAGAATTCTCCAGGCCAGAATACTCGAGTGGGTAGCCTTTCCCTTCTCCAGGGGATCTTCCCAACCCAGGGATCAAACCCGGGTCTCCCACATTGCAGACAGATTCTTCACCAGCTGAGCGACCAGAGAAGTCCGGAGGCCAGTGAAGCTGAGCCCATTTTCCTGTTTCTTGACCATTTGGACAGTCTCCTTTGAGAACGTTCAAGCCTTTGCCCATTTTCTGTTGGGTTATCAAGACAATTTTTTCTCTACTGTTGGCTGATGGGAAACCCTACAGAGATCATCTTCAGAATAGGGGGAAAGAAGAGTGGTGTTTTGTCCAAGGACAAAGCACACAGGGAGGAATGTAGGCGGCGACAATCAGGAGCTTCAGAGCTTCTGGGTAAGGGGAGTAGAAACGAGAGTCACCCTCGGCAGCAAAGCCATAGACTCACATGGGGAGCCACGGACACAGATGGGCTCCAGCTGCGGGGTGCAGGAAGGCCAGAGTGGGGCTTTGAGGGGTGCCAGCGAGCATCGCAGGAACCCGCTCCACTGCTAAGACCCCGCACACACGAGAAATGTTCTTCATGATTGCCAGAATGGTGAGAAAAGCCTGCGGTTCTTGTGTGGCACCCAAGAGGAAGCTGGAGTGAGAAAGAATGGCCGTTGATACTCCTGCGTACCCAGGCAGTCACGAGGGCGTGAGGCGGAGCGTGTGGTCCTGGAGCACAGGAGAGGGTGCGCCCTTCTCTCAGGGTCACTCAGCCCCTGCGTGTGGGAAATAACAAGGGCAGAGGGGCCAGGAACACAGAACAACGCCACCCAGCCGCTGTGGTCTCGGGGAGCAGCCGCGGCCTCAGACCGCGGGAGGGACCAGCGTCGGTCCTTTCTGCCCGTCTACACGGCCTCGGACCAGTCCTCACCTTACCCGGGGAGTTCTGAAGCTACTCTGCATCTTGCTTTTCTTTCCTTTTTTAAAAAATAAAACAGTTACTTGTTCGGCTGTGCCTTAGTTGCGGCATGGGCGATCTTTTTGGTTGTGGCATGTGGGAGCTTCAGTCGCAGCGTAGAGGACCCAGTTCCCTGAGCCCGGGATGGCACCCGGCCTAGCACTGACAGTGAGGAGTCTTAGCCGCTGGGCCCCCAGGGGAGTCCCTGGGTCTTGCTTTTCCATCAGCTTGATGTGATGCGTTCCCTCATGATGATTTGTTGATGCCTGCGGCTGAGCCTAAACACTGGGGCCCCACTTAGTCTTCTCCATGCCCCTACCCGAGGACTGACGCTCTGGTGAAGACCGTGTTGTTTAGTCCTAAGTCGTGTCCGACTCTCTGCGACCCCATGGACTGCAGCCCGCCAGGCTCCTCTGTCCATGGGATTCTCCAGGCAAGGATACTAGAGTGGGTTGCCATTTCCTCCTCCAGGGGATCTTCCCCACCCGGGATCAAACCCACGTCTCCTGCAGTGGCAGGAGGATTCTTTACCACTGAGCTACCTGCAAAGCCCAGTTTCAGCCTTGATGGTTTGCTAAGAATAGATTCTCTTCAGGGAATCTTTTTATTTTAGAGTTGGGGCAAAGATGGAAAAAAAAGAGACACTTTCCATAAGCCTCGTCCGCCCTATTGATCCTGCAGGAACCTTGTGCCTGTTAGTTATTGGATAAGGACACAGGGAAAAAAGTTCCTTTCATTTGTTGATTCAGTGACACTTTTCTTGTGTGTCTATCATGTTCCAGGTGATGTGTACCCTGGAGACACGCAGGACATCAGACAGACACAGTGACCTTGTGGAGCATTTATCCCGGTAGGTCACACAGATGTTAAGTAGGTAACGTCAATAAGATACAAGACTAGGGAAGCTCAGAGTCTGTTCTCTCAAAGTGGTTAACCTTCTTTCATGTTTGTGTTTTTTAATAGGAAGAATTCATTGAAAAACCCTAAATACAGTTACTAGGACGTTGGTTCTCAATGGGGGTTGATTTTGCCCCTGGGGGACATTTGGAAATGTCTAGAAACATATTTGGAGCATCTTAGGGGTAGCAGCCCTGGATGCTGCTAAGCATCCTACCGTGAGGAATTCCTTAGCAGTCCAGAATTAGGACTCTGTACTTACCCTGCTGAGGGCTTGGTTCAATCCCTGTCAGCGAACTAAGATCCCACAAGCTGGGCAACACAGTAAAATGAAGTAAAATACACCCTACGGTGCACAGAACAGCTTCCATAATAAAGAACCATCCGTCCTCAAATGCCAGTAATGCCAAGGGTTAGAACCCTGATTATTCAGCTGCTGCTGAAGCTGAAGCTCCATTACTTTGTCCACCTGATGCAAAGAACTGACTCCTTAGAAAAGACCTGATGCTGGGAAGGATTGAGGGCAGGAGAAGAAGTGGACGACAGAAGATGAGATGGCTGGATGGCATCACCGACCCAGTGGACACGAGTCTGAGCAAAGACCTGATGCTGGGAAGGATTGAGGCAGGAGAAGAAGTGGACGACAGAAGATGAGATGGCTGGATGGCATCACCGACCCAGTGGACACGAGTCTGAGCAAAGACCTGATGCTGGGAAGGATTGAGGCAGGAGAAGAAGGGACGACAGAAGATGAGATGGCTGGATGGCGTCACCGACCCAGTGGACACGAGTCTGAGCAAAGACCTGATGCTGGGAAGGATTGAGGCAGGAGAAGAAGGGACGACAGAAGATGAGATGGCTGGATGGCTTCACCGACCCAGTGGACATGAGTCTGAGCAAGCTCCATGAAATGGTGAAGAACAGGCAAGCCTGGCGTGCTGCAGTCCTTGGGGTCACGAAGAGTCGGATGTGCCTGGGGGACTGAACAACAGAAGGACCCTGATACTGCCACCATATGACAAGACTTCAGTGTCTTTCCTGAACATTCTCCCGTGTGCAGGACAGCCCTCTCCCCCAGAGGAAAGAGTCAGCCGACTCCAAAGTTTAAAGGTGCTGCAGTTGCTCTGCACTCAACCCTGGCCCTGTCCAAGCCCAGGAGTGGCTTTTCTTGTTGCTGTTATTCCAAACCAAATTCTTTGCAATTATAGTCACTCCAAATAACTTAGCGGCACTTACTATGAGACTGGCGTCATGCTAAGACCTTTCCATTTATTATCTCATTTACTCATCAGGAAAATAGGATATGCATAATATCTTCATTACAACTAAGGAAACAGAGGTTCAAAGAGATTAAAGAATGTCTCCCAAGTCGCACAGCTCATAAGTGGCAGAGCTGGCATCTGAAACCAGGTTTGACAAAGCCTGGGCCTTTAACCAACTTCCTTGAGTAGTTCTTGTGCTGATTTCATTGCTTGACGTTCTTATGAGGTTTTGTAGTTTTCAAAGCACTTTCACAAGGTCAACCCCAAAGGAGGGTTGTGTGGTATAGCGCTGGCTTAAAGTCTAACCTGTGTTTAAGTCCTTGCTCCCCTTGTGAAGTCAGATAAATGACCTCTTTTTTCTATTCTTTTTCAAAATCTTTTCCCATTTAGGTTATTACAGAATACTGAGCAGAGTTCCCTATGCTCTGCAGTAGGTCCTTGTTGGTTATCTACTTAAAAATAATTTCATTTATTCATTTGTTTTTGGCTGTGCTGGGTCTCTGCTGCAGCATGGCCTTTCTCTAATCCCCGCAGGGCGGGACCCCTTTCTAGGGTGTGAGAGGGCATCTCATTGCAGCGTCTCGTCTGGTTGGGAAGCCTGGGCTCCAGCACGTGTGGGCTCAGAGCGCGGGCTCAGGAGCAGTGCTCAGAGCGCAGGCTCAGGAGCAGTGGTGCTCGGGCTTAGTTGCTTCTTGGCATGTGGGACCTTCCCCGACCAGGGATCGAACCTGTGTCTCCTGCATTGGCAGGCAGATTCTTTACCACTGAGCCATCAGGAAAGCCCTGGCTATCTAGTTTAAATATGGCAGTATACACATGTCAGCCCCAAACTCTCAGTCTGTCCCTCCATATGATCCCCACCAACCCTTCCCCTTTGGTAACCACAGTTTGTTTTCTAAGTCTGTGAGTCTGTTTCTTTTTGTAAATAGGCCACCAGTCTGAATGGCAGAGGGAAAGAGACCATGGTGACTCCCACACTGGCACTTAAAACTTCCACTTAGCCTAGCATGCATCACTTCTGCTCACAGTTCTTTGGCCAAATCCCTTGGTCACACCTACCCCCAGCATTTCCACTATGCGCTTGGGGAAGGACCTAAGAATATCTGGTGTGCAGTGTGAATGACTCCTGCAAATATGTTCTGTGTTGGTTACTTTTAAGTGTTGGCGTGCCTGGGTCTCGACGGTGCCCAGATGTTTGGTCAAGCATTATTCTGGCTGCTTCTACAAAGGGGTTTTGGGATGCTATTTACATTTAAATCAGTGAATCTGAGTAAAGCAGATTGCCCTCCATCGTATGGGTGGGCCTCATCCAATCAGTCAAAGGTCTGAATAGAATAAAAGATTGACCATTCCCTGAGCAAAAAGGAACTCTGTCATCAGACAGTTTTGGGACTTAAAATACAACATCGACTCTTCTTGGGTCGCCAGCCTGTGCACTCACCCCTCCGATTTTGGCCTCGCTAGCCTCCTTAATCAGGGGAGCTAATTCCTTTCTGTAATTATCTTATACACGTGTCCTGTTGGTTCCGTCACTCCAGAGAACCCTGAATAATTAATGGATCCACACTATGTGGGATGCATGCCGATATTTATTTGTTTGTTTTTTTAATTTTCTTGCATTTTATCCTGGGCTATTCTATTTTTTAAATGCTAGTCACAATCTAATAAGTAGATTTCAAACTTTCCTATGGATTGCAATTATCAACTTCAGAAAGACTGACTTACATCCAACTGGAAGTGAAACAGTTAAGAGTAAATTCTGATCTTAGCCAATCAGAGATTATTTTACTAGTGTTACACAAGAAATGTCATCGTGTCCACGTGTCTGCTTAAAGGGAAAACAGAACAGAACCTTGCTTTATTCTAACACAACTAGCCAGGCTCTCTTCTCCCGACAGGAAGCAATTCTGCCTACACTCACTGATATGGCAGGAGCAGGATGTTGACCGGGCAGAGCGTGTGCAGACCCCCGGTAACTGAGCTGAGCAGGTGTCCAGAGCCAGGCTGCAGTGTTCAGCAAACAAAGAGAGCCTACCTCTTGAATGCTGGGTGTTATAGGTTCCATGCTTAGGAACCTTCCAGTACCTCAGACATTATGAAACAACAGCTGAATTCGTAGGGACTCAGCCCACGCTCTAGAGTGAGAATTATTTACACTTTACAATTAACATTCTATAATTATATGGCTTGAACTCCAGTTACTGTGTAATGGTATTCTGCCAAAGAATACCAATTACTCCTCACCAAGGAACTGCTGAAAATCATTAGTTTGTGTAAGTAAGTCTGTCCCAACAAATTCTATTGTTTCATAAAGCCCCAAGTTAAAGAAACCCTCTTGTTGTTTAGTGGCTAAGTCGTGTCCGATTCTTTTTCTTTTTTTTTTCGTGTCCAATTTTTTTGCGACCCCGTGGACTGTAGCCCACCAGGCTCCTCTGTCCATGTGATTTCCCCGGCAAGAACACTGGAGTGGGTTGCCATTTCCTTCTCCAGGGGATCTTCCCCACCCAGGGATGGAACCCACATCTCCTGTGTTGGCAGGCGGATTCTTTGCTGCTGAGCCACCTGGGAAGCCCTGAAGAAACCCTCTAGGAATGATCATAAATAGATACATAAAATGGACAGGACTTACTGGTTTAAAATAGAGGCCTTCAGATACAGCATACGTGAAAGCCCGTTTTCACGGGGCCACTGCCTAAAGACCACGCTGGTTGCACAGAGGACAGGTGCAGAGGGCCCATTCACACAGACTTTGAGGAATGTTGCCACTCAGAGTCGAGAACATGGTGGCCTTGGGCAGAGAAGCAGTCTGCCTTACTGAATGTGCCTCACAGGGCTTTTTCCCTCTGGCTCTACCAGGTAACCAAAGCTCTTAGGAGTCAGTGATAGATTAGAAAAACATTCCTCGACTCTATTTCCATACGAAGGAAAAGAGGCTTGGTGAAGCCGTGATGGGGACATCACCAACGTGTTGATCAGAGACCAAATCATGGGACCTCCCCGCAGTTCAGTGGGTGAGACTTCAGCTCCCAGTGCTCGGGCTGTG
Source organism: Bos mutus (assembly GCF_027580195.1). Lineage (NCBI taxonomy): Eukaryota > Metazoa > Chordata > Mammalia > Artiodactyla > Bovidae > Bos > Bos mutus. The sequence goes on along the minus strand of NC_091630.1, from coordinate 801,573 downwards.
CTGGAACCGCATGCATCCTTGGTCAGGGGGTTAAGATCCTACATGCCCCGTAGCCAGAAAAACAAAACATAAAACAGAAGCAATATTGTAACAAATTCAGTAAAAGACGTCAAAAATGGTCCACATCAAAACAAACAAAACATACACACACACAAAAGCCATTATGGTATCTAGACCAGTGCTCTTGTCTGCTCCTCCCTTTCTCTTTAAGACAGTTCACCCCTTCTGGTTGAAGAGCCCAAACAAAACTCAAACAACCCAACAAAACAAAACACAATCTTTGAAACAATGCATTAAGTGGAATACTTATACTGGAATAATACGGTTGAATACACGTGTGTAAAGACAGAAAAAAAAGTCTAAATTTTCTGTGAATGTAACAGTTCGGTTTGACCTGATTTATAGGAATTAAAAATGGTGTCATTTAGAGCTCCAGCCCTGTATGAAAAAAACATGAAGACAGGAAGTTCAGTTCAGTTCAGTTGCTCAATCGTGTCCGACTCCTTGCGACCCCATGGACTGCAGCACGCCAGGCCTCCCTGTCCATCGCCAACTCCCGGAGTTCACCCAAACTCATGTCCATTGAGTCGGTGATGCCATCCAGCCATCTCATCCTCTGTCATCCCCTTCTCGTCCTGCCGCCAATCCCTCCCAGCATCAGGGTCTTTTCAAATGAGTCACCTCTTCGCATCAGGTGGTCAAAGTATTGCAGTTTCAACCTCAACGATGTCCTTCCAATGAACACCCAGGACTGATCTCCTTTAGGATGGACTGGTTGGACCTCCTTGCAGTCCAGGGACTCTCAAGAGTCTTCTCCAACACCACAGTCCAAAAGCATCAATTCTCCGGGGCTCAGCTTTCTTTAAAGTAACCCTAAAATCCAGACGCTTCTCCCACTCAGACCATAGCTTGGGGTTGTCTTTGGGCTCACAGCTTTCGCAGTGAGTCAGACTATACTGAACGCTTGGAGCTGCCTGACATTTTGCTGTTTATTTAAGGACAAGACTGAGCCAAGAGTCAGTTCATTTAAAACATGTGAAAAGAGGCAAGTAATTTGTCTCACCTACTAAAAAGGTCAGACACATTGAAAAGATTAACAGGTCTCGGCCTCCTGCTGAATCCAGCCCTGCAAACGGGGTGGAGAGCTGTAAAGAGAGCAAAGGGCGGCTCTGGGGGCTGGCGGAATTCAGTTGGGTGTGGGTTCAGTGAGTGAGAGAAGATGAGCCAAGGTCTCTTTGCAAAGAGAAGCCCCGTCACAGAAGTCGGCAGAGCCCTGGTCCAGAGAGTTCAGTTGCGGCTGTTGAAGAAACGCTCACCTCGAGTGCCTGACCGACCGGTGGGCGATGGAGCAGTGTGGAGAGGCGCTGCCCACTGGGGCGGGTGGTGGGGCTCCGCTGGCAGAGAGGGCACGCGCCCCGAAGGCTCCCTTCACCTTGAGGGCTGTTTCAGAGCAACGCACAGCAGAGTGGTGGCCGCTCCAGTGTTCTCACCTGGAGAGTCCACGGACGGAGGGGTCCGGCGGGCTACAGTCCAAGGGGTCACAGGGTCAGACGCGATTGAGCGACTGAACAACAACAAAATCACTGCCTAACAAAACAAAACAAAATGAAACAAAACACCTCTGTGGGCCCATGCTCGCCTCAACCCCGCATGTTAATAATCCACGCCTCCATGTCTTCTGAAGAAGCTCACAGATTTGCCACTGGATGGTCTTTCTGTGGACCATTTTAAGTCTTGATTGAATTTGTTACAATATTGCTTCTCTTTTGGTTTTTTGGCTGGGAGGCATGTAGGGTTTTAACTTCCCCACCAGGGCCCAAACCCACAGACCAGGAATCAAACCACAGACCAGGATCAGGCCCATAGACCAGGACCAAACCCACAGACCAGGATCAGACCCACAGCTGCTGCACTGGAATCGAAGCCTTAACCATTGCACCGCTGGGAAGTCCCACAGTGTTCTTACTGGTCGCTTCAGCCTTGCTCATAGGGACAGTCTTGCTCCAAGGATTTACCCTAGAACATGATGATAATTCTTTCTGGAGACAAGGATAGAATGCATTGTATTAATTGTATCCAGGTGTGGCTTTTACTAAGTTAGTGTGTAGACTCTACACCAGGAAACAAAATTGTGTACTGATCAGTCCTATCTGGGTATGGAAATGTGTTATTTCTTGAGTTATTTAAGAAAGCCATTAAACCAATAAAAATATGTAACGTTTATCATCCTTCTATATACTATATACTTTGCATGGAATATCTCATCATCTCACTTAATGCTTGCATTGATAGGTATTGCTGTTAATTTCACTTTACGGGTCAGAAAGCTTCTGAGGGCAGAGAGGTTGTGCAACTTCCCAAAGTCACACAGTAAGGGGCAGAAATGGGATTTGAACCTGGGGGTGTGGCCAAGTAACAATCCATAAATCTAACTCCTTGCGAAACAGTCACGCTCTTGTCCATCCACGGTCCACCACCTGTTTTGAGTTCCGGCCCCGGCCAGTGGAGGGAGACGCGGCGGAGCCTTAGGCTTCCAGCCATGTCTACTTCCGCGGCCTGGCAGAAGAGATTTTCACGACGGGTGTTCCTTGCAGCCCCTTGAACCCTATTTCTTCTTCTTTTTTAAATATTAAGTAATTTGTTTTGGCTGTGTCGGGTCTTAGTTGCGGCGCGTGGGCTCAGCTGCGTGTGGGATCGAGCCTGCGCCCCCTGCGTTGGATCACCAGGGAAGCCCGCTTCGCTCTTCTTGGGGCATTGTTAGCTCTGTTGAAGCTCCTCAGAGCACTGGTGACTGTCTTGGAGTAAGGACCTAACTGCGTGCTTCCTGCCAACTGGAGCAAGTAAGAGCCGTCCCGGTTACACGAGGCCGGGTAGACTGAAGTTCCGTCAGCAGGAAGGCCTCTGCGTCATCCTCGGTGAGTGAGTGAGGACCGGATGGCTGTTCCAGGGCAGCAGCTTCCAACGCTGCGGAGGCAGACGGCTTCCTTTTGCCCTCCCAGGTAGCATGCCAGACACAGCGGGCGTCCCCTTGAAGAGAGAGCATGTTTTGGGGCACAGGAGCTTGGGGAAATGTTTGAGGTGCACCTGCTGGGGATTAACAAAGAGAGATCTTCTAAATTCAGTGCCAGTCAAGCTGTTTTCTGCCCAGGGACCTGGTTTCAGGTCCCTAGAGAAGTAAGGACGTGAAGGGGTTACTCGTGAATCAAACAGCAAAGCAGAGCTGGGCAGCCTAGGAGAGGGAGGGGGCAAAGCTGTGCAGCTTGTGCTGTCATAGAGGACTGTGGCCCAGGTGGGGGGGCGTTCCAGTATCTTCCCCTTTAACAGGCTGTGGCTGTTGGAGTCGTGACCTGCCTTGTCCCGGCCTGGTGCGGCCCGAGCCCCTCCCTGACTGGCTCTGTCAGGCCCACCCGCAGCTCCCCACAAGCCCTCGGTCTGCCCAGAGCCTGCGGGCTCCGCCCCGGGCAGCCTCGTCCTTTCTGGGCAAGGCTGCAGGTTCTCCTCTCTGATGCCCTCCATGGTCTCCTGGAGCTGCAGGGACTCCTGGGCCCTTGGAGGGAGAGCTGCCTGGAGGACCGTGAAGTCCCGGCCTCCCCCTCTGCTAACCGCCTGGACCACAGGTCACCAGCAGTGGGTGTCACTGCCCATAGTCTGGACTGAGAAGGGGGTTGAAGTCTCTCTTCCTGCTGGCTTTCTGCTCCAGGCTTAGCCTTTCTCCCAGAGAGGGGAGATCAGGACACTCTGAGCCCTGCGTTCTCTACCTTCCTTGTCTGACATCCATGATCTAAGCGACTCACGAATATCCCCTCTGGATTTTAGTTGCCTCATTTGGCCCATTCTCACTTTCTTCTTCCCACAGTCCCATCAGTTAGAAGAGTTAAGCTTTTCTTTTGGTTGCACTTTGTGGGCCTGAAAGACCTTAGTTCCCTGACCAGGGATCGAACTGACGCCCCTTGCAGCGGAAGTGCAGAGTCGTAACCACTGGACTGCCAGGGGAGTCCCGAGGTGTGTTCTCTCATTTCCTTGAAGCATGGACCCTCGAAGCGAGAGGTCTTGTGTCCCAGCCGATGTGGGCAGAAAGGGTGGCTTCCACAGAAAGAACCTGTGAATCAGTCCCCCAGGCTTAACCTTCCTGTAGTTAAGAAAGAATTCCACAGTTAACAGCTAGGGCAAACTCTCATTCTCTCTCCCCAAAAAACCTGATTTTATTGTCTTTCTAAAGAGGGCAAATACACTCTATCTATCGCCCTGAGGCGATGGCTCCTCCTCAGAGGTGAGAGATGCCATAAAACATGACTCAAGGGCGAGATGCGCCTGCTAACATTTGCAAACCATTCCCTGCAGGCCCCCTCTGTGCTGAAGATCAGCAGGTACTTCAGCTGGGAGCATATTTCTGCTCCGAGAGTTGGTTCACATTTTACTCAGAAGAAACTGCTCCTCTTCAGTACCAGGAGTCCCTAATCCGGGTCCACGTGAATGCAGGGCTTACCCAGGGGTCTTCGGCGAGCAGTTAACCCTTTCCAGCACACGACAAGCGCTTTCATCCAGGAGACGTTTGCGACAACAGGAGTACAAAAGCTGTTCGTTGTGCGGCTGGGGAACTTCAGCAGCGGTCTTCCGCGTGCCAGCCTTAACCTCTGTGTTTTTGTTTTGTTTTTTCACTTTTTGACTTCTGTGTTTTAAGGGAACTTAAAAAGACTCCCGTAATAACCTCTCTGACCTTCCATTTTCCCCTTCAATAAGACACCCTTGTAAAGGATCATTGTCAATATTTATATGGTTACCTAAAAACTAAAACCCAAAAAACAAAGCAACAAAAAGCTCCCGGCTCCTTCGGCGCTCTCCATCTGTAATGTTGTGGAATGCCGCCCCCTGGTGTTTCCTTGGGGTTCGTCTAGTTTTGAAAACTAAATTCTTCATTTAAAATTGATAAAAATTCTTAATTTAAAAATGGACTTATTATGCTCAGCTCCCAGCTGGCCAACCATTCCTGATATCTGGTTTAAAGGATAAGTGAAAAGAAGCTCCTTGTAAATGCCAGCCCCGTTCCATTAAGCCCGTCACCCTCCTGAGGACACTGAGACGGTCCCGTTGCGGCCTGTCACTTGGGCACATGCTGTCCTTGTTTGGGGGAAACTGTGGAAAACATTGTCTAAACCCAAATTCCAGTGGCCTAAGCACTTAAGGACCGTAAAGTGATTTCCACTGTGCACTTCCCTCAGTGAGATTCAGTAAAAATCATATTTTTGAAAATCAGTGTTTTAATAGAAGTATAACATGCGTACAGAAAACACACAAACCAGAAGCCTACAGCTCAGTGAATTATCAAGACATGCACCCACGCTGTAACCGGCTGAGTCGGGAGACGAGCATCAGCGGGCCCCGGGGGCTCCCAAGGTCCCCAGTCCCCGCTCCCCTCTCCCTTCACAAAGGCGACCGCTGGGCTGGCGTCTGATGCCACAGGTTCCCGAGGCAGGGGCGAGGGCAGCGGTGTGTGTCTTCATCTGGGGTGAATGTGGGGGGTGACGTCACATGTATGTGTTACATATATGACATACGGTACATATCACACATAACGTATGTTACACATTACGTATCAAAGGAGGGAGTGTGGGCTTCCCCGTGGTGCTAGTGGTAAGAATCCGCCTGCATTGCAGGACACGCAAGGACACAGGTTGGATCCCTGGTCGGGAAGATCCCCTGGAGGAGGAAGTGGCAACCCTCTCCAGTGTTCTTCCTGGAGAATCCCAGGGACAGAGGAGCCTGGCGGGCTACAGTCCATGGGGTCACAAAGAGTCAGGCAGGACTGAGCAAGGATGGATGGGTGGGTAGATGGATGGTTGGATGGAGGGTGATGTCACATCTTACATCTTACATATATTAAAATACGCTGAGACACGATACACAAAAAGAAATGCAAAACAACTTAAAGACTTAAGTATAAGACATGACACCACTGAACTCTAAGAAGAGAATATAAGCAAAACATTCTCTGACAAATCGAAACAATACTTTCTTAGGTCAGTCAGCCTCCCAAGGTAAAATAAATAAAAGCAAAAATAAGCAAATGGGACCTAATCAAACTTAGATGTTTTTGCAAAGGAAGCCATAAATAAAACAAAAAGACAACCTGGGAGAAAATATTTGTAAATGATGTGACCAACAAGGGCTTAATTTCCAAAATGTATAAACAGCTCGTGCAGCGCCATATCAGATAAACAAACAACCCGATCAAACAAGTGGGCGGAAGACCTAAACAGACATTTCTCCAAAGAAGACATACAGATGGCCCAGAGTTTTTATAATAACTTACATGGGAAAAAATCTGGAAAAGAATATATATGTGTGTATACATATATACGTATATATATACATATCAGATCAGATCAGTCAGTCGCTCAGTTGTGTCCGACTCTTTGGGACCCCATGAGTCGCAGCACGCCAGGCCTCCCTGTCCATCACCAACTCCCGGAATTCACTGAGACCCACGTCCATCAAGTCAGTGATGCCATCCAGCCATCTCATCCTCTGTCGTCCCCTTCTCCTCTTGCCCCAATCCTCCCAGCATCAGAGTCTTTTCCAATGAGTCAACTCTTCACATGAGGTGGCCAAAGTACTGGAGTTTCAGCTTTAGCATCATTCCTTCCAAAGAAATCCCAGGGCTGATCTCCTTTAGAGTGGACTGGTTGGATCTCCTTGCAGTCCAAGGGACTCTCAAGAGTCTTCTCCAACACCACAGTTCAAAAGCATCAATTCTTCGGCACTCAGCCTTCTTCACACTCCAACTCTCAAATCCGTACATGACCACAGGAAAAACCATAGTCTTGACTAGACGAACCTTTGTTGGCAAAGTAATGTCTCTGCTTTTGAATATGCTGTCTAGGTTGGTCATAACTTTCCTTCCAAGGAGTAAGCGTCTTTTAATTTCATGGCTGCAGTCACCATCTGCAGTGATTTTGGAGCCCAGAAAAATAAAGTCTGTCACTGTTTCCACTGTTTCCCCATCTATTTCCCATGAAATGATGGGACCAGATGCCATGATCTTTGTTTTCTGAATGTTGAGCTTTAAGCCAACTTTTTCACTCTCCTCTTTCACCTTCATCAAGAGGCTTTTTAGTTCCTCCTCACTTTCTGCCATAAGGGTGGTGTCATCTGCATATCTGAGGTTACTGATATTTCTCCCAGCAGTCTTGATTCCAGCTCGTGTTTCTTCCAGCCCAGCGTGTCTCCTGATGTACTCTGCGTATAAGTTGAATAAGCGGGGTGACAGTGCGCAGCCTTGGCGCGCTCCGCCTCCCCTTTGGAGCCCGCATAAAACTGAACCACTTTGCTGTACACCTGAAATTAACATGACATTGTACATCAATTATATTTCAATTTTTAAAAAAGGAAAGAAAACAATACATTGAGCTCTGTGCTTAAGTTTGTACATTTTGCTGCATGCAAACTGCACCTCAACAATTAATTCCAATTTTTCTAGCTGGTTCTCAATGGTAGACCTGACTCAAAATAACTGTTAGGTGAACACCTTCCGTAACATACTACAATCATCAAAACCAGGAAATGAAAATCATTACCATGCTGTTAACTAAAGTGCAGACCACACTCTAATTTCATCAGCTTTTCAGTTTCTGTCCCTTTTCTGTCCCGGATCCTCTCCAGGACCCCAGAGGACACTGAGAAGTGATGTCTCCTGCGTCCTCTCCAGCCCCGGTCAGTTCTGGCTGGAAGCTCCTCTGTCAGGCCCACAAGTCCGGTCATGCCTGGAGTTTCACGGTATCTAACGGCTTCCTTGGAGAGTGGGTCCCAGACGCCCTCCATTTCAGGTCTTGCCTTAAAGCCCCACGTCATCCTGATGCAGTCACCTGCTGTCCCCGGGACACGTGGCCTTGTCCCCAGGCCAACTGCCTCTCCCAAGGACTCGCTGTCAGGGCAGGCCGACTCCACTCGCCTGGACTCTCAGGAAGTGATGGCGCCTCTGTCTCGTGAGCCTAGAAATGCGAGCGATGCCCGCCCTGTCACCTTAAGACCGGCTCAGCAGCGGCGCTGACGGACAGCTGGCAGCACGGCCACTTTTCTCTGTCGGTTTCCTCCACCCGAGCCAGGGCGGGATGAGCTGGGGATGGCTGAGACAGCATCGCCGTGGCCAGAACCATCCGTTGTGTCTGGAACACGCAGGTGTGTGTGAGAGAACAGCGGATGCAGAGCGGGGAGGAGGGCTTGCACCCCAAGATAAGGTCAGACTCTGTCTGCAGCACATTTGCTGATTCGTTGGCTGCTCTGGGTCTGTGTTGCTGCGTTCTCTCGTTGCGAGCGGGCACGGCGATGGTGTTTCTGCTGTGCAGCATGTGCTCGGGGCTGGGAGGGCTCAGTGGTCGCGGCTGATGGGCTTGGCTGCTCCATGGCAGGTGGGGTTTTTCTGGACCCGGGATCGGGCCTGTGTCCCCTGAATTGGCAGGTGGATTCTTAACCACTGGACCACAGGGAAAGTGGTGTTAGGATCTTAACACTTGCTTCAGGCTCTGTTTCCTGGAGAACGTCATCAAAGACAAAGGGTTTATTTAAAATAATGATGGCTCCTGTCTCAGAATGAACCTATGTCGTGCCAGGCAGTGAGTCAAGCACTTTCCCCAGATTATTTTATACAGACCTCCCAGTAGTCCAGTAGAGTGACCTTATCTTGCAGATGAGGCAATCAACCCACAGAGAACCTTGATAACTTCTAGGATGCTCTGTTTTAGGAACATGCTGTCTTCTGCCCCACTTTATATAGGATTACTTGGAGAACTTGCTTCCCAAAGCAGCACAATATTAAAGACTTGGACATTCAGTGTCTATATGATTCATGCAAAAAGGATTCTATCCAAGGAATTAAAGACATAATACTTAATTGTAAAAGGTTGAGAAGGTTTTGTCTGAACGAGGAGCTTATTAAAATGTAGACAAGCACAGAACAAACTCGCTTGTCTTTTTGTGGTGATGGTGTAGTATTGGGAAAAAGACAATTTTGCATGAAAAATAAACCCATGAAAATTTAAGAGTTAATTTTTTGGAAAAAAAATTTTTCAAATCAGCTTATGTAAATGAGGTAGGGAGGTTTTGATCCATTAATTGGGTTGTGGAATAATTTGAGTAGGTGGAAACCAGCCTCAAAAAATAAACGAAAGAAGAAACAAAATCTTAGGAAATAGGATACTAGAAATGATCTGTTTACACATGGCAAAAGCGTGTGTTGTTTTGTGAGGCTTTTCTTTGTAAATGTGTATATGTGTGTGGTGGCGGAGTGGTCACTAAGCTGTGTCCGACTCTGTGCGACCCCATGGACTGTAGCCCACCAGGCTCCTCTGTCTCTGGGATTTCTCCCGGCAGGAATACTGGTGTGGGTTGCCATTTCCTTCTCCAGGGGATCTTCCCGACCCAAGAATCGAACCTGAGTCTTTTGAGCCTCCTGCACTGCAGGTGGATTCTTTACTGCCAAGTCAATGATATAAATTTGTTTTCATTGTGATGAAAAAGGTTTTTAAAACACTGACAGATTTGGTGACAGCATCACATGGCTTTTAAAAACAAAATGGTTTTGAAATCAAAGACGTGTGCGTTCAAATATTTACCCAGTGATAAGTTTTGTAAGAATGTTAGTCTAATCCGTTTGCTCACTTGCTGCTCTCCAAAGGGAGAGTCTTGTGGAAGACATTTAGAGAATCTTTTGAAGTTTCTTTTTGTGAGGAAGACTCTGTCTCTTAATGCTTGCAAAACATCACTAACATTTCTTGGAGGCTCTGCTGCAAACATGCTTTCGCATGATGGATGGGACCCCACAGACCTCGGCACCTGGCTCTCACACATCGTCCGTCGCAGCATCTGTCTCACCCTCTCCACACCTGGGCGGACCTAGGGTTGTCCAGGGACTTGGGCTAGTACTTGACTCAGATTCTGACATATTTTTGGTACAGAAGATGTTTATTCTCAGAATCACTTCTTTCCAGATGATTCATACCTGAGGCCAACAAAGCATCCAAGTTTTAGGGAAATTCTTGCGCAGGAGAAGACCAGGAGGTCATCTAGTGAAATGGAAAACAATTGAACTTTGGAGGAATCTGAATTGCCTTTTGGCAAGCACCCTCGCTTTTTCCAGGCTCGCTGCCCTAGCAGAGATGCACTCGGCCTCTTGCAGGTGTCGACATGACGCAGGAGGAAGCATTTCATGGCAGAAGTGGGGCTGGAGGAGGCCTGGCTTAAAAGCAGAACAGATAGTCTGAGGATGGAGGGAGATTCAGCTTCTTAATGTTGCCCCAGCACTTGTGTTTACAACTAGATTCCTCTTCCCTGGAATTTCAATTTTTGCTCCTGGAGCAGAGAACATTTTAAAATGCTTTCAGACTCAGAAAAGACCCACCCACAAATTAAAAAAAAATAAAAATAACTTCTGTAGAAATTAGGAAAGACAGGCATAATAATTATAGAGAACATTAGCAACAGAGAGAAACAAAAAGAAGAAAATGTATATTATCTCACCCCCCATGGAAAGCTGTGGTTTACACCTTGGCATATACTCTTCCAGAGCTTTTTTTCATGCACGTCAGACACAAGTTGCTTGTTTGCTCTTGTGGTTATCCTTGTCATTTAAAATTCATGCATAGGAGATTCCCTGGTGGCCCAGTGGTAGACTCCGTGCTTCCGTTGCAGGGGGCACAGGTTCAGTCCTTGGTCAGGTAACTGAGATCCTGCAAGCTGGTGCTATGGCCAACAAAGAAAATTAAATAACATTATTGAAAAAATAAAGTTCACCTACAGCGACGATCATTCTTTAGGATGATTTCTAGAAGCATAATTGCTGCATCTCCTGAGTCAGAGATCACACACATTTTGAAGGTTTTCTCCCTTAGAGTCAGTTTTCCTATACATTCCTTGTGATCACCACCAAACTCTGAGAGATGGTGAAGGACAGGGAGGCCTGGCATGCTGCAGTCCCTGAGGTCGCAAAGAGCTGACTGGGCGGCTGAGCAACAACCTATCCGTCCTTTCCCCTCTAACTTTTACATGGATGAATGCTGAGATTCACAGTACTGCTGTTGTTCCACTATAGTCTATAACATCCCCTTTTTTTGAGGACTTATTTTATGAAGGACAATATCTGATCATTTCTCTGCAGGGTAGCAGAATATGCCACCCCCAAATATGACACTTTGGTGTAAAGATTCTTTTGAACTGAAGGCAAATGAGAAGAAGCAGGTACAAGAAAAACTCTCCGCCCTCCCTTTGTTTAAAAGCAGAATACAGACTTGCAAAGGTGTCCCTCCCCTTCTTCTGTCCATAAAGGGCAGAAGTTACTCCCCAGAGACAGCTCTAGTCCCTTAGGAGTTTATAAGACGGCAGCAGAGGAATCTACATAGCAAACCTCACTAGACCTTTGCTTCTTCTTCTTTTTTAACAAACAAAACAGTTAAGTCTTTGCAGAAGAACGCAAGAGTGAACCACCCATACTAGTATCCAAGTAGTAGCTAATCTGTTCTAAACAGGGTTTAATTTTCAGTTCCTATATGGGCTCTCGTCTCTGAGAGCTTCAGTTCAAAGCACGGGAACTGGCAACACAAGCTTGAATATCGAGGGACAGGTTTGAACCCCTGGAGCGTCAATACGTAACATGTGATTTGTCCTTAAGCTGTCGGATCACCTTGATTCCTCTTCTGAAAGTGTTTCCTACCCATCGAGGCGGGGCAGGGTTTCCAAGGTGGAAGAGGGAAACAAGAGGTATCCCTTTCTGCTGTGATGCCAGGGCTCCTGAAGCCCCTGGAGCCTCTGTTCCTCCTCTGTAAAACAGGGCCAGTGAGAGTGACTCCCCTGGGGCAGCTATGAGGAGGAAGCTGCCCAACACACCCTGAGAGCTCATCATCAAAGGCTACTCTGATGGCAGTGATGATGGTGGGGATGATGGGGATGATGGGGATGATGGTGGTGATGGAGATGATGGGGGTGATGGGGATGATGGTGATGATGGGATGATGGTGATGATGGGATGATGGTGATGATGGGGATGATGGGGATGGGGATGATGGTGATAATGATGATAGTGATGATGGAGATGATGGGGATGGGGTTGATGGGGATGGTGATGGGGATGATGGTGATGATGATGGGGATGGAGATGATGGGGATGATGTTGTCATGACAATGATGCTCACTAACCCTTTTATCTTCTATAAAGTTGCCCCATGTATTTGTAGTCCCACAGTTTGCCATCCCTAGAAACTCAATCTTTTCTGCTTTGTCACTCTCTAAAAATGTATTGCTCTTTTGTTATGATGTGCTACAAGCCCAGGTTCTAACCACCACTTGGGATTACTCATCACTGGATACTCCCATATGTATGCATAATGCACATGTTTGTAAACTGGCTTGTTTTTCTCTTGTTAATCAGATTTTACTGGAGCCCCAGCTGGAGAACCTACAATAGACAACAGAAAAAAATTTCATCCTCTAGATCCTCAAATGTAAATATTTTTTATTTGTATGCCATATCATTAAAATGAGCTGAGGAAATGATTCTGATGCATCTCAGATACTCTGAGCTGGTATTGACGAGCACAGCAGTTTAGATGTGTAAGTATAACCAGAGAGCACAGAGCGTTAGCTTTTTCAGACAAAGCATGGCCAGTGGCAGGACTTGCCTGGTGGTCCAGTGGCTAAGAATCCGCCTTCCAGGGTAGGGGACAAGGGTTTGATCCCTGGTCGGGGGACTCAGATGCCACATGACGCTGGGAAGCCACGGAACTCGTGCACCACAGCTAGAGAAGCCTGCGGGTCATGACGAAGACCCAGCACAACTCAGAAAAGGAAAGAAAAGGAAAATGATCAGTGGCAATAGGGAGAGGGGAGCTTGTCTTCTAACAGGCATCTCTGAAAGGCAGCACTGCAGGGGGAAAAAAGTTACAAGATAGCAGAGGCAATTTACATTTTCATACTTAACCGAATTTCACTCCAGAAATCCAACACATTCTACTTTTAGCTCAAATTTTACTGTCTTAGTGGAGCCTTCTGTATCAGTCAGGGTTCAGAGAAGCAGAACCGTCAGCAGATAAACACAGGGTAAGAACTAAGCAGTCTTTGTAACACTATGTCTGGATGGAGTGTTCATCTTGCTGTTTAAGAGTTCTTCACACGTTGGTGATATTAGTTCTGATCTGCAATTTACACCACAAATATTTTCTTCCACTTTCTAATTTGCCTTTTGACTTTGCTCAGAGAGTCTTGTGCCCTGTAAAGCTTCTTTTAAAATATTTTCATTTATACCTAGTTGAATTTATGAATCTTTTATTTTACTGGGATTTCAGATGTCTTCAGAGTTTCCTTCCAGATTTCAAAAGAACTCACCTGTTTTCTCCCAGTATTTGCATGGCTTCGTCTTTATAATTAGAGCTCTTACCTGTTTGGTGTTTTTTCCTTTTGTACAGGGTGAGTTGGGGGTACGATTTTATCTTTCTTAAAGGCTTTCCAGTTATTTTGGTCCAATGACTGCAGGTGTGAACTTTATCATACATTTCCATATACGTGTGTGTGTGTGTGTATGTATGTGTGTGTGTATTTGTACTTTGTAGCCTAATCTTCTGATCCATGTTCTACTCATGAGTTAGTGCCACATGCTTGCCCTTAAATGGATTTCTGATATATTTGACTCTCAGTGATTTCTGCCGATTCCTACCCCTCAGTGGCCCTTCTTTTTTGGTGTTTCCTTGGATATTCTCGCTTATTTATTTTTCATGTGATTTTTAATATTAATTTATCTCATTTTAAGATAAAAGTTTTTTGGTATCTTTATGGAGGCTTTATAAGACATTTTTAAAGTTAACTTATTGAAGAACAAGGGATGCCTGTCCATTTAAGCTTACGTCTTCCAAGAATATTTTAGCATTTTTTCATGTAGATTTTCCAAAATTCATGTTGAGCTTATTTCTAAGTAATTTTTCTTTTTTTGTTGTTGTTTTTGCTATTGTAAATGGGATTCACTCTTACATTATTGTGTGTATATGAAGTATATTAATTTTGTTTGTTAATTTTATATTTTGCTCTTTTTCTGATTTTTAAAATTGTATGTGTTCTAGTATTGATTCTGTAGAGCCACTGAGTTTTTAACTTTTAAATATTAGTTTTTCTTTTCTCAAAATGCCTTTTTTCTTCTCAATGTGCCTAGTCATTTTTATAATCTCATGTTCGTACTTATATTCTTAATTACATCTTTTGTTTTATAAGCATTTTAAAATCGCTTCTGAGTTGCACTATCTAAAGTCTGCAGATCTAATTTAATTCTACCATATTTGTATTATTTCTGCTGGCTGTTGCTCATGGTCTCTTGTTTCCTAGGTGTTTTGTTAACTTTTTTGACCATGTATTCATATTCCTTAGAACTGTATCTGTGGAATTATTGGAGACCTCCAGTTAGAGTGGTGCAGATGGTAAAGAATCTACCTGCAATGTTGGAGACCTGGGTTGGGAAGATGCCCTGGAGGAAGGCATGGCACCCCACCCCAGTGTTCTTGCCTGGAGAATCCCATGGACAGAGGAGCCTGGCCGGCTGCAGTCCACGGGGTCGCAGAGTCGGACACGACTGAGCGACCAAGCACAGCAAAGTCAGTTAGAGTGAGTTCCTCTAGAAAGGACCCTGTTTGCTTCTGCTAGATGTTGAAGGACAATATCAACATGTGACTAATTCAGAGCAATTCTTAGCCTTGAGGCTTTCACATGCACACACAGTATGAACTCAGACTGCAAGCATGAATGAGGACTGGCTTAGAGCTGTACCTTCTCTGCAATATCACATCCCACTCATTCACCCAGTTCCAGGATTAGAAAGACAAGCCCGAGCAACACGTCACTGTCTGTTTCTGAGAGTGGGTTTATCTCTGGCTCTCCTTTCCTTTGATGACGTATCTGTCCAGGTTCCCAGCTTTATGTGAGGGTCTCCTGGAAGAGCTCCCTCTTGGGGGGCCCTACCCTGCCCTTGAGAGGCTGTCTAAGCTGAGCAGCCTCCGGGGCTGGCAGACGCCTGACGACAAAGCGTGTTTGTGTGATTGCTCACCTCTGGGTTCCTGCCTCTTACTCATTTTTGCCTTCTAAGGATTAAAAAAATTTTTTTCTTACTGGTTTAACAATGTATTTTAATACCTTTTGTTTAAACATTTTATATAGCTTTTTGTTTTTTTAAAACAAATTTGGGAATTTGTTAAAAATATCTATGCTGTCCCACTTGGACCCCTGGACTTGGAGGTTTAAGGTGATTTTTAAAGCATTGAGATTAATTAAAATGGGGGAATGATGGTCAGTGAGAAGAAAAGTTTACAAATTATAGAAAGTATGAGCACATCTCTAAAAACACTTAGAGACCCCTGTATACAGAGGAGACCGTTTTGAACACAGTGGCTTAAAATGGGGGAATGATGGTCAGTGAGAAGAAAAGTTTACAAATTATAGAAAGTATGAGCACATCTCTAAAAACATTTAGAGACCCCTGTCTACAGAGGAGACCGTTTTGAACACAGTGGCTTAAAATGGGGGAATGATGGTCAGTGAGAAGAAAAGTTTACAAATTATAGAAAGTATGAGCACATCTCTAAAAACACTTAGAGACCCCTGTCTACAGAGGAGACCGTTTTGAACACAGTGGCCGCTTCAAGCAGGTCAGTATCGGGTGATTCTCCTCTCCTCTGTTTCTCCCTTTGCAGTTTTTCACAATGAACATGGTTTATTTGGCTAAAAATATTTTTAAAGCTATTTAAACTTTTATAAAAATCTGCATGGAAACATTTCAAAGCTAAGCAGGAAGGGCGTTTGTCTTTTTCAAAGCCGTTTGCATGTCTTTCATAACTCATCAGCTTTGATTTAAAGTCTCTCTCTCTCCCCACTCCTCTCTCTCTCCTTGCTACCCGCCTCGTGTTGTTTGGCCTGCAGGCAAAATCACGAGGGTATAGGCCTTGTCCTCTGTGAGCCCATCTGGCCTCTAGGAGTGAAAGGCTTTCCTCAAGTGAGGCTGTCAGCAGGAAGGGGGCAGACGAGGGTAGTTCTCCTTCCCTGGAATCTTCCAGAAGTCTGAGGGGGTTTGAAGGAGTGAAATGACGTGGATGATGTCTTCCTTGGAAGCATCAATAGAGGAGCTAGTCCCCCAGACGCTTCCCAGCATCCGAGTCCACCACCGCGGGTGAGTGTCTCCTGGCTGCAGGGACCGACCCTTCTTTCTCCCCCGCCTCATTTAACTAACTCCAGATGAAGATGCTCACAGTGTTCAACCCTTCTAGAGTCTGTCTTGTTAACGAGTCTTTCTAGAATTGACTAGAAAACTATACAGACAGAAATTCAGTATGAAAATCAGTATGCCGTGAGCTCCAGGGATAACAGAAGCTTTTCTGGGTGAGGGTGCAGGAGAATGCCACCCCAGCAAGACCAACTGTGCCGAAAAGCAGCAGCTGTAATTCAATGGCAGTGTTCGGGGAAAACAAAAAGAATGCATTGAGACTTGAGGAAAATTCCACTCGCATGCATCATTCAATGAGCGGGGGGAAAAAGGGATGACTGTAAGGTCAGTCAAGTCAATTAGTTTTTTTCAGTTAGTCCCAAAGACTTGGGGTGGACCACCAATCATTTTAATTGTGAAGTTCAAACGTATAAAATATACTCATAAAATTTTAAAGGAATGCCTTTCTGAGATATATTTCAAGTTTATCAGAATTTCACAGCTTCACCAACAGAATTTTTACTTCCTCTCTTTGTGACTGAGTTGAAGAATTGAATAAAATCATGAAAATAAAATGTTACAAAGGAATACAAAGTGTTACAAAGGAATACAAATTGTACACCAGGAATAAATCTACTTTCAAAGATCAGATGGATGTTTATTTTGATCATGGATTTGAAACCTCCGAGATGAAAATGCGTTTTTGTCCTGTGGTGTAAGAACAGGTTTTGAGACCGTGTTCAGTTCTCTCATCACAGATTGTCACAAAGTACTTCATTATCACCGGTGCTGATGGATCAGACTCGGCAAGCTCACGTCACAGGAGGTTTGGAATGGGCTGAGAGTTTGTCAGGATTTCTCCCCCAGTTTAAGGCTGAGTCCCTGGGGAGAACCGCCTCGAAGCAAGGGATGCCTCTGGCCCTGTGTGTTCCCGGGCCCTTCTCCAGGTTTCCATACGGACTGCGGTGCGGTGCTTGAGGAAATCAAGCACGTTAAACGTGCAGCATGTTGAGCCCCATCCTGGAAAAGCAGTGCTTCCTGGGGACCTGCTGTGAGCCACGAGACACCTTTCTCTTATTTAATTTCTTCAAGATTGCATTTATTTTTCCAAGTGGGCAATACGTGTCTATCACCATAGTTTTGTGGTGAAGATCATGCATGAAAGTTTATTTCAGGAAGCTTTGAAAGCACAATGACTGTCCCTTAAAAATTCTTCTTCTCCCTCTCAGAAACAAAATTTTGCTCGAGAGGGAGGGGATATATGTATCCTTACGGCCGATTCACGTTGTTGGTATGGTAGAAACCAATACAACATTGTAAAGCAATTATCCTCCAATGAAAAATAAAAATCATAAACAAAAGTTTTTTCAGATG
This sequence comes from Bos mutus, assembly GCF_027580195.1. NCBI lineage: Eukaryota > Metazoa > Chordata > Mammalia > Artiodactyla > Bovidae > Bos > Bos mutus. The sequence continues at coordinate 783,980 of NC_091630.1, read as the reverse complement.
AGGGATGCAAATGAAAAAGACAGACCTGGATGTCTGAGAGATTCTCCTGGGAGTGACGTCTGACTAGGTCACTCTTGTGTTTTGAACGCCCCTTCTCACGCAAAGTCCCAAGTCTCTGCCTGGACGCTTCGCTGTGTTTGGACCCAGCGATCCCTCTGACCTCGCACTTAAGCTGTGCCCATCTCACTCTCTCCTGAGACCTCACGGGCCCTTTGCAGGTGCTCTGTCCTCAGAAAAGGCGTCTTTGGTTCTCTGCCATTCCTCCAGGGAGTCCCCCGGCCGGCCTTGCCCTCATTTAGCCTCTGCTCAGATGTCCTCCTGGGCCCTCCTCCCTGACCTCCCTCCTCCTCTCCCTCCTCCTGGTCTCCTCCCTTCCATCCCCCACCAACCACATGAAGTGAAGTAAAGACTCTCAGTCCTGTCCAACTCTGCGACCCCATGGACTGTAGCCCACCGGGCACCTCTGTCCAGGGAATTCTCCAGGCAAGAGTACTGGAGTGGGTCACCATGCTCTCCTCCAGAGGATCTTCCCGACCCAGGGATCGAACCCAGGTCTCCTGCACTGCAGGCAGACGCTTTACCCTCTGAGCCACCTGGGAAGCCTGACCAATGACAAGATGTGAGCTATTCACTGGCTTCGGTGTTTTCTGTCCCTCCCTCTCCGTGAGTAAGTTCCCAGATGTTCCTGCTGGATAGGTACTTGTGACTGAAGGAATATGTAACTAAACGGATGGCTGCAGAGGCTCTGTCACCTTGATCACACAGCCAGCACACGCTCCCCATGTGGACTCAGCGGGACGACTGATGACAGCCACACGGGAAACAGGCATCGCGGATGGACTGCATTCGGTTCCACGAGGCAAACACTTACCTCACCCCTGTTATGAGTAAGGTCCTGAGTGCGCGGTTAACACTAGCACATCTGCTTCTCTGAAGGAGTTTTATAATTGATTTTTACACAGGAAGAACCAGAGCAGAAAGATCCTCAACCAGTTGGGACCCCAGCCCCCACCCCGCTCTGATCCTTGTTGAAATAAATGTAATTTGACAGACCTTTGTCGAATCCCCACTATTGTACGATCAAAGCATTAGACTGCTAATTAATCACGCTGATGGGCTTGACGAGGGTGTAGATCCTTCCCATTTAAATAATGGCAAATCTAATACTCAGAAAAAAATAATTCAGTACAGCAATACAGCATAAGATTATAGACTCTGCAGGCCGTATTAGCCTGCGTGCTTCCAGGGGTAAGACACTCAAGCTGTTAGAGGGACTCCCCGGGTGCTCCAGTGGTTAAGGCTTTGCTTTCCAATGCAGGGGTTACAGGTTCAGCCCTCGGTCAGCAAGTTAAGATCCAACATGCCTCACCACCAAAACACTCAAAAACATAAAAAGAGAAGCAAGATTGTGACAAATTCAAAAAACACTTTAAAAATGGTCCACATCAAAAAGTCTAAATAAATAAATGATGCTATTAGAGTTCGATCAGAGTCATTCACCCCCACTGCTCATCAATGTGCACAGCTGATGGAGACAAGACAAAAAGTACTTATTACACATTAGCCAAAAAATCGTATCTTTTCCTCATTATTTTCTGGACACTTCAGACTCACTTTTTTGCAAATCCTTATATAGTTAATTTCTGGTGTATTTTCTCTGTGCCATTTCACGTGAGTACATTTTAAATGCACACACATATATGTATTAGGCCTTTGTTATACAAAGGACAGAATGAAGAGTGGCGGGCACAAAGCGGTGCCTGGCACAGAGAGAACCCACTGGGGGCCTGACACTCTTCTGAGGGCTTAATGGGTTCGTTAGGCTGGATGAACTAATTCATTTAATAGTCACAACATGCCCATTAGCTAGGTTTTCTCACCATCCCCATCTCACAAATTAGGAACCAGGAACAAAGAGATTCAGAAACTTGTGCAAGGTTAGTGATCGTGCCAAGACCCTGCCAGAGCCCCTGCCCTTGACCACTATCCTGCCTCCGAAGAAGCATGCATTTCACCCCGGGCAGGGAGGAAAGAAACGCATTAAATATCGACCAGAGTTGACAGCCATAAAAGAGCCTTCTCAAAGTAATATGCGATTGTTTTTTTTGGCAAAAGTAGACAATAATCACTTTAAGAGCCCAAAGGAGGGAAACACAATCCTGCCTGAGGTGGGATTGACCAAAAAATCAAGAATGGCTTCCTTGTTGCAACAGCAATGCTGGAAGCAGGAGATTCTGGTGTAATACCTTCAAAGTTTTGACAGAAAACAATTTCTAAGGTAGAATTCTTTTTCAAAAGTTTTTTGAAAAATCTATTTTTTATTTCGCTGCCGCACGTGGTCTCAGCAGTGCACAGACTAGTTGTGGACATTGACTCTGCACGCTCAGGCTCAGCAGCTGCTGTGTGCAGGCTCGCTTGCCCTGCAGCGGTGGGGTCTCAGTTTCCTGATCACGGATTGAACCTGCAAACCTTTGGATTGCAAGGCAGATTCTTAACCGATTCTTAACCACTAGACCACCAGCAAAGTCCATAAGTTAGAACTGTATGCACAGCCAAACTAGTAAAAGAAATTTGAACATAAGGACATACAAGGTCTCAAAAATGTATCTCCCACCTTCCCCCATGCACCTGTCTTAGGATGTCACTAAAGAATGGCCTTCTTCACAGTGAGCGAATATCTGTCATCATCTCCTTATTTATATGAGATGCTGACTGTTCACTAAGCTTATTGTGGGAGTCATTTCATGATGTATGTAAGTCAAATAATTTACTGTATGCCTTCAACTTTATGTCAGTTATATCTCAATAAAACTGAAAGAAAAAAATTAAAACACTAGACAACAAAAAAGAGGGAGTAAAATTCATGGACGAAATTGAGAACAGGATATCCAGGAGAGGACCCCTAGAGGAGTACCTGGGGGGGATAATCACAGTTCCGATGTCCAGGTCAGGCAGGCAGACGGGCGCAGCAGGACCCAGAGACAAGCTGTGTGGAGCTGCCAGCACCGTGCCGCTGCTCTTGAACCACTTTGTGTTTCAATTTTTAAAAGATTTCTAGTTGCGCCGGGTCTCCGTTGGTGTGTGCGGGCTTTCTCTGGTCGCTGCGGCGGGGCCGCGCTCTGCCGTGGTGCGTGGGCTTCTCATCGCGGAGGTGCCTCCTCGCAGAGCCTGGGCGTCAGGCGCGTATCAGTAACAGTGACACCCCGGCTTAGCTGCTCTGCAGCACGTGAGCCTTTCCAGCCAGAGGTCGAACCCATGTCCCCTGCATCGGCGGGTAGGTTCCTACCCACTGCACCATGAGGAAGTTCCCGAACCATCTTTTAACCAAAGAAAACTCCTGGAGAAAGTGTCAACCCAAACGAGGGAATACACTGAGAAAGAGGAAGGTATACTCTCCAGGAAACAGGGACCCAACCTTGGAGAAAGGAAGGAGGAAATCCAAGCTGGGCAGGAAATCAAGACCAGGATGACAACTGGGCGGGTCTGAAGGGAAGCCTGCTGGAGAAGAAGGGACGTTTTAAAGCACTTTTACCTGATGTCCGTGACTTTCAGAACGCTGCATGGAGATGCTATTGGAGGAGGCTGGAAAGAGTAACAGAAAGGAAAAGGCAGATAAAATAAAGGAAAAATCAAGACAATTACTAACTTCAGAGAAAACCTAAATGTAGAAGGGAAAAGGATCGCAATACATTATGATGCTTTTATAAGAATACTCGCATAGTGTAGGAATGAAAACATTGCAAATGGAGTTAACCAAAAGGTGTCATCCAGTCCTCTTGGGAAGATGAGAAGAGGGGATGATGGCAGCCTGAAAAAGCTACATCCTCTTCTACCGTAATAGGAAATATGGAAATAGCGGCTAACACTGCTTATTAAACACACAGCGGTGTATGTGCCAGATTGAGAAATCCAGAGATTTGAAAATGTCAGGAAGAAAACTGCTAAAAGAGTCAAAAGTGATTACCTCTGGCGAGCAAGACAATATTTTTTTTAACAAGTTTTTAGTATTATTTAAAATTCCCAGGTGGCTCAATGGAAAAGAATCTGCCTGCCAATGCAGGAGATGCAAGACATTCAATCCCTGGGTGTGGAGCATCCCCTGGAGTAGGAAATGGCAACCCATTCCGGTATTCTTGCTTGGAAAATCCCACAGACAGACGAGCCTGGTGGGCTACAGTCCTTGGGGTTGCAAAGAGTAGGACACGAGTAAACACATACACACGCAGATTTTAAAATTGCACATATAAGTTATTTTGGTAAAATTATATTTAAAATATTAAGTGTCCACGTGGGCTTTCTCAATGACTCCACGACTTAGTATCCAAATGACTCTCAGTAAAGCTTCTTCTCCTTCCATGGTGTTATTATTTTAGATGATATTGAATCTAGTAATATCTGCCCCTGATTCTTTCTGGGGATTTAATTCCCTGGGTCTCCGTTTCTTCATGTGTAAAGTGATGTAATTACCGTGTGTGCGTGCGTGCGTGCGCGTGTGTATGTGTGTCCGTGTGTGCATGCGTGTGTATGTGCGTGTGCGTGTGTGTGCATGCGCGCGTGCGTGTGCCCGTGCGTGCGCGTGTGCATGTGTGTATGTCTGTGCACATGTGTGTGTGCGTGCATGTGTGTCCGTGTGCTTGTGTGTGTGCGCGCGCGTGTGCATGTGCGTGTGTGCTTGTGCGTGTGTGTGCATGCGTATGTGTGTGCGCGCGTGTGTGTGAACGTGCGTGCGTGTGCGCGTATGTGTGTGTCCGTTTGTATGTGTTTGTGTGTGTGCACGCGTGTGTGTGCTTGTGTGTGTGCACGTGCGTGTGTGTGCACGTGCGTGTGTGCTTGTGCGTGTGTGTGCATGCGTATGTGTGTGCGCGCGTGTGTGTGAGTGTGCACGTGTGTGCGTGTGTGTCCGTGTGTGTGTGCTTGTGTGTGTGCACGCGTGTGTGTGCGTGTGCGTGTGTGTGCACACGTGTGCGATCTCTCGTGCCTGCTCCAGTCCTGTTGTGAATTATGAGTAGGACCTATTATACAGCATGCGCACACTGCCAGGTTGTTATCACACATGAGAAGCTTGGGTGCTTTTAAAGTCCCGACTTTAGAGAACGAGGAACGTCTCAGTCACTGGTACAAGACCGTGAAGGGTGACTGTGAGAAGGGGGCTTACCAGAGCCACGAAGGACACTACGATTTGACCTCTGTGATGAGTCTTACCTTGCAGAGCTGACGTATTTAAAACGGGATGGTGTTGTTGAGCTTCCCTGGTAGCTCAGACGGTAAAATTGTCTGCTTGCAATGCTGGAGACCCGGGTTCAATCCCTGGGTCGGGAAGCTCCGCTGGAGAAGGAAACAGCAACCCCCTCCAGTACTCTTGGCTGGAGAATCCCATGGATGGAGGAATCTTGTAGGCTACAGCCCATGGGGTCACAAAGAGTTGGACACGACTGAGCGACTTCGCTTTTGCTTTCAATGTACTTGAATACCTTTTGTAAAGTGAAAATCCGGTACAAGCACAGGCTGTGTGTCTGGTATTGTTTGGAAAGGGGTCGATGCACTCTAGTGGGAGAAGCTCTGACCTGGGAGTGAAGATGTTTGAATTCCAGGGCCGACTTTGCTAGTAATCCTCTGGGTAAGATAGACAAGCTCTCATGTCTTTTATCTCAGGTTCGAGTTTGGTAAAATGAAGATTGACTTGGAGTTCTTCAGTTAGCAGTTAAAGAAATCAGATTTCGCAAAACTAGGGTAGCTCACAGAACTGAGACAAAAGCTTCAGGAAGGACAGGAGCCAAAGATAGTGTGGAGTTCTGGGCAGGGCTGATCTTCAGATGGTGGAACAACAGAAGACCCAGGCAGAGCCCAACAGGAAGGGGAGCTAACCGCCACCCAGGAACCTAGCCGTGTGTGGGGCCCGACAAGGTGTCTCAACCCGTCCGGGCTACTGGGATGAAATTCCGTAGTCTGAGTAGCTCACAAAGGACAGAACACGTTTCTCACAGTGTTGGAACGTGCTTCTCCAGCACGGAAGAGGGAAGGCTCACCTGAGGTTCCGGTGAGAAGGGTTAGCGATCTCTCCAGGGAAGACCCACAATCCCATTCACGATTCATGATAAACCCTTGTGAGGGAAGCAACTCCCAAGGCCCCATCTCCGAAACTGATCACCACTGGGAGGATTTCAACATATGGCTTTTAGGGAGACACAGACATTCAGACTATAGAACAAGGGTCACGTCTTCAGCTGCTGAATCAAAGGGAACTCTGGGGCAGTGACCCCAGAGGGGGTGGCGGAGAGAATACACAGGGCTGTGTGTGCTCCGTCACTCAGTCGTGTCTCTCTGTGACCCCGTGGACTGCAGCCCGCCAGGATCCTCTGTCCATGCGATTTCCCAGGGAAGAATACTGGAGTGGGTAGCCTTTCCCTCCTCCAGGGAATCTTCCCCACCCAGGGATCAAACCCAGGTCTCTGATGTCTCCTGCCATGCAGGCATGCATGCACGCTAAATCGCTTCAGTCGTGTCCGACTCTGTGCGACCCCACAGACAGCAGCCCACCAGGCTCCTCTATCCCTGGGAGTCTCCAGGCAAGAATACTGGAGTGGGTTGCTATTTCCTTCTCCACATCCAGTATGGGGGAGGGGGCAAATCGTCCCCTCCTGCTCTGCAGGTGATTCTTTACAACCGAGCTGCCTAGGAAGTCTCACGGTTGTGGGGAGGCAACGGACAGGAAAGAATTTCAGCATTTTAACAGCCAGTACAGCTGTACTGATGTGTTTCTGCTGATGTCTAGATATAAGGAGCTATTTATTGTTACTTAAGGTCAGTTTTCATTCCAATCCCAAAGAAAGGCAATGCTAACGAATGCTCAAACTACCGCACAATTGCACTCATCTCACATGCTAGTAAAGTAATGCTCAAAATTCTCCAAGCCAGGCTTCAGTAGTATGTGAACCGTGAACTTCCAGATGTTCAAGCTGGTTTTAGAAAAGGCAGAGGAACCAGAGATCAAATTGCCAACATCCGCTGGATCATGGAAAAAGCAAGAGAGTTCCAGAAAAACATCTATTTCTGCTTTATTGACTATGCCAAAGCCTTTGACTGTGTGGAAATAAACTGTGGAAAATTCTGAAAGAGATGGGAATACCAGACCACCTGACCTGCCTCTTGAGAAACCTCTATGCAGGTCAGGAAGCAACAGTTAGAACTGGACATGGAACAACAGACTGGTTCCAAATAGGAAAAGGAGTACGTCAAGGCTGTGTATTGTCACCCTGCTTATTTAACTTATACGCAGAGTACATCATGAGAAATGCTGGGCTGGAAGAAGCACAAGCTGGAATCAAGATTGCCAGGAGAAATATCAATAACCTCAGATATGCAGATGACACCACCCTTATGGCAGAAAGTGAAGAGGAACTAAAAAGCCTCTTGATGAATGTGAAAGAGGAGAGTGAAGAAGTTGGCTTAAAACTCAACATTCAGAAAATGAAGATCATGGCATCTGGTCCCATCACTTCATGGGAAATATAAGGGGAAACAGTGGCTGACTATTTTTCTGGGCTCCAAAATCACTGCAGATGGTGACTGCAGCCATGAAATTAAAAGACGCTTACTCCTTGGAAGGAAAGTTATGATCAACCTAGATAGCATAATAGAAAGCAGAGGCATTACTTTGCCAACAAAGGTCTGTCTAGTCAAGGCTATGGTTTTTCCAGTGGTCATGTATGGATGTGAGGGTTGGACTGTGAAGAAGGCTGAGCGCCGAAGAATTGATGCTTTTGAACTGTGGTGTTGGAGAAGACTCTTGAGAGTCCCTTGGACTGCAAGGAGATCCAACCAGTCCATTGTGAAGGAGATCAGCCCTGGGGTTTCTTTGGAAGGAATGATGCTAAAGCTGAAACTCCAGGACTTTGGCCACCTCATGCGAAGAGTTGACTCATTGGAAAAGATTCTGATGCTGGGAGGGATTGGGGGCAAGAGGAGAAGGGGACGACAGAGGATGAGATGGCTGGATGGCATCACTGACTCGATGGACGTGAGTCTGAGTGAACTCCGGGAGTTGGTGATGGACAGGGAAGCCTGGCATGCTGTGATTCATGGGGTCCTGAAGAGTCAGACACAACTGAGTGACTGAACTAAACTGCAGGTCTCATGCTAGAATGCATTGAGAAAAATTTAGCACTTTTGATTTATTTATTTTTTAACTGAAGGCTAACTGCTTTACAGAAGCATGCTGGTTTCTGCCGAACGTCACCGTGAATCAGCCACAGGTACACTGTGTCCCCTCCCTCCTGACCCCCCTCCCCTCCCCTTAGCACTCCTTTCTTTCTTCCTTGTCCTGTTGCTTTGTACTCACATCTGAGGGGACAGCAGGTGGTTGGCCTGGTTTTCAGGTCTCGCCCACCTCGGCTGGAGGAGAGCAGAGCTCTGAATGACAGCCCCCCACAGCTGCATCCAGTGGAGTGGAGGCGATTTCCTAAAAGACATCAGAGATCCGTTCCTCCGTGGTGAGATGCGAAGTGTTTAACAGCTGGTATTGCAGGGACATGAGGAAGCATGGCAGCCCACTCCCGTGGTCTTGTGTGGACTCCCATGGACAGAGGAGCCTGGCGGGCCACAGTCCACGGGGTCGCAAAGAGTCGGACACGACTGAGCGACTCAGCACAGCACAGCACACTGCAGGGACGTCCATCAGCGAGAGGGTCCATCAGCCCTTGGCCAGGAGGCAGGGTGCTGAAGGCTCTCTGCAGTGCTCTTGCAAGACCAGGGCAAATACTCGGAGTCCCAGGGGTGGGATATCAGCACAGAGGGTGGGGTGCAGGGTGGGGGACACGAGGCCAGGAGCCATGGCTATTGTTTACAGCGTGTTATCTATATTATCAGCTTGTACTTGCTACTGGCTGAGTATGATCCTTCTGTAACCAAAATAAGGGGGAATGGATGGGCTGGGGAAAAAAACCATTACAGAGGGGCTGGAGTAGAACTGCCGGGAGTGAATGGCTTGTGAGTATAGGAGGAGATGCAAGGTGGTCGTTTTGGTTTTCACCATGACTCGGCGATGGGAGGATGCTCCTGGAATCTGGTGCTGGAGTTAGGAGTAATAAATGTTCTGCAATCTCTGGGGCAGTCAAGCTGACCTATCCAAAATGTCAAAGCTCCTCTATTGAGAAACACTTCAGGACTCACCCATAGGGGCTGCTGATGAGAGGAGCCCCGAGTGCGCTGGACAGGAGGGAGACAGTGTGAGTTTGAGTGAGACAGTCACCACTTGTCATTTAGGGAATTGGGTTCATAAACGTGCCTGTCATTTAATCTGCATGACTACTGCCTGAGAGATAATTAATGACTCCCTTCTTATACACAAGGAGTTAGGCTCATAGAGGCAAAATAACTTCACCAAAGTGAAACAAGCAAGGGGCAGAGTCTCTTCAATTTAGGTCTGAGTTCAGAGTCTCCCTGCAGGGAGGGTTTCAGGGGACAGGGGAGAAAGGGGTAACAGGGTGTGCGTGGAGTCGTTTCAGAGAAGTCACAGTCACGACACCAGCCCAGGATGAGATTCTAAGAAGAGTTTAGAATCAATGACTGTGGAAGCTGGAATTTTTGGATGTCTTTGAAAAGGTCTCAGCTATTCACGTGTTCTTTCAGAGGCATTTTTGTCTTCTTTAGACTGAGAGAGGAGACACTAGTGGGGTCTTCTGGGCTTATTTCTCTGATTGAGTTTTCAGTATTCTTCCAGGTTCCGAGAAAAGACCTTAAGATAAATGTTGAATAAGCGCTCCCTTGAAAGGGCTGGAAACTCACACACGGCCGCAATTAAGTGGAAAACGGATTAAAACCAGCCGTTCTGATTCAAGAGTAATTGAAATTTATGTAGTTACATTGAAGGTGAAATAAATGCAAATCAAAAGGTTAAAAGATGAAAGAAAGACGAGTTAAAATTTTTTAAAATAACCTAATACATCATTACAAAACAAAGTACCTTATATAAGATTTTTATGAAACTATTCTGCTCCTCTGCATGGATTTTTGCACATATATTTTGCCTTTTAAAATCATCAGAGAATTCCTCATTTCCTATAATTTTGGAATTATCTATAATTCCATCATAAGCACCTTTCCTCCCCCTTTGCCTCAGACTTTATGCCAACACCCCACTACCTCCCCCAAGGGAATTACAGGTAAAGGGAAACTCACACCAACGACCTATATCTTGGTAAGAATGAAGGACCCAGAGCAGTCCTTCAGAGTGAAAAAGGGGGACGGGTATGGAAGCTGCAGGCACTGCTCAGGGCAGGGCGGGGAGAGACGATGTTCTGACTCAGGTGGATTAGGTGCGGGATTGCCGCAGTTCCGGGTCCCGTGCGTCCGTCCGTCTGTCTTTCCAGCCCCGCTCTGTCGCGACCCCCGGCGCAGGCAGCAGGTGGCGCCCGCACCCCCGCCGCGGAGCGGACGGGACCTAGGGTTCAGACCAGACCCGGTTTCGATAAAAACGTGCGCTGGGATCCGGGTTTAGCCAAGGAGCCAAGCGGCGCGGCGGCCGGGCCCCGCCGGGTTTGCAGAAGGACCGACAGACGCAGGGCGGCCGTGCGGGCTGGGGCCCCTTTGCGCTCCAACCGCAGGGCCGGCGGGGGGCGGGGGGTGGGCGCCGAGGGGGTGCAGATACGGCAGACTCGGGGGGCGGGGGGCCCGAGGGGGTGCGGATACGGCAGACTCGGGGGGCAGGGGGAGGCGCCGAGGGGGTGCGGATACGGCAGACTCGGGGGGCGGGGGGAGGCGCCGAGGGGGTGCGGATACAGCAGACTCGGGGGTGGGGGGGGGCGCCGAGGGGGTGCGGATACGGCAGACTCGGGGGGCGGGGGGAGGCGCCGAGGGGGTGCGGATACGGCAGACTCGGGGGGCGGGGGGAGGCGCCGAGGGGGTGCGGATACGGCAGACTCGGGAGCGGGGGGAGGCGCCGAGGGGGTGCGGATACGGCAGACTAGCGGGGCGCGCGGCGGGGGGCGGGAGAGGGCTGGGAAACCCGCAGGCCCTCCTGGAAGTGAGGTGCGTGGTCGCAGCCCCTTCCCTGTCTCGGGGGCGGGCTCCGGGCATTTCACAGCACCGGCCCCTTGCTGCCTTGGCCGTCACCTGCCTTTCCAGTTTTCCTAGGCGAGAGCGTGCTTTTCTCACCGAAGGGGCGTCTTGATGGATTCCCGGTGTGTAACCCCCTCCCGACATGTGCGCGCACCAGCCGCGGGAGGGGCGTGAGGCTCTTGGTTCGGTTAAAGAATGGGTGATGCTGACGCCTTTCCCGGGGACCCGGCCACGGCCCGGGGTTGGGGTGCGGAGGTGGCCCGGAGACCCGGCGCCTCCAGTGCTTCACGGCCGGGCAGGGCCTCGGGGCGGCCCGGACCAGAACCGCCTCTAACCCTAACCCTAACCCTAACCAGAACCGGGGCTCGACCCCGGCCTCGGCGCAGACTTCCTCACTCGGGATCTCGGTCAGGGGGCCTGCGCCCGGGGGCCCCGCCGACGCCCGTCCCTTCAAACGCACCGAAGCGCCTGGGAGCGCTCCCGGGCGGCGCGCCTGCTCACGTCCGCGCGTCGCTGCCCTAGTTCCTGGAGAGGGAGACGGGGTCCCCTCTTTTGTTTTTTGGGGCCGTGCCGCAGAGCGCGCGCGATCTCAGTTCCCGGGCCAGGGCTGGAACCCGCGTCCCTGGCAGGAGAAGCCTGGAGTCTTAGCACCGGGCGGCCGAGCGGTCCCGGCCGAGGGTCCCCCGGGCGCCCGGACCGGGCTTCTGGGGGCTGAGAAGGCCTGCACGCGGCACCTGCTCACGGACACTGACCTGGCGAGGCCGCCCGCCGGCCTTGGTGCGCGGGGACGGCCCGAGCGGCTCTTCCCTGGCCCCACACTCGCGGCCGCGGCGCTGGGCGGCCCCCGGGCGTGTCCAGGGCGGCAGGAGGAGGGGGGAGTCGTTGGGGACTGGGGGCGCTGCCCGGGGGCCCAGCCTGCCTCCCCCCGCCCCCGTCGCCGCCTCCCGCTTCATAAGCGGCCGCCAGCGCGCCTCCCTCCGCTCTTATCTGATCCCGGGCGCCCCGCAGGAGGGAGCGCCGGAGAGGAGGCGGCTCCGGGCGGGCGAGCGGGGGTGGAGCGGGGGCAGGCCAACTAAAGGGGCGCCGGGCGGGCAGCGCGCGGGAGAACGGACTCGCGGCGGAACTGGGACGGGCCCCGGGCACCGAGAGCCACGCGGCCTGGGCTGGAGTCTCGCGGGCGCAGGTCAGTGCCAACCTCTGCTTCCCTCTCTCGTCGGCCTTGAGAGTCTGTTCCTGAGGAAGGGAAAGCCCAGGCGGCGAGTCCCCTGCCGACGCGGGGCGCCTCCAGGGACCTGCTCTTCGCGCGCCCGCGTGCCCGCGGCGCTGAGGGACTGGAGGCGCGCCCGCCGCGTCCCGCCCGCTCGCCGGGCAGCGAGGTCTGAGCGCTGCTCGGCGTACGCCGGTGCTGCTCTCTCGAGCCTTCGCCCCGGGGCTGGCGGGCGGCGAGCGATCTGCGGGAAGGAGCGGGTTTGGCTTCCAGACGGTAGATGCCAGCATTTTCAAGCAGAAAGGGCCCCCTAAAGGCTACCGTTATGGTGAGAAAGGGGCTTAGGGATTGCTTTGGAGGACTGTGTGTGTTACAAACAAAAAGCATGGCTCAGCAGGTAGAAAATCCGCCTGCAACGCAGGAGACACGGGCTCGATCCCTGGGCCGGGAAGATCCCTTGGAGAAGGGAATGGCAACCCACTCCAGTATTCTTGCCTGGGAAACCCCATGGACGGAGGAGCCTGGCGGGGCTACAGTCCATGGGGTCGCAGAGTCGGACACGACTGACGGCTAAGCACTCAGCACTCAAGGGTCAGTTGGGAGAACCGTCGATGGAGATCACGGGCTGCAAAACTCACCCAGACACCGGCGGGTGATGAGCTCTGGGCACCAGCTGCTAGTCGAAAAGAGGAGCGAGCCCGCAGCGCCGCAGGGTGTGGGCAGCAGCGGCGGCTCGTCCACGTCTCTGCGTCCGGAAACGCGGCTGCTTCGCGCGCTTTGCTTCGGTGTCCGGACCCAGGAGGTCGCGGCTTTAAGATGCACCGCCAGGCTGCGGCGCTGGAGGGCCTTCTCTTCCCGGGCTTCCCAACCCCTCGCCCCCTTTCACCCCTCGGAGCTGCTCGCTGCCTCAGGCCCTCTAATGCGCGCGGCTGGGGGGGAGGCGAACCTCCGCGCCAGCTGGGATTTAGCTGGCCCCGCGCACCGGAGAAGGCAATGGCACCCCACTCCAATACTCTTGCCTGGAAAATCCCATGGACGGAGGAGCCTGGTAGGCTGCAGTCCATGGGGTCGCTAAGAGTCGGACACGACTGAGCGACTTCACTTTCACTTTTCACTTTCCTGCATTGGAGAAGGAAATGGCAACCCACTCCAGTGTTCTTGCCTGGAGAACCCCAGGGACGGGGGAGCCTGGTGGGCTGCCGTCTATGGGGTCACACAGAGTGGGACACGACTGAAGTGACTTAGTAGCAGCAGCGCACCGGCAGCTAAGGATCCCGCCTGCGTTGCGGGAGACCCTGGTTCCATTCCTGGGTGGGGAAGATGCCCTGGAGAAGGGAATAGGCTACCCGCTCCAGTATTCTTGGGCTTCCCCGGTGGCTCAGCTGGTAAAGAATCTGCCCGAAATGCGGGAGACGTGGGTTCGATCCCTGGGTCGGGAAGACGCCCTGGCGGAGGGAACTGCTACCCACTCCAGTATTCCTGCCTGGAGAATCCCATCGACAGAGGAGCTGGCGGGCTACAGTCCACGGGGTCTCACAGGGTCCGACATGACTGAGCGACTAAGCACAGCACAGACAAGACAGGGTTAGTGCCCCGCGGGAGGAGCGGCGTTGTGCCCTGGGGTGACTTCGGTCCTAACAAGGGTCTGAGCGCTGCCTGCCATAATTGCAGCCACGGACACCCTCATCTAGGAGCTGGGGGCTTGCGTCCTGTTCGGGGAGCTCCCGGTGGCGCGGAGCTCGGGGACCCGGAGTCGCCCGCTCTGCTGAGACTCTGTCCCCAGGGCGGGTGTTCACGGGAGGCTGGCGTGCCACTCTCGGGAACCTGGACCCCAACCCTCCGCTGACCCCGGGACGCCGTGTGCAGCCGCACTCAGAGCCTCTTTCCCTCTGCGAATTTTGGATTCACTTCTGGAAATTTTGGAGTGTCAGCTGCCTGCAGCAGCAAAAGGGGGTGGTGGAGGGCAAAACCCTAAAAATATGCGGATGTTTGGTGGCCCTGTGGGGAGCAGAATTGGGAAAGAGTTTCCCTGAAACTCTCCCCCTAAAGACTCCAGAGCTCCTCAGCTACAGAGAGTTAGGGGCCTTCCTGGCTGTCGGGTGTGGTAAGGAGGCCCTAGCACCCAGCACAGAGGCGAAGCTGGATGCAGGGAGGGGAGCGATGCTGTGTTTCTGACAAGGGGGTCCGCTCTGCCCGCAGCCATCACTGGGAAGTGTGGTCTGAGAGAGGGAGTCAGTGAATGCGTGGATAACACTTGCACTTTGGGTTGCTTCAAAAGAGCAACTTGCAAGGATTTCCTTTGAACCTGGTCCCAAGGGTGTGGTTACTGTAAGACAGACTTCAGGGAAGCATTTTTTAAAAAAGCAACTTTATCTAGTTATAATTCATATACCACACATGTGTGCAATTCAGTGGTTTTTCGTGTATTCATGGAGTTGTGCCACTGTCCCCACAACCAATTTTAGAGCATTGTATCACCCAAAAAAAAAAAAAAAAATCTGTACCTATCAGCAGTATAATTCTCATTTTCCCCCAACCAAGCCATAACCGCCCCCCACCCCCCACACCCTTGGCAACTGCTCCTCGACTTTCTGCTGACGTTTCATATAAGCGGAAGCAGGCAATGTGTGTGGGCCTGCGTGACTGGCGTCTTTCACCTCCTGAGGTGTTTTCCAGGCTTATCCATTATGCACAGGACGCTCTATCCTAAGCACTGGGTGTCTCTCCCTCTGCCTGAGGGCCCTGAGCCAGGTGAGACCTGGACCTCCACTGCATCCCTGACCTCCTGGGGGTCCCTTTGAAAGGACAGAAGCCTCCCTGGTGGGGCCTCTCAGTGACACCCTGGGAAGGACTCCGTGGAGCCCGTCAGAATTCCTGGAGCAGTTTTGGGCAGGTCCCAAACTTTGGATGGATGGGAGGAGTCCTTTGGCGTGGATCCTGCTGCTAACGGTCCAGCTGTGGATTTCAGAGAGCTCCTGGGGCCTCCTTCCACGCAAATCTTGGGTTTGGGAGTCCACCAACGCTGGCTTTAAAGGATGGAGTGAGCAAATGGGTATGATAGGAAGGGCGCTGGAGCCAGCTTCAGCCCAGCAAAAGTCTCCTTGGGGTACACGCCCTTTGACTCTTAAATCCTTCCTCGAGTCACTTAGTAAAACACAGAGAGCTTTTGCCTGTTTTAAGCTGGGAGTCTGCAGTTCGTGACTCTATGAGCCACATATTTGCTGTCATTTTAATCCAAGCTCAACCAAATGACTGCTGTTTGCCCAGCCTGTGGAGTGTAGCCCAAGGTTCCTTTCAGGGATGAGGGCCTTCCTGTGTGCCTCAGGCTGAGGTGATGGTGTTTGAGCACCTCTGAGCTAACATTATCCGGGATTATGAGATGTGTAGACAGCAAACGGTAAAGGGCCGGGGGAGGGGCGGGGGGCTGGGGGGAGGTGAGAGGAGGAAAACCGAGGCCAGGCCAGTAATCGGCGTCCTCTTGAGCAGCTTTGCTCCGCTGGCGATGGCTGTCAGGGAGGTCTCCGCTTGCGTCTCCTCTCCTGTAACTGAAAAAGCACGCAGTGCGGAGCTCTGCTACTCTTCTCTGTAGAGGGAGCCTTGTGAAGAGCGGGCCTCATCCTGGTCTCCTGGGGACGTGGGTGGGTGTGCGGTGGAGACTGGCGTGTATTTTGAGTTCCTGCCTGGGTCCCTGCCCTGTTCTCTCTCAGAAACACATGCAAGTCTCCCAGTTCCTCGTGGACGAAAATGTTGTCCTTCTTCTAAAGATAAGATCACCGAGATGTAAACTACCAGCCTGGGGTCCCAGAGCCGGCAAGTGGCAGAATCGGGATTAAAGTAATGTCTGCGTGAGACGTGGGCACTGCCCGTTGCGGGGCGGGGGCGGCGGGGCCGACAGGGGGCGTGGCCTCCGGGCCCTGTCCCCCCGCGGCGTCTCTGGGCTTCACGGGGTTCTCCTCCAGGAAGCAGGGGGACGGGCCCCTGCAGTGTCGCTTCCAGGCCTGGACTGACCCCGTGCAGACTGCACGGCAGCGCTGGGTTCTCTGCTCTGCTGCTTCCTTCTTCTCTTCACCTTTTCCCCCTTCTTTCTGCTTTCCCTCTTCTCTCTCTCTGCTCTCTGTTTTTTGGGGGGATTCTGACGAGGAAGGCTACAGGAATTTCTGACAACTTTTTAAGTCAGAGCTTAAGAGTCTAGACTTTGCATTTCTTCACGGTAAATTTTTTATTTAATTTTCACCTTATACTTCAAGGTCATTTTTTGAAATCAGTGCTCTTGATGAATTTTTCTGCCAGTGGGCCTTTGTGGGAACTCAAGGCAAGGGTCCCTGACTTCTAATTTTAGGGAGCTGTGTTTGGTTCTCCCTCCCCGCCACACACACAGAGGTAAGCTGAGCTATGAAAACTGATTAGAGAGAGGCTAGGCTTTGCTGAGCTTTTCCAAGTGTCACAACTTGTGTCTGTAGCTAGGAGTACTTCTGGGGTGGCGGGTAGGGGGAGCACACCCAACACCAACCCCCCCCCCCCCCCCCCCCCCCCACCCCCCCCCCCACCCCCCACCCACCCCACCCCCCCCCCCACCCCCACCCTTCCCCCCCCCACCACCCCCCCCCCCCCCCCCCCACCCCCCACCTGCCCCCCCCCCCCCCATTTGGCCCCTCTGGTGGCCACCCCCCCCCCACCCCCCCCCCCCCCCACCCCCCCCCCCCCCCCCCCACCCCCCCCCCCCCACCCCCACCCCCCCCACCCCCCCCCCCCCACCCCCCCCCCCCCACCCCACCCCCCCCCCACCCCACCCCCCCCCCCCCCCCCCCCCCCCCCCCCCCCCCCCCCCCCCCCACCCCCACCCCCCCCCCCCCACCCCCACCCACACCCCCCCCACCCCCCCCCCCCCCCCCCCCCCCCACACACCCCCCCCCCCCACCCCCCCCCCACCCCCACCCCCCCCCCCCCACCCCCCCCCACCCCCCCCCCCCCCCCCCCCCCCCCCCACCCCCCCCCCCACCCCCCCCACCCACACCCCCCCACCCCACCCCCCCCCCCCCCCCCCACCACCACCCCACCCCACACACCCACACCCACACCCCCACACCCCCCCCCCCCCCACACACACACCCACCACACCCACACACACACACCCCCCCACCCACCCCCCACACCCCCCCACCCCCACCCCCCCCCCACCCACACCCCCCACCCCCCACCCACCACCCACCCCACACCCCACCCACCACACCACCCACCCACACCCCACACCCCCACACCACACCCACACCCACCCACACACCCACACCCACACACCCACACACCCATACCCACCACATACACACCCACCCCCACCCACCCCCACACCACACCCCCCCACCACCCCCCCCACCCCACCCCACCCACCCCACCCCCCCCCACCCCACCCACCCCACACCCCCACCACCCACACCACCCACACCCCACACCCCACCCCCCCACACACCCCACACCCCCACACACACCACACACCCCCCACACCCCCACCCCACACCCACCCCCCACCCCCCACCCCACCCCCACCCCCCCCCCCACCCCCCCACCCCCACCCCACCCCCCCACCCACCCCCCACCCCCCCCCACCCCCCACACCCCCACCCCCCCCCCCCCCACCCCCACACCCCCACCCCCCACCCACACCCACCCCCACCCCACCCCCCCCACCCACCCCACCCCCACCCCCCACACACACACCACACACACCACCCCACCCACACACCCACACCCACCCCACCCATCCACACACCACCACACCCACCCACACACACGCCTCTGCCTTTCCAGCGTTCCTCAGCCTCGGCCAGCTGCAGGGCGTGCGGTGTGCTGGCTGTGTGCGCCTCAGCCCTGGCCACTCAGTCACTGATCACGCAATCAATATCTATCGATGGGCTGTAATGTGCTCTGAACGTTGTGGAGTATGGGTTGAACTGCCCACCTACATGTCTTCCAGTACCCAAGACTCAGAAAGTAGAGTTACTGGGGCCGTGAAGTTAGCTGGAGAGTCACAATGGGATAAGAAGCAGAGGCGATCTGTTGGAGACTGATCACCCTTCCTGAAGATTTTTCACTTTTATTAATATTTTAAATAAACAAATTTTAGCCTTGTTAATTTCCACTAATATTTGTTTCAGGTATCTTTGGTTTTTATGCTTACCTTTATTAATCCTTTCCTTCAACTTAATTAGGGTTTTATTTGCTCTTCTTTTTCTGTCTCTAAGTGAAAAATTAGATCATTGATTTTTAAATCTTTCTTCTTTCTTATGTGAATATTTATCTCTAATTCTTAGGTTGCATTCCACAGATTTTCAGGTGGAAAATCTTATTTTTATTCCCTTTCAACTATTTTTAAAATTTAAAATTTCCATTGTGATTTCTCATTTGACCCATGGATTAATTAGAAGCATGTTGCTTAATTTCCATTTTGAGTTTGTAAAGATATATTATTAATTTCTAATTTAATTCTGTTGTCAGAAAACAAACTGCAAACTTTGAGGCTTTTGAAGTTTATGAGCTCTCATTTTAGGGCCTACTCATTTTACAATGCCTACTTTGTAATAAAAAATTTTTTTAAAGATGTATCCTGTAGTTATTGGATGCAGTGTTCAATAAATATCAGTTAATAGCTGACAGAGTGGAATTATTATATTAAGTGTATATTCATGTATGATTGCTAAGTTTACTGACTAGTGAAGGTGACAGTCGCTCAGTCGTGTCCGACTCTCTGCAACCCCACGGACTACACAGCCCATGGAATTCTACAGGCCAGAACGCTGGGATGGGGAGCCTTTCCCTTCTCCAGGGGATCTTCCAGACCCAGGAATTGAACTGGGGTCTGCTGCACTGCAGGCGGATTCTTTACCAACTGACCTATCAGTTCAGTTCAGTTCAATCTCTCAGTCGTGTCTGACTCTTTGTGACCCCATGGACTGCAGCATGCCAGGCCTCCCTGTCCATCACCGACTCCCGGAGTTTACTCAAACTCGTGTCGTCATCGAGTCGGTGAAGCCATCCCGCCATCTCATCCTCTGTCGTCCCCTTCTCCTCCGGCCCTCAGTCTTTCCCAGCATCAGCGTCTTTTCCAATCACTGAGCTCTCAGGGAGCCCTAATGGACCCTTTACTCTGAATTGTCCAGAACTCGAGGGCGTGGTGGTGGTTTTTGTTTGAGTGTCGTTCACCCTACTTGTGGCTCACTCTTTTCTGAGGCACCCTTTCTCGATTTTAGTCCCTGGCATTCCTGAACTCTTCTGCCCTTTGACACTTTATGCTAATAAGACTGTGGCTTTCCACTTGATTTCTAATCTCAATGCCTGCACAGTGGGGAGTTTGCTCAGAGGAAGAAAGACAGTCACCAAGCTAACAGTAACACAACTAGGGCTTTATTTCTAACTTAGAACTCTTTTCTCCTATGTCGTAAGGCTAACAGAAAAGAGTGATAAACACTGATTTCCTCCAGGATCTGTTTCTAAGTAGACTTCTTAACCAATCCTGAAAAGCCTTTTGGTTATTCTAGACGTGAGGAGGTGCTCTCTAGTGGTACTTTCACTGGAGAGAAGAAATTAGGAAAACTAGCCACGTCAGCACCCTGGGCTGTAACATCAGCCCTGTTCTTAGTCTTTGCTTTCTTATCTGCAAATCTGTAGACCCCGATCATCAGCTGGCTGTAAAGTTCTCCTATGAGATGCATCTGTTGTTATTCAGTGGCTAAGTCGTGGCCAACTCTGCCACCCTGCGAACACAGCGGGCCCGGCTCCTCTGTCCTCTGCTACTCCTGGAGTGTGCTATCTCCCAGAAGTTAAAATGGATATTAGAGTAATAATGTAGAACCCAGAAAAGGGCTTCCCAGGTGGCTCGGTGGTAAAGAATCCACCTGCCAATGCAGGACACAGGGGTTCGATCCCTGGGTCAGGAAATCCCCTGGAGAAGGAAATGGCAGCCCACTCCAGTGTTCTTGCCTGGAGAATCCCATGGACAGAGGAGCCTGGCAGGCTGCAGTCCATGGGGTCATAAAGAGTTGGACATGGGTTAGTGACTAAACCACAGAGTCCAGAAAGAGTTCGAACATAAAGGTCATTTTGTTCAGTTCCCCTGCCACAAACCCAGGAATCCCTCTACAACATCTCTCACAGGTGTGACGCAGCCAGCTTCTTTCTCAGACCTGCGAGTAAGAGGGACAAGCGTGTCCTGAGTGCTGGAGAATGTTTCGGTCCAAATCCACGTCTGGGTGGCTCCCTCTGTTGATTCTGGTGCTATTTGCAGAAGCTGCACAAAATAATCTTGGTTTATCTTCCACGTGAAAGCCCTTCAAATATTTGAAGACATCTATTATGTGCTTCTGAGTCTTATTTTTCCTAGGCTTAATTCATGCTTAATCATTCCCATGTCTTTCAAATGTTCTTTGCATGGGCTTGTCAACCAGAACCGCTAAGTCTATGAATTATTCTTAAGTCAAATATTCCAAGTCTTCTTATGGTTGATGATTTTGAACCTGTACAGAGCTGTCATCTGGACAAGGATAAAAAATGGATAGGAATGTTCTTAGAAAAGTTTAAAGTAGTTCAGCCATGCGGATAATGGTGCCTGTGTCCTTATCTGGATCTTCTGTCTTTGTCTAAACCTTTATACCAAGTTCGTCCCACAGCCTTCATGAGATGGGGGAGATAAAGACTTGTTGAGTCTCTTCGTCCTTTAGGATCTACCCAAGCAGTAAATTCATTGATGATTTAACTGCCTTTGCCTTACATTCTTTCAACTTGTTGCTAGCATGCTGCTGGTTAGAACTTTTTGAGAGCCACCTGTGTTTCTAAGTACATGATTTACATCATCACAATCCTATAAGGTAGATGTTTGAGTGCACATTTTACAGATAAAGAAACCAAGTCATGGAGTGGTTACACTAGTTAGTCGGGGGCCCCCAGCAAGTCATTGGTGGGTACGTCTTCCTCGCGCCCAGATTTCTACTCACAGCTCCAGTCTGTGTCACCTCTGATGTATTTCACACTTACTTCATTTAGTTTTGTAAATTTGCTTGTGGTCTTCTTTTTCAATAAAATTATAAGTGAGCTGACACAGGGATCATATAGTAGGAAATTTTGTATCTCCCTTAGAGTAGAGTGGCTTGGTGGCTCAGAGGGTAAAGAATCCTCCTGCAATGCAGGAGACCTGGGTTCCATCCCTGGGTCGGGAAGATCCCCTGGAGAAGGGAATGGCAACCCACTCCAGTGCTCTTGCCTGGAGAATGCCGTGGACAGCAGAGCCTGGTGGGCTACAGTCAGGGCTATTACAAAGAGTTGGACACGACTGAGGGACTAACACGAGCAGAGAGCTTTGGTTATGGTAGGACTCTTGGTAGTGACTGCTGGAGTGAAAATCCTGAAACTACAAACAACAGTCTCTCGCAGGGCCGGGTATCCCAGATGGCTGGCAACCAGTTTATGGTTTTCTTGGATGTCAGCACTGACTGAGTAGAACATTATCCAGCTTTGCATGTATGTGTGTGTTAAGTCTTTGTGTGTGTGTGCATGTGTGTTTATATGAGTAGTTTACACAAACTTTAGGATAAATATTTTAAGGGATTTTGATAAAACTGGCTTGCATAAGGCCTCTGCTCCTTCTTAAACTTAATTGTATAAATGAGATTGGATAAAACAAACATATGAAGTAGAGGACAGGTCAGTTAGTCCTAATGGGGATAGTTTTAAGTTACTGATTGCATAATCGAGTAACAGTGTTTTGAGAAAACTTGTGCTAAACATTATCAACTTTCCCCAAATTGAGTTTATACCTTCTGTAGTAATACAGCTAAATGGCCATTTCTAACATGATGTTGTTAAGCCAAAAAAAATAAAATAAATAAATAAAGGCAGCGTTATTTGTTTTGTGCAAGGTTTTAGGCAATGTTTCAGCAAATTAGGCTTTGACATTTTAAAAATATCTCATGGCAGTTTAGCAGAAACTGGAATTTTTTTCTCGCCCCTATTTTACTGTCCAAATGAAAGACTTGGCATAAAACCTTGGGAAAACGAAAATTCCACTTCTCCCAATATGGTATTACTTAATCTCATTTAAAATAAACAATAAGAAAGGAAGAATTTAAAGAAAAGCTATGGCTACAATTTTTTTTCTGTGTAAATAATATGTAAGGAAGGACTGGTACTGAAGCTGAAACTCTAACACTTTGGCCACCTGATGAGCTGACTCATTGGAAAAGACCCTGATGTTGGGGAAGATTGAGGGCAAGAGGAGAAGGGGACGACAGAGGATGAGATGGCTGGATGGTGTCACTGACTCAATGAATGTGAATTTGAGCAAACTCTGGGAGATGGTGAAGGACAGGGGAGCCTGGCGTGCTGCAGTCCACGGGGTCGCAGAGAGTCGCACGTGAATTAGTGGCTGAACAACAGCAATAACAAGCAGTTTTCAGAAAGCAGTTGCCAAGACAAGGGCAGCAGCCATTCACTGGTCTGTTACTTGTTCACTGGTTTGTTATTTGTTTATAGTGTGTGCCACGCAGATCGGCTTCTCACGTGGCATGGTAGGCGCTGCCTCGCATGCCGGGCCCGCACTGGACTGCCGTGCTTCGGTGAGCAGTACTTTGCACTGCAGCTTGGAAAAGGGCCTCCTGTCCTGTGTTAGCGCAGCACTGTGGGATGCCTGAGAAAACCCCCGCTTGGTGCTTACCTCTCGCTTTGCCATGCTCTCGTTGAGCCTTGTGGTTGTAATATTTGGGGAACAAAATCTTAGAATATTTGTTTTGGGTTGAGAGTGATTCCACTGTGCAGTTCTCCTTTGAGGGGCATGGTCTTGGTCCTGATGGAGCTGATGCCTGCTCCTATATCTGTTCAGACCCCCCATAATCAGGCCTTCTGTCTACAGAAAAGTCATAGCCCTCTGGAGTGTGCGCGTGCCAAGTCGCTTCAGTTGTGTCCAACTCTGTGACCCCGGGGACTGTAGCCCGCCAGGCTCCTCTGTCCATGGGGTCTCCAGGCAACAATACGGGGGTGGGTCGCCACGCCCTCCTCCAGGGGATCTTCCCAACCCAGGGACCAACCTGGGTCTGCTGCACTGCAGGCAGACTCTTTACCTCTAGCGCTGCCTGGGTAGTCCCACGACCCCTGGGATGACCCACCCAATCTTGTTCTACCTGCCTTGGTAGGGTTAGAGGTCTCCATGACTCGGGGCCTTTCTCCCTGTATTGAGTTTGAATTCTCCGTTTGTCCCATTTCTTCTGTGCTCTGACAAATAGTTGGTTCACTAATCTGTAACAAATTAATAATAAACTCATCCAGGCTAAAAAGCCATATATATTATATATAAAATTGCGACTCATTATGTTGCCCATTCCATTAGGAATTTTAAGGGGCTTCCTGTATGTGAATGTCTTAATTTAAAATATTCTTTAGTAATTAGCATTTTGGAAGCCTGGTAGGCTGTTTGGGGGAGATATTTTTTGGACCTCTAAATATAAATGAGTACATTCTTTAATTTTTTTTATTATAGGACCCTAACGTGATTATTTATGTGATTATTAAAGCACGTGTATCTTCCTTTAGTTGCAACATGAAAGAGTTGCATGCTAGACTGTCACTGGATATTATAAAAAGTAGTTGCCAAGAAAAATTTTTTATGAATGATTACTTGAAGGAATATAATTATTTCTCTGGATATACTGTGTTACTCTGGAATAAAACCAGATTAAGTTTAAGTGCATGAATCATCTTAAATCATATTGTTTTGAAGGTTCATAGAGTTATCTTTTGCTACATTCACTGAAATAACTCTTGTGTTAAAAAGGCAATTAAAGCTTGTATGTGGCTGCCCAAGCATATCCAGAGAAAAATTAATGGCCTCAAATAAAGAATATTGCATTAAGGACTAAATAAACAAAAAGAACAACAACAACAACAAAAATAAGAGCAGAAAAGCAAAGATAAGTACAGAGCTAATATTGCAAGTTAAAAAAAAACTATCCTCAAAAAATTGTAATCTGGACAAATATTTAGCTTGTCCATTTTGGAGAGAAAAGAGAAAGGTAGGAAAACATCAGTTTGATGCTAAGAGTGGAGCCTTCCCAAGTGGCTCAGCTGTAAAGGATCCGCTTGCAGTGCAGGAAATGTGCTTCAATCCCTGGGTTTGGAAGATCCCTTGGAGAAGGAATTGGCAACCCATTCTAGTATTCTTGCCTAGGAAATCCCATATTCAGAGGAGTTGGTGGGCTACAGTCCGAAGGATCATAAAGAGTCGGACACGACTTAGCCAGTAAACAATAGCAACAGTAAATGGAGCTATAACCAGAAAATATGTTGTCTATTGAGAGATCACACAACTCTGTGCTAATAAATGTGAAAATCAAAATGAAAAGATTAGGGGCGGGATGGGGAGGGAGGTGGGAGGGAGGTTTCAGAGGGAGGGGACATATGTATACTTGTGGCTGATTTGTGTTGATGTTGGCAGAAACCAACACAATGCTGTAAAGCAATTATCCTTCAATTAAAAAATAAATTTAAAATTAAAAAAAATTAGAAGAATAACTTCATGGGAAAATATCCAGACTAGAAAACCAAGAAGTAAATAAGCTAAGTAGATTTATAAATAAGACAAAAGTTGTGTAGGAAATAGCTTCCAAAAGGAATAGGCTCATATGATTTTTCTCTCTCAAATTATTCTTTGGCTTTTAGAGAGTATGTCATTCTCATGGTACTTAAGCTATTGCAAAACAATGAAAATATAGAAAACTTTCTAACATTTTTAAAAATGAAGCTAGAATGATCTTGACACCAGACCTTTTAAGAAATGAATACTCTCAGTCAATTTTAGTTATTAACATAGATCTAGAAGAAAACAGTTATACAAAATTGACATGATATAAAAGCAATAACACGCAGATACAAGAAAGATAAGTTAGCTTGGGACGAGGGTTCCCTGAGGGCTCTTTAGACCCTAAAAAGTGTCTGATTAGCAGATGGTAAAGGGACTCTTGGGTAATCCAATGAGTTGCAGAGACAGTCTAGGATTGCAAAAATTCAGGCCTGGGAGCACTGTGAAGGCTTGCTCGCAGACCCAAGATGGACAGAATCTTGGAGGCCCTCGGACACGTCACTGCCTAGGTCTTGCCTCACAGAGACCTGACTCTTCATCTCTAAAGACTTGACTGGTGTCAGTCTTACAGGAACTTTGGAAGAGCAAGCAGCAGCAAAGGGCTGCATTCCACGTGAAGTCTCAGTGCTCCAAGTCCTTCCCATGCCCTAGACCTGCCTCTGTGAGTTATGTGACCCTCCCAGGGGGACCCTGTGTGGGCAACTTACAGCACCTCCTGAGCAGAGCTGGGTTCTGCTGAGAAGCCGCCAAAGAGGTCCCAGTCATCTCCTTCCTCAGTGAGCTGCCGGGTAGAAGGACCACCGACGACTTCACTATGGGAAGGACTCAGGAAGCAGTTGCCCGCCTCAGAGGTGCTGCGCTCTAAGTGTGCAGCTGCCCCCGGCATCCGCGTCAGATCCAGAATCAGTCCGTGTTAGTGAAACAGGGGGGTGACCATGGATTCCCAATCATTCTCTTCATTTACAGCATCTTGTAAAGAATCTTCCTGTTCCTAGTTTATGTTAGAGTGAAATATGCATGCCCTAAGGATCGATTCACGTCCTGACAATACCCACACATGTTGGCTTGTTTGCCTGTCCCAGATGACTACATATGTTTTATGTCCAGCCTTCTCAAAATACCCTGTGCTCTCTGTTTCTAGGACTGCTGTTACATCCCATGCGGAAAACAAGAAATAAAATGAAGATTTTTCACTGCAAGATGCAGTACTGGGTGTTTCCAGCATTTTTTGTGATTACTTATCTTTGCACCATTGTCCAGGGTCAAGGTATGGAAAACTTAAAAGAGATTCATGGGGCCTGGGAGTCTAGCCATGTTGGTTCTGATGATCATTTTTTATCTTATTTGCCTTACTAGTGCTTCACTGGCTCAGCTGTGCTTTTAGGCAGTGTCACGTGTTGGCTTTTTCTCAGTTTTACCAGCTGTTTACGTTGTAGAAATGTGGCACAGCTTTGATGAAGTTACCGGTCACTAGTGGCTGAGCATATTAATTTTGCAGTAAATGGTTAAATAGCTCATTTTTAATATACTTCTGAAATGTCATGCAAATTTAATAACTAAAGTCAAATTTGCAAAATCAGTTCTATTAATAGGGAGCTGTAAGGCATGTGCCTATGTGTCTTGATCATGTTAAAAAGAGTGTCTACAAGATATTTCTGCCACTTCATACCTGGTCCTTATTTTTGCTCCTTTCTTTAAAACTGAATGCACAATCTAAAGGTTACTAAGGGCCTAACAGACGCTGAATAGATTCTATGCAAGAAAAAAAGAACCCTCTAGCATATCCCATGACAAATTTCCCTCAAATTTTAATTTCTCCTACTTATAGAACAAGTGTTCTCTAAATGCATTTAGTTAAAAAATGAGATAAAAGCTAAGGTCTTTTCTTGTTTGTTTGGGATTTTTGAAGATCACTTGGAAAAATAAGCCAAATAATTTTCTGCTGTTTCAGTATCTTTTGCTGAAGTCGTTTCTTTGAGATAGCTCCTAAACTGTGTTTTGAAAGGGGAAATACTCTTGCTGCCCACGTGGCTCCATTTCTATCACTCAGAGATTTCTGGTTGCAAATAAAATAAACTTTCTCTGGCTAATTTAAGCAAAAAGTATATTTACTGGTAGATAATGAAGTGGTTCATACAATAGTTAAATAATCTTTGGAATGTGTAGGAATCCGGGAACATGCTAGATATAGTTTCTAGGAACTAGTGACCATTTCTTTGAGGGCATGTTTTTGGAACGAAATGTCAGAGCTGTTTTCCATCCTTCCATGGCTGGACACAAGTTTCAGATTCTTGGGAGAGTCTGCCTGACTGCTTTGAGTCGTGTTCTCCCCCTTGGCCAAGGGAGGATGGCTGACAGATAGCCAAGGCTCCGAGCAGCAGGGAGGGCGAGCTGTTCCTTGGAAGAAAACCAAGGCGCTGTTGGAAATTCAGAAGGGAGGTGACTGTGAGTAGGGAGGAACAGAAGACCTTCACGTTAGCGTTCCTTGGTGAAAGGCAGTGTTTCCGTGAGGGACTTCCCTGGTGGTAAAAATTAGTGTTTCAAGAAATTAATGAGACTATTCCATTAGAAATAAACATAGGTTGTCCCTTGTCAAAACAGCAAGATTTCAGCTGAGTTGAGTGGACGTAAAAGAAAGGAAGGAAGGAAGGGAGGGCAGAAAATCAGTCCTTTAATGAATTGTCATATTATGAAATGAAATTTCCTAAGTACCTGGTAACAGTGAGGCTTTTTTAGAATGAAATAAACATTCCTTTTCTGCCTTTGAGCTTTGATTTCTATGAGGATGATTGTGGTGAAAATCTTTAAAGAAAAATCTTCCCTCTCAAAAAAATACAGCACAACAACAACAAAAAATACCCCTGTACTTCCAGCAACGAGCCTAACCCTGCAGTCAAGCGCTGGATGCTCCTTAGCCTCCCCTTGCAGCCCCCCTTTGGAATGAAGGTTGTATGTTCACAAATGTTGTACCTGGCCCTGTCTCACACAGAATGCCTGACGTCAGTGTATGAAAGATGGGTTTGCTGGCTTACTCTGGTTCTCAGTGTGTGCCAGAAATCAAGCTTTACATTTAATTTTTGTCTTTTTTAAGAGGAATAAATTTTAACTGTTGAGTGGAGGTTGGAAGGAGGCTTGGAGGGAGTGGATCTATGTATATATAGCTGACTCACTTTCTTGTATAGCAAAAAGTTTTTCTGTTGTACAGAAACTAGCACAGCATTGCAAACCAATTATACTCCAAGGGAAAAAAAAAGAGAGAGAGAGAGAGAGAAATAACACAGTCCCATCTACAACTGCATCAAAAAGAAAAAAATACCTTGAAATTAAAAAAAAAAAAGATTTAACTGACACAGATTGACTTTTGAGTCAAGTTCATGCAAGCATCTATATTTATTACTGGAGTTAAGTACATAAACTTATCGAAGGGGCTCCTGAGTGCTTGCAGAAAGAAAAATCACGGCTCTGGTATTAAATATACTCACGTTTTTGGCCCGTGAGATGAGAACGATGGCTTCTGCACTGCGCTCGCAGTGTTCCCGTCCATCTTTCTGCCCTTGCTTTGGCGGAAGTCCCAGTGCTGTCCGAACGTGGAAGCGGAGCTGGCTCTGAAGCTTGAAGCTGTGACCTCAGGCTGCTTTCTTTCTTTTCTTGCTTTTTTTCCCTAAAGGCAAAAACTTGAAGGAAATGTAAGCTTTGTGTCTAACCAAGATTTCCTTTCAATAACTGTGAGACTGTTTATGCATACATAGGCAATAGATGGGTTCTGTTGATAAAAGAAAATGGCAATATTGCTTTTTGCTAGTAGTTGCAATGGGACCGTCATCATATAAACCATTTGTGAATTGTTTCTGAACATTGATGGATTGGGTTTTTGCCTTTGCTTCACTTTTATTTCCTGGGGTGGTTCAATGGCAGATACTGCCATTCTGGGTTCTGGAGCGCCATCCGTGCTCTCTGGGCGTGATCTGGGGTCTGGGTGTGGTCCGTGTCACACTCATCACTTCTGGAGGTTCAGAAGGTCTGCTATTGACTAAAAAGATGTTGCAGGCTAGAAGCTCGCCTGGGTAGCACACACTACAAAGATTTCTAAGATTTAACCTAGGAATCCTGAGTGTTCGTTCTTTGCCCTCCTTGAGATGTCAGGCAAGACGCCTGGGTGCAGATAGATCAGGCGATCCTTCGGGGACTGCCCAGGCGGCAGCCTCCTCTCTGCTTGTGCTCTTCACTCGAGGCTTCCCCGGTGTGCCCGCCCCCTGCCTCCGTGAGTTCATGCCAAACCTCGCAGTAAGCTCGGCCAACCATGTCTACCAGCCCACTGGCAAGGTTTGGCTCAGAAACTGCATGTACTGTTTAACATTTTTAAATTCTTATTTTTAATTTTCTTCTGTAAATAATAAGAATCTATCTATATAAAGATTTTTCTCCCCCAGTTCCAGAGGAAGCAAACTAGTATCAGTGTCTCTGTTCATCCAAATTTAGGTTTAGCCAACCTTCTCTTGTAGCTTGGAATAGTAGTTCTTATGATAAATCCATACTTTCCCATAAGCTGGAGAAATGTAGACTCATTCATGTCAAACCGAGAATGGGGAGCCAGTGTGCTTCTTGCTCGACTAGCATATTCTTCACTGAAATGTAAAGAAAGTGGAAAGAGAACGCTGCTCTTGCGATTCTGTTCTGAGGAACTCACTGATTTCAGACGAGTGGAGAGTTGAGGAGTAAATCACACACTCTTCTAGCTCAGTGAAGGGTGACTTCTTAATATAAATCTTCTCCTGAAGAAAAAGAGCGTTTTGTTTGGGGTCAAAGATGGTCACGAGCCAGTATGTGAACCTGGATGAATGTCTTAGCGTCTTCTTGCTCCCCTTATGTATAAAATTGGACAGTAATATATTTTTGTGAGTATTAAATAAGCTTTAGAGATCATCCATTGGATGAAGTGAGGCTGGATGGGAACAAACATTTGTTGTACATATTACAACAGATAATGTCCACTGTTCTCTTTAACAATGTTGCTTATTCTGTGCCACCTTTTCTAAAAACAAGGCTTTGAATGGACAATCACTTGCTCAAGATTATTCATCTAATAAATGACAGAACTGGGAACCAAACCCCACATAATACTACATACCTATTGAAATGAGTATTTCTTTCCTTCCCTGGACTCTGTCGTAAAGTGGGAAAGAAAGACCAGGCATAGAAGTAGGTAATAAGTGCTAACTTTTCTGTCAAGTTAAATTTTCTTTTGTGACAAACTAATTTGTATATTATTCAGTAAAAGTCTTATGAAAGGATTTCTTTTGAAATTCTGGAACATTGATGTAGAGTTCCAAGAACATGTTTTGAAGTTTGAATGACTTACACAAAAAAGCAGTATAGACCTTTTTAGTGAACTATTAGAAAAGATTGATCTTATTATTATAACATGTCTGTAATAGCCTTAAATTATCATATCATAAAAATTACTGAATTAATAAAGTGGAAACCTAAAGGCATAAAACAGATCATAGTCTACCTAGATTACAAAAGTTCATGTGTTCAAAGCAGAAACGTTCATTCTTGTACCATAATAAAATTATTTGCAAGGTCGGCTTCATTAAGTTAGACTAGGATATTACATTCTAACCCTAAGTCAGAGTTGTTTGTCACAAGATCAGTTCAGTTCAGTTCAGTTGCTCAGTCGTGTCCAACTCTTTGCAACCCCATGGACCACAGCACGCCAGGCCTCCCTGTCCCTCACCAACTCCCAGAGTCTATCCAAACTCATGTCCATCAAGTCAATGATGCCATCCAGCCATCTCATCCTCTGTCGTCCCCTTCTCCTCCGGCCCTCAATCTTTCCCAGCATCAGGGTCTTTTCCAATGGTCAGCTCTTCGCATCAGGTGGCCAAAGTATTGGAGTTTCAGCTTCAACATCAGTCCTTCCAATGAACACCCAGGACTGATCTCCTATAGAATGGACTGGTTGGATCTCCTTGCAGTCCAAGGGACTGGAAAGAGTCTTCTCCACCGCTACAGTTCAAAAGCATCAATTCTTTAGTGCTCAGCTTTCTTTATAGTCCAACTCTCACATCCATACATGACCACTGGAAAAAGTACACAAGATCAGCACTACTTGGCAAATGCTTACCTCTTGAGTCAGAGACAGATGCTCTTGGGTTTGTGTTATTTTGCAAACAGATCAATTCGCTAATGGGGTTGTAGAAAGAACGTGAAGTCTTGAGTCTTGAGTATTCTGATTACATTACTTTGGCTTTTCAGTTTAACAATGAAAGCTTAAAAGCTTCAACATTTAAACAATTTTTGTTTTCCCTTTTCAGTCGCTCCACCCACAAGGTTAAGATACAATGTATTATCTCATGATAGTATCCAGATTTCATGGAAGGCTCCAAGAGGGAAATTTGGTGGATACAAACTTCTTGTGACTCCAGCTTCAGGTAAAAAAATCAACTGTGTTTTCGAGTGTTAGCAACTTTCGGCACACAGGAAACTAAGATGTATAGTGCCAAGTGTTGCTTTAATCTCATTCGAAAGACTTGTGTTTTATTTAATCTTTTGAGCTTGAGATCTTATCCTCTACTCAAGAAAATAATATTGCCTCAAATCTAAAGCCTAGCTATTGGGCTCACCATAATTTTCATACTATCAAAAATCCTCCCTACCTCTGTTTCAACGTGGATGAACACTTTTGGTCTATGGACGCTTGAAAGTTACCTCCAATGGTTGTGACCAGCTGAGTAAATTATGATTAATTATGTTGTTCTTTAGTTGCTAAGTTGTGTCCGACTCTTTTGCAACCCCATAGGTTATAGCCTGCCAGTCTCCTCTGTTCATGGAATTTTCCAGGCAAAAATACTGGAGTGGGTTGTCATTTCCTCCTCCAGGGGATCTTCTCCTGCCAGGAATCAAACCTGGGTCTCCTGAGTCTCCTGCATTGGCAGGAAGATTCTTTACCATTGAGCCACCTACAATTAATTAACTTAATAGAATATTATTCAGCAATGATGCATTAAGTTATAAACTCTAAGTAGACACGGTGGGCATAAATGATGCATTAAAGCAAGAAAAGCAAAAGTTAAACAGACTTACTGATCATGAGGATAAAATAGTTGTGTAAAACTTTTAACAATTACATTTTGGTTGTGTTTTTTCTTTCTCCTTTCATGTTTTTGATTTATAATCAACTGAAACAGTACAGGGCGTGTTGGGAATTCCCTGGTGGTTAGGACTTGACGTTCTTGTTGCCAAGGCCCAGGGGTTCAATCCCTGGTCAGGGGACTAAAATCCTGCCAGCCATGCAGTGTGGCCAAAACCCAAAACAAACAGAAATACAGAGCGTGCAGAGGAGCGCTGCTGCTGCACGGGGGTCACGGAGACTTGGTTCAAGCCCTCGTTCCTCCATTCCAGCTGCTCGTTGAGTGTCTCAGCGCCTCAGTTTCCTCCTCCAGGGGACGTGCGACAGTATTGGTGCCCGTCTCATGGGGTTGCCGCGAGGCTTGAAGCTCAGAGCGTGGTCTGGGAACGGCAGCGCCCGTTGCCTGAGAACAAATACAGAACGTGCGGCCCGCAGCCTACCCTTTGCACCGGCGCCTGAGCGTGAGGTTTCCCGCGCACATTCACGGGAAGGACTGGCCGTGCGGACTAAATGAGCCGGTAGACAAAGCACGGCGGTGCCCGGCCGATCCAAGGGCTCAGTAAGCCTTAACCGTGATTGTAGCAAGAAGCTCCGAAGTGTTCTCTCAGGTCTCCCTTCTTCCCATAAAATCCAATTTCACATAGTCCATACATACTCAGTAATAGCCTGTTTGTGTAACGTGTATGTATTTATATAAATGTAACATTTGCTCCTTCTGTTGGTGATAAAAATGGTCACAGAGAGCTGGACCCCCTTCTGTTGGAGGCCTCATCCCAACTCATTTAAAGAGGAAGACATGCTCTGTTACTTCTAAGTGGGGACATCTTACTCTGTAGTGGCTTTAAAATCTCAAAACAGACAGATGACATGTTTGGCTTCTTGCTTGGTCACTAAAAAGAAACCTTTCTTTATTAGCACATGTTAGGCACAGACTCCATAGAATGACTCTGGTTCAGAAAACGACACACACTCTCCCCATGTTGACCTGTGGAAGTGACTCAGTCATGGACAGCTTTACTGTATTCTCAAGCCTCCGTTCAGAGTTTTCATTGCAGAACACTGCCCGACTTTTAAATAACTTTGACTTCTAAAATTGCAGTTTGTTTTCTAAAATAAACCATCGTGGGAAATTTAAGAGGCTCTTGAACATTATTGTGATGCTAACGGTCAGTATAAAAGTCCCTTATTTGTCGTACCTCTGAGAATTCCCTTTGTCTTGAAAAATAATTAGTTTCCCTCCAAGTAATCAGTAGGTTAATTTTTTTTGATTAAGTGCTGGTAACACCAAACTCTTCGGTACTCCAAGCAAGTGTGACTGAAGGATCAGGCCCTTAGAAGTGATGTGGAGGACTTCCCTGGGGGTGCAGTGCGTGGGAATCTGCCTGCCAGCGCAGGGGACACCGGTTCAATCCCTGGTCCAGGAAGATCCCACATGCTGTGGAGCAGCTAAGCCTCTGCACCACGAGTGCTGAGCCCGTGTCCTGCAGCTCCTGAAGCCCGCCCGCCCACAGCCTGTGCTCCTCAGCACGATGTGTGCACGCGTGCTAAGTCACTTCAGTCGTGTCTGACTCTTTGTGACCCCATGGACTGCAGCCCACTGGGCTCCTCTGGCCATGGGCTTCTCCAGGCAAGAATACTGGCGTGGGTTGCTATGCCCTCCTCCAGGGGATCTTCCCGACCCAGGGATCAAACTCATGTCTCCCCGAGTTTCTTACGTCTCTTGTGTTGGCAGGCCGGGTTCTTTACCAGTAGTGCCCCCTGGGAAGCCCCCATAACAAGATAAGCCACAGCATCGAGAAGCCTGCTCACCACAGCTAGCTGCTGCTGCTGCTAAGTCGCTTCAGTCATGTCCAACTCTGTGCGACCCCAGAGACAGCAGCCCACCAGGCTCCCCTGTCCCTGGGATTCTCCAGGCAAGAACACTGGAGTGGGTTCCATTCCTTCTCCAATGCATGAAAGTGAAAAGTGAAAGTGAAGTCGCTCAGTCATGTCCGACTCCTAGCAACCCCATGGACTGCAGCCTACCAGGCTCCTCTGTCCATGGGATTTTCCAGGCAAGAGCACTGGAGTGGGGTGCCAGTGCTTTCTCCCACTACAGCTAGAGGAAGCTGCAAAAGCAGTGAAGACCCAGTGCAGCCAAGAATAAATAAACAAATAAAATTATCTTTTTAAAAAAGAAATGACTTGGGTGGTTTTTCAATCAACTTCAGCCTCACCCCTCGGCCATCTCTGCTGTAGCGTCTCCAAAAGCAGACCTCACTTCCTGCTTAAACACCCCGATGACAAGCAGAAACGGAGGAAGAAAGCAGATAATTTCTCGATGAAAACTGGGTTTATTTTCCGTGGCGACCCAGTGACTGTGCTGCCCTGACCCAAGCCAGGAAGACAGTCTTGACACTCCGGTATCGACTTGATCAAGCCTAAAATAAATAGAGTAAATAAAAGGAGTAATAAGTGAATCTAGACGAAGCATGTCTGTAGCTGTTTTAGCACTAGGAGATGAGCTCTGCATGTTGCTTATACCAGTCTTTCCCAAAGTGCTTTCCAGGATATTTAGCGGGATATGATAGCTGTTACATAATCAAATGGTTTAATGGTCAGATAAATTTGAAGAATGCCATTCTAAACAGAGGTAAAGCTTTTTTATTACAGGATTCTCAAAGTCTTTAAACTAGTATACCGTATGTCTCTCAGGAATTCTAGAGCACAGAGTTTTTCTAAGGCATTTTTTTCTTTTTCGTGAAACACGTAGTGAAGGATTCATCTGATGCACTTTGTCAAGGATGAGCTTTAAATGATAGGTGTTTCTGAAACCAAGTTTATCCTCTTGGAAATAAACGCATGTATAGAGGTGGGTTTGGGCAGGAGACAGGTTCAGCTCTGCCTTACAGCGGTGGGCAGCAGAGGTGACATGATGATCATTTTTCAGACTTAACATAACTAATTTTATTGTATTGAGTGCTAAGTGACTTCAGTCATGTCCGACTCCTTGTGACCCTATGGCCTGTGGCCCGCCAGGCTCCTCTGTCCACGGGATTCTCCAGGCGAGAATACTGGAGGGCGTTGCCACGCTCTCCTCCACGGGATCTTCCCACCCAGGGACTGAACCCGCGTCTCTTATGTCTCCCGAGTTAGCCGACGGGTTCTTTACCACTAGCACCACCTGTGATTAAAATACTGTAGCCTGTGTTATACTTGATTAATTCAGCAAATTTCTGGCCCTTTTGCTGCTACTGCTGGAGGAGCAGTTTTAAGTTAATTTTCCTTTTCTCAGGCAGTAACCACTGCCAGAAATAGAGAAGAATGCATGTCTGGAACTTTGCTGTCAAGTTGATACTGAATCATTAGCGTTTTCAGCAAAACTTAGAGGTCAGTCTGGTTTGATGGAGAGACCATGGGAGTTTGGGATCTTTTCCAGAAAGAAGCTAACTTTTAAGTAGCCAGACGATGAGTGGTTCCTTCAGCATTCTGAGCCAGTGATGCTCAGATTCAGGGTAATTAGATCGCTAATGCTTCAGACATGCTTTGACTCGCTTTAGAGAGGCCGTAGGGAAAGTGACAGTGTTGGAAACTGCGTTCAGCCCGTCCGTATCTTTCCGTTCATTTTCAGGTGGCCTTCTTTCCTTGCAAAGTGTATCTGACACTCAGGGCTGACTGTCTTCTGATCTCAGGCCATGGCTTTCCCTAGTGTATCAAAGCAACAGTGTGTTATGCGAAAGATGTTTGTGAATGTGTTTTCACCTACTTTAGACAACTGTTTAAGCTGTCTAATGCAAAGAGTAAAACTGAAAATGAGGATGGAAATTATACGAAAAATAAGTATTATGCATACTCACCATTATACCCGTTTTTAAATATCTTCACCTTTAAAATCTAGATTTCTGGTTAATGAAATTTCTTAATGGACACAGTTTATGTACTTCTTAGAACTGATTTATCTTTCTGTTTTATTTTAGGTGGAAAAACCAATCAACTGAATCTCCAGAACACTGCAACGAAAGCAATTATTCAAGGTCTTATGCCAGACCAGAATTACACGGTTCAGATTATTGCATACAATAAAGACAAAGAAAGCAAGCCAGCCCAAGGTCAATTCAGAAGTACGTATTTCCAGAATAGAGTGCTGCCATGGGACTCTGTTCCAGGGCTGAGTCTGTCGTAAATATTGTGCCAGGTTAACCCTGGATTGTTCAGATTTGACGAGATCTTAGGAGACCTTCAGTCTAATCTTCCGTGAGTTCCTTCTGTCTCCAATACTCACTGCTGCTTATCCTTTCAGTTTTAGTTTAAAAAATTTTTATTGGAATATAGTTGCTTTATGGTGTTGTGTTAGTTTCTGCTCTGCAGCAAAGTGAATCAGCTGTCTGCATGCATAGACCCCCTCTTTCTTGGAGTTCCTTCCCATCAGGTCACCACAGCACATGGAGTAGAGCTCCCTGTGCTACAGGGTAGGTTCTCACGAGTTATCTATTTTAAATGTGTGTGCGCAATTGCTCAGTCGTGTCCGACTCTTTGCTACCCCATGGACTGTAGCCCGTTAGGCTCCTTGGTCCATGGGATTCTCCAGGCAAGAATACTGGAGTGGGCGGCCATTTCCTGCCCCCGGGGATCTTCCTGATCCGGGGATCTTCCCGATCCAGGGATGGAATCCATATCTCGTGTGTCTCCTGCACTGGCAGGCGGGTTCTTTACCACCGGGCCACCTGGGAAGCCCATTACGTATGTTAATCCCAGTCTCCCAATTCCTCCCACCCTCCTTTCCCCACTTGGTGTCCATATGTTTGTTCTCTGTGTCTCTTCCTGCTTCGCAAATAGGTTCGTTGGTACCATTTTTCTAGATTGCACGCATATGCATTAATACATGGTATTTGTTTTATATTACTTCACTCTGTAACAGTCTCTAGGTCCGTCCACGTCTGTGCAAATGGCACAGTTTCGCTCCTTTGTGGCTGGGTAACACTCCATCCCATGTGTGTGCCACGTCTTCATCCGTTCCTCTGTTGATGGACATTTAGGTTGCTTTCGTGTCCTGGCTATTGTAAATCGTGCTGCAGTGAACAGTGAGGTGATGTATCTTTTGGAGTTACGGTTTTCAGTATGGAAGTGCCTTAAAAAATTAAAAATGGAACTACTGTATGACTTAGCAATCCCACTCCTGGGCAGATATCCAGAGAAAACCATAATTCCTTAAGTGCTGGTTTTTAAATCCTCTCCCTGACACTGTCCCTGAGCCTTATCTAGACATGTCATCTACCCAGTACATAATAGCTACTCAATAAATGCTTTTAGGACTCTGTGAAAGAAGGTGCTGTCTCTGCTGCAGGAGAGGGCTGGAAAGAGAATGGATGGGCGATGTCTTCATATCTGAGTCAGTCTCAGATACTGAGTTGGTCAAAGGAGTTGCATCCGGAGACACTCTAAGCAGAGGGGAACGCTCTGGGGCGGCCCCATCCATGATGGCCCTGTTCCCTTAGGAAACTTGTCCCGATGTTGAATTTAGAAGTTATCCGCAGAGGTCCTGATTCTTTCGCCTTTCAGGAGATGTTCATTCATTCACTAAATTTTTTTTTGTCACTTAAGTGCGTGGCCACTAAGTACCAGGCCCTATTCTAGGCACTGGGAACACGACACGTTCCTGCCCCCAGGGACCGTATAGTCTAGGGCCCAGAGATCGCAGCAGCCCCCTCTTCCTGGAGGCGTCTTGTCTGATTTGCGGGCAGAGCTTTGTGTATCATGCACGTGAACAGGAGAGGCTGGTCCTGGTTAACTTCCTGTGTTACTTCACTGTTAAGATCAGTTCAGTTCAGTTCAGTTGCTCAGTTGTGTCCAACGCTTTGCGACCCCGTGAATTGCAGCACGCCAGGCCTCCCTGTCCATCACCAACTCCCGGAGTTCACTCAGACTCACGTCCATTGAGTCAGTGATGCCATCCAGCCATCTCATCCTCTGTCGTCCCCTTCTCCTTTTGCCCCCAATCCCTCCCAGCATCAGAGTCTTTTCCAATGAGTCAACTCTTCTCATGAGGTGGCCAGAGTACTGGAGTTTCAGCTTTAGCATCATTCCTTCCAAAGAAATCCCAGGGCTGATTTCCCCCAGAATGGACTGGTTGGATCTCCTTGTAGTCCAAGGGACTCTCAAGAGTCTTCTCCAACACCACATTTCAAAAGCATCAATTCTTCGGCACTCAGCCTTCTTCACAGTCCAACTCTCACATCCATACATGACCACAGGAAAAACCATAGCCTTGACTAGATGGACCTTTGTTGGCAAAGTAATGTCTCTGCTTTAGAATATGCTATCTAGGTTGGTCATAACTTTCCTTCCAAGGAGTAAGTGTCTTTTAATTTCATGGCTGCAATCACCATCTGCAGTGATTTTGGAGCCCAGAAAACTAAAGTCTGCCACTGTTTCCACTGTTTCCCCATCTATTTGCCATGAAGTGATAGGACCAGATGCCATGATCTTCGTTTTCTGAATGTTGAGCTTTAAGCCAACTTTTTCACTCTCCTCTTTCACTTTCATCAAGATGTGTTTTAGTTCCTCCTCACTTTCTGCCATAAGGGTGGTGTTATCTGTGTATCTGAGGTTATTGATATTTCTCCTGGCAATCTTAGACTCCTTAAAAAAACCCCAACTCAACATTAAGTACAATTTTAAACTTAAAAAATCGACAGAATTGTAAAATCATCCCCTGAATACCCATCAGTGGCTTCAACAATTAACCATTCATGGTCAGTCTTGTCAGTCTATACCCCTACAGCCCCCTGTCTCGTATGATTTTGATGTAAATCCCAGACATCGTTTCAGACAATAGCGGCTTACTTTTGAATTTATGTTTTAACTGGAGGATAATCGTTTATGATGCTGTGTTGGTTTCTGCCGTGCAGCGATGTGCATCAGCCGTAAGAACACACACGTCCCCCCGAACCTCCCTCCCATGCCCACCCCGCCCCACCCCTCTGCCTTGTCAGGAGCATCAGGTGAAGCTCGCTGGGTTACACACAGCTTCCCCAGCTGTTTCGCGTACGGGGATGCGTATGTTTCAATGCTGTCCCTCAGTCTGTCCTTCCCCTTCTGTGTGCACAAGTCTGCACTCCGTGTCTGCAGCACCAGGCTCGCTCCTGCAAATAGGTTCAGCGGAAACATTTTTCTAGATTCCATATATGTGTTAACGTTCAATATTCTTCTCTTTCTGACTCACTTCACTTTGTACAACACGTCCTAGGTTCATCCGCCTCACCAAAACTGACGCAAATGTGCTCCTTTTTATGGCTGAGTAAATTCCATTATATATATGTACCGTAACTTCTTTATCCATTCATCTGCCAATGAACATTTAGGTTGCCTGCGTGTCCTAGCTATTGTAAATTGTGCTGCAACGAACACCAGGGTGCACGTGTCTTTTTTTTTTTCTTCTTTTTTTTAAATTTTATTTTATTTTTAAACTTTACACGAACACCGGGGTGCACGTGTCTTTTTTTTTCTTCTTTTTTTTAAATTTTATTTTATTTTTAAACTTTACAATATTGTATTGGTTTTGCCAAATATCAAAATGAATCCGCCACAGGTATACGTGTGCTCCCCATCCTGAACCCTCCTCCCTCCTCCCTCCCCATACCCTCCCTCTGGGTCGTCCCAGTGCACCAGCCCCAAGCATCCAGTATCCTGCATCGAACCTGGACTGGCGACTCATTCCATATATGATATTATACGTATTTCAATGCCATTCTCCCAAATCTTCCCACCCTCTCCCTCTCCCACAGAGTCCAAAAGACTGTTCTATACATCAGTGTCTCTTTTGCTGTCTCATATACAGGGTTATTGCTACCATCTTTCTAAATTCCATATATATACGTTAGTATACTGTATTGGTGTTTTTCTTTCTGGCTTACTTCACTCTGTATAATAGGCTCCAGTTTCATCCACCTCATTAGAACGGATTCAAATGTATTCTTTTTAATGGCTGAGTAATACTCCATTGTGTATATGTAC
The DNA here is from genome assembly GCF_027580195.1 of Bos mutus. Classification (NCBI taxonomy): domain Eukaryota; kingdom Metazoa; phylum Chordata; class Mammalia; order Artiodactyla; family Bovidae; genus Bos; species Bos mutus. The sequence continues at coordinate 743,981 of NC_091630.1, read as the reverse complement.
CACTGCTTTCTTATCCATTCATCTGCTGATGGACATCTAGGTTGCTTCCATGTCCTGGCTATTATAAACAGTGCTGCAATGAACATTGGGGTACACGTGTCTCTTTCCCTTCTGGTTTCCTCGGTATGTATACCCAGCAGTGGGATTGCTGGATCATAAGGCAGTTCTATTTCCAGTTTTTAAAGGAATCTCCACACTGTTCTCCATAGTGGCTGTACTAGTTTGCATTCCCACCAACAGTGTAAGAGGGTTCCCTTTTCTCCACACCCTCTCCAGCATTTATTGCTTGTAGACTTTTGGATCGCAGCCATTCTGACTGGCGTGAAATGGAAAAATATGGAACGCTTCACGAATTTGCGTGTCATCCTTGCGCAGGGGCCATGCTAATCTTCTCTGTATCGTTCCAATTTTAGTATATGTGCTGCCGAAGTGAGTACAGCACGTGTCTTTTTGAACTATGGTTTCCTTAGGCTATATGCCCAGTAATGGGATTGCCAGGTCATATAATAGTTTTATTCCTAGTTTTTTTAAAGAAAGTCTCCATACTGTTCTCCATGGTGGCTGTATCAATTTACATTCCTACCAACCGTGCAAGATGGTCCCCTTTTCTCCACTTCCTCTCCAGCGTTTATTGTTTGTAGACTTTTTGATGAGGGCCATTCTGACCAGTGTGAGGTGATACCTCATTGTAGTTTTGATTTGTGTTTCTCTAATAATGAGCAATGTTCAAATAACAGTAGCTTTTTAAAGGGTTAATCCACAAACCGGGGAGACCGTGGGTTCTAGGACTCTGTGTTCAGCCGTGGGTTTTTCTATCCTCCCTTCCTTTTCTTCATTCTCTTCTAAGTAACATTTTATAAGTTGCATTTTGTGATTTTTTTCTTAAAAAAAAAAAAAAAAACTATTAACCTGCTACCTCTTGAAACTTCTGAACAAAGACATTTGGCCAATCCACCTGTCAGCAGGACATACAGATGTTTTAAAATGTTACATTCTTTTGAGGTTCACATGTCTGAAAGCTCTGGGAAAGAGTTTCATGTTATTTTCACTATAAAGCAGCCTCTGTCTCATTTTATTGGCACTGTGCTTCAGTCTCTGGCCTCTGACATTCCAACGTGAGTAAGGGAAATAACTTTTCTTAACGTTTGTGAGAAGCAGGAAAAAGGACAAAGAGAAATGATTCATTTCACTTTAGTCTTAAGGTTTAGTGAGATTGATTGTGGCAAATATTCCACTGACTAGCAGCCTAAGAAGCATAAGTAGCCTTAAAAAGCTTTGTTAGCTGCTTCCTCGAACGTTTAAAAGGAAATGCATTTGCTTTCAGCTTGCTTAGCTCTGCTGAAATAATCTTAGTGAAACCATCTACTTGCTTACTTAGATAAATTATATGAAGCATATATATATATATTTGGGTGGGCGCGTGCTCCCCAGGTGGTGCCGGTGGTAAAGAACCCACCTACCAGTGCAGGAGACATAAGAGTTGCAGGTTTGATCTCTAGGTCGGGAAGATCTCCTGGAGAAGGAAATGGCCACCCACTCCAGTATTCTTACCTGGAAAATCCCATGGACAGAGGAGCCTGACAGGCTGCAGGCCATGGGGTCGCAAAGAGTTGGACACAACTGAAGTGACTTAGCATGCATACAGGCATATATATATTTTTCAGCTCTGTTATTTTTATTGGCAATATAGAGAGCTTAGTTCTTCCCAAATAACATTTTACAGGATGAAATTAAAATAACTTTGTTTGGAAGGCTTCCTTTTCCACTTTGCATTTCAGTTATGTGTTGGCTCCCTGTGAGGGGGAACCAAATGCTGGCCTCCTCCCTGGAATCCTTTCATGCTTGGGTCCAGGAAGGTGAGAGCCCAGAAAAGCCCTGTGGATGTAGGTTTGAAATTAGTGCAGGGATTCAAGTTCTTCATCAGTCAGTCTTCTGATACCCAGGGAAAATAAGTAACAGTCTTTGGATTTTGAAGACAAAGAGGCATGTCTGCACTGTCAGGATTCCCAATCAGGTGCGTGTATTTGGGCCTTTAAGTAGTTAAGCAGTTTAACGACTTCTGCAAATGGGGAGATGATTTGTGCCTGTTACTCTGTGCATTAACTCCATTAGCGCACAGTAGGGGCATGGTGGTGGTGGTGGTGTGAGTAATCCTGCTTCGCTCTCGACAGTCTGTTTTCCAATTGATTTTGCCTCCTCCGTGAGCAGCTTGGTGTGACCCGTGCGTTACATCTTGTGTGCGACCTAAGAACCCAATTCAAATTGACTTACTGCTGCTTTTTTCCCCTTGTTCATCTGTAGAATGGATTTTGGCCTATTTTGGCAAACGTTTTTTTGGCCACTATTTTTCTCTTTGGAACTAATTTTGCTAATCTCTGCCTGAAAAATCTTGCTCATATTTCAAAGTTTGGCCCAAATGTCACCTTCCTGGTGAAATTTCCCAGTCTCCACTTTTGCAATTATTCTTTCCCAGGCCTATTTCTACTTTAGCACAACTCTCCTCCTATCAGAGTTGCAGACTTCTTTTCTTTTAGGGAATGTAAGCTGTCTGAGGTCATGGCCTATGTGTGGGTGGGGTTGAAGATGTGGATTTGGAAGTCATCCAAGGAGAGGGGAGATAAAATTGTAGGTGGGGTATGCAGAAATATGAGGCAAATGTTGTTTATGATTCTGTTTCAGGAATGGAAGCAGAAAAATGTTCCAAAGAACAAGAATGTAAACGGGGGCTGAGAGGAACATGAAAAAACCCAGGATAAGGCTTTTTTAAAAATTGAGAAAGAAAAGAATTTAAAGGAAGGGGTGTTCCAAAGTGGTTAACCCTTATAAAGAAATCAGAAGATGAGGTCTAAAAAATGGATTTAGAAAATTAGAACATCAGTGGAAATAGAAGGATTAAGGCAACTTGAATTTATTATGATTTTCAATCGCGAATTTAATCTCAAGTACCAGAAAGCCAAGAAAGGCTTCTAAGGGAAGGAATCATAAAACTAGAGAAACCCGACCTTGGCAGGTAGTAAGTCTGAAGTCTTTTCAGCAGTGGGAAGCCGATAGAAAGAAGAGGAGGAAGAGATGATAAAGGCAGGATTCAAGGGGTAACCCTGGAGAAGGCAGGAAGGATGGTTCAGAGGAAACCACTGTTTACCCCGCAGAGCTCACCTTCCAACAAGTTTGCTGATTCCCATGAAGTGAGTGCAGTAATTAAATGGAATATCTTGCCATGAGGTCACTTCCTCATTTCACAGGGTATTTTATTTGTGCACATAGAGAGAAGTCAATGGCACCCCACTCCAGTACTCTTGCCTGGAAAATCCCATGGATGGAGGAACCTGGAAGGCTGCAGTCCATGGGGTCGCTGAGGGTCGGACACGACTGAGCGACTTCACTTTCCCTTTTCACTTTCATGCATTGGAGAAGGAAATGGCAACCCACTCCAGTGTTCTTGCCTGGAGAATCCCAGGGATGGGGGAGCCTGGTGGGCTGCTGTCTATGGGGTCACACACAGTCGGACACGACTGAAGCGACTTAGCAGCAGCATTGCCATTTAGCGGTGACTCAGGGGCTTCCCTGGTGGCTCAGACAATAAAGAATCCGCCTGCAACGTGGGAGAGCTGGGTTCGATCCCTGGGTTGGGAAGATCCCTGGAGACAGGATTCTTGTCTCCAGTATTCTTGTCTGGAGAATTCCATGGACAGAGGAGCCTGGACTGTAGTCCATAGGGTTGTAAAAAGTCAGACATAGCCAAGCAACTGATACTAACCAACAAATAACTTAAAGCACCAAACCATGGCAGGAAAGCTGCTATGGAGAGAAAAGGAAAGCTGGTGGAGCAGATTGGATCGAATGTATTCAAGGCCCAAGGGTCATCTGGGTCCTGAACTTTTCATAATGGAAGTAATGAACAAGTGCTACTTTTTATTAGTAGGAAATTTTAAGTTTGAAAGAAAATCTTTACTGAGTTCTCCATCTTTTATTGCAGATAGACCAACTTCAAATGAGGATATATGTGGCTAAGACCTTTGTAGAATAGGGGCCACTCACAGGCCTCCCAGAAATCTGAAGACATAACTTAAACCCTATGCCAACACCTTCTGATTTTATAGATATGTTTTAGCTCCTTAGCCTGCTGATCCTTCATTCCCTCATGTCTGAAATGGGGCTAATCTTGAGATTTTATGTTATACACGATTACATTTGATACATCTGCCCGTAGTGAATACTTGACCGAAGTAAATCTGTAAGTGACTTCTATGCTTTCCCATGACAAGATTGAAAAGAATAGCAGCTGCAATCTTCTAGAATGAGATTCTACCATGTAGCTAATTTCTACTTAAAGCTCTAAATACTTGCAAGGAGTTTAGTAAAAGCTCATTGAATATTTTCTTTTAGGTTTTAACCTAACATGTTGCTGTATTTTTACTTTTCTTCCAGTTAAAGATTTAGAAAAAAGAAAGGAGCCAAAACCCAGAGTCAAAGTTGTGGACAAAGGAAGCGAGAACAAACCATCTGCACCCGAGGAAGGTCAGACCTCACTTCTGTTTGCTTGCTGGGGAGGGTGGGCTGTCCTCAGAGCGCAGGCGCCCTGCGTTCTGGCCCGGCTGCCTCGGAGGAGGCGGATCTCCTGTGAAGCGTCCCTCGGCCTCTCTCCTCCCCTCCCCGCACGGAGCAGCTGTCAGCACTGCCCTCTCCCTTGCGTTCCCGTGTTTAACACACCACTAACTCCTAGTGAAGGCATTTTCTATTGAAATACCGACAGAATCTGTTCATTTCTTTCCGTGTCTATTGCCAGTACGCCGCTAAGCTCCCCTTTCTTTGCTGGTGCATAGTATTTAGCAAGATCTCAATTTGCTCTCTGCCCAGAGGTTAGAGCAATCCTCGCAAAACAAACCCAACCCCGTATCTCACCCCCAACCCTGCCGTGGCCCCTCCGCCCCCGCCTCCCCTGCCCACACACCAGGAACCCCTTCCCAGCTTCAGTGGCCTCAGATGCAGGCCAGACCCTAACAGGACCTCCAGGACGCCTCAGTCTCGTGACCTCCTGCCTTCCTCCTTCTTCATCTGACAGCTCACTCTTTAATTTTGAAGCATTTCCACACACTGCAAAAAATACATGCTCCGAAGATTAGTTTCAGGGTTAAAGGATAGGCAAATTTTACATCTTGGATAGAGTCTACCAAACAGACACAGTTTTTTCAATAATTTATTCTTAAAACATACATTCTTTCCAACATTTGAAATTGTTTCAATGTTTTCCTATTTTTCTCCTAATAATTTTTAGATTTATATATATTTTAAGAATAAGTTATTGAAAACATTGTGTCTGTTTGGTGAATCCATCACAAACATACAATTTGCCCATCCGTTAACTCTGCAACTTCATTTTAGAAGTATGTATTTTTTGCAGTGTGTTTGTAAATTTCTGAATATAGCAAGACATATGGGGCTTCCCTGGTGCCTCAGATGGTAAAGAATCTGCCTGCAGTGCCGGAGACCCAGGTTCGATCCCTGGGCTGGGAAGATCCCTGGAGAAGGGAATGGCAACCCACTCCAGTACTCTTGCCGGGAGAATCCCATGGACAGAGGAGCCTGGCGGGCTACAGTCCATGGGGTCACAAAGAATCGAATGTGACTGAGAGACTAACCCTTTCACTTTTTTCATGTCAGATATATAAAAAGTATAAAAATAAGTGATAAACAACTTTGTCAAGAAAGCAGGTATAAACAGTAGAGTCGGAGCTCCTTGTACATCCCCGTATGTTCCTTTTCCTCCATTCTAACAGGCTACCAGTGTTTGAATTCAGTGTTTATTATTTCAATATGTGTCTTTATCATTTCATTACATAAATATATGAATCCTGAAACCATCTTTTAATTATGCATTTATATTTTAAATTTTGTATACATGCAATCAAAATATGTTTGCAGCTTACTTTTTTTCTCCACAGAATATTAGATTTTTTTGAGTTATCCATGTTGACTTATATACAGGCAATTTATTAATTTTTGTTATATAGAACTCCACTGTATAAATATAACCCAATATATTTAACTCTTATACTCTTGATGTTCCCAATATTTTGCTATTACAAAATTGATGTAAAAATTCTTGTTTATGTCGCCTTTTTCACACGTGGTAGAATTTCTCTCGAATACACACCTAGGTCTGGAATTATTCAGTTATGTGCACGTGTCTTCATCTTGTTCATCTTGTCTATGGTGTCTTTATTTTATGTTTTTATAGCTAATATTTGCTTCTTTCCTTATTATATTTTTCTTTTACCACTTCCTGAATTGAATGCTTATCTCATTAATTTTTGATATTTCTCCTTTTTATTGTGTGGATTTTAAAACTACAGATATCCAAGTACTACTTCAGCTGTATCACATAGACTTTGATATGTAGTATTATTTTTATGTAGCTCAGGCTACATAATTTTTGATTTCTACTAGACTTTCTATTTTGACTCAGAGGTTGTTTATAAATATTTAATTTCTAAACATATGGAGTTATTTTAAAAAGATAATGTATTTGCTATTGGTATCTAACAATTGCGTTATGGTAGGAATATTTTTAAAAAGTTTGTTCAGACTTTTTTTTTAATTGTTTAAATGTGCTTTTTTTCTTTTCTTTTCTCTCTCTCTGTTTCTTTCTTTTTAACCATTCCCTGTATTCTTGACAATACATTCTCAATGTATTCTTGAGGTGTTTTTTTTTAAAACGTTCCCTATATTCTTCAGAATACATCTGTGTGTTCTTGAGAAAAATTTTAATCTCTGCGTCAGAGAGATTTGTCCATTTCTCTTTGTAAATTCTGGCAATTTTGCTCTATATTAGAGGCTAGATTCATGACAAGTTGTTATATTTTCCTAGTGAATCATTCTTTTTTTAAAAGCAGTTTTCTTTATCCTTAGTAATTCAATATTTTCTTATAGTGATACCAACTTATTTTGTTTAGTAGTGACATGATTTAGTAATTCTGTATACTTTAACTCTCACCCTATTTGCATCCTAAGGTTCAAGGTGAGTAAATATTTTAAAGAGTATTTAATTGGATTTTAAAAATCATCTCTTACAATCTTTGTATTTTAATTAGTATCCATAGTCCACTTACATTTTGGATTTGCCATTTATTTTATACATTTTGCTACATTTTCCCTTGTATGCCTTACTTAATTAGAATTGATCAACTTAAAGAAAAATACATTTCCCCTTTACTGAACTAGCTGATATTTAATCCTTTTATATTTTTGTATGATTATAGTTAAATTTTTAGCATTCATACAGCCAAAGTCTATAACTAAGAAATATATTTACCATTCCCTAACCAGTCCAAGTTTTTATAGTACTTTAACTTTAATTATCTACCTTCTATATTTTACATAACTATAACAAATATGTTAATTTTGACATTTTTTGCCTTACAAAGGTATTGTATTTATAACAATCATAATTTTAATTGTCTTTATTTGTCCGGCACCCACGTTTATAAATTTCTTGGCTTGTTACTCCGTCTTGTATCTCAGGTTTTCTCTGCGTGTTCAGTTTCCTTTAGAGAAGATCCGTGGTGGTAAACTTAATTTTATTCACACAAAAATGTCTTCAGCCTGCACCCAATTTTGCAGGCCTAGCTGGGCGCCAGTTTGAGAGTGGTTTCTGGTCATTTAGAAGATGTCTCACCGTCTTTTGGCTCTTGTTCACGACAAGTCTATTGACTGATCATTTAGAAGAATCTCACCATCTTTTGGCTCTTGTTCACGAGTGGTTTCTGATCATTTAGAAGATGTCTCACCGTCTTTTGGCTCTTGTTCACGACAAGTCTGTTGATAGTCTAAATGTTCAGGTAATCTCTTTTCTCTACAGACGCTTTTCAGACTTTCTGTTCTTTGTCTTTGGTGTTTGGTTGTTTTATTACAGTAAGTCTAGTTGTAGATTTATTTGTGCTTCCATAATCTGGATTTAAAACTTTCACTAATTCTTTAAATTTTTCAACATTTAGTTCTTCCAATAATCTTTTTCTTAAGTATCTATTTCTTTCTCTTTTCTCTCTTTGTCTCTCTGTATTCAAATTATACTTATCATAGTCTCTTTTGATAATCTATGTCTCTTAACTTTCATATATTCTACCTCTCTCATTTTGTCTATGTCATTTTGGGTAATTTCTTTATCTTTCTAATAGAATACTAATTCTCTTCTTATCTCTTTAAAATCTGTTTTTTAGCTTGTCCTTTTTAATGAGTAATTTTTTTTCTAGAAATTATATTTGATTCTTTAAAAATCTTGCTAGAAATTTATATGGTGATTTGTTCCATTTTAGTGTTTTTTTTTAAATTATTCTGATGTCCTAATCATGTTTATTTTACATTCTGAACCAAATAATTACATCTAGAGTATTTTAGGAGAAGGCAATGGCACCCCACTCCAGTACTGTTGCCTGGAAAATCCCATGGACGGAGGAGCCTGGTGGGCTGCAGTCCATGGGGTCGCTAAGAGTCGGACACGACTAAGCGAATTTACTTTCACTTTTCACTTTCATGCATTGGAGAAAGAAATGGCAACCCACTCCAGTGTTCTTGCCTGGAGAATCCCAGGGACAGCGGAGCCTGGTGGGCTGCTGTCTATGGGGTCGCACAGAGTCGGACACCACTGAAGCGACTTAGCAGCAGCAGCAGCAGAGTATTTTAGGGATAAATGTTACTTTTCCTTTCTTTACTGGTTTCCATTCATGGTGCTTTTTTTCTTGTTTGATGTGTCACTTGCTCATTTGTGGGGCTTCTTCAGCGTGGTTTAGGAGCGTGCACCTCCAGAGAGGTGCTCTTGGTTGCTACCCAATTGGAACCCTTTTCCATTAATTTCTTTGGGGGCGCTCTGGGCTTGTCAGTGGTTACAAGCTCTTCTGGGTAAACCTCGCTTTTTCTTACTTCCGTTTCACCTACTTGTTTTAACGTCCGCTGACGATTCTTGCCTGAGTCGGTGACTGCTGTACCGTTTCTGAAATGACAGCTTTTGTGGCTTCATTGTTCAGTCTGCGTTTATTAGGCGGCATTCTACCGTAGGGGCGATATTTCCCTTTTTCCATATTTGTTTATTTATGTGATTTTAATGAATGTTTATTGCATGTGATGAATTGTAATCCATCACTACCATGTGTTTTGATGCTCGGATTATTCCAGAACTGCTTGGTGGGAGCTGTTTCAATTTCCTATGCCCTTTTTCTCTTTCAGCCACACTGCACAGGATGTGGGGTCTTCATTCCCTGAGTAGGGACTGAACCCGTACCCCATGCTAGAAGCCTGGAGTATTAACCACTGCACCTCCCGGGAAGTCCCTTCCCTGCCCGTTTAATATCACCCCTTATTCTCTAAGCTTTTCCTACTTCCTGGCACAAACTTTGCATTCCAGGCTCCTCTTATAGTTTTTCTGCCCTGCCCTGAAATCAACTTCTTTAAGGAGTCCTGGTTTCCTGTTACGGAGAATGGTGTATAGAAACCAAAGTGCGGGTACTAGATGTGCTTGGGTTGTCATTGCCTCTGGGTTGTCATTGCTTCTAGGCCCTGTTTGCTGAGAGTACACACACACACACACACGCACACATACACACACGCACATACACGCGTGCACACACACACACACACACACACACACCATTGTCTATCTATCATCTCTTATTGTATCTTGTATCTATCTTATATCCACAACACAGGGTTCATTCTAGCCTTTCCTTTCCTTATTTATAACTCCTCTTTCAAGAGTGTTGGATAACATGACTCCTAAAATCTTAAATGCATCTACTTATATGCTCAATCATAAAAACAGTTTCAGAATTGCTAATCTATACACACAGCCAAATACTCTATTGACTAGAATTCAATGTTTGCCTTTAGTGTGGGGGATATAATAAAATGCCTGCGTTCAAAAGGGTCTTGTGTTAGTTCTTTCTGTCCCTCTTCACTGTGGTTTTCTATTCATTTTTAATACAGTTAGGTTAATCTGTGAGGACATAAAACATTAACGTGCTCCAAAAGTTTAAAAATGTGCAAAAGCATAACACTCTAAAGAAGTATGACTCCCCCTGTTTCTTTCACCCAGCTTTACTCAGCCCCTTTAAATAACCAAACTCATTCATTTCTAAATTATCTTCCTTGCATTTTTTGGGAAAGGGGATGTTATGTGTAAGTTCTCAGCTGAGTTGTGGCTTAGCATTCTTTGTCAGGCAGTATTTAAAGAATGGCAATCAAAGTGAAATCTGTTTTCCATCTATGGATTAGAGTTTGATCCCAGAATTTAGCTCTAGCTATATATTTGATGTGGAGAAGGCAATGGCAACCCACTCCAGTACTCTTGCCTGGAAAATCCCGTGGACGGAGGAGCTTGGTAGGCTGCAGTCCATGGGGTCGCTAAGAGTAGAAAACCACTGACTGACTTCACCTTCACTTTTCACTTTCATGCATTGAAGAAGGAAATGGCAACCCACTCCAGTGTTTTTGCCTGGAGAATCCCAGGGACGGGGGAGCCTGGTGGGCTGCCGTCTATGGGGTCGCACAGAGTCGGACACGATTGAAGTGACTTAGCAGCAGCAGCAGCAGATACTTGATGAAAGTGAAGAGGAGAGTGAAAAAGTTGGCTTAAAACTCAACATTCAGAAAACGAAGATCATGGCATCTGGTCCCATCACTTCATGGCAAATAGATGGGGAAATAGTGTCGGACTTTATTTTTTGGGGCTCCAAAATCACTGCAGATGGTGATTGCAGCCATGAAATTAAAAGACACTTACTCCTTGGAAGGAAAGTTATGACCAACCTAGATAGCATATTCAAAAGCAGAGGTATTACTTTGCCAGCAAAAGTCTGTCTAGTCAAGGCTAGGGTTTTTCCAGTGGTCATGTATGGATGTGAGAGTTGGACTGTGAAGAAGGTTTAGTGCCGAAGAATTGATGCTTTTGAACTGTGGTATTGGAGAAGACTCTTGAGAGTCCCTTGGACTGCAAGGAGATCCAACCAGTCTGTTGTCAAGGAGATCAGTCCTGGGTGTTCACTGGAAGGACTAATGCTGAAGCTGAAACTCCAATACTTTGTCTACCTCATGCGAAGAGTTGACTCATTGGAAAAGCCCCTGATGCTGGGAGGGATTGGGGGCAGGAGGAGAAGGGGATGACAGAGGATGAGATGGCTGGATAGCATCACCAACTCGAAGGACATGAGTTTGAGTGAACTTCGGGAGTTGGTGATGGACAGGGAGGCCTGGTGTCCTGTGATTCACAGGGTCGAAAAGAGTCGGACACAACTGAGTGACTGAACTGAACTGCTGCTGCTGCTGCTGCTAAGTCGCTTCAGTCCGACTCTGTGTGACCCCATAGACAGCAGCCCACCAGGCTCCCCCGTCCCTGGGATTCTCCAGGCAAGAACACTGGAGTGGGTTGCCATTTCCTTCTCCAATGCATGAAAGTGAAAAGGGAAAGTGAAATCGCTCAGTCGTGTCCGACTCTTAGCGACCCCATGGACTGCAGCCTACCAGGCTCCTCTGCCCATGGGATTTTCCAGGCAAGAGTACTGGAGTGGGGTGCCATTGCCTTCTCCCATAGACAAAAGGAGGCTTCCTCTTTTAGTTCCCATGAGGTGTATGCCTGGGCAGTGAGGATTCTGAGGGCACTGGTAATTTGAGAAAGCTGTCTTAAGTAAGTTGTACACAATGGTGGGAACCCAGGCCAGAGTCGGGACTCCCAGGAGGTGGTGAGGCTGAGTGTTAATGGAGCCCACTGGAGATTTTAGAAAGGCCTTCCCCTCCCAAGCCTTAATTACATAGAAGTACTCTCATCTGTTGTTCAGTTGTTAAGTCATGTCAGACTCTTTGTGACCACATGGGCTGGATTGTACCAGGCTCCTCTGTCTTCTACTATCTCCCCAAGTTTACTCAGATTCATGTCCACCAAGTTGATAATGCTGTCTAACCATCTCATCCTCTGTCGTCCCCTTCTCCTCCCACCTTCAATCTTTCCTAGCATCAGGGTCTTTTCAGATGAGTCAGCTCTTCGCATCAGGTGATCAAAGTACTGGAGTTTCAGCTTCAGCATCAGTCTTCCAATGAATATTCAGGATTGATCTCCTTTAGGATGGACTGGTTGGATCTCCTTGCAGTCCAAGGGACTCTCAAGAGTCTTCTCCAACACCACCGTTCAAAAGCATCAATTCTTTGGTGCTTAGCTTTCTTTATGGTCCAACTTTTACTTCCACACATGACTACTGGGAAAACCATAGCTTTAACTATAGGGACTTTTGTCAGCAAAGTAATGTCTCTGCTATGACATATATATATGTATGACTCTCATATATGTGGTTCCTACTTCTCATAACCTCACATTTGGTCTTTTTCCCTATCTGAACCACGAATGCTCCTAATTAACATTAAATGAGTTAATATGAATAGTATTTCGAACATAGTGCTAATAGTTATTTTCTATTAATGTCAGAATGTATCGTTTCCATAAATTAATACCATCAAAAACCCCCTCTTTTGTGTTAGTGATCTAACAATAAAGGTATGGAAGAGATTTGGTGGCTACCGTCCAGTGCTGAACATTGCGATGAACAGTGGGATTAACTGGCGACCATGGTAGGCAGGACTCTGCCCTCATGGAGCAGCCTGGCCTGGCTCAGGGTGTGCCTGTGTACCCTCTCCTGGGACCAGCACACACGCAGCTGCGGCTGAGCGTAGCCAGAGCGTGTGATTCCTCTCAACGTGCGTTTTCACTTATTGGAATTGCTTACTTTCTATAATACGTTTATGATTCTTGGCTTGCAGCTAAGATATCCATTTGAAAGTTTACTAGTTTTTCCAGTAACATCATGGGCCTTAAATCTGCTAAACGTAGCACTTTGAGTTTAGCTTGACCAGGTGGAACTGGTGGAAGTTTAATGTTGGTGATGCAGGAGTCAGAAGACTAGCTAAGGCAGAGGAGGGTGGGTGTGTTTCGTAGGTTAATGCTGGCAGGAGTTTGGCTTTTAAGGAGAAGGGGGAAGGGGTTGAGTTGACTCATAAGCTGGACTTCGGGGCTCGGTCATGGGTTGGGATCCACGCAGGTGAGGGTCTAGCAGGACGCCTGGCCCCTAGAATGTGCTCTGCAATGCTCCTCCTCCTCTCTGTCGTCCTCATTCTCCTCCTTCTCTTCCTCATCATTCTCATACAATTGTTGCCTAGACAGTTGACCAGTGTACCGGAAACTCTAGGGTGAGCTAGAAAGGCTCTGCTCACAAGCACGAGGGGAAGTTTTGGAAGCCCCTATGTCTGGCTTGTGCCCGGAGGGGGCAGATGTTCCCTTGAGAGTTTATAGCTGAGGGTCTGTACCACCTGTAGATGAGGTATTCGCATTACACTCTTCACATGTTCTGGGATTCAAGAAGTTAATTTTAAACTTGCTCAAAGCTGGTATGAGTAGAGTGCAAGGAAGCACAGAGTTGCGTTTGAGACGCATATCAGTTCCAGTTCTAATGATTACCGCAGATAAAGCAGTACCCGAAAGAGTTTATATTCCAAAAGTTAGAAACACTGACGTTAAACCATGAGTATGGGTCAGAAGACAGATGCGGTGGACCCAGAATCCCACGGTTTTCAGTAATGAAATGATTACAGAAACACTGTAAACAACAGTGTTATTGAAGTCATAGAAACGGTCAAGAGAAAGATGAGAGACCGTGAAGGCAAGAGGAAGTGAGATTCGAAAAGGGACTGAACAGAGCGCGAAGCATTCTGAAAAGCACAGATGACAGGCTGGCCACTCCCGGAATCACGCTGGTGAAACTAAACACCGACGGCGGGATTTCAAAGGGGCTTCCTCAGTGGCCCAGCGGTTAAGAATCTGCCTTACAATGCAGAGAACACAGGTTTGAGCCCTGATCTGGGATGATTCCACATGCCCAGAGCAGCTAAGCCCGAGTGCTGCAACAGCTGAACCGGAGTGGACAATCAGAATTTTCTGTAGCACGTGGAAAAAAAGATCCTGCAGGCCGCAGCTAAAACCCAATACAGCTACATAAATAAATAGATATTTTTAAAAGGTAAGGTTTAAGAGACAAAAATAGGAAGAAGCTGAAATAAAAAGATTGTTGAAGCCATTTCTAACTGATGGAGATCTGGTTGTGGGTACTTGTCTGTTCTTCGATTCTTTGGCATATTAAATAAAGCCAGTGTTTTCAATAATTGGACTTCCCTGGTGGCTCAGCAGTAAAGAATCCGCCTTCAATGCAGGAGACCCAAGTTCCATCCTTGGGTGAGGAAGATCCCCTGGAGGAGGAAATGGTTACCCACTCCTGCCTGGAGAATCCCATGGACAGAGGCGCCTAGGGGGCTACAGTCCATGGGGTTGCAGTCGACTGAGTGGCTGACACTTTACTTCAGACAACCTTTGGCTGAGAAACCCCTCTCAGCTCCAGTGTCCTCATTAGAAAAATGATCATGCTAGCTATAACGAGCATACAGACTTGGGAAGGTTAAATGCTATCAGCTTTATAATGTACCTGGAACATAGCAGATACTGGACAAAGGTCAGCTTTTGAACCACCTTGTCCATTAATTTTTTCCTAATATCTTCTTTTCAAAGAGAAAATATTAGCATACAGAATACATCAGAGTGTCTGACATTGTCAATAAGTATTTGTTGAATATTTGGATCTGGCTTGTTTTACAATCAAGGAGAGAGGTTCACAGTCCCTTGGAGAAGATTAAGGAAGACTGTTTTCATGAAAAGAATGTTTTTATCATAAAAAGCAGAAAGCAGATTTCTTTTTTTTTTTTTTTGGTTTGCTGTGAAGCATTATAATTCATGTTTTTAGGAACTCAAGAAAGCATGAAATAGAATCAGTCATTCAGAAAATAATCATTGAATACCTTCAAAGTACATTACACCTGTGCATAAAATTATAAGGTTTCCCTGAGGGCAAGGGGCTGAGGTTCTCCTAGCAATAGCGTTCCTGTTTTCCCCAAGTTCCCTTATGCCCAACCAGTCTTTTTCTTCAGATTTATTTTTAATTCAACCACTCTTGACATTTTAAAAGGATTTTTGATACCTTTTCTGTTGTCTTCCAGCAAATTTTATTGTTCTTAACCTGTGCATTGTCCAGTGGTAAAATATATATTTTATATATATAATATATATATATATATGCTGGGAAGACTCTTGAGAGTCCCTTGGACTGCAAGGAGATCCAAGCAGTCCATCCTAAAGTGAATCCATCCTGAATATTCACTGGAAGGACTGAAGCCGAAGCTTCAATACTTTGTGCACCTGATGTCAAGAGCCAACTCACTGAAAAAGACCCTGATGCTGGGAAAGATTGAAGGTGGGAGGAAAAGGGGACGACAGAGGATGAGATGGTTGGGTGGCATCACTGACAAAGAGTCGGACGCGACTTAGCAACTGAACAACAGCAATATACTTTGTAGCTCTTCCTTAAATACACCAGGTTTTCAAATGTCCTCATTTATAAAAGAGCTTGTAGTACATCTTGTGTTAGCTCAGATATTTGACAGCTGTGAGCACTGTTAGAGACTTTGGCAAAGGCTTATCCGTAGCAGTGCTTGGGCTTGTCTGACTGATACCTTCCTTCTTGTCTGAGAATTTTCTATTAAATATCTCGTTTCTATACCTGCAGGGCTGATGGTGTCAAATAGAGCAGGTGTTTCAGCCTGAGACATTGTGAAATGTCAGGGTCTGTTTGTTATTGGCGAATTGGAATAACAGGGGTGAATGAGTTTTTGCGTGTTCTCAGAAAATCACCTTGAACAACAAGTAAACATAAAGCCAAATCACATGATATTATATACAGAGCTGAAAATGCAGGTGAATGTAATACACCAGTTCCTGAATAGGTTTTGTGTTTAAACAGAGGTGATCAGACAAAATAGCCTCTCTCGGTCAGCATTAAAATTCGAAAGTCAGGAAATAACCAGATCAGTCTTCGTACAAATAAAATTTGAGAACCGATTTTATCTAAAAGTATTTTAAAAGGATCATATATACTTTTGAAGGAAATAAAACCTGTTTTAGGTATCTTGTAGGGAGAGCTTGGAGAGGTTAGATAGGAAGAAATGGCAGAGGGTGCAGAGGATAGTAGTCAGTCAGAGGTCTCAGAGATGAGAATAATATTGCGGAAAGAAGACTCGTTGTATTGGGATGAGGTGAGAAACCAGTATTGACAGGTTGAGCGGAGCTGACACGTGGAGAGCCCGTGAACAGCTCAGGCTTAATTTGGTAGATAGGGAAGGAAAGAAATTAACTTAAAATTTGGAGTTGGAGGGTAACTTTGAGATCCATGTAGTTCAACCCATTGAGAGGACAGGGAAGGCTCTCCAGCCATGCGGTTGAGGGTTGACCAGCATCCACATCACAGACAGAGCTCTCCCTGTTTCAGAAAGTTCCTTCATGGGCTTCGCTGGTGGCTCAGTGGTAAAGAATCTGCCTGTCAGTGCAGGAGGCACGGGTTCGATCCCTGAGCCAGGAAGATCCCACATGCCTTGGAGGAGCTAAGCCCGTGCACCGCAGCTCCTGGGTCTGTGCCCCGGAGCCCGTGAGCCGCAGCTCCTGAAACCGGGCACCTCCAGCCCTTGCTCGGTGACGAGAAGCCCCCCGAGACGAGAAGCCGTGCACCGCAGCTGGAGCCCCGCTCACCGCAACTAGAGAATGGCCTGAGCAGCAGGAAGACCCGGCCACAAATAAAATTTTTAAAAAGGGAAAGTTCTTTCATGAGTTGAAATCTGTCTTCCTGTGGGCATTTAGGACACTCCTAGCCCCCCTCTGTATGGCAGCCCTTCAGATATTTGAAGACAGCCCCTTCCAGTTTGTGAGCAGAGGAGAGATGTGATAAGTGTGGTATTTACAGGAATGTCAGTTACTGTTAAGATGCAGAGATCTGAGTGACAGCTGAAGTGTTCGCCTGCTGTGGGTCGGGGATGGGGCTTCACACGCCTGCAAACCATCGTGGCGTGGTTCTCCCCGGGTTGCTCACAGGACCAGCAAGCGTGGCCGTGACCTCGAGCTGTCTCTGCAGGCACAGCCTAGCCACCTTCCCCGCCTCCTCCCATCCTTTCTTCCCTCCTTTCTCTCTTCCTTCCCTTCCTCTCTCCCTCCCTCGTCCCTCTTTCCCCACCCCTCCTCCCTGTTATTTCATTCTCCCTTTGTTTCAAATACTTTTCTTCTGTCATAGTAGTTAAGTAGCACAACAGCTAAATCTCTCAGGCTTTGGAGTCAGTCCTAGATTGAATTCCAGCTTTTTCGTCTGTTCCGCAGGTGATGAAAGGCAAGTTATTTAACCTTTCTAGTTACTTAACCTTTCTTTTTCAATGCGGTGAAAAGAAACACCTGTCTTGTAGGATTAATATCAGGCTTAAATGGAAAAGACATATGCAAATCACCTGAGGAAAGCAGTCACTCAATGGAAGGGCTTTTATTGGAAAAAAAGGAAGCCATGAAAAGCGTCTGCTGCAATCAGCCAGTCAGTCAATAACTACATGTTCGGGCTCTCCAGAGCAGCAGGGTCAGCGGGATGTGTCTACACACAGAGAGTGATTTATCATGAGGAACTGGTTCGCATGCTTGTGGAGTCTGAGGAGTCCTGAGATCTGCGGTCAGCAAGCTGGAGGCCCAGGAGAGCTGGCGGTGTCGGTTCCCATCTGAGACCTTGCAGGCTCGAGACCCAGGAAAGGCCCGTGTCGGTTTTGAGCCTGATGTTCCAATCAAAGCAGTTAGAAGAGGCTCCTTTCTGTTCTATTCAGCTCTCTAATCAATCGCACAAGGACCAACTACCTTTGGGAAGGTAATCCGCTTTACTCATTCTGTGGATTCAAACGTTCATCTCATGCAGAAACACCCTCCCTAACAATCTCCGAATAATATTTGATCCCATATCTGGGCACCCCATGGACCAGTCAAGTTGACACATAAAATTAACCGTCACACTCGTGTATTTCTAGGAAATAAGTTCTGCAAAGAGAAATAAAACAGAATAAGGAAAGAGGGTGATGGGGAGTGCTGTTTTAGATAGGGGAGTCGTCTGTCTCAGGTGCTTTGAAAGATGTGTCTCCAGTAAGACTGGGCTAAATGAGCACGTAGCTCACTCTGATTAATGTCAACTCTGAACGCAATTGAAATGAACCCTAGTTCCTCTTCCAGTAGATGGACAGCTTATAACATTAATACGACAGGTGACCAGTGACCACTCGTGTTGCATTATATGAGGACATCTTCCATGGTGCTGGCAGCCTGCTATGATGGAAGAGGCAACCAAACATTGACTATACCCGGGGTCTAGTCCTGGCTTTTCCATTGTAACCACTGAGCTATCCACTTGTCTCTCTGAACTTCAGTTTCATTTTCTGAAAATTAAACACCTTCATGGCTCCCCACTAGAATGTTGTGAGAATCAGAGTATGCCAATGTACTGAAAAACTCTCTCTGAGCCACTGAGCTCTTAGTAAATGTGAAATGCTGTTGAGTTCAGTTGCTCAGTCATGTCCAACTCTTTGCAGCCCCATGGAGTGCAGCACACCAGGCTTCCCTGTCCATCACCAACTCCCAGAGCTTACTCAAGCTCACGTCCATCGAGTCGGTGATGCCATCCACTCTGTCGTCCCCTTCTCCTCCCTCCTTCAATCTTTCCCAGCATCAGCTGATTCATTTTCCAATGAGTCAGCTCTTCCCATCAGGTGGCCAAAGTATTGGAGTTTCAGCTTCAACATCAGTCCTTCCAATGAATACCCAGGACTGATTTCATTTAAGGTGGACTGGTTGGATCTCCTTTAAGGTGGACTGATTGGATCTCCAAGGGACTCTCAAGAGTCTTCTCCAACACCACAGTTCAAAAGCATCAATTCTTCGGTGCTCAGCCTTCTTCACAGTCCAACTCTCACATTCATACATGACCACAGGAAAAACCATAGCCTTGACTAGAAGGACCTTTGTTGACAAAGTAATGTCTCTGCTTTTGAATATGCTGTCTAGGTTGGTCATAACTTTCCTTCCAAGGAGTAAGTGTCTTTTAATTTCATGGCTGTAGTCACCATATGCAGTGATTTTGGAGCCCAGAAAAATAAAGTCTGACACTGTTTCCCTATCTATTTGCCATGAAGTGATGGGACCAGACGCCATGATCTTTGTTTTCTGAATGTTGAGCTTTAAACCAACTTTTTCACTCTCCACTTTCACTTTCATCAAGAGGCTTTTTAGTTCCTCTTCACTTTCTGCCATAAGGGTGGTGTCATCTGCATATCTGAGGTTATTGATATTTCTCCCGGCAGTCTTGATTTCAGCTTGTGCTTCATCCAGCCCAGTGTTTCTCATGATGTACTCTGCTGCTGCTGCTGCTAAGTTGCTTCAGTCGTGTCCGACTCTGTGGGACCCCATAGACAGCAGCCCACTAGGCTCCCCCGTCCCTGGGATTCTCCAGGCAAGAACACTGGAGTGGGTTGCCATTTCCTTCTCCAACGCATGAAAGTGAAAAGGGAAAGTGAAGTCGCTCAGTCGTGTCCGACTCTTAGCGACCCCATGGACTGCAGCCTATCAGGCTCCTCCATCCATGGGATTTTCCAGGCAAGAGTACTGGAGTGGGGTGCCATCGCCTTCTCTGCATATAAGTTAAATAAGCAGGGTGACAATATACAGCCTTAACATACTCCTTTCCCTATTTGGAACCAGTCTGTTGTTCCATGTCCAGTTCTAACTGTTGCTCCCTAACCTGAATACAGGTTTCTCAGGAGTCAGGTCAGTTGGTCTGGTATTCCCATCTCTTTCAGAATTTTCCACAGTTTATTGTGATCCACACAGTCAAAGGCTTTTGCATAGTCAATAAAGCAGAAATAGATGTTTTTCTGGAACTGTCTTGCTTTTTCAATGATCCAGTGGATGTTGGCTATTTGATCTCTGGTTCCTCTGCCTTTACTAAATCCAGCTTGAACATCTGGAAGTTCATGGTTCACGTGTTGCTGAAGCCTGGCTTGGAGAATTTTGAACATTACTTGACTAGCGTGTGAGATGAGTGCAGTTGTGCGGTAGTTTGAACATTCTTTGGCCTTGACTTTCATTGGGATTGGAATGAAAACTGACCTTTTCCAGTCCTGTGGCCACTGCTGAGTTTTGCAAATTCACTGGCATATTGAGTGCAGCACTTTCACAGCATCTCAACTGGAATTCCATCACCTCTACTAGCTTTGTTCATAGTGATGCTTCCTGAGGCCCACTTGACTTCACATTCCAGGATGTCTGGCTCTAGGTGAGTGATCACACCATCCTGATTATCTGGGTCATGAAGATCTTTTTTGTGTAGTTCTTCTGTGTATTCTTGCCACCTTTTCTTAATATCTTCTGCTTCTGTTAGGTCCATACCATTTCTGTCCTTTATCGAGCCCATCTTTGCATGAAATCTTCCCTTGGTATCTCTAATTTTCTTGAAGAGATCTCTAGTCTTTCCCATTCTATTGTTTTCCTCTGTTTCTTTGCATTGATCACTGAGGAAGGCTTTCTTATCTCTCCTTGCTATTCTTTGGAACTCTGCATTCAAATGGGAATATCTTTCCTTTTCTCCTTTACTTTTCACTTCTCTTCTTCTCACAGCTCTTTGTAAGGCCTCCTCCCTCAGAGAGCAATTTTGCCTTTTTGCATTTCTTTTTCTTGGGGATGGTCTTGATCCCTGTCTCCTGTACAATGTCACGAACATCCGTCCATAGTTCATCAGGCACTCTGTCTATCAGATCTGGTCCCTTAAATCTATTTGTCACTTCCACTTTATAATTGTAAGGGATTTAGGTCATACCTGAATGGTCTAGTGGTTTTTCCTACTTTCTTCAATTTAAGTTTGAATTTGGCAATAAGGAGTTTATGATCTGAGTCACAGTCAGCTCCCGGTCTTGATTTTGCTGACCATGTAGAGCTTCTCCATCTTTGGCTGCAAAGAATATAATCAATCTGATTTCGGTGTTGACCATCTGGTGATGTCCATGTGTAGAGTCTTCTCTTATGTTGTTGGAAGAGGGTGTTTGCTATGACCAGTGTGTTCTCTTGGCAAAACTCTGTTAAAATGCTATTGACTCTTAAAAAAAAAAAAAAAACTAACTTCAAGTCAGTCTTGGAAACAATTGTTGATTTGGAAACTTGAGTTCAACCTTACTGGAGATTTATGTGAAAAATTACTCTGTGACCACAGTTTTCCTTCAGATGTCTTGGTTAATGAATGGCTTAGCCAGATATTTTGCTAGTGGCATCAAGAAAAATGGTTGAGAGGCACTAAATGAATCAGACCAGTCGTGGTGAAAATGATCATGAGATTTTCTGAGTGCATACTATGATAATGTGAATAAAAATAGCTCCTGCTCCCCTTTCATTTAGCTTTACCTCTGGCATCGGAAAATATTAATATCAAGGAAGACAAGCAAGCATGGTACAATCACCCTGATCCCTAAATAACCACAGTCTGGTTTTCCAGTGTGGTCGTTCATCAGAGCAAGAGGAAAGACCACATCTAACTGAGCCATCGTGGTCTACTTTTGTAGTGCTCTACTGTAGGTTTGAATTGTGTGAACAGAGGAATTCTTTTTAACAAGACCATTCAGCGTGGCTTACATTTATTAGTGTGCTATGTGCCAAGACGTCAGCCAGACAAAGGCCATAAAAATATATAGCACAAATCCCTCACTTCTCAAAGAGTTCAGTGTAGTCAGAGAGAGAGAAATGGAAACAAATTACAATAGCCTGGCGTTCTGAGTACAACAAACCGCGTGTACTAATGCAGAGGCCGTCAAGAGGAGCAGGTAATGGACCCATCTGAGGACTGCTGCAAGAGCTTCTCGCAGTGGATGAAGTGTAACCTGGGCTTTGAAGGATGAATAGGAGTTTACCTGGCAGGAAAAAGCTGCTTCCGTTAATTCTCCCCTTTCTATTTTGAAGAGTTGGTGAATACCCTTCTCCGTAAAAACATTGTAAATATTTCTATATTAGCCATAACTGGATCTTTAATTTTATGTCATTAGAGCAAAAGGAACACTCTAAAAAGAAATGTTTAAATTTGGTAATTTCATACCATTCTAACTAAAGTGACACTCCCCTCCCCGAGAATTCCACTGCTCTTTATATCATTCTGCTTATTTCTATAGATCAGATCAGATCAGTCGCTCAGTCGTGTCCGACTCTTTATGACCCCATGAACTGCAGCACGCCAGGCCTCCCTGTCCATCATCAGCTCCTGGAGTTCACTGAGACTCACGTCCATCGAGTCAGTGATGCCATCCAGCCATCTCATCCTCTGTCATCCCCTTCTCCTCTTGCCCCCAATCCCTCCCAGCATCAGAGTCTTTTCCAATGAGTCAACTCTTCACATGAGGTGGCCAAAGTACTGGAGTTTCAGCTTTAGCATCAGTCCTTCCAAAGAAATATAAAGCTCTTTTAAAAATATGAAATTATTTTGTTCTGTTAGTCTGTTTTCTCTAACCAAGAATTTAAACTGCTGGAAGATAGGAATTTAATTGTATTCCTGGTTGCTCAGAATAGGGCTTGGGATATAGTAAAATTTGGGGCTTTCCTGGTGGCTCAGAGGTTAAAGCGTCTGCCTGGAATGTGGGAGACCGGGGTTCGATCCCTGGGTCAGGAAGATCCCCTGGAGAAGGAAATGGCAATCCACTCCAGTACTCTTGCCTGGAGAATCCCATGGAGGGAGGAGCCTGGTAGGCTACAGTCTACAGGGTCACAAAGAGTCGGACACGACTGAGCGACTTCACTCACTCACTCACTCACTCATAGTAAATTTTAAATAAATAAATGTATTTCATAGGGAAATTAGTTAATATGAAATTAATATACATAGGTTTTGTGTAGACTGATTTAATACTAATTCAAACTCCCTGAATTAACTTGTATTCTCAACATAAAATTTTCTTGTGATGTCAGTAACACAGTAAAATCGGTGTACAATTATTGTGAAAGGGACACTTTTTATGTGGGCCTCTTAAGTACTCATTGGAAAAGACCCTGATGCTGGGAGGGATTGGGGGCAGGAGGAGAAGGGGACGACAGAGGATGAGATGGCTGGATGGCATCACCGACTCCAGGGACATGAGTCTGAGTGAACTCCGGGAGCTGGTGATGGACAGGGAGGCCTGGCGTGCTGTGATTCATGGGGTTGCAAACAGTCGGACACGACTGAGCGACTGAACTGAACTAAGTGCTAAGTGCATTCATTTGGGAGAGAAGAAAGTTCTGGACAGTGACGCTTGCAAGTGGCGCATGCTAGCTGTGGCCGCAGCAGGGGCAGGTGGTGTGGGGACGCAGATTCGTGTTAGAGACTGGCCCCTGCTTTCTGAACTGATGTGACAGGTACGCTGCTGAAGTCGGTGTGGTGGTGGTGGCGGTTTAGTAGCCAAGTTGTGTCCAACTCTTGTGACTCCATGGACCACAGCCCGCCTGCCTCCTCTGTCCCTGGGATTCTCCAGGCAAGGGTATTGGAGGGGGTTGCTATTTCCTCCTCCAGGAATCTTCCCAACCCAGGGATTGAACGTGGGTCTCCTGTGTTGCAGGCAGATTCTTTACCATTTGAGCCACTGGGATTCGTGTCTTACCTGGGTTCAGATCAAAGCTTTGCCTCTGCCCTGGGTGGTACTCTGGGCAAATCACACAGCCCATGTATTTCATACTTTCCAGCTGCAAATGGGACTGATAATAATGATGCATGTCTTATAGAGCTCTTGTGGGGACTGAGCAGGTGAGCATCGAGGGCTCACGATGGCCATGACTTCCAGATACAGAATTGTTAGTTTCTTCCGGCCTCATCAGGCACCTCTGCAGGTGTTGAACATAATGGGAATTATTCTTCTGAATCAAACGGTGACATTCAAGGTATTGTTTTTATTTGTGATGTAGCCCTTGAAGCTCAGTCAGTAAAGAATCTGCCTGCAACGCAAGAGACCCAGGTTCGATTCCTGAGTTGGGAAGATCCCCTGGAGGCGGGCATGGCAACCCACTCCAGTATTCTTGCCTGGAGAATCCCATGGACAGAGGAGCCTGGCCGGCTACAGTCCATGGGGTCACAAGAGTCAGACATGATTTAGTGACTAGACCACCAAGCACCGCCACCAGCCCATACACTGGGTGCTTTCCTTCAGTTGTGATCAGCTGTCTACCTTTTTTTTTGGTACTGTCTGTATTTTCAGAATTGCATTTTAGATAAAGTTTACGTTAAGCCAAGAACTGAATTAAAATACAGTTCATTTCCTCTGCTTCTTTGCTTTAATTTTAAATACAATATTGAAGGTAAGAAGAATTTATTTTTATTTAAAATAGTAAATTGAACTAATTTCAGTTTGGGGCCATTGTGAATAAAATTGCCGTGAGCATCTGTGTACAGTTTTTTGTGTGTACATTAGTTTTCACTGCTCTGGAATAAGTATCCTTGGGTGTAATTGCTGGGTTGTATGGTAATTTCACGTACTTGTTTCTGTCTGTATTCCTGGCTGCTCTGGGTCGCTCTTGCTCTGCGTGGCTTTCTCTCGCTGCAGGGAGCAGGGGCTCCTCTCGTGGTCCACAGGCCTCCCTTTGCAGGGGCTCTTCTGGTTGCCAAGCGACGACCTCAGGCAGCTGGCTTCAGCAGCTCTGGCACACGAGCTTAGCTGCCCTACAGTGTGTGGAATGGAGAAGGCAATGGCACCCCACTCCAGTCCTCTTGCCTGGAGAATACCATGGACGCAGGAGCCTGGTGGGCTGCAGTCCATGGGGTCGCTGAGTGTCGGACGCTACTGGGCAGCTTCACTTTCCCTTTTCACTTTCATGCATTGGAGAAGGAAACGGCAACCCACTCCAGTGTTCTTGCCTGGAAAATCCCAGGGACGGGGGAGCCTGGTGGGCTGCCGTCTATGGGGTCGCACAGAGTCAGACACGACTGAAGCGACTTAGCAGTAGCAGTAGCAGCAGCGTGTGGAATCTTCCCAGACCAGGAATCGAACCCGTGTCTCCTGTAATGGCAGGCATCCTCTTAACCACTGGACCACCAGGGAGTTTCTAGGTATACTTTTAAAAGAAACTGCCAAACTGTTTTCTGCGTGGTTATACCATTTCACAGTCCCGTGAGCAATGTGTGAGTGGCGCCATTTCTCTACCCACTTGCAGCATTCGTTGTTATCACCGTGTTTTATTTTGGCCGTTTGGATAGGTGTGTATAGCGAAATTTCATGTGATTTTAATCCGTATTTACCTGATAGTTACTGATGCTGAACACATTTTCATGTGCTATTTGCCATCTGAACAAGGTATACAGATGGCATATCTTTGATGAAATATTCGTTCAGATTTTACCCGTTTGCTAATTGGATTGTTTGGTTTTATTTGCTAGTGAGTTTTGAGGTTTCTTTATATAGTCTAGATACTAATCCTTTGTTGAATGTGTGGTTTACAAATATTTCTCCTAGCCTATAGCTTGTCTGTTCATCTTCACATGAGCTTTCACACAGCAAAAGTATTTTATATTGATGGAGTCCAGTTGATCAAATTTTATTTTTATGTGTTTGTATTTTTGGTATTAATGCTAAGAACTCCTCTTGGAGCCATACATTCCATGACTTTGTCCTAATTTTTTACTAAAAGCTTTATGATTTCACTTTTTTACCTCTAAATTGATGATCTGCTTTTAATTAATTTTGGTATAAAGTATACAGTTTAGGTCAAGTTTTCTTTTTCTTTCTTTTGCATGCATATTAATTGTTCCAACACCATCTGTTGAAGTACTTTTGAACATTGGTATAAAATCACTATATGATTTTTAAATCACATTTAGATTGAAAATCATATTGTTCAGCATATTGGTATGGGTCTGTTTTTGGCTTTGCTCTTTTTCGCTTATGTATGTGTCTATCTCTCTGAAATACCCACTAGTTAAATACAGCAAGCAGTCTTGATGTCTGGTAAAATGATTCTTTCCACATAATTCTTCATCAAGATTGTCTTAACTATTCTAGGGTCTGTGCCTTCTTATGTAAATTTTAGAATAAGCTTGTCTATGTCTTAAAAAAAGTTTTCTGGAATTTTGATAGGAATGGCATTAAACCTATCGATCAGTTTGGGGTAGCTGGCCCCTCTACCGTGTTCAGCCTTCCTGTCCGTGAATGCGGTAGACGTCTCCCCCCTCTACCGTGTTCAGCCTTCCTGTCCGTGAATGCGGTAGACGTCTCCCCCCTCTACCGTGTTCAGCCTTCCTGTCCGTGAATGCGGTAGACGTCTCCATTGATTTGCATCTTCTTTGGCTTCTTCTATCAATAGCGTAACTTTTACCACACAGGTCTTGCACATGTCGTAAGTATATACCTAAATATTTCATTATCTGTGGAGTAATTATAAATAGTATTAAATTTATCATTTTTGCATCTGAGTGAACACAAATTGTACCTCACTGTGATCTTGATTTTTTTTATTACTGTGATCACCAGTGTAGTTAAACATTCTCTTTTATCACTTATTAATCTTATGTATATCTCTCCATTCTCTTACATATTTATTCATTTTTTAATGTATTCTTCATGTGGATTCTTTTTCAGTTTTTTATATTGCACATATCTTTTCCCACTTGTAGCTAATCTTTTTATATTATTTAAGGTGTTTCTTTGATGAACAGCTTACAAATTTTAATATCACTAGATATGTCAATCTTCTAATTTCTATTCAATTAATTTTATATCTTATTTTGGAGATATCTAGAATTTTTATCTCCAAGTGAAAATAACTTTAATGAGCTAAATTAACAGAGCATTTTTATTGCAAACAATTTTAAAATGGAAAATACCAGTATTAATATTCCTCTTCCAAATAAGCAGAGAAACTGTTCTCTAAGACCCTATCTACAATGTACCCAAACAATTAAAATTTTTTTTAGTTAAAAAGGAAAATAATATCTCCAATAGTTTTGGAATAAAAAGAAAACTACGTTTCATTTCAGGAAAGTTTCCCCATAAAAAGTGAGGGGCATAGATTCTTAAACCTTCTTAAGACTTTAATTTTCCCTGATTATTTGCAAAACACAAACTAATTTCTATCTCATGACTTCTTACATTGTTCGGTTTTAGGATATTTCAGTGTGGTACAGAGGACTGACTCCTAGGTCAGTAGTGATTCTGCATTTGGCTATTAAAGAAGAGAGATTTGGTGCCCAAACTGTAATATATACACCTTGGGTTGAGCTGTATTGTTTGGCTACATAGTCAGCACCTGAGTATTCCTTGGCAAACACATGTTTTCCCCATTTGGTAAAAGGATCTAGGTATTCCACGAAAATGGAAAAAAAACAAACAAACAAACCACAAGCTCCTTTTACTAAATGTGGCCTGTGGATACAGAGCCATATATGAAACTGCTTACCCTAACCATAATAGGTCAACTGTTTGCCCTCCAGGAAAAAACATATCCGATTTATTTATGAAGACTTCTTTATTTTGTTTTTCATTACATATATTATAATTTTTGTCTTATTGTCATTTTAATGTTTCAAAATGTTGACATGGACATACACACACATATACACTCACACAAAATATTCATGATCTGCAGTCCTAATGCGAAAAATCAGCAAAAATAAGAGACGTTACTTATATAAGAGCCAACAAAAGTCTGTCTAGCCAAGGCTATGGTTTTTCCTGTGGTCATGTATGGATGTGAGAGTTGGACTGTGAAGAAGGCTGAGCGATGAAGAATTGATGCTTTTGAACTGTAGTGTTGGAGAAGACTCTTGAGAGTCCCTTGGACTGCAAGGAGATCCAATCAGTCCATTCTAGAGGAGATCAGTCCTGGGTGTTCATTGGAAGGACTGATGCTGAAGCTGAAACTCCAGTACTTTGGCCACCCGATGCAAAGAGCTGACTCATTGGAAAAGACCCTAATGCTGGGAGGGATTGGGGGCAGGAGGAGAAGGGGACGACAGAGGATGAGATGGCTGGATGGCATCACCAACTCGATGGATATGAGTTTGGGTAAACTCCGGGAGTTGGTGATGGACAGGGAGGCCTGGCATGCTGCAGTCCATGGGGTCACAAGAGTTGGACACGACTGAGTGACTGAACTGAACTGAACTGAAGCCATTCTTTGGGAAACACAAACTATAGTAAGCAAAGCTTCTAAAGATACTGACAGCATTGTGACGTTTTTAAGGATTCTTAAACACATTAAGGTATTCTAGTATTTTCACTTTGTAAGAGGTGGTTTTCACCTCATCCAGTGCAGACTTACCTTATATCAGACAGCCGCCATCTTTGTTGCAGACTTCTGTTAGCCCTTTGCATCTTGCCCGCAATCTCTGTGGGCATAGACTCACCCTGAGGGCAAAGCTCAGGGTGCTACCAGTCCAGCCACTGGGCATCCTTTTCTCAGTCTGTATTCTGAAGCTTGATTTAAGTAAATGAAGTACTGAAATGAGTTCCAGGGATAAAATCTAATAGTCACATGGACACAATATGTAAAAGGATTTGAATTGGGGGAAGTTCTCGAGCTCTTGCAACTTTCTTCTTCTACAAACCCTTCCTATTTTAGCACAAGCCTGCGTCTTTTTGAGATTAAATGGCCCTGACTTTTCCTTGAATCCAGGAAGCCCGTGTTTTTTTCTCTTATCGCTTCCTCTCGCTCAGACTTATCAGAGCAGGAGAGCCGCGCTCTGCTTCCTGGCCGCCTTCCCATCCCTGCTGACCCTCCTGCACGGGTGTTGCTGAGATCTTTCCTGGAAAGAATCTGCACACTAAAACCCAAAGCTGGATGCTCTTGCACAGACACTGCTTTTTCAAATATGTAGAAGGCTCGAGTTGCCAGTGTGCTGTGAACCCGCCAGTGTCTGCTAACTATTTCCAGAACATTGGCTCGGTTGCCAGGTATTACCATTTTTTTTTCTCCCCTGGTGAAAATGCATTTAAAAGAAGGGTAATAAAAATATGGTTGCTTTAATAGGAACTTTATTGTATTCTTAGCACCAAGTTACCTGAAAGACATTAAAATAGACTCATTCTTTTAAAAGTTGCAACAGTAACATGGGCGCTTTTTTGGTCTATACTTTGCAGAAGTGAAATTTTTCTGTCAAACACCGGCTACTGCTGATATTGTAATCCTGGTCGACGGCTCCTGGAGTATTGGAAGATTCAACTTCAGACTCGTTCGATCTTTTTTGGAAAACCTGGTTACAGCGTTTGACGTGGGCTCCGAGAAGACACGAATTGGTGCAGCTTTTTTTTAAATTAACAGCATCAGCTCCTAGTGTGAAACCACCAGGAAGCTTCTTAAGAAATTTCAGATTCTCTACCAAATGTTTTTCAGAATTTTAGGTTTAACTATAGAAATGTTCCCCAAAGGGCAAGTTTGCATCAATAAATATTTATTTCTACTAAATAACGTGACAATGTCACTCAATTAATTATTGAACATATTTCAATTTTTCTGGAAAGCCAAAATCTTCTCTAACAATAATAACTATTTTATTATTATTAATAATTTTAAATAATAATTTAAAAGTTACTATTGGTTTAAGAATTTATCAGGTAAAAGTTTTCTTTTTATTTAAAAAGCAATTGAATCAAGTGAAATGTTTAATCAACATTTGGAAAAAGTTTTATTGTGTGAGATACTTTTGCCAAATTCTTGCTGTGATAAAAAACAACAAAAAAGTTGTAAATCTTTGAGAAATATATCCACTTTATTATATAAAGTCTCCTAGTTTCACTTCTAAATAGCCCGTAAGGAAACTCTTTTCTTTGGGAATAAAAACAAAATACAAACACTATAGTGTATACAGAAGTCAAAATATAATGTCACACATGAAGCTTGTATGAGGTTGTATAAGCTGGTATCAATATTACCTCAATTAAAAAAATTAAATACATCTAGACCTTTTATCTACAAACATGATCAGACTTTTAAAAAATGCTAAGTTCCTGATTGGGTGCCTACTTCTAGATGTCTGGAAAATGTATACATTCCATCAGCCTCCAGGTATGTTGAAAATTCTTTAAATTGATGTCAGGAACTCACTTTGAAATTTCTCAGGGAGGCAGAGAAAAAAATGTTGCAAAACTTAGCCACCCCACCCCGCCTCAAAAAACACTGGGCCTTCATCATTCTAGTCTCTCGAATGGTCCACTGGGCCTTCGAGTAACCCTTCATTTCTGGGTGGGCTTTCTCGTCCTTCTTTTCCAGGCCTGGCTCAGTACAGTGGTGACCCCAGGATCGAATGGCACTTGAATGCCTTTAACAGCAAAGATGAGGTGATCGACGCTGTCCGCAATCTACCGTACAAGGGGGGAAATACTCTCACAGGTATGCTTTTGTTTAGTCCACGTTTTTGGCGGCATGTCTTGCCAAAGCAGAGTTGTATTACTTCATTTTGTCACTGTGTATGTCTTAGCATAGTATTTTTAAAGCAAGCTAGCCTTTAAAGTTTTAAATGGCTCTTGTCTCTAACTCACATTAGAAGTCGCATGCAGAAACCTCATCCCTTTCGCTCTACAAATGTAACGTCCCAGGAAGGGCTTGGTTGAGCTGGAAGAGTACCCAGCAGTCCTTGACGCTGACAGCCTTAGTAGCCGTCTTAACCCTTTTCAATTCATTTTCCTTTCTTTTTGTACCCGTTTTCTCCTCCAGTCACCCTGTCAATTTAATAAAAACAAAATCCTACCTAAATTTTAAAGGAAAATAATTTCTTTGTCCTTACTCTGCCGTCAATGGTTATCATGAAAATATTTATGGAGCTTTGGCTCACCAGCTTTTTTGATAAATGAGTCTAGTCAGTCTTTAGCATCTGCAGCTTTGACCAACCAGGGATCAGAAATGTGTGGGGAAAAAATTCCAGAAAGTTCCTAAAAGCAAAGCTTGAATTTATCACATGCTAGTAACTAGTGTTCTTGCCTGGAGAATCCCAGGGATGGGGGAGCCTGGTGGGCTGCCGTCTATGGGGTCGGGCAGAGTCGGACACAACTGAAGCGATTTAGCAGCAGCAGCAGCAGCAACTATTTACATAGTATTTGTATTGTATTTGTTATTTTAAATAATCTAGAGATGGCGCAGAGTATGCATGTAGGTTACATGCAGATACTACGTCATTTTACGTAAGGGACCTGGGCATCTGTGGGTTTGGGTGTTGTGGGGGGTCTTAGAACCAACCCTTCTGTGGATACCAAGGAACTACTGTAATGTAAGAGCATTTATATTGCAATTATCCATGGCCCAACCCCAAAGGCTTGCCTCGTGTCTCAGCTGGTAAAGAATCTGCCTGCACTGCAGGAGACCTGGGTTCGATACCTGGGTTGGGAAGATCCCCTGGAGGAGGGAAAGGCTACTCACTCCAGTATTCTGGCCTGGAGAATTTGTGGACTGTACAGTCCATGGGGTCACAAAGAGTCAGACACAACTGAGCGACTTTCACGTTCAACCCAAGGCGTTATCACAGGTTTTAACCCTTACATGCTGTTTCCTGCTATAGACCCACAATGTGGATGCTCAGTTTAAACAATAGAGATGCTGTCATTGAATTTTAAATAAACCACTGAAATCCTGATCAGTACTTTGCCAGTTTGAGGCATAGTCTAACAAGTTTTTTGTTAATACAACAAAACTGTATTAAGCATGAATTGCATAACATTATTCAGCATTTCTTATTTTTGAGGAGTGAAGAATGTCATACTCAAAAGTCAGGAGTTCAATTACCACTTTAGATCTCCCCTTCTACCCCCATAAAGCAGAGAATCTGTGGTTCCTTTAGATTACCATGAACAAAATGAAAAGTGTAGCCATAATATTTGGGACAGTTGCTCCTGTGAGGGTATTCTTGGTTCATTGTAAATTAGAGAGGTTTAGATTTTCTTTTCTTTTTTTTTACTTTTTATTGATTTGTTTTTTTGGCTGTGCCATGTGGCATGTAGGGTCTTAGTTCCCCAACCAGGGATCAAACTCACACCCCCAGCATTGGAAGTCTTAACCAAGGTGTAGATTTCTTGTGTGCAAACCTGTCAGCATTCATTGTCTAGGAATCCATTGTTCTTTATAAATACTAGTTTCTGAAATGATGCAGTATTCATAATTTTTATTACCTCTTTTGGTGGATTTTAGTGTTTCATCAGATTCGTTAAAAAAATAGTTCATTGTAAAAATGAAGATAAAAGTTCACATCTAATAAAAGCTCTTCTTTCTCATCTTGTGATTACGTTTTGGAGAATTGAAAGCCTTTTTATTTGAAATGGTTGGCTTGTCTTTATTTTTCCTTGTTTTCTCCCAGGTCTTGCTTTGAATTACATTTTTGAAAACAG
The DNA here is from genome assembly GCF_027580195.1 of Bos mutus. Lineage (NCBI taxonomy): Eukaryota > Metazoa > Chordata > Mammalia > Artiodactyla > Bovidae > Bos > Bos mutus. The sequence continues at coordinate 711,698 of NC_091630.1, read as the reverse complement.
TTTTAAACCGGAAGCGGGAGCAAGGACTGGAGTGTCCAAAATTGGCATTTTAATCACAGACGGAAAGTCCCAAGATGATATCATTCCACCATCCAGAAACCTTCGTGAATCCGGTGTAGAGCTGTTTGCCATAGGTACGTGTTAATTGTGGTCTTGTTTCAACAATGGACATGGACACCCAACCATTAAAGCTGTATATAATGCAGTTCACTGAAAGCCAAGAGACCTGAGCGCTTTCCAGTCTTTTTTTAAACAAATGCATTGTGTTTAGTTGATCTACAAGCTTGTGTTAGTTTCTTGCGTAAAGTGACTCAGTTACACACGTGATCTATCCACTGTCTTTTAGATTCTTTCCCCATGTAGCTTACTGCAGTGTTGAGTAGAGTTCCCTGTATACAGTAGGTCCTTGTTAGTTATCTATTGTATATGTGTATAGACGACTCTCCCGATTTATCCCTTCCCTCTCCACCCCGTTGGGTCTACTCATAACCAGTCATGTGATCTGAGTCTGACTCCTCACATTAAAAATGGAAGTGGCGGAACTGAAGGATCTTACTGTGTGAGAATCTCTAGGCTGAGACACCACACATGAAGTGTTGTGAAAAGCATAAAGTGAAAAGGTTAGGTCCATAATTGTTAGCCTTTAATTAGTCAAGACTTTTCTCTTTCGAGTCACTTAATAGCTCTCTCTTCTCTGATAGTGTAGAGAGAAAGCAATCAAAGAATTGAGGTCTTGTAGCTAAGAAAGCACAGAGTCGTAGATGTGCAGGATTATTTCTTTGAAAATAACCCTGCGTAGGTGTAGGTATATGGGAAGAATACACATGGCACATGTAGGATAATGCATAATATTTAGCTGATGCAACTTTGCTCCTGATTAAATTGTTTACATTGTCTTTGGTGATAGGAAGGCCTTCTATTTAGTAGAGACTGAAAAGAAAAAAAAAGAAACAATTCCTCTGACTCATTTCTAGATTTGTCACTCAAAGTGTGGTTCATAGCATGTTTCATTGGAGAAGTATTTGCTTATTTGCTGGATGGCAGGCGTTGTGGTGGGTGATGGAGCATACAGATGAACAAGATAAATCCTTCCAAAACAAATTCCTTCCAAGTCATGATGGCCGTTTCCTCACTTTTCCATGCTCTTTACAACAGTGAAGCTGTTTTGTTTGGAGAGGTGAGAGAGAGAGGGATTTGGGGCTTATTGTCTCTAGAATATTCTTAAATGAATCCAGACTTGGTTTTAACTGAATGCTATGAAAACTATTATTGACATTAAGCTCATTGCTTCAGCATGCATGGTGTTATTTTGTTATTGTAGACACAGATCCAACAGTGCATTTTAGAAGCTATTGTAGAAGTCTTTCAGTCAAGGAACATCAGGGAGATTTGATTTAATTTTTATTTTTAATTTTGCTGTACTTTTGTTCAACAACAATCCCTACAGAAGACTTACACTAACAGGGGATTAATTTATGTGTTTACTCTCCATTCTGTGGTCTCGTTAATAACGAATGGATGAGTTAAAGTGAACTCATCCAGTCGTGATTTGGAATTTTTCTCTCTTTTTCTCTGGGAATTACCTGGAAATCAGTAGTGTTCATTTTCTTATAACCTCCTAAAGCAAATCGTTCAGAAACAATTGACTCTTTGTTACTCAGTCTGTTGAAGCTGTCAGATAAATTAAATGGCACATGGCCAGGCATCTAAGAAGTAATTACCGTTGCCTCAGGTAATCTCTCTTCCTTGCTTCCCTCTTACCTCTTTTTAACATCCGTAGATAATTGCAGTGACAAGGATTTTTAAAGAAATGTTCCTTCTCCTGGAGAAGAGAAATCTACATTTACACTCATGAAACCCAACCTTGTGTCTTTTTCATTTTTTTAAAGAATTTTTTAAAATTTATTTTTTATCAGTTGACTGTTTTATTTACTTATTTTAAATTTTGGGCAAACCCCGTGGAATATGGGCTCTTATTTCCCCGTCCAGGGATCAAACTCACATCCCTGGCACTGCAAAGCTGGAGGACTGCTGGGGAAGTCTCCCCCTTTTTCTAGATTCAACCGTGATATATGTCGTCTTCTGAGGTGCAGCTTGATAGGGTCATTAAGGGCATATGACTTTGGATCCAGATTGCCTGAGTGGAAGCCTTGCTGTGTATTTACTGGCTGTGTTTCCTCGAGCAAGTGAATTAACCTCTCATCAGCTCACTTATCTCTAAGATGGGAGAAACAGTGATGCCCAACTCACAGGACTGACTGTGAGGATTAAATGTGTCACTATGAGGAAAACACCGCCACGCCTGGGGCATGGGGAGCACACTTTAAGGTTAGCATCCACAGCTGTGACAGACCGAAAATTCCCTGAAGGACAAGGATTTTCTGTCTCGGTTTAAGTAAACTAATGTTTATAGAAATTTAAGCCTGAGGTTCTGATAGTGTAGAGGACTGGTTTAATTCCTATTGCTTCTGCAACATTTATGAAAGACAGAAGTCAGTTTCATCAATACATCCTCCAAAACTCGGGTCTCCTGCATTGCAGGCAGATTCTTTACTGTCTGAGCCACCGTGGAAGCCCAAGATGGGCTGAAGAAAGTTAAGATTTAGTAATCTGGGGACTTCCTTGGGGGTGCAGTCGATAAGAATCCACCTGCCTGTGCAGGGGACACGGGTTTGATCCCCAGTCGGGGAAGATTCTGCATGCCCCAGAGCACTGAGCCCTGTGCTGCAAATACTGGAGCCCATGTGCCTAGGGCCTGGGCACCAAGTGGAGCCCTACCAGGAGAAGCCCGTGTACCAGATCGGGAGTGGGCTCCTCTGTCCACAACCAGAGAAGCCCGTGTACCAGCTCGAGCGTGGGCTCTGCTCTCCACGGCCAGAGAAAGGCGTGCAGCAACGGAGACCCAATGCAGCCAAAAATAACTGACTGACTAAATAAGTAGAGCGGTGTGTCCGTGTCCAAATAAAGAAAAAAAGATTTAATCATTTAATCATTTGAAAGGGACTTCGAAGAAACAATCTGCCGGGAGACGTGCCTCTTGCGAGAAAAGGCGCGTTGGTCGGGGTGCGGACTGGCGGGTCGCAGCGTAGAGTACCGTCACTAGGAGGCTCCCGGTGACCCTCCGACCCTCCCTGTCGTCCCCAACGCAGGGGTGAAAAACGCGGACGAGAAGGAGCTGCAGGAGATCGCCTCCGAGCCGGACAGCACGCACGTGTACAACGTGGCCGAGTTTGACCTGATGCACACGGTTGTGGAGAGCCTCACGAGGACCGTGTGCTTCAGGGTGGAGGAGCAGGACCGCGAGATCAAAGGTACGCGAGCCTCTGCCCGCCGGGGCCTCCCTGGGGCGGAGAATGGCCTGTGGGCTCTTCATCCTGGCTTTCCCGGCAGCGCTGTGTGCTTCCACGCTCCGGATCGTCAGAGTAGACAGGGGACATACGGGGCGGGGGGCGGCGGGGTTAGGGGGTGGGGGTGAGGTGAGGGGGCGGGGGGCGGGTTCTTTAAACCACTGGATAGTTGTTTCCATGCTGCTGCATGTAGGCCATCACGCTTCTTTGTTTTTAATTAGATGTTGGACTTTGAGATAATTAAACATCCACATGAAGTTGTAAGAAATGTATAAAGAGTGTGTGATATCTTACTGGTTCTCTCAATGGTGACATATTGCAAAGCCGCAGTATGATGTCACAGGCAGGAAATTCACATTGGTCGAGTCAAGATACAGAATGTTCCTGTGGCAGGATCATTTCTACTGTCCTTCTCCAGCTGTATTCCCTCCCTGCCCCAGCCTCTTCCTAACCGCTGGCCAGCATGGGTCTGTTCTCCCTTTCTAAATGCTTGTCATTTTGGAAATGTTAAATAAATGGAATTACATAGTATGTAAACTTTTGGAATTGGTGTTTTTCACTCAGGATGATTTCCTGGAGGCTCATCTAAGTTGCTGCATGTCCATAGTTCTTGTTTTATTGCTGCATCACGTTTCATGTTATGGCTGCACCACAGTTTGCTTAACCATTCACACATCGAAAGACATCTGAATTCTTTCCATTTTTGGCTGTTACAGAAAAAAAAAAGCAGCTATGAACATTCACGTGTAGGTTCTTGTATGAACATAAGTTTTCATTTTTCTGGGATGATGCTCAGGAGTGTGACTGCTTCATCACATTATGTGTTTAGTGTAGTTTAGCCTAAGAGCCTGCCAGACTGTCCTCCACCGTGGCTGCCGCGTTCAGCGTTCCCTCGAGCACCGCGTAAGTGACCCTGTTTCTATGCTCGTCACTAACGTTGCTGTTACGGTTTTTTATTTTGGCCATTCTGATCGGCATGGAGTGCAATCTCATTGTGGTTTTAATGTTCATTTCCCGATGGCTAATGAAGTTGAACATCTTTCCTATGCTTTTTTCCCCTATTTTTAAGATTCAAACATTTTTTAAAATTTCTTTACCACTTTGTGTTGGTTTCTACCACACAGCAGCGCAAGTCAGCCTCGACTGTGCTCTCGCCTCCGTCCTGACCTCCCTCGCCTCCCCACCCTCCAGGCCTCCCGGGGCCCAGATAGGCTCCCGGTGCAGCGGCTCCTCACCTGCCCTGCTCTCACCCCGGGTGTGTGCTGGGGGTCCTGGTGCAGCGGCAGCTCCTCACCTGCCCTGCTCTCACCCCGGGTGTGTGCCGGGGCTCCCGGTGCAGCAGCTCCTCACCTGACCTGGTCTCACCCCGAGTGTGTACTGGGGCCACTGCTCTCTCCAGTCGTCCCAGCCTCTCCCTTGCCCACTGTGTCCACAGATCCATTCTCCACCTCTGTGTCTCCATTCCATCCCCGCAGATAGGCTCATCAGTATTGTTCTGGATCCTGTGTGCGTGTGTTAACGCATATTTCGTGTGCTATTTTGCCTCTGTATATCCTGAAATGTCTGTTCATATCTTTTGCCCACTTTCTAATTGGACTCATTTTTGGGGTGTGTTTTTTTGTGTTAGCTTTTAACTTTTGAGATTTGAGAATTCTTTATTTTCTAGATAATGATCCGTTGTTAGATATGTGTAGATATGTGGTTTGATAACAATAAGTGTTAGTCGCTCATTCGTGTCCGACTCTTTGCGACCCTGTGGCCTGTAGCCCTCCAGGCTCCCTGTCCCTGGGGTTCTCCAGGCAGGAATGCTGGAGGGGGCAGCCATTCCCTTCTCCAGGAGATGTTCCTGACTCATGGATCGAACCCAGGTCTCCTGCCTAGCAGGCACATTCTTTACTGTCTGAGGCACCAGGGAAGCTGATAGTCCATTCTTAGACAGGTGGTTTGTTAATATTTTCTGCCAATTTGTAGCTTACCTTTTCATCTTTTTAACAAGGTCATTTGCTGAACAAAAGCTTTTAATTTTGATGAGGTCCAGTTTATCAATTTTTCATTTTAGGATGAGTGCTTGTGGTGTCAAGTCTAAGAACTCTTTACCTGACCTTAAATCCCAAAGAGTTTCCTTTTTATTATTTTTTCAGAAAGTTTTATATTTCACATTTAAAGTTAATTCTTTGTAAAGGATTTGGAGTTTAGTTTAAGGTTCTAACACTACTTGCTAAAAAGGCTGCATTTCTGCTGTTGAATTACCTTGTGGCTTTGTCAGGTAGCGGTTGGGCAGATTCGCATGTGTCTAAATCTGGGTTCTTTATGGTTCCATTTATGTGTCTAACCCTTTTCCAGTATCATACAGTCTTGATTTACTGTGGCTACATAATAAGTCTTGAGATTGAATAGACTGAGTTCTCTCATTTGATTATCCTTTTACAAAATTGTTTTTGCTACTATGCTTCCTTATATACCATATAAATATTAGAGTAATATTTATATAATATACTGTATAATTTATACAATAATATAAATATTAGAATAATTTTTATTCTACAAAATATCTTATTGGGACTTTGATGGAAAGTGCATTAAATCAATTCTCAATTATCAAATACCAACTTGGGAAGAACTGACCTCTTTAATCTGTTGATTTGTTTAGTCCACAAACATGTCAAATCCTTTCACTTGTTTAGATATCTTTGAGTTCCATCAGCATTTTGTAGTTTTCAGGATATAATTTCTGTACAGATTCTGTTCCGCTGACTTTTAGTATTTTATTTTGAGAAAGTTTAGTTGTATTTTTAATGTTGGTGGTGTTCACATTTTTATTGCTAGTGTGTGCAGATCTATTTATGTTTTGGTATGCATGTATCCGATAACTTTGTTAGGTCTCTTCTGACACCAGCCTGGAGCGAAAGGGGAGGGTGCCTGGATGCTAGCGCATGGGGTTGGAAGTCCAGCTCTTCTAGTGGTCTCTGTGGATAGCACATGCAGGGTGAGATGGGGGGTTTGTCACTGTCTGTAAGCGACAGTTATCTCCTCCCTCTTTGATCTTTCCCCCATCACCCCGGCTGTGTGATGGGATCAGAGTACACGTAGGCCCCAGTTACAGTCAGGAAGGGTGGGGTCTTGCTTCCACTTGACCTGGGTTGGCACGGGTGGGATGGGGCCACAGTGGGTTTTTTTCCTATGGTGTTTTTCTAGGCTAGAGCTGTTGTTGCCTAAAAGCTTTTTGTCTTGGCGGGCTGCTCCTTTCCTGGTCTTTTGCCTAGAGAGAGCAGGCTTCGTTGGATTGTTTTTGTCTGTATTTGTCTGTGTTTCTAGGTGGCTGGATTCCTTAGCTCTGTGTTTGAGATACAGGAGGCGAAAGGCACCTCGGGAAACACCACTGCACCATTCTGTGGGTCCCACGGCCCCTTGCCCATCCACCATCTCCTTCTCAGGAACTTAGGCTTGACTTACAGTTCCCAGAAATGTGAGCTGCACTCGGCGGGGATTGTAGGAAGGAGCCGTGCGCTCTGTCTTCTGGGAGCTCGGCCATCACAGGTCTTGACCCTTGTTCCCTGTGATATCCGTGGGCTGCAGGTTGCATCTGACTCCCAGGGGTGCAATCTGAGCAGGAGACATCCAGACCCTTCTCTGAGAGTCTGGCCCTGCTCCCGCCTGTGCTGTGTCCGGGGCGGGACGACTCAGGCGGCCTGCGCGTCTGTCTCTCTTTCATCATCCCTCTTGCCCTGGACCGGGACTCTTCAGACTAGGCTGAGCAGCCAAGTAGTGGTTCCCTGGGCAAACTTCTCTGAGGCACTTAGCGACACCATTTTTGTCGTTGCTGTTCAGTCACTCAGTCGTGTCCAGCTCTTTTGCGACCCCATGGGCTATAGCCCAGAGGCTCCTCTGTCCATGGGATTCCCCAGACGAGAATACGGGGATGAGTTGCTGTTTCCTTCTCCAGCGGATCTTCCTGACCCAGGGATCAAACCTGCATCTCCTGCATTGGCAGAAGGATTCTTTACCACTGAGCAACCAAGGAAGCCCGAGACTGTTTTAGAGCCTAAATTTTCCCACAAAAAATCTCTACATGTGGTTGCTTGTAAGGCGTGCTTAATAAAGTACTTGATCGTAGTTATTGTTTAATAACTATGTTTCTCCCCATTATTATGACTGCTAAAGTCCCTTTAAATAAGTGCCCCTAGCAGATAAGAAATCCTAAATTTCCAGGACTTTGAACTTTACGGGTCCCAAATCTTTTTCAGACCCACTGTTATAACATGTATATAACACTCAAAGTGCTTACAAAATGTGTAGCTCATAGTGGACATTCAGAATATGTTAGTTGCTTTTCCTTCTCTTTTTACTTTAGAATGTTGGCCATTTGTTGAGTTGAAGTCTTCAGTAGAGAGAATAAATCCTCTACTGCTCAAAAACACAAGCTCTTGTGTCAAGAAGGTTACATATAAATCTCAGCTCTGATACTTACCAATTGTGAGACTTGGGCAAGTTATTTAACATCATTCTGACTTGGTTTTCTCACCTGAAAAATGGGAACAATAATAGCATTTACTGAGAACTAAATGAGGGAAGACTTCTGAAGATATCAGAAGCGTATCTTTAGATACACAATTCAATGTTGTGTTTTTTTTGTTGTTGTTCTTGTTTTTTGCTATTCGACAGCAGTGTCTTTAAGAAAGTTCCTTAGAGTCAAGGACTATGTCTTATTTAAGTTACTTAGAGCCTAGCATAGTGATTGATGCCGAATAGGCGCTTAAATGTTTCAATGAAGAAATGTAGTCCAGGCAGGCCTTGTTTTATTGTGCTTCTCCTTGTTGCACTTTGCAGGTATGTATTAAAAAATACATCCAAAAAATTTCAAAACATTGGAAGTTTGTGGCAACCTTCTGTTGAGCAAGCCTGTTGGTGCCATTTTCCCAAAAGCGGTATTTTTAAATTAAGTGTGTTGTTTTTTAGACGTAATGCTAGCTTCCCAGGGGGCACTAGTGGTAGAGAAGCAGTCTGCCAGTGCAGGAGAGGTCAGAGTCGTGGGTTCCATCCCTGGGTAGGGAAGATCCCTGGAGGAGGGCGTGGCAACCCACTCTGGTATTCTTGCCTGGAGAATCCCATGGACAGAGGAGCCTGGTGGGCTACAGGTCATCGGATTGCAAAGAGTTGGACACAACTGAAGCAACTTAGCATGTATGCATACGAAGAGTAAACCTAAGTTTTTTATGTATTGGGAAATAAAAAAATTGTGTGACTTGCTTTCTTACAGTGGCCTGGAACTGAACCCACAGTATCTCTGAGGTATGCCTGTAATGAATTAAAGCCCAAAGCCTAAAGTGAAGTCGCTCAGTCGTGTCCAGCTCTTTGCGACCCCATGGACTGTAGCCCGCCAGGCTCTGCCATCCATGGGATTTCTCAGGCAAAAATACTGGAGTGGGTTGCCGTTTCCTTCTGCAGGGGATCTTCCCGACCCAGGGACTGAACCCGGGTTCCCGGCTTTGCAGGCAGACTCTCTACCAGCTGAGCCCCCAGTACTGAATTAATTTACTAGAGATGAAAATCTTGGAAGCAGCATAAACAATCATTTCTTACTAGTGGAGTTTCTTAGGTTCATAAAATTTAACTTTGGGAAAAAGGTTCATTTTCTGTGTTTTTTGATTTAGCCTCAGCCCTTGCCACCGTGGGGCCGCCTACAGAACTGATGACTTCTGAAGTCACTGCCAGGAGCTTTATGGTTAACTGGACTCATGCCCCCGGAAAAGTGGAAAAATACAGAATCGTGTATTACCCTACCAGGGGTGGCAAACCAGAGGAGGTAAGAAGGAGACAGCGTTTTCAAGCCATGTATTCTGAGGCTCTCAGGTTTTGTACAGTAGTCAAGATAAGGCAGAAGTGGATATATAAGCAGATTATTCTGTCACAAGCATTTACAGTTGTTGGACTGAATCCATTTCCATGTGTCCAGGTTTTCTTCTGTCTCAAGCTTATGGTATTTACATCTTCTCCTCTTATTTCCATCAAAGAACCTGCAGAACTGGTCATGTATCCATTTCTAACACAACTTACACTGACTTAGTTTTTTTGTATTTTAAGAAATGAAAGAGTTCGAAGGCAAAGAGAATCAGTCGTTCATTATCTGGCTAGAGCCCCCTTTGCTATTGATGTTTTCTTTCTACTTTGGGAGTGGTCTGAACTTTCTGCCTTAAGGAAGTCTGTGTGTTCCACATAATGTGGTCACGTAATCCTTCAAGGTTTGGGATTTTCTGGATGTTTGTGGAAATCAGTGCAAATGAGAAGCATCATGAAGCGTCTGTGATGGGCCCTTCTCACGAGTCGCCATCACAAGAGAGACCATCTATTGCCAGATGACTGAATGGTTCCCATTTCCTAATCTGTGATATACAAATTCACAGGAAATATGACAAGATGTGATGAAATCTCCCTGTCTCTTTTTCTGACATTCTCATCTTTTGTTGTTCTAACCTCTGATTGGCCTCAGCGTGTTTCAGTTTTCTTCTGCATTATGGCAGGACTTATGACCTTTAAAGTGTTAGATTCTAGAGATTATGTCATCCAGACTAAGAAAAAAAAAAAACCACAGTGCTTCCAATAGCTCTATGTTTTTCATGACTAATAAACCTCTTATACGCTTCCCAAGACTCCAGAGAAAATATCACATGTCACCTGTTACTAAGTGGGTGTGATTAGGATAGCAGTTAGGTTAGGAATGACACGGTTTTCATTAGGTGTGACCCAGGGAGGGACTCTTGGACATTTTCCATGGAAGGTGAGTCCCATGATGTGAGAATTCAAGGACAACTGACTGCCATGTGGAGAAGGACATGGTGCAAATAAGAACATGTTTAATGAAAAGTTTTTGCTGGAAGTATTTTTGTTTTTTGACTTTCAGTTTGCATTTGAGAAATTCCATTTTCTCATTCCTCGAACTCCTCTTTAAACAGGTGGTGGTGGATGGACGCGTATCTTCCACGGTGCTGAGAAACTTGATGTCTTTAACGGAATATCAGATAGCAGTCTTTGCCATATATGCTCACACGGCTAGTGAAGGCCTCCGGGGAACCGAAACCACACGTGTGTACTGAATTCTGCCCTCTTCTGATTGGCATAGCATTGTTCAGGCGGCCCGGCTGTGCTCGCAGTTTGCAGGTGCCATATGTTGGGAGGGACATTATAGAACTCCGGTACGTTTAGGAGAGAGAAACCTTAGTGATGAAGGGTGCAAAATACATGTATTCATGTAATAGACAAATATCTAGTGAGTGCCTATTATAAACCAAGCACCGGGCTTCGGTGTATCGGTAGGAGTAGAGAAGAAGCTCTGCAGCTCTCCTGCCCAGCAGAAGACTGGGGAAATATGTTACATCTGTTTTCATTAGGAATATCACTGTAATTCAAATTTATGAATACTAGTCAGTCGTTTCTTACCTGGGAAAGACCATGATCACAGACACATACACACATGCACACACATTCAGAGAATCCTGGGAAAAGATAACCTTGAGAAACTTGATCGCACACTCATTTAGTTATTTCAAACACTGAGTTCCTAGTACATGCCCGTCAGGATGCAGACCTGGTCTGCCTCTGGTAGAACAATAGCAATGTAAACAACTCCAGTAACAAGGTACCAGGCACTGTGACAACCACGTTCCACGTCCAGCACATTATTGGATTTATTCCTGAAAACAATTAGTAAGACAGATTTTAACACTCCTACTTTTTTAAAATTTTTGTATTGGAGTTCAGCCAGTTAACAATGTTGTGATAGCTTCTGGTGGATAGCACAGGGACTCACCACACATACACATGTATCCTGGTTGGTGGTGGTTTTAGTCGCTAAGTTGTGCCCAACTCTTTGCAACCCCATGAACTGTAGCCCACCGGCTCCTCTGTCCTTGGGGTTTCCCAAGCTAGAACTGGAGTGGGTTGTCATTTCCTTCTCCAGGGGCTCTTCTCAACCCACACATGTATCCATCACCCCCTCAAACTTCCCTCCCATCCAGGCTGCCCTGAGCATTGTAATACTCTTGCTTTGCAGAAATACTTTTGCAGCAATTTCTGCCCTTGAGGAGGTTTTAGTCTAGCAAGGGAGAAAATGCAGACCAAGAACATGCAAACCAACTTGTGCAGTGAAGTGCAGCAGGCATGCCAGTGGGAGCGTGGCAGGGAACTGCGCCTGTGAGCAAAGTCCCGGGTTTGACATTGTGCTGGGAAATCTAGCAGGACCTGCAGTCTAGTTGTAAACAATGTTTCATAGTTATTACTGTCATCTTTTAAGCTGGGAACTTGCAGTTTATCCTTAGTCCCTTTCTCCCTAATTCTCCACTATGGCCAGTCTTATTTCTTGATTCTTCTGTTTGTCTCAAGCCCTGCTGTTCCCGACAATCATGTCTCCTCACTCTCTCTGATTGAGTGAGTGTTGAAGAGTGTTTATTTATTCGTGTATCTGTCCAGCCACCTATTCTGTCTTTTAGGAAGTGACCCAACAGCTAGTGTTGGTGGCTGCTGCAGGTCAGACCCTGTGCTTGGAAATGGGCGTAAAACGGTAGTCAGCAGAGTCTCCCTGCTCTTGACTGGCTCCCAGAGAAATGTGACCATCACTCTAATAAGACATAAGAAACTAAAAAATGTCACTTCTGCTTTTAAACATTCATTGTCTTTACCTTTCCCCAAAGGGCTTATATGGCTATGTGAACAGATTCAAGGATAATGTTGTGATAGTTTCAGGAGGACAGCAAAGGGGCTTGGCGGTGCATACAATGTATCCATTCGCGTAGACTGCCCTCCTGTCCAGGCTCGGATAACACTGAGCGGCTTTCCCTGTGCTGTGCAGGAGGTCCTCATCGGTTATCCTTTTTAAATATAACTGTGTGTACATGTCCATCCCACACTCCCTGACTGCCCTTCCCCTGTCCTTCCCCACTGGTAACCATAAGTTTGTTCTCCAACTCTGTGAACCTTAGAGTCTATATGTAAGGGATATCATATGATTAAAAAACCCATCACTTTTAGAGCCTGAGCTATAGAGACTTTGAAGTAAGAAAACACACTGATAAACGGCTGACTGTTAACAAATCTCCTCTTGCAGTTTCTTTACCTATAGCTTCCGACCTTGAACTGTACGACGTGACTGAGAACAGTCTGAGGGCGAGATGGAACCCCGTGCCCGGAGCGTCCGGGTACCTGATCCTCTATGCTCCCCTCACGGAGGGCCTGGCCGGGGATGAAAAAGAGGTAACTGCCTGCTGCCTGCTAGAGTCCTAGAATCTTTGGCTTCCTTAGCATTGTTTCTTTTTTTTTAATATAAAAATGTAATGTATACAATTTAGAAAAGTCACATTAGCCAAAGAAAATAATCACTTGTAAGCCCACCACCTAGAGGTAACCATTGTTAACATTTAGTTAATAGTCTTTTTCAACGCATTTTTAACACAACCAATGGGAATGGTTTTGTAGTTTTCCTTGTAATTTTCCTTTTGCTTGTTTCTGTACCATTAAATCGTATTTTATATAGTCAAAGACTCTGATGCTGGGAGGGATTAGGGGCAGGAAGAAAAGGGGACGACAGAGGATGAGATGGCTGGATGGCATCACCGACTCAATGGACGTGAGTTTGAGTGAACTCTGGGAGATGGTGATGGACAGGGAGGCCTGGCATGCTGTGATTCATGGGGTCGCAAAGAGTCGGACACGACTGAGGGACTGAACTGAACTGAAACAACTTCTTACTATCCCATTGTTGGTTTGTACCAGTTCATGTTTAATTAATCTCCTGTTAATTAGGACATTTAGATAATTTGCTATATAAAAGAATTCCCTGGTGGTCCAGTGGTTAGACTTGTGCTTTTACTTCCAGGGTCCAGGTTCAAACCCTGGTTGGGAGATCCTACAAGCCAGGCCAAAAAAAAAAAGATAATTTGCTATATAAATATACTTTTGGGACTACTTTTAGCATATAACTTTGCATGGTCATCTGATTATTTCCCTAGGATAAATTTCTAAAAGTGAAATTTCTTTTTGCAAAGACTATGCAAGTTATTAAGGCTTATAAATTTTATATAATTTGTATTGCTCTATGCAGTTCACAAATGATTGTGATAGCTTTATGTACACTGACTTTGAAAACTTTGTTTTACTAATTTGAGATATTATAGAGAAACATCGGTTTCCCAGTGACTCAGTGATAAAGAATCCGCCTGCCCGTGCAGGAGATGAGGGTTCACTCCCTGGGTGGGGAAGATCCCTTAGAGAAGGACATGACAACCCACGCTGGTGTTCTTGCCTGAAGAATCCCGTGGACGGAGGAGCCTGGCAGGCTACAGTCCGTGGGGCGGCGACAGAGTTGGACGTGACCTAGCGACTAAACAATAGAGAAATATATCTCACGGATGTAGCTTTTTTGCATTTCTTCCATTTTTAATGATGACTCTTTGACCTTTGAATGATAGCTTTTAGTCCTCATTTTTAACTTATAGGGAACAGTTACTACAGTATAGCTATACAAGGAAGAGAGGGGAGACGGCCGTGAGCTGGAGTGCTGACCAGGCAGGTGGCGTGTGTCTGCCAGCGAGTGCAGAACTCGGTTCTCTAACGTCCTCTGAAACCTGCCTCTGGTGACAGAATCCTTTAGGGCCAGGAACATGGTGATTCTAGCATCTAGAACAGAATATGGGTGACTGTATTCTTCCATTTCTGAGTCTTAGTTTTTGCCCACTTAATTTTTTGATCTGAATTTTTTTGGTGGAAGGGAAACTCAAAAATGGTGCTAAAAAGACACACAACTTCACCAGGAAAGAAAAAAGTTAAAAAGAGGACTTAGCAGTGCACATTCAGCACACTGCTGTTACTGCCGTGCTTAGTGGCTCAGTCGTGTCCGGCTCTTGGCGACCTCGTGACTGTACCCGCCAGGCTCCTCCGTCCGTGGGGATTTAGCCGAGCTTCTCTTTTCGCTTGTGTTGGGTCTTCACGGCTGCGGGGGCCGCTCTCCGGTGGCGCTGCGCGGGCTCCTCTTGTGGAGGTTCCTGTCGTGGAGCAGGGCTCTCGGCGTTCAGCCTGCCGTCGTTGCGGCGCACCGGCTCCCGAGCCCACGGGCCGTCGTCGTGGCGCGCAGGGTCCCGAGCACGGTTCAGGCGTTGCGGCGCGCAAGCTTAGTCGCCTTGCGGCACGTGCTGTCCTCCTGGATCGGGGCTCTAACTTTCCCTCTGAAGCACCAGCGAGGCCCTCGCCAGTTTTAAGTCTGATAATGCTACTATACGTGAGCGTGTGGGGACACAGAATCACTCGTCTAAACTGGTATGTCAGTTGGTACAGCTGCCTTGGAGACTAATCTTAAATATTTCATCAAGCTAGATATACACACTCTTTAAGGCATATACTATAGAGTAACGTCCTTCAAGACTTGTCAAGGCAGGCACTTGGTCAGAACAAAATATTGCAAGCAACTGCCATGTTCATTGACAGCATGGAAAATAACTGCATATTTTTAGAAAAGAATCTCATAAGGGAATTAAATAATGTCAACTCTGTCCCTGTGTTTCAATATGGATAAATCTTGAAACCAAATATTGCCAGAGAAAAAAATTCCAAAAATGTCACGTTGAATGGTCCATTTATGCACATCATTAAACATACAGAAACGTCTATTTTTTTTTTTTTAATATTACACACCTATGTAGAAATAAAGAAAAACGTATCAGTGAGATGCACTTCAACATTAGGGCAGAGGTGGTGAACAGAAAGAATGAGAAAGAGTTTGTTTTATGTGACTGTAGTTCTTGTTAAAATAAGATCTGAAGTCAATATGACAAAATGTTGATATTTATTAAATTTGAATGATGGATGCATCAGGGTTTATTATGTTATTTTCTCCACCTTTATATTATATACACTGAGATATTTTTTAATTAAAGTTTTTAATTTGACCCTACCACTGGCAATTGTGTGAGAGGGAACAGTCTGTGGAGTTATTTTTCTTCTTTCCAAAGCGGAAATAAAACCATCCTTGTCACACAGTTGTCACACAACTGAGAATGTTGGCTTATTTGACTGACCCCCAGAGTTAGACATCTGTGTCGGACACGGCTGAAGCGACGCAGCAGCAGCAGCAGCAGCAGCAGCAGGGTTAGAAATATCATCCCCCAAATCAAAAAGTGAATTGCTGATTTGGGCATCCAGTGGGTTGATCTCTTTGGACTCCTGGGAGGGGCTTGCAGTCCAGGTGGACAGGCCCTCTGAATGGGGGCCTCAGTACTGGTCCAGTTTAATGGGACTTGAAGCAAAAATTGGGCCTCCAGTCAGGACTGGCGAGAATGCAGCCAGGGGTGAAGGATGCCCACTTGGCGTCCAGCTCCCCACAGAGCGGCCCGGACCTTACCCTCTTCCTAGAGGACGTTTCTGACTCGTCTCCACCCACGCTCGTCTGGGGACCAAATATCTGACACTTATTCTGGCTGCAGCTGCCACTTGTCCAGATGTAAGGAGTTATCCGACAAGAGCACGCACAGTACATGCAGCTTCATATGGCTTCACAGCATCTGTTTCTAATACAAAATAGCACGAGGCCATGAAAAAAAGGATGACTGGAAACCTGTTTGGTGAAGGGGTTGTGAGGAGATGAAGTCTTGGTCCCTGAGGTCGCACCTGTATTCAGTTGTACTCTGATCAGTGTGAAAAGGGCACGTTGGCAAACGATCTGATAATGTGTGTTCTTTACAGGTGAAAATTGGAGAGACCCACACAGATATTGAGCTGAGCGGGTTGTTGCCCAATACGGAATACACAGTCACGGTGTACGCTATGTTTGGAGAAGAAGCCAGTGACCCCGTTACGGGCCAGGAATCGACACGTGAGTGGCCCCGCCATCCGGGTGAAATGCTGTGATAAGAGCCGGAGCCAGCGTGGGGGCCCTGAGCTAGACATGCGGGCTAGGCTGACGCTCCGGGAGCCAACTGTCTGTAACAACGCGTCTAGTTACCTAGGGGAAGGAAGGGGCGTTGCTTCCCGTTTTGTCATTACTCAGTCACACGGATTCTAGAATTGAACTTTGGCCTCCTCCAGATCAGTGGTCCCCGACCTTTTTGGCACCAGGGATCAGTTTCATGGAAGACAGTTTTTCCGTGGATCAGGAAAAGGGGGTGGTTTCAGGACGGCTGAAGTGTATTACACTTACTGTGTGCTTTATTTCGGATATTACCGCATTGTGACAGCAGCGGGAGAGTCGCACAGCTCCCTGGCGCTCGCCGCGGGCGGGCGGGGTTCTGACCGGCCGAGCCCGCAGGCCGTTGACCGTTGAGGTCTCCGTGCGGCCGCCCCGCCGGGCTCACCTGTCCTTGCAGGCGGGCTGGATGCCGTCTCAGCTCCACGTCAGGCCCGGGCGTTCGGTTCCCAGAAGGAGAGAAGCTGGACTCCCGCGCGCACGGTCCACGGGAGGGTCTGAGCTCCTCCTGGAGTCGACTGGGCTGCTGGCCTGGCGGAGGCGGGGCACAGGCGGCTGCAGAGAAGGGGACGCCCCGCGGTGGGAGCCCCGCTCTCAGCCGCAGAGCTGGAGCACACCCCAGAGCTGGAGCCGAATGTGGGGGGAAATGTGGGCTTTGGGATCAGAGCTTTCAACATGCGAATCCCAGCGAAAGTCACACTGTGGGTGGGTGACAGTGGGCAAGTGATGGAGCATTTCTGAGCCTGTAAGGGGAGCAACAGTAATCTCACGGCATGTGGTTGATAGAAGATTAAGTACAGTGATACAGCTGAAAGTAATTAGCACAGAGTTACTCAATAGTTCTTTCTCCCATATTAAAATTATTATTTTTTTCTAAAAATTTTTGATGTACTTTGTATCTCAGACTATTATCATTATAATTAGTTTTTTAATTGAGTAAAAATTGTATATAAAAGTGTGAAAGTATTAGTCACTCAGTCATGTGTGACTCTTTGCAATGCCATGGACTGTAGCCCGCCAGGCTTCTCTGTCCATGGGATTCTCTAGGCAAGAATACTGGAGTGGGTTGCCATTTCCTTCTCTGGGGGAATCTTCCCAACCCAGGGATTGAACCTGGGTCTCCTACATTGCAGGTGTATTCTTTAACATCTGAGCCCCCAGGGAAGCCCCAAAAGTTATACTGGCAAGCCTGATTTTGGTAATATAGTAATAATATTTTTTAGGAATTGTAAATATTTATCTATTTGAAAATATGATAGAGAAAATGCTGCCCTGGCAAGCTCACAATGCTTTGTCGCCTACCATTAAAAATAGGGGTCTCTTTGTGGTGTCTTGAAGAAGACAGGGCAGGGAGATGGGGTGTCTCACGTCACTCTGAACCTGGGAGGAAGTGAACAGCATGGAGTCTGCAAGTGCTTCGGTCTTGAAGATTCTATTTGAGAAGCATACAAAGAGATGTGATGATAAGGGAGTTTTCTCCTACAACCGTTTTTTTATTAGCCAAGGCTGTGTTCTCTTCCTCTTCAGAGAAAGACCAATGTAATTAAAACAACAAACAACAAAACTGGCAAAGCCCAAGACAGAAAGAGGAAAAATAAGTCAGAAAGCGTCTCATATATCACTTGTGAAAGTCGCTCAGTCGTGTCTGACTCTTTGCGACCCCATGGACTTTATAGTGCATGGAATTCTCCAGGCCAGAATACTGGAGTGGGCAGCCTTTCCCTTCTCCAGGGGGTCTTCACAACTCAGGGATCGAACCTGGGTCTACCTACCACATTGCAGGCGGATTCTTTACCAGCTGAGCCACAAGGGAAGCCCAAGAATGCAGGAGTGAGTAGCCTATCCCTTCTCTAGCGGATCTTCCCGACCCAGGAATCAAACCGGAGTCTCCTGCACTGCAGGTGGATTCTTTACCCACTGAGCTATCAGGGCAGCCTTAATACATCTCTTGACTTAAGTCCTTTTGAGGACTCTGTTGATTTGGAAGGAAAACTTTCCCAACCACGCATCTCTCTTTTTCACTCAGAATACTTATTTCTTTCTACAGTTTTCCCTCACTATTGAAAAGTAGAGTGTTCCTATGAAACCTTTTGTAAGCTGGAATAACAGAAAGCAAAGAAATAGATTTAGGATACATCTTGCTAATGGACGCACAGAGCAAATCAAGATAAAGCACAGATGCTCAGAAACACAGTTCAAAGCTACGGTTGCCTGATGCTGAGACGCTGAGCATGGTCCCAGGAAGGAGCTTGGCAGGGCCCCTCTTGCTACCTGGGGGCCTGTGGTGCACACTGGCTCGATGATGACTTGCTACAAAGCAAAGGCTGAATGTTGTTTTTGCTTTTTGCATTTTTTTGTAAAAGGAAAAATCCTCCTTAGCTTTCTTTCAGTTAGTGAAGCTTTCGTTTAAGCTTTCATTTAAGGCTACTGAAAGGGCCAAGTGCCTGAAGCAGATTTTCAAAACGCAGATACCTTGTGCTTTTAAAAAGTGTCCATGACTCTTTTCCATTAATAGTTGATTTAAAAAAAGGCCTAAAAAACACTGTCCTGGCTGCCTGAGACTGACGCATCTGCGCATTGCTGCACTGCACTGCAGAGTCTAACTGAACCCTAGACAGTTTAGAGCCAAGTGTGCACGCACGTAGATTCTTACTTGCTTTTGTCTCCTACACGTCCTTTCTGGCTGCTTAGGTAGTGAGAGTCACCAGGTCTCTGGGCTCCTAATTGCCATACAACCAGTCTGCCTTGGATTAATGACAGTGTTGGCCTTTAGGGTGAGGAACCATTGTGCTCTGCGGGACAGCTGACCGTTGTCACGGGTTCTCGCCTTAGGCTAGGCTCTCAAATCTATTGATCGATTGCCTGGGTTATGGATTCCAACTGCTCTCCTGCTTCTACTAACTGTGATCTTGGCCGAGTAACCTCAGATTCATGATCTATGTAATGGGGCTAATTATAACGTTATCCTTGCTGTCTAATGTTAGGATTTAATGTGGTGATGTGTTACATCTCACACCCTTAGAAAGTATGCAGTCAATCTCAACACCTCTGTTTACTATAAACCTGTAAAAGCTCACAAAACTCTCAAAGATTATTGACAAATTCTAACTTGTTGACTCAGAAAGGGATCCTCAAAGAAGTACAAAAAGCCGTGGAATTGGTAGTGAGGATGTGCGGAAGTATCAACACCTCTTTATACTGTTAAAGCCACAGTGAAGTGTTTACTTTTATCTAGTCTCACAAAGCCAGTGGGTTTTATCCGGGGCAAGAGTCCTACTCCTTGATTCAAGAGATATTTACTGAAAACTTTACTCTATTGGAGATAAAGATGGGAACAAAGTTAAATCAGATTCTGTAATCCTTTGAGATGACAGTATATTGGAAAAGAGAGAGAACAGACCAATAAATGTGCAGTAAAAATGAATCAGGGAAGAGACATAGGTAGAACTGAGGCGGAAGGGTTGTTTTATGTAAGGTGATCACGGAAGGCTTCACTGAGAAGGGGAGATACGTTCAGAAAACTGAATCTCAGATGACTCCAGGGTTTTTGACCTGAGCAATGGGAAAAATGGAGTTTTCATTTCCTCAGAAGGACAGGTTGAGAGAGAAGATTGGGAGAGGTGACAGGAATCAGTGACTCAGATTTGGACATGTGGAGTTGGAAATGCTTAATAGACACCCAAGTGGAGAGGACAGATAAGAAACCGTTGCCACATGGAAAATTGTGGATCAGAGGAATAGAGTGACTTCGCCAGGACCAGATGATTGTTGAGTACAATAGCTAAAATTTAATTTCAAGTTTCCTGGTTTTTGATTGTTGGTTGTTCATTTTGGGTTGTTCATTTATATCAGCAGGAAATGATAGCTTTGACTGGAGAAAAAAGACACAGAAAACTCACCTACACTGCGTTTGCTTCTAAGTGTCTGCAATTCATGGCTACTCGTCATTCTCCATGAGGAAAACTTTTTTTCTCTGTTAATTTGTTAATGTTCTCTGTTACAAGTTATTATCTGAGTGAAAATTTTCATATGTCAGTAGTTTAGGAGTCAAAGATGCTGTGTTTTGCGGGTCCTTTTTACATATATGTTATTTAAAATTTCATTTCTTTTTTATTCCATTTACTGCAAAGTACCCTTAAGCCCACCCAGAAACCTGAGAATCTCCAATATTGGCTCTAACAGTGCTCGGTTAGCCTGGGATGCCACTTCAACAAAGATCAATGGTTATCGAATTATATATAACAACGCTGATGGGACTGAAATCAATGAGGTAAGACTGTGGAATGTGAAGTGTGTTTTTCCAGTGGTTGGGTTTTAGTTTCTTAGGGCTATGAAATCGATCATCCCAAAACACAGTGGCTTGAAACAGTTGCTAGTTATTCATTTTCTCTTGCCATCTTGGTGGGTCAGGAAGTGGATTTGGCTTCAGATAGTAGCCAAACAATGGCTGGAACCGGTGGCGTCACAGCGGCTTCCGTATCTCTGTCTGGTGCCTGGTCCGGGAAGACTGGACCATCTGGGAGCTGGAACGGCTCTACATTTCAAAGTTGATTGTTTACACGATCCGTTCAGCAAGGGAGCTTTAGGGGAGCCGGACTTTTTAAATGCTGGCTCAGGAGTCCCCAGACATGTCTCCAGAGACACAGAGAGAGTGCTGGATGCCAGCTGTGTCACCTTTGTGAGTTGGCAACAGAAGTCATAGAAATAACACCTCACCTCCGCTAGGAGGAGGATCCACGTCCCTGCATGGTTCAAGGTGGGCGGGAGCACAGAGCCCCCCGAGGGCACGTGGCCTGGGAGACAGATGTTGATACGGCCATCTTCAGGAAATACAGTCAGCCCCAGGGAGTGCGGGTGAGGAAGTGTGTGCCTTCACAGAAGCAGGAAACTGAAGTGCCAGTGTTTGAAAGACCCTAGTTCAGTTAGCTTACGTTGAAAACCGAATCATTCAAGTTTTGTGTAGGAAGAAACTTTCAACTAATAGAATTTATTGAAACCCATGAAGATACAGTCCTTTGCACTCAGTGACTAATCCTCTTCAGAAAGCCTTTCCTTGGAAATACACTTTAGCAGGCTAGATAGCAGTTATCTTTATGTTTTTCCCTTATCTTGGTCCAAGAAGCCAAGACAACAAGGGAAATATGTTGGCTTACATCATTTCTATTTCTTGACCAAGTAAAGCATGTATTTTCATATACAGAGACAAGCTTTTTCCTACAATGAAATCCAAGCAATATTTTGCTGAATGTGCCCTCCTACAGCATATGGAGTAATGAATGGACAAAAACTGCACATTTGCTAACAGTACAGAAATACTGTTCAATATCTTTTATTAAATCCTCATAAATCCTGAGGGCAAATAATGCTGGTGAAGCTGCACTTATTCATGTGCACTTATTATGTGCACTATATTATTATGCACTTATTAAAATGCTTTGCTTTTGAAGATGAGAACCTGGAGTAGTAAAAAGAAAGAAATGAAAAGCGGCGAGCTATCAGTGTCTCTTTGTTATCAGTGACAGGTAAACTGCTTTCCCAAGGGCTGCAAACTCAGCTGTGCAGGAAGCTTACGTGGATCATGTGAATGAGTGCAGAAATTGCTGCGTCTGCAAAGAAATAGTCTCGCCTGTTTTTCCTGAAACACGAGGCTCCCTTAGGTTGTGTATCATGTTCCCGTTTGGGGGCCCTGCACGTGGCAGAAATTCTCACCGAGAGACTGATGACCAGTGACAACAGACCGTGGGTGACAGTAACAGGGTGCCTGGTGGGCACCGCGTTGCTGGGGAGTGTGTACATATTCACCAAAACCCCATGGGCAGAGGAGCCTGGTGGGCTGCAGTCCACGGGGTCGTGAAGAGTCAGACACGACTGAGCGATTTCACTTTCCCTCTTCAGTTTCATGCACTGGAGAAGGAAATGGCAACCCACTCCAGTGTTCTTGCCTGGAGAATCCCAGGGACAGGGGAAGACAGGTGGGCTGCCGTCTGTGGGGTCGCACAGAGTCGGACACGACTGAAGCGACTTAGCAGCAGCAGCAGCAGCATCAAGAGGCAGCCACTGTTAGCTCCTGTAGGGTGTTGCTGCACAGAAATCTGCAGGGCCTGCCAGATCTTGTTCCCCTTGACTATGTGACCAGGGATTTCTTTTTATGTGAAATTTTAAAATGGTGACTCATCAAACAACCAAAATAACATAACCATATTCATTAATATTTGTTCACTTCAAAGCATTCTTATTTGGAAATAATTTTTCATGAACCAAAAATGAACTGTCATATGTGTAGATATATGAACTATATAATTATACATTTTTGTTGAGTGTAATTGACAGGTAATGTTATATTAGCCTCAGGTGTATGACATGATGGCTCAGTATTTGTGAAATGGCCATAAAAGTTCTAGTCAACATACATTTTTCCATTAAAAAATTACAGTTGTGTTCATTGAGAAATACATGTGTTTTTTTTTTTTGCAGTGTTTTTCCTTGGGGACTGCCTCTGGTGCTTGCTATTTCTAATTTGTATTGTGCTGGGAAATTAGAAAACTATGTTTGATAGAACTGAATTTAGAATATGAGTAAATAGACCATGCATAAAAATCTGAGAACATCTTTTCTGAATGAAGTGAATAAGTAATGTGTGGCTTTTGTAACATTTCTATGTTGACTGATAGGTTTTTTGGGGTTTTTTTTGGTGTTTGTGTTCTTAATTCGTAGTTTCTATTTAAGCAACTGAGACTGAAGGTTGCTGGACAACTGTCTTATATGAGTCAAATACTACTTTACCTAGTTTTGGAATATATGATTTTAAGGGTGAATATCCCCACCATATTTTGCTTTACTGCTATTCATTTAAACTTTTATTTAAAGATAATGCTGCAATTGGATTGTTAGGAAATTCCCAAAATATCTTGGGATGAACTTTAAAACGTCCCAACTAAAGCCTGCCTGCTACATGATGTGTGATTGATTGTAGAAGCTTTGTTTTCAACTCAGTCCATATTTTCCTGCTTCACTTCCTCTTCCACCTCCCCTCCTTCGCTTACTTTTCCTTCTCTCTGTCTTTTCTGCATTACCTCTCTCCCTAACTTTCTGGAATCCAAAGAAGAAAAATAGAACAGAGCATTTAAACAAACGTTGATGGCGATGGTGATGATAATGGTGATGGTGTGGTGATGATGGCAGCTAATACACGTTGAGTGCTTATCCTGAGTCAGGCTCTGAGATTTTTACAGAGAGCACTTTGTGCAATTTTTATAGAAAAAGTGTTGCCCAAGCCTGACCTGTCAAACTGAAGAAGAAGCTGTCTCAGATAGCACGCCCTGCGAACAGCTTTGGGGAAGCGGGCAAGCATGATGGTGCCCTTTCGGTTTTCTAATGAGAGGCCGCAGGCCCTGGACTCTTGGAGACAGGCCCCGTTTCCGACACAGTGACTCAGCAGCAGAGCCCAGAGCAGAGCCCAGTCCCTGGGTCCTCATCAAGGACTCTCTTCATCCCTCCTGGAAAAGGCTGAAGTTTTTAGTTAGACTGAAAAATTATTCTCAGAAATAGTTGTGTAACAATGAGATCATAGTTATTTGTTACCATTTTCCCAAATTCTTCGCCTACATCTTAAAAGTGCTCCAAATAAAAGCAGTTCCAGAACTTAGTCTGAAGCATATTATGAGAACAAGTGGAAATGACTGACACCTCAAAGTTCTCACTTGATGAAATAAAATGATCAACAATCAAGGCATGAAACAGTCTGTTCAGCATCAAATAAAAAGCTTTTAATAAGTAAAACCAGATCTTTTCAATAGATGTATCTGTTGAAAAAAATAGGTAAATGTATATATATATATATTCAATATATAATGCTGAAATACATACACTTTTACATATATATGTACTTATATAGAAGTATATCAAGACCTAAGTATCCATTCCAGTTAATAGTTTTATGACTCCAGGAAGGTTAATGAAGTCTTTGGGTCTCAGGTTCCTTGTTTGTAAAACAGTCATTATACGCCTAGTGAGAGGGAGGAGGAGGCAAAGTAAAGCAATGAACGTGAGGCCCCCGACATAGTGTGAGTGCCCAGTAAACCTTAGCCAGTATGGTTAAAACAGCAGAAAGCAATAGGTGAGTATAGTTTAGAAGAACAAATTGAACTCATATTTTAAGTATGGATCTGTCTTTCCTGTGAGTTTAAATAATGGAGCCCAACTGTAACTGGTATTTACAACCAGAGAATTTGGAGTGTGAAGCGCTTATGTTTTAAGTCATAGGAACTGGCTGACTTTCCCTCGGGCAAGTTCCTTAACTTTTTGGAGTCTCATTTTCCCCATCTTCCGATTAGGAGTGAGATTAGCTACCTTATAAGGCTGTGGTGAGGAGGAAGTACAACCGGGGCACGTACAGCGTGCGGACCAGAGGAAACGCTAAATGCTAAGAATCACCCACAGTATTATCAGGCCTAGATTCAGAAGAGACAATACTTGTTTTCAGTTAACTCTGGCTCTGTAGCCAGTGCCCTGGCTGAAAATGACAGCTCACGATTGTGTAACTTGGGCAGGCTCAGCAGGTCCGCTGGTCTCTGCTCCTTGTGGTGTCAGCTAAGGTAACTCCTGCGTTCATCTGGGAGCCCGGCTGGGCTGGGACTTCCAAGATGACTTCACTCCCATGTCTGGGGTGGCTGAGAAGGTTGGGCTTGGCTGTTCCTCTTTAGCAGCGTGGCGCAGAGTTCCAAAATCATGAAGAGGGAAGCTCGTTTCCCCGGGGCTGGCAATCTTTCTTTATGATCTGCAGTCAGTTCCTTTGAGATGCCTACAGTCTCTGTGTTAACTGTTTGTTCAGATGAGCCCTTCGTAATCTCTTATAAAAAGGATTTTTTGTGCCTATGTCTCAATTTCCATTTGCTTATTCTATTCACTCAATATATTTATATATAATTATATATATATATATAAATTCAATATACAATATTAAAAAAGCTAAACAAGATCCTGCCCTCAAGAGGCTTACACTCTATGTTGGAAATAGTATCTTGTACTTAGGAAATAAAATGATTCCACGCTGGGATTGGTGCCAGGGAGGAAACAAGCACGGTCCCTGTTAGGGAGGCCAGCGGTTAGGACTCTGTGCTGAACTGCAGGGTCCATGCCTGATGGGGAGTGAAGATCCTGCAAGCCACAGAGTGTGGTCAAAAACAAGAAAGGAAAAGATATATAAAAAGGATAGTGTTAAAGAATCATCCTACTGAGACCGCTGGAGAGATGAACGCCTCCCTACCAGGAGATGAAATATAAGCACAACCCTAATGTTGGTGGCGAAGGGCTTATTTTGAAAACAGCCCAGGAAATAGGGTCCCAGACAGAATGAACTGCATCTGCACAGGTCCTGAGGTGGGAAAACTTGGATAGAAGGTTGTTGTGGCTGATCAGGGATTTCTCTTATGTGAAACTTGCCAATTAAAAAATGTGGGCTCATTGAACAATTGAAATAACACAGCAGCTGTGCTCACCTCCACCTGCATGCTTGTTCATCTGTATAACTCCTGTAGAGGCTATCGTACATGACTGGCTCCTCCTCGCAAAGCTGGCTGTAATCATTGTGCACTTTGCATTAGCATTGCAAAACCGTGTGTACTTCACTTACTATAGCTGTAATGAATGGAAATAATATTGGTTGCAACAACATCTTAAAAATTAACTGATAGGTATTTTACTTAACTGGAAAAGGTCAGTTTTCATTCCAATTCCAAAGAAAGGCAATGCCAAAGAATGTTCAGACTACTGCACAATTGCACTCATCTCACACACTGGCAAAGTAATGCTCAAAATTCTCCAAGCCCAGGCTTCAACAGTACATGAACCGTGAACTTCCAGATGTTCAAGCTGGATTTAGAAAAGGCAGAGGAACCAGAGATCAAACTGCCAACATCCGTTGAATCATTGAAAAAGCAAGAGAGTTCCAGAAAAACATCAACTTCTGCTTTATTGATTACACCAAAGCCTTTGACTGTGTGGATCACAACAAATTGTGGAAAATTCTTCAAGAGATGAGAATATCAGACCACCTTACCTGCCTCCTGAGAAACCTGTATGCAGGTCAAGAAGCAGCAATTAGAACTGGACATGGAACAACAGACTGGTTCTAAATTGGGAAAGGAGTATGTCAAGGCTGTATATTGTCACCCTGCTTATTTAACTTCTATGCAGAGTACATCATGAGAAATGCTGGGCTGTATGAAGCACAAGCTGGAATCAAGATTGCCGGGAGAAATATCAATAACCTCAGATATGCAGTTGACACTACCCTTATGGCAGAAAGTGAAGAAGAACTAAAGAGCCTCTTGATGAAAGTGAAAGAGGAGAGTGAAAAACTCAACATTCAAAAACCTAAGATTGTGGCATCCGGTGCCATCACTTCATGGGAAATAGATGGGGAAGCAACGGAAACAGTGACAGACTTTATATTTTTGGGCTCCAAAATCACTGCAGATGGTGACCACAGCTATGAATTAAAAGGCACTTGCTTCTTGAAAGAAAAGCTATGACCAATGTAGACAGCATATTAAAAAGCAGAGACATTACTTCTCCAACAAGATCCATCCAGTTAAAGCTATGGTTTTCCAGTGGTCATGTATGGATGTGAGAGTTGGACCACAAAGAAAGCTGAGAACTGAAGAACTGATGCTTTTGAACTGTGGTGCTGGAGAAGACTCTTGAGAGTCCCTTGGACTGCAAGGAGATCCACGCAGTCCATTCTAAAAGAAATCAGTCCTGAATATTCACTGGACGGACTGATGCTGAAGCTGAAACTCCAATACTTTGTCCACCTAATGCGAAGAGCTGACTCATTTGAAAAGACCCTGATGCTGGGAAAGATTGAAGGTGGGAGAAGGGGACGCCAGAAGATGAGATGGCTGGATGGCATCACCGACGCAATAGACATGGGTTTGAGTAAACTCCAGGAGTTGGTGATGGACAGGGAGGCCTGGTGTGCTGCAGTCTATGGGTCTCAAAGAGTCAGACACAACTGAGCAACTGAACTGAACTGATTTTATTTAAGGATATGAGATCAGAAATGTGAATATATAAATTCACTATCTCTTTTTTTAATGGAAGTAGAGTTGACTTACAGTGTTGTGGCTGCACAGCAAGTTGATTCGGTTACACACGTAGATGGATGGCTTCTTCTTTGTATCTTTTTCCATTGTGGTTTATGATTCAGCATCTCCTTTGTAGCACTTAGACTACTCGTGCCGTCAGCCGGGTGGCCAGCAGCCTGGACCGCATCTGACAGGCTGTTATGACCTCTCTCTTGCAGGTTGAAGTCGACCCTGTTACTACGTTCCCTCTGAAGGGCTTGACGCCCCTCACCGAATACACTGTTACCATTCTCTCCATCTATGACGAGGGCCAGTCCGAACCTCTGACTGGAGTTTTTACCACAGGTCAGTCTTACTATGGTTCGAAAAGTTTCCAGGAGTAGCTGTGTGGAAACCAGAAGCTGGAGAGCTTCTTCAAGGGTGATTTTGAGGAGATTGTGTTTTAGATATTTATGCATTGGCTGCATCAGATCTTGGTTGCTGCATGGGGGTCTTCAGTTGCAGCACACGCAGCCTCAGTTGCTTCCTGTGGGGTCTAGTTCCCTGACCGGGGATGGAACTCTGGCCCCCTGTATGCAGAGCGCAGAGTCTCACTGCGTGGCCGTGAGGGAAGTCCCCCCAAGAGACTGCATTTTAATTTTTATTTATTTTATACTATTATTACCCAATGGGTGGTATTAGCCGAGTAGAATGCCTACTGGTTAAGTATTTTCTCTCAAGGCAAAGAGCGACAGACGTCTGAGTTCAAAGGTCTTTGCTAAATAAAAGTCTGCACCGTTTTCTTCCTAATCTCACGCTGTTTCTTTTGTTCTAGTGACATAAAATTTTCACATTTCTTCCACTGATATGTGTGTATATTAATTGAACTTCCAAAATTACAGCTCTTCAACAGGTTTTGTTTGGCCTACAAAAATGACAGGTACATGCCATTTAACCTAATGCATCAGTCTGTAGCCAATTAGGTATTTTCATGCTGCTTGGCAATAGTCATACAAAAATATGGCATATTTTAAATACTAAAATAAAAAATAAAGCACGAATGCACTATTTTTCTTTTCTGTATATACCCTGTAGTCATTCAATAAATGTAACTTTTTTTTTTTGCCTCTTGGTGGAAAAATTCTGTTGTTTGCTTTCCAGGCTTTATTAATTGCACTTGGAAACAAATTTAGTGCTGTACTAAGAAGAGAAGGTAATTTGGAAAGAGATAAGAAATAAAGGGGATTGTGAAATAATGTTCACAGAGAAGAGTTCAGTGATTTTGAAAAATCTCCCAAAGGCTAACTCTAGTTGGAATTCTCATGATATCCTGTCAAAGAGTTTTAAAACCTCTGATTTCAAATAATAAAAATCAATGAGTTACAATTCACTTTGGGTGTAATTAGATGTTATGGTCTTTGTTGCGTATCCCAGAAGCGTGTAAACAGTGTAATAGTGGATGTCTGATAAATGATATTTCAATTTGATGGCAGCCATATGTACAAAATTAGAAGGATGAATGTTCTTCTCTGGATTTAACTTATTACTAAAGAGTGATTCAGGCATGAGAGGTGATAAAGCTAGAAGTGACATTTCTCAGGCTTCTAAGGCATCATTTTATTAATTTCTTCAAAATACTTGGAAAAGTGTAACTTTGTAAAATAACAAATGTGGCACTCTGATTTTTTTATAATTAATGAAAAGAGCCAAATAGAGACTCCAAGAGTTCTGGAAAGTACTAAAAAACTGTAAAAGTCTGCTGTGTCTCCGGTCTCCCTAACTTACACTGTGGGTAAACGCTGGACACAGGAACGCGAGCCCACACTGGACTGATTGGCGCTTGCTTTCCCCGCTTCCACGTGCTTTCCTGAAACAAGGGATTCGCCAGAGCCTTCTCTACCTG
This sequence comes from Bos mutus, assembly GCF_027580195.1. Classification (NCBI taxonomy): domain Eukaryota; kingdom Metazoa; phylum Chordata; class Mammalia; order Artiodactyla; family Bovidae; genus Bos; species Bos mutus. The sequence goes on along the minus strand of NC_091630.1, from coordinate 682,439 downwards.
GGGCCCCTGGTGGGCTGCTTGAGTTACGGGTCTCTTGCCGTCTCTGTTCCCTAACAGAATCTCCCCGCTTGGCTTACAGAGGAAGTTCCAGCCCAGCAGTACTTGGAAATTGACGAGGTGACGCCAGACAGCTTTCGAGTGAGCTGGCACCCGCTGTCGGCGGACGAGGGGCAGCACAAGCTGATGTGGATCCCAGTCTACGGGGGCAGCACCGAAGAAGTGAGTGGTCTGAGGTCGAAAAGTACTCCAGAGCGTCTTATCTGGCTTCCCTGGTAGCTCAGCGGTAAAGAATCCGCCTGCAGTGCGGGAAACGCGGGGTCGATCCCTGGGTCAGAAATATCCCCCAGAGAAGGAAATGGCAACCCACTCCAGCATTCTTTTCTGGAAAATCCCATGGACCGAGGAGCCTGGTGGCTACAGTCCACAGGGTCACAAAGAGTCGGACACAACTTACCGACTAAATAGCAACAACAACAATTTTATTAGGAAGCGAATGCCCAGTGCTGGCATTTGAGTTGGTTTTTGTATTAAAATACATTGAGAATCCCAGAAGGACTCAATACTTTGCATGACCTGGAGTTTTATAAATGTCAAATCATATGATTTTTCTAAGATCAAAACGCATTTTTTTTAGGGCTTTAGTTATAAGTGTTACATATTTCCAGTATCTTTGATTTTCATAAATGACACTTAATAAAACTTCTGAAATGCTGCTTTTGCAATATTAATCATTCCTTTGCTGAAAGAATTGAAAGGAAAAAAGGCTCTGGTTTGACTTTAAAATTGAACTCAGTGGCCCTGGAGTTCCTTATGCTTAGTTATTTTTTGCTTACACTTGGGATAGCATCTTTGCTTTTTATTATTTTTTCTTAACTTTCTCTTCTGTTATTCAAGTAAACCTGGTTGCTAAGGACCAAATACCTTTCAGGTTGTCCTTCAAGAAGACCAAGACTCATATGTTATCGAAGGCCTGGAGCCTGGCACTGAGTATGAAGTCTCCCTGCTGGCTGTACTGGACGACGGGAGTGAGAGTGAGGTTGTGACTGCTGTTGGGACCACACGTAAGTCTTAGTCAGGCCACGGTGAACTTCACCAGCTCCCACCATTTATTCTGACACCCTTTTCACCCTCCTGGGTTCCCTGCCCGTCAGCCTTACTCCTGGCTTCAGAAACTTTGTCCCTAGAATCCTTCACACATCTTCACCTTTAATGAAATCAGTGTGCAGAGCACCTTAGACTCTTGGTCTGTCATCATCTAAAGGCAGGGACCGTATCTGTATTGTGCACCATTACATCCCCAACACTTAACACAATTCGTGGCATATTTTAACTGTGCAATGAATACTTGTTGAATGGAGGAATGGGTGAATGGATGGAAGAATAAATGGATGGATGGATGGATGAAATAATTTATAACTGAATAAATGAGCAAATCAGATAAATGTAGGGCAGAAGTGTCTAGGAGTTTCTGGAAAATCCCAAGTTGATCTTGGTTCCAAGGATCTTGCACAAAATTCGCTTGCTGATTCATTCATCCCTTCATTTTTTAAATATGAGGTAATAACCACACGTTGTCTTTGATTGGGTTCCCTGGAGCCAGATTCTGAAATAGAAAATTGCATCCAGAAGGTTTGTTGAGAGTGTAGTCGGGAGATGCGTCTGTAAAGAAACAAGGATGAAAGGATAGGGAACAGGGAAAGGCTAAAACCGAGCCCTCAGGATATTCTGTTAGAAATTCTGCACCTGGCGTGGCCCTTCTGAGTGCTCCCAAATTGAGTCAAAGGGCTGGGTCTTTGTACTCCATGTCATTGGAGGTAGCCCATCCCCTGGCAGAGTCTGCAGTCTCAGACAAGGCAAGTCCAGGGGTCTGAGCCAGTATTCTAGAAGCTGCTGGATGAGCATGTTGACCTCAATAGCCCTTCTATCCTCTGGTTGCCCAGTGTGGATACAGAAATCGCAGATGCGCTTCTTATTGTCTGCCTTGCTGCTCCTGCTTGGCAGCCCCTTTACAGCTGCTTGATTTCCTTTAATCATCATGATTATGCCCCATTTCAAAGTGGATTTCACATTTTATAGATGTAATTTTCAATATGATGGCAGGTGTCTGTGATTAGAAACTTCTTCAGGTTATAGTTTCCTTGTCTGCCTTTTCTTTGAAAACTCTAAAATGCTATACACAAATATATAGAGTTATCATCATTAGAGAAGTTTAAAGTCATGAATACTTTTTTAGTTGACAGTTTTTGGACAGAACCACCTACGACCGAAGAAGCCCCTACCAGACCTGTGACATCAGGTAAGAGCAAACAGAAGCCCAAGTACCCGTAAGAAGAAGAGTTTGTTCTAAGCAGAAGTTATGTTATCCCAGTTTTATCTGATTTATATTATTGTTAGGAACGGGGCATGCAGGGTCAAATTTCACTCCTGTTAGAACTGTCCACCTCTTATCCTTGAGTGCTGATCGGTCTTCCAGTCCACGCATCGTTGTCCCCGTGGCGTTCTCTCTGTTTCCTGTCTTCATTTGGATTTCCATCTAATCGTTTAGAGGATGTTAGCGTGAGCAGCCCCAAGCAGTCTCTGCTCTGCTTTTGAGCTCAGTAACTCCTCCTGATGCTGTCTGTTGAGGATTGTTCCCGGGGGTGACTGAGACCTGGCTGTGTACCGTCTTACATCAGTTATTTCCTCTCTCAATCTAACTTCCCCTCCGTCACCATACAGCACCCAACTAGCTGTCGGAGTCAGCTAGATAGAAGCCTGATGAGGTTTATTTCCCGACTTAAAACGTTTCAGTGGATCTCCGTTATCATCCACGTATCCATCGTTCACGGATTCGCTCTTCAGTTCACCTTTTTACTGAGCCCTTCCTTACGCTCGCAATCTCTTTCCATAACCCCCGGAATGCTTCCTGGTGAGAGCCTGTTTCTCTTCCTGCCTTCAACCGTAGCGGTGTTTTTCGCGCTTTCCCGGTACCCTCCTGTCGTCTAGAGCGCCTCGTCCTGAAGGGGAGGCGCTGCGCTCTGCACCCACACCCCGGTCCCCTCCCGCAGTCTTGCCCAGGAAGGTCCTTCGTCTGCCTCCTCTGGGACGCGTCACTATTTCTGTCGCGTGTTAAGCATTTGTGTCTTAAAGGCCTGACACCGTCTAACATACAGGAAAAGTTCAGTGAGTGTTTGCTGAATGGCAGTAAGTGAATGAAGAGAGGAGTCAGTGGAGGTGGAGAGATCGGAAGGGAGTTAGCACGAGAGGGAGAAGAGGAGATGGGACAAATGAGAGCCGCCGCTGTGGGAGACGAGAGGAGACGGTCAGAGAGCGCAGGTGGAGGCGGAGACCCCAGAGGAGGGTAGCGTCCACGCGGGCTGAGCGCAGGTGGAGGCGCAGAGACCCGGAGGAAGGGTAGCGTCCACGTGGGCTGAGCGCAGATGGAGGCGGAGAGACCCCGGAGGAAGGGTAGCGTCCACTCAGGCTGAGCTCAGGTGGAGGCGGACAGACCCCGGAGGAAGGGTAGCGTCCATGCGGGCTGAGCACAGATGGAGGCGGAGAGATCCAGAGGAAGGTAGCATCCCCGCGGGCTGCGTGGATCGAGGCCGCCGCGGTGGGAGACGTGTGCTTTGAGTGACGGGTGTTAACACGAGGAACGGCCCGGGAGCGTTCCTGGGGTCCAGGGTTGAAGACTCTGTCTCCCAGGGCAGGGTGTGGGTTTGAGTCCTGGTTGGAGAACTAAGGTCCACATGCTGCGGCCAACATTGTTTAAGAAATCTAGCAATAAAAAGAGAAACAGGTGAGTAGGTTACGGGTGTGTGTGTCGGATGCTGCCTTGCACACCGAGCTCGGCCATGTGGGACCCTTACCCTGCTTCTCCCGCGCAGACTGACGAGAGTTCTCACTGTCGTGCCCCGCTCGGGGCTCCCCTTTTCGTTATCGAGACTGAGAGCTGCTCCCCGGTTCCCTTTACCAGTGTACACAAAGCGTGGGGGTTTTGAGGGGTCCACGGACTCACCTTGAAAGCATCTTTTAAACCCATTTTTATTTGCTGTTAATCGGGGTCCTAGCTCCCGGTTAACCACTGAAGCTGAGCAGTTCTTGTTTCGCCTGGGTCTGCATAACAGAGATATAATAAATGATGCTTGTTGCCATGTCCACAGATCACCTCTGTAGCTCATTTTGGAATAAGATGGATAAAAAGTTCTTTAAATCCCTGGTTGTGTCTATTCCAGTTTTCCGCACCGGAATCAGGAACCTGGTGGTAGATGCTGAGACCACTTCTAGCCTGCGGGTAGCCTGGGACATTTCAGACAGCAGTGTACAGCAGTTCAGGGTGACCTACCTGACTGCTCAAGGGGACCCAGCGGAAGAAGTGCTGGGAACGGTGTGTATCAACAGAGCTGATGAGCCCCTCTGCGTCTCCTGACTAACCAGGCCAGCGCGCTGTGAATGCAAGCTTTACGCTCATTTCTTCATCTCTCTGGAAACTAATGTTTTTGTTTGACCCACACTTGATGACTTTTCTCTCTCTGAAACTGACCATCTTTGTAACCTGCTCTAAATAGATAAAGCATCTGAACCTTCTTTACCCCTTTGCTTCTGTTGCCTTGACAACTTGCTAGAGCACAAAAATTGGATCATAAATAGTCCATTATACACTTGTCTCTGTGCATGTGTGTGCATACTTCTGATATATAAACTTTTAATATATAAACATATATATACACACATATATAATTTTTGATGGTGAGAATCTGATTAAAAGGTTCAGCAAAACATAGCTCAAAGGTCTTCTTTATGTAGTTGTAGTGTTCCTAATAAAATGCCCTCCATTAACAATTGGTTGTATTTTTCCCTGACACTGACTCTGTTTGAGCAGGTTTATAGTCATTTCTAATGTATTCTTAATCATGAGTGTCTTCATGAGGGATTTAGATTTTTGTGTGTTTTCTTTGTTTCATCTCTGTTTTTTTTTCTCTGTTGAAAACCTGGGTACCCTCTTTTTTAATTAAGAAATGAAGTGTTTTCGTTTTTAAAATTTTAAAAATCATATAATTTTTAAAGGTTACTTGCCATTTAGTTAGTACACAAAATTGGCTACATTCCTGTGTTGTACACTATATCCTTGAGCCTATCTTAAAAGCATGAGCAACATCATTATCCTTTCTTTCTCTTCCTCACTTATGAAGCCTTTGATGGCAAATTATTGTATTTTTATGATACATAAACAATTGTTGGAGCTCCAGATTCTTTCAGGAAAGTCCTTAATTTCGGGCTGATGGATGAATTGCCGTAAAACACAGTGATAACACAGTGGGCAATAAGCAGGTCCACTGTGAATGACCAGAAGGTCCATGGAATTGGTCTGGGGGCAGTTTTGGAAAGTTAATGGACACTTGAATAAAACAGGTTAAGTTATAAATTCACTCAGATTATAGATTTCAAATGATCCATGATTGGAACATACCAAAAAGCTAAAATTGTGCTTAACCATGGCGACTGAAGACATAATTTGGATGTTTCATTTTTTCCTGTTATTGTCCTCATATTTTAATCTAGTCCCTAAAATGAAGCCCATAAAAACTTCCCAGAGTGAGAGCTTTGTTTTTTGGTTTTTGTTTCTACTCTTTCCAAGAAACACATTAAGCTTCTTGCTAAATATTCCCACTAATTTGGAATGAGTAACAGTTTAATCTTGTGTGTGCACTTGTAAGCCATACAAGGTAAAATAATAATAATATTTACTTTGGATCGTCTCTAGATAATTTTCCCTTTGCTAGTTTCTTTCATTTCACACTGTTTATTTTGAAACACTTGGACACCTAGATGAAGGAAAAAAAGATCAAATGTCTTCAACACATATGTGCCCCAGTTAAACAAACGTGTAATAAAATGAAAAATATTTGATAAAATGTGATGGTAATTATTTACTGTGCAGAAGTGTGTTTGCTATGCAAAAGAAAGTATTTTAGAATTTTTTAACTATCAAGACCCTTTGGTGAATTCCAATGAAATTGAATTTGTGCACTCTTTATTTACAGACATATTTTCTGGGACTCTACTGGGGAGTAATTGAGAATTTATATCTGTGTTTTATGAAACATTACTGCTATATAAATGTAATATATTATTGGAGACAGGAAGTGTGTGCATTTAGATTATAAAACAAAGGTATGTCAGGCACTTGAACTATATTATTAATAGCTCCCACCTACCAAATGAATATCTTAAATATTTTCTTTTTTTAAATTTTTTAAAGTATAATTGATTTACAGTGTTGTGCGGGTTTTTGCTCTGCCGCAGAGTGATTCAGTCACACACACACACACTCTTTTTGTCATGGTTTATCCCCCCTGTGCTGTACAGAGGGACCTTGTTTATCCATCTTGTATGTGACAGCTTACTGTCACATGAGGCTAACTCCAGCCTCAGCTCGACCCCTCCCTCATCCCTGCCCCCTGACAACCACAAGGTCTGTTCTCTGCGTCTGTGAGACTGTTCACGTTAGGTGAGTAAGTCCAGCCAAATGAATGATTAAAATAATGAGGCTGACAGGGAAAGACAGAGGGCTTAAACATGTTACAAATGTGGGAAAGGAAATGTGTCCGGATAGGAGAAACGCCTCTTACCATCTTTCCAAATCTTCTTTAGCTATAAAACCTTATTAAATTTATCCAAGGAAATGCCAAGATAAAGTACCAAAGTTGGAGAATAGTATAGATCTATGGTAAACCAAATTCAAGCTTTAATATATATAAAACAAGGGGAATTAACTTTACTTTTCCAATTGAGGTTAAGTGAAATATTTCTATATTTTCTAAGCATAATCAAATCTACGAAATATTCCCAATAAAAAGCTTTCAAACCCTTAGAAAGTAAAACTCCCTGTCAAATATTTCATAAAGACTGACTTTCAGCTCTGCTAAGAAATGGAGCCATGACAGTGACCTTGCCCTGAGCTTTCTTGGCAGTGGAGGGAGGTCTCACATGTCTTTATTTGTGAAAGGCTGACCAGGATTCCAGACTTTTCTGGATCCTACCCGAAAAATCTAAAACTGTGCACTGAATTTTAAGTTGCAGGAAATATTCTAGAGCAGGGATAGTCAGAATGTAGATCAGTCTCCTACAAGATAAGCTTGATATTAACATTAAGTTTTTAAAAACATTTATAGCAATTTGACATTGCTGGAATATTCAAGAATATGATCATATGTTTTAGCAATTTTGTTTTATTATATTTTATAAGAATACTGATCTTCAGGGGTTGGAATTAAAACAACAGCACCAACCCCACCTAATCCTTCACCATAGAAAGCATGATAATCACTTTATAGAAACAGAACTTTCTAAGACAGCAGCAAAATGAGACATGGGGAATCCTCTGTCTACAGTGGGAACCTCTTGCTGGATGAGATCCAGTTCTGAAGAGCTTTGAGCAATAACGGAGCTAGACATGGAGTAGCGCATTTGAAAAATTAAAAACGTGACGTTTACTGGTTAGATTTGCATCTCATTTAACCATGAGTGTCTTTTATAGAATTGTTTCATAAACAAAACCATCATCTGCTATGACCTGTAGCATGTGTTTTTAATGGGTGCCCATCTCTTTAAAATAGTTTTACTGAAGTATAGTTGGTTTACAATGTTGTATTAGTTTCAGCGTACAGCAAAAGGATGTGGTTACGCATGTACATATGTCCATTCCTTTTCAGATTCTTTTCCTGTACAGATTGTTACAGAATGCTAAGTAAAGTTCCCTGTGCTATACTGTAGGTCCTTGTGGGTTATCTATTTTATATACAGTAGTGTGTGTATGTTAATCTCAGGTTCCTAATTTGTCTCCCCCACCACGTTTCCCTTTTGGTAACTATAAGTTTGTTTTCAAAATCTGTGAGCCTTTTCGGTTTGTAAATAAGACAATATATATCATTTTTAAAATTAGATTCCACATATGCGTGATATCATATGATATTTGTCTTTCTCTGTCTGACTTACTTCACTCAGTATGATAGATAATCTCTAGGTCCATCCAGACTGTTGCAAATGGGGTCGTTTTCATGGCTGAGTGATGTTCCTTTGAGTATACGCACCACGTCTTCTTTATCCATTCCTCCGTCAGTGGCCGTTTAGGCTGCTTCCATGGCCTGGCTGTTGTAAATGGTGCTGCGGTGAGCACTGGGGTACATGTATCTTTTCAAATTGTGGTTTTCTCCGGGTATATGCTCAGGAGTAGGATTGCTGGCAATGGCACCCCACTCCAGTACTCTTGCCTGGAAAGTCCCATGGACGGAGGAGCCTGGAGAGCTGCAGTCCATGGGGTCGCTAAGACTCGAACACGACTGAGCGACTTCACTTTCGCTTTTCGCTTTCATGCATTGGAGGAGGAAATGGCAACCCACTCCAGTGTTCTTGCCTGGAGAATCTCAGGGACAGGGGAGCCTGGTGGGCTGCTGTCTATGGGGTCACATGGAGTTAGGGTTAGGGCACAACTGAAGCGACTTAGCAGCAGCCGCAGCAGCAGGATTGCTGGATCATATGGTAGTTCTATTTTAGTTTGTTAAGGAAGCTCCAGACTGTTCTTCATAGAGAACAAATTTACATCCCATCAACAGTGCAGAAGCGTTCCCTTTGCTCTGCACCCTCTCCAGCATTTATTGTTTATAGATTTATGATGATGTCCATTCTGACCGGCAGTGTGGGGTGATACCTAATTGTCATTTTGATTTGCATTTCTCTAATAATTAGGGATGTTGAGCATCTTTTTATGTGCTTCTTGGCCATCCATATGTCATTTTTGGAGAAATGTCTGTTTAGATCTTCTGAGTGGGTGCTCATCTTTACCTTGCTTTGTGCAAACAAGCAGAGGCCCAGTAGAAGGGACTTTGCATACCCAAGAGAAGGTTTATGTTTTATTCTTGGGAGTGAGTATCATGAGGACAAAGAGGTTTTCATAGTACAGTCAGCTGGAACAGAGGGCAGTGGTTAAAAAAGGGCTCAGAGCAGATATTCAGGATTTCAATATGGCCTTTTTGTGTGTGGGTGTTCCGTTGCTCAGTTGTGTCCAACTCTTGGCAGTGCTATGGACTGTAGCCTGCCAGGCTCCTCTGTCCATGGGATTCTCCAGGCAAGAATACTGGAATGGGTTGCCATTCCCTTCTCCAGAGGTCTTCCTGACCCAGCGATGGAACTTGCATCTCCTGCACTGCAGGCAGATTCTTTACCACTGAGCCACCTGGGAAGCCCATGGCTTTTTTTTTTTACCCAATAGCTATATGAGTCTCAGTTTCCTCATCTATAAAATAAGAGTAATGATACTTCTTACCTCAAAATGCTGTGGTGAAGAGTGAGTTACTGCAATTGGATACTTAGAGCAGTACTTGGCAGATAATAACAGCTAGCTAAATGAGCACTATTGCTATAAACCCCAGAAACTGCTGCCTGGCAGGTTAAACGAGCCCTGCAGGACGGCCCCACAGCTTCCAGTGCCCTGCAGGCCACATCTGATTGGTCCCAAGTCCGTGTGCTTCTCAGTTTGAGAGGTGACCTTATATAAGGAGCACCAGCATGGGTGGGTAGATAGGCACACAGCTTGGAGTCAAAGCGCAGGCTCTGGGCTCCAGAGGGTTATATAGAAAAGAAATGCCCTAAAGGAAGCTACATGGTGGATGAGACCAGACAGGACAACTGCGATTCTTTTTTAACGTCTTCTTAATGCAGGGTTATCCAACTCCTTCTAGAGTAAAGCAGAGCTCCTTGTGTAAAATCTCCCTCCTAGGACTGCATCAGTACCACCCTGGATATTCAATGTCATTCCATATGAGGAGCAAAATCATATTGCTTTAGTATAAATCACCTAATGCAGACTTCCTCTCTTTATATTAACCCCCTACCCCGGCTGCTTTTAGAGCTTAGCAATGTCTTAGCGACAGCTGCTTCTGAGTTCAACTCGAGGCTTTCTAGGGCTTATTCCATGATGTATAGGTTCCTTCCCTCATCCAGAAGTAGACAGCACGCCCTCTGCCTGCTGGCTTTTTACCCAGCTCTTGAATCCAAAACCAGCTCCAGCTGTCCCAGTCTTGTGACTCCCTGAAACTAGTTTGGGTCAGTTCTTACATCCTAGCATTTTTTTCCAGCCATGATGAAGTCTTTCAAATGGCCCAGAAATGTGCCAGCATCTAACTGCTGAAGCCTGGGGAGAATGTTTTGTGGCCTTAGTATTAAGAACATGTGGCTTTTCTGGTCCATATGTTCTTTTAGGGATGGCAGGATTCGCTACACGGAATGTGGCACCAGTGTGTGGGTGGTGTCCACCCCACTGCTGGATTTTAGTTTCTGCAGACTTTAGAGTCAGAGGAATGGTGATTTCAGATTGAGGAAGACCTCTCCTTTCAGAAGTAAAAGAAACTGCAACCTTTCTTAGTGTCACCGGTAAATATCTTTTGGCTCGGAAATCTGGGATTTAACGTGTGGTTGTGGTGTTCTTGGCTAGCATCCACCCTGAAATACTGGGATCAGATGATCTCTGAACAGGGAGAAATGGAAGGCTGACTTTTCAAGAGGATATTTAAGTATAAGCAAATATGCCGTGCAGGCTGTGTTATAGAATGAACACTCCTAAGCCATAAACACCTGCTTTGCAAAGAGGCGATCGTTTTTTCTTCTGGCTGCTTTACAAATGCTGAAAAGATGTTGAGAGAAGGCTGTTCCTGAGTGCTCAAGCTTCACATCTAAGCCTTCTGCTTTAGTGATTAGAAGCTGAGGGCTGCTCTGAGGGGAGCTGCAGAGAGAAGTGCTTTCGCATGGATGTCTTCCTCTTGTCAGCCTCAAGCACATCTCCCTGCTTCTGATTATTTCAAAGTGCCTCAAGTCCTCCTCTTTAGTGGACCAGCCGGAACGCAAGTCTGACCAACACCATGGTCCTTTGCTTTTGTCTTCAGATTATGGTGCCTGGAAGCCAGAACACTCTCCTTCTGAAGAATCTGCTCTCTGAGACTGAGTACAAGGTCACAGTGACGCCCATCTATGATGACGGAGAAGGGGTCAGTGTCTCTGCCCCTGGAAAGACCTGTGAGTGAAGCCTCCCCCTGGGGTTGCTCGATGTCCTCTGTAATGCACCCAGCAGCTGCAGCGTAGGGGGTGGAAATGGTCTGGAAGTGTCAGTCGCTCACGTGTGTCCTACTCTTTGCCACCCCATGGACTGTGGCCCACCAGGCTCCTCTGTCCATGGAATTCTCCAGGCGAGAATCCTGGAGTGGGTAGCCTTTCCATTCTCCAGGGGACCTTCCTGACTCAGGGACTTCACCTGGGTCCCCTGCATTGCGGGTGGATTCATTACCATCTGAGCTACCAGGGAAGCCCCAAAACTGGTATAGATCTTATTTAAAAAGCAGAAGTAGAGACACAGACCTCAAGAGGACAAACGCATGGATTCCAAGGCGAGAAGGCAGGGGTGGGATGAGCAGGGAGGCTGGGCGTGACATATGCACACTGCCATGTATACAGCAGGCAACGTGGACCTGCTGCAGAGCTCGGGGCCTCTGCCCAGGCTCCGTGGTGGCCTAAGTGGGGAGGAAATCCAAAGAAAGTGGGGATGTGTGTGTGCTGTGTACACACGGCCGGTCCACTTTGCGTACAGCAGACTGACACAGCAGTGTAAAGCACCTCTCCTCCAATAAAAAAGAAGAGAAAAGGGGATTTGGAGAGAGAAAGTCTGCTTGGATTCTGTCTTCACACATTGAAGCTGTGTGACTTCGGGCAAATCGCTTCACTGCTCTTGGGTTCCGTTCTCTTGTCTCTAAAACCTAAGACTTGAATCATAGCTGCATCTCCCTCCTCCAGCGTCTGATCATCCCCAGTGCTGCGAGTCTCTCAGAGGCCCATCCGGGCCCATGCACGCCCCTCACCTAACTGCTCACCCAGCACGTCACACCTGCTCACCCGAGCGCACGCCCACGTCTTCCTGCCCTCTTTCCCGGATGCTGTGCTCTCTTCACAGCAGCGGAGAAGCTGGAAAATCTAGATGGTCTCATGTCTCCCCTCTGTTCCAAGCCACCTGATGGCTCCCCGTGGTACTCAGCATAAACTCTGAGATCTGTGCAGGGGCCCTTCAGGCCGAGGTGACCTGGACCCTCCTGAGCTCGCCCCCAGCCAGCCCGCCTTCCCTGCCCTTCCTTGGCTTTCTAAAGCTTGGCTCAGCCTTAGAAATTGACTCGAGCCACAGCTGCCAGGCTGAATATCCTTTCCCAGAGGTTTGCATTTCTGACTTCTTGTCATTTTGGTCTCGGCTCGACGCCACCGACTCAGGCTTCTCTGACCACTCGGGCAAAGCACTCCGCGTCTTCTCTCATGTTGTCCTGGGTTCCGCGTCTTCTCTCATGTTGTCCTGGGTTCCGCGTCTTCTCTCATGTTGTCCTGGGCTCCGCGTCTTCTCTCATGTTGTCCTGGGTTTCTGTTGGTCCTGTTTTGGTTTTGGCCCTGTCTCAGCACAGACTTGGGTGTAAAATAGGCTTAAGGATGTCTTGTGCAGCACGAGGAATACAGCCACCGTTCTGTCATAATGTAAATGGAAAATAACCTTTAAAAACTGTATACAATTTGTTTAAATGTTTGATTTGCATAATTTATAAAAGGGTTCCATGATGAACACGCATATATACTCAAACAAATAAAAACTTTTAAAGGCTATTACTATGGAAATACCATCTATACAATAAAGTTATTTCAAAGGGTGTTCTTTGAAATAATTTTGAGTGGTCCACTTATTTTAAGCAGTGGTTAACACAACTAAATTTTGTCAGCAACAGAGTAATAATGATAATATCCATCAACATGCATAATAGTTTACAAAGATCCTTCATGCAAATAGCTCTCCTGTTTTGATAAAAAATTGATGAATGATGATTAAAATTTCACAGAATATAGGCAATATGAAAGTGTGAAAGCGTTAGTCGCTCAGTCGTGTCTGACTCTTTCCAATCCGTGGACTATAGCCTGCCAGGCTCCTCTGTCCATGGGATTCTCCAGGCAAGAATACTGGAGTGTGTTGCCATTACCTACTCCAGGGGAATCTTCCCAACCCAGGAATTGAACCTGGGTCTCCTGTATTGCAGGCAGATTCTCTGCTGTCTGAACCACCAGATATGGTTCAGAACCCCTAATATGAAGATGAAAGAAAAAAAAAAAAGTCTTACCTCTAAGAATTGCTATCACTACTATTAATCTAATCATCCTGGATATGATAGTGTGACAGAGAGACGTGTGACAGAAATGTTTTCATAAACACTTCTCACTTCAATATTGCTTTAAAGTAACTGAAGAAAATGGAGCCAAATTTCATTGAGTGAAGAGCTGCTCTTCAGATAAAAGTGTTTTACCACAAGAGCAATTATCTTCTACTATTTAATACTTAACATTCCCATGGATTCTCTAAGTTTTCTTACTGTTTACTTCAGTGCATTTTCCCTTGTAAGTATTTTTAAGCTGTGGGGAAATCCATTAGACTCTATTAACCAAAAGGTAGGTTGTAAAGATGGAAACCACATTAAACCATTTTTTGCATTTTCCCTCCTGCCCAGTGCCACCCTCTGGTCCCCAAAACTTACGGGTTTGGAAGAATGGTATAACAGATTGCGCATTGCGTGGGACCCCCCGTCTTCCCCAGTTAAGGGCTATAGGATTGTCTACAAACCTGTCAGTGGTAAGTCATGCTTTTTAAAAATATAATCTTCAAAGATAGGTTATTTTTGTTTTTACTTTCCATCACTGGTTTTAAGAAATGGGAAGAGTCTCTTCCCTTTTATGAAAAAAAAAAGAAAAATGTGTTGAAGTTACCACCTCACCTAAAAAACAGCTGGTATGTAATAAGCAGAATATATACTTGGTCTACAGTTGACCTTTGCCCACCCCAGACAAGGAGCCAGCCAAAGCAGACTTTGACTCCTTAGCAATAAGAAGCTTCTGTGGCTTGATGGATATATAAGCTCTAAACATTTAGACTCTCCGATTTCTTATTCCTCTTCTACCTCTTACTTCTTGGATTAGTTAGAGAAAGTCCATTTACCAACTTCTCAGTCTCCTCATTCTGGAAACTGTATTAAGGTATTTGTTCTTCAGTCACTAAGTCATGTCCAACTCTTTGCGACCCCATGGACCGCAGCACGCCAGGCCTCCCTGTTCTTCACTATCTCCTGGAGCTTGCTCAAACTCATGTCCATTGAGTTGATGATGCCATCCAACCATCTCTTCCTCTGTTACCCGCTTCTCCTCCTGCCCTCAGTTTGAAAGCATCAGTTTTTTGGTGCTCAGCCTTCTTTATGGCCCAACTCTCACATCAGTACATGACTACTGGAAAAACCATAACTTTGACTATACGGACCTTTGTCAACAAAGTGATATCTCTGCCTTTTAATATGGTGTGTAGGTTTGTCATAGCTTTTTAAAAAATATTAATTTATTTATTTTGATTGGAGGCTAATTACAATATTGTAGTGGTTTTTGCCACACACTGACATGAGTCAGCCACGGTACACATAGCATAGCTTTCTGAAAACTGTGGCAAGGTATAAAATTCATCAGGTTGAGGAAAACTTAAAAATCATCCTATGGGTCAGTAAAAACCTTTCTGCCCTCGAAAGCACTATGAGTCTCAATTTGTGTAGGACATGCTGCTGCTGCTGCTGCTAAGTCGCTTCAGTCGTGTCCAACTCTGTGCGACCCCAGAGACAGCAGCCCACCAGGCTCTGCCATCCCTGGGATTCTCCAGGCAAGAACACTGGAGTGGGTTGCCATTTCCTTCTCCAATACATGAAAGTGAAAAGTGAAAGTGAAGTCACTCAGTAAGTGTCCGACTCTTCATGACCCCATGGACTGCAGCCCACCAGGCTCCTGCACCCATGGGATTCTCCAGGCAAGAGTACTGGAGTGGGGTGCCATTGCCTTCTCCTATATATGACATAGCACAGAATATTTTTCCTGATCAATCAAAGATTCCACTGGGTTGGAACAGAGGTGAAAATGTAAAAGCCCAAAGAAGGCAGATGGTCAAGGGCCTGGGAGGAGGAGTGTCATCTGTGTGACCTTAAACAGCAGAAGAGGGGCTATGGAGCCCATACTGATAGCGTATATGGTTGTCCTTATGCGGCGAGGTGTGGCATAGTGTCCATGACAAAGTGGCCGCTAGGGCAACTTAATGCCTTCAGGGGACAAAGCTGGTGTCTGAGGTGGGCTAACCCAAAATGACTCCTGTTTCATCACGCACCCCAAAGCCCGTGACATCCTGGCGGCTCCACTGTGAAGGCCTCACAGTATGGTGGACGGTGAGGTGAACCAGTTTCTTTGGGTAGCTCTAGGGAAAGAACTATATTTAAGAAAAGGACTAGATGCCTTGAAGGAGCCCGAGCCTGGGAGTCAGGTGGGTGGGTAAGTCTTGGAGCGTAACGGGGCTAGATCCAAGCCGCACTCTGTGAGTGTCTCCTGGGCAATCTGAAGCACAGTGGAATATGTCAATCAGTTCAGAAGTGTCTCTGGGAGTCAGGTGGGTGGGTAAGTCTTGGAGCGTAACGGGGCTAGATCCAAGCCACACTCTGTGAGTGTCTCCTGGGCAATCTGAAGCACAGTGGAATATGTCAATCAGTTCAGAAGTGTCTCTCGTTTTCCCTATTCTGTGGCAACTGAAATACACTCTTTCTCCTTTAGTTGCTGGCCCAACCCTGGAAACGTTCGTGGGAGCTAACATTAACACCATCCTCATCACAAACCTGCTCAGCGGAATGGACTACAATGTGAAAATATTCGCGTCCCAGGCCTCGGGTTTCAGCGACGCTCTGACCGGCGTGGTGAAAACACGTAAGGCTGGCCGCTGCCGCGCGTGGTTCTGCACTTTGTTTTTCTCTGTAACTTAAGCCCTGCAGCAGCTCAGCAGTCGGTGTCTCTTTTCTCCAGTGTTGCCTTTTCTGGATGGTGCCTCATGGAAAGAAAGGTGTGCTCCCTACTCAGGGCTGTGGTTCAGAGTCCTAGTTGGCAGGCAGGATGTCAGAAGCCGGCGTTCAAACATACTTGATGGTGGCGGATGGGATTTCCTTCTGGAAAGTCTTTGTTGGTATTTTTCAAATTAGGTGAAATTTTCCATCCAACCCATATAACCTGATGTGGTCAAAGCCGGTCCAAGCTGAGCCAGGGGAAACTTGCCTTTGTCAAAGCCTTTGCCCCTCTCCACCCTCTCACTCCGTCCGTTAAAGATACTTGCACCACTCGAAAGCCTTCCTTCTCTGTCTTTTAAGGGCTTGCATGCTGTCTGCACAGCATCTGGGACTTCTCCTTGGCACACATCACTCACAGACACCCGTGGCATAATACAGTGTTTTCCAGACTCCGGCACGTATGTGCCATATTCCTGCTGTTTCTTATGCTTCCACACCATCTGTTTAATATATTTCTTTAAATCAACTTACAGTTTCTTTTTGTTTTTACTTAAGTGCTTTCAAAAACCACATAATAACTCTCAACAGAAAACCAGTCTTTTTAATACACGTCGCTTCCCTGGTGGCTCAACTGGTAAAGGATCTGCTTGCTATGCAGGAGACCCCGGTTCGATTCCTGGGTCGGGAAGATCCCCTGGAGGAGGAAAAGGCTGCCCACTTTTTCTCTGGCCTGGAGAATTCCATGGATCGTATATTCCATGGGGTCGCAATCAAGTTGGACACGACCAAGTGACTTTCACTTTCACTTTAATACACATTAAAGGTAATACATAAATGACCAAAATAAAAATGGTTTGGCTGTCGGATGACTGAAATTACCCCTAGTGTTATCAACAGCACATGGCCCACACTCGAGGATGTTAGTCATGGTATAATCAGAAGTGTAAACCGTAAATCTTCTTATTAGCTAAGGCCTTGAGCAAATAACCTCTCACCTCTCTGAGCCCACATTTTCTCAACCCTAAAATGAAGATATAATATTAATAGTAATAACTGTTTATAGACTGTTTGGGAAGACTAAAGATATAACATACAAAGGATCTACTGTATGGCAAGCACTCGACAAATAACCACTTTTATCATTGTGATGACTGCGCTTTGTGAATTTGGGTCATCTCTCACTCTGGTTGCTAATCAAAAAATTATTCCAACGAAAGGAATTTTGTAAGTATGAGGCATATATTGGACCAAACCCCAGGCCACCTGTGTCTGGCCACCTGTGTTTATATAGGGGCTCAGTTCAGTTCAGCTCCTCAATCGTGTCTGACTCTTTTCGACCCCATGAATCGCAGCACGCCAGGCCTCCCTGTCCATCACCAACTCCCGGAGTTCACTGAGACTCACGTCATCGAGTCGGTGATGCCATCCAGCCATCTCAGCCTCTGTCCCACCAACTCCCGGAGTTCACTGAGACTCACGTCATCGAGTCGGTGACGCCATCCAGCCATCTCAGCCTCCGTTGTCCCCTGCTCTGCCCTTTCATTAGAGGAAGCTTTCTGAATTCTTTTTTATGGAAATCTTTAAAATTAAATATGGGATCCATTTAGTCTCAAAAGAAACAGTGTCTCTCTTCAACAGGACTCGGAAGCCTTTGGCATACAGCTCTGATCTCGGACTTGGCAATTGAAATGATAGTGTTGTAGGTTCTAGGAAGTGAAAGTGTCAGTTGCTCAGTCGTGTCCGACTCTTTGTGACCCCACGGACTGCAGCCTTCCAGGCTCCTCTGTCCATCTTCAGGCCAGAACGCTGGAGTGGGGTGCCATTCCCTTCTCCAGGGCATCTTCCCGGCCCAGGGATGGAGCCGCTGCAGGCGGCTTCTTCACCCTCTGAGCCCCCAGGGAAGCCTCCAGGGATTCCGTGAGCTGTGCCCCCTCGCCGCCCAGCAGCCTTGCTCAAGCCCCGTGAGTCCCCTGTGTGTTGCCCACCTTCATCGCCTCCCGCTAGTTCGTCCTCCTCTTCTCGCCAGATGCCTGTCTGAGCCAGTCCTCCTGTCCCTGATTCTCTTTCTCTCTCTTCTTACTCTCTCTCGTCTCTCTGTCCTCTTTTCTCGGCTCCCCTCCTTCTGTTTCATCCGTCTTCTCTTCTTTAATAAATGTGAGTATTCCAAATGTATTTTAAAATAATGAAAGTATTGAATTGTTTTATCATCTATCCTTAAGGTAAAAATTAGATTGGCTTGCTTTCTCTCTTTCTCCCAAGAATAATAAAACCCTGTAAAATGGAAAATAAATTGATTCACGGTATTTTTAAAATTTAGTGTGGGTATATAAGTCATTATTGGTTTCCTTTTTTTGAGAGGATTGTTTCATTGCCTTAGGAAAAATGGTCTTCCTTTGCTGATCAACAAAAAGGAACAATGTCATGATGCAAATTGTTACTAGTCCAGATTATTTTTACCATCTTAAAAAATGATTTTAAGCTATTTTTAAATTTTATGAAGTGACTGAAAGAGAAGTACAAGAGAATGATGTGGATGAAGGCAGAGGTCATTAGAAAAAGTAAACATTATTAATTTTCTGCTTTTTCTGCTTGGATCTAAGTGGTAAACACTGAATCCTTAGTCCTCAATTGGAGAAACAGTATTTTTACTGCTTCTTCAAATAAACTCCCTGTGAATGACTTTTGTATATAACTGTGTTTATTCTAAGATGAATAAGAATTCGTGTATTTTTAATCATTTTTTGTTTTCTGTGTTCAATTTTTCCTTTTTAAATTTTCAGAAGTTTGCTCACTCTCATTCAGTCGTGTTTTGAGGGCCAGCCGGTGTGAGCTGCTCCTGTTTGAGTAATTTCTCTTTTGTCCTCTTTGCTCCTCCCTTTTGTTTAAACCATGGCTTTCTTTCAGTAGTTGAGTATATATTGTGTTTAACATTTTTGTTATGAAAGTATTATATATTAATTGTGGAATATTTTGAAAGCATAAACTAATGAAGAGGGAAGATTTAAAATCACCCATAATTTCACCATCCATCACAACTGGCTTTTTCCAGACATATATTTTCTTTTTTTTTTTTACAGGGAACAGACAAACCCTATCATACATCACATTCTGCAACTGCTTTTTAAAGTCATAAAATCGCTGTCCTTTGTGTAACTTGGTGGGTTTCCTACTGCTGGCTGTGGAACCTTGAATTCAGATTCTGCCAGAGTTGACTTCGGACTTGGGGGTGACTGTGGCGCTGTCTGCAGCGTGACCGAGTCGTGTTTCTGTTTCACTGCAGTGTTTCTGGGCGTGACCGACCTTCAGGCAGACGAGGTCCAAACGACCAGCTTGTGTGCCCGCTGGCAGGTGCAGCGCCACGCCACCGCCTACAGGGTTGTCCTGGAGTCCCGCCAGGGTGAGTGTGACCGTCACCCACGCTTCTGTCATGCGCTCGTGTGCTCTGTGCAAGTTACCGTGGATGACACACGACGAACTTAGACACACGCATTCTGCTTGAGGAGGCAACGTTACGTTGCGAATCCTGCAGGACGTAGAGTCAGGAGGGCTGGTTAAGCCAATTATGTGATCTCTCCAAGTCTCCATTTTCCCATTTACGGATAATAGGTAGAACCGTAGTGTGGATCTTGGGGCATTCTGTGGGGATTGAGCTGAGATAATCTGTGTGAAATATTTGCAGCCGTGCTTTGTGCATATTAAACACCCAGGAAATGCGGCTGCTGTGGTGGTGGGAGCTGCTTAGGAAGGCTCATAACATGCCTTAAACTGCACGGAGCTGTTGTTCGGTCTTTATCTGGGTTTACTTCAGTGTTTCTCTCAGTGATTTTTTTTTACTTTTGGGGAGAACTGATAAGCAGCAAACTCATTCAGGAGATGAAGTGATGCATCTGTGCTATCCATGGGCAGTACATTAGCATCATGGCTCTCAAGTTCATCTACAGTTTGGGATTTGGCTTCAAAGGTGAAACTCTTAAAATGTCTGCTTATTTTTACTAAAAGTATCAAGAACAATAACAAAAGATGGATTCCCCAAGAATGAATTTCCAGGAACTGTTAATCTTGCTTTGTCATTATCAGCATGAATAATATTCAGAAGACGGGATCAAACAATGAAAATTTCTTTGATCAGATTTGCATTGTCAGTAGGAAAGATCGTGTTGTTGTTTGGGGGGCAGGGACAGAGCCAACATTATAGAATTCCAGATGGCATTTTCTAACCTTTCAAATTTGCTGATAAAGTCATTCATTTTAAACCAATTGATTAGCTCATGGCTGCTGGCAGGCTCTCCTCCAGCCGCTGCGGGCGGAGGCCGCTGCCCAGGTGCGTGGGCCTCTTGCGGTGGCGTCTCTCATGAAGCGCAGACTTGGCACTCGGGCTTCGGGACGTGCAGCGTGGGCTCAGTGGTTGTGGTTCATGGGCTTAGAAGCCCCGCTGCACGAGGAATCTTCCCAGACCAGGGGTCAAACCCGTGTGCCCGTCACTGGCAGGTGGATTCTTACCCACAGGACCACCAGGGAGTCCTCGTGATTGTTACTGTTTTTTTATGTCTGGATAAATGATAAATGGTTTCCTCACTTAAAAAAGCAGAAAGGGCTAATTTTTCAGGTGTGGATGGGACTTGTCTTTAGTTAGTAGCACACATCCCTGGCTATAACTACATTTAAAATGCAGAAATCTCACTTTTAATCTAATCCAGGAAGTGGAAAGCATAGTTTAGTAAGGTACTGAGAGTTTAGTAGAGTGCTGGAAATGAGCTAAAAATACAAGATAGAATATTAGAAACACAAGAAGAGATTTCTGCCAACACTGACCAAGGCTTTGTCTCCACAGGCTTGCTAATAAGCCACTAATTCCTTAATTCCCAGCGTGTGATCCTGTAAAGGTCTCTTTAGCCAGACATTGGCTAAGCATATGGGAGTGGCTTTAATCTGCAATAAACATTGAATAAGGAAAAGTCAGGACAAATCACTTGGATTTTGTGGTGGTTTTGTGGGATGCTTAACCTGGAATGTTAGGTCCAGGAATCAAAGCAAACTGGAAGTGGTCAAACAGGAGATGGCAAGAGTGAACGTCGACATTCTAGGAATCAGCGAACTAAGATGGACTGGAATGGGTGAATTTAACTCAGATGACCATTATATCTACTACTGTGGGCAGGGATCCCTTAGAAGAAATGGAGTAACCCTCATAGTCAACAAAAGGGTCTAAAATGCTGTTCAGTTCAGTTCAGTTGCTCAGTCGTGTCCGACTCTTTGTGACCTCATGGACTGCAGCACGCCAGGCCTCCCTGTCCATCACCAACTCCTGGAGTTTACATGAGTACTTGAATGAAATTTAAAAAATAACAAAATGATCTCTGTTTGTTTCCAAGGCAAACTATTCAATATCACAGTAATTTGTCTATGCTCTGATCAATAACGCTGAAGAAGCTGAAGTTGAACGGTTCTATGAAGACCTATAAGACCTTCTAGAAACCAACACTGAAAAAAGATATCCTCTTCATTATCAGGTACTGGAATGCAAAGCAAGCAGTCAAGAGCTACCTGGAGTAACAGGCAAATTTGGCCTTGGAGTACAGAATGAAGCAGGCAAAGACTAATAGAGTTTTGCCAAGAGAATGCACTGGTCATAGCAAACACCCTCATCCAACAACACAAGAGAAGACTCTACACATGGACATCACCAGATGGCCAATACCAAAATCAGATTGATTATATTCTTTGTAGCCAAAGATGGAGAAGCTCTATACAGTCAGCAAAAACAAGACTGGGAGCTGACTGTGGCTCACATCATGAACTCCTTATTGCCAAGTTCAGACTTAAATTGAAGAAAGTAGGGAAAACAACTAGACCATTCACATATGACCTAAATCAAATCCCTTATGATTATACAGTGGAAGTGACAAATAGATTCAAGGGTTTGATCTGATAGACAGAGTGCTTGATGAACTATGGACAGAGATTTGTGACATTGTACAGGAGGCAGGGATCAAGACCATCCCCAAGAAAAAGAGATGCAAAAAGGCAAGATGGCTGTCTGAAGAGGCGTTATAAGTAGCTGCAAAAAGAAGAGACGCTAAAGGCAAAGGAGAGAAGGAAAGATACACCCATTTGAATGCAGAATAGCAAGGAGAGATAAGAAAGCCTTCCTCAGCGATCAATGCAAAGAAACAGAGGAAAACAACAGAATGGGAAAGACTAGAGATCTCGTCAAGAAAATTAGAGATACCAACATTTCATACAAAGATGGGCACAATAAAGGACAGAAATGGTATGGACCTAACAGAAGCAGAAGATATTAAGAAGTGGCAAGAATACACAGAAGAACTGTACAAAAAAGATCTTGATGACCCAGATAACCACGGTGGAGTTATCACTCACCTAGAGCCAGACATCCTGGAATGCGAAGTCAAGTGGGCCTTAGGAAGCATCACTATGAACAAAACTAGTGGAGGTCATGGAATCCTAGTGGAGCTATTTCAGATCCTGAAAGATGATGGTGTGAAAGTGCTGCACTCAATATGCCAGCAAATTTGGAAAACTTGGCAGTAGCCACAGGACTGGAAAGGTCAGTTTTCATTCCAGTTCCAAAGAAAAGCAATGCCAAAGAATGCTCAAACTACCGCACAATTGCACTCATCTCACACACTAGCCAAGTAATTCTCCAAGCAAGGCTTCAACAGTACATGAACCATGAACTTCCAGATGTTCAAGCTGGATTTAGAAAAGGCAGAGGAACCAGAGATCAAATTGCCAACATCCATTGGATCATTGAAAAAGCAAGAGAGTTCCAAAAAAACATCTACTTCTGCTTTATTGACTATGCCAAAGCCTTTGACTGTGTGGATCACAACAAATTGTGGAAAATTCAAGACGTGGGACTATCAAACCACCTTACCTGCCTCCTGAGGAATCTGTATGCAGGTCAGGAAGCAACAGTTAGAACTGGGCATCGAACAACAGACTGGTTCCAAAAAAGGAAAGGAGCACGTCAAGGCTGTATATTGTCACCCTGCTTATTTAACTTATATGCAGAGTACATCATGAGAAATGCTGGACTGGAGCAAGCACAAGCTGGAATCAAGATTGCCGGGAGAAATATCAATAATCTCAGATACGCAGATGACACCACCCTTATGGTAGAAAGTGAAGAAGAACTAAAGAACCTCTAGATGAAAGTGAAAGAGGAGAGTGAGAAAGTTAGCTTAAAACTCAACATTCAGAAAACGAAGATCATGGCATCTGGTCCCATCACTTCATGGGAAATAGATGGGGAAACAGTGGAAACAGTGAAAGACTTTATATTTTTGGGCTCCAAAATCACTGCAGATGGTGATTGCAGCCATGAAATTAAAAGACACTTACTCCTTGGAAGGAAAGCGATGACCAACCTAGACAGCATATTGAAAAGCAGAGACATTACTTTGCCAACAAAGGTCCGTATAGTTAAAGCTATAGTTTTTCCAGTAGTCATGTATGGATGTGAGAGTTGGACTATAAAGAAAGCTGAGCGCCGAAGAATTGATGCTTTTGAACTATGGTGTTGGAGAAGACTCTTGAAAGTCCCTTGGACTGCAAGGAGATCCAACCAGTCAATCCTAAAAGAAGTCAGTCCTGAATATTCACTGGAGGGACTGATGCTGAAGCTGAAACTCCAATATTTTGTCCCCCTGATGAGAAGAACTGACTCTTTGGAAAAGATCCTAATACTGGGAAAGATTGAAGGCAGGAGGAAAAGAGGGCAACAGAGGATGAGATGGCTGGATGGCATCACCGACTCTATGGACATGAGTTTGAGTAAACTCCGGGAGTTGGTGATGGACAGGGAAGCCTGGCGTGCTGCAGTCCATGGGGTCGCAAAGAGTTGGACACAACTGAGTGACTGAACTGAACTGAAGCAGAATTAGATGAAAGATATGCAGCTGCTTGACAATACCTATAAAATCTTGAGGAGTTATGTTTCATATATCTTTTTAAGACTAGCTGAGTCATACTTTAATATACAACAGTTGACATTTATCACATTTGGTGGTACTTGTTAAGCCTTAGCAACATAGTAACTATAAAAATCACACGTCCAAATTATCCCAGAATATTTTTATCTATGATACTATTTAAGCAGTTGACAGAATGGGACAGAGGCTCCTGTAGATATTCATTAGCTTTCATTGAAAATCATGTTTATACAGATTGACAGAAAGATGTCAAAACTGTCTTTATCAAGAAATTAGTGAAATCCATCAGTGTATTTTTTTATTAAATGCTTTTACAAATAGCGTTGGGATTCTTATCAGATACCGTGACCGATGTGTCTGGTAACACTGATCTGGGCGTTTAAAACCTCAGTAAACTCCCAGGTGGCTCAGTTTAAAGAGTCCTCCTGTGAATTCTGGAGATGTGGGAGATGTGGGCTCAATATCTGGCTTGGAAAGATCCCCTGGAGAAGGAAATGGCAGCTCACGCCAGTGTTCTTGCCTGGAGAATCCCGTGGACAGAGGAGCCTGGCAGGTTACAGACCATGTAGCTGCAAAGAGTCAGACACAAGTGAGCGACTGAGCGTGTGCACACACGCACACACACACACACAAGCTCTCGCTGAAGCCAAGTATTTTTACTAGAAATAAGAGTCCCCACTTCCTTCTTATCTTCCAGTTAAATTAATTTGTATTTCACCAGGATTATTTTCAGGCTGCCAAAAACCTCTTCAGCTGAGCCTCAACAGTCTCAATTCAGCAAGAATGAACAAAAGTGTTGTTCAGTTTATTTTTCATCAGCAGTTATAGCTGAGCAATTTATGAGCCCAATTAGCCTACATATTCACTCAGGTGTCCAGCTGTATATTATTAACCAACCAGACAGCAACAGATTCTAATTGATAGCCAGGGGTGGGGAGTCAATGTGGGGAATATGTTTAAATATTTTAACTTACACAATTTAGGGTAGGGAATAGTCTCTCCATTTTTTTTATTTAATTTTTATTGTATACTGGAATACAGTTGATTTATGTCATGTTTGTGTTGGGTGTACAGCCACCTGATTAAGTTATACATACATCTGTTCCTTGGATTCTTTTCCCACGTGGGTTATTACAGCGTGTTGAGTGCTCTAGGTGGGTCCTTGTTGATGATCTGTTGCAAGTATATTACTGTGTGTATGTTAATCCCCACCTCCTAACTCATGCCTTGAAGTCTTTCCACTTTGCACTGGGGAAGAATTAGGTTGAGTTTCTTTATCTCACAGAACGATGTGATCATCATTCCTGATCGCTGCTGTTGGACATGTGATCAGATGCACCTTCCTCCCGGGTGCCTGAGTCCCCGGGCTCCACTGTTTCACCTCTGTAACACCTCCC
The DNA here is from genome assembly GCF_027580195.1 of Bos mutus. Taxonomy (NCBI): domain Eukaryota; kingdom Metazoa; phylum Chordata; class Mammalia; order Artiodactyla; family Bovidae; genus Bos; species Bos mutus. The sequence goes on along the minus strand of NC_091630.1, from coordinate 657,188 downwards.
GCTGGCTACACGTGTTGCCTCTGCAGAAATGTCAGTCCGTCCGCTTCAACCAGAGGAGAAACTAGAGAGAAACGGGACCCAGTTTCTCCACATGATAGAGAAGAGCCTTACCGCAGGCTGGCTTATTTCTGAATGCCTCTGCCAAACTCCTGGGCTCCCAGGTGGCGCTAGTAGTGAAGAGCCCGCCTGCCAGTGCGGAGCCGGAAGAGGCAGGCTCAGTCCCTGGGCAGGAAGATGCCCTGGAGGAGGGCTTGGCAACCCGCTCCAGCGTTCTTGCCTGGGGAGTCCCATGAAGGCAGGAGCCTGGCGGGCTGCAGTCCACGGGGCCGCACAGAGTCAGGACAGAAGCGACTCGGCACACGTGTGTGCACTGCCAAACTCCCACTGTGTGATGAGTGGTTCTCTCTCTCTCTGTGTTTTGAATCCCCCATGTCCGACCTCATGCACTTTTACTCTGAGATGAAGTCAGTAGATTTGCTTCTGCTCTATCCCGACAGCTGGTCAGTGTTCTTCTCTGAGCCTCCGTTTTCCCAAATGACTTCTTTTGAGGACTTTACCTGTGGTCATACCTATAAATCTCCAAGGAGTTTGTGAATAAAGCAGCAAAGCTGTATCATTCAGGTGTGCTTGCTTGCTTTGTAAATGGTAAAAAGCACAAATAACAGGGACTCGGGTGGCAAGGTCACCCACGCCTCGCGCACCGAGACGTCCCCCAGTGTCTGCCTCAGGCGCGTCGAAGCCGCGGGGTTCAGACGCCCTCGCCGAGGGGAAGCCGGACGGCACCCCCCGCCCTCACCCCTCCACCTTCCTTCTCAGCCAGATGGAGAGCCGGCCCGGTCAAGTCCAGATGTACGTCCTCCTAGCTTCAGCTTCACTGTCATAGTTAGAAGGAAGCTCTTCTCTCTCAGTAATTCCCACAGAAGTCCAGGACCTTGAGTCATGTTGGCCCTGTTTGGGGTCGCATCCCCCTGAATCTGTCACTGAGTTCATGGAATACATGCATGGACTCAACGGCGAGTAAGACCTGGCTCTTGCCCAGCCTGTGTCTGGGGAGAGGTGGGCGTTCTTACTCAGGCCTTCCCAAGTCAAAAGACCAGGGTCGGGTTCAACGAAAGAAAGATCAGATGTAAAACAGGCAAAAACAACAGCTGTCTTCTACTCCTGTAAATATTATGACAGTTTTTTCATAGCCAAGAAGAAAAAAAAAAAAAAAGGTTACCAGAAGGATCAAGTCCTCTCTAGAGAGTGAAATCCAATCTGCTTTTGAGTCAAGCTTTAGACTTTCCAAATTAAATTGTAGGCTTTTGGTTAATTGTAGGACAGACCAGAGTTTCAGAGGCTTTGGGCTGGTTTTGAGTACCTCGGAACCCCATGAGAGCCTCCGTTAGTTCTACAGACACTGCAGAGTCCCGTCTCTCTGCCAGCTGTTTTTGAATTGATGTGGCACCTAAGGTGGGATGTAGATATGTACCTCACACTGTATTCCCTCCCTAAGCCCATTAACTTGGTAAATTTCTTTTTAGCCTGATTTTTTCCTAAGTTTCAAAGATGCTCACCTTGTCTTCTGTCTTTAGGTACTGAAATGTCTAGTTCTCTGTCGTCTATTAACCAGAATAGAGAATTGCAGCATTGTGGAGAGCCTACCTTATTAGGGACCAGATCCCAAACAAGAGATCATATGAAACGAAGCCCATTCCCAAGATTCACCTTTTTCAAGTGCTGATTCCATGTTTTGGGGTCACATGATTTGAAAGACCCAGAGAGTGGAAAGCATGTATCATCAAATCCCAATTGAGTTTACTGGATCTGGGACCTTCTTTGCTTGTAGATCTCAGTAACCACTCCTGAGACACTTGGAAGTCAAGTTGGTGGCATGACGGTCACCCAAAGAATGTATTTAGCATGACTTCATGAGAATGAATGCTCAATGACAGATTTTCCCCCTTGTTCCAAAAAAAACAAAACAAATTTAACTTCTGGCTTTTGGCACAAGGGGGCAGGAAATTAGTCATCATTTGATCACTTTAAGTGTTTTTCTTTAAGGCAAAGCCGTGAATCATACATGCCAAAAGCAACATGGATACACCCCGATTCGTGTAACCCCTCTTCATTAGCCTTGGGAGCAACCTGTTACTGTTTCCTATTAATTTCACAGTGCTTGTTCCAGATTTCCAATGATTTGTAGGTTTTGTTGTGTTATGCAGCCGTGAAACCTGCTGTTGTCAAGGCTCTATAAAGTGCATGGGTATTCATGAGAAATAGAAGAAACGACAGAAAGTACATTTCTAGAATTAATTCCTGGAGAGTCTCACAAGTTTTTGTGGAGATAGCTAAAGGTGATCCATGCATAGGATTTGGGAAATGTTTGTATTACAGGTGGCTCACAGAAGCTTGCGGGAGGCTCCAGAGTGGTTAGGGTCAAAATAAAGCGGCTGTTATAGGGTTCTGAGCCCAGGAACCCAAGGCTAAGTTGGATATCAGCCAAGCAGAAGGCAGGGTTTACTAGTATTTTCTTACTCTTAAGTTCCTTTCACAGCAATTTAAATCTCACAAACACTTTAAATAGTTCCAATTTCATCATTTTGTATAATATCTAATAAAGAAAATATTGAGGTAGACCTATATTGTTTCAAAGAAATATATTACTAAACATTATATTATAAAGTTCACTTTTGAAGTTCTTTAAGATTGACAATTATAAAAGTAAATTTCAGATTCCATTCAACAGATGGCCTTACTTTAATTACATTTTTAAAAAATCAGGATTTGTCCATAGATAAAACCTACTTCAGTGATCAGTGCAGAGAAATAGAGGAAAACAATAGAATGGGAAAGACTAGAGCTCTCTTCAAGAAAATTAGAGATACCAAGGGAACATTTCATGCAAACATGGGCTCAATAAAGGACAGAAATGGTATAGACCTAACAGAAGCAGAAGATATTAAGAAGAGGTGGCAAGAATACACAGAAGAACTATACAAAGATCTTCTTGGCCCAGATAACCACAATGGTGTGATCACTCACCAGACATCCTGGAATGCAAAGTCAAGTGGACCTCAGGAAGCATTGCTACGAACAAAGCTAATGGAGGTGATGGAATTCCAGTTGAGCTGTTTTAAATCCTAAAAGATGATGCTGTGAAAGTGCTGCACTCAATATGCCAGCAAATATGGAAACCTCAGCAGTGGCCACAGGACTGGAAAAGGTCAGTTTTCATTCCAATCCCAAAGAAAGGCAATGCCAAAGAATGTTCAAACTACCGCACAATTGCACTGATCTCACACGCTAGTAAAGTAATGCTCAAAATTCTCCAAGCCAGGCTTCAACAGTACATGAGCTGTGATCTTCCAGGTGTTCAAACTGAATTTAGAAAAGGCAGAGGAACCAGAGATCAAATTGCCAACATCTGTTGGAAAGCAAGAGAGTTCCAGAAGAACATCTACTTCAGCTTTATTGACTATGCCAAAGCCTTTGACTGTGTGGATCACAACAAACTGTGGAAAATTCTTCAAGAGATGGGAATACCAGACCACCTGACCTGCTTCCTGAGAAATCTGTATTCTGATCAGGAAGCAACAGTTAGAACCAGTTCCAAATTAGGAAAGGAGTATTTCAAGGCTGTATGTTGTCAACCTGCTTATTTAACTTATATGCAGGGTACATCATGAAAAATGCCAGGATGGATGAAGCACAAGCTGGAATCAAGATTGCCAGGAGAAATATCAATAACCTCAGATATGTAGATGACACCAACCTTATGGCAGAAAGTGAAGAGGAACTAAAGAGCCTCATGATGAAAGTGAAAGAGGAGAGTGAAAAAGTTGGCTTAAAGCTCAACATTCAGAAAACTAAGATCATAGCATCCAGTCTCATCACTTCATGGGAAATAGATGGGGAAACAGTGGAAATAGTGTCAGACTTTATTTTCCTGGGCTCCAAAATCACTGCATATGGTGACTACAGCCATGAAATTAAAAGACGCTTACTCCTTGGAAGAAAAGCTATGACCAACTTAGACAGCATATTAAAAAGCAGAGGCATTACTTTGTTGACAAAGGTCCGTCTAGTCAAAGCTATGGTTTTTCCAGTAGTCATGTATTGATGTGAGAGTTGGACTATAAAGAAAGCTGAGTGCTGAAGGATTGATGCTTTAAAACTGTGGTGTTGGAGAAGACTCTTGAGAGTCCCTTGGACTGCAAGGAGATCCAACCAGTCAATCCTAAAGGAAATCAGTTCTGAATATTCATTGGAAGAACTGATGCTAAACTTCCAATACTTTCGCCACCTGATATGAAGAACTAACTCACTGGAAAAGACCCTGATGCTGGGAAAGATTGAAGGTGGGAGGAGAAGGGGATGGCAGAGGATGAGATGGTTGGATGGCATCACCAACCAATGGATATGAGTTTGAGTAAGCTCCGGGAGTTGGTGATGGACAGGGAGGCCCTGGCGTGCTGCAGTCCATGGGGTCGCAAAGAGTCAGACACGACTTAAGTGACTTAGCACTGCACATGGTACATTAATGGAAATTAAAGCGACATCCTCTGAGACTGGACTTCTGAGTTTGGAATTTACATTTTAGTTCAGCTACTTAGTGTATGGACTTGGGTAAACTACTAATTTTTCTGGTCTTCAGTTTCTTGTCTTTAAATTGGGGATGGTTATAAGGATCAAATGAATCAATAGTGTAAAGTCCTTGGAGTCGTGCCTGGTGCCTGGTGAGCGCTGAGCAAGCGGTGGCCATTGTTACCTTTGCTATGCTTTCATCATTCAACACCAAGCACAGAGCCTGGTGGTCTTCCCTCGTGGCGCTCGAGGTAAAGAATCTGCCTGTCAGTGCAGGAGACAGTGTAAGAGACATGGGTTCGATCCCTGGCCTGGGAGGGTCCCCTGGAGGAGGTCATGGCAACCCACTCCAGTACTCATGCCTGGAGAATCTCGTGGACAGAGGAGCCTGGTGGGGTCGCAAAGCATCGGCCATGACGAAAACGCTTAGCCCACACACACAGAGCCTGGTACTAAACTAAGCTCTCAATCATATTGGGAATCCTAAGTTTTAAAAAATAATATATTCACCTCCACACCTGCTCAAAAGATCAGTGCGGATGTGTGCATATAATTATAAACAGGAACAATTCTCTGTTAAGTCCTCAACAGCCTTTTACTAGTTCATCTCATTTCTGAACATATAAAATTCAATTTTCAATTATTAAAGAAAAACAGTGGATATATGAATTCTTTAAAAAAAGATACAATCACTCAAACAGGTTTAATTCATTCTGGAGCTATCTGAGTAGGCCTTACGTACTGAGTATTCTAGAAGCAAATCATCTGTTGGTGGCGATTTAAAACAATTCCTGTATGTGCGTTTTGTTCATATATATGTTTTGTTTTGATTATAGATACACAAAAGCAAGAATCCACTTTGGGTGGCGGGACAAACAGGCATTGCTTCTATGGACTTCAGCCTGATTCAGAATATAAAATCAGCGTTTACACAAAGCTGCAGGAGATGGAGGGACCCAGCGTGAGTGTAACAGCAAAAACACGTAAGTCAAAGGCCTTCTCTCTTGATCTCTGTGTCCGTGAACAAACAGTATTTTAGGAATACGGTTTTGGTTCAGAAACCTTATTCCATCTATAGAAACGTTAGCCAGTGGCCCTGGATTGTCTGTGATACAGACGCCGCCCTTTGTACGCAGCCCCGGCGTTCCCTGCCTGTGGCCCGCTGACGGCTCTGTGTGGATTTCCAGCTCCGCCGTCTGTCACAGGGGACTGTAGGGCCGGCGAAGTGCCGGAAGCAACGGCCCTGTTGTGACGCTTCCATTAGGAGCAGCTGCGGTGGTGGAGTGTGAGGCGGAGCGTGAGGCCTGGGTCCTGACGCTGAGACAATGCCGCAGCGCCCCAGCCTCGAGGGTGGGGTGGAGCCAGAGCGCGCCAGCTGGCCGCCCGGCCCTGCCTCCTCAAGAGGCTCTGATGCTTTCTCCAAGTTGGCAGGAAATCTGACGCACGCAAGGGAAAGGCAGAGTATAAAAGGGAAACAAAGCACGTTCTACATGTTCTGAATGGCAAGGAAGGGGGCAACTGCCTAGTACCCTTTTAATCAAGATTCCTGACCTAGAGGCCATAAGTACTGAAGTGGTTTGAATGGTACTGAATTCTGGGCCATACCTGTGTGTCTCCAACTCAGGGTCTTGAACTTAAACTTGAAATCCTCAAGGACCGGTGTCCGAATAGGTGGCAGAAGATGGGCTTTCTTGATAGCCCCTCTAACATGTGTCTGACATTTAGAAAGTTCTACTACTCAGCTGTATATGTCTTTCAGTTTCTCTGTACATACAAAAAGATACAGAAGGTGAAAGTGTAGCTAACGGAATCATCTACTTTTCAACATGGGGACTTTATTTCCTAACACTGAAATAGTCAGCATTTTACATCACGTGTGTATTCTTGAGGTGTAATTTGCATTCCTTAAAATTCACCCCCTGAGTGTACAACTCCGTGATTTCTGTACATTCCGGGAGTTGTGCAGCCATCACTGCAACTCCACGTTAGGACACTCCCACAGCCTGGAGGTCATTCAGGCCCATTCGCAGTGAGGCCCCCTTCCTGCAGTCAGCTCCAGGCAGCCGACTTTCTCCTCTCCGACGTCTGTCTCTTCTAGACGCTCCGTGCAAATGGAAGTATGCAACAGGCAGTCTTTTGTGTCCGGTGTCTCCACTTAGCCTGTGTTTCTGACGTTTATCCGTGTTGGAGAATGGAGCAGTTGTGTCTTGCGTTTTATTGCTCATTAGAATTTGGTTTTTGGGGTAGAGGATTATATAATTTTGAAATTATTAGGGCCTGTTAGGGCTTGAGATTTAAAGTCTAAAAAGCTTGTTTGGGGTCCTTTTTTCCGTTGTTGCCTTGGGCAGTTTAACGTCTCTGAGCTGCTGTTTGCTTACAATAAGATTAAACACCTTCTCTCTTCGCTTAGTTTGGTGGTGGTAAAGATCCACTGGAAAGACCCCACTGAGGACTTTGCAACTGCATTTTTTTTCATTGAACAAATATTTTTGGTATCGCTCTAACTTCTTCCCTTTAAATAAAAAATCTTTAGGCCACACCGTGTGGTGTGCAGGGCCTGAGCTGCCCACCAAGGGGTGAGCTTGTGCCCTGCAGTGGCGCTGGGGTCCTAACTCTGGGCCATCAGGGAGGTCCCTCTTGCTGTCTTCCTGAAAGTCAGAAACTACGGCCACGGGGTTAGAGCTACCATCAGACATGTTTTCTCTGGGCCATTTTTTTTTTTTTTTAAGTTGTAAAGTATTCTCGAAAATTCGAAAGCTCTGACAACGCGGGGCACACGTATCCTCGTGCAGCTGAACGTATGGAAAGCTAGTAACTTCCGCGTCTTTGGACAGCGTACACACTCTGAAGTTTGTTATTCCTGAATGTTTAGGCAGAGTTCTTTGCTCCCATTCATTACGTGCCTGACCTCTAAAAATATTTGAGTTTGGGGCCCCTGGTCTAGTTCAGCTTCCCTTAACCTTACCCTCACCACTGTTCACGACCAGCCCAGGATTCATTTGGAAAGCTCTGCTTGATGAAATGTTTTCCTTCTGTGGGGACATCTGTCATCACAGAGCTTCTACCCACTGGCTCCAGTTCAACCTCCCGGAGCAAATGCAGATCAAGACTGTTCCCTCTTCTGTGACAGCTTCTCGCAGACTTGAGGACAGGGACCATCTGTGTGCCCGTAGAGGACACAAACACTCTCACCAGCTCATTGTGGTTCTTCTTACCCGAGACGTTCTTGGGCCAGATGTCCTGACCAAACATGTTAATCTGGCTGCCACAGGCACTCGTTGATTTGGTTCTCAAATTTATTGACTGAACTTGCGATATATCTCAGCTTTTCACATTGAAGAAAATGCACAGTTATAAAGACGACCAGCTGCTTCCACAGATTTTAGGCTTTAGAAATATTTTATAGTGCTTTCAAAAATGTTTTGCAATCCTAGTTTTAATACTAAAATGTCTCAAATGTTTTCACTTGTGAAAATTTTTAGCTGCCAAAAATTTGCCTTTAAAATATCAAAGTGATTTCCTCTGCCTATGCTAACGCAACAGAAGGTACAGAGAGCACTGTTGCCTTCCTTCTTTCGCCATCCCATGTTGTTTTGTTTTCTTTTGTATTTTGGCCGTGCTGTGTGGCACATGATATGGTTTCCCGACGAGGGATCAAACCTGGGCCTCTTCAGTGAGAGCGTCGAATCCTAACCACGAGGCCACCAGAGAATGCCACCCTTTTCTTGTTTTCTCTTCCCCCCAAACTCATTTATACCAGCTTGATCTCCTTCAAGAAATTCTGCCTGTTGGATGTAGTTATGTGTGTGTGTATCAGATATATTACTGCATAGGTATATAAAGATCAGATCATATCAGTCACTCAGTCGTGTCCGACTCTTTGCGACCCCATGAATCGCAGCACGCCAGGCCTCCCTGTCCATCACCAACTCCCGGAGTTCACTCAGACTCACGTCCATCGAGTCAGTGATGCCATCCAGCCATCTCATCCTCTGTCGTCCCCTTCTCCTCCTGCCTCCAATCCCTCCCAGCATCAGAGTCTTTTCCAATGAGTCAACTCTTTGCATGAGGTGGCCAAAGTACTGGAGTTTCAGCTTTAGCATCATTTCTTCCAAAGAAATCCCAGGGCTGATCTCCTTCAGAATGGACTGGTTGCATCTCCTTGCAGTCCAAGGGACTCTCAAGAGTCTTCTCCAACACCACATTTCAAAAGCATCAATTCTTCGGCGCTCAGCCTTCTTCACAGTCTAACTCTCACGTCCATACATGACCACAGGAAAAACCATAGCCTTGACTAGACGAACCTTTGTTGGCAAAGTAATGTCTCTGCTTTTGAATATGCTATCTAAAGCATATTTGAACATGCTATATAAAGATAAACCTGTATTAATCAGTTAAATAGAATTTTTTGTTTCACAAATGGGATCATACCATCGTATTCTGCTTCATTTCATATAATAACTAATCTCAAACATTTTTCTGTATCAGTAATACACAGTTACCTCATCCCTTTAAATCTTGAATTGCTTTACTCAAATAATGTTAATTTCTTGGTTCCTGGAATTGGAAGAGACCTTAAAATTCATCTCCTCCAACCTTCCTGCCAGAGAAGGCAATGGCACCCCACTCCAGTACTCTTGCCTGGAAAATCCCATGGATGGAGGAGCCTGGTAGGCTGCAGTCCATGGGGTTGCAAAGAGTCGGACATGACTGAGCAACTTCACTTTCACTTTTCACTTGCATGCATTGGAGAAGGAAATGGAAACCCACTCCAGTGTTCTTGCCTGGAGAATCCCAGGGACGGGGGAGCCTGGGGGGCTGCCGTCTATGGGGTCGCACAGAGTCGGACACGAAGCAACTTAGCAGCAGCAGCAGCAGCAGCAGCAGCAGCAATCTTCCTGCCAGAGAAGGCGTTCCCTTTACAACATTCACAGCAAACAGTCTGCCTGAGCTCAAATCCTTCCAACTATTTGGCACTTACTGTCTCCAGAGACTAAACATCCCCCTGATTAGTTGAGAGTTTTCCCTTGTATTATACTGGGATAAGAAAAATAATATTCTCAAGTTTCCTTTAGTGTCAAATAAGAATTAAAAAAAAAAGAATATGCAAAAAAATAATATTAGGATGTTTAATCCACGTACTGATGCCGTAACGTCCCGGTGCTCTGCCACGTGAATTGGTAGGAAAGTCACAGCTCTTACGTGACTACATCCATGGCCTTTAACCAAACCGCACTTCTGCATTTGACGCAGTTCTCACCCCTCCTCACCCAAGTTAAGTTGATCAGGACACAGCCTCCCAGTGTCCTGCTGCGTGGTTCTCAGAGCTGAGTTTCCCAGGCACAGTCTGACCATGGCCGAGGGCGAACCAGGCTCTCCTGGGGACTATGTCCTGAGAATGCAGGGTAAAAAGGGAGGAAGTGCTATTGAACGTGGATTGATGGTCCGTCCTTAGGCAGAATGGAGTAACGTTATGGGTGAAAGCAGCCAGAGACTGATCTGAAATAGGTTGGCAGGGCTCCCGCCTTAAATCAGTGTTGAAACCACTTTGAAGTTGATGCTTTGAGTGCATTGACTCCCGCTGGGAAAACTGAACTGTGGCAAAATGGCATTTCAAGCCTTCGGTCTGAGGCTGAGGAGATGGTTGGAACCAGCTTTCGTGGGCTTTGGCTGATTTACAGTGGGCCCTAAATTCACTGCGTTCTCAAAGAAGACAGCTGTCAGAATCATTGACTCCCCTGAAGAGTTATGACTCCATGACCTCCCTCTCTTCACAGATGAGACGGTTAACTGATGTTCTTTCTCTGCTTTTCAGAATCGCTTCCCACTCAACCACCGACGTTCCCTCCAACCATCCCGCCAGCAAAAGAAGGTAAAGAAACACAATGTAATCATGATGTGATTTTAGGTTTTGGATTTCTGTTGGATTTGTTTGTTTCTTCATTTAAAAACCAAGATATTAATAAAAGATAGTTTCGCCTTAATACAAGTGCTTGTATCAGACCCTTAGGGGGTACAGATTTGCAATGAGTAGTAAGTAAGACAGAGAGATCTAATGTGCAGTGTAATGAATGTAGGCAACAGTATTGTACTATAATTATGTGCTGAGATAGAGGTGCTAAATATTACTACATCAATCAAAGTACAATATATAAATGTAAATTAATATACATTATATACAATGTAAATTATGTATCAGTTCAGTCACTTCAGCCACTCAGTCGTATCTGACTCCTTGCGACCCCATGAATTGCAGCAAGCCAGGCCTCCCTGTCCATCACCAACTCCCGGAGTTCACTCAAACTCATATCCATCGAGTCAATGATGCCATCCAGCCATCTCATCCTCTGTCGTCCCCTTTTCCTCCTGCCCCCAATCCCTCCCAGCATCAGAGTCTTTTCCAATGAGTCAACTCTTCGCATGAGGTGGCCAAAGTACTGGAGTTTCAGCTTTAGCATCATTCCTTCCAAAGAACACCCAGGGCTGATCTCCTTTAGGATGGACTGGTTGGATCTCCTTGTAGTCCAAGGGACTCTCAAGAGTCTTCTCTAAAACCACAGTTCAAAAGCATCAGTTCTTCGGCATTCAGCTTTCTTCACAGTCCAACTCTCACATCCATACATGACCACTGGAAAAACCATAGCCTTGACTAGACAGACCTTTGTTGGCAAAGTAATGTCTCTGCTTTTCAATATGCTATCTAGGTTGGTCATAACTCCTTCCAAGGAGTAAGCGTCTTTTAATTTCATGGCTGCAATTGCCATCTGCAGTGATTTGGAGCCCAGAAAAATAAAGTCTGACACTGTTTCCGCTGTTTCCCCATTTATTTCCCATGAATTGATGGGACCAGATTATATAAACAAATGTAAATTATAAATATAAATCAAATTAATATATTGTGCACTTTAAATTTTTGCAGTGTCATTTGTCAAATGTACTCAATAAAAAGCCATCTAAAAGTAGAATCCGCACACACAGAGTAGATTTTCAAACAGAATTCTTTCATATTTATTTCATTGAAAATATCAGAATGGTACATGTTTGCCAAGGAAGAGTAGTCCTGTAGCCTGGGGGTGTAGGTTATAATTGTGTAGTTTGTAGGTTATAACTGTGTAGTTGTGTGGGTTATGATTGTGTAGTTGTGTAGGTTATGATTGTATAGCTGTGTAGGTTGTGATTCTGTAGACCAGGGTCGCAGTGTAAGCTCACCACAGAAATGCTGCTCCCGGGTGTGTTTTTCTGTCATCACAAAAGTTTGTCTTCACCTCTTACTTGAGCTGTTAAGGTAACTTTCTAAAAAACTTCGAAACATAGTAGTGATGGTTATTTTTTTATCCCATTAGTTCAGTTCAGTTCAGTCACTCAGTCGTGTCTGACTCTTCGAGACCCCATGAATCGCAGCACGCCAGGCCTCCCTGTCCATCACCAACTCCCGGAGTTCACTCAGACTCACGTCCATCGAGTCAATGATGCCATCCAGCCATCTCATCCTCTGTCGTCCCCTTCTCCTCCTGCCCCCAATCCCTCCCAGCATCAGAGTCTTTTCCAATGAGTCAACTCTTCACATGAGGTGGCCAAAGTACTGGAGTTTCAGCTTTAGCATCATTCCCTCCAAAGAAATCGCAGGGCTGATCTCCTTCAGAATGGACTGGTTGCATCTCCTTGTAGTCCAAGGGACTCTCAAGAGTCTTCTCCAACACCACAGTTCAAAAGCATCAATTCTTCGGCACTCAGCCTTCTTCACAGTCCAACTCTCACATCCATACATGACCACAGGAAAAACCATAGCCTTGACTAGACAGACCTTTGTTGGCAAAGTAATATCTCTGCTTTTGAATATGCTGTCTAGGTTGGTCATAACTTTCCTTCCAAGGAGTAAGCGTCTTTTAATTTCATGGCTGCAGTCACCATCTGCAGTGATTTTGGAGCCCAGAAAAATGAAGTCTGACACTGTTTCCACTGTTTCCCCATCTATTTCCCATGAAGTGATGGGACCGGATGCCATGATCTTCGTTTTCTGAATGTTGAGCTTTAAGCCAACTTCTTCACTCTCCACTTTCACTTTCATCAAGAGGCTTTTTAGTTCCTCCTCACTTTCTGCCATAAGGGTGGTGTCATCTGCATATCTGAGGTTATTGATATTTCTCCCGGCAATCTTGATTCCAGCTTGTGTTTCTTCCAGTCCTGCGTTTCTCATGATGTACTCTGCATATAAGCATACAGTCAACAAAACAAGACCAGGAGCTGACTGTGGCTCAGATCATGAACTCCTTATTACCAAATTCAGACTTAAATTGAAGAAAGTAGGGAAAACCACTAGACCATTCAGGTATGACCTAAATCAAATCCCTTATGATTTATCCCATTAATGAACATTAATTAACCCTACTATTCATTCTCAAAGTGCTTACGCCAAGTACTTGGGATACCGTAACAATCTATGATTGCTGCTCTCTGCTTATTTTCAGTATTGCAAGAGAAATAGGTGTTTACCTAGGTAACTACCAGCCAAGGAAATGAGTTAGTGTAGATTATACCGTAGTAGCCCAGAACTGAGAACAGTTAACGCTGCTGCAATTTAATTACTTGTGAAGGAGGAGGAATTTGATTTACATTTTCCTGTAGTTGAATTCTAATCCCTGGGTTGGGGAGACCCCCTGGAGAAGGAAATAGCAACCCACTCCAGTATTCTTTCCCGGAAAATCCCATGGTCAGAGGACGCTGGCAGGGTATAGTCCACGGGGTTGCAAGAGTCGGACATGACTTAGCGACTAAACCACCACCACCCATAGTATTGTGGTCAGAAAAGGTGCTTGATACGATTTCAATGGTCTTAAATTTACCAAGGCTTGATTTATGACCCAAGACATGATCTGTTCTGAAGGATGCTCCTCATGCACAGGGAAGGAGACTGGTCTGCTGCTTTTGGATGGACTGTCCTGTAAACATCAGCTGAGTCCGTCTGGACGAATGCTTCCTTACCAACTTTCTGTCTGGACGATCTGCCCACTGGTGTCAGTGCAGTGTTAAAGTCCCCGTGATTCCTGTGCTACTGTTGATTCCCCTTTTATGGCTGCTAGCGTTTGCCTTGTACACTGAGCTGCTCCTGTGCTGGGTGCATGGATGTCTGCAACTGTCATGTCCTCATCTTGGGTAGATTCCTTGAGAATCACCTAGTGCTCTTCCTCATCTCTTGTAACAGTCTTTAAAGTCTATTTTGTCTGATATGAGTATTGCTACTCCAGCTTCCTTTTGATTTTCTGATTTACATTTTGAAGAGTGAGTTTTACAGGTAAATAATGGAGAGGTGAGTACGTAACGTCATGGGGTGATCTAAGCGCATAATGTGTTTGGGAGCCATAAGTGCTTCAGCATGAGCCACAGAAAAGAGTGAAGGTAGTGTTATGAGATGGTGAGTGTGCCTGAGCGAGGAGGCTGGGCATTATCCTATGGGACATGGCTATGAAGGGAGGGTGACCTGCAGAAATCTGTTTGAGAAAGATAACCTTGGAGAAATGGGGAGGAGGGAGAAGAAAGGTGGATCACATAATTGGAATGTTGTTTTAGAAGACTTCTTCCATTTGCCGTGCATTTAATACTTTTATTCATTTGGCTATGCTGGGACTTCACTGCTGGGCGGGCTTTTCTCCAGCTGTGGGAAGTGGGTTCTACTCTCTGGTTGCAGTGTGGGGGCTTCTCTTGTGGAGCACAGGATCTAGGCACTTGGGCTTCTGCAGTTGTGGCTCCTGGGGTCTAGAACACAGGCTCAATTGTGGTGCATGGGCTTAGTTGCTCCCTGGCAAGTGGGCTCTTCCCGGTCCAGGGATTGAACCCATGCTTCCTGCATTAGCAGATGGATTCTTTACCACTGAGTCACCAGGGATGCCCTGCCCCACATTTTAGAATAGCTATTACATACCAGAGTTACAATGAAAAATAATTGTCCTCACCTTACAAAGGTTTAGCAGACGTTTGGTTCATGTCAAAAGATCCATGATGTTTGGTCCTGTCCAAAGTCATTTGGCATGGACCAAATACGCTCATGGACATTTTGGATAGGACCAAATTTCAAGAACCTGTTGGTGTAGACTGAATGTCTTATTGATGTTCTGGACAAGACCAAATATCCTGCAAAGGACAGGAGCGTAGTCAGAGGTGTCTGATGCTGGAGAGTGTAAGGGTCAAGGAAACAAAGGGGTAATAAGAAACTTTACAAAAATAAAACTCAACGTCCTTCCTAGCACACCACGCAAACTCTTCAATGATCACCTGCCGGGGTCCAGCCCCGGCTGATCCAGGGAATTCGAAGCGGGGACGGCGTGGGCGAGGATCAGGAAACAACTGCTTGATTAAACGTTAATCATGGATACAAAGAGTAATAGAATGAGGATAGCTCAGTGAGGAAATTCAGTGGAGAAAAGAGGCTGAATAATTCAGCCAGAAGGTGAGAGAAAGAACGACATGGGGAGACCAAGTTTCGGTGAACAAGGCCCGCACTTTGTTTTCCAAAGTAGTTTTTATACCTTAAGTTATGCATAGAGGATAATGGGGGAAGGGGTAGAGTCATGCAGCAAGCCAGGCTTTCTTCCTGCAAACTTATCATATGCAAAAGCTTAGGTGATTTGCATCATCTTCTGGCCAGGAGGCCTGTTAACATTTTAAGATCCTTTCTTCAGAAAACTTATTTTTCTCTAAAGGTGATTGCTCAGGAGCCACCCTCCAAAAGCATTAGATAAAGTTGCATTCCTACAGAGCAAAGGTGTGGTGGGCTATAACAAGAAAAAGAATTAACTCAAGGGTCCCAGGTTACAAACATTAAAGCTACTATTTACACCAATTATATTAATCAATACACAGCCAGGGACACAGCAGGTAAGGGATATGGAGACTTAGCAGCAAACATTGGCCCAACAAGTGAAAATCCCTTCACCAATACAATTTCTAATCAATCTTTTGACTGCTCAAAGGAATCTGTATTTAGACAGTT
The DNA here is from genome assembly GCF_027580195.1 of Bos mutus. NCBI lineage: Eukaryota > Metazoa > Chordata > Mammalia > Artiodactyla > Bovidae > Bos > Bos mutus. The sequence continues at coordinate 641,635 of NC_091630.1, read as the reverse complement.
TAGAACATCTCATGCCTCTCACAGTTGGGAGGCTCTGAGCAATCACATGTGGCCGGAAAAACCTATTCAGGCAGGCTAGAGGACTTCCAAAGGAGTTTGTAGGTTGAAACAGTCACACCCAGGAATTATTAACTGGAGCTGTAAGCTAACTCTTTTTTCAGAGAGAGGTAGTGGGGGACAGCCCCCCGTAAAGTCAGAGGTGTAGGTGAAGGCACAAAGCAGAAAGTAGGCAGAGATGCTCGAGAATTTCCAGGGGGACTCCTGAGGCTCCATCCCGCCTTTGCGTATGCCGAGCCTCCTCCCTCATGACCTTTGTCATGGGTGGAGCTCCTCACACTGGCTCCCGGCAGTGATAGAATTCCAGTTGAGCTATTCCAGATCCTGAAAGATGATGCTGTGGAAAGTGCTGCACTCAATATGCAATATGCACTCAATATGCAATATGCCGGCTCCTGGCAATCAACCTACACTGTGGCATCGTTTCCCAGACTGTGTTAGTTAACAGCAAAACTGCATAACTTCAGGTTCCCCATACGTGCCTTATGCAGTCCTGCATCTTCTCATGCTATTTGCTCTACTTGGGATAGTCAAAGCTATGGTTTTTCCAGTGGTCACGTATGGCTGTGAGAGCTGGACTCTAAAGAAAGCTGAGTGCCGAAGAATTGAGGCTTTTTAACTGTGGTGTTGGAGAAGACTCTTGAGAATCCCTTGGACTTCAAGGAGATCCAACCAGTCCATCCTAAAGGAAATCAGTCCTGAATATTCATTGGAAGGACTGATGCTAAAGCTGAAACTCCCAATACTTTGGCCACCTGATGCAAAAAGCTGACTCATTGGAAAAAGACCCTGATGCTGGGAAAGATGGAAGGCAGGAGGAGAAGGGGGTGACAGAGGATGAGATGGCTGGATGGCGTCACCGACTCGATGGATATGAGTTTGGGTAGACGCCGGGAGTTGGTGATGGACAGGGAGGCCTGGCGGGCTGCAGGTCATGGGATCACAAAGACTGAGTGACTGAACTGACTGACTGACTACTTGGGATGCCAGACTCTTCCTTCTTCCATCTTCATATCTAGCTTTTTCGAGTTTAACTGTCTATGTTGATTTTCACTATTGGAGCTAACTGATAAGTTTATTAGACAGTTCTGATACAGACATTACAGGATTCCCTGAGGTCAGAATATTTTTATTTATAGCAGAATATGAGTATCCCTTGGTCAGTATTCGTGAATGCTCATGGGAAACACATGATTTGGTCATGAGTGAGGATTGCTAATGTAGCAACACTGATCTTGGATTAGTAGTTTTCATCATGATGGTTTTAGACAGTGGGACTTTTGCAACTTGAACACGTTATTCATTTTAGCTTCTATTTGCCCTGAGTGTATTTAATTAAAAAGCCTATACATGTTTATTATTCAGGTGATACTATTTATAAAACATCCATTTTAAGAAATAGAAGAGAGTACAAAGAAGAAAATTAAAAGCACAATTTCATATCCCAGAGATAGTTCCTTCATGCATTTTGATGCATTTTCTTTTTCTTTTGTTTTATTAAGCACAGTTTTCAATTTGAGTATATTTTCAAATAGATTTTGCTCTCATTTGGAAGGTAAAACCTAATCTGGGTTTCATCTTTCCTAGCAAACATCACCAGGTTTTCTTTTATACGCTTATAATGAGCAGATCTTGTGATCCCTTTCAGCTTTAAATTCAAACCATAAATATGTAAAATTTTGTAAATCGTGGAGCTCAGGAGAACAGCCTCACCAAATCCTTACTGTCCCTGGAGTATTAACTCACTTGGAGATGGTTTATTTTACCATTTACTTTTAAGGGACTGTAGTTGTAGTTAATAAAATAAAAATCAAGCCATTTTTTTCTGAAGAAAAGCAAAAGTTTCATTATCTTGCAGAACATTTGTGTGCCAATGGCCCAAGATTAAAAGATTCAGATTATTAAAGATTAAATTGTTTGTTTCATCGTAAAACAGAGTCAACCACCATGATCTCTATTAATCAAGGGAAACATAAGCATAGATAATCTGAAACAGGATGCAATACAAGACTTATAAAATGCTTTCAGTGGAACAGGTTTTTGCTAATCTGTTTTTCGCTTGCTTGTTAGGATTGATGTCACTATTACTACTGACCAAAGTCTCCCCAAGCTAGCACTAGTATGCATTTCTTGACATCAGGGGGTGTCCAAAGGGCACAGAGTTTTTAAGCAAGGCTGAAATTGAAGTTTGCCTATGGCCACAGTCCAAATGCATATCAAGTTTTAGATTAATCTGCTTTCATTGTGAGGCATGCCTTCCTCTTGGAAGCTATATCCTTCTCAGGCTATTAACTTGATAAGCAGAGGGCAGGGTGCAGACTGAGAGCTTGGGTTACCCTTGAATCAGCAGGCACGAGGGTGTTTGCTGATGCCTCTGTCACTGAATCAGTGTAGTTCCACATTTTTCCATCCTCTTGTTTCTATTCTTTGAGGCTGAAATTGATGTTTTTCTTTTTCTCTTTAATTCTGCGTGTTTGATAGACGCTTTCTTAGTCATGAGCAGGATACTTGAGTATAGGAGAACAATGATGGTCAGAAAACCTAGTGAGCAAGAGTTTGGAATAGGCTGTATACCTTTCTTTCTGGAAGGCACTCTAGTTACCAGAGGGAAGCCATTGTCTGCTTTGTTGGTTTGATGACGACTGTTTTCCCCTTTTCTCTGATTCACTGTTCATTCTTGGTCTCCAGTGTGTAGAGCTGCCAAAGCTGACCTGGTGTTTATGGTGGATGGATCCTGGAGTATTGGTGATGAAAATTTCAATAAGATCATTAACTTCCTGTACAGCACTGTCGGAGCTCTGGACAAGATCGGTGCAGATGGAACCCAAGTAAGGCTGACAGATCAGTCGTTAATTCATTCGATGCATTAAATAATTACTCCAGGCTGTTATTATGGCTACTTGTTGGGGAATATGGGTAAAGAACTATACCGATTTGATCCAAGTCTGAATGAACGACTGGGCAGGTCTGAGTTTAAAATCAGCTCACTGGTGCCTGACGGAGCTGTGCACGGTGCTCATCCTTAAAAGCGAGAGAGCTCAGCAAACCGAGACCTGTCAGAACGGCCGTGTCAGCGTGTGTGTCTCCTGTATACTGGGAGAGAGTAGATACGAGTCTCTGTTCAGGAACATCCAGTATTCTCCTTCTCCTTGCCCTCGAGGACTTTAAAATCTTGAAGGACAGAGGTCATGGCCACAAATGACTGCAGAACAAGCAGGACAGAGAAGACCAATTTATTCATTTGACGAACATTTGTTGAGGGCTTGTTTGGTTAGCACTGTCATCACGGGTACGACAGACCGTCCCCGATTTCATGGAGCTCACATCCTTAATGGCGGGAAGTGGAGGAGGGTGAGAGCCAGACACAAATCAGCAAACACACACATTCACAAGGTCGGGACCCGCGCTTGTGAACTGAGGTTTACATTTACTGGTTGATTTTAAATGGAGAGATTGACAAAGGCTTCTTTGAGGACGTGGCTTCCGAACTGAGGTGTGAGCATCTGATCCCTTTTCCCGACCCAGGGTCGAACCCGGGTCTCCCACACTGCAGGCAGATTCTTTATCGTCTGAGCCATCAGGGAAGCCCAAGAACACTGGGGTGGGTTGCCATGCCCTCCTCCAGGGGATCTTCCCAGCCCAGGGATGGAACCCGCGTCTCTTACCTCTCCTGCATCCACAGGGAGGTTCCTTATCACTAGCGCCACCTGGGAAGCGTTTATATCATAGTGATTAAGAACAGATTTTGAAGTCGAATTACCTGACTTCAACTGTTGGTTCTGCCAGTGGCCACTCTAGTAATCTTGGATGAGTTACTTGACTTTTCCTCAGTTTCTCAATCTGTAAAATGGTAGAATAGTAGCAATTATTTCATAAGCTTGTTTCATAAAGAAATCCTCGTAAAGAATCCAGCTTCGATTCTCTGAGCTTTGTCAAGGGAGAAGACCTCGGCTGCCGTTTCTCCACCTGTCAGATGAGACGGCAGAAGGCCTTCATGCTTCGGGAAAGATTTTTAACCTACTTCCTGAAAGCACTTAGAGAAAAAAATGCTCGTTAAGGTATCGTCAGATTTGGTATGTAGCTTGTGTGAAATTTTAAACCAAGAAATTGTGGACTGGGTTAAAGAAGAAGTGAAAACTATAATTACAATTCTGTTATAGTGTATGCTGCCTGGCCCAGGGGAAGGCTGGATATGCATAAAAGTAAACACCTTCTCTCTTCAGGTTGCCATGGTTCAGTTCACTGATGACCCCAGGACAGAATTTAAACTAAACTCTTACAAAACCAAAGAGACTCTTCTTGATGCAATTAAGCATATCTCATACAAAGGGGGAAATACAAAAACAGGTAAGACCCCCAAAAGCCCAGCTAAAACCCAAAGTAATTGTTACTAATTATATAAATGATTTTTTGAAGCATACTAATATAGATTTTTTTTAAAAAAAAGACTTTTCATTGATGAAAGAACTTCGTTGCTTCTCTTCCATCTCCAGCAACACAAAAGTGGAAGGAATCAAACTGAACTGTTGCCTTCCTTTGTTTCAGGAAAAGCGATCAAGCATGTCCGAGATAGCTTGTTTACTGCAGAGTCAGGAACCAGAAGAGGCATCCCCAGGGTCATCGTGGTTATAACTGACGGAAGGTCGCAAGATGACGTGAACAAAATCTCCAGAGAGATGCAGTCAGACGGTAAGCTCTACACAGATAAGTAATAGTAGCTACCAAGGGTTCCTCGGTGGCCGGGTGGTAGAGAATCCGCGTGCCCATCCAAAGATCTGGGTTGGGAAGTTCCCCTGGAGAAGGAAGTGCAAACCACGTCAGTATTCCTTGCCTGGGAAACCTCCTGGACTGAGGAGCCTGGCGGGCTGCAGTCCACGGGGTCGCAAAAGGGTTGACACAACCCAGGACTCAGCAGCAGCAGCAGCGGCACGATGACACTGTTGGCCTTGCGGTGTTCTGAATGTGCATTTATAGGCTGCATCAGCGTGGCTACGTGTTTCTAAGTCTGCACAATGTGATTTTAAAAGTACTTTCCAGGTTGCAAATCTCTTATCTCGCTGTGTTTTCTCTAAGACGCTTGTTACATACAGGATGCTCTATTAGGAGAAACTCCATCAATTAAGTGCAGTACAGGGCTTTACTGGCGGTCGAGGGGTTAAGGCTCTATGCTTCCAATGCAGGGAACACAGGTTCCATTCCGGCCGCAGAGCATGGCCGAGAAAAGAAGGAAAACTAAGTGCCATACTATGAAAAGAACCAGGGGAGGGAACCCGGTCACAGAAACCGTTCAGCCTCAGCTTTCTCGTCTGTCAAATGGAGAACACAAAATGAAGATTACACCCTGTAAGACCGACACGGCACAGACTAGCCTAATAGGAATTTGTCGAACATTGGACTGTGACCCACCTCGGGCTTCTAAGCCTGTTAATGTCTCAGTTTCTACTTCTGAAAAAAAAATAATTGAGATAAAGTTTCTGTTTCAACTGCACTTTATCCCGTAAATACAAAACTCATTATTAATAATATGCAAACATAGCGATGTTACTCAAAAAGTAACTATTTTGTCTCGAGCACTAGCTCTCCTAAGCCTGTCTAAAATGGAAACTCTCTCTGAGGAATGATGGGTTAATTACTGTATGGTGAATTATGTGCATGCACATTTCTGATGAACTGTGAAGGGTGAATTATCCACCCCCCTGGGCCTCCTAAATAAACACATTTTAAACATGCAGATATGTCTTGCATTGCATTATTTGTTTTTGGTGCAGTTTAAACTCATCAGAAATCTGTTTCCCTTTCCCCACAGGCTACAGCATTTTTGCGGTCGGCGTGGCTGATGCGGATTACTCGGAGCTGGTTAGCATCGGCAGCAAGCCCAGTGCCCGGCACGTCTTCTTTGTGGATGACTTCGACGCCTTTAAGAAAATTGAAGATGAGTTGATTACTTTTGTCTGCGAAACTGCATCAGCAAGTTAGTTCTTTGGAATTTGCCCTTACGTTGCTTGAAGGCTGAGATATTTATCCTGGTTAAACGATGAGTCCCATCCTGATCTGAAGGGAAAAAACGACTTGGAGAGCTGTTTGTTTTGTAGACATAGTTCTGTGGTTTAGAGTGTGTGGAAGTGAACCTCCACTCTCCCAGGTCCAGAGTTTAGGTTGATAAAGACTTTCTCGGAAAAGATGAGAATCTGCATTTGAAAGAAACTCTCTTAAACATCTGTGGCAGACAGTTTTAAAAAATGTGTTAGGTCTGCTCATCAGGGTAACACACTTGGAGAGAAACTCTTCCCAGTACATGCTCTCAAGTGACCACCATCCATCTTAACAGACCCAGGAGATGGGAAGGAAGCTGGGACTTTGGTTTTAACAGAAGTGAGAGTGTTTCAGTCTTTACTGCTGCTGCTGCTAAGTTGCTTCAGTTGTGTCCGACTCTGTGCAACCCCATAGACGGCAGCCCACCAGGCTCCCCCGTCCCTGGGATTCTCCAGGCAAGAACACTGGAGTAGGTTGCCATTTCCTTAGGAATCCACAAAAAGCCATAGCCACATCTGGTTTGGATTCCTTCTACACTTGACTTCCATAAAGATTATGTTAGCTTCCTGTTTTCAGGACAACGGAAGAATATGTTTGGAAAATATCTAAATTAGGGTTTTATCTTCTTTGTTTTGTCTTCCAGCCTGCCCACTGGTGCATAAGGATGGCATTGACCTTGCAGGTATGCAGAATCAGGAATTTTCCAATACAAAGTATATTAATTAACTCCTTTTTAGGGTCCAGATTTTTTAAATCCTTAATAGACTAATTTTGAAATTTAAAATCCTAATGTGCCTATTTATTCTCTCTCTCTCTTTTTAAGGATTTAAGATGATGGAAATGTTTGGTTTGGTTGAAAAGGAGTTTTCTTCGGTGGAAGGGGTCTCCATGGAGCCTGGAACCTTCAACGTGTATCCTTGTTATCAACTTCATAAAGATGCCCTGGTTTCCCAGCCAACCAAGTATGTTTCCACTGCAAGATACTAAAGCCAATTATTGTTTATTATATCTCAGTGCGTAAATGAAATCAACTTGTTAAAATCATAATTTCAGTGATAATTCCCAGCAGAATTTCCCACGGTGCATAGAGCAGATGATATTTAGATTTCTTTAAAAACATCAGACTCACGTATAAGGCTGGTTGAACTTTCCTATCTGTTGATCTGAGAAAAATATAAAGATAGTTAATGCTTGCACATCACTGCCGTGTACCAGTGAGAGTGGTAGTCACACAGTCGTGTCTGACTCTTTTGACCCCACGGACTGAGGCCCGCCAGGCTCCTCTGTCCTTGGGATTCTCCAGGCAAGAACACTGCAGTGGGTTGCCCTGCCTTCTCCGGGGCTATGTACCAGGCATCGTTCTAAATGCTTATATATAGTGGCTCACTCACACCCCCCAAGAACTGTATGAGGTAGAGTCATTCGTTATCTCGATTTTACAAATAGTGAAAGTAAAGCACAGAGGAGCTAAATGACCTGAGTGAGATCGTGCAGTTTGTTGAGGATCATGCCAGGATTTGTACCTGGCAATCAGGCCCTGGAACCCACACCCTGAACCACTTTACTTACTAGAGGCATGAATTCAGGGGGTTTTTATCCTTGAGAAGTCACAAAAGCAACTCCATATAGTTGATGTAAAAATCATATTATCTAGTCACTGCACAGTCTGTGATGTGTGGAGGGGTTCCTAGGACCATTTTCAGCAGTTCTGCAAACTCCAGACGTACTTGAGTTTCAATTCAGGTCAGTCACTCAGTCGTGTCTGACTCTTTGCAACCCCTTGGACTGCAGCATGACAGGCCTCCCTGTCCATCACCAACTCCCAGAGCTTGCTCAAACTCATGTCCATTGAGTTGGTGATGCCATCCAACCATCTCAACCTCTGTCGTCCCCTTCTCCTCCTGCCTTCAATCTTTCCCAGCATCAGGGTCTTTTCCAATGAGTCAGCTCTTCGCATCAGGTGGCCCAAGTATTGGAGCTTAAGCAACAGTCCTTCCAATGAATATTCAGGGTTGATTTCCTTTAGGATTGACTGATTGGATCTCCTTGCAGTCCAAGGGACTCTCAAGAGTCTTCTCCAATACCACAGTTCAAAAGCATCAATTCTTCGGCGCTCAGCTTTCTTTATAGTCCAACTCTCACGTCAAAAGTAGGAATTCCTGGTTTAAGGGGTCATCTCTCAAGACGTCATCTGCTTCTTTACATTCCAAATCAATATTTGTTTTTGTCTCAAAATGCCTTCAGTATTTTAATATGAAACATTTTTCATGTACATACTTTGATATTTTGATACAGTGTGCATATGTGCATGTAAAAGTGGGGGGAGATGATATTCAAGAAGTAAATTCATCTGTCCAGTGTATAGACCAGTTGCTTTTCTGGCATCTTCCAGAATATTCTTTGTTGGATCTGAGCCTATGGCAGTACTGTGTGTGGTTTTAGATAAATCCAACGTCTGACATTACCTTTCCGCAGATTCTCTTTTTTCACATTGTCTAGGGGTGAATAGTAAATAGATATTTGAAAGTCATTCCTGGAGGCCTGGCCAAAATGAGAACTGCCGTTTCTACAGTCGTCCGCTGCTCCCCTGGACTGGTCATGCCGTCAGCAGTGTCCTTGTCCTCCACCTGGCTAACTCCAGTCATTGGTTCCCAGCCCCCATCTCTCTCCGTCTGTCTCCAGCCTTCGGCAGAGCTGAGCACAGCCTCCTCCTGACTTCCCGCACTCCTTGAGTCTCTGTTTGCCTTGCAGACTGTGCGTCTGCGGTGCTGGCTCGTCTGCGGCACTGGCTCCTCTTCCCTCTACCTCTTGGTGCTGGCGGACCAGCAGTTGTGTGCGGCCTCCTTGTTTTTTCTGTCTATTCCTATTTCCTGGCGATCTTTTCAGTATCACGGTGTTGAACGCCGACTATATGCCAAGGACTCCTGAATTTGTATTTATATATTGCCCCTAATTTTTTTTGGCAACACTGTGCAGCATGTGGGATCTTAGTTCCCTGACCAGGTATTGAACCCACACCCGCTGCAGTGGAAGCTTGGGATCTTAACCGCCAGACCACCAGGGAAGTCCCTACTTCCCCAAATCTAGACCTACGTATTCAATTGCTTCCCAGGTGGCGCTAGTGGTAAAGAACCTGCCTGCCAGTGCAGGAGACAGAAGAGACGTGGGTTCAGTCCCTGGGTTGGGAAGACCCCCTGGAGGAGGGCATGGCAGCCCACTCCAGTATCCTTGCCTGGAGAGTCCCATGGACAGAGGAGCCTGGCGGGCTACAGTCCATAGGGTGGTAAAGTCCGACACGACTGAAGCGAGTTAGCACGCTTGCAGTTGCTTACTAGACAACATCCCTGCTCCTCTCTTTAGAGCCAGCCTCACCTACAACCTTTTATGTCTCAATGACGACTACATCTGACAAGTTTCTTAGGCAAAGAAGCCAGACTCCTCCCATTCTCTTAGGCCTCACATCCGTCTGCCACGGAGTCCTCTCGTGTGGCTTCTCACCACCCTCGCTGTCGCCGCCCTGATACGAGCCACCACCACCTGCCTCTTTCCACCATCATCGCTGCAGCCTCCTGTCTTCCTCCTGCTACCCCACCTTCCTAGGGTCTCTTCTCTAACAGCAGTCGGGGTGATGGTTTATAAATGTTCACATCAGATCGTGTCACTCCAAAATCTGCCAGCGATTCCCATTCCCCTTGGAGTAAAAGTCAGAGCTCTTGAGTGGCCAAAGGGCCCTACATTATCTGGATAGCTGTTACCTCTTTGACTTCACCTCTTGTCTCTTAGTCTATGCTCAAAAAGTATCTTTGCACTGGCTGGATGTCTTCATCTCCTATGAGTTTTTCTTCAAATGTAACCTTCTCAATGAAATGTTGTTGTTTAATCACTGTGTCCAACTCTTTGCAGCCCTGTGGACTGTAGCCCACCGGGCTCCTCTGTCCATGGAATCCTCCAGGCAAAAATACTGGAGTGGATCTTGTTTCCTTCTCCAACCTTCTCAATGAACCTTTGCTCAAATAGTAATCCTCTCAATGAATCTTCTAAGTAAACCCAATGCTGAAAACTTTAATTAAAATTCCAAAATAATGCACTTTAGCATTTCTAATCCCCATTGTGCTACTCTTGTTGTTTTTGATGGCACTTATTACCTTCTAATATACTGTGTAATTCACCCTGCTCAGGTTTAAGTGCTTATACAAGGGTTCCTTGCAAGTTCAATTCACTGATGTATCTTTAATGTGTATTACCATGTCTGGTAATTTGTAAGCACTCAACAAATGTTGAATGAATGAATACATACATACATACATACATATTTAATGTATGCAAATCAAATTTTCACTTTTTAAATTTTTTTAATTGAAGGATAATCCTTCACAGAATTTTGTTGTTTTCTGTCAAACATCAACATGAATCAGCCATTGGTGTACATATGTTCCCTCCCTCTTGACCTCCCTAAACTTTCACTTTTAAATTCACACTAAATTCCCACCTAACTCATCACATATTTGTTAATTTAATTAATACATATTATGGGTCTCATATATAGCTAAAAGGCTACATTGCTGCTTGAGGGGAGATCTTTAAAGTATGTAAGCGACCCACCTGATTGTTAGAAAGTTGCGGGGTGTTGCAGGCAGGGCCCCTCCGTCCATGGGTTCTCCAGGCAAGGATACTGGAGGGGGCTGCCATGCCCTCCTGCAGGGGATCTTCCCCACCCAGGAATGGAGCCCAAGTCTCCTGCATTGCAGGTGGACACCAGGAAAGCCCCCCAATCACCCCCGCAAAAGACTGTAGATAAACATGATTTATAGTACTAAGACTCGAAACTACTTAATTGTTTAATAAGAAGTGACTGGTCAGATAAATTATGGAATAGCCAAACCAGCAAAGGTTGTACAAATATTAAATATCATGCGCTTTAAAATATTTAAGGAAATATGAACTATATAGTAAACGATGCTAAGAAAAGAAAGGGGCAAAATTATATAAATTGGACAAATACTTACAGACATTCTTTAAAGACTGGAGGGAAATGCATGACCCCAAAAGAAGGATCACTTCCAAATGGGGTTAATGGTGATGTTTATTTTCTTCTCTGTTTCTTCACGTGTTGATAAAGAAAAAGATATTTTTTCATTTCAAATAGTGAAAGTGTATTTGCCTTTATAATCAGATAAATGGCTTCTTGAAGAGGGATACAATAAAATATGCTCTTTTCTTTCCATTTTTCAGATACTTACATCCAGAAGGATTGCCCTCTGACTATACAATCAGTATTCTATTCCGGATTCTTCCTGATACTCCAGAGGAGCCCTTTGCTCTTTGGGAGATTTTAAATAAAAATTCTGACCCGCTGGTTGGAGTCATTTTAGACAGTGAGTACATTTACTTACAGACATTCGCACACACAGGCATGGGCTGTGTGCGTGGTGTCGTCTTGCCTGTCTTGTGTGTGTTAGTGTGTACAAGTAACTCACTTGTTTAAGCCATCAGTCCATACTAGTAATGGACTGTGTTGACAGTGAGTCATTCATTCCTCTACTCAGGCTTTCAACAAATATTCCCTGAGGCCCTACTGTGTGCTGACGCCAGGTTCTGGAATTCAGTAGGGAGCGAGGCAAAAAGAGATCCGTCCTGCGATGGGGAGACTGTAGGGAGGCCAGGGTTGGTGCCAGGAGGGTCAGTGGGAGGGCTGGGGTCAGAGGTCACTTCTGTGAGGAAATGGTAAATGTTGCATGCTTCTTCCGGGTTCCTGGACCCAATTCCAACATACGAGCTGGGTCTGGGGAGTGTCGGGGCGCTTCTCACACTACCCCAGGCCATTCTTGGGCAGCAGCCGGTATCTGAGAATTCGGCTTCGGTCGGACACTGTGTACCCGCAGGTGTTCTTGGACCCCCAGGCAGAGGATGGCTCCTACACGACGGCCTTCCTGCCCCAGTTCCGCCAGCAGCGGCAGGATCAGTCTGTTAGTGCAGGTTGGAGGTGCCAGCAGCCACCTCCAGCCCAGGAGGCCACTTGCTCGTCCAGATTGTCTCCTGTGCTTGTGACCCACAGTCTATAAATCAGAGGGTGCCACAGATTCCTCCTCGGGTTTTAATAATTTGCTAGAGTGGCTCACAGAACTCAGAGAAACATTTTACCTACAGCACTGGGTTACCAAAAAAGGGAAAAGAAAGTGAAAGCGAAGTTGCTCAGTCGTGTCCGACTCTCTGTGACCCGAGGTTCCTCCATCCATGGAATCTTCCAGGCAGGGGTACTGGAGTGGGTTGCCGTTTCCTTCTCCATTTCACCTGCAGCGCTAGGTTACCAACGGTTACCAGCGCATTATAAAATGCTCTAACTCAGAAACAATGGGCTGGAGCAAGGCCTGGGGAGGGGAGGGGGCTTCCAGGTCCACCCTGCACCACCTCCCAGCAGCTCCGTGTGGTCACCAGCCCAGAGTCTCTCTGGACCCCATCCTTCTGGGTTTTTGTGGAGGCTTCATTACACAGGAAAGATTAGTTAAGTCACTGGCCATTGGCAATTGAACTCAGTCTCCAATGCCTCTCCCCTCCGTAGAAGTTGAGTTGGGAGCCTGGGTTCTAACTCTCTCAGCACAGGATTGCTTTTCCAGGCAACCAGCCCGCATCCTTAGGTGACCCGAGGGCTTTCTGAAAGCTGCCTTATTAACATAACAAAGGCGCATGTATTGCTCTCTCCACAGGAAATTCCGAGGGTTTCGGGAACTGTGAGCGGACCGTAGACAAAGACCTAGTATACATGGGAAATATGTTTTGGTCATCTGAATGGGAAACGTCTCTTTCTTTTAAGTCACAATGTCACAGTACCTCTCTCCTATCAGAGGAAAAAGGCCAGGTTGGCAAGCAGTATGTTTGGGGAAGAATCCTGGGATGGAAATATACATTTGAAAATGGTATTGATGGGTGTGTGAAGTTTAAGTCCCAATACTGGGTCAGAGCATCGTAAGAGGAGTCTAGAAAGGAGAGAGAGCAGTTGTGAAGAATGAGAAATTCCGTTGTTGGGAGGTTGGAAAGTTGAGGAGGAAACAAGGAAGGAAACTTCTTAACATTTGTTCTTGGAAGTCACAAATGAGGATCACTTAAGAGAATTCTCAAGTTTTGGGTTAACGTCCCTGAGTTTTCTATATGTATTTTTAGTGTAAAATTTCCAGTCAAGCTGGGATCCAAAATTTGGTGACTGTTATTAGGTACTGACTCAAACATTTGGATAAGGAAAGTATTTTAAGCTTATTTCCAAGTAGTGTTTGTTAAAAGACCTTTTAGTACATGGAAATAAATCAGCAGCTAAACATTGAAAGCATTTTGCTTTGATACTGAAACTAAGGCAAAGCTGTAGATTAAAAAGGTGTAAGCTGCTAACTATACACAGCCAGGACTTGAAAACAAAGAAGTCTTTTGAGACGATCAATACTTGCTCCTTTTGAAAACCAAATGAAAAATTAAATTGTAACCTGGGGCTGAATTAGTGAGAAAAATATTCTTTTTTTTTTTTTGTAATAAAATGTTCCTTGTAACATGAAGTACTCAAGAGTAGAAGGTCTTTGTTTATTTGTTTGTTCATAATGTTCACAATAAAAGACACATTGGATTATGACTATTTCAGAGAGGTGTAAGTTACATGTCCTGAGAGAACTGGTTGCTTCAGTGGTTAAATAAGGCAGAGTCTGGTTTTTATTTCTTAACATTTTATTACTGAATTAGGTCCTGTGAACCCTGCTCGGGCCCTAGCCCATTCCAGACTCTCTGCCCCAGATCCGGGAGGGTTCCTTTTTCATCTGGCTTAAGTAGGCAAATGGGAAACCTGAGCTTTATTCAGTGACCAAGAATGGAGAAGCAGGGACCAAGTTCACAGATCAGTTTCTCACCCCCCTGGGCAGAGAGATTTAGAAAGTAAAGACAAAGACAAGAGGAGAGGCATCTGCCTGAGTCCACAGGGAAGTGCTGTGCTTAGTCGCTCAGTCGTGTCCGACTCTGCGACCCCATGGACTGTAGCCCATCAGGCTCCTCTGTCCATGGGACTCTCCAGGCAGGAGTACTGGAGTGAGTTGCCGTGCCCTCCTCCAGCCCCCCTCCGCCCTTGGCAAAAGGGGCAGGGCTTTTGCCAAGGGCATGGTCCTTAATGGCTGCCAGTTAGCAAGTGTGTCATTTCCTATGCTAATATAGTACAATATCCATTTTCTTGGAGAAGGAAATGGCAGCCCACTCCACTATTCTTGCCTGGAGAATCCCATCGACAGAGGAGCCTGGTAGGCTACAGTCCATGGGGTTGCAAAGAGTCGAACGCTACTGAGCAACTTCACTTTCTTTTTTCAAAGTAAAATCAAACTGTAATGAGACTTACAGTCTGTTGGAGGTCAGATTTATCGCCATTTTGGTCCCAGCTGCTGCTTTTTTCTTTTTCTATAGCTTCCTTCCTTATCTCTGGGCCCTTTCACTTAAAGATTTATGTTCACTCCTGCTCAAGGTGGGGAGTTGGCAGGTTTTGAGCAAGGATATTCCTGCTAAAGGTGGGGCTAGAGGGTTGATGAGTTTTGAGCAAAGATCAGGAACATCTCTGGTAACAATTTGATTAGCTTCTTTCTTCCTTTTGGTCTGCCTCCACTTCCAACTTCAGACCGTGCTTTCCCAAAATGGTGATGGCAATGCATACAGGCAGGGAGGTACGGAGGAAGCAGGAATGTCGGGCCCCGCCTCACCATCCCTGCATGGTTCACTCGGTTAGTTTGGCCAATTGAAAGCCTAGGGCCTTCCAAGGCCGTTTCGTTACCCACTCACCACTTTAAAACACAGCTTCAAAGCAATGGTTATATTGTTTTGAGTTGACTTTTTAAAAAATTACCCATTTTAATACTTTCTAGAATATTTTTAATCTTTTATTTTGTTTGATTAGATGGTGGGAAAACCCTAACATATTTCAACTATGACTACAGTGGGGATTTTCAGACTGTTACTTTTGAAGGACCTGAAATTAGGAAAATTTTCTATGGAAGCTTTCACAAGGTGAGTAATGCCTTGTATGTGTATATATATATATTCTTTATTCTATTTACTGCAGGCCAAGCAACAGAGAAGTGCAAAAAAAAAAAAAAAAATCAAAAACATCGTGCTTTGGATTTCCTATAGTAAGAATTACCTGTGGGGCTTGTGAACTGCCCAGATATTCTGATATGGTAGTTCTGGGATGGGATCCTAAAACATATGTTTTTATCCAGCACCCCAGGAGATTTGATAGTGTCAGGAGGAAGACATTTTCCACTGTTCTTCTAGGTTCTTCTGGCTGGTCTAAGAATCAAATTAATGGGAGAAACTCAAAAGTTTAATAACATATATGCTTGGGGGAGACCCAGGAAAACTGAGTAACTCACCAAAATAGCCAAAACCTTACTTAGGTACCATCTTCAGCTAAAGACAAAAGAGGATTATGCAAGCAGTGGTTTGGGTTTGGACTTCAAAAGGAAGGAAGACAATTCACATGGAGATGGAAAGCAAATGTTTAGTAACTAAATGAGTCAATGGGACACAGATTCCGCTCCACACACACACCTAGCCATATTCTTTGCAGATATTGCTGTAATAGCCCTGTTCTGGGAGCAGACCTTCCATCTAAATTCTTTTAGGCAGTTAACATGAAGCTCAAAGTTTCTTTCTGAGTCTTTTGGACCTTGGTTATTTTCAGCTTGAAATAATCTGCTTTCTAAAGAGACATTTTGGACCGGCAAATTTTGGTCTCCTATCATAGAAGTGGTCCAGTTCATAGTTTGAGGAACCATGTAGCAGAGGGTAATGTATTACTAAGTAGATAGTTGTAAATTCCCTACAGTATGTGTTATGTGGAAAGGATTGCTGGTCTACCTGGCCACCAATGGTGTTAAAGTACCAGCAGCCAAATCATGTTAAAATATGTAGACAGATTGCACTGAGACAGCCCGTCACTGCCACTGTATGGTAAGTTGCCCTGAGGAAGAATTTTGTAAGCCTGACATTCCTCCTCCTCCTAAGTCACTTCAGTCGTGTCCAACTCTGTGCGACCCCATAGACGGCAGCCCACCAGGCTCCCTCGTCCCTGGGATTCTCCAGGCAAGAACACTGGAGTGGGGCGCCACTTCCTTCTCCAATGCATGAAAGCGAAAAGTGAAAGTGAAGTCGCTCAGTTGTGTCCGACCCTCAGCGACCCCATGGACTGCAGCCTTCCAGGCTCCTCCATCCATGGGATTTTCCAGGCAAGAGTACTGGAGTGGGGTGCCATTGCCTTCTCCATGCCTGACATTAGTTGCTCTTATTCTAACCTGTGATAGAGCTCTGCTCCTTCGTGTTTCACATCTGTGAAACATTTTGTTTTGGTGATCACTGCAGTAGACAGCCTTCCTTCCAAAATTTACTGTTTCCTTTGCAGTGAATAATCCCACTGATATCTGGGCTGTTAAAAAATGCAACACCAAGAGTGCCCGAGAGCAGAGCATTTACTCAGTGGTGTTGCAAAAACCTTGCATCTTGGCCATACCCATCTTGTCCTGTCGGAGGCAGGGAAGGGGTGTCACACAGCAGTCTTCATCTTGGCTTCTGTTTCCTGACAGGATGTGGTCAGATCTGTCTATTCTATACAACTTTGCTACCTTCTGGGGTTTTGAATACCATCGCTATATAAGAACAACTGCATAACAAAATTCTCTCATTTTTGCGTAAGAAACGTTGCATAAAAATATTTTTTTCTTGTTACTAGGACTGTAAACCACAGTGTCTTAAATAAGGATCTCAGAAACACGTGAGATGCACGTGATTTATTAGTGTATGCTTCCAAATAGTCCCATTAGCATTTCTTTGGAATTACTGTCATGTATGTATCAGCTTCCTCTAGAGATGATTTTTTCTTGGTGAGACAGTCACAGAGTAGTCAAAAATATTACAGAGGAAATGAAAAGCATTGAGATTCCAGTAGTGTTTACAAAAAACCCATAGAGATGGCATCCGAATGTGGGATAGTCATGGAAGTGGTTTAGAGTAGAACCTTTCTTCTCAAGCAAAGTGCTTAAGGAGACAGAACTCCTTTTCTTCCCTTGCATATTTTTTGGTGATGAGTCATGCAATTATGTAAATGTGTTTGGTATTTTCTCCTGCTTCTTACCTTTTAAAACATTTTTACTTTTATCAGCTACATATTGTTGTCAGCAAGACTTTGGCCAAAGTGGTTATTGACTGCAAGCAAGTGGGTGAGAAGGCAATAAACGCATCATCTAATATCACGCTGGATGGTGTTGAAGTCCTGGGGAGAATGGTTCGATCAAGAGGCCCAAACGGAAACTCTGCACCAGTGAGTGGATAAACAAATGAATCTGTGTTAAGGGAAAAAATTCTCCTAAAATATGATTATGTATTTTCCAGGGGAAGAGCTTGGTAAAGGCATAGATGGAGAGCGTGATGGTGAATGATAGTTGATGAATGATAAGTAAATAGATAACGAATGAATGAATGAAGTGCAAATGAATGAGATGAATTCATTTAAATGGATTAAAACGCGAACATTCGAAGCTCTTGCAATACGCTTCTGCTGTATTATATGGAGAGTGCTCCAGAAATAGACTAGTTTGTTTTCTAAATGAAAATTTTAACAGTAAGATATTTTTAAAATTCAAATAAAATACCGTGGCATAAATGGTTGGTTCATGAGAATCAAAACTGTGGATGAACCTCATTTATATGACCAGATCCAAATCCATATAAAACATGTTATTATTATACATGGGAAATTGACATAAACCTCTCACATGGGTTAGATTTGGGCATTTTATAACTAGGTCCTTGCTATTGCTAATGTCAAGTTAACTCTTTTTATCGTTAATAATAAGGGATAATAATATTCTATCATTAATATTTAAATAACATCATTTTAAGATATATTTTTTATCATAGTTTTTTAATCATGGATTTTAAGATCAAGAGACTTCAAATTGGCAAAGAAATCACATTCTTTTCAGTTAATGCCTACAAAAAAGAGCAGTGAGCACAAACTTTTGTTTTAAGACCACACATTCACAGCTAATTAGCAGCATTCTCTAATTTGAGTCATTCTATAATTAGAACCAATTAACCTGGAGGGAATTTTATTCTTGTAAGCAATTCCAAATATTCACATCTACACTTCTCTTCTGTGTAACAGAATAATCAAGTTAATTAAGATTTACTCTTATTGTGCTTTTAGAGACCTGCAGAACTAGCCAGCTGTATGGAATTTTAGAAAGACCTGATGATTCTCAAAGTCTTTTAAAGCTGAAATCATTTAATATTAATACAAATGAAATCTTCTAGTATATCAAATAAATGAAAATGACTTGCAGTATGCTTCAGACCCCATGGACTGTAGCCTGCCAGACTTCTCTGTCCATGGGATTCTCCAGAAGACTACTGGAGTGGGTAGCCACTCCCTTCTCCAGGGCATCTTCCTGACCCAGGGATCTACCCAGGTCTCCTGCGCTGCAGGCAGTTTCTTTACTGAACAGAAACCATGTCACAGTCTTCATTTGCAATCACCTTTGACCTTACATCACAGTATCTGATAAAGTTGTATGAAGAGTACTTTCTCAAGAAACACTTGTTAGAAATTAAATAGAAAGCCATCTATCTGAATTTTTCTTAAAATAGTTTGCATATATCATGTTCCACCTGTGGTACTGACAACAGTCCACTGATAGATATCATGCTGTCTCCTAATTATAGCTCATACTTTGCAATTACAGTGTTAAAATTACAGTTACAAATTAATTGTACTTCAAATTACACTCTACATAGTAATTTTACTCCAAAATATATGACCAATTAAATATGGAATTTAGTTCGGAAAGCAAAAACAACCATAGGTTTAGGGTCTACCGGTAATAAATCTTTACTTTTGTCCATGAAAGAAGAGCAATTAAAACAGCAATTAAACCCTCTGTGGTTAACGCCCACCCAGTAGTAGACAAAAGGGAATTTATGGAAGTCAGTCATTAAAGAGTTCTTTGTAGGGCTGGTAGGAAAAAGTTGTGGCTTTTGTTAGAATCTGGAAGTCTACAACGGATTACTAGATTTTCGGTCTACCCACTTATTGAGGAATTTGATTATGTTGAAATGGATGATATTAGGTTAGATCTCAAGAATGTGATTGAAAACTTGCTTGGTTTTTTTGTTATTATCAATACTTGTTTCAGTGTAAGACAAGAGAGAAGCTTCAGTCTTCAGTTCTCAATTAGAAATCACAGATTGCTAACATAATCTTGAAATATATGTGAACTCTAATACCCTGCAAAAGGGACTGTGCAATGCACAAGTTTTGGGTTGTTCCAGAAGGAGTAATTATCATCTAAGAGAGATTAGTAGTTTATAGATCGATATTCCCTGGCAAATTTGTCAATGATTCAAAAAATGCCAGATGATGGAATGATTCTAAATTTTCAGTTTTTAAAGAATATAATCTTTCCATTATTTTAAAGTTTTTATTTTTTATTCGAGTATAGACAATTAACAATGTTGTGACAGTTTCGGGTGGACAGCAGAGGGACCCAGCCACGCCTGTGCACGTATCCCTCTCGCTCAAACCCCCTCCCATCCCGGCTGCCACGTAACACTGAGCAGGGCTCCCTGTGCTTCCAGTGGGTCCTTATTGGTCGTCCATGTTAAATACAGCAGTGTGCACACGACCACCCCAAACTCCCTAACTATCCCTTACCCCATCTTCCCCCTCTGGCAACTGTAAATTCGTTCTGTAAGTCTGTGAGTCTGTGTCTCAGGCTATAGTCTTTTTAAACCAAAGCTGAGTGGAGAAGAGATGAATGGATTTAGGGATACAGTAACTACTGTATTGATATTACTCATATTTGAAATAAAAACTTGTGGCCAGCAATGCAAGACTTTACCGGCAGCAAAAATTCTCTAGTGAGACTAAACTAATAAGCGGGCTGAGTCTAGCTGTCAGAGCACACGGGAGGAGACGGACAGCTGGGCCTCTCCTTTGCAGTCTTCTTTGTCCTGAGAGGTTTCTTCTACTTTTCTGATACCTAATGAAATTATCATGCTTCCAGTCAGAGATGATTCAAGAAAATGTTTGAGCTTCTGGCATTGAACATGTTTTCTTTTTCCCACCTTTCAAATCTAACACCTAGATAATTATACAGTTATTTGTTTAGTTCTCTGATGTGTAAATAAAAATAAATATAAGTTATGTTATAGAATTTTTAGTAATTTTATTTTCTGAGTTAACGTTTTTATGTAGGAATCAATAGAAGACAAGTCAATGATCCTATAGAAACAAGTGTTTTCCAATTGTAAGGAAATGGTTGTGTTTTCACTCAATTGTATCTTTTAATCCTTCAAATGATAATAGTGACTAATATGTATTGCCTAATATGGATTAGGCCCCTAGAGAAGGGGATGGCAACCCACTCCAGTTTTCTTGCCTGGAGGATTCCATGGACAGAGGAGGCTGGCAGGAAGGCTGCAGTCCACGGGGTCACAAAGAGTCAGACACGACTGGCGGATAACACACACGCGGACGAGGCAGTGTGAGCGTTTCTAAGATGTTCCCGTTTAATCCTCCAGTAACCCAGGAAAATATATCGTCCCCATTTTATAGATGCAGAAACTGAGACCTGAATAAGTTAGGGAGAGATCCCCTTTCAAACACGAGGACAGTGAGATGTGAGATTGTATTTGAGTTGCATATGGTTACTGCTCTTCATTCTGAGCTCTCTTCCATTAATTAGGCCAGCCTGATTATGAGAGAACTTAAGGCAGAGGAAGGAATCTGGTCTGTGACAGTGACCATATGCCCTGTCTATTCACTGGCAAGTTCAAAAACTCACCATTATTTGAATTATAGCCTTGAAATAAATGTGATCAGAATGCGCCCCCTCCCCAGCATCTCTGCCCCTTAACATTCTGATTGCTACCAACGATTGCGGATGTTCACTTTCATCTCCTGATTGAGTAGAGCCATTGTGGTTCCCCTTAAATTCAGTAAGTTGATTGAGAGCAAGTAAAAACACCCTGTTAAGTAGCTGACAAGTGGTAAGTGCTTAATAAATCATAGTTTGAAGGTGGAGTCAGTAAAAGTTACACACCAAATTGAAAGCAGAAGGCGGCGTGGGTCCCCAGGACTCCTTCTCCTGTGTCTCAGGGAATGTAAAGCTCTCTAAATATTTGCATAAGATGAGGTACAGCTTGACTTCAAATTATAAGCTTAAAAATGATATGCTGGAAAAAAAATCAGAAGATGAAACACGGTACTGAGTGGGAAGTCCCTTTTAATTTCCATTCACAGATCACAGTGCCTCAACTGCCAAAAAATATTTCAGTCTTGTTTTCATGCTAACATTTGACCCCAAATGACTTGCCTTTTGTGCTATGCCCAGACAGAAATGTCCAATAATGAAAAATGAGCATTTGTGATTGTCTAAGTATTCCCTTGAAAGAGATTATTACCAGTGAAAGTGGGACGGTCTTTTTCTTGTGCAGATTTTTTTTCATAATGCTGTTAGTTACAAAGGAAAAAAGTTGCTAAAGTCAAAAGGGGCTGCCTCTTCGACGCTTAAAGTATGGTTTATTTTGATCCTCGCTGTCTTGAATTTTTAGGTACTCAAATCTGAGATCTTTGACATATTATCTCTGTAATGTTTCCTCCATAATTTGTGTAAGTGTGTGTTTAATTACTTCTGGAATAAAAGCCAGATTTTAAAAAATCAGTCCCCAGAAATGTGACTTGGAAAAGAAGTCTCTAAATAAGGGCCGAGGAATCTGAACTATTACGAATGCAAAACAATTATGAATAAATTTGTTGTACTCACACAAAAAAAGGCTTCTGACTTCATCTGACTTGAAAAAGAAAAGACAGCCCACAAGCATTCTTCAAATGATAGTATTGGCCTCATTCAGCACTTAGTAGGTATTCAACCTCTCGAATAAATAAAATGAACTCATAAGAATCTCAATAACTCAAGAGGGCAAAAGAAGTTTAGCCAAAGGTTTGTGTGGAGACATTGTACAGTCATAGGTGATCGGGTGGTGACTGTTTATTTGAAAAACTTCAAGAAAGCCTGGTATACCCCAAGACTAGTGAAAGGCCTTGGCTTTAAATAAATCTTTTCATTCACTAAAATGTTTTCACACTGAGGGCCCTATTCAGAAATGGAAAATTTCTTAATGGATGAATGACTTACAGAATTAACTGACTAATGCTGTCATAATGGGACTCATTTAATAAAAGTAATTATAAAGTCAAATGGCATTGTAAAGTCAGGCTGGGGTATCTGCATTTTAAACATTAGACTAATGATCTGTTCACAAAATAAACTGCAAGAAAATGAGGTGTGCTGTTCAGCTCTCAACAGGAATTCAGCTTTCAACATGTGCTTAAATTACTCAGGCCTTTTCATCCCAAGCCCTAATTTATAGAATGGGGTAGACATTACTATTATCAGACCTCACAGTGGTGATGGGAAGAGTGAATGATACAGGTGAAGTCCTTGGGATGGTGCCTGGCACACAGCCAGGTTTTCAACAAATGTTTGCTGGTATTGTTGTTATTTGCTAAGATTTTTCTCAAACAAAATATTAAACAGATACAATGACTGTGGACACAAACTGCTGTTATATTTCTGCTCTCAGCATCACATCACTTTCATCCTTTTGATTTAACCATTTGGCATCTGTGTTATATACTCCTGCAGCTTATAGGTCAACTATAAAAGGGCTTCTCTACATGTTGCTTTAAAATAATGTTTATTTTGCATAACTGTATTTCAGGAACTGTTCTAAATATTTTCCTTTAATGGGTTCATTTTGTTGTTATGGCTGCTATTATTACTCTAGTGAATAGCTACTACTGCATAGCTGCTATTATTCTACTACTTTAACAGATAAGGAAAGCTGAGACTCCACCACGTGAAGCAATTGGTTTAAAATGGCTTAGCTTGTGAGTGGGTCACACCCAGGCAGTCTAGCTCCATTGCCTCTGAATCCCTGTGCTTCCTTGAAATACCTTTGCTGCTACTGTTGTGTATGAAAATCAGCAGCCACGTTCTTTAAAAATACTTTAATTTTGAAAACCAAGTTTTTTTAATTGAACTTTTTATTTTGTAGAGGAGTATAGCCAATTAACAATGTTGTGATAGTTTCAGGTGGGCAGCAAAGGGCCTCAGCCACACATAGACATGCATCCCTTCTCCCCCAGGCTCCCCTCCCATCAGGCTGCCACACAGCATTGAGCAGAGTTCCCTGTGCTCTTCAGTGGGCCGTGTTGGGTTACATTTTAAACACAGCAGTGTGCACCTGTCCATCCCACACTCCCTCACTGTCCCTTCCCCTGTCCTTTCCCCCGGCAGCCATAGCTTTCTTCTCTGTGAGTCCATTTCTGTTTCGTAAGCTCGTTTGGATCATGTCTCTTTAGATTCCGCATCTAAGAGACATCATGCAATGTTTCTGCTTCTCTGTTTACTTCACTTAGTATGACCATCCCTAGGTCCATCCATTACAAACTTAATTTTTCAATGATCATAATTCAGTTGTGTGGTTGCCCTGAACAGACTGAAATGTCATGCCCTTTGAAAAAAAACATTTTTAATATGGAAAAGAAAGAGTGTACTGCCATGCACTTATTGCTTCAAATAATGCAGTGGCTTTATATTGAAAACAGAAAGCATGATGTCTTGATTTATGGATCTGCTTTCAACATTTGTGTTATTAATCTTGCAAACCCACTTGGGAAAAGATGTTTGCAGCAAGGCGCAGTTCTTCCTGGGTGTGGCGAGAGAAGCCCTGACTTCATTCTCTTTGCTGTTGGATGGGATGCTGCAGGCAGTAGCCCGTTCGCAGTCACACCACCCGCTGGAGTGTTCCTACCTGCGTCCAGGGGACTCTTGACAGGGATGGGTGAAAATAAGGCTCCAAGAGTTTTCCAGTTTTTGCTGAAAATACCGCTTTCTGAGGGCATCTTACAGATTATGTGAACCTAGGGATTGTCACAGTAAGTGCAGTCAGAGACGCAGAAACATTGTGTGACGTCTCTTAGATGCCGAGTCTAAAAAGACGTGAAGCAAATGAACCGACACGACAGAAACGGGCTCGCAACCAGGGAGGAAATGAAGAGGATTTCGTCCTCTGCCAGCTCTGTAATTGATGACACTTTCATTTTTAGATGGCAGTGTAGTCGATTTACAGTGCTGTGTCCTGATGCTGGGAGGGACTGGGGGCAGGAGGAGAAGGGGACTCGAAGGATAAGATGGCTGGATGGCATCACCGGCTCGGTGGACGTGAGTCTGAGTGAACTCCGGGAGCTGGTGATGGACAGGGAGGCCTGGCCTGCTGCGATTCCTGGGGTCGCAGAGTCGGACGCGACGGAGCGACTGATCTGTTAGTTTCAGGTGTGCAGCAAAGTGGTTCAGTCGTAGATGGAGAGATGTGTGCTACTTGCTAAGTCGCTCAGTCATGTCTGACTCTTAGTGACCCCGTGGACTGTAGCCCGCCAGGCTCCTCTGACCATGGGACCCTCCAGGCAAGAAGACTGGAGTGGGTTGCCGTGCCTTCCTCCAAGGGATCTTCCCCAGCCAGGGATCGAAACTGCCGCTCTTATGTCTCCTATTGTTTTTCAGATTCTTTCCACTATAGGATATTATAAGATACTGAATACAGTTCCCTGTGTCCTTCTTATTTATCTTTTATAATATATCCTAGTGTGTATCTGTTAACCCCAGACTCCTGAGTGCTGCTACATTTTTAGCCACTCATTTGTGTCCAACTCTTTGTGACCCTGTGGACTGTAGCTTGCCAAGCTCCTCTGTCCATGGGATTTTTCAGGGAAGAATACTGGAGTGGGTTGCCATTTTCCTCCTCCAGGGGATCTCCAAACTCCTGATGACATGCAATATTCGAAAACAATATAGGAAGAAATATAGTGTTAGAAATGGTTAGGTCATGAAGCTAGTGTGAGCCCTTAATGATATTATAATGATGTTTCTAAATGTTTCAAAATATACTTTAAATTGTTGCCAACAAACATGAGTTGCACAAGACTGTCTAAATATTTATGGCATGATCGATGGCCTGAATGAAAATGCACAGCACGGATCTCGCAGTGCCACATGTGAGTCTGTCATGACACTCAGCACGTCGTAAACAGTGTTTATGTGTCAGTCTCTTACTCCCTGTAAATGCTTTGTGGGCAAAAAGCTGGTTTTGCTCATTTTTATATCCTAAAGGTCTATATGGTATCTGGCTTGCGTTATACACTAAAGAAAAAGTGGTCAAATGTATGCTTGAATGATGGAAGTCAGAAATAATTCAACAAGCCTCCATGAATATCTACTACATGCCCCCCCTTTTTTTTTTGCCATGCCACAAGGCATATGACTTAGTTCCCCAACCACGGATTGAACCTCTGGCCCCTGAAGTGAAGTTCCATGTCCCAAGCCTGGGCCTCCAGGGAAGTCCCTGCATGTCACTCATTACGATGGGGGCACGAAGGTGCTATGGCTTTGATGAGTGCCCACTCTGAGGGGAAATATAAATAAGTGTACTGGATGGCGGGCGATGGGCTGTAAGAGATGTCTAGAGCCTGGTGGGGTCACGGAGGCACTTGGACTAACTGTGGTGGGCCATAGGGAGGATTTCACCAGAGGCTCTAAGTGTTTTTACGTAGAGATGGGAGGAAGAATTGTGATGAGTAAGGCAGTTTGGATGGTGGAAGGAGTAACCACTGACAGAAGTCTTAAATCACTGTGTGTTTGAGGAATGACTTTTCACATTTATTCACTGTAACATTATGTTATAAATGTGTTGGTGTTTTATTATGTAAGGTGGCTCAGATGGTAAAGGATCTGCTTGCAGTGCAGGAGAGTCAGGATTGATCCCTGAGTGGGGAAGACCCCCTGGAGAAGGGCATGGCATCCCACTCCAGTGCTCTCGCCTGGAGAATCCCATGGACAGAGGAGCCTGATGGGCTGCAGTCCATGGGGTCACAGAGACAGACAGGACTGAGCGACTAACAGCACTATGTAATGTGTACTGTGAAATCATTATGAATTATACACACAATGTATCTTTTACTGAACATTGTATATATTGTATATATCTTTTATTGAATGACAATTTTCTTTTTAAATTGCAGTTCCAGTTACAGATGTTTGATATTGTTTGTTCCACATCCTGGGCCAATAAAGACAAATGCTGTGAACTTCCTGCCCTGGTAAGAATTCTTCTTTCACTAATTCTGTTCTTTGCTGAAACTTTCTAAAGTTATATTTAATTGCAGTGCTGAAAATGAAATGCTATTTCACAAAATTCATGTCACAGATAATTCATTATGATGCTGCTGATGAAAATTAAAAAGCAGTTAAGAAGGAGGCATATCTGGAATCAGCAGACACACGGACACACGCAGTGGGAACTGCCCAGCTACACGGGGTGCCACTTATGTAGGGTCCAGATGTTCCCAAATTCCGTGGTTCATGAATCCTTTGGTGTTGCAGTAATTTTTTTTCATGGTACCCCAGAGCCAAAAGAAATATCTAGTAATTCCATATATGAGGTCATTAGGTCCAATCGTCTTCATAAGTGTTTGTGTCTTAAAAACTCTGCTATATGAACCAACAATATATTAATATATAAATCAGAATTGTAAGATGATACACGTACTTTTGAAAAACCACAACTACTCACTACTGGGATGTGTGTGCCTGTTGAGAACGCACTTCTCAGGTCTCAGAGTCTGACTGGACATCACCACCCTGGCTTCTTCCTTTTTTAACTAAAGCATTTATTTATGTGTTTGTGCCAGGTCTTAGCTGCAGCACGGGGCACCTTTAGTTGCAGGGGGGACCCCGCTCCCTGGTGAGGGGTCCGACTGGCCCCTGCACTGGGGTCTCAGAATCTCGGCCTCTGGGCCAGCAGGGGAGGCCCCACCTTCCCTTCCTTTCCACGGTGATTTTCCCCGTGGTATTTGCTTTCCTTCATAGCAAGTGCTGATAAAACAAATTTACCAAGTTGTTCTTTTTTTTGTCTTTGGGATCTCAGTTTCCCGACCTGGGCCATGGCCCCCTGCTGTGGAAACGTGGAGTCTTAACCACTGGACTTCAGGGAAGTCCCTTCTAGTGTTGAAATTGTGACCTATTATACCTTGAGCTGGTTGTGTATACAAAGTCCAGTGGGTACTGAATTTTGCTGTGTCTCTTGACTTTTTAAAAAAAAACTCAGAATGCCCCTGTGAATTTCCTGTAATGCCCCAGGCCTTCTTTCCACACAGTCTGGGAACCATAGTCATAATCTATTTAACTTAGGCAAAGCTGCTAGAAAAATAAACCTTTTCACATTATAAATACCAAATGTAACTCACCAGGGTGGATGACTATGTATTTAAAAATGGATTGTTCGTACCTAAGGATCTTTAGGACCAGTGAGCTGAAATGTTGACCCTGTTATGTTTGGACAGAAGTCATGTCTTAAGAATTCAACCTGGTCATGGTCACGGGGAAGACTTCCTCAAGTCTAAAAAATTTCTTTTTTTAAGACCTTACATCAGCTCATGTCATCTGCTGCAGGCCATGTATGCGTGGTGACTTTGCTTGAGAAGGGAGTGACTCTTTTTTTCACCAAAATAAGTTTCCATTAAACTATGGTGAGGAATTAAAGCAGAGACACTATGATGCTGTGCATAAGGGCAGGTAGAGTGGGGATTGTAAGGAAGCACCCAGAAACACCCTGCATCAAGCAGAGTGTAATCACCATGTCGCCTAGGCAGATCCCTGCCCTCTCCGAGCTGTTCTTTTTCTTTCTGTCACTGAAGGTGTGCAAGTCCCGTGGTAGAAAGACTCAGATGGAGATACAGCCAGCAGCAGTGGCAAAACCATTAGGCAGTCTCTGGTCACAGGAGGCCTGCTGTCAGCCTGCTTGGAGGATCCTTCAGGATTCTTAAGTCTGTATCTCATTCAAGCTTCCCAAGGTATCAAGCCAGATACGTTTAGCAGGGTTTTCCTTTCCTGCAATGAGCTGAAACTTTTGGATATTGTCCAACATTTGGAGAAAAGCATATAAAGGCTCTTTGCTCAGACTCTTTTGGATTTCTGTTGTGAATATTTCAGAGCCTGAAAGTATTTTCAGCTTGACAATTTAATTACCATCTGTCCTCTGTTCAGCCCTAACAGTACCTTTCCCCAAGATCTTAGAAGACGAAGCTCACTTTCTCTATCCAAAGGGACCGTTGAACCTTTCTAGTTTTTCATCCTAGGGCAGACTTTTTTGGCTGTTGCTCCAAATGGGATATTCACGAATCATTCAGTAGTGCTTACCAGGTGCCCTGTCTTCCTTTAAACGCCGGTAACTCATTCAGGCATATTCAGTCTGACCTAAATCATCTATCTTGTGGTGTCACCTGGCATCAGAATTCTCCAAGAGGAGATGAGCTCTTATCACAAAGCTTTAGGTTGGTGCTGTGGTGTTATTCTCACATTCAGCCACAGAATGTGAGCAGCAGCTAACATTGCTGCAGGCGTGTGTCAGCCACAGAGTGTGAGCAGCAGCTAACATTGCTGCAGGCGTGTGTCAGCCACAGAGTGTGAGCAGCAGCTAACATTGCTGCAGGCGTGTGTCAGCCACAGAGTGTGAGCAGCAGCTAACATTGCTGCAGGCGTGTGTCAGCCACAGAGTGTGAGCAGCAGCTAACATTGCTGCAGGCGTGTGTCAGCCACAGAGTGTGAGCAGCAGCTAACATTGCTGCAGGCGTGTGTCAGCCACAGAGTGTGAGCAGCAGCTAACATTGCTGCAGGCGTGTGTCAGCCACAGAGTGTGAGCAGCAGCTAACATTGCTGCAGGCGTGTGTCAGCCACAGAGTGTGAGCAGCAGCTAACATTGCTGCAGGCGTGTGTCAGCCACAGAGTGTGAGCAGCAGCTAACATTGCTGCAGGCGTGTGTCAGCCACAGAGTGTGAGCAGCAGCTAACATTGCTGCAGGCGTGTGTCAGCCACAGAGTGTGAGCAGTAGCTAACATTGCTGCAGGTGTGCATCATGTGTTTAACCACCGTTTTCTTTTCTTCTGGCTCTTGGTTTTAGTGTGGAAGCGGGTGTTTTGATGGACTGTTGCTACAAGTTTTCTTTTATCCTTTGAAATGGAAAAAAGTGTTGTAACACTAAGGAAGTTTTCAGGACCTTTAGTTCACGGAGTACCACTTACCCAGCTGAATTAAATGGCAACCAGAATCTTTGGTTTTGCACCTCCACTTCTGCCTTTCTTGCTTCACCTGGATTCCCAAGCTGGTTTTGTCAACATCCTTTGATAACGGCGTTGATTAACGCCTTGCTAGACACCCATTCATTGCTTCTTTAAAGAAAAGACTTTGTGGTCAGAAGGGAATATTCTCTGCTTTTCTAGACTAATGCTCACTGAAGGATTTTTTTTGAAGTGTCTCCAAATGTTTCCTTTGAGTCATAAAGTCGTTTGTATAGACCATCTTGTTAATAGTCATACTATTTGTTTTTCTCTGCAGAGGGATGAGGAGGCCTGCCCAGAGCTCCCGCATGCCTGCTCCTGTTCGGAAATCAATAAAGCGGCTCTGGGACCAGCGGGCCCACCAGTAAGTCTTGCCTCATTTGACCTTAAGTGTTATTTGATAGTTGTTACAAAGGTTACTAATTTCCCCTGAATCATTGCTACTGCTTCTCTTTTAATAGAAGATACTCCCCTGCGTACATGGCCGGCTTCATGGCCATTCAGCTTGAGACTTGATTTCTTAGCAATTATGCAAGTAAAGATGACCTTGTGACTAAGTTCTGGCCAGGGAGAGAGAAGGTGTATGCACGCACCCTGGGCGTTGCTCTTAAATGAAAACCGAATGCCCTCCTTTGAGCGTGAGGTAGTGGGTTCACTGTGGCAGCAATGCCGTTGGGCACAGCACAGCAGGAAGAGGGAGGCACCAACGGCTTCACGCTGCCTTGGGCGATAAAGCCACTCGACTGCGCTGAACAGCTCGGATTTTAATATGAGAGAATAATAAATCTCCTACCTTGCTTAAGTGTTACTATTGACCTCCATGAAAACAGTCAGACAGCTTTCCAAACTAAGAAACTGGGAATGCAGTGCTAGACTAACAGTTCTTTCCTCTGAGCACTTTGTAGATGCTGTTACAATGTCATCGCTTCATTGTTGTTACAGAGAAGTCAGCTGTCAGTTGAATTAACTGTCATTTTTCTGTGAGAAATATTTTCTCCATTACTTTCTTTTAAGATCCTTTTGTCATTAATGATCAGAAGTTTCACCACAGTACATTTTGATGCTATTGTTTTGTAGTCTTGGAACGTTGAGGGCTTTATGAATTTGAATACCAATGTTTCTTATACATTTTGGAGTTTTCTCAGTCATTTTCTCTTTAAACATTCCCTCTCTCTGATCATCTCTTTTTCTGAAACGCCAGCTAGATGTGCATTATACTTTCTGATTTTACTCTCATGTCTTTTTAACCTCTTTCTACTCTCTTTTTAACCTCTAATTTATTTCCTGTTTGTGTTGCCAGGCTTTCCTCTGTGTAATATCCTCAACATTACTTTCTGATATACTGTGTGTTTAGCTCTGTTTAATATGCTGCTTAACCTAGGCAGGGTGTTTCTGATTGTGATGATCATATTTAGTTTCTCTAGAAGTTATGTTTGGTTCCATTTCAAACCTTCTGGTCATTTGTATAGCCTCTTCTTCTTTTGTAACATTTTCAAAACTTTTCTCTTTCAATATTTAGTATGATTTGCGTTCTTTATCTGGTCATCTCAGCCTCTGTAGTGTATGTGGTCTTGATTCTTCCATTGGCTTTGTTGGCAGTTTTATTCATGCTGTGTTGTTTCCACATGTCTTTTTTATTTTGGGGGTTGTATATTTGAGTTTGCATTACTTGAAACTTTCTGGGAATATTTTGAGCCCATGTTTGAGCTGTATTTTTTGAGAGAGCGTATGTGTCTGCTTCTGTTAATATCCTGGCCATACAAACCAGCTGAAAACCAGTAAATTCTGGTCCCTCAATTGTATGAGAATCAGTTTCTGGGTAGTATTTCTTAGTGGAGACATTTACTCCTCCCATAGCTAAAGTGGAAAAAAGTCTTGCTTTTCCACCAGCTGGTGAGACTTTTTGTGGCTGTTCTAGCTCACTCACATTGCTGCCTTTCGAGCTCCTCCGCTTTCAGTCACACCCATGCTCTGCGCACGCCTGCTCCTCACGGAGCCCGGCGCCCTCTCCACTGCCTTGCGTGGGCTGTGTGACGCTGCTTTCCAGAAACCTCAGCCACCCTCCTGCCCTCCCTCAGGGCAGCCTCAGCGATGCCTTCGCTCTGGTGCTTTGTTTCCTTTTCATTATGGTGCTTAAGGGTTCAATTCTTAATTAGAACAGCCTTTATTTTATTTTAAACAGCATGAATAAGCTTTTCAGGCTGGAGGCTTTTCAAGTTTTCTTCATCGGCAATGCTGCTGGAACAAGTTATAAAATATTTATGTGTGACCTAAGAGTGAGGAAAGCAGCAGCCGAGAAGCAGGAAAGCAGGGCTGAGCTCTGACTTGCGGGGAAGGAAGAGGCAAACGAGAAAAGCCATTGGCGTTTTCAAGCATAATAAACTATTGAAGAAACAGTGACCAAAACAGTATGGCTTCCAAGGTAGCTCGGTGATAAAGAATCTGCCTGAATGAAGGAGACATGGGTTCAATCCCTCGGTCAGGAAGATCCCCTGGAGAAGGAAAGGGCAACCGACTCCAGTGTTCTTGCCTGAGAAATCCCATGGACAGAGGAGCCTGGCAAGCTTCTTCCATGGGGTCGCAAAGAGTTGGACATGACTTAGCGACTAAACAATAAAAGCAACAAATCCCCCAGTGTATGCAGTAAGCCTGTCTGATGATTTAACATAGTTGCAACTGTTTCCTTATTCAAGAATTTACCCAGTGATAGGTGCCAGTAAAACTCCAGAAAAGCCACAGGACACCATGGATGAAAGAGCCATATTCCTTTTGCCTCACCTCACCCTTTCTTACTAAAAGGATGAAAGTTCACATCCACAAACGTTTGCTGAATTCTTGTCACCCACTCCATGATGAAGGTTAGGTATCAGGTGGAAAATAAGTTAGAAGTATAAAAAGGTTCCTGGATTTTGCAGACCTGATACCTCGGGTATCTGTGAGCCAAATTGCCACATTTGGACAAAACCTTCAACTAAAAGACAATTATTTAAGATGAACAAACACAATTAAAGAGGTGTCCCAGAATGAGTATGTTAATTGGAACACACTAGGCTTCTTGCAAGGAACAGAAAACTTGATGAATGCATTGATGTAGATCATTGGGACGCTTGAATATTCATAATTTGCTCAGCAAAAGACCTAGAGGTAGATGGTCCCAAGCAAATATGGCTGCTCAACAACTTTATCAAGACCCAAGCTTGTTCCAGCTTCCAAATTTGCTTTCTTTAGACTTACAGCTTCTTGATCATATTGGCTCAAACCAGTTAATATACCCATTCCTTGGAGGCTGGGCAAGCAAATCTCTGTCTTTATAGCAGGAAAAGTGAAATGGAGAAGGAAGTCAGAAAAGAAGCTTTGGTAATCAACCAACAGTGTCTGCCACAGTTGGGAAAAACATTTGCATCATCTGTAACAGTTAAGGATGTGGTATCCAAATATATGAAGAGTTTCTGCACATTAAAGAGAAGAAGACATGTAACCCAATAGGAAACTGGGTGAAGAATGTGAATTGGTAGTTGTATTGAGATAAAATGCAAATGGACAAGCGTTATGAAAAGATGCTCAATCATAGGAGTCTTAAGGGAAATAAAAATTAAAATAGGAGCAAGATATTATTTTTACCAGCTTCATAAAAATGTAAAGCTTGAAAATATCAAGTGCTGACTAAAATCTAGAGAAACAGAGACTCCCTTCATCAGCTCCTAACAGATGAATAAAGTGGTGCTGTGTTTTCACAGCAGTTTGACAATATATCTGCCTCTCTGTTACATTTCACTTAAAATTCTCCTCGTTGAGACCTTGAATATTAAAATTTGCACTTAGGGCACGTATAGCGATGGCGATTGTAGCGCTGTTTAGACGGTGACGGGCTGTAGGGAGTGCCCTACGTTTCCAGTAATGGCAGAGCGCTTGCACAAATCACCTCGTTGTTCAGACAGCTGTGCAACGCGTTCACAGGGAGGCGGATCTATACGTCATGTTACGGAAACATATCAGCTCAGAAATATGTGCAAAGTGTTGTGTCATATATGTAATCTATATACGTCAAATAATACCGGAGACACTACAGGCAATATTTCCTATAGAGACGTGTGCACTTACATAAAGTACGATTTGATTCAGTTCAGTTCAGTTCAGTCGATCAGCCGTGTCCGACTCTTTGTGACCCCATGAACTGCAGCACCCTGTGCATCACCAACTCCTGGAGTTTATTCAAACTCACCTCCATTGAGTTGGTGATACCATCCAACCATCTCATCCTCTGTCATCCCCTTGTTCTCCCACCTTCAGTCTTTCCCAGCATCAGGGTATTTTCCAATGAGTCAGTTCTTCCCATCAGGTGGCCAAAGTATTGGAGTTTCAGCTTCAGCATCAGTCCTTCCAATGAACACCCAAGACTGATCTCCTTGAGGATGGACTGGTTGGATCCCTTTGGAATTCAAGGGACTCTCAAGAGTCTTCTCCAACACCACAGTTCAAAAGCATCAGTTCTTCGGCACTCAGCTTTCTTTATAGTCCAACTCTCACATCCATACATGACCACTGGAAAAACCATAGCCTTGACTAGATGGACCTTTGTTGGCAAAGTAATGTCTCTGCTTTTCAATATGCTGTCTAGGTTGGTCATAGCTTTCCTTCCAAGGAGTAAGTGTCTTTTAATTTCATGGCTGCAGTCACCATCTGTGGTGACTTTGGAGCCCAGGAAAATAAAATCAGCCACTGTTTCCACTGTTTCCCCATTTCCCATGAAGTGATGGGACCAGATGCCATGATCTTCGTTTTCTGAATGTTGAGCTTTAAGCCAACTTTTTCACTCTCCTCTTTCACTTTCATCAAGAGGCTCCTTAGTTCTCTTCACTTTCTGCCGTAAGGGTGGTGTCATCTGCATATCTGAGGTTGTTGATATTTCTCTTGGCAATCTTGATTCCAGCTTGTGCTTCATCCAGCCCAGCATTTCTCATGATGTACTCTGCATATAAGTTAAATAATGATTTGATTACTGTATGCTAAAAATCTGGAAGATAAGCAGCTGACTGGTGCTGGCAGTGAGTGTAAGTGCTTCAGACGAACTGGAGGAGGCCTTGACTGTCGCCTGATCCAGTCTTTTCCCAAGGGAGGCAAGGGCTGATGGTAACAGAAGGATCATCAGTGGTCACGGACACAGCCGGAGGTCAAATGGACTCATCCAGTGAGAAAGCCACTCCATTTTCAATGATCTTGTCATCCTTCTACTCAAGTGAAAGCATATTCTTAGACCGGTACCCATGTGACCCTCCTAACCCTTACTCACGCCCCCTTTTAATAGAGCAAAGGCTTTGCTCACAGTCGGCACCAGGGACAAAATCTGGCCAAGTTTAGTCAGGTTATTTATAGTGTATTTTCAGGTCTGCCTCACATCCTTAGTAAGTAATATGTTTTTCCATCTGCTATAGTATAGAATATTTGCTTTTGAAGCAGATTTAAGTGAAGTAAGAGCCAAGTAAAAAATATTCAGAGTATATTTACATATATGTTATGCACACATATACAAAGAATATGTTTGCAAAGACTGTATACACACATATACACATATTTACTGTGTTATGTATTATGTGCATATAAGTACAAAGAAAATACTACTAAATGATAGTACAGGGAGTGCATTAATGCAACAGAAGTTTTAAGAGGAAAATGCAAATAACTGACGTTTCAGAGGCACTGAATAGCTTTTTATGATATAAATAAAGAGAACTAAATTGTTACTATTTTATATGCTTTTTACAATGTAATATAATACAGTCTAATTAAATAATTTAATCTCAAAGTCATGGTATAAGACATGCATATAATTTTAGGTTAAGAGTATATTTTTTATTATTTGCAGTATTAATAGCAGTAATCTTACACACGCAATCAAAAGATTCTGTAGCTTTTTGTTTTTTTTTTAATTTAAAGGGATTTAGCATAGAAAGTTTGCTCAAGCTCTGAAACCATTAACAAGAAGAGGTGAATCTGGGGGACAGACCTCAGTTGAGGAACATAGTGAACATATCATTACACAACGTGTTGGCCTTTGTCCCAAATAAGAATGACATAATCCATATTATTAAGGGAAACGAATACGCTATATTGCTTTCATGTTTGTCTTTGTGCTAACACTTAATGTCTTTCTGCCAGGGGGGCCCAGGACTCCGAGGACCGAAAGGCCAGCGAGGTGACCCGGGCCTAAAGGTAAGGCGCTCTCTCTCATCCCCAGGCATGGTATACTTTTGGAGTTAAGCAATAGTTACCCTTGGCAATCTAAAGCTCCTTATATATTTTTTAAATTTTTGAAAATTTTATATTGGAGTATAGCCGATTAGTAACGCTGTGATAGTTCGGGTGGACAGCAAAGGGACTCAGCCATACATATCCATATAGCCATTCTCCCCGAAACTCCCTTCCCATCCAGGCTGCCACATAACGTTGTAAAGCTTCTTGTATTTTAATGGAAGTTGTGTTGAAGCCTTTCCCCTTATTCTTAAAAGCTTGTGTGTTTTCATCAGAAGAAACGCCCTAACTCAGTGACAAGGTTTCTGGGTCTGAGACGGAGTGTCAGTGCTCCGGGCGCTTTGGTTGCTTATGCGGCTCTTGCTCTTGCTCTCCTCTTTCCTGTCTGCAACAAAGATGCGTCTTAGGGGGAGCGCTGAATTGCAGCCAGGCTGCGGTCCTCCAGGGCATTGTTCAGGTTTTAGACTCCTCTCCGTCCCTCCCACCACGCGCCGTCAGACACACAGCCCTGTCTTCCCTTCTCACTGCCCAAGGCCACCAAGCGGGGTGGTTCAGTCTGTACCCCGTACAGAGGCCGCGACTCAAAGGAGCACGCCCTGCCGATCCCCGTCCAGGAACACGTTTCCCTGATTCGCACAAAGGCACCTAAGGGGTGGCAGGCGCCCAGCCTAAGCGAGTTCAGGCCCCACCCATCGTCTCTATTTCTGGCTCCAGGGGCCTGATGTTTTGGATTGAGTCTTCATATCTGCCCCGGGTTCGTTTCTTTAGAGTTACACTGGAGCACATCACACCCTTAAGCCCTGCAGTCGTGCGCGACTGCCTTGAGAGTCAGCCCCAGCTCCTTGGCTTCAGGCCTCTGATCGCTCTTCCGCCTGTCTCACCTTCACCGTGACGCTCCTCCGCCTGTCTCACCTTCACCGTGACGCTCCTCCGCCTGTCTCACCTTCACCGTGACGCTCCTCCGCCTGTCCCACCTTCACCGTGACGCTCCTCCGCCTGTCCCACCTTCACCGTGACGCTCCTCCGCCTGTCTCACCTTCACCGTGACGCTCCTCCGCCTGTCTCACCTTCACCGTGACGCTCTTCCGCCTGTCCCACCTTCACCGTGACGCTCTGCGTCGTCCCCAGCCATCTTGCTTGACTTACTGCTTCAACATGATCACTTATTAAATCCGCACAGCATTTATTCATGGAGGAGAGAACACTGCAGCTTTTTTTTAGTAGAAAATTGGAGACAAGTGGAACAAGGTAAGAGAGAATGGGGCGAGGCCAAGGGGGAGTCAGTGAAAGAAGGCTGGAGAGAATGGATCGGGTACCACCCAGCTCCACACTCAGACCACACGAGGTCTTCTTTGTTGTTCTGTTTTACTTTTTGCGATTGTGGCACGTTTTCTCAGGCAGAGGCGATGGATCTTACTTGGCTCCACGTATGAGAGTACGTGCCCCAATATCTTCGATAAACGCAGAGCAGCGCCCCAGAGATGACAGTTCACAGTAACGAAGGAAGGGAATGTCGTTTGGCTGGATGGTGGGAACCTTCGAAGGCCAAGAGGGTGGTCTTGTACCGCTTACATCTTTCAGATTTGTGATGCAGTGTGGGGGGTCTAATTCCTCACACTGTTGGCACAGCGTTCTTATTTATGGAAACCACTATAATACAGTTGCAGCAGCTACTGTGTTTTCTCTCCTGGCTCGCTGATGACTCTAGGCCTGGGAGGCGAGTCCTCTGAGGCTTCGTGTCTCGTTGTCCTGTGAGTGTTTTATGTCTGAGGAAAGTTAATGAAGTAGAAGATAAATGCGCTCAGCAGGAACATCGGGTAGTAGATATTTCTGGGTTCCAGGGGGTCTGACTTACCTTTGGCGTGACCTTCTTGCCTTCCAGGGACCAGATGGCCCTCGGGGTGAAACGGGCCCTCCTGGACCTCAGGGCCCCCCGGGGCCCCAGGGACCAAGCGGTCTCTCCATTCAAGGGATGCCTGTGAGTTGTGTGTCAGCGTTGGGGCGGGTTTTGTTGTTCTCACTTCCCCATGAGTTACAGAGAATGAGCTTTTGTCTTCCACCCCTAGTAATGATCCACAGCCTCTTCCAGCCCCTGAAAGTAAGGACTGGGAAATGAGCATGATGATCGAGAGCTCATTCATAAGCCAGCTTTGCACTCAGTAAACGGGGCCTGTAGGTTTATGTACGTGCCCAGGGAGTAGGTACAGCCACAGGTGATTTGTCTGGAAAAGAAAGCAAGGCTTGACACATACGGCTCCTTTTCCTTATTTGACCAAGTCCTTAGTGGGTATGATAAACCTGGAAGGGACAGATGTTATACGACTTAAGTTTTTCATTTGGTATTTGTAGTAATCGTGGAGCTACAACCACAAAGCCATTTATTTAGGTCTTTATCTCGACAGGCCATCAAAGTGGGCTGCGATGAGTTTAACATTATAGACGATATGCTCTTTACAGCCACATGAGCTGTTTGTACCATTGAAAGCAAATTCAGTTCCATTCACTGATTTTCATTTAACTTAGTAGAGGAATCTAGATTTAAGGAATAAAACCAGTCTCTGTAATTAGTATTTGTGCCATTATATACATTTTTAAGTACAGTTTTAGTATAAATGATTGAAATACAGTTTTAGCAAATCTTCCTGTGCATATGATTGTGTGTCCCTAGCTCAGATGTCTTCATTTCCAGAGTCATTTACACATGAATGAATTCTTCTTATTTAACATGCCAGTTTGTATAATTACAATTAACACTAAGAATTCGTTGAGGTCTTGCTACAGGTCAGGTACTGTGCTTGCTTTTGCCTTTTTATAAGTTTCTAGCCAAACAAAACAAAAGTATATATAGATGTAAGTTTTAACATCTAAGCTATAAATAATACTGAAATATTCAAGACTCTGCTCATGTATTTACAATATAAGCTTAACTAAATCAGATTGTATGCACTGTGTTTAAACTATTCTGAAATATAAACATTCTACTCTGTAAGCATGCTTACCTAAGTTGTGTAGCTTATGTGAAAAGTGAAATATGCTGTATTTGGATGTTAGTGTAGAAACAATTTAATGTTGAAAATGTTAAGAGTCAGCCAGCAGAGGAAAAGAAGAGACTAAGGACTTACCAGTTTCCTTTTGTGAACTTAACCCCCGTGTCCTTTCGGATGTCCAGGGAATGCCAGGTGAAAAAGGAGAGAAAGGAGAGATCGGATTGCCTGGCCCACAGGTACTATTTTTATTTTTTTACTCCATTGCTCTCAGTCTAGAGCTTTACCAAGAAAAAAGACCGTAGCTTCTGAAGTCCGCTGTGATCTTGGCAGTGAATGGTTTCTATGCTGAGGACCAGCAGCCTGTATTCATTGACCTTTGGCCCCCACCCGAGGGTCCTCCTGACGCTGCCCCGGGTGAACCCCGGTGGGTGAACCCCGGTGGGGGACATTTGCTTTCCTTCCGGTGAATAAGCTCTGGGCTTCACCCGTAGGGTTTCAGGTTTGTTTGGAGGCCTTGACTTATTCCGGGGCAGCTGGCTGAGAGGGTGATTGGTTTCCGCGATTCTGACACCGTCCTGTCTTTGCTCTGTCTAGGGTGTCCCGGGCAGTGTTGGTTCACCAGGACGCGACGGCTCCCCGGGCCAGAGGGTAAGACGAGCCCAAGATTGCCCGTTAGCACAGTACACTTCTCACCAGGTCTCTCTCTGCTGCTGGCAGGCTCTGTGCAGGGAAGTCAAACCACGTGTTTTGTTTTGTTTTTCCCTTATTTTTTCTCCCATCTATCTACGTTCTACCAATCCTGCATCTGTTTACCTTAACTGGTGTTCTTCCATATCCACAACTTTCCTCAAAACCTAGAAACTTTCAGCAGACCTTCTCAAATCAGCCACACCTCTTGCTGAACGTTCCCAGAAGCTGAATGCAATTTGCACTGAATTGTGGGCGTTGGTCTAACAGATTTTCCGGTTGTTTCAAATTCTTAAGGTACAAACCTAAAGGAAATCAAGAACCATAAGAACTGGAATTTAATGATGGTGACTATCTGTAATAGTCTCCATTTCTTTAGCACACATCAGTAGTCACTTCCTGGAATTGTTCAAGTGCACGGCAATAAAAGAATGTATAGGGTGGTTGAGGGCTGACTTAACATCCAGAGTGTGTTTGGTCAACATGTCTTCACTGAGCCAGGTTTGAGGGTTTTTGTCCTCAAAGAGTTTAGAGCTTAATGGGGGAAACAGAACCAAATAAGAAACATGCTATCATGGGAGAATTTACAGAGCCCCATAGGGCACAGGAATAGATAACCAAGCCAGACCTGGAGGGTTGGGGAAGGAAGGCTTCCCGGAGGCAGCACCACATAGACTGGTTTTCAACTGAGGGAGAGAAATCAGCCAGGAAGGACGGGGAAGCCATTGCAAGCAGAGGGACAGCATGCGTGGCGTGTGGAGGGGTGGAGTGGACGAGAAGGTGGGCATCTCCGTTCCTGCGCGTG
Source organism: Bos mutus (assembly GCF_027580195.1). Lineage (NCBI taxonomy): Eukaryota > Metazoa > Chordata > Mammalia > Artiodactyla > Bovidae > Bos > Bos mutus. The sequence goes on along the minus strand of NC_091630.1, from coordinate 601,575 downwards.
GTTCAGTGTGGCTGGAGATGACAGTGCTCTGTCTGTATGTGTGTCTGTGTGTGCACACAAGTGTACACGTGTGTGCACATGCCTTGGTGTGGAGAGCTTGCCAAGAGATGGCACCGAAGAGGTAAACACAAATTCACTGACGTCATCGCTTCTTTTTTTCGGACCAAGGATTTTGAGCTTTTACAGGAAGGCAATAGAAAGTTATTACATTTTCAGCGACAGAGAGAGACTGATCTTCCTCAAAAGGTCACTGGCAGCTGCACAGTTGTTCTTAAGACTGGATTATATACAGTGGCCTCCACTTAGATCCAGTCCAGTAAAGGACAGCACGTTCAGTGACATTCGCTGATATCGTAGGGGACAGCTAACCCACTAGGGTAGCAAATGATTAGCTGGAGGACGTAGTTCTCTACTCAGACCAGGTTGCCTTTAGCTATGCTGCTCAAGGATAAGGAAATAAATGTTTTCTATAGGGGTGCAGGTGTGGGAATTTAAATTCCTTCCATGTTAGGTTTTTTTTTTTGGTTTCGCATTCAACTTTCATTTGCTTAAAATCTCAGTTCAATCTCCATCCATCAAATGGGATTAGTCGGTAAAGCACGTCCAGGTGAATGTATCTAAAAAGAGGCTTTCTCTAGAAGTGAGATTTATGTAGGTGTCTTGGACATGTGGAAGGAGTGTCTAAAAGTATTTATATGTTTTGGCAAAGGGCTTAGACTAAGATCCTGTGTGGTTACACACCTAGGTTCCTTCATGATTCCTGAAAACTCTGAAGCTCTGAAAACAGCAGTTCTAAAGGTTTGGTTCAGTGAATTTCCTTGATTTATCTATGCAGAGTCTAGTCTTGGAAAAGTTCTTCCAGAGCAAACATATTGGGTTAGTGTCCAGATCATCTGAGTCTGGGATTCTTTTAAAAGCACTACGCCAACACAGATTTTTTGATAAATATGTTGCCATTCTTCCAAACATGTTTCGTTCTATAGGATAAAAAGTCTTAAGGCCTAATAAAGTGTTAATATATCTGTACATAGATTTTATTTCCCTCTCTCCCTCAATTTGAAGGTAAAACTTTCAGCTCAGTTCAGTCGCTCAGTTGTGTCTGACTCTTTGTGACCCCGTGAATCGCAGCACGCCAGGCCTCCCTGTCCATCACCAACTCCCGGAGTTCACTCAAACTCATGTCTATTGAGTCGGTGACGCCATCCAACCATCTCAGCCTCTGTCCCCTTCTCCTCCTGCTCTCAATCTGCCTCTAATGCCTATTTTGAAAAATTTGTGGATGGGAAGGGAATTGCGTTTTTAAAATGGTTTCCAGAGGACACTCATTCTTTAAACGAGTTAAAGAAAAATTTAACTCATTAAAAATTTAATGTTAAAAAAATTGTGCCAACCCTATCCCAGTTGCTTTAGGAAAGGTATTTGAAGGTAATACTATTCCAGTGTACAACTCTCGGGGCATCATTAACACATAATAATATGTAGTAGTATCTCCTGGAATGCCTACTCAGCTTGAGGGAGGGACTGCATATACATATTTTCATTATCTTAATATCTTGTTTAATAAGATATTAGTTGAACTCATATCTTAATTTAGTACCTGCTGTGTGTCATGTGGGCTTCCCTGGTGGCTCACTGGTTCAGAATCTGCCTGCAACGCAGGGGAAACAGAAGACATGGGTTCTGCCAGGAAGATCCCCTGGAGCAGGAACTGGTGGCCCCCAGTGTTCCTGCCTGGAGAATCCCATGGACCGAGGAGCCTGGCGGGCTGCAGGCCACGGGGTCGCACAGAGTCGGAGGCGACTGAGTGACTTCACTCTCATCCCTGCTGTGCCTGAGGCACAGTTGCACTCAGAAGGAAAGCAGTAATGATGACTATGGTAATAATGGCAGTGGCAACCGTGGCACAGAGCTGTCTGAGAGCAGACACACGGGGTGAAGAGACTTCCTGCCGAGACGCCCGAGGAGCCTCTCCTGGAAAGCGTTTTCCAGGAAATCGGGAAGGCGGTTGTTTTGTCGTTACGCCAAGCACTGAAATCACTCGTCGGGCTTCTCTGGTGGCATTCGTCGGGCTCCTCGGGCGGCGCTCATCGGGCTCCTTGGGCGGCTCAGTGGTGAAAAAGTCTATGTGCCAGTGCAGGCAACACGGGTTTGATCCCTGGGTTGGGATGATCCCCTGAAAAAAGAAATGACAACCCACTCTAGTATTCTTGCCTGGGAATATTCTTGCCTGGGAAATCCCATGGAGAGAGGGGCTTGGCAGGCTACAGTCCATGGGGTCTCAAAGAGTCGGGCATGATTTAACGACGAAACAGCACCACCAAACACTGAAGTCACTCATTTATTCCTTGTTGTTCCGTCACTCAGTCGTGTTCGACTCTACAACCCCATGAAGTGCAGCATGCCAGGCTTCCCTGTCCTTCAGCATCTCCTGAGTTTGCTCAGTCTCATGTCCGTTCATCCTCTGTTGCCCGCTTCTCCTCTCGCCTTCAATCTTTCCCAGCCTCAGGCCCTTTTCTAGTGAGTCAGCTCTTCGAATCATTACCATGCCCCATTTCTTCTGATAGTCAAGTGATGGGCTGTCCCTTACTGGTCACCCTTCTTTTAAAAAGTCCTTGTCTTACTGAGAGTTAAGAATTCACAGCCCCAAACTGTGATCAGTGCCCTGCTTATTAGCTTAGGGAAAGGCCAGCGTCCCTCACCTGGAGCCAGGGCCAGTGTCACCCTTCCATTTAGTCTGCAAGGAGGGGAGTTTAGCAGAAAACAAAGAGAGGATTAAACATCTCTTTAAACAGGAAACATGTTTTCTTTCTAAAATTTCTAGCTCATTCTGGCTTTTCCCAAGGGGAATCATGGACTTGTAGAGGCAGCTCATATTCAACCCTGGGCCTCAGGCCATAAGCAAGGCCAGCAGAAGTTGGACTTCTTCCCTGAAGCAGCCTCAGCCTCTGGCTCAGTGCAAGACCCCGCCGTGTAAAGCAGCAGTGCGCAAGCAGGCTGAGCAGCTGGGTGGGCGCGGGCGTCGGTTTTCATCCTGCATCATTGCAGCCGACAGCACCCTCATCCTTTCTTCTTTTCCCTGTTCGTCTTGCCCTCTCCCTTCTGCCTCGTTCCTCCTCTCTGCTTGATGTCTGTGACCCCAGGGCCCACCCCGCGGTCTTTAGGCTCCTCTGATGTAGGCGGACATCTCTGCCCCCACCCTGGTCATCCAAGCGGTCCTAAGAGGAACCAGGAAAAACAGGAAAGACGTGGATGATAAGTATATGAACTGAAAAAGAAAGAAAGGAAAAACTACCTTTTTTCTAGTTCTGAGGCTCACTTATATCCAAGACCACCAGCTGTCTGTCAGCCACTCCAAATAGAAACTTTAAAAAAATATTTTTTTCCCAATTCTTACTATGGTTTTATAAAAAGGCCGAGAGGCAAGAAATAAAAATGACTGGGAGATACATATTTTATGGCACCTGGAAGATAGTAGTATTCCTCCCTGGTATCCCTCCAAGGGTATTCGTTTTAGAATTCCAAGTAAAACTGAACCTGGAATGCTTCCCTTACTCCAGGTTACCACTCCCTGCACCTCCTGTTTTCACGCCATAACCACAGGCTTCCCGTTCCATCTGTGAAAGAGGAAATACTGTTTTAAAGTTCTGCATATGAATTCTGCTGAACTTGTGGTTAGGAGAAGCAGGATGGCCCCGTGGTAAATATCAGAGACTTGGACACTTAGCCAGACCTGAGTTTGAACTCTAACCATGGGACACGGAGCCAGTCACTCAAAGTGTTCAAGGCTCCCTTTCCTCATCTGAGTGGGAAAAATAATATTTGAGTCCATAGAGCTATTGTGGAAATTGATTCAAATAAGGACATGCTAAGTCACTTCAGTTGTATCTGACTCTTTGTGACCCCATGGACTGTAGCTCGCCAGGCTCCTCTGTCCATGGGATTCTCTAGACAAGAATATTGGAGTGGTTTGCCGTGCCCTCCTCCAGGGGATCTTCCTGTCCCAGGAATCGAACCCACAACTCAGGTGTCCTGCATTGGCAGGCAGGTTCTTTACCACTAGCGCCACCTGGGAAGCCCTTCATATAAGGGATTTCTATGTAAAAATTCAACTCTAGCTGGTATGAGTATTCACTAGTTTCAGTGTAGAGCCAATGAGTCAGGACAGTACAGTATTTTATAATGCCTGTCCTTGACATTATCAAGGTAACTGAGAAGATTTTAATGAACTGCAAAAAAAAAAAAAAAAAAAAGTCTAAAGAAAAAGCAAGTTCTTATTGTTTAATTTTCTTGGAGTCTGTGTTGAAAGGATCCTTGGACCGTGTCTGCTTTCTATGTGGATTGGATGTGTGCAAGGGCTTCCCTGTTGGTTCAGACGGTAAAGAATCTGCCTGCAATGCAGGAGACCTGGGTTCCATCCCTGGACTGGGAAGACTCCTTGGAGAAGGGAATGGCTACCCACTCCAGTATTCTTGCCTGGAGAATTCCATGGACAGAGGAGCCTGGCGGACTATAGTCCCCATGGGGTTGCAAAGAGTCGGACCCGACTCAGCGACTCCACAAAGGCCGTATTTGTGATGAATGTCCCATTTCATCAAAGCAAGTTGTGCTTGCTTAAAATATCCTTGAAGAACTGAACTGGAGTCAGCAATCTGGGTTTAATTTCTATCATAAATGTCAAGCTCTGATGAGAGATTCATCTAAGGGATATTTTGTTAAATACTAAGATTCATGATAATTACCCCCTTGAGTATCTTCCTCCTCCAGAAAAGGAAATACAAAAAACTAGCACAAAGCTAGTGGAGAGAATGATTTGATTTTCTTTTCCATGGGTCTAGACAGGTTTTTATAAAATCCCAAAAAAACATTCTCCCAGTCAACCACAGTGATGACAGTCTATGCAATTGGGACTTGGCAGATTATTTTAATAAAAAGAGCAGCAGCCACTATTATTGATGATCGACTAAGTGCAGTGCTCTACAGATGTTGTGTTCTCCAGTCCTCAGAGTAACCACAAATGCTGGGCACTGTCACCCCATTACAGACACAGAGAATCTGAAGCTCGGAAACTTGAAGTAACGCAAACTTAAAGTAACGCACACAGCCAGCAAGCATTGCAGCAGGATTCTAATCCACTCTCAGGCCCCGACACTGCACTCTTTCTTTCCACAAAATTACATTAAAGGTTAAAGTGGACTTCGCTAATATGGGCAACTCTTCCAGTGAAGATATTAATAAGCAGCACTCCATCACTGAAGACACCTCACCCAGTGTTTTGGGGGCAGAAGGAGCCCAGTTTGGGTTACTTTCTTGATGAAGTAGAAGCTGCTAGTTCACACATGAAGACTATGTTTCTTTGATTACATTTCACTTTTACTTGGATAATGGCCCATTTGAGGAGAGAACCATTACTTAGTGAATTAGTTTCTTGTTATTACTGGCTTTAAAGATGCTTCTACTACGAGACAGCCTACAAATGATATCTATCTTGCACTCTGATGCCAACGCTGTCCTTTGGGGCCAAGGCAGACATGTTTATATTTGAAAACTAGCAGTTCCACAACATAAGTGATCAAGCTGTTGTTTTGTGTTTTCTTTGTTTTTTGAATATACACATTCCTGAGCTTTAGCCTCAGAGATTCAGATACTAATGGTCTTGGGTGTGACTTAGGAATGTATAGTTTAAAAATGATTACTGATTCTAATAAACAGCTAGGTTTTAGAACCACTGGACAATACATTATGTTAAACCTTTTGCAAGTTAAAGCAATTTCTTGGGTTGAATATTGCTTTTGTTTTCATTCACTGGAATCACCACTGCAGGTTACTAAAGCTATACCCGTTTATATATCTATATATACATTTAAATTATACATGTAATACATATATAAATTTGTACATTTTAAAAATAGCGTATTGTGCACCTATATAAAATGCAAATGTGTATGTTTGTATCTGCATGTGTGTGACTGAAAATTCCCCAGCGTGACTCCACATGGAAGCACGCTCAGGGCTGATCTCCGTCTCTAACCTGGCCAGTGTTTCAGGGTCTGAGGCTTTTTGCTCCGTGGCCCCTTAATCTGGTGGCTGGTCTGAAGCCTCTGCTGCTGGTAGCAGCCTGTTCCGTGTGGCCGACTGCCTCCTGGCCCCTTGCCGGTGCTCTCAGGGTTGAAACTGTGCAGCGAGAGTCTCAGTGTTTCTTCAGTCCTCTTGGCTCAAGTTCGTTCTGGTTCAGCAAACGCGTCAGATGCCAGGGGCTCACAGGCCCCACGGTACCCAAGGGAGTGGTGTTTGTCAAAGGACCTGCTCGGCCCTGTTTTAGTCAATCACAGTTCGTGTCAGTGGCCCACCATCCTGGCTGCAAAGAGGGTGTGGAGAGTGACCGTCGCGCCCGAGCCCCTGTCCTCAGGGCTGTTTCTGATGGCTGCTGCTGCTGCTGTGCGGTCGCTGTTGTGCCTGAGTCTTCCGCGAACCCATGACCTGTAGCCCACCAGGCTCCCCTGTCCGTGGGATTTCCCAGGCAGGAACACTGTAGTGGGTTGCCATTTCCTTCTCTGGGGACTCTTCCCAGACCAGAGATCGAACCCGAGTTTCCTGCTTGGCAGGCAGATTCTTTACTACTGAACCACGAGGGAAGCCCGTCTCTGATAACTACATAAGCATAAATATTCTAGCCTCTGACTTTAACTTTAGTTACAACATGCTGTGTGGGCACATCCATTTCATCTTTTAGATGCTGTAGACAGAGTACCTTGAAAGTGCAAACTTTTTCAGTTCAGTTCAGTTCAGTCGCTCAGTCGTGTCCGACTCTGCCACCCCACAAATCGCAACGCTCCAGGCCTCCCTGTCCATCACCAACTCCCGGAGTTTGCTCAAACTCTCATCCTCTGTCATCCCCTTCTCCTCCTGCCCCCAATCCCTCCCAGCATCAGAGTCTTTTCCAATGAGTCAACTCTTCACATGAGGTGGCCAAAGTACTGGAGTTTCAGCTTTAGCATCATTCTTTCCAAAGAAATCCCAGGGCTGGTCTCCTTCAGAATGGACTGGTTGGATCTCCTTGCAGTCCAAGGGACTCTCAAGAGTCTTCTCCAACACCACAGTTCAAAAGCCTCAATTCTTCGGTGCTCAGCTTTCTTCACAGTCCAACTCTCACATCCATACATGACCACTGGAAAACCATAGCCTTGACTAGATGGACCTTTGTTGGCAAAGTAATGTCTCTGCTTTTGAATATGCTATCTAGGTTGGTCATAACTTTCCTTCCAAGGAGTAAGCGTCTTTTAATTTCATGGCTGCAGTCATCATATGCAGTGATTTCGGAGCCCAGAAAAATAAAGTCTGACACTGTTTCCACTGTTTCTCCATCTATTTGCCATGAAGTACTGGGACCAGATGCCATGATCTTAGTTTTCTGAATGTTGAACTTTAAGCCAACTTTTTCACTCTCCTCTTTTACTTTCATCAAGAACTTTTTAAGAGCCTACAAAAAAATTCTTGCCACCTGAAAAAAAGCATATGTGTTTGCTCTAGACTGTAGAAAAGAAAACTGAAAAAATCAAAATTAGTTAAATGTGTATAAAACATTACACTTGCTAATTTCAGCCATAGTTAAATTTGGTATTTATTCAAATATCAGTGATTTTGAAAACATATTTTGCAATAGATTTCCTTTTGCTGATAAATCATGGCCAACCATAACTTAATAAGCTGCTCAGAGCCAAATGTTTTCAAAAACAAACTAAAAAAACTTTCAAGTTTTTATAGCAAAAAATATTTCTAATGTGCATTGTGGTTGCATATTAATATTGAGGTGGGACTCTCAAAAAGGAGACGTGCTGGGAGCTGCTCAGCTTATAAAGCACCCCTGTTAGTAGGTGGCTGATTTTATGTACCTAAAAAGAGCATGTGTCGGTTTAAGTGAACTCTCACATTATGCTTCTCCTTTAATCTTCTGTCCCTGTTAGTCATTCTTCATCACTTAATTAAAGGTGTCTGCTTTTCATGAGCAGAGAAGGCAATGGCACCCTACTCCAGTACTCTTGCCTGGAAAATCCCATGGACAGAGGAGTCTGGTAGGCTGCAGTCCATGGGGTCACTAAGAGTCAGACATGACTGCACAACTTCACTTTCCCTTTTCACTTTCATGCATTAGAGAAGGAAATGGCAACCCACTCCAGTGTTCTTGCCTGGAGAATCCCAGGGACAGGGGAGCCTGGTGGGCTGCTGTCTATGGGGTCGCACAGAGTCGGACACGACTGAAGCGACTTAGCAGCAGCAGCAACAGCTTTTCATGAGGGTGCTTCATGCACAAATGCACAGGTGCTGAGATTGGCTCTCTGGTGTGAAAGGAAACGTCTACAGATCTGGAGATGTTTGCAAAGCGCAGACAGTTCACGTGGTTTTCCTTTTCACCAACTTTATTGCTTCGATATGAAGAGTTGCTGCCGTCGCTCCTCACCATGGATGAAGGGCGAGGAGAGGTCCCGGAGCCGGCCTGAGCTGAGCGGCCTCTGGGCAGGGAGGGTGGACCAGCCTCCTGGGGCCCTTGACCTGAACCCCTCTTCTGGGAACCCCTGCCCGGACCCCCACGCCACGACTGGACACCCTTTTGCGTGTTCCCGTGGAACCCTCTAGTCCCCGCATTGAGGCTCATTGCTGTTTACTTTCAATTGTTGACTTTTCTCAAAACCATCACCTCCTTGAAAACAAACTGTCTTGTTCATTGTTGACTATCTGAAAGCTAGCAGAAACCCAGCACATAGTAGTTCCACAACTATAGTTTAATATGACAAACGTGAGGCTTACAAGTGAAAAAAATCTTTCAGAGGTGAATTTAAAATGTGATTGTTAAAACATAAAGCTATGTGATGAAAACATGAACTTTTTTGCAGTTAGAAAGAAACCTGGGGGGGAGGGAAATGGCTTTGCTTATGTTTCTAAAATAATATAGAACCTAACATCTTTTCTTTTTGAATATTTATTTACTTGGCTGTGCCAGGTCTCCGTCGCAGCAGGTAGGACCTAGCTCCCTGACCAGGGACTGAACCCAGGCCCCTCTGCACTGGGAGCTCAGCATCTTAGCCACTGGACCGCCAGGGATGTCCCCCTAATATATTTTAAATTATAACCAGGTATAGCAAGTAAATTTTAATTTGGAATGAGGGAAACAGGAAACTCATAGTACCCTTAAGAATGCCTTTACTGTTAAAATGTTATTTCTAAAAATGTGCATTTGTTCATGAAAATCCATGAATGAAAGTGCTAGAGTGAACTATAGATACTGTGTATAAACAGATAGCTAATGAAAACCTACTATATAGCACAGGGAATTCCACTCAGTGGCCTGTGGTGACCTAAGTGGGAAGGAAATCCAAGAGAGGCTACACACACACACACGCACACTCACACACACACGCATACTCACACACGCGTGCACACACACACACGCACACTCACACACACACACACGCACACTCACATACACGCACACACGCACACACACGCACTCACACACACGCACACTCACACACACACACGCACACTCACATACACACACACACACACACACACGCACACACACGCACACTCCCACACACACGCACACTCACACACGCACACACACACACATGCACACACACACACACACACTCCCACGCACACTCACACACGCACACTCACATACACACACACGCACACTCACACACGCACACTCAGACACGCACACTCACATACACACACGCACACACACACACACACGCACACACACACATGCACACTCACACACACACTCACGCACACATGCACACTCACACACACACACTCCCACACACACGCACACTCCCACACACACACACACGCACACATGCACACTCACACGCACACTCACACACACACACGCACACTCACACACACACGCAGCTGACTCGTTTTGCTGCAGAAACTAACACCATTGTAAAGCAACTACACTCCAATAACAAAAGAAGGTGCTAGAGTGAAATGCGTGGAACGGATGCTCCTTGACCCTGGCCCGTGCCCTCCATGCCCTGGCTGCTAACAGCTCAGTTACCTCTACTGTAGAGAACTACCCTTGGAAATGCCACCTTGGCTCCGTGCATGTGTGCATGCTAAGTCCCTCAGTCATGTCTGACTGTTTGCAAGCCCATGGACTGCAGCCCACCAGGCTCCTCTGTCCATGGGATTCTCCAGGCAAGAATATTGGAGTGGGTTGCCATCCCCTTCTCCAGGCGATCTTTCTGCCCAGGGATCGAACCCACGGCTCTTGTGTCTCCTGCATTGGCAGGCAGGTTCCTTATTACTAGAGCCACCCGGAAACCCAGCCGATGACTGACTGGCTAACCCTGAGGCGCCACCCACCTTGCAGAGCTCCCCGACGAGAGCAGACCTCAGCGAAACCCAGTCCTGACCTAACCCCTGTGCCTGCCCTCTCCTGCCTCCCTCACTACCTGAAAGGTTTCTCCTAGAACACTCCCTCTGTAAAGCATATTAAACTGCGCCTTCATCTCTGTCTGGCCGCACGGGGACCTCGTGGCCGTGGGGCTGGCTCTAGGTGTGGCAAGCGGGCTGCCCTCGTTGCAGTGCACAGGCTCCAGAGCACAGGCTCCATCGTGGTGGCACTCGGAATCGAACCCATGTCCCCTGCATTGGCAGGTGACTGGACCACCGGGGAAGCCCCCTCCCTCTATAAATCAAAGGCGCAAAAGCCCGGTCTGCTTCTAGGAAACCCCCCCTCAGGTAGTCACTGAAATGCAATTTCAGCTTCTGGGGCTGGAGAACTCCCGACCCCTTTCCTCCAGGCTCGTGAGGGTTCAAGAGCAAAGCCGGAAAAGATCGGCATGTCTCCCCACCCCCATGCATTTCTGGGCTAATTATACCTGCAATTAATATTTATTTACTCGATTATCAGAGCACTTCTTCTAGGAGTATCATTTTTATTCCACTTTAATTTTTTTTTTTAGTATGTATTTGGTGCCAACCATGTGCTAGGGAGGTATTAGGAATAGAACAGTGAATAAGACATAATTTCTTCCCTCAAAGAAGAAAAAAAAGAAATCTCAGTTTCCGATGAGATGGCTGGATGGCATCACCGACTCAATGGACATGAGTTTGGGTGAACTCCGGGAGTTGGTGATGGACAGGGAGGCCTGGCGTGCTGCAGTCCATGGGGTGGCAAAGAATCGGACACGACTGAGGGACTGGACACCAACAGCTTCCGAGGGGCCCTTTAGGAAGAGCAGTGGTCCCCCACCTTTTTGGCACCAGAGATCAGCTTCGTGGAAGACAGTTTTTCCACGAACCAGCGGTGGGGGATGGTTTGGGGATGATTCAAGCTCATGACATTCATTGTTCAGTGTATTCCTGTTACTACATCAGCTCCACCTCAGATCAGCAGGCTCCTGGAGGTTGGGCACCCCGAGAACGCAGAGTGAACCAACATGCAGTCTCCTCTTTGGATGCGACCACACGGGAGCAACAGCCTCTTGCCAAATTTAGTTCTGCCTAACGACATTCCATCCTCTCTCCTCCCACATGATAGGCACCAGCTGTCTGTAAATCGAGCACATTGAACACTGTTCTCGGTAGCGTCCTTCGGGTGATCCAGTGGAGGAGAGTCCTGACGGAGCGCTGCTTCGTGAGCCCCTTCCCCGTGATTGAGAGGGAGGAGCTGATGCGCTTTTTCCTGCAGATCCTCCCTGGAATAGTGCACTGTCTTTTCAGAAAATACGCCTTGGCTTGCTCCCTCTGCATAACATCGCCCTTGCTTGTTTTTGAGAATTTTGCCTCTGGACACAGCCTGGAAGAGAGTCCGGGAAGCCAGGCTGAACTCCTGCCTGCTGGGCAGTGGCGTTGGCCGCGTATCACGTGTGGCCTCACACACGGGAGTGTGCTCGCTTCCCCTCCAGCGCTGGGAGAGTTTTAAGGCAGGAAGCAAACGAAGTTCTTTTCAAATGCCTTCTTAAATTATTGAGTATGTCCTCAGAGTCCCTGGTTTTGTTATGTGAACTTCATATAGGAAATACTAGTAGATATAAAAAAATTTTTTTAATGGTAAAGGCTCCTAATCTCTTTTGATCCCAAATTTTCTCACCTATAATATGAAGCAGTTGGGCTGAAGGAGTTATAAGGTTCTGGTTTTCTCTTACATGTTCTGATTTTTTATACCCTCTTCCTGGACATGCTATATTTAAACTCCACGTAAAATAATATCTTTCAACCTATGTCAGTATTAATATTTGTTGTTTAGCTAGCAAATCCAAGGAAGGATGTGTGTGCGGGTTTGTGTAATCTAATCTATATCAGGGCCTACCCCTGCAGCTTTATGACTTAATAATATTTTTGAGTGAATAACTGAAGTGACTGAATAGAGGTAGCAGTGAAAAAACCCACTAGCTCGAATGTTATGAACAAAAATCCTAAAATCTCAGTGGTTTAAAACAATGAAAACATAATAAATGAAATGAAGCCTATTGTTGGTCGCAGCCCAGCACTGTCCACAGAATGGGTAGAGGAGCTGGGTAGTTAGTCTCTGATCTGTAGAGTCATTTAGGAACTCAAGGTCTTGCCATCTTGAGACACTGATCCTCAACACGTGGGCCCTGAAGCTGTTACAGAAGGGACAAGAAGGTGGAGGATTACCCCCCAGAAATTCTTATGGGCCAGAGCTGGAACTGGCCCCTCTCCACTGGCCAGAGCTCAGCCCCTGGCTTCCCATGGAATTGCTGAACAAGAGGCTGGAAGATGGAAGCGCACAGCGTGCTCAGGCGGGAAAGGCAAACCACGAGGCCCGTGGGGTCTGCAGCCTCTGCCTCATCTGGCTCTGAGACTTGCTGGTATTTGAACCTGGGAACAGGATGGCCCACAGACCATCGCTCTTCCGACACACACCCTTCCCATTTCGTGTCTTTCTCCCAACTCACACCATTTCCTTTCGTCCAGCCTCGTTTTTACCCTCTTTTATTTGATTCCTGGAGACAAGGAGAGAGAGTGAAAGGGGGCCACCAAGGAGAAGGGCTTTCACACGCAGGAAGAATGGGGAAGGCTCACTGGGAAAGTGGTGCGCTTCAGAAAGGGAGTTGGGAGAGGCAGCACGGACGCTGGTGGATGTTGGTTTCAACTGATCTGAGAATGGATCCCAGGTGGTGCTAGAGGTGAAGAGCCTGCCCGCCCAACGCAGGAGACTAAGAGACCCAGGTTCGATCCCTGGGTCAGGAAGATCCCTGGAGAAGGGCATGGCAGCTTGCTCCCGTGTTCTTGCCTGGAGGGTCCTATGGACAGAGGAGCCTGGTGGGCTACAGTCCATAAGGTCGTAAAGAGCTGGACAGGACTGAAGCGACTTAGCACAAGAATGGATTATTCTAGGAGGGGACAGATCCCAAGAGGAGAAGTCCATTTCTCCATGTAGTAGAAGATAATGTCTTGAACAAACTTTGTGAATTTATCATAAAGTTGAGATCAAAGATCCTCTCTCATGTTTTTAATTACACTGGAAAGACCCACACCCGCAGCTAAGAACCACAGCCATCTGATAGTAGGTCACTCCAGATGTGCTTTTTTTTTTAACATTCACATAAAAATAACACACACATTCAGTGATTGGAGAAGATAATTTTTAAAGAGCATCGTTTGCTTTCTGTCTTTAACTGTTCCGTCATGTAATGAGAAGCAGATGTGTATTCACGTGGACTTGCATTCAGCAAACTTGCCCGGCAGTCGAAACTGTATCACTGCAGGAAGACCCCCGATCCACCCCCAGGCAGTCCTTGAAGAGCTCCAGAGTCACAGATATTGTAGTGTGTATGCGGGTGTGTGTGTGTGTGTGTGCATGTGTGTGTTAGTTGCTCAGTTGTGTCCAACTCTTTGCGACCCCATGGACTATAACCTGCGAGGCTGCTCTGTTCATGGATTCTCTAGGCAAGAGTGATGGAGTGGGTTGCATTCCCTTCTCCAGAGGATCTTCCTGACCCAGGGATGGAACCTGGGTCTCCAGCATTGCAGGCAGATTCTTTACTGTCTGAGCTAAAAGGGAGCCCGATACTGCAGTACTCCTAATCTGTAATACACTACTAGATTCCTGAGATAGGGGTTCCCTGTCCCCAAACTCTTAGGTCCTGAAAGACACTAATTTGTCTTTGTGTCTGGTCGTTAATGACCAGAATTGATCCCCCTTCTCACTAGTTATGTTTAATTTAATAATAATAAAAAAACCACTTTCTGAAAATAAGTTCCTGTGGCATTTCTTACACCTAACATTCTCCCATTGGGCGATTTCATAGAGCCAACAGACACAAAAGTCTTTGCCAAGAACAGTTCCCATGAAGGGTTTAAAAGCAGTGAATCCTTGGAAGTTTGGAGCAAATGACAGGACTTGCTGCCCCAAATATGAAACGGGATTAAATGCAGCTTTTCTGAAAGCCATATAAAGCAGCTGCAGAGCTGACATGCCATGTTTTTCTTCCCCCAGGGCTTTCCTGGAAAGGATGGATCCTCCGGCCCTCCGGGCCCACCAGGGCCAATTGTAAGTATTTCCAGGAACTCCTGGGGCGCGACGCTGCTTCAACGCCACTCGCTTCTCGTGAGAGCTTTTCTGCTGCCAGGCCTTCGCTTTGCAGCCGTCTTTGCTGCAGTGTGGTGGCTCAGCCTCTGGGTCAGCACCCTTCCTAAGCATCCTCTAAAGGAATGTGTCCGGGGGCTTGATTACTGCACCTTTGAGCCGCTTTGCCATAAGATCACCTGCACTGATTTCTTTTTTACTAGACACAGGTAAGGCTTGAATTCGAAAGAACTACATCTAACCAACACAGTGGGGACTTTTCCAAAAAGAGTCTTCCTTAATTCTGTGGTAGTTGGAAATAGGAATAAGCAGTGAGTCCTGAAGCTGGCTTCAGGAAGGTGGCGGGGCGGCAGGGGTGGGAGGCGGTGTTTGCTGCCCCTTCTGGAGAGCTGTTTTGTTGGGAACGCCCGTCTTTACCTTTGCTCCATTTTCCTGTCCACTAGGGCATTCCCGGAGCCCCTGGAGTCCCCGGGGTCACAGGAAGCATGGGACCCCAAGGTGCCCTCGGACCGCCTGTGAGTATGTGGCCGCAGCCAGTCAGGACAGCTGCCCAGGCATCCTTCTGGCTTATTTTTGTGTTTAAATTGACAGCGTCTCTTGTGTCAAAATGTGTTTCCGGTATTGGACTCTCGGGGAATCTGTGAGGAAAACAGAGACTCTCCTAGGATAAAGATTAAGATGAGACTGTGCGTATATCAGGGCTAAAGACAAATGGTCCCAACAGGGAATGATCTGCAGCTACACTTTCGCTTATATATATTTACATTGTTTGTTATTCTGTTTTTGGCTAAGTTAACTCAATGCATCTTTTCAAAGGTTAGGTACAATGATGTCTATTAATTAGGCCTGTCTTCTGAGCAAAAAATTTAAGTCTGGACAAAGTCAAGGATTAATAAGGATGGGAATAGGTTTTTCTTCCCTAAGTTGTATGAGAAAGGCAGAATTTTGCCTTAAAACACACACTAACACATAAGATGGACAGGGAGGCCTGGCGTGCTGCAATTCGTGGGGTCACGGACAGTCGGATACGACTGAGCAACAGACCTGAACATGTAAGTGAACAGCGGTGTAAATGAAAGCTCAGGGAATGAAACAAATTATTTAATTACTAGTTGTAATAATAACTATTATAATTATTAACTATAAAAAACTAATAATTATAAAATAACTAAGTAATACAATCAATTATATAATAAAATACCATTAAACAATATGTTAATTAAATGATTGATATTAATTTTAAATATTATCAATTGTTTTATTAATATCAATTATATTTTATCATATATCTATACACTGTATTTATAATATAATTATATTATACACAAATTCTAATTAAATTAATTATATAGTATTCTTGCCTTGAGAACCCCATGAACAGTATGAAAAGGCAAAAAGATAGGACACTGAAAGATGAACTCCCCAGGTCGGTAGGTGCCCAACATGCTACTGTAGATCAGTGGAGAAATAACCCCGGAAAGAATGAAGGGATGGAGCCAAAGCAAAAACAACACCAAGCTGTGGATGTGACTGGTGATAGAAGCAAGGTCCGATGCTGGAAAGAGCAATATTGCATAGGAACCTGGAATGTCAGGTCCATGAATCAAGGCAAATTGGAAGTGGTCAAACAGGAGATGGCAAGAGTGAACGTCGACATTCTAGGAATCAGCAAACTAAAATGGGCTGGAATGGGTGAATTTAACTCAGATGACCATTATATCTACTACTGTGGACAAGAATCCCTTAGAAGAAATGGAGTGGCCATCATAGTCAACAAAAGAGTCTGAAATGCAGTACTTGGATGCAATCTCAAAAATGACAGAATGATCTCTGTTCGTTTCCAAGGCAAACCATTCAATATCACAGTAATCACAGTAATCACAGTAATCACAGTAATCAAGTCTATGCCCCAACCAGTAATGCTGAAGAAGTGGAAGTTGAACGGTTCTATGAAGACCTACAAGACCTTTTAGAACTAACACCCAAAAAAGATGTCCTTTTCACTATAGGGGACTGGAATGCAAAAGTAGGAAGTTAAGAAACACCTGGAATAACAGGCAAATTTGGCCTTGGAGCACAGAATGAAGCAGGGCAATGGCTAACAGAGTTTTGCTAAGATAACACACTGGTCATACCAAACACCCTCTTCCAACAACACAAGAGAAGATTTTATACATGGACACCACCAGATGGTCAGTACTGAAATCAGATTGATTGTATTCTTTGCAGCCAAAGATGGAGAAGCTCTATACAGTCAGCCAAAACAAGACCAGGAGCTGACTGTGGCTCAGATCATAAACTCCTTATTGCCAAATTCAGACTTAGATTGAAGAAAGTAGGGAAAACCACTAAACCATTCAGGTATGACCTAAATCAAATCCCTTACGATTATACAGTGGAAGTGAGAAATTGATTTAAGGGACTAGATCTGATAGATAGAGTTCCTGATGAACTATGGACGGAGGTTCATGACATTGTACAGGAGACAGGAATCAAGACCATCCTCAAGAAAAAGAAATGCAAAAAGGCAAAATGGCTGTCTGGAGAGACTTTACAAATAGCTGTGAAAGAAGAGAAGCAAAAAGCAAAGAGGAAAAGGAAAGATATACCCATTTGAATACAGAGTTCCAAAAAATAGCAAAGAGAGATAAGAAAGCCTTCCTTAGTGATCAATGCAAAGAAGTAGAGGAAAATAATAGAATGGGGAAGACTAGAGATCTAGGCAAGAAAATTCAAGATACCAGGGGAACATTTCATGCAAAGATGGGCTTGATAAAGGACAGGAATGGTATGGACCTAATAGAAGCAGAAGATATTAAGAAGAGGTGGCAAGAATACACAGAAGAACTGCACAAAAAGGTCTTCATGACCCAGATAATCACGATGGTGTGATCACTCACCTAGAGCCAGACATCCTGGAATGCAAAGTCAAGTGGGCCTTAGGAAGCATCACTACAAATGAAGCTAGTGGAGGTGATGGAATTCCAGCTGAGCTATTTCAAATCTAAAAGATGATGCTGTGAAAGTGCTGCACTCAGTATGCCAGCAAATATGGAAACCTCAGCAGTGGCCACAGAAGTGGAAAAAGTCAGTTTTCATTCCATTCCCAAAGAAAGGCAATGCCAAAGAATGCTCAAACTACCGCACAATTTGCACTCATCTCACACACTAGTAAAAGAATGCTCAAAATTCTCCAAGCCAGGCTTTAGCAGTATGTGAACCGTGAACTTCCAGATGTTCAAGCTGGTTTTAGAAAAGGCAGAGGAACCAGAGATCAAATTGCCAACATCCGCTGGATCACTGAAAAGCAAGAGAGTTCCAGAAAAACATCTATTTCTGCTTTATCGACGATGCCAACACCTTTGACTGTATGTATCACAATAAACTGTGGAAAATTCTGAACGAGATGGGAATACCAGACTACCTGACCTGCCTCTTGAGAAACCTGTATGCAGGTCAGGAAGCAACAGTTAGAACTGGACATGGAACAACAGACTGGTTCCAAATAGGAAAAGGAGTATGTCAAAGCTGTATATTGTCACCCTGCTTATTTAACTTATATGCAGAATATATCATGAGAAACTCTGGGCTGGAGGTAGCACAAGCTGGAATCAAGATTGCAGGGAGAAATATCAATAACCTCAGATATATAGATTACACCACCCTTATGGCAGAAAGCAAAGAGGAACTAAAGAGCCTCTTGATGAAAGTGAAAGAAGAGAGTGAAAAAGTTGGCTTAAAGCTCAACATTCAGAAAACTAAGATCATGGCATCTGGTCCCATCACTTCATGGGAAATAGTTGGGGAAACAGTGGAATCAGTGGCTGACTTTATTTTTGGGGGCTCCAAAATCACTGCATATGGTGACTACAGCCATGAAATTAAAAGACACTTACTCCTTGGAAGGAGAGTTATGACCAACCTAGATAGCCTATTCAAACGCAAAGACATTACTTTGCCAACAAGTGTCCATCTCGTCAAGGCTATGGTTTTTCCAGTGGTCGTGTATGGATGTGAGAGTTGGACTATAAAGAAAGCTGAGAACTGAAGAATTGATGGTTTTGAACTGTGGTGTTGGAGAAGACTCTTGAGAGTCCCTTGGACTGCAAGGAGATCCAACCAGTCCATCCTAAAGGAAATCAATCCTGAGTGTTCATTGGAAGAACTGACCTGAAACTCCAATACTTTGGCCACCTCATGCGAAGAGCTGACTCATTTGAAAAGACCCTGATGCTGGGAAAGATTGAGGCAGGAGGAAAAGGGGACGACAAAGGATGAAGTGGTTGGATGCCATCACCGACTCGATGGACATGAGTTTCAGTAAAATCCAGGAGTTGGTGATGGACAGGGAGGCCTGGAGTGCTGCAGTCCATGGGATGGCAAAGAATCAGACACGACTGAGCGACTGAACTGAACTGAATTGAATACTTATTAATGGAACTAATTATTTTCCCATAACATCTTATGGAAAAACCTAAATGAGCTCTTTGGGCAACCCAATACCTCCCATTTTTGTGCTTCTGATCTCTCAGGTTGGATGGATGGAGAGGTCGGGGTAGGCTGGGGGAGAAGCAGATGAGCTTCGTGGGCCTGTCTCCTCGTCTGTAATATAACGTGGCTGCACCACAGCCTCCAAAGCCACGCTTGGCACCTTCTGCGACCTGAAGTTGTTGCTTCTGGCGCAGGTGTTAGCCTTCCTATATGATGTGTGAGGCACCGAACCTGTATCCATAGACTAAAACAACTGAGACCTGTCCATGTATGTACATTGCAGACGTGCTAAGAATTCATGGAACAGTGAAATCTGGAGGGTGAGGGTAGAAGTTGATGAATTAGATTTCTGCCTCCTGCTATACCAATTACCACAACCTCAAAACGACAGAAATCTCTTGTCTTACAGTTCTGTAGGTCAGAAGCCTGACGTCATCTCAGTGGGTTTTAAAATCAAGGTGTCAGCATTTCCTGTCTGGAGGTTCTAGGGGAGGATCTATTTCCTTGCCTTTTGTAGCTTCTAAAGACTTCCCGCTGTCCTTGGTTTGTGGCCCACTTTGAAGTCAGCAATGTCGTCTCTCTGTTTACCTGTGACCACATCTGCTCTGAACACAGCCTGGAAGCTTTCTTCACTTTGAATGACCTGTGTGATTCTGTTTGGGCCACCAGGGTAATCCTCGGTAATCTCCCCAGATTACTTCAAGGTTACTACGTCACACTTCATAATCTTTTTGCCACATAAAGTAATATGGGAAGAACCCCCTGGAGACAGGAATGGCTGCCCACTCCAGTGTTCTTGCCTGGGAAATCCCATGGACAGGGGAGGCTGGCGGGCCCCAGTCCTTGAGGGTCACAGAGAGCTGGACAGGATTGAGCGACTGACAACATGTTCACAGACCCCAGGAATTGGAAATAGACGCTTCAGGGGCCTTTTTCTGCCTTCCTCATTGAGCGAGACCTAACAGAAACACTGGTTTTCATTCGGAAGGAAACCCTCTCTCTCTAGCCACCCAGGTAGTCACTCTGTATTCTTAAAAGCTCATTTCCATAAAGTTGTTTTGTCCTCGGGGTCCTGTTCTAGGCTGTCAGTCACACGGTACACGTGCAGGTACCCAACATACACCAGACAGGAGCACAGAAAATGCCTCCAGAGTTTAGCTAATACACCCTTTAACAGTCATCCTAAAAAGCCGTACACTTATTCCAACTGGAATGTAGTTACGTTGTCATTGTTCAAAACCTTTTTAGACCTTCTCTTTTCAAGTCAAGCTAGTGATGGGACACAGAAGAAGACTGGAGTGCTTTCTCCTTACATATCCTTTTTCGTTATCTCCGCTTTAGTTCACTTCCCTTAATGTGCTTGGGGAACAGGAGTTCCAGAAGACGTCTGCAGGGCTCAGAGAGCAAAGGGTTCTGGGTAAGAAAGTGTCAGAGACAGCGTATTAAATCTGTTTCTCAGAAAGTCATGAGAAATTTTAGGGTGTCAAAGGCTTTGAGACATCTTGAGGTGCAACAGAAACAAACAAACAAAAAAAAACCCCAAACTGGTTTAAATTTGGTTGGAGAATAAACAAATGCATTTGTGCAGTGTCCCTTAATCCAAGTTGACTTGATCCTAATCCTAGGGGGATGGATAGGAAAGAAGAACAGGCCCTAGAGGGTGCTTGGCAGAGGATGGTGGGTGTGTGTGAGGGGACAGAGTGACCCTGAAATGTAGAAAGTAAGGAAGGCCCCACCCTGCTAACCACCTGGCCTTTTGTAGCTCTGGAGCAGACTTTAAATATGGGCTTTAAATAAATTCAAAAACAGCAGTAATTTTTTCCTGGAAATAGAACACTTCTTGATATTCCCTTCAGTTGTTGTAAATCAGCAGAAAAGGGCCCTTGATGGTGGCATTTGTATCAGAGGCAGCACTGGTGTCTTCTCAAAGCCAGGGGCTCCCTGAAGCGTCCAGCCCAGAGTTTCCTTGGGACGCTGGGTGGGGGAAGCCACGTACCTGCCTCCTGCCAGATGAGCTGCGCCTCACGGAGTGAAGCCTTGATTGATTTCCTGTGGATGGCTGTCTAGGAAGGCAGGAGGGAGAGACCAGGAGAGACACACTGCCCACTGAAAATAATTTGTTTCCTATAGTCAGTGCCAGGAAAAGGCTGGCTTCTACTCATGCTGCCTTCAGCTGCGGACTTCCCAGGGCAGAACGTGCATTGCTGCTGGTGCTGTTGTAATTCCTACCCGAGGCCTAAGCTCAAGGTGCCTCCCCTGCAGGAGAGCAGACAGTGAACAGCCTGTGCAAGAAGGGGCCCTGAATTTAGCTGGAAGTGAATACTGGTGGGTGGGCCAGCGTCACACTGTACCATGAGCTCTGCATCAGAAGTCAGGAGACCTGGGTTCTAGACGCCACCCTCACATGACCTTACCTGGCTGTGCGAGCCACACTGCATAAGCTTCTTTACCTACCTTCTCAGGATGTCAGTTTCCCAATTAATTCATTCAAAAATTTTTATTGAGTAGCTATGCTGGATCATTGAAAATGAAAGAGAGTTCCAGAAAAACATCTATTTCTGCTTTATTGATGATGCCAAAGCCTTTGACTGTGTGGATCACAGTAAACTGTGGAAAATTCTGAATGAGATGGGAATACAAGACCACCTGACCTGCCTCTTGAGAAACCTGTATACAGGTCAGAAAACAACAGTTAGAACTGGACATGGAACAACAACCTGGTTCCAAATAAGAAAAAGAGTACGTCAAGGCTGTATATTGTCACCCTACTTATTTAACTCATATGCAGAGTACATCATGAGAAATGCTGGGCTGGAAGAAGCACAAGCTGGAATCAAGATTGCCAGGAGAAATATCAAGAACCTCAGATATGCGGATGACACCACCCTTATGGCAGAAAGCGAAGAAGAACTAAAGAGCTTCTTGATGAAAGTGAAAGAAGAGAGTGAAAAAGTTGGCTTAAAGCTCAACATTCAGAAAACTAAGATCATGGCATCCGGTCCCATCACTTCATGGCAAATAGATGGGGAAACAGTGAAAACAGTGGCTGACTTCAAAAATCACTGCAGATGGTGATTGCAACCATGAAATTACAAGACGCTTACTCCTTGGAAGGAAAGTTATGACCAACCTAGATAGCATATTCAAAAGCAGAGACATTACTTTGTCAACAAAGGTCCGTCTAGTCAAGGCTATAGTTTTTTCAGTAGTCATGTATGGATGTCAGAGTTGGACTGTGAAGAAAGCTGAGTGCCGAAGAATTGATGCTTTTGAACTGTGGTGTTGAAGCCTCTTGAGAGTCCCTTGGACTGCAAGGAGATCCAACCAGTCCATCCTAAAGGAAATCAGTCCTGGGTGTTCATTGGAAGGACTGATGTCAAAGCTGAAACTCCAATACTCTGGCCACCTGATGCGAAGAGCTGATTTCATTTGAAAAGACCCTGATGCTGGAAAAGATTGAGGGCAGGAGGAGAAGAGAGCGACAGAGGATGAAGTGGTTGGATGGCATCACTGACTCAATGGATATGAGTTTGAGTAAGCTCCAGGAGTTGGTTATTGACAGGGAGGCCTGGCGTGCTGCGGTTCATGGGGTCACAAGGAGTCGGACACCACTGAGCAACTGAACTGAACGATGTGGACAAGAGATGTGAAGGACAGGTAGGTGTCCACGAGGGACACAAAAGAGGACCAAGATGCTTTTTTACATTCATGGACAATCTAGAGAGGGTGATAATTTTGTTCAGTATATAAGAGGATATAACAAAAGGCGGAAAGTGGGAAATGCCTTACAGGAAAGGCCAGAAAGTTGTTATGAATTTCCACTGAGGGAGACAGACAGGCAGGGATACAGAATCTACCCTGTCCCTGGAGTGGCGGGGTGGGGAGAACAGCTCCTGAGGAGGCAGCATTTCAGTGGATCTTGAAAGATGGATGTGCTCTGCCCCCACTTAGACAGGAGGGTGGCCTCCTTCAGAGGGGGATTGTAATGAAACTAAGACGAGCTCAGGCAAGCCCCGTGCTGTCCGTTTTCGTATTGTTTAGCTCTCTCTCGCTTCATCACTGCTGCCACCACTTCACAGTCACGATCAGCTCTGAGAACTCTAATCTCAAGCCCTCTTCGTTTCTCTCAAAGATAGTCCCCAGACGCCCTAACGGGTCCCCTGACTCTGCCGCTGGGCTGATCCTTCCTCCAGTTGCCGAGAGAACTTCGTCGCGCAGCTCTTCCTGTTGCGTCACTTCCTGTCTGGAGTCTCCTCACTGGACCCCTGGCAGCGGTGGGTGGGGCCCCTGTGTTCCGCCGGGTGCAGGTGGCCCTGCGTTTGAATCCTTGCTTTCCCTGCAACGCGGCTCCCCAGACGCCCAGCTCGGAGCTGAGTCACCGCTTTACTGAAAGCTCTCGCAGTGTTCCTCGTACCGTTCGACACCGTGCGTGCCTTGCGGGGAGCGCTTCCGTTTGTCTGGGTCGCTGCTTCTCCTTTCTCCCCCTGGGGAGCTCCTGATGGTTTCTCTCTAAAACTGTGCTCTTCCGGTAAGAGGTCCCCCTCCCAGCCTTACCTCCTCGGGTGGGAGACTGCATTTCAACTGTCAACGTCCATCTCTCCACAAAAGGGAGAGTTTCTTGAGGGCAGATTTTTTTTTAAACCACACTCATGTTCTTTCTGACTCCTAGATCCCAGTTCAGCATCTCCAAGGCTAGAGTAAGTCCATTCCGTACAAAGGAGTTCCATTCTGAGAGTGCATCCCTAAATCCAGTTTGTTCATGAGCCCAGCAAAGTCAGCCTAGGTACCCACCTGGCACAGTCAGCAGGATTACTGCACTGTGATAGCTTTACAGTACTTCTCACACAAACAGTACTGAAAAACACAATAAATAAAGAAAACATGTTTAATCTTGCAGTACAGTTCCTGGCAAAGTGCAGTCATCCAGGACAACAGCTGGCACACGGGGCAGGCGTCAAGTGAGCAGGAGGGGGTACTGACCGGAGGGTGGGATACGGGCGAGCTGAGGGCATCAGCGTGGGTGGGGGCCATGTGCCCCACCCACACCTGCCACTGATGGAGCGCGGGTCTGCATCTTTGCAAGTTCACAGCTTGAAGGTTCGTGCGTAGGGGACTTATCCTGCTTAATAAGCGTTTGTTAAAACAAAGAGCAAAAGTGTGATTACATTCTAGTTAGGCTGGTACTCAGGTGAGTATGAGGACATTAGTTTTACAGACTAAGGGTCAGGCATGGAAGCTCAGATATGCAGATGACACCACCCTTAAGGCAGAAAGTGAAGAGGAGCTAAAAAGCCTCTTGATGAAGGTGAAAGAGGAGAGTGAAAAAGTTGGCTTAAAGCTCAACATTCAGAAAATGAAGATCATGGCATCTGGTCCCATCACTTCATGGGAAACAGATGGGGAAACAGTGTCAGAATTTATTTTTTTGGACTCCAAAATCACTGCAGATGGTGACTGCAGCCATGAAATTAAAAGACGCTTACTCCATGGAAGAAAAGTTATGACCAACCTAGATAGCATATTGAAAAGCAGAGACATTACTTTGCCAACAAAGGTCCATCTAGTCAAGGCTATGGTTTTTCCTGTGGTTATGTATGGATGTGAGAGTTGGACTGTGAAGAAGGCTGAGCACTGAAGAATTGATGCTTTTGAACTGTGGTGTTGGAGAAGACTCTTGAGAATCCCTTGGACTGCAAGGAGATCCAACCAGTCCATTCTGAAAGAGATCAGCCCTGGGATTTCTTTGGAAGGAATGATGCTAAAGCTGAAACTCCAATACTTTGGCCACCTCATGCAAAGAGTTGACTCATTGGAAAAGACTCTGATGCTGGGAGGGATTGGAAGCAGGAGGAGAAGGGGATGACAGAGGATGAGATGGCTGGATGGCATCACTGACTCGATGGACGTGAGTCTGAGTGAACTCCGGGAGTTGGTGATGGACAGAGAGGCCTGGCGTGCTGCGTTTCATGGGATCACAAAGAGTCGGACATGACTGAGCGACTGAACTGAGCTGAACTGATGGAAGCTCAACTCTTAGAGCTGAGCTAGGGGTGTTTTGATTTTAGTTAGCAAACACCTAATATTTGGGACTTGGACCATGAGATCTTTCTTCTTTCCTTCAGCACTAAAATTCTATAAATCTATGAATGTAGCTACTGTATTTTCTTTTCTTTGCATTTCAAGTGTTCCTGAAATCAAAGGAAAATATGCCACTTTTTCTTGCCGACATCTACAGGGACTGTGTGTTTTCCATCAAAGCTTGTTTTGGTGGAGTTACGGACCTTCATTCACTCAGGAATTTTGAGTTTGTTTTTCTTTTATTTTGCAAAACGAAAGATCAAAGGAAAGACATCAGAGAAGTTGGAATAAGAAAATAATTTCTTGTCGTTCAGATATGTTCACTAAGTGTACATATGTGGTTTCCTGGAGACCACCTTGCTGTGCCCTGCAGCTACTTAGTCACAAGCATTGGGAGGCTGAGTGTGAGGAATTTCGGGCCTCATTAAACGCATCAGTCTCTGCACACCAGAGGCGCCGACACCTGATGCCATCCGTTTACCTTATCACTCAGGCTTGCACTGCCGTTTCTCTGTCCAAGTTTCAAATAGGAAGAGTTAACACATGATAGCTAGCAATGGAAACATTAAGAATATGTTGGTTCAGAAACAAAAAATATTCAAGATGAAATAGATTTTAAGAAATGACTCAAAGACTAATTCTGAGTGACTGGAGTGAGATTTGGGAGATGTTGGTTGCTTTTTAAATTACTGCATTAAGAAAAATATTACCTACACTGAAGTAGAAGATTCAGGCTAGCAAATGTGTTGAGCAGTGCTCTCTTTCCTGGCAGCAGTAGAGTGTACTGTGGAGGGCAAGGGTTCTGGAGCCCAGCTGAATGGATTCTGGTCCCAGATTTTCCATTTCTTATTGTGTGACCTTGGGCGATTTATTTATCCTCTCAATGCATCACTCTCCTTATATGTAAAAAGCAGAGACGTTACTTTGCCAATAAAGTCCGTCTAGTCAAGGCTATGGTTTTTCCAGTGGTCATGTATGCATGTGAGAGTTGGACTCTAAAGAAAGTTGAGCGCTGAAGAATTGATGTTTTGAAACTGTGGTGTTGGAGAAGACTCTTGAGAGTCCCTTGGACTACAAGGAGATCCAACCAGTCCATCCTAAAGGAGATCAGTCCTGGGTGTTCATTGGAAGGATTGATGTTGAAGCTGAAACTCTAATACTTTGGCCACCTGATGCAAAGACCTGACTCATTGGAAAAGACCCCGATGCTGGGAGGGATTGAAGGCAGGAGGAGAAGGGGATGACAGAGGATGAGATGGCTGGATGGCATCACAGACTCAATGGACAGGAGTTTGAGTAAGCTCCGGGAGCTGGTGATGGACAGGGAGGCCTGGCGTGCTGCAGTCCATGGGGCGGCAAAGAGTCGGACACGACTGAGTGACTGAGCAACAAGAAAATGGAAGTAGCATCTCACAGGGTTGTTGTAAAGAGTAAATGAGCTTATCTTACAGGAGTCTTGCAGGGATTAAATGAGTTCACCTTACCAGGTGTTAGATGGCTTAAATGAATTAATGTGCTGAGATGTTTACCTGGTACGTGGTAAAAGCAGCTTGAGTTTTAAACCACTAGTATCTACAAACAATTTCTTGGTTTATTAAAGATGAGGAACAGAGGCTAATTTTTGTTTGCTGATTTTTGGTTTTGTATTGCATCAAATGCTTGAAAATGAAGTAGGCAGCAGTCCTAGATGTATAATAAATATTTTAATTTAATATTGCACTTAGCTGAATATTCAAGTGACTCTTTTATGGAAAAAACGGGCTAGGTGGTTTTGGAAATATAAAGTAATATAAGTTATGGTCCCCAGCATTAGCGATCTTACCATCTACATAGAAGAGAAATCTTTGTGTTAACATTGTTAAATGGGGGCTCCCAGGTGGCAGTATGGTAAAGAACCCATCTGCCAAACAGGAGAGATAGGAGACTTCACTAGGTTAGGAAGAGCCCTTGGAGGAGGAAATGGCAACCCACTCCAGTATTCTTGCCTGGAGAAGTCCATGGACAGAGGAGCCTGGCAGGCTACAGTCCATAGGGTCACAAAGAGTCTGACATGACTGAGCAACTGAGCATACACATGGTTAAATATATACAATAATAAAGATTTAGTATGAAATAGGTGGTATTTGAATTGAGTATTGCATTAGAATATTGCTGATACTTGATATATAAGATATTCTCTTAATACCTTTCTCACAAGTGTTCTGATATACTGACTAGACCAGGTCTGCGGGAATGGGAAGTTTTACTTTTGATAAGCAGATGATAGTGGAAGTTGAGGCCACGCATCAGTAACACGTCTTTGAAAGCGAGGACTCTGACTTCGTCACATGGGTGTCTAAGAGTCACCGGGTGGCTCTGAATACAGGAAGGGCTGCTGTCGGTCCGAAGTCGCTCAGCTTCCTGAACTGCATCCTGAACTGCATCGGGAGGACGAGACTCGTGGTTGTGCAGAGGATGAACTGAAGAGGAGGGTCTTTCGTTAGGGAAGCTGGCTTGAAGGCAGGTGCGAATGCCCTGGCGTGAGATGGTTGGGGCTGCAGCTGGGTAGTGGAACCGAGGGGTGGGTATGAGAGGAGCTGCGATGCCGAAGTGTGGGGGGCATTCCTCGGTGGGCCAGTGATGAAGACCCCGAGCTCCCACTGCAGGGGCTCGGATCCAGCCCCTGGTCAGGGAAGTAAGCTCTCAGGTGTCACAGGGGACGGCCAAGAGCAACACGAAACAAAACGTGTGAGTGTGTGAGAACAGGCGTGCGGGAAGCAGGGGAAGGAAGGAGGACCGGGCGGGGGCGGGGCCTGGCTGCCGGCTCAGGGGTGGGCGTGGCGCTCCTCGTCCCTCCGGAACTCCACCCTCGGAGACGGAGACGCGCGTTTGTCGCCTGAATCAGCCCAAGTATTTACACCTCTGACAGCCGCAGACAGTACAGGTGAGGGCGTTTCATTTTTCCAGAAAGCCAGTTTACCTGCACACACTGGAATGAACACGGAATTCTCATTTTGGATGACTAACTGAATAGAGATTTTTGGAAAAGAGACTGATTTGAGACCTGTTGAGATTATAGTAACAACTGGGAACAGCCTGACAGCGTGACAAATTCCATCTGTAAATGGCACTTACTATCCTTCTGGTAGAGGTTATAAAAAGTGTTGTTCAGTAAATCTATTACCCTGCCTTGGAGTTGAAACAAGAAGAAGAAAGTCTAATGAAGACACGTGTTTTGCATTATACATGTACTTTCATTGCAGAAACACTTAAAAAGGCCATTGTTTTTCAGCAAAAGTTTTTACAGATACGGTAAGGTTTCCTATGGGTCAAAGAGTAGCTAAGCCACAAAACAAAACAATAGTTCAGCTGGGAATTCGCGTTAATACAGGCTCACATTACCAGGGAGAATCGGGGAGAAGGCCTCACGTGCTGTTAATCCCGAATGGAGAGCAGGGTGAAGAGCTAGCATTTCACAGATTCCACCTTTCACTTGAGCTCTGAGGTTGGAAGATGTTTTCCTTTCTGTGAGAGATACGCTTTCAAAAATGAAAACCATGTCTCTTCGCAGCAGAGATGTGTGACATCGATTGCGCAGCATCAGGAGAGAGAGGCGTTTCGTGTGAAAAGAGTGAATGTTTTATCCAGTGACACTGTATTACAAGGCGGTATTGCTGCAGGACCCCAATTTTGTGTTCACGCGTACTGTGACTTTGCATGCAGAGACTGGGCGAGTAAAATGTTTAAAGTGTCTGTGGGACCACAGTGGAGGCCTGGACGCAGAGAAGAGACTGATGGACACGAGGGGCGGGAAGGGAGGAGAGAGCGGGGCAGACGGAGAGAGTCACACGGACGCTTACACTAGCATGTGTTAAACAGATCGCAGTGGGAAGTTGCTGTGTGACCCAGGGAACTCAAACCCGGTTCGGTAAATCCTGGAGGGCTGGGATGGGGAGGGAGGTGGGAGGCGCTTCAGGAGGGAGGGGACACATGTCTACCTTCGCCGCTTCATGTTGATGTATGGCAGAGACCAGCACAATATTATAAAGCAGTTATCCTTCAATTACAAATAAATAAATTTAAATAACTGGATAACCAACAAGAAAACACAACACAACACAGAGACGTTGCTGCTTGGCGGGATGACAGGCTGCTATTTGTTTATTCCTGTGGCTGCGTGTCTACTCTCGCTGCAGAATGACGAGCGCTAAGGAAAACCTCGTCGCACAATCAGAAAAGACGCGCCATCATTATGCTTGGCTGAGTGCAGCATCCTAACTCGACAATTTACTATTTTGCAGGGTGTCCCTGGAGCAAAGGGAGAGAGGGGAGAGAGGGTGAGTATCTCTTGGCTGCGCAGCTTTGTCCGGGAGCCTGGCGAGGGAGGGCGGTTCTCTGTCCGGGTCAGTCATCGCTTCACTGCCCGCCCCCACCACCCCCGCTCACCCGACTGTGAGCACCTTTTCTAGCGGATCCACCCGGGCTGGAGGTCAGGCCAGCTGGCTTCTCGTTGCAGCTCTGCTAGTCCAGCTAGGTGATCTGGAGCATTTGTTTAGGGATGAAACAGAGAGGGTCACTCATTTAACTCACAGAGTGGATTTAATGAAGACATTATACAGAGGATGGGAAAGGTTTCAGAGAAGTAAACGCTCTGCTCAAAACGCCAAGCGGTAGATCGCGGCTTGCGTGTTTCCGATATCTGCACCCAGGAAAACAATGACGTGCGGGGTCAGAGCACTGGCTGTGAGACCTAAAACAGGTTATTTCAGGGGCCTTTTCTCTCCTTTGAGAAACTGTGCGGCTGCTCAGATAATCGTGCAGTCTCTTCTGATAGACGCAGTGGTGACCTTGGGCTCACCCGATGACCTCGGTGAAAACTTGGTTTGTAAGTTTTTAACTCTATAAATGGATTTAGCATCTTTCCTCTGGTTGCTATTAGTATTCAATAAGCCACTGCTTGAGAAAGTGCCATATTTTATAAGCTCTAAAGAGTGATAAAGAAGGCATTAAATAATACATAGTTAATGGGTTTGTTTCAAACACTTAAATTTTTTTAGAATCTGGGACCGGAAGTGCGTACTTGAGCGTCTTAGTCTAACGCGGGCTCTCAGGAGCCTCGCAGGGCGCGTGTGGGGTGCTCCCACCTTCCCCGTGTGCGCGGTGGGCCATCCTGCCTGTTGCTCGGCAGCGAAGGGCCCGATTGCAACAGTGGGTCAAGTCCCAGCTCCCTCCTGGAGGTCCTGCCACGGGCTGGGCCGTGGTCAGTAGTCAGGGGTCTGCTTTTTCTCTCCTCCAGGGCGACCTTCAGTCTCAAGCCATGGTGAGAGCGGTGGCACGCCAGGTGTGCGAGCAGCTCATCCAGAGTAAGTGCGCTGTAGTCACCAATGTTGGCTGTTTCTCGGCCAAATGGAAGTTCGCCTTTTGCACAAGTATAAACTCAGCGTTGTCTTGGCGCATACCCACTGGCTTTACAACTGGCCATCACTGACCCACCTGAGGTCACTACCTCTTTAGATGTAATCTCATTACGGATTACCCTGGCCTTCTACAGCGATGATGCAGACGCAGATTCCTCTCTGCTGTTTCTCTGGAAGCTCCCTGTTCGCCCGTATAGGTTTAACTTGACTTCCCAGATCAAATCTTCTATTTCTTCTTCATCTCTCCAAATAAATGAATCTTTTTCATCAAGTGCTAAGGACTTGAAAGCTGCCAAACTGAGGCAGCAGACCTGCCTCCCAATCTCCAGACTTAAATCAATCTCTCTTTCTTATCCTTTTCTTTGGTTAACCCAAGGCCCTTCTCTGTAAGACTTATGCCATAAAAGACAAACAGAAGCACACGCACACGCGGGTACAGGCCTCACGTGGCATTTGACGGGATCCTCGGGTCCACGCCGAAAACTGCACCGGAGCACACGTTACGTCACGCCTGTCCCATTTCCTCACCTTAAACCTGAACTTTCCCTCTATTTTAAATGCTCCCTCTATTTTAACTTTAGTGCGTTTTATGTTATATAGTACACTAGTGTGTGTGAGATATTTACAAGTAAAACTACTTAAATTTAATACCAAAATAAGAATCTCTGAAACCACAATTAATTACAGAAGGGAAACTGAACATTAAGTAGAATGCGTCTGCAGCTAACCTGTGTCTTGGATTATTTGTAGGTTTCTCATTGCAAGTATACAGTGTAAATGGGTACTGAATTGTTTTAAGGAAACCTAAGGGTTAAATCCTAATATGACTCATTGACCATAACATAAGGACTATATCACAATAGTTACTGTCTTATTCCACTTTGGAATAGAAATGTTATGCAGATATGTGATTGTTTGAAACGTGGCCTAACAATTGAGATTTCAAAATCCAGTTTTTCCCCTCAGGAATTGTCAGATTCCTGTGAATAATTTCTCGGAAACCAGCGGGGTTATACCAGAGCTGAAACAGGCCTGTAAAATGGGGAGGGCCTGCCTGTCAACGTCCTTGTCGGAGAAGAATACGGCAGATACTGCATGTGGCCCCATGAGCACAGCTCAGCCTCCCCAGAGCCGTGTCTCTGTCATCCGAGCTTTATCTTTCCTCCCTTCAGCTCTGCCTCAGAGCTTGGTTACCACGTGGCTTATAATTCCTCACTCACTCGGTTGTCTGTTTTTTCGTCCAGAGCTAATCAGAAGAATTATGCTAGGAAAGGTTGAACTGTGTGAGGCTCCAGTGATGACCTCTGGAGAAGTAGTGGAGGACGGCCCCTTTATCAGAGCAGGAAGCTGAAACAGCAGAGGCGGACACGTCTGCTCCTATGCTGACTTTCACGAATGTGCCTCCTGGCGGGCCCGCGTCAGCAGCCACCCAGTCCTAATGACAGTCCTGCTCCTAGGCTTAAGAAGGCATTGACTGTATCTTAGAAATCATCCCTCTAGAAATTGTTGCCATTCCTTATTAGGGTTGGATATTTAAAAAGAAATAAATAATAGTCATTTGGAAAATTCACTTCTGTAGGGAAATGTTGTCTACTGATGATTCTGGGAAAATGGGGAATTATGATATCAAATATTTTCTCAGTTTTTACTTGTAATTATTAACATCCATTCTTACAGGCTCAACTGAGTTAAGGGATAATGAGAGAAAGCCAAATTTAAAAAAAAAAAAGCTAGTGAGAGTTTCTGCAGCTGGGACTCAAGTAAAGGTTTCTGCAAAAAGGCTTGGCAATGAAGAGATGAGTTGAAACACAGCACTTGTCTGGGGATTTGTGAGCAAGAGGGTGGGGCAGGCTTTGTGGGTTAGGAAAGAAGACAAATCATTTGGGTGGAAATTGCTGGAGAAAAGGGGCTGCTGGGTGAGGGTTTAGGGGTCAGATAAATGTTGGGGGTAAAGGTAAAATTTATGACTTCTGCTCAGTGATACTTACTGAGATGCTGACGTGAGCTGTGGAATTCCAAATGCATGAGATGGAATTTGAACACAGTCCAGCTGCTAATATCATCCAAAGGGAAATGCAGGATCTTTCATTTGGAAATCAGCTTATTTCAGAGGGACGTGCCGCGTGCCTTGGTGGGTGTCTGACAGAATTGTTCGGAGCCTTGACAAGTAGTGCACCCAGCCCTTCCATTGCCTGTGTGACCGTTCATCGGACGCTGTCTTTGTCCTTCCCGTCTCAGGTCACATGTCCAGGTACACGGCCATCCTTAACCAGATTCCCAGCCACTCGTCATCAGTGCGGACCATCCAGGGGCCTCCTGGAGAGCCTGGGAGGCCGGGCTCCCCGGGAACCCCTGGTGAGCAAGGACCCCCAGGTGCCCCGGGCTTCCCAGGAAATGCAGGTGTGCCCGGCTCACCAGGAGAGCGAGGTAAGAGGGCCGTGCCTCTTGCTGGGTGCGCTGACACGGGGGTAGCAGGGGAGCTCATGCAGGGACAGCATTCCAAAGAATGGACTAAATTAATTCTGCCCCATCTATTCTCCAGCTTCTTGTTTGTTTATCCCCAATATTGAGAAAGTTGAGTAAGCTACAACGTGTTTATTAATAAAGCTTGCATGCAGGAGGACCAGAACTCCCAATTAACCTCTAAGAAGCTTTTGAGCTAATGAGAGAAAGGTTTCCTCTCTGGATGGATGAATTAAAAAAACTATGCCCCAGCCAGGTAGAATTAGAAAATGCTTCATCTGGACAGATGTAGCGTCACACATATGTGTCAACTGAAACAATGAAAGAAGCACAACCTCACAGGGAGAGCTGTTTATCTGGCAGATCTGCTGAGGACTTAAGCCCCGGGCACAGCCCCTCAGGTTCATCTAGGGACGGCTCCAAACAGGGGAGGGAGGAGCCAGTTATACACACCAGGTTTGTTTTGGCAACGAAAGCCGGGTAGTGGGAGCATCAAAAGATGACTGTTAATTAAAGAAAAACAGGCATCTCAAACGAATGAATTTAGCGCTTTTCTATGAATGTGAAGATGCAAGAGTCTGAGCTCACTGAAACCATTGCTTTGATGTGAACCTTGTCTCTCTTTGGCTCGTATTCTATCCTATCCCATCCCGCATTGCCCCAGCGTGCACTGTTGCGGCGGCTGTGGTAGCTGCTGGCCTGATGAGCACAGCATTGTTTGTTGATGTTGCCGGCGGCATTCTCTGTCCTCCTGTGTCCTGGCAAGTAGAGAGCTCGCTTTCCAGGCCTGGAAAAGCGAGTGCCCATACTAGGCAACAGTCAATAGCAGCCTCGAGGTAAGACGTGAGTCATATCAACTCAATGATTCAGATGTGCCTACAGAGACCATGCTGATTCTAAGCTTCAAATGAAATAGACATTTAATCTGTTTGTGGCTCATCTTCCTATAACATGAGGCGGTATTTTATTAATAGTTCTGTGGGTCAATGTTTAATTTTTTCTACTTAAGTTTCTTTCTAATAGAGATCCTCCTTAGCCTTTTCTTCCACCCTTTCCAGGTCTCAGCAGTATTGTGCAATATAGTAATGGACTCTTTTGATCGAATTTCACCCAGTTCTGTAATTGACCAAGATCTCTCACTCCAGAAGCAGATCAGATCAAAGAGATGTGGGAGAATGGGGTTCCCGATTAACCAAAAAGCGGCGATAGGAAGAGTTTCACACTTCCTAGGACACGGTTTTATAGAATGCAGATCCGGAGAAAAGCTGCCTAGTGAGACCTGCTCTATGAGTCATGTTGCTTTAATGAGATGGGGCGGATATACTCCTTTGCTCAAATGTGGGATGCAAGATGCAGATCACAGAGATAACATCTCATGTTGACTCTGGATCCATGCCGACAGGCCAGGTGCGCTTCTGCCTCCGCACTTTTGGACACTTCGTTCTTCCCACTTCTGGAAATGACCTTCCTTTTCCCTGTCTTATGTGTTTCTTACTCTTAGTTCGAGATTCAGCTTAACCCCTGTCACATGCATGAAGTTTCTGTTGATGGTTCTAGACCCACAGATATCGCCGCCCCCTGAATGCCATGCCCGTTTCAGCTGTCGTCACATGTTAGTGAACAGCGTGATTGCAGAAAGCAGGGGTCAGGTCTGAACTGCTCTGCAATAACAGGTCCTGGCTAGATCATCGTTGCTGTGATCGCAACCCAGTTCTGCTTTTCCTTTCCGAAAAGTTTCCCCGTGCCAGGGCACTAAATCAGTAGATGCAGAGAAGGACATAATTTCCTCACGGAATGCCAGCGATCTGGCAGCCGGGACGGTGGCCATCTCTGTCAGCAGGATGCCCTCCAGGGTGTGGGTGATGGACCGGCTGTGACTCAGGGAGCACAGGGCTGGCACTGAGTCACTCGGCAAGGCACAGGTTGTCTTTCTTCTGTTTGGAAGTCCTGTCCTCGTTCTTGCCAGACTGTCTTTCCTGCTCTGCAAGAACCTGAGTGCTGGAAAGAGAGGAAACCTCTGCTGGGGTCCTCAAATAGCGGCCCAGACAACCCTTGAAATGTGAGTTTCTGCAATGGAATTTTCTGACACGTACGCGTATGTTCCTAAAGAGTGTGGTAAACACAGAGTCCTGAGTTTCACAAGCACACGTGGGTGCGGGTGGGCAGTCAGACAGCGAGGGGTGCTCTTTGAGACGAGGGAGGCGGCTCATCCTTTTATTTACTTATCTGTTGCTTCTGGCTGAGCTGGGTCTTCACTCCCACGGGGCCCGCTCTCTGGTCGGGGTGCGTGGGCTTCTCCTTGCGGCTCTCTTATCGTGGAGCGTGGGCTCCAGACTCACGGACTTCGGTTGTTGTGGCTCACGGCTCTAGAGCGCAGACTCTTCAGTTTGGGTCACTTCTCCGTGGCATGTGGGATCTTCCCTGATCAGGGACTGAGAGGCACGTTCTTCACCACTGGACCTCCAGAGAAGCCCGGGAAGCTGATGTTGGTTGATCACCAGCTGGGGGTGTGTGCTTTGGGGTGTAAGATTGGGGTTTATAGGCCAACATCCAGAGAACTCTTCATTCCCAGCAAAGTATTTCAATCCCATTGCAACTGGGATTTGTGGTTGCAAGGAGAACAATAATTTAAAAAAGGAATTTATTGAAGTTTTGTTGACTTACCATATTTTGTTAGTTTCAGGTGTACTGCAAAGTGATTCATATTTTGATCTTAGCCTTGTGGTCCAAGTACTCGGGAAAGATTGATACAGAAAAATGTCTGCCTTTCCACTAAATCAAAACAGTCACACTTCAAAACCAAAGCAATTTCAGCAATCTTTTCACCTTTGCATTTTATATAAAAAAGAAGCATAAGAAGATATTGAGGTCCCAAGAGGCTGGAAGTCAGCCAGTGTTAGGGAAATGAAAAACAGGGATCATGTTTGAGATTTTTTTCTGTGTAAAATATGATTATCTCTATACACTAGAGTACTATTTTAAAGGACACTATATTATAAAGGGTAAAAATAAGTGTCATTTGTAGGCAGTTTACTCAGGCAAGTAATAAGCTACAAAAGGAAGACTGAAAGAAATGTGGATGTTGAAACTGGCACAGCATTGCATGGAACCTCTTTCTGCTGAGTCTTCATTAAAAAAAAACACGACTCTTGTACACGCTGCTGCTGCTAAGTCGCTTCAGTCGTGTCCAACTCTGTGTGACCCTATGGACACCTAC
This sequence comes from Bos mutus, assembly GCF_027580195.1. Taxonomy (NCBI): domain Eukaryota; kingdom Metazoa; phylum Chordata; class Mammalia; order Artiodactyla; family Bovidae; genus Bos; species Bos mutus. The sequence continues at coordinate 565,364 of NC_091630.1, read as the reverse complement.
TGTATTCAAAATGGATAAGCAGCAAGGACCTGTTGTAGAGCACATAGAACTCTACTTAATGTTGTGTTGCAGTCTGGATGGAAGAGGGTTGGGGAGAATGGATACATGTATATCCATGGCTGAGTCCCTTCTCTGTTCACCTAAATCTTCCACGACACTGTTAATTGGCTATACCCTAATGCAAAATAAAAAGTTTAAAGTTTGAAAAAAAAATCATGACTCCATTGACTTTGGTTAACTTTTCATCAGCAGTGCTCCATTCGATTTCTCTACTCTAATTTTTTGAAAAGTTTTCAAACTTTAAAGAATAATGCGCAAGAAGAAGTGCATTTTACATCATGACACGGTGTGCATGTGCACATGCGGCGTTCAGACTTCCATGACTGAGGCAAACAGAAACACAACTTGCCCTTACTATTGTTTCCCGCTTTTTGTTTGTTAAAAGGCTGAAGGGCATCGTGGAGAACTCTCTTCAACACTCTAATAACCTATATGGGAAACGAATCTGAAAAAGAATCGATACATGTATACGTGTAACTAAGTCACTTTGCTGTGCACCTGAACCTCACACAGCACTGCAAGTCAGCTATGGGGCTTCCCTGGTGGCTCAGACGGTAAAGCGTCTGTCTGCAGTGCAGGAGACCCGGGTTCGATCCCTGGGTTGGGAAGATCCCCTGGAGAAGGAAATGGCAGCCCACTCCAGTAATGTTGCCTGGAAAATTCCATGGACCGCAGAGCCTGGTAGGCTACAGTCCATGGGGTCACAAAGAGTTGGACACAACTGAGCGACTTCACTTTCACGCAAGTCAACTATACTCCAATATAAATTTTTTTAAAAGGTTAAAGGGTACCTTTGGATTTTATGAGCTCAGCTTGAAACATATTGTGCTGGTTCAAGATCTTTGATTAACTCCCTTTTTATAATTGATGTATTATAGACACAGAATATGGAGAAGGCAATGGCAACCCACTCCAGTACTCTTGCCTGAAAAATCCCATGGGCGGAGGAGCCTGGTCGGCTGCAACCCATGGGGTTGCAAAGAGTCGGACACGACTGAGCAACTTCACTTTCACTTTTCACTTTCATGCATTGGAGAAGGAAGTGGCAACCCACTCCAGTGTTCTTGCCTGGAGAATCCCAGGGAGGGGGGAGCCTGGTGGGCTGCCGCCTATGGGGTCGCACAGAGTCGGACACGACTGAAGTGACTTAGCAGCAGCAGCAGCAGTAGACAAAGAATATGCATTTTTAGAGAACAGAAATTACAAAATATTCCTTCTATATTAGCTAGATGAAGTGATGACCATTCATGACTTTCCTTATTACCTAATAGAAGACTGTACTTTCACTCCATCTAATTGTCTTCCTCGATCTTGTTAACTCTTTATCTCCTTTACCTTAAACAAAGTATTGTTGCTATTCAGTCACTCAGTTATGTCCAACTCTTTGCAACCCTATGGACTGCAGCACGCCAGGCCTCCCTGTCCATCACCAACTCCTGGAGTTCACCCAAACCCATGTCCATTGAGTTGGTGATGCCATCCAACCATCTCATCCTCTGTTGTCTCCTTCTCCTCCCGCCTTCAATCTTTGTCAGCATCAGGGTCTTTTCAAATGAGTCAGTTCTTTGCATCAGGTAGACAAAGTATTGGAGCTTCAACTTCAGGATCAGTTGTTCCAATGAATATTCAGGACTGATTTCCTTTAGGATGGACTGGTTGGATCTCCTTGCAGTCCAAGGGACTCTCAAGAGTCTTCAACACCACAGTTCAAAGGCATCAATTCTTTGGCTCTCAGCCTTCTTTATGGTCTAACTCTCCCATCCATACATGACTACTGGAAAAACCACAGCTTTGACTAGATAGAACTTTGTCGGCAAGGAAATGTCTCTGCCTTTTTAATATGCTATCTAGGTTTGTCATAGTTTTTCTTCCAAGGAGCAAGCGTCTTTTACTTTCTTGGCTGCGGTCACCTTCTGCTGTGATTTTGGAGCCCAGAAAAGAAAGTCTGTCACTGTTTCCATTGTTTTCCCATCTATTTGCCATGAAGTGATGGGACCAGACGCCAAGAATTGGGTTGGCCAAAACGTTGGTTCGTGTGTTTCCTGTAAGCTGGCTCTAGGGCCACTTTTGTCGTCATTTTAGCCACTCAGTCCTGTCCGACTCTTCGCGACCCCATGGGATGCAGCCTGCCAGCCTCCTCTGTCCATGGGATTTTCCAGGCAAGAATACTGAAGTGGGCTGCCATCTCCTTCTCCAGGGGATCTTCCCAACCAGGGACTGAACCCGTCTCCTGCAGTGGCAGGTGGGTTTTTACCACTGAGCCGCCAGGGAAGCCCCTAGTAGTGCTTAATTGTCTTTAACTTCATTAGAAACAATTAGATTTTATTGTGACAGCTGTCATATCAGTGTGCATTTAAAAAGTTATCAAAATTGGTGAATTTTTGTGTAGCCATTTTAATATTGAACATGGAAGAAAAAGGCTACATTTTTGGCATATTCAGTTCAGTTCAGTTCAGTTTCTCGGTTGTGTCCGACTCTTTGCAACCCCATGGACAGCAGCACGCCAGGCCTCCCTGTCTATCACCAACTCCCGGAGTCCACCCAGACCCATGTCCATTGACTCGGTGATGACATCCAACCATCTCATTCGCTGTCGTCCCCTCTCCTCCTGCCCTCAATCTTTCCCAGCATCAGGGTCTTTTCAAATGACTCACTTCTTTGCATCAGGTGGCCAAAGTACTGGAGTTTCAGCTTCAGCATCAGTCCTTCCAATGAACACCCAGGACTGGTCTCCTTTATAATGGACTGGTTGGATCTCCTTGCAGTCCAAGGGACTCTCAAGAGTCTTCTCCAACACCACAGTTCAAAAGCATCAATTCTTCAGCGCTCAGCTTTCTTTATAGTCCAACCCTCACATCCATATGTGACCAGTGGAAAAACCATAGCCTTGACTAGATGGACTTTTGTTGACAAAGTAATGTCTTTGCTTTTGAATGTGCTATCTAGGTTGGTCATAACTTTCCTTCCAAGGAGTAAGCATCTTTAAATTTCATGGCTGCAGTCACCATCTGCAGTGATTTTGGAGCCTAAAAAAACAAAGTCTGACACTGTTTCCCCATCTATTTCCCATGAAGTGATGGGACTGGATGCCATGATCTTCGTTTTCTGAATGTTGAGCTTTAAGCCAACTGTTTCACTCTCCACTTTCACCTTCATCAAGAGGCTTTTTAGTTCCTCTTCACTTTCTGCCATAAGGGTGGTGTCATCTGCATATCTGAGATTATTGATATTTCTCTTGGCAATCTTGATTCCAGCTTGTGCTTCATCCAGCCCAATGTTTCTCATGATGTACTCAGTATAAGTTAAATTTGGCATATTATGCTTTATTATTTCAAGAAAGGTAAAAATGCAACTGAAATACAAAATGAGATTTATGCAGCATATGGAGAAGGTGCTGTGACTGACTGAGCTGCTGAAAGGGGCTGACGGAGTTTCGGGCTGAAGATGTGTCTCTGGGTCGGCTTCAGGGGGGGTCGACCAGTTGAACTGACAATGATCAAATCAAGACATTCACTGAGAACAATCAGCTTTATCCTGGGGCTGCCCAGGTGGTTCAGTGGTAAAAACCTGCCTGCCAGGGCAGGAACACAACAGACGCGGTTCAATCCCTGGGTCAGGAAGATCCCCTGGAGAAGGACACGGCAACCCACTCCAGTGTTGCTTCCTGGAGAATCCCATGGACAGAGGAGCCTGGCAGGCTACAGTCCATGAGGTTGAAAAGAGTCAGACACAACACAGCACAGATAAAATATTATATCACTAGAGAGCCGACAAAATCAAAATATCCAAATCAAGCGTTGAAAATCATTTGCATCAGCTTGGTTATGTTAATCACTTTGATGGTTGGGTTCCACATAAGTAAGAAAAAAGCCTTCTTGACCCTATTTCTGTATGTGATTATCTACTGAGACATAGTGAAAATGTTACATTTGTAAAACAAATCATGACGGGTGATAAAAAATGAATACTGTACAATAATGTGAGACAGAAGAAATTGTGGGGCAAGTGAAACTAACCAGCACCAACCACACCAAAGGCTGGTTTTCATCCAAAAAAGTTGCTGTTTTGTATATGGTGGGATTGGAAAGGAGTCTACCACGAGCTCCTTCTGAAAAAGCAGAGGATTAATTCCAACAAGCACTGTTCGCAATTAGACCAACTGAAAGCAGCACTCAACGAAAGCCCCCAGAGTCGGTCAGGAATGCCCGTCAGGACAGCACAGTACTTCACGCCTCTTGGACGACCAGGCCGAAACTCTCGTAGCTTGGCTGGGAGTTCTGACTCCTCCGCTGTGCTCACCAGACGTTGTACTTTTGGATTTCCACTTATTTCAGTCTTTACAAATTCTGTTAATGGAAAACTTTCAATTCCCTGGAAGACTCTAAAAGGCACCTGGAGCAATTCTTTGCTCAAAAAGATAAAAAACAGTTTTGGGAAGATGGAATTATGAAGTTGCCTGAAACATGGCAGAAGGTAATGGAACAAAATGGTGAATACATTCAATAAAGTTCCTGGTGAAGAGAAAAATATGTCTTTTATTTCTATTGGTACTTGAACACCAGAGGAACTTTTTGGACAACCCACTAATGTTCATAAGATTGTGTGGAACAGTCTCTAGCTGTCTTCTTGCATGGACTCTAACAGACAGAGGGTCTGCGGGGGTTAAGGATTCACAGGGACCTGCAGCTCACGTTGTGCACCCAAAGCTTAAGCTGCAGGAGTGGTTGTTGTTCAGTCACTCAGCCGCGTCCCCTGTACAACCCCATGGACTGCAGCCCGCCAGGCTCCTGTGTCCATGGGATTTCCCAGGCAAGAATACTGGAGTGGGTTGCCATTTCCTTCTCCAGGGGATCTTCCTGACCCAGGGATCGAACCCACATCTCTTGCATTGGCAGGCAGATTCTGTAGTGCTGAGCCACCAGGGAAATCCAAAACACTCCCACTGAGACTTGCCTAGCTGCTGCCTCCAGAGTTGGAGGGGCTGCGTTTGCATCACAGAAGCAACCGTGAGGCAGCCGTGCTGCTCGCCTGCTTTCTCGCCTCGCTCACACTGTGTTGTTACCTTATGTCAAAGAAAAGCGCTTCCTCCACTTCCCCATTAAACCGTGCACCATCTCCAGGTAAAGGGCTCTGTATCCTGGCTTCCAGAATTCAGCAAGTGGAGCGGATCAGCTCTGAGTTTCCTCTGTTGGTTCCTGAACTGTGGCAGTTGAGTCCTGGCTATTCTGACTACCTCACTCTCCAATCACAGCCTTGTGTGATCCTAACTAGATCCTCCTGACCAATGTCTAATTCCGATCTCTGGATGTCATGCCCAGGTGACCGTTGTGTTCACTTCCTTATTCCATGTACTCAGGTGTTCACTATCTGCACTAGGATCTTGAACCATCTAGAAACCCAGACAACAATTAAATTCAGTGGTCTAGAGTCCACAAAGTTTAGCTTCTTTCTTTCCCTGAAAAGGACGGGGGGATTTCCTGAATTCTGTCTCATGCAGTTACTTCAGTTTCCATGGCTCTCCAAAACGTATCAGAGTAGAGGAATCTTCCAGCTAAAGATTTTCATTTTTAGATTGTGTATCCATAACAGCTGGAATTCATAGCTGGTTTACTTTGTATGATAAATCAACAAATATTTATGAAATGCAAGGTTTACGTAAGACTCTTGGCGGGGCAGGGTGTGAGATAATATGATTATTTATGGCTTTTGCTTGTTAGGCATCAAGTGCGTCTGCCGATATTGTGCTGTGTCCCGTATACACAGGCTCCTTTGGATAAAACAAGCTATAAACTTTGATAAGAAGCAATGCTACGCTCCTTCCTGTGTGGCAGCCTGGATGGGTGGGCAGTCTGGGGGGAATGGATACATGTGTGTGAAAAGAGAAGAAAGAAGCTACGCTCCTTCCTGTGTGGCAGCCTGGATGGGCGGGCAGTCTGGGGGGAATGGATACACGTGTGAAAAGAGAAGGAAGAAGCAGTGCTGCCATCGATTCATCAGTTCAGTCAGTTCAGTTGCTCAGTCGTGTCCGACTCTTTGTGACCCCATGAATCGCAGCACGCCAGCCCTCCCTGTCCATCACCAACTCCCAGGGTTCACTCAGACTCACGTCCAACTCCCAGGGTTCACTCAGACTCACGTCCATCGAGTCAGTGATGCCATCCAGCCATCTCATCCTCTGCCGTCCCCTTCTCCTCCTGCCCCCAATCCCTCCCAGCATCAGAGTCATTTCCAGTGAGTCAACTCTTCACATGAGGTGGCCAAAGGACTGGATTTTCAGCATCAGTCCTTCCAATGAACACCCAGGGCTGATCTCCTTCAGAATGGACTGGTTGGACCTCCTTGCAGTCCAAGGGACTCTCAAGAGTCTTTGGCAAGTACTTAATAAACTGTCAGTTGCTTAGTACGATATTAATGCTCATAAAGATTTTATGAGATCAGTACTAGCCTGTTTTCGGTGAGGAAACTGAGGCTCAATGAGATGGTCAATTGTCACAAAAGCCACCTGCTGGACAGCAGGGGACCAGAATTCAGAACCAACTGCCTGAGCCTGTGCCCCCTGCCCTGTCGTCGCTGTGAATTCACTGTGTAGTGGGGTTTTCCCAGCGGAGGCCAGAGCTGTGCAGGGTTTGGTGAACCCGGTTTCATTATTGCCCCTAATGTCCATAACTCACAGCACATCAGCTGCCAGGTGACCGGGTGTTTCAGCGGACTGTGGCTGTACGATTCGCAAGCGTCTTACGAGTGTTGTTCTGCTATGTCTGGGTGGTCTTGGGGCCTCCTCGACCTGGTAGACGACCAGCTTTGAAAGGTGAACTGCTTTAGGTGCATATGAACGTGATAAAGACTTTTTTATGGTTATATATTTTGGCACTTGACATGTCTTCTAGATTTTAGCATAGGCTCAGTAGGGGAGTAACCTATAGGGAAATCGGTCACAGATCTGGTGATCTGAGATGCATGGATGGAGGTAGACCTCTATTGCAGTATCTCACCCTGGGGACAAATAGGAGAAACCTGGCTCAAAGTAATTTGATCTTGTTCTGCTTCCAATATTTTAGAATAGAACTGTTTTCACCTCACTGTGTGTGATGCCTCTGTAGCTGGAAACAGAATAAGGTGATGGAAATAATGTCTCAATCCCATACAGGTTAGGGTCTGAACTTTGCCACGTGCTAGCTGTGTAATCTTGGGTGCGTAATCTTACAATTTAGCCTTTCTGATTATTCATGCATCTAACCAGCACTTACTGAGCACCAACTGCATGTCAGCTTTTTCTATTCAAGTGCCTTGCATGGAGACAGACATTAAAGAAAAAATACATGAATAGCTCAGTTTCACTTGTTATATATTATGAAAAAATACAGGCTGCTCTATTAGCATGGAAGAGGGGACTCTGACTTAGTCTATTGAATCAGTGATGTTTTAGCCAAGATGTGAAAATTTAGGGTTGGTCATAACAATACGAAAAGAGTCAGAAGACAGTATTCCAGGAGAGATAGCAATAGCATGTCCAACGGTCCTGAGGTGAAAACGGGTTTGAAACTGGTAAAGCCCTGATTCTTAAGCCTAGCAAACATAATGTCTCCTAATTTATAACAAATAATTTGTAGCATTTCTGTTACTGTTCTAAACTGAAAGTTATAGATAACAAATATAACCTACCTTCACACATAATTAAAAAAATAAACCCGAGTGCCCTAGTGGGCACTATAAAGAAGTAAAAGGAGAGTGAATGATTGTCAGGAGATTTATCCCTACATGCAAATTTCCAGCATAACTACACTGGCAACATAATGAAGAGTCAAAATGTACTTGTATTTAAGAATTATTAACGTGCGACAGCTCCAAGTTCAAGATGATGTAGTTGAGCTCTACCCATGACTGGGCCTCTGCATTTGTCTCTGCTGTGCTCACAGTGAGGGTCTGCTAGGATCGCGAACACATCCCTGGCATTATGCAAATAACGTAAATCACCTTCGCCTACTTTTTCAGGCACCTTTTGATTTTTCATCATGTCTTTTTTCCCACTTCTTGGGGTCAGTGTCTTTCCCCATGCCAGCCCCTGAAAAAAAGTTTATGGGAAATGACCGGGAGGTATCCACTGCAAAGCCCTGCCCTGCTGGACCTGATTGGTTTCTATAAATTTCACTAGCACTTTACATCTGCTTGGCTGGATCAAATCTTTTGGATGGAAGTGCTCTAGTCATTCCAATATTATTATTGAGGACTAAAAATATCAATATTAGAATGTTACCCTTAACACGTTTGTCTAAAGGCTAATACGAGGGTGGTTTCTACCGTAAAAGCTTGATGCTAGGGTGGTTTCTTCTGTGGCTCAGCAGTAAAAAATCTGCTGCCAGTGCAGGAGACACAGGAGATGTGGGTTAGGTCCCTGGGTCAGGAAGATCCCCTGGAGGAGGCATGCAAGCCCCTCCAGTGTTCTTGCCCGGAGACTCCATGGACAGAGGCGCCTGGGGGCTGCAGTCCATGGTGTCACAGAGTCGGACACCACTGAAGGGACTGAGCGTGTGTGCAGAGTGGTTTCTACCCTCTGTTGGCTCCCTAGGTTAATTTGTTATTGTTCTTTGAGGATAAAATCCCTGAGTGACTTTTGAAGTCTAGAAATGACTCTCTTGGAGCTTTCTCTGCCATAGAAGATCAAATTTCTAATGACTGAATGTAAAGAAAGACAAGAGTTAAATAAAGATCAGTTTTCATCAGTCAGATTCTGTGGTTAACTTGGAAAAAAGATGGACTTTGTTTCAGAAAATGAGAGGAGGGAGCTGGGAGAAGAAAATGAAACACAGCGGAGCTCCACCAGCAGACAAGGGCAGAGAAGGTACCAGCATCCATGGCTGCCATGAGTCAGGGCCACTGCCTTTCAGAGACACAGAAGTGGCTTTCAGGGCGAGAGCTGACGCACCCCTGCTAAAGCTGACGCCGAGTGCCTTGCCTGTGCCAGCTTCCTGTGCATTCACGGTGCTGAGAGGTCTAGAGGAAAAGAGTCCCCGATGGGTTCGAAGCTGGAGAAAGGAGCAGGGTTCCTGCCTTCAGTATTCCTGTTGTTGAAAAGAGCCGTTGGCACAGAAGATGCCTTTGGCAGAAACCTCTGGTCACAGACTCAGAAGTGAAGCATAGCAGTTGTGAGCCAGGAAGGCTGCAATGGTAAGCGTCTGTGAAACTTCTTAATGTCCCTTGTATCCTGGTTTATTCCTGGAAAAACTTTCTTTATGGGACAGACCAACTTGATGAAAGATAGAGGGCCGGTAGAGCTCTCATAATAATGTGCTGGTTAATGCCTAAATATTTACACGTCTTCCCTGCGATGTAGCACATGGTTGACACTCAGCTGCGTGAGACATCATCTTTTCATTGCTGGTAAAGATCTGCAGAAATCCGTGCTTGCCTTCTTCCTCTCTGGCGTTCTCCATCCTCTGCCTCTCATTTCCTGAGATGAATTCCGGAGAAACAGAACTTTCTCTTTTCTCACCCAGTAATTATCTGGTAAAGTCCAATTTGAATGTCCTTGGGAACAAGACCTTTCTCTGAAAGTTTGATGGATTGTGTTTTCCTAATGTTTAGTGACCTTAAGGCTTGGCAATGAATGCTGCTTCTTTTTATCTTTATACCACATTTTATTTGTAGGGTTCCCCCGTTACAAAGTAACCCCTTGCATTATCATGGCTGCAGAGAGAAGCTCTAGGTACTGATCTGTTACCGTGAACAAACAAGCTGTGAACAATTACGACTTAGCTTCAAACAAGGAAGCATGTGTAATCATGGAGTCTATGGTCTGGGGTTCAGGACTGGTTTAGCTGGGTGCTTCGGGTTCAGGGTCTCTGGTGCGTGCTTAGTTGCTCAGTCGTGTCTGACTTTGCAACCCCATGGACTGTAGCCCGCCGGGCTCCCCTGTCCATGGGATTCTCCAGGCAAGAACACTGGAGTGGGCTGCCATGCCCTCCTCCATGGGATCTTCCCGATCCAAGGATCGAAGCCACGTCTCCTACGTCTCCTGCATTGGCAGGTGGGTTCTGTACCCCTAGCGCCACCTGGGGAGGCCAGGTCTCTCATGGGGCTGCAGGTAAGATGCCAGTCCGGGCACAGTCATCTGAAGGCTCCACTGGGGCAGGCTGACCTGCTGCCAACGTGGCTGGCTCACCCCACCCAGGACGATGGCGGTCTCAGGCGCTCCCTGGCCACTCTGCTTACATTTGCCTGAGAAGGATGCGTCTCTACAGGGACACTTGGGTGTTTGCTCAGCTGCTTTCCTCAGAACCAGTGCTCCCAGAGAGGGCAGGGGCGGCCACAGTGCCTGTTACGGACTCAGAAGTCCCAACGTTGCTTTCCGAATATCCTCTTGTTAGCAGAGAGTCCCTAAGACATGCCCCCGCTCAAATAGAAGGGGACTAAGCTGCATCTTTTGAAGGGAGAAGTAGTACAGAATTGGGGAATATGCATTTAGTCACACTCCTCTGAATTGAACCAAGGTTTTCTGTCCTTGCAGTATAACCAGGGTGATGCGTTCATCTGTAAGAGTGATTTCCAAGCAGTCTGACTTCTAGGGCTCTTGTGAAGGGTTGGCTCATGCTCTGTCTGCCTGTTTTCACCATTTAAATGGGTGTCTTTCTCTCCTACCTCTTTTACATTATTCAAATTCCAGATGTGGCTTTTTAAAGGGAAATGCAAGATGTAGATTTAAACACCTTGAAAGAATAGCACCTACTGGAAAATTCTTTTTGTAGACTAACACTTTTTTGGGTATCTGTTTCTGAAATTAATTGTAGTTAGGATAAAATCAATTTCCAGTCAAACACAAAGAAGTAATTTAAGAAGTCACTGACAAGTTACAATTATCGTTAAATTGTGTCCCTAGCTTTGGACTATTGTAATACGACTATTACAATAACAAAACCTGTGACTGCTGTTTTGTCTTCTTTTTGCCCTGAGAGCTGATACACTTGTTTCTGTGGCTTTAGTTTGCTTTGAAATCCTAATTGGAAGGTCTGTGTAATAAGTGGCAGATTCTTGCACTGGATCTCAGCCCTTGTCTGGGGTAGTGGGCATTATGCTGGAATGATGGATACTGCACATTGTCTGGGGTAGTGGGCATTATGCTGGAATGCTGGATACTGCACATTGTCTGGGGTAGTGGGCATTATGCTGGAATACTGGATACTGCACATTGTCTGGGGTAGTGGGCATTATGCTGGAATGCTGGATACTGCACATTGTCTGGGGTAGTGGGAATACTGGATACTGCACAATGTCTGGGGTAGTGGGCATTATGCTGGAATGCTGGAGTACTGCACATTATCTGGGCTAGTGGGTATTATACTGGAATACTGGATACTGCACAATGTCTGGGGTAGTGGGTATTATGCTGGAATGCTGGATACTGCACATTGTCTGGGGTAGTGGGCATTATGCTGGAATACTGGATACTGCACAATGTCTGGGGTAGTGGGCATTATGCTGGAATGCTGGAGTACTGCACATTGTCTGGGCTAGTGGGTATTATACTGGAATACTGGATACTGCACATTGTCTGGGGTAGTGGGCATTATGCTGGAATACTGGATACTGCACAATGTCTGGGGTAGTGGGCATTATGCTGGAATGCTGGAGTACTGCACAGTGGTGATGGCCTCTCAGCAGGATATTTTTGTGTGGCCCTGTGTCGTGTTTCCCCATCAGCTGCTCTTCAAGTCGGTACCCTTTGTTCTAGCCAAAAGGAGCTGCTCAGGGCTCTCAGTATCAGTCAGCTTTCGCTGCATAACGAACCACAAAAATCTCAGTAACACACAATAGATATTATCTGCCACCACATGTCCGTGGGAGACAGGGCAGCTCTGCTCTGCTGGGGTCCCGGCTGGCGGGGCAGTGACTCCAGAGTATATTCTCCTTACGACAGTCACAGACATAAATAGGCTGACTCACCTGCCTATCATATTTCAAGCCTTTGTTCACATCACGGCCACTGATACTCCTCTGAGAGAAGCAAGTCACACGGCCGAGCCCAAATCCCAGGAGCGGGGAAATGCGAGAATCCTCTGTGGGAGATGGACGTGCAGTTCTCCTGCTGGGTCGGGGAATCCAGACCGCCGCCGCTGCCCGCCGCGGTCTCATCCGCGCCCCTTCCTTTCTGTCCTCGTGCTGACTCCTGTGCAGCCCCGTCCTTACACCTTTCGTGGGTTTCCACTGTTCTTCCAACTCCCCAGAACTCTCTTCCTTGCTCTGGTTTATTCAGACTCAAACTTTGAAACTCGTCTCGACGGCCAGCTCTGGCAGACCGCTCCTCCTCCCAGGGCTGGCTGCCCCGTGTGTCGGCCACACCTGCGTTACTCCCACCGAACCGGACCAAGGCCTCGGCTTTGTGCCCCCGGCCCCCAGCTGCGTGCCTGCCTCCCAGCTGTCTCACTTACTACTGTGATTGTTGACGTTCTTGTCTGTCTTCCCACCGGACACTGGTTTCCTTGAACGGGACTATGCTTTTGCTCTATACACCTTCCCCAAGGAGCCTGAACAAATATTTGACACATGAAGCAACAGCTGATCCCTACCTCATTACCATGTGAAATTATATCATGTAGCACCCAAGTTGAATATGTTTTCTTGAATTGTCTCTTATTGGTTTTGCTTCTGTTATTTCACCAATGAGACTACATGCTCCCCACAGATCAAATTCCGTGGCTGTTTTCCGTTTATGCCTCATAATACCTGACATCCAGCAGTTATGTCGTGACTCATAAGTGATTTATGGTACTAATTACCACTTGCTTAGCTTTTTGGCTGCCATTCCTCATCCAACCCAAGAGTCATGATACAAGCAGAAGCCCATGGTGTGCTGGTTCATCCGTCAGAAGACGTCCTATTAATAGCCAGTCACTGCCAAGTGACAATGTCAGCATTCTCTCGAGTCATCATCACATAATTTCAGCCAGAACAGCAGGGTAAAATTTTTAAGTAGAAATTTTGGTTATACTGGATATATCTAATATGCATTTCCTATTGCATATGAAATAGAAAATGCATTGGATATTTCAGTGCCCAAATGTGAGTGTCTAATTTAGAAGTCTGTGGTCAAAAGTCAAAAGACCTTCTGGTTGTATTGACTACATGTGTACACAGATAATTTAGAGAGAGAGGAGAGAGACTTTATTTTCTCTTCTTTCTTTTTAATTGAGGGATAATTACAATGCTGTGTGGGTTTCTGCCAAGCATCAACATGGATCAGCCGTAGGTACATGTCCCCCCCCCTCCCGCCCCACCCCACTGCTCTAGGTTGTCACAGAGCCCAGCTGGAGTTCCTTGAGTCATACAGCAGATTCCCACAGGCTATCTATTTTATCTTTCCTTCATTTTTTGTTATCATTGTTTTCCTTTTTTTCTTCCAATTTTATTGAGATTTAACTAGCATACAGCACTATGTAAGTTTAGCACAATGGTTTGGCTCACCTACATCAGGAAATAGTGCCATGATAAGCTTAGTGACAGATACAAAGTTAAAGAAATAGGAAAAAATGGTTTTTTTCTTGTGAAAATACTTCGAAGATTTACTGTCTTGATAATTTTCATGCATATTGCACAGCGGTGTTAATTTTTATCACGTTGTGCGTTCCTTCCCTAGCACTTATTTATCTTATAACTCTGAGTTTGTACATCTTGACTGCCTTCACCCGATGGCCTTCCCCCCACCCCCTTTCTTTTAAATGCAGGAAGGTACTCTGGCATTTTCTAAATTTCTGGCCCTGAGCATAAGCAAGTGAAATGAAAGAATGACAAGTTTTAGTTTATATGATACAACTAAAGCTGTTTATGTTAGCTATGATAAACCATCTTCAGAGAATTCTTTGACACGGCTTTTAAAGCAATAAATACACTGTAATAAATAAGTGTAACAGAATGCATTTACAGAGCTAGGTGAAAACATACACAGAGGAGATGTCTTCATTAACCCTCTCCATTTTCATTGGCTCTAAATTCAACTTTGGCATTAAATTGCTATGTGTATGTGTGTTGGTGGCTCAGTTGTGGCCAATCCTTTGTGACCCCGTGGACTGTAGCTCTCCAGGCTCCTCTGTCCATGATGACCGTCCAGGCAAGAATCCTAGAGTGGGTTGTCATTTCCTTCTCCAGGGGATCTTCCCTACCCAGGGACCGAAGCCGGGTCTCCTGCATTGCAGGTGGATTCTTTACCAGCTGAGCCACCAAGGAAGCCCTTTTGTGTGTGTGTGTGTGTGTGTGTGTGTGTGTGTAGCAGAGTAATTTGACTTTTCTGAACTTTTTGCTGGCTTGGAAAAGTATGATGCAGATCACAGACATACGATGTGCTCATCTTAACAGTGACTCGTCCTGCTTATTAGTGAGGGCTGTTGGCCGTAACACATTTTGTTTTAAACTCTGTGAGACCTGGGCCTTGTCCCACCGCCCTGACACAACTCCCTTCCTTCCCGAGAGTGGAGAGCATCACGTCGCTTTTTGGTTCTGTGAGGGTGAAGACCAGACCAAGCTCTAACTTAAATATCTGTTTAAATAACACCAGCTTGCTGAATATTCATGCTGAACCTATAATACCCATTTTTTAAACTGCAGCAGTTGGCTCATTTTTCTGCTAAGTTTGAATCATTTATACTTTTTCCAACCGTCAACGCTGGACATGATATGATGGCTTTGAAGAAGAGCAGTGCAAACCCTGGAGCTGAAAGTGGTAGAGCGGCATTTGGTCTGACGTTCCTGTTGGGACCCGTGAGGCCGTAACCCAGTGGCCCCAGGCTTCCTGCTGTGTGGCCCCTGCCCCTCTCTGCCCTGCGGCTGCGGACCCCGAGGTGCAGTGGGGTCGCTGATGAGCTGGGGGCTCATCGTCCTCTGTCCCAGACTCCTCTTCCCTCCTGTAGCTGCGCGTCTTTCTGTTCCCAGGCTGCCTTGGGCTCTGCTCCTGGGCAGGTTCAACCAGTGGGAGCCATGGACGAGGGCTGAGGGTCTGACGAGGAGAGAAGTCAGGCTGTTCCTCCCTCACCCCACCCAGCCTCCTCGGCCATCCCAGCTGTGGCCAGGCCCCCGTGTGGCTCCTGCGTCCACTGGACCCCTGTCTCTCTTTCCAGACCCTTCTAGAAGGCCCAGGCCCTGGGCTCCGGGCACACCCTTCCTTCTTGTCCCTGCATGCCTGGCAGTTATGGTTGCTTCCTGCTGCTGTTGGGGTGTGGGTTGCCTCATCATCTCTATTTGGCTTCTCAGCCCTTCTCTCTCCCATGTAACCAAATCTCTGCACCAAATTCCCTCTTCCTGAAAGATCTACAGTGGTCCCTGGCTGGACCCTGAATTATAGAGGCGTACTACATGGCCAGTTGTTTAAGGGAAAAGGCTGTAGAGAGATAGACTCTTAGCAACGGTTTGCAAAAATTGTTTACATTTAAAACCAATTTGAGGACTTGCCTGGAGGTCCAGCAGTTAAGAGTCTGTGCTTCTGCTGCATGGGGCACAGGTTCAATCCCTGGTCAGGGAACAAAGATCCCACAAACCTTGCCTTGCAGCTCAAAAACAAGAAAAACAAAAATATTTATTTTCTAGTCTTGGCCAGTGAAGCACAAAGCTTGGAGCTGTACATGCTGGTACAGCCCAAACATGTAAAAAGAGCAGAGCCTGGAGAAGGACATAAAACGCTTGTTGGATTGAGTCCAATTAATCTGCCATCTTGTAATGAGTTATTTGTTCCAGGACCTTGTACCTAGC
Source organism: Bos mutus (assembly GCF_027580195.1). NCBI lineage: Eukaryota > Metazoa > Chordata > Mammalia > Artiodactyla > Bovidae > Bos > Bos mutus. The sequence continues at coordinate 549,575 of NC_091630.1, read as the reverse complement.
AGGCATTCAAGCATACATTGAATGAAAAATGAACTCTACTTGGAATGTATTGCCAGCCATTTCCCAGGCAACAGACAATATAATAACACAGCTGAAGCCCTGTCTCACATTTTCTGTGGCTTCTTGGTAGAATTACAATGAAAGCATTACCCAGGCCTTGCATATCTGCCTGGGCATAAATTCGGAGAGTTGCTCCAAATAGCCGGGATAAAGAGGGAATGAATGACTGCTCCATGGAATGCCTTGAGACTCTAGCCTGAGTGCTTGCTGTGCTCAGGGCACCAGAGAAATGAGTAAACTCTCCCCACCTGGACGTCAACGGGCCAAAGAAAATAGGAAACTGATAACCAAAGGCCAGACCCTGGGCAAGTCATCAGTGTGAATAAGAGAAATCTTCTGAAAATCAACCCCAAGTCTTGCTCAGAGCAGAAGGCAAGTGTGCAAACCAGGGGAAATAAGCTGAGGAGATGTGATAACCACAGGACTGATTTCTGAGTGTGGAGCTGGAGAAAATGTGCAGCTTGATTGGACAGGCAGCCCAGGGAGCCGTGACGGCAGCGAGCAAGACAAGTGCAGCCTCGAAACCCAGCTTAGGGTAGAGCGGTGGGGAATGCTGTAGTCAGTTCTGTGTATAGGCTTCGGCATCAACCTGCCTGTGTTAAATTGAGGCTCTTACTAGCTAAAGGCAAGTCACTTAACCTGTCTGAATCACAGCCCGCTTTTCGGGTTAAGAGTACTACCCACCATTGTGGTTCTTGGGAAGACGAAGTGAGTTTATACGTGTAAAGCATTTAGATTCAAAACCTGGGGAGGCGCGTATGGGCACAGGTGGCGAGCCACATTTCAGGCTTGTCAGAGCCCACAGTCAGACTCTGTGCTTCCTTCATCCCTCCCTTTGTTTCACAGATATTTCCTGGTGCCTGATCTGTGTCTGATACTAGGGATACAAGGATGAACTAAAACAAGCAGGTCTCTGCCTTCGTACATCCATAAAAGAAAACACTGGAGGGACCTTCCCGGTGCTCCAGTGGCTAAGACTCTGCGCTCCCAGAGCAGGGGGCCCACGTTCCCTCCCTGGTCAGGGAACGGACCGCACATGCCACAGCTGAGGCCCGCTGCAGGCAAATGAATACGTATTCTTTAGCAAAGAAAATATGGAGGGTTGGTCTTCGGTTAGTGGTGAGGCAGGCTCAGGGAGCCCTGATGTGGTTTTTAGTGAGACTTTTAAAGAATATTATCTAGTTTCTTTGGCTGTATCGGGTCTGAGATCCAGCTTGTGGGATCTAGTTCCCTGATATCGAACCAGATATCGAACTCTGGCCTCCTGCATTGGGAGCATGGAGTCTTAGCCACTGGACCGCCAGGGAGATCCCCCAATGAGACTTTTAAAGAAAGAATATGACAAGTGTGCCACTCCAGGGAGGGATGTTGATGGTGATGGAAGCCAGGCAAGAGTAGGGGAGGGGGGTGTGGGAAGCCTTTCTCTACTTTCTCTTCAGTATTGCTTGTGAACCTGACTGCTCTAAAAGAGTAAAGTCTGTTTTTAAGTTTTTAAGTTTTTTGTAAGTTTTAAAGATTTTCTTTTAAAAAGCAAGAAATACGAGAATAAGATCTTAAATTTTTTAATGAGAGCAAGATCTAAGAGAGTAGATTGTGACGATTCTCATTAAAAAAAGGAAAAAAAGGAAGAATGAATAAATAACAGAAAACTCTATTCTAAATATTTTTGGTAACTCCACAGAAAACTAAGGCTATTTTAATCTTAGCTTAAATCATATTTTTGGAAAGTTAGGTCTTCATTTCTATCAGCTAGGCTCATTTTTTAAAAAAATGACAGAAACTCCAGTTTAATTGGGCTCTGTGATATTCATCTCTACACAACGCCAGTAGTTGGTATGGCCGCATAAGGAACTTGTTAGGAAAAAGCAGTTTTCACAAAAGCCACGCATGTGAAAGTAAAAGCAGGCTTCCAGCCTAAGAAGTTCTGTTTGTTGACCCTTCAAAGGTCATGGCTGCTTTTAACCATCAGCTGCGTGATGGTGTAGACATGCAGTCATCCCGTTATTCTTCTAGTGTTTACTGGACCACCTACTATGTGAGAGCTTGGATCTGACGCTGGAGCAATAAATAAGGCACGATCCCTGCAGTCAGCAGGCTCCTGGTTCCAGGCCGGATGAACGTAAAAACAAGCAGTTCGATGGGATCAGTGCCAAGGGAGGCGCAGATACTATGGAAGCAAATCATTCGTTCACTTGTTCATTCAGTAAATATCTGTCAGTTATAAAATACTTGGAAGGCACCATAAATTCGTGAAGTATTCCATATTTACAGGGCTTCCTGGTGACTCAGTTGGTAAAGAATCTGCCTGCAATGCAGGAGACCCCGGTTCGATCTCTGGGTTGCGAAAATCCCCTGGAGAAGGAAATGACAACCCGCCCCAGTATTCTTGCCTGGGAAATCCCATGGACAGCAAAGAGACACGACTTGGCAATAAACCACCACCACCTGGGCATGTTGGGGACCTGGCCACGAGTGGAGCAGATAACCCTTGCCTTCGGATTTGTTGTGCTTCTGCCCATTCCGGCCGTAGAGAAGGTATGAGTTGAGTCTCGAAGACTGAGAAGTATTTGTGGAGACGGCCGAGGTAGGAAGGGTATTTCAGGAGGAAGTAAGCTGTGGCCTCAAGAGTCCCCGTGTCTTCGTGGACAGGGTGCTGGCACTTAGCTCTGGAGACCCCCTCTCGGTACCAAGCTACCCTACCTTGGACCCTCACCAGAGAGATGCATGAGGGAGTCCTTATTATGGGTGGTGGCTGCAGGCAGTCACTCAGTCTATAAACTTCAGTGCTGTCTCAGGAACAATTGCTGGTTGACATTTTTGAAACACTTGACTTCCTTTATTTTGATTACAGCCTACAAGGCTTATCAAAGACACCCAGGGACTCCCTGTGGTCAGTGGTTGAGACTGTACATCCTAAGGCAGGGGGTGCACATTCGAGCCCTGCTTGGGGAGCTGAGATCCTGCATGCCTCGTGGCCAAAAAGAACATAAAACAGAAATGATACTGTAACACATTTGATAAAGACTTTCAAAATGATCCACATCAAAAAACTCCTTTCAAAAAAGTATTTCCTGTTCTCTGTTTAGAGATCTGAGGTCTCTGAACTTAGCCTTCAATCTCAGTCCTCACTTAGCTACTTAAATAATGATGTTTAACATGGTTTTTTATTCCCCCAGAGAAAGATTTATAACCAAGGTCAGCTTCGTGAGTATTCCATCAGTCCGAGAAACACGAGTGAAGACATAGGCAAATATTAACATATAATGTATTAGCCTATATGTAGTTGGAATATTTCATAACTTCAAGGATAATGCAATCTAAAATTCTCTGTTAATATGTAACTATATCCTTACAGTTTTCTTCCTTTTTTTTTTTTCTTTTAAGGCATCTGGTGGTTTAGTTACTGAGTCGTGTCCGACTCTTGTGATCCCATGGACTGTAGCTCTCCAGGCCCCTCTGTCCATGGGACTTCTCAGGCAAGAGTACTGGAGTGGGTTGCCATTTCCTTCTCCAGGGGATCTTCCTGACCCAGGGATCAAACCCAGGTCTCCTGCCTCGCAGGCAGATTCTTTCCCACCAGAGCCATCAGGGAGGCCCTGAGGCATCTTGGGGGGCTGGAACATTCTTGTGAGTACCTTCTTCTACTTTGAGTTGCATTGCGGATAGTATCAAATGCCACTTGTTCTTCTCTACGTAAGTAGAAAATTAAAAGAGCCAGACTCTCTGCTCCACAGTGGTCCCCGCCTTCTGCTCTCTTTGTGAGTAGGGCAGGGCCCGTCCGGAAGCTGCTGTCGGGGGTTTCTGCGCAGGGACTCTCTCCTGAGTGTCCTCTTCCGCCGACTCTCCTACTCCCTCTTACTCCGTGTCCCTGAGGAGCTCTCCTTAGCGTTGATCCGTGGGTACCGTAAGGTCACGGGAGGCCTGAGTCACCGTGCTGTTAGTCATGCAGGCTGCCGTTAGTCATCGGGGTCCTTTCTGCAGTTCTAATTCTTTAAAAGTGAGTGGGTCCCTGTGGGGAAAGCGGCTCCAGTTCTCACAGAAGAGGCGGTTTCTGCTGAATTCCCTGATGCGTGTTAGGGCACAGCTGTCAAGCGAGGAAGCATCTCCCTCTAATTAAAAATAGTACCCACTCCAACTATTACCCAATTAGCCAAGCTGGTAGCTACAAATAACCAGTAGACTCAGGATGGTTTTCTGAACAACTGGATTTAACAGTGGAGCGTTAAGTGTCGATGCATGCAAGTTACGTGCTTTTTCAACTCAGATGCGACTGCAGTTTTACTTTTGAGAAATCTCTCTCCTCCTGTCCGCTCCTGGAAGAGTTGGGCCGGAGCAGGAGGTCGGCGCTCAGCGGTCAGCGCCCCGCCCTCTCCCTGCAGCGCCGGTCTCCGGTGAGCTCAGGAAGTGCCACCGAGGCCGCGCAGCACGCACGCGTGTTAGGGCAGCCTCCCTGCGGGTGGAGCCGCCCCGAGGACCGATAACAAGGAGGAAGGACTTTTCCAAAAGGTGACACGTATACCTTGACCCCAGAAAGAGGTCACTAGGAACACAGCAGACATCAGAGGACAATCTTTATCCCTGCAGTGTAGAAAAGCTGCTATCCCCAGAGCAAACACTGCATCAATACCTTTCTTTCTGGAAGTTACAGGCCAAGATGTCAAAAGTGATTATTTTCTAGGATTGGAGTCATTGCTTTTTGGGTCTTCTAATTTGTCTACAGTAAATATGCCTTGCACTTAGAAGGGAAAAATAAGTTATTTGTGATTTTAAATACTTTAGACCAGTCGCATGCTGCTGCCTATCAACTTGATTGTTTTCTTTTATGTATGTTCCCTCCTCGGCTTTCCCAACTCACACATAATTTCTTTGCAATTGCAAAGAGGTGTAGTTCCGCATCCTATTAACTCAAAGTATTGTTGTACATGTGAAAACAGACACTAAAGGCTTCTGTGCTTCGAGCCACGCAACCCGGACCCGGGTCTGCCACAGCCGTGCGTGCTGGGCTGGGCCTCGCTGCAGCCTTGTCGTCTGTCCAGCGGTCTTGTGTTAGGACCTGTTGGGATGATGAGGTGTCAGCGTGTATGTTTCTTTGTTTTTCTGCCTGTGAAAATGTATAGTTTGTTAATAGCACCGTAAATTACTTGGAAGAAGAGGTTTGTTCAGTGGAAAAGAACCACGAATAGGTTTAGATTTTTATGGAGCTGAATCAGCCAAATCAAACACAGGCTTTCCCCGAACCTTCCAAGTTTTTAATGGAAACTCACGCTCTTTAGAGCTTTGCTGCCTAATTATAATTCATGCCTTTTGCAGATACATTACAGGGTGGACCCAAAGGAAAATGTTAGACGTGTCCGCTGGCTATTTCTATTCTGCTCCTTGTGGAGTGCCAGCCGCCTCCATCCGATGGCCCGTGTGTGCAAAACACCGGCCAGATCCCAGCGGGCTGGGCCACCTCAGCGGAGGGAAGACGGTAAACTTGCAGTGTTACAAACACAGACGACACACTCAGACACAGAGCCAGCCTTCTGTATGTGGTTGTGCAAAAGGCACCAGTGTCAGGATTCAATTTAAAAAGTCCTGTGGTAGCATAACCCCAAATCAACCCTCATCGTTGTCCTCATCAGAGAGATCCTTGCGAAACCCAGGAAAAACAGAACTACCCAGATTTCATTTAAGGAGAATTTTCTTTTCTTTTTTTTTTTTTTTTTTAAAACTAGGTTTAACTGGTGTGAAGGGAGAGAAAGGAAATCCGGGCATTGGAACTCAAGGTCCCAGAGGCCCCCCAGGGCCAGCAGGTACGTCTTCCTACCCAATGGCAAACTGCAGCACGGAGACCCCAAGTCTTCATTTTCCCTTGACATTGCAGGCGAGGCAGATGGCCATGTTAACATCCGTGTGGCCGACTGGAACAGCCATGTTTCCATATTACATCCGTGTGGCCAACTGGAGTGGCCATGTTTCCATATTACATCCGTGTGGCCGACTGGAACAGCCATGTTTCCATATTACATCCGTGTGGCCGACTGGAGTAGCCACGTTTCCATATTACATCCATGTGGCCAACTGGAGTGGCCATATTTCCATATTACATCTTTGTAGCCAACTGGAGCGGCCATGTTTCCATATTACATCCATGTGGCCAACTGGAGTGGCCATGTTTCCATATTACATCCGTGTGGCCAACTGGAGTGGCCATGTTTCCATATTACATCCATGTGGCCGACTGGAGTGGCCATGTTTCCATATTACATCTGTGTGGCCGACTGGAGTGGCCATGTTTCCATATTACATCCATGTGGCTGACTGGAGTAGCCACGTTTCCATATTACATCCATGTGGCCGACTGGAGTGGCCATGTCTCCCATGCCTTTCACGGGAGGGCCAGTGTGTTAGTAACGAGTCCTCCGTACACCAGACCCAGAGGTACAGCATGTGCGGGGATCTTATTGTTTGCAGGGTCAGGCTGGGGCTAGGCTATGCTTCACTAATGAATCAATCCCCAAATGCTTCGTGGACTGACACGTACCCAAAGTTTGATGTGGGTAGGCTGACTTTCCCCTCATTTTAGAGCAAAGGGCCTTGAGGAGAAAGATCAGCTTCCTGAATGGAGGATGACAGATGTCCTTTCCGGTTATATTCCACTGGCTGGGACTAGTCACAAGCCCCAGCCGAGCTGCATGGGAGGCTCAAAATCTGGGGGGACACATGGCTGTGTGATGAGCACTCACAGTTTCTGCCACCATGGCCATCTCACTTCATGGGGCTTGTGCAAGCTTGGAGTTTTGTGAATTTTACTATATGCTTTTAGGATGGTCTCCAGATGGCCATATTTGTTTATTAGAATTATAAATTTTCAGTCCTACTGGTATTTACAATCCCAGTCTTAAGCATATTGAATCTAATGACTTACCGGTTTTTCTTGCCAACCTGTTGATGATTTGGGGAAATACTTTCTGTAGGAGAGATTCCTAGTGCAATAGGTCTGCTCTGAGTATCAATACCCCTGTTATTAGAGACTGCATGAGGAACTGTTCCAGAGCATGCCGTATGCAGAGTGAATGCTTGGGGAATGTTAACTCATGGAGCTGCGTTCTCCAGAGATTTGCAACACTTTTAAAATACAGAGTGATACGTGTTCCTGAGTTTCATTTTGGTTCTATTCAAAGAGATTCATTTGTAGTTGAAAAAGGCCTTGAAACACTGTTGAAATCCAGGTCTAGAACAAAACAAACACATGAGCCAGAGAAAGTCCAGGCTGACGTACTTCTTAAATTCACAGAAATTTTAATCACCCTCTCACCTTCATTCAGTGTTAAGTTCTCAATTGACACAAGCTAGCCTAAAGGATCCCAGGGACGGGGGAGCCTGGTGGGCTGCCGTCTATGGGGTCGCACAGAGTCAGACACGACTGAAGCGACTTAGCAGCAGTAGCAGCGGCAGCCTAAAGGAATTTTGGATTCATCTGTTGGGTCCAATTTCAGAATTTTCATTTTTCTCCTGCAGTATAATTTCTTTCAAATGTAGAATAATTTATTTCAACCATCTGGGGCCATAACCCAGTAGGGGTTGCCAGGCTGAGGTCAGATGTGTTCCTGTGTGTGTAAATGTGTGTGTGCGTGCCCTCACACTGGATCTGTAGGAGCCTGCATTGGGAGATAGAGGCTGGTGGCAGTCTGCTCCTTTCCCTTAATATTCAAGAGGTGAGGGACAAGAATGCATTTTGCTTTCCAGTTTCCTGAGCTGGTTGAAAGCATTGACCTCCAGGAGAACGTGTGATTGCAGTGTGATCCTCTGTCCAGGAAATCCAGTTCAGGAATAGAACTCATTGAGTAGAAACAGGCAGACCACCCTAGTTGTCAAAACGTGTAAGATGGCTTCTTGTAAGAGTTAGTTTGTTTCTTGGTGGTCTGAAACCTCACCCTGTGATGCTAAGAGACCAACTCTTTTCATTGGTGGGCACTCCTTAGGGCCTTCTGGGGAGAGTCGACCAGGAAGCCCGGGCCCCCCTGGCTCTCCTGGACCAAGGGGCCCACCAGGTCACCTGGGGGTCCCTGGACCCCAGGGTCCGTCCGGCCAGCCTGGATACTGCGACCCTTCTTCGTGTTCTGCCTACGGCGTGGGAGGTAAGTGTCAGCCCTTCGTGGGCTTTGAGCAAATCTTACTGTCTTAGTACCATAATGGTGGGGGGGACCTCTGAAAAGTAGACCTATTTTGAGCAGGAAGCAGAGCTGGAATTGCTCACTACCTTTGAAATTATCCAGAGGGCTCTTCTGTGAAGTGCAAATTAATGTAGAGGTTCCCTCTTGAGGGGACATTTAAATTAATGCCACATCTATGTCTTCCTTGCTTCCAGATGGCCTCTGACCTCATATATGATCATTGAGGGACATATCTGACAATTCTCTGGGGCCTCTCTGTGTTACTTCTGTGGTATGGCCATAATGTCCTATTAAATTGTACTCTTGTTTTGGGGACACCTCAAACTTAGAACTTTCCCCATAATTAGGAGAGACCTGGAGATTCTGTTGGGTGACATCCTTCCCACCACATGCATTTTAAATGACCAGGGATTATTTTAAGAAGCAAAAGTGGCCGGCCACACTGTCCTTGCCTCTTATTAACTACTGGACTGAGATCCTGAAAAAATTGTGCTTCCTAAAAACATCTGTGGTCTCCATGCTAGAGGGTTGCATAACGGGACATTTTCCAACACAGTCACTCTTGGAAGTATCAAGAGAGAGGTTCAGAAATTGCTTTGGGGCAATAAACCTATTAGCCCATGAATTGAAGTTTTCTGTTTTAGAAGAAACTTAACCTTATTTCCCAGAGGGACTGATCAGAGTTTTGCTGATGTGTTTTTCCCTGTTCGTCTCTTCCCTCCCCGTTCTCTCAAACTTTCCTGTCTCATTAAGATCTGGTCCCTTACAATGATCACCAGCACTGACACGGAACTCTCCCACTCTGACTCCATTGGCCCGGGCAATTGGCTGCAGACACAGAACTGTCCTGCTGACCACGACCACCCCGCCCTGCCCCTGCCCACGGGCACTCCTCTCCCCTGCCCACCTGCTTCCCCACCTGCCCACCCTCTCATCTCCTGCCCTCCCTGCTCCAAACACTTAACCACGATAAGACTGGAATTTAACCAAGTCATTTGTCAGTTGTCATAAAAACCGACTGCTCCGTACCAGCCTGGGTGAGGGTGTAAGTGTGGCTGCCGAGAGTTACCCCAGACCTCCCCAGGTGGAGCCCAGGAGTAGCCACTGCCGGGTGCCTTCTCCTCGTCCCGTCTCACGCACATCGCTGGGCGTCTTTCTCCCCGACCCCCTGCTCCCATCTCACACACATCGCTGGGCGTCTTTCTCCCGACCCCCTGCTCCCATCTCACACACATCGCTGGGCGTCTTTCTCCCTGACCCCTGCTCCCATCTCACGCACATCGCTGGGCGTCTTTCTCCCGACCCCCTGCTGTCCGCCCCCTCTGATCGCCCACCTCTGCCTCCGCCTCCTGTCCCCGGTGTTGGACTTCTAACATGAGACTGATTTTTACAATTTATTTTTCTTTCGTCACTCTGCTGATATTCGGGTTTTCTTTTGTAAATAAAACATGTCATATTTAAGCAGTTTGGCTAACCATTTCTGCGGTGTACCTGACCCTTCTTTTACTAACCATCTGAAACCTCCTGGAAAAGGTGCGCACAGCCCGGTGGATGCAGGGCGCTCTCACTTTCTACCCAAGCAGGATATCTCTGTACTTTAGAGACCAAACCTATGCCTCTGCGGATCCAAAGGAGGGGAGGACATCAATTTGTGGCTCCTGGGTTCTGTCAAGCCCCCACCCCACTCTCCCCCTCTAGCTCCCCATCCTGACCAGCCAGAGTTCACCCCTGTCCAGGATGAGCTGGAGGCCATGGAGCTGTGGGGCTCTGGGATCTGACAGTCTCAGCGGAGCTCGGAGGCCCGACCGCAAAGGCGCGTGAGGCGACTGACCATGTGGTTTGTATGCTTCCTCTGGGGGCTTGTTGCATCAGCCTGCGTCTCCTGTTTGGACACCGTTAATGTTATTGTCATATTAACAGAAAAGCGTGTTAAAAAGAAGCTCCTTAATTCATACACCACAGGACTGATTTCTGCTTGTTGCTTTAATGGTGTCCTCAGAGAAAGATTGGCCCTAACGTTGAATTCTGGAATCCTTTTTGCGTTGGGTGATCGCGAGTCCTAAAGTGCAACAAGACAGAAATGTCTGTATTTGAGGGAAATGGGGCCCCAGAACAGGAGTTCAAAGGGATTCAAAGATGATGTCATGTATCCTTATCCCCTCTAGGAATGACCTTGATGAAAAGAGAAAAAGGGACATGATTGGAGAAACTACCTCTTGCTTAATTAATTGATCTAACTCTGAGATCACTTGGTGACCAGCTTCACTGGTATCCAAGAATATGCGTTAGAATCTGGCCTTTCTGAATCTGGCAACTGTGACACTAGATTCGGTTCTTTTCAGTGGCTTTTGGCATGTAACCTAATGACTTCCCACCGACTCTGATACAAAGAGTTCCAATTTTGATGAACAGTTGATCCAGCAGTATGTTCCAGAGCTTGCCCTCCGTAACCACATGGATTACTTTGTACATGCAGATGTGTTTTTGCAAACCTATTTCCAATCTTTTTTAAATAAGCAAATAAAATTTTGAAACAATGTACATATGTTGATTCTTTTTATTTTCTTCCGTTTCTGTATGTCACCTTAAGCTCGTGTAGTCTGGGCTGAGGTTTAACCAGAAAAGCGACAGCTGCCTTCCTTTGGATGCGCATTCACGCTTTCATTCATTCAGAGTGTGAATGAACGGAAAAAACGCTTTAGCAGAAAAAAGCAATTGTCTTGAGCCTAAGCGACTGGCAGAATTCTGTTATTCATTTATAACCCACCAGACAGCAATGACTGTGAAAATGTAAGACTGATGCTAAATAAATGTTTGCCTGAAGAACTTGTCTTTTGGGCTTAAGAAAAACCTTTAAAACTCTAGGAAACAAAGAGGAAATGAGGTTGAATCTCATGGATTCTCATTCTAAACTATAATTTGCCTTTTGCTCATAAAGGAAAACACGTGTTATTGTTTAGTCACTAACTCTTTGGGACCCCATGGACTGAAGCCTGCCAGGCTCCTCTGTCCGTGGGATTTCCAGGCAAGAATCCTGGAGTGGGTTGCCATTTCCTTTTCCAGGGGATCTTCCCAGCCAAGGGATCGAATCCAGGTCTCCCGCATTAGCAGGTGGATTCTTCACCACGAGTCACCAGGGAGACCCATGCTTGAAGAAGATCTGGGTTCTATTAATTGTTGTTGAAAATAGAAATTTGAAAGAGAACCATAAACTGAATGTATATTCCTTTTTCTCTGTAGCATCTAGTAACAGGTAATTGCCAAAAGTTGGGACAGGGTCTTTTATCACCAGAAGCTGTATTCTTCCTGGATCAGCAGTGTCTCTTGAACTTCTTTGAAGTTCACACAGCTTGGTTTAAGATCTTTTCATCTAAAATATTCAAACAAAAAGGTCTACATGTTGCCTTTGGGGATCCAACTAATAAATATATATATTTTGGTGCCTGTGCGGGAAATGAAAGCAGACAGTGAGCAGGTGACGAACAGCGGTTCCCTGTTGGTTACGACATGCGTCCACACACACAAAGCAGGGCCGATGAGAAGGAGAGTTTGCACAAGATTAGATGACCTGACCCAGAATCACCTGAGAGAACTCCCAAGTGAGTGGGCTGTGTCATCAGTCACTTCATTCCTTTGATCTCAGATTTCTTGGCCTTAAGCAAGTGAGGAGAGAGAGGATATTCTGTATGCCTTGCTGTTTGGCCCTTGGAAATGCAGACTACTGTGTCACTCAGGAGACACTCAAAGTTTGATACAAACGGTGGAGGATCGAGCACTGGAGGTTCTGGTCCATTCACATCGTTCTTGGATTGTGCGAATAAACCTGGCTTTGACTTTACTTGGTGATCTACATTTGTTTACTTGAGTTATGGGAACATTTCATTAGTTTGGAATTTGTCATCAGTTGGACCCTGTTCATGAGATTTTTATTGAGTGAAATGTCCATAATAAAAGGTGTAATTCAAGGTCAAGATTTTTATGTTTACAACACTTTGCCTTATAATAAAAGCTGATTCTGAAGTGCATTTTTATTGACTTACCTATTTTGGCAGGAATATACTGATATATTAACTTATACTTTATAAAATTTCTGAAAGTAACCATTTCATAAAAGGACATAAAACTCTTCAGAATTTTAATCACTTTGGTTAGAAACTCCTGATTTCTAGAATTACAGACTTGGGACAGAGTGATCGAAGAGTTCAGTTTAGGAGATAATTCAGTGTGAGTTGAAGCTAGGGAGAGCAATCTGTGTGTGTGTGTGTGTATGAGCGCTCAGCTGTGTCTGACTCTTTGTGACCCTATAAATTGTAGCCCACCAGGCTCCTCTGTCCATGGAATTTTCCAGGTAAGAATCCTGGATTGAGTCGCCGTGTCCCCCTCCAGGGGAACTCCCCAAACCAGGGACTGATTGAACCACTGTCTCCTGCATTGCAGGTGGGTTCTTTTGTGCGGAACCACCTGGGAAGCCCCCAGTTATTCCATAAAAACATTTAATTTCCAACTTCTCTCAACTGTCTCAAAGAAGTGCTTGTAGTCATACTCACTCTTTGAAATCAGACCAGGCTCCTCCTCCTGTGTGAAGCCTTCCCTGAGCCCCCCCACCACCAGCTGGATAACCTCCATAGCCGCGGTCCTGCCGTCCCTGCTGTTTGGTTTGCTCTTTAAGCTCCGTGCTCCCGGGTACTTGTGTGCACTCCTTAGGGGCTGTCAGACTGCCCACAGTGCGCTGAGCACTTGACCCCTGTGCGGAGGACCTCTGTAGAGTCACCCCACGCTAGCGCATGCGGTTTGTAATCCGAGTCAAACCCTGCGCTCCGTCTACAGTGGGAGGAGTGGCTTTGCTCTCACTATGAGCCGGAACATTTGGGAGACAGCAGTGATGCCCAGGAATGACTAATCAGCTCCTTAGAAGCTTGCAAATCAAATCTGGTAAGTTTTCGGAATGTGAGGAAGAGGTGTTTAAACAGAAATAGAGTCACAGATGTAGAAAACAAATGCGTGGTCCCAGGGGGAACCCTAGGGAGAGGGGTGAATTGGGAGATCGGGACGGACACATACACGCTACTGTATGTACAACAGGCAGCTGACAAGGACCACAGCGCCGGGAACTCTACTTAATGCTCTGTAATGAGCTACATGGGGAATAAATCTAAACAAGAAGCGTGGGTGTGTGTATAACGGTTCACTCTGCTGTACCCCCGAAACCACAACATTGTAAGTCAACTATATTCCAATAAAAATTAGAACAAGCAGAGAGTTACACACTTTGTGCATTTTAAGTGACTTAAAGGAAGTCTTCCATCTTCAAATTTTAGAAATATGCAAAAACATCTATTTCTGCTTTGTTGACTATGCCAAAGCCTTTGACTGTGTGGATCACAATAAACTGTGGAAAATTCTGAAAGAGATGGGAATACCAGACCACCTGACCTGCCTCTTGAGAAACCTGTATGCAGGTCAGGAAGCAACAGTTAGAACTGGACATGGAACAACAGACTGGTTCCAAATAGGAAAAGGAGTTCGTCAAGGCTGTATACTGTCACCCTGCTTATTCAACTTCTATGCAGAGTACATCATGAGAAACGCTGAGCTGGAAGAAGCACAAGCTGGAATCAAGATTGCCAGGAGAAATATCAACAATGTCAGATATGCAGATGACAACCACCCTTATGGCAGAAACTGAAAAGGAACTAAAAAGCCTCTTGACGAAAGTAAAAGAGGAGAGTGGAAAAAGTTGGCTTAAAGCTCAACATTCAGAAAACTAAGATCATGGCATCTGGTCCCATCACTTCATGGGAAATAGATGGGGAAACAGTGTCAGACTTTATTTTTTTGGGCTCCAAAATCACTGCAGATGGTGACTGCAGCCACGAAATTAAAAGACGCTTACTCCTTGGAAGGAAAGTTATGACCAACCTAGATAGCATATTCAAAAGCAGAGACATTACTTTGCCAAGAAAGGTCCGTCTAGTCAAAGCCATGGTTTTTCCAGTGGTCATGCATGGATGTGAGAGTTGGACTGTGAAGAAAGCTGAGTGCCGAAGAATTGATGCTTTTGAACTGTGGTGTTGGAGAAGACTCTTGAGAGTCCCTTGGACTGCAAGGAGATCCAACCAGTCCATTCTAAAGGAGACCAGTCCTGGGTGTTCATTGGAAGGACTGATGCTGAGATTGAAACTCCAATACTTCGGCCATCTCATGCGAAGAGTTGACTCATTGGAAAAGACTCTGATGCTGGGAGGGATTGGGGGCAAGAGGAGAAGGGGATGACAGAGGATGAGATGGCTGGATGGCATCACTGACTCGATGCACTTGAGTTTGCGTGAACTCTGGGAGTTTGTGATGGACAGGGAGGCCTGGCATGCTGCGATTCATGGGATTGCAAAAAGTCGGACACAACTGAGTGACTGAACCGAACTGAATAAGGGCTTATAATAAGTAAATAAACCTTGTGTTTCTGTAAATGTATCCATGTGTTCATGTACTTTTCCATCTCTGGGCATCCATCCATCCATCAGACTTTTAATTAGTATCTGCCATGGGTTCAGAATTCCACGGACAGAAGAGCCTGGTGGGCTACAGTCCATGGGGTCGGGAAGAGCTGGACGTCACTCCACTGGGGGTTCAGCCATGTGTTATAGTGGAGGCAGAGCAAAGGGAAGCTTGCTGGTGTAGGTCGCTTTAAGCTGAAGCAAGTAAAGTCGTTTGTACAAGGCTGGAAGACCTACCGCCTGATAAAACGTGCAGATTTCTGCCTGAAGGCAGTAGGAAGTCGGGGGGTCTTTAAGGAGGTAAGTGACCTGAGGGCTTCTTACGTGAAGGCAGTTTTATGTGGTGTGTAAGACAGGCTGGTGTGGGGAAAGAGCAAGAAGGAGAAAGACGTTCAAGGACGACCTCCCACGTGCTAGCCTCTGTTCTGGATATATTAGGTTGACTTGCACAAGCTAGCTTAAGTATTCCCTTTTTACAAATGATCAAACGCACTAAGTAGAATGTCCAGGGTGACACACATCCCTGGAAGGGACAAAGGAAGGATTCTCACGGGTTTGTTCCCCTGGCTCACGGCCGCTCCTTAGTGGGTTTCTCATAACCTGAATGGACTTTCTGGCCAGCCCAATACATCCATCCTGCGATGCCTGGCACAGGGGTTCAGATGACAGGGCTGGCCGCGGTGACACAGGAGTGAGGGGAGCGGCTTTAACTGCTGAAGGAGAAGTCTGCGGGCAGGGTCTGATGACCGATGGCAGGAGGCTGGGTGATGACAGAAGGGAAGAACGGCTTTACGACAGCAAGTCTGGAAGGTTGAGTGAATAGGAATTTCACTGAGTGAGACAGAGACTTGAGGAGGAAAGGAGAGTGATTTTAGAACGGCAAGTTGGTTTGAGGTGTTTCTGCTTTTCTAGGAGTACAGTGTTAACAGCAGATAGTAACTCAAGGAGATTGAGACGGGTGGGGAGTGATGCTGGACGACTCACTCAGACCGTGACAGTCGTCAGGACTGAGTCCCCGTGGGCCCGTCCCCATAAGAAGGGCTGTGCAAATGCAGAGTGGACGTTTCCGTGGGCCCGTCCCCATAAGAAGGGCTGTGCAAATGCAGAGTGGACGTTTCCAAGGGCCCGTCCCCATAAGAAGGGCTGTGCAAATGCAGAGTGGACGTTTCCAAGGACTGAACCAAAATATTTGGTTTAAAAAATAACTTTTTGCTCTGATTTGATGTAGCGTTGGAAACACTGATGCAAATGGCCCATTTGTGCTAAACAAGCTCAGAGCTTAGACACTTCTTTGTCACAAAGTTCTGGTTATTCTACACTCTCTAGAATAACTATCCTTAACAAAAGTTAACTGCATGAATATATTTGCAACAGTTTTACATTATTTATCAGACTGCATAATTGTTTTAGAAGTTTGGCTGACACAAGATGCTTAAGTCTTGATAAAATTAAAAAAGCAAGTTGCAGACCAATATTACAATATTTACCTACTATTCTGTTCTATCCACATTGAAAATTGTGACGAGTCAACTCCAGACACTTCACCACGCTACCTCCTGGCGATGGGATTGTGCAGTGTTACCCTCACTTAACTGTTCATGTTTAACATTTCTCTATGGTTGGAAAAGTGTTTTGCAATCAACCTGTGTACTCAGAACCTTAATACTTTACAGGAAAATCACAGAAGATTTCAGAGTAAAATTCTACCTTACAAAAATCATCTATCACCTTTTTAATACCCTTATCATAATAAATGATATGAATGAATGAAGAAAAACGAGGCACCAGTATTTAGAGAAATGGAGGCAGTGATTATTTTAAAAGCAGAATAAAAGGGTCAGTGGGAGGGTGGGGCGATTTGCTTGTTTCTAAATGCAGAAATATTAGTAATGATTTATTTTCTCTATATCTTCCTAATAAAAAACATATGCTGGCATGAATAACATATTTCATTGTTTCTAGAATGTTTAATTGCATTTGATCTGATTGATTAAAAAGATTACCATGATCAGTATAGTGAAATTGAACTTCCCTAACTTAAAAGAGGTTTTATAACGGAATCCAGAGAAGTGAAAATATCTTTTCTTCAGATTGAGATGAACTTTGTACGGTAACAAAACAAAGCTGAGTCAGATAGAAAAAGAACGTGTACTCACTGAAGACATTCATCTCCATTTTTCACTGTCCTGTCATCTGACCCAGAGTCGTGACTCCTAATAAAACTGTATCCCCATCATATCCTAAAACTCATGCCACAAAATCGTCAATCAGCTCAGCTTTCACGCTGAGAAAGCATTGTTATTTGAATGTGCTCAGATATTGGATAGATGTGTGGAAGACAATTTGTTATTAGAACATTCATGTGTTTTCACCTTACCTAGCCTTTCTCACGTATATGGTTATATTTCTGAGCTGGCAAGTGTGCAGACTGAAAGGACTGAACTTCACAAGCAGAGTTTTTTGGCAAACATTCCGATTATCAGATCTGGACACCACCTTCCTCTCCGGCTGCCCGCTCTTGTTCTTGGAGTCTTGCCAACGAGTTCTGTCTCTGATTTCACACGAGCGTGAGCATGTTTCATCAGACCAGCAGAGAGCCACAACTCTGAGGGCGATAGACAACAGGAAAGTTAAAAAATGGATGCAACTCAAAAGCAGCACCGTGCGGGTTGTCCACAGCACTGGGGCAACTTACCACTCTCCCGAAATACCCACGGTGCACGTCTGCAGTGCTTTCTGAAGGAACCGGGTCTGCACCCGCAAGGCTGAAGATGGCTTTCAAGAATTGGAGAGCGATCCAAGGGACTGTGAACCTGGTCACCCATCTCCCCAGCAGCTTGGCAGGGTGCAGACAGACCGAGGGTTTCTGCTGGCACAGCTGAGCAAAGATTTCGGCCTGGACACCATTTCTGAACCTTAACGCCTCCTTGTTCTCATTTTGAATTTGTGTGCCTATCAAACAGTCACCCACTGCAGCTACGCCACTTGTTTGGAACCCGTCACGTGCTCTGTTGCTCGTGAGTGTTGTACCACCAGGTACGCCCAGTCGTGTCTTTGCAACCCTGGAAACTAGCTCACCAGACTCCTTTGTCCATGGACTCTCCAGCAAGTACACTGTGGGGGTTGCCATGCCCTCCTCCAGGGGATCTTCCCAACCCAGGGATCAAACTTGCATCTCTTGCGTCTCCTGCGTTGGTAGGTGGATTCTTTACCCCTGGGTCACCGGGGAAGCCCAGTTACTCATGAGGGACCTTATTAGCTTGGAGTTGTTGTCCATACATTCTTCCCTCAGCTGATGAAAGACTGCATTTCTCATCTCCCTAAATCTGGCATCACCAGAGATGCTGTGTGGTCAGGCCGCCCCAGGTGGCTGTTCTCGCGCTCCCTCTTTAATGCTGCGGGGCCAGTGCCCGTGTCGTGCACACCTGACTCACACAGCTGCCCTTTCCACATACTGGCCGCCCCTCCCCGCCCCCAGCCCCCGCTGGTACTTGGTCTCATCAAAGGGGTGCTGACGGTGTGCCCGTCTGCATGCTTCCTGGTAACTGATGAGCCAGCCTGCGGGCAGTTCCTGCCCGTTGGCAGCTTTCCCTTCTCTCCTGGGAGTGGAGACTGCACCATGCCCGACTGCAGTCTGCTACCCACGGTGGGCACCACTCCAGGATCCCGCTCCAGACGTGTGAGACCCATCAAAGCACTGACATGGCTGTCCCTGACTCCCGCCTCGTTCTTCAGTCTTGGAGTGGGGAGGCGGAGGTCTTACAGGCCTGCAGGGTGCCACCCGACACACTCCTGCACACTGCAGGCGCCTGCACGCTGGCTGCTGTGTGAGAGACAGTCTAGCCTCGGCTAAAACTATGTTTTCATCTTCTTGTACTGCCAATGGCAGCAACACAGATGGATCTAGAGAATGTCACCCTGAGTGAAGTAAATCAGAGAAGGAGAAATATCATATGACATCCTTTATATGTGGAATCGAAAAAGAAATGATACAGATGAGTTTGCTTACAAAACAGAAAGAGGCTCATGGACTTTAGAAAATGAACTTATGGTTTCTGGGTGGGAGGGGGTACTTAGGGAGTCCAGGATGGTCATGTACACAGAGCTGTATTTAAAGTGGATAACCAACGGGGACCTACTGTCTGGCACAGGGAACTCTGCTCAGTGTCATGGGGCAGCCTGGATGGGAGGGGGTTTGGGGGAGGGGGATACATGGATATGTATGGCTGAGGCCCTGTGCTGTCCGCCTGAAACTCACGTTGTTAATTGGCTATACCCAGATTACAAAATAAAACGTTTTAAAAAAACCCCCACAAAACTATGTTCTCTTCTTGTTGAGCACAGGTTAGACTCTTTTCCAGACTGTCTCAGCGGCCACGTGGCGTGTTCTCGGCCTGTGAAGTACACCTGAGGGTTTCCAGTCACCGGAGTTGAGAAGTTGCGTGTCTTGTCTGCCTGTTGCTTCCCCACTTGCACCCTGTATGCGGGGACTCCCCAGTCTTCTAGGAGCCTGGGGGAGTCAGACGGAGGCTGCTGGCTTCCAGGACGACTGGGGGGCGCTGTGCTGACTCTCGCTCCTCCTGGGGTGAGTCAGGGAGCCTCCCGTCGCCTCTCGCGTCCCCGCCGCCCGGCAGTCTATTCCCCAGATGCAGCCTCGCGCTCTCCGTCCCCAGGGGCGCTGTCAGCTGTGCCTGTAACACCGCGCCCGCCCCGCCGCCTGCGCGCCCGCGCGCCCGCCCTGCCCTCCGGAACTGGCGTCAGACGCCACGGGTTAAGGGCTCAGTTCCCCAAGGCGGCCCCTGCCTTGGAGGCCAGTCACCAGGCCAGGCGATGACGGGCGTGTCTGCCTGTAAACCAGGTCTCCAGGCCCGCCGCCCCCCTGCCGCCACTGGTTCCGTGGCTTTGCTAGAGCATCTCCCAGCTCAGGAACCGTCAGGTTCCTCAGTCGGTTGCTGGTTTATTGTGGAGGACATTCAAGGAGATGAATCAGTAGCCAGGTGAAGAGATACCCAGGGTGAGGCCCCGAGCCAAGGAGCCTCTGTCCCTGTGGAGTTCGGGGCTCAGCTCGTGGACACTGGGATGTGTCTTTCTTGCCCAGCCTGGAAGCTCTCGGAATCCTGACCTTTGTGTTCCTATGGAGGCTTCGTTACACGGGCACTGAATGGAACATAACTGACTAAACGTTGCTTGTTGATGAGTATTTCCACCTGCAGCTTTCATCCCCTCCCTACCATCCATAACAAAAGGCATCTTTGTGGCTTTCATCACTTAGGAAATGCGGAGGTTTTTAAAGAGCTCTGTGCCAGCAACAGGGATGAAGATCAAATACATGTATCCATATATAGGGGCTTCCCAGCTGGTGCTAGGGGTAAAGAATCTACCTGCCAATACAGGAGCCGCAAGAGACACAGTTTCCACCCCTGGGTCAGGAAGATCCCCAGCAGAAAGAAATGGCAACCCACTCCAGTACTTTTGCCTTGAAAATTCCATGGACAGAGGAGGCTGGTGGGCTACAGAGTCAGACAGGGTTGCAGTCAGACTTGACTGATCACACACACACACATTTCCCAGCCCAGCCTAGCACTCTGTGATGGCCTAGAGAAGTGGGAGGCTCAAGAGGGAGGTGCTATGTGTATAATTGTGGCTGATTTGCATTATTGTACAGCAGAAGCCAACACAACCCTGGAAAGCAATTTTTCACCAATTAAAAAATAAATAAAAAATAGACATATCTATCTATCTAGTAGATATAAATCAAGTATATAGTAAGTATATGTATACTCTGCTGCTGCTGCTGTGAAGTCGCTTCAGTCGTGTCCGACTCTGTGCGACCCCACAGACGGCAGCCCACCAGGCTCCGCCGTCCCTGGGATTCTCCAGGCAAGAACACTGGAGTGGGTTGCCATTTCCTTCTCCAATGCATGAAAGTGAAAAGGGAAAGTGAAGTCGCTCAGTCGTGTCTGACTCTTCATGACCCCATGGACTACAGCCTACCAGGCTCCTCTGTCCATGGGATTTTCCAGGCAAGAGTACTGGAGAGGGTTGCCATTGCCTTCTCCAATGTATACATCAATATATGTCAAATCTATAGGAATATATAACATATGTTTCTTACTATAAATCACAATAGCATACCATGATAGCAGGAAACTTTATTCACATATGTATCTCAAGAACCCAGAACAATTTCTGGAATATAATATCTGTTGAATAACTGAATGCAACAGAGCAGCTGATCCCTTGTTAATATAGACTCGTATTAGTCTCTCGGTCATGTCTGACTCTCACAGGCTGCAGCCCGCCAGGCTCCTCTGTCCATGGCATTCTCCAGGCAAGAACACTGGAGTGGGGTGCCATCTCGTTCTCCAGGAGATCTTCCTGCCTCAGGGATCAAACCCCGGTCTCCTGGATTGCAGGCGGATTCTTTACCATCTGAGCCACCAGGGAAACCCAAGAATACAGACTATCAAGTTGACTAATTAATGGCTGCTTCCAAGGCTCAGACTTAGAGGTCAGAATTTCTGAAGGACGCGTGTATTTACATTTCTCCACGATTTCTCTACTGCGCTGGTAACAAGGCATACTGATAAAGTAATTTGTAATACTTTCCTAACAACTTAAAAAATATTTTATTTGGACTTTGTGAATTTGCCCCAAAGTAAAAGACAGATAGGCTTTATGCTCAGAATTTCCTCTAAATATTAAAAACCCTTTCCAGCTTCAGGCTTTAAAATGGCATCACCGTTCAAGTGTTGCTTCTCCATGATTTAATACAGGCTGACAAGTTGGAGCTCCATAAGCCCAACCTATAAAGCACAGGTGTGCCGTGAGCGAGACACTCGCTGGCAGCCACTATCTGCAAGGTTTTACTAGGTATTAATTTTGGAATTGAAAAGTGAAGGCGGTGAAATAAGATTGGTTGGAAATCAGAGAGCTTCTCGTGGACCAAGTGGCCCTGGCGCCTGAGTGTGCCTCCCGCTGCGGTCCCATTCACGCCGTCCTCGTTGGAAAGGGACCCGACACCTTGCTGGCTGCCAGCCTGATGACAGTCGGCCTCAGCTGGAGGGACCCGCTGTTTTACTGAGAGCTGGTCTCAGGCTCTTTTTGAAGGCGGAGTGCTGAGTGGTAGTGATGCTGCAGAACTTCTCAGTTTTCTTTATTTTAGACTTTTGGGCAGAGAGAGAGTGGGGGTGCGGAATACCATTTCTCTGCAAGAGCCTGTCCTTAAGTTGAAATGGAATCTGAATGTCTGTCTTGGAAAGATCAAGCCTTTGTAAGTGGGGTTCTATCCAGTTCAAACTTGGCATTGTAGAGACTGGCAGCTATATCCCTCCTGGGGCTTTTAGGTTTTGAGGACTCAGGATTTGCTACCTGGCCGATGGGAGGATTTTCAGCCTGGAGAGACCTGGACATGTAATGTTGTTCTTGACTGACTGTGGTACTAAGCTCCCTGTCCAGAAGGTAGGAAAGCAAATCATACAGACTCGGAAAAAAAAAAAAATGGGGCACAGGTTTTGTGACCCTGTCTGGATCCATCAGGGAGGAAATTACCAAGAAAGGAGGGAAGGAAGGAACAGTAGAGAATCTGACAACTGCATGTGTTTCTCCAAAACCTCGTGCATTTGGGGTAAATCTGGCAATAAAACCGAATGCTGCTCTTCAGTTGTTTTTAGACGGCAGCATTGCTTCATCACTCCGACCCTAGCCCCTGGGCCAGCTTGTGGCCTAGTTTGTCTAAAAGGGAGACCTCACTGAGCACAGCTCTTGTATTCGCTTTGTAAATTTAGAGGAAGTAGGCGGAGAAAGGGGAGCCTTGCATTCTGGGTAGAGAACGGCTTTAACGACCTGCTTTAGTCCTTAGCTCTGTCTCGGCCCCCTGGCTAGGTCCTGATGGAACCCCGGGATCCCCCAGGCCTGGATAGGAGGGCTGGCTGTGTCAAGGGCATCACTACGCCCATTCAGGAGGCCTTGCAGGGAGCTGCACCCTACGCGGACCAGGCATGACGAGGGGTGACGCCAGACTTGAGTACAGTATCTCCCCTTTAGCCCCGTTTTCTGGGGTCGGGCGAGTGTGACCTCTTAGGACCCACCCTGGAAGAAGAGTCTGCTTGATGAAAGGATGTGCTAAACCAGGATTTATATGTGAGTACTGCTGTCTGTGGAGAAGGCAATGGCACCCCACTCCAGTACTCTTGCCTGGAAAGTCCCATGGACGGAGGAGCCCGGTGGGCTGCAGTCCATGGGGTCGCTAAGAGTCGGACACGACTGAGCGACTTCACTTTCACTTTTCCCTTTCATGCATTGGAGAAGGAAATGGCAACCCACTCCAGTGTTGTTGCCCGGAGAATCCCAGGGACGGGGGAGCCTGGTGGGCTGCCGTCTCTGGGGTCGCACAGAGTCGGACACGACTGAAGCGACTTAGCAGCAGCAGCAGCAACTGCTGTCTGTACTATGAAGTGGCATATGCAGTCCTATAAACGAATCCCTGCCTGATGTGTTATGGGCTTATGGGAAAACAGATGTGAGGCAGAAATCTCAAACCTTACACCATCTTGTGATACAAGAAAACTCTCAGAATTTTAAACGTCAGAAGTTCCTAATTTAAAAAAAAATTACAGTAAATATAGAATGCTATTTTGATAAGACATGAAGCTTGCTTGGTGGAGGTGTTGATAGCAAATAGTTGTGGCTTGTGAACCATGGAGGAGAACTGGGAGGAACACTGTAGTTTTCCAAGTAAAACGGGAAAGCAGAGGTTGGTATCTGTGGCTTATTGATCTATTTCTCATTCCCCTGAACTGGCTTAAAACAGAAGCCCAGCTCTCCTGGCTTTGCGACTCGCCCTTTCTCGTATACCCACGTCTGCAGGACCCCGGCTGAGCTCGGGGGACACACGTGCTCTCCTGCTGGAGGAGGTTAGTTAGCCTGTGTCTTGTGTGCTCAGTCATGTCCCACTCGTTGTGACTCCATGGACTGCAGCCCGCCAGGCTCCTCTGTCCATGGGAATTTTTCCATGCCCTCTCCACGGGATCTTCCCAACCCAGGGATCGACCCCACGTCTTTTGAGTCTTGCATTGGTTGATGGATTCTTTACACTTGAGCCTGGGAAACCACAGTTATCCTTAACCCATTCCAATGAGTGCTTTTTGGTTTTCAGTTCCCCAGAAAGCAGGCGGTTATCGGAAACTTGATTAAGCTCTTTTTTAAAGTGTTGTCTCTGTGTTCGCTAATGTGATTACTTTTGCCCTCTGGCTATTGCAAAATACATTTTCTCTCCTTTCAAAACTCCACAATACTTCAGGTTTTTCCTTTTCCTTTGCTACTTATAATCAGGATACTTTACTGAAGAGAAACTTCACATGCTTTACTGAAGAGAAACAGCAGGCAGTCACATGGGTAAAGCGAGAGACAGCTGTTGTGGGTGGCTCTTCCACCGTCCTTATGTTCGACTGGATGGGGTTTTCCACATTTAGCTGGTGTTACCCAATAGCATAACACGTAGCACCTGGTGAAAAACCGCGCATGAGCAAACAGAATTTTGATTTTAGGGACTTGACTCCTATCTGTTCTAATTTGCGTGTTACAGACACATGTTGCAACAGAGTATGTATATCAGCTTTCTTTTCCTCCCCATGTGATACTTGGAGTAGAATTTCCTTCATGTAAGAGTTTGTATTTTTTTTTTCCAGTTCTTGTTTCTTCTATTCAACCTATTTTGATATGAGCGACGAGTCTAACAGTTCAGCTTGTCTTGCCCCCTCGAGTTCCCGGTCCCCTGCATGAGCTGTGAGTTTTATTTGGCTCCCTGCGTTTATGTTCTCTGAAGAAACAGAGATCTGGCTGTTAAACTCTCAAGGAACGGCACATGGGCAGGACCGGGAAGTCTGATAGCTCCTGCTTCTGAAAGCCATTTGGTATAAAAGCCTCTTTACTCTGAATGCAAAATGGAGTGAGCCCCCGAGAGCAGGAGGAATTCAGTCCAACAACATATCCCTTTTAGGTCTACACGGGTCTGGAGGATTGGACAGCCCCTACGCGGCCAAATGGGCTCTCACTCAGCAAGTGAGAGTCTCAATGTTCTTACTGAATATTTAACAGTGGTCCCTTGGTATCTGTGGGCGAATGGTTCTGAGGACTCCCTGTGGATGCCAAAATCTGAAAACCCGAGTCCTTCACACTGTGGCATCAGAAGCCCTCTGCACCCGCTGGTTCTGCATCCATGGAAGTGCAGGGCTGACGCTATGACAGGCCTGTGTTTGTGGTCAGTCGTGTCCGAACCTTTGGGACCCAGTGGACTGGAGCCCACCAGGCTCCTCTGTCCACGGGGATTTCTAAACAAGAATATTGGAGCCGGTTGCCATTTTCACTTCCAGGGGATCTTCCCAACCAGGAATCGGACCTGCGTCTCCTCCGTCTCCTGAGGTATGTGCCGGGCATGGTTCTAGGTGCTTGAGGTACACCTGTTTTGGGGATACAGAAGCCCTCCCTGTGAAAGCTGCTCTAGCAGGAGCTGGGGGCTTTTTTCACACCCGCTCACACCCAACATCACACGTCTAAAGGAAGAGGTGGGGCTTCTTTCTGGCCCAAAAGTCTGAAACGTAACTGCCACTTCCTGGTGGCAGGTCACGGTTACTTTATTCTTGAATTTGTGATACATACGTACTGACGTTTTCTCCTCTAGTGGTGGCTAAGTCCATGGCCGCCTGAGCCGGGCTGCCTGGCTTCAAGTCCCGATGGCACCACTCAGCAGGTCTGTGACGTGGTCAGGTTTACTGCCACCGCCTCGGGCCCATCTTTAAACGGGGAGGTAATCTTGTGTACAATATTGGTTGATGTAGGAATTAATTTTAATTTATATAAAGCAGCTGTGTTTGGTCCGTTAAAGGTGCTTAACAGCGATGCTTTATGTTTAATGTTACCTTTTCCCCCAGTGGACTTCAGCCATAGCTCACACAGTCACTCCAGCACCTGCAACCGCCAGGCGCAGGAATGCGCGTGCGGGTCGAGCCCCAGCTCCTTTCCACCCGTGACAGACGGCAGGCTCTTTGGTGCGTGTGAAGGTGTAGGGAAGACAGGTGACTTCTGCTCCCCAACGCCTGTATCAGGCTCAGTGTGTATTTGCTGCATGAGTGGGAGGAGTGGTCTGAAAGCCGCTCCTTGACTGGCTAGGGCACACCACCATAAAAACCCCAAACGCAGGGTCTTAGCTGCTGAATTTCCGGAGGAGACTTTGCTGGACACACTGATTCCAGCGGGGCAGTCGCAGCGCCCAGGACAGAGGAGAAGAGGGGCCAACAGGAGCTTCGTGGACACACAGCGTCGCAGGTTTCGGGCGCAGACACGGAAACCAGCAAGCTCCATGGGACACAGAAGAAGGTGAAGCAGTGTGAAAGGAGCTCAGGCAAGCCCTGCCTTGCTGAGCTGGTGGGTTACATACAGCAGTCCCTGAAAGGAGACGAGCGGAGGGCCTTGTCCCCAGGCGTCCAGAACTGGAGCTGAGCTGAGAAGATGGCGCTGACGGGCACTTGGCGACCACAGCTGCCACACCACCTGGGTCTGCTTTTCTCATTAAATGGGACACTGAACGAAGTAAGGGGCAGTTTTATTCTTATCATTTCCAACATTCAAATAGCACTATACAATAAAACAATTCTATAAAATGACATCTTACTGCAATTTCCTAATGAAGGGATACCCCTTCCCGACCTTTCCCCACAAACTTTCAGCCCCCAGAGCAGGCTTCCTTCCAGAAGGCAGCTATTGCTTCATCCTGCCCTGAGGAAGGAGTTTCAAGCACCACACCGTTATTTTCTGAAATTTTCTTCCTCCTACAGCCGATAATCCTCAGGTCTGAAAGACAAAAAACAGTGTTTATTTTTTTAACGACTTATTATTTCACTTTCTCCTGCCTGATGCAGGAAGATTATTTTTCTAATCTAAAATGAAAGTAACTGTTCACCAAGAAATATCTCCAAATATTATGTCTAAATTTTTGGTGAAAAACATTAAGGCCAAATTACTGCAAAGTAGAATAGTTATGTGGCAATTTCCAAGTTCTTTTGAGAGTATAAATATAGGCTCCCATGTGCCCATACATGAATGTATGTACGAATAAGCCTGAATTCAATTTCCCCAAAGCCCTTTTAATAGAAAGGATTATACACAAAGATATGGACGGAGGAGCCTGGTAGGCTGCAGTCCATGGGGTCGCTAAGAGTTGGACACGACTGAGTGACTTCACTTTCCCTTTTCACTTTCATGCATTGGAGAAGGAAATGGCAACCCACTCCAGTGTTCTTGCCTGGAGAATCCCAGGGACAGGGGAAGACAGGTGGGCTGCCGTCTCTGGGGTCGC
Organism: Bos mutus; assembly: GCF_027580195.1. Taxonomy (NCBI): domain Eukaryota; kingdom Metazoa; phylum Chordata; class Mammalia; order Artiodactyla; family Bovidae; genus Bos; species Bos mutus. The sequence goes on along the minus strand of NC_091630.1, from coordinate 522,507 downwards.
ACAGAGTCGGACACGACTGATGCGACTTAGCAGCAGCAGCAGCATATTCTGAATGAGCAAATACTTTATTTATATTATATCATACACTAACTTTAATTTTCAATATAATAGCAAACAAAACAACTGTGTGGACACTAGTCCTTTGGTACTTTAATCACACGTACATTTATTACATACATGTATGTATATGTACATATATGGTCTTTTACTATATACATACATAAGGTCTTTTCTTCATTTATATATTTATAGGATTAATCTTACCTGACAGTTCCTTCTAGTAGTAAAATAAAACAACATTTTCAGAGAAATATTAATTTCAAAAATGGAGAAAATGAGGGAAAGGATCTTACAAAATGTAAGAAGTGTTTGTGTCTCATTATCTTTTACAGAGTGTAGTGTATTTGTGGGTATTGGACGCCTGAGGAATTTTCAGAAGGAATTTAGTAATAAGTAAACTAAATAGATATTTCTGAAACAACTGTAAAAATATTCGATAGTTTGAGTTCCTTTAAAAGGTGAAGTCTGTTTGCCCTGAAACAACTTATCTCATCCCTTCTACGTTTATAGCATATTAAAAAAAAAAAGACCAGACAGCCCAGACAGGAGGAGCAGCTTCTGGTATCTAAGTAAGTGAACGACCTAACACTTAAAAACTATCCAAACATGCTTCACCATCATCATTCTGTAACAAGAAGAGAAACTGCAGCATTTTGTTGCTGTTTTTGAAATCTCTTTTCAAATGTCTTTTCATACTGAATCCAAAGTCTGGGAATTGACAACTTGATACACAATAGCTGGAAGGGGCTCCAAAACTTGCCCTTTTAGTCTTGCGGGTGTGACTCCATACAGTCCAAGCTCCCAGTCAAGAGACACAAGTGCCTTTTAAGAAACAATTTCTTCTCCCATCCAGCTGGTTCACATAATTAAAAAAGGGAGGTGGTGATGCCACTGGAAGGAAAGCTAAGATTCTAACAAGGCGTCCTGACAAGGAGTTTCTACAATTCCACTCAAACGTGCTTAGCCACAGTCTGGTTGTTTCCACACCAAAAGTCAATTTATTCACAATGAGATGACGAAAGTACCTTTTGTTGGGACTTAGGAGTGAACTAGGAAGCATGTGTGAAGGCTGGGATCTGTCAGGTAAACATGCTGACTGTGACCTGAAGGAAAGGGGGCTAATGAAGCTCAATTCTGTGACCCTGTGGAGACAGTGCAGAGGATGGAGATGAGGCCCGTCAGGACTCAGGCAGGTGAGAGAGGAACGGAGGTGAGGACTTAAGAAAGGGAAGGGAGAGAGCGGAGGGACCGCAGAGGAAGGAGCTGCTGCAAAAGGACACTTCAAGGGCCACTATTAATCTTCAGCTTGAAGAACACGGGAAACGGCAATGCTATCTGTTTTTCAGGAGGGGGAATACAAGCAGAAGAACAGAGTTTGAAGGGAAGGAGCCTGGTTTTGTACATGCTATCTGGACATGGCAGGCAGCCAGTAAGCAGGATTTGGAGTTTAGGAGAAACGGGGAAAGAGAAAGACATCTGAGAGGCTCTAACAGTCTATGGCCACAGCGCCTGAAGGCCTGATCTCTAGAGAGGCTCTAACACAGACTGCTATCCCACCTCCCCAGTGGAAGCATTTTCATCAGCTCTCCACTCTGTCAGATTCAAACGTCTCAGAAGTCCACACAAACCAGCCTCCGTAATGGCCCCGGGTAACTTCTCTGAGTCATTCTTCCACACCCTGTCTCTTCTGGCCCCACGACACTCCCTGCTGCTGTCCAGATAAGAACTTTCACACCACTGGACTTGGGCGCTTGGTATTTTCTGCATTTGAAATATCTCTTACATTTCCCTGCCTGGTGAGTGAAGTCGCTCTGTCGTGTCTGACTCTTTGCGACCCCATGGACTGTAGCCTATCAGGCTCCTCCATCCATGGGATTTTCCAGGCAAGAGTGCTGGAGTGGATTGCTGTTTCCTTCTCCAGGGGATCTTCCAGACCCAGGAATCGAACCCAGGTTTCCCGCATTGCAGGCAGACACTTTACCGTCTGTAGACTTGACTAATCCTGCAAAACCCACCCACAAAATCACATGTTCTGGGAAACCCTACACAACTCTTCCTTTCTGAGGCAGGGCTCTTTTCCCTGAGACTGCCAGGAACTCCATGCTTGCTTCTATTACAGTTTCTCAAACTGCGCTTGCCCTACGTAAATGAGTCAATACTGCTCTGAATGTAAACAATATTTGGTGTTTATGTAGATTAACAGTGCCGGGTGCTTAGATGCCGTGAAGTACATTAACTACCCCACAGGCACGGTCTCATGTTACCCTCCTAGCCACACAGTGAGAAAGACACTGTCGTCAAACCCACACAGCTGACCAGGCGGACCCTCAGGAGCTGAGGGACCGAAGGACGTGCAGCCGGCAGGGAAGGGCAGCGCCCCACCGCAGACCTCTGACCCCTGCTCGCAAGCCCCGTTCTGTTCATGTGTCCCGTCACGGAAGGCACAGTCCCGACAGGATCCGTCTCATGCGTCCAGCAGTTAGGACAGCACCCTGCACGCTGTGGAGGCGTTAAGACACTCGTCATTGTAGCGACCGCCTTGCAAACGTCACCGCGCTCACAAAGTCACCTTTCCTCTTTCGGAGTCTTTTGCAGGTGGTTAACTGGCTTCCGAGGTGGGGCTGGTGTCAAGAACAGTGTCATGGCCAAGGGACTAGATATTTTAGATGTTAGCAGGGCTAGAAAAATCAACTTATGTAGGAGGCAATTAAAAATACTACATGGCTTCAGGAGGGACCCCCGTGCGAAGAAGGAGGCGTTTGCATTAAATGTGGTTCTGCCTTTCTCTCCACCCGCATCAGTGGAAGCGGGGACACACACTACGTGCTGGCCGCTCACTCCCTTCCACCAACAGCAGGCCCACCCGGCAGGAGAACGGGAAGGGAGGGCCGTGTGCCTGGGCGCATCTCCAACAGCAGCGGGCATGCGAATCACTTGCAGATTTGGATTCAGTTAAGTCTGTAAAAGGTCATGACTCTGCATTTCTAACAGGCTCCCCTGTGGTGCAAGTCTGGTCCATGGACCTCAGACCTCCCACAGAGCTATTCCTAAGACAGAGGAGGTGACTGAAGATGCTGAAGAAGCACTTTCGGTAGAAATTTCTAAAGCTATGCCGCGCCTAATAGAAAACAACACAATTCCTTATTAGCAAGAGATTTTCCCAGTTGATATATAGCACCCTTCTGGCTCTTTACCCACCAGAGGACTCTATTAATAGGCAGTTTTATGCTTTTCTGACACAACAACAGCTAACTATAAATTATGATAACATCTACAGAGGCTGGATACTAAAATTCCTTTGACGTCTGTCATCAAAGAAAGATTAATTGTAGCTTTAACTGAGTGAATGTCACTGTATTAAGGTTCTTTAAATTTTTAAAACTGTATTAGTTTAAAAGCTAATGTATGTACAGCAACATTACCTTAATCAGAACTGAATTCTCAGATGTTGCTACACGTTTATCCTATTTTATGTTTAGATCTACGTACTCTCCTTTCTAGATTAAGTAATTTTTAAAAACAGGAAATCTGGCAACTAGAATATTCCTTTTCAGCCTACAGATACTTAAATGCTGTTTGAAACTTTAATGAACTTTTAATGAAATGGCTTGATCTTTTGCCAGATAGACGACAGGTAATTTAGTCTGTATTAGCCATAGTTCTTTGTTTCATTGCAAATATAATGTATGAAGTTTTGAACTAGCAGATATTTACACTGGTAACACATTTGGAAATAAGGGCTTCCCAGGTGGCTCAGTGCTACAGAATCCGGCTGCCAATGCAGGAGACGTGGGATGGATCTCTGGTCCAGAAAGATCCCCTGGAGGGGGAAATGGCAACTCATTCCAGTATTCTTGCCTGAAGAACCCCATGGACAGAGAAGCCCACTGGATTTCAGTCCATGGAGTTGCAGAGAGTCAGACAGGACTTAGCGACTGAACAACAACAATCTGTAAATAATAACCGCTTTCATTTTACAATAGTTTAGAACCTCAGGAAAACTCTGGAGACATTTCATGTGCTGTTATAAAAAGCTAAGACCTATTAATTCTTAATAGAAAGTTATTGATAGAAATAAAACTTAAATTAATGAAATTAGCACGGTCTTTTCTTTATATATGTAATACAAAGTATCCAAAATTGGGTACACCAGAGTTGCACCAAAGCAGACTGTTGAGAGAAAATCCTAGTTTAGCTAGAGGCATTAAGCAATATTTAAATAAGCAACAAAGACCAAGATATGAATTCATCACACAATGAATTAAAAGTCAATTCCTCTTTAAGGGAGGTACGAGTCCACTCATTCAGTCTCCTTCAACCAAGATTCCTGAGCACCAGGTCCACCTTGGGCGCGGGAAACGGCAGAGCGAGGCGCAGCCTGTCTTGAGAGCGCTTTTAACAGAGGGAGACACACACACACCGACCTCTGAAGAGAAAGCTCAAAGTCTGACGTTCTCATACACGCATTTAGGGTTTACTTGGAGATTAACGAATCTTCAAAGAGTTTGCCTACGTAAGACTTTCTTAATTCATTTTCTAAAGTGTGCTAAACTTCATAGGTATTCAATGCTTTACAGCAACAACTCACTTAGAGCTTAATACTTGTCACCAGCAGAAAACTGCCTTTAAAAGCAATGTAGCTTTGCACAATAATATCACTTTTTTCGAATGAAGACACAAAGGCCTCTGGGAGCTGTAGAAAGTATCCTATGTGCTTGTGATTGCTTGGGCATCTGAAATCATACCACAGCTCACATGGTTCCCCATTTTCTATAGCAAATCCTTTACCACACGAATCCTCATGCAAAACACTAGCTGCCACTCGCCAAGTTACACAAGCACAACACTGTCACTCGCTAAAATGAAGCAGACACATCTCAAAAATGAAGACACTCAAGTTCAGAACACAAAAATGCTAAGAAACCAACACATCTGTATTATCTTGAAACTGGGGACATTTCTATGAAGAATCTTCTGAGTTCAGGAAAAATCTTTTTGGAAATTTTAGCTTTCATTGTAAAATGGCAGAAAAAAATGCATTTGGTTTTTGAATAAAATGAAACATAAAGCTACAAAACACATGGTTTATACTGTAGTTCAAATAGACAACAGTGTTCATCCCATTACGATGAATTTATTTTCCAAAGGAAAAAGAGCATTCAAATTTCTGTTGTAAATTCATGACACTGAGTATAACTCAGTTCAGTTCAGTTCAGTCGCTCAGTCGTGTCTGACTCTTTGCGACCCCATGAGTCACAGCACTCCAGGCCTCCCTGTCCATCACCAGCTCCCGGAGTTCACTCAGACTCACGTCCGTCGAATCAGTGATGCCATCCAGCCATCTCATCCTCTGTCGTCCCCTTCTCCTCCCGCCCCCAATCCCTCCCAGCATCAGAGTCTTTTCCAATGAGTCAACTCTTCGCATCAGGTGGCCAAAGTCCTGGAGTTTCAGCTTTAGCATCATTCCTTCCAAAGAAATCCCAGGGCTGATCTCCTTTAGGATGGACTGGTTGGACCTCCTTGCAGTCCAAGGGACTCTCAAGAGTCTTCTCCAACACCACAGTTCAAAAGCATCAATTCTTCACAGAGTATAACTTAAGTGTAATAAATTTCAAAAATATTTTACTCTCCTTTAGGCTTTATATCTTTTCACTTTTAAATAATAAGTAAAATGCTTACTCCAAGAAAACAGTTAAAAGACTAGGATAAAATCTGGATAGTGGAATAATCTTAAGAGATATAAACGGTCAGGTTGACAGAGTTTTAAGTCACTTTCACTGGAAGAATGCAATTATTTGGAATAAATCATCCCAGGAAATCTGGGATCCGAGTTCATACTCCTTGAACTGAAGATGGCAGCTGTACAGGTAACAGGCAGAGCAAGTGTGCTGCCAGGCTCGTTCACCCAGACACTGCCAGCAGCCGACCAGGAAGTGCTCAGTGGGGACTCCTTTAAAACCAATCGCACTCTCAGGCACAGTGGGCACTGCCAGGCTCGTTCACCCAGACACTGCCAGCAGCCGACCAGGAAGTGCTCAGTGGGGACTCCTTTAAAACCAAGCGCACTCTCAGGCACAGTGGGCACTGCTCAGCCGTAAGAAGGACGGCGCACTGCCACCTGTAGCGACGTGGTCACGCTGCTGCCGCCGCCAAGTCACTTCAGTCGTGTCCGACTCATCATACTAAGCAGAGACAAACCGCACATGATATCACTTGTGTGTGGAATCCAAAAAATGATACAGATGAACTTATTTGCAAAATGGAAAGAGACTCACAGACCAGAAAACAAACTTATGGTTACCAAACAGGAAAAGCGGGGAGGGGTAAATTAGGTCAGGGTTCACACACACACTGCTGTGTGCCTGGTCAGTCGTGTCCACTCTTCGCGACCCGTGGACTGCAGCCTGCCAGGCTCCTTGTCCATGGGGTTCTCCAGGCAAGAACACTGGAGTGGGTGGCCATGCCCTCCTCCAGGAGATCTTCCCGACCCAGGGACTGAACCCTGGTCTCCTGCATTGCAGGCAGATTCTTTACCAGCTGAGCCACAGGGAGGCCCATACACACAGTTATATATAAAACAGATAATCAACAAGGACCTACTGTACAGCACAGGGAACTCGACTCAATGCTCTGTAATAACCTATGTGGGGAAAGAATCTGAACAAGAATAGGCGTGTGTGTGTAACTGGATCACTGTGCTGTACATCTGAAACTAACACAGCACGTAAATGAAGCATGCTCCAATATAAAAAAAGACCGTCTGACTTCTTTAAAACGCAAATTGTTTTCAATAAAAATGAATAGGAATTATTGTTGCACTCAACTGTCACTTTTAAGTCATAGCTCTATTGGCTAGGGAATATAAATGATTTGGTTTTGGTTTCTTACACAGAGACTGCTTTTTATTTTAGCAACCAGTCCTAATGTGTTCCTATCCAAAAGAACAGTATAGTTTAGAAGGCTTGATTTGAGCAAAATTCAGGACTGGAAATGTTGAGGTCTATGGTTTAGGCCAGTGCTGAGCTGGTTGAAATGATGGAAAAGCTGGAACGTAAACTTGCTCCCCGAGTCCAGCCAATAACTTCTGACTGTGAAGTGCAGCAAAATTAAGTTAAATCTTGCAGGAAAATGCCACATGACTAGACTAGCGTACAATTATGGAAAATCTTGAAGATGCCCAGATCCCAGTTCTTTATGGGTTTTGAAAAGGTAAAACTCCTCTCCACTGTCTTGAATTAAGTCTCTGACCTGAAGCACATTTTTAGAAAGCCATAGGTGAAATTACTGTTATTTTTTAAGGGGCAGATTTGGGGGATGAACAGCTTCCACACAGAAGGGCGAGCAGAAAGCTCATGCCCCGGCCTCCTCCAGGCTGCGTACTGCCTGGACGGGATGCTCACCAGGCCCCTCTGCTGTGCTTCCACTCCTGGCTCTGTCTTCCTTTCTACAGAGCTGTACAGGTGAACCGTGACACTGCCTAAGTCTAACCCTGCTTCCAGCAAGGACGACTGCAGGGCCCGGCACCCTCGCAGCCTCCCCCGGCCCAGGCCCACTTCTAAGGGCGCTCTGTGGGCAGTGTCAGACCAGGGGCTGGGTTCTCATCCCACAGGCTGTCTTCAAGCATTCACGAAGGCTGAGACTTTCCACACTTAGCTTCTCTGCAAAGGTGGGGGCTATGCTTAAAATAAAGCATTACGGATTTAACGGGTGAGGAGTAAAAAAACACATTTCTTTTTTGGTTTTGTTTCATCATTCTGTGGATACTGTGAAGCAATTCAAGTTGAAATTTTCCTTACACCTAGTTTTTTCCAAAGAAAAGCTCTCCTACAGAATTTTGAAAAACTGAAAATTAAAAAAGTTTCAAATGAAACAAGTTTTATTTTTACCCTACACAATGAAAAATTTCCATTACAGTGACAGCATTATAATTTCCATGATTGTTGTGGTTTTGTAATGTTGGCAAAACCTCAATGATCCTGGAAATAATTATTGACAGAATTAAAATAAGCTGACCGTTTGAAAGCTACAAACTCAGGCAACTGAACTGTGAGAAGAGATAGTGCTATTTTCTCTCTGAGAAACAAGGTCTAAGTGCATACCCTATGATCACCATGTTCATATGGCGAATGCGTAAGGAAATGCCAAATAAAACTTTATAACACACTCTGACCTAACTTTCTCTGACACAGTTTTTATATCCATGAGATGTAAAAAATACTAATACACCAAGGATACACACTAATTTAACTGAGGTGCATGGATGATACTTCTCATCTGAGAAAATGGCTTTAGTCATACAACATATTTAGAGTTTCCTCATAAACATCAGTTTCTTTCTGTCTTGTATACCATTTTTTTAAAAAAATAAACAACCAGCATAAGAAAATCTAGAGTATGCTGAAGTTAGCCCTGAGGGAATGTAACTTTTTAAGTGATTTAAAATGATTAGCTATTCAATTAAGATTAATACAATTTTGTTAGTCACCTACTGGGTGACTTGGTTTCAAGGTCATTCAAAGCTTAGTCTGACAACTGTTATTGCTGCTCAAAAGATTTTCATCTCTAACAGAAAAGCTAAAGAGCTTACACTGAACCAAAAGCTAATGATAGCTTCAATTATGAAATGTACCTTTTTATACTATAAATGTGTTTGGTTTTATTGCTAGGGAAACAGAAACCAGAGCAAGCTATTTTCATGTCTATTTATTTATGGTGCAATCTAGGGACATTCGTTTCAGTCAAGTCTCTACAGGTTACCTGTCATATCTATCTTGAATAATTTCCAATTACTACATTCCAAAGGAAGATTATACTCTTGCCTTAGCTATTTGGGGTGGAACAAAAGAATATTTTAAGTTGGTTCCTTCTCTAAAAGGAGAAAAAAATTTTTTTCTCATAAAAGCCAATCTATTAGTAATGGGGAATGCCATTTTTAAGGACGGCATGGTGTGTCAAATATTTTAATTGTGATCCTAATATATATCCTATTTTATACTTGAACTTTATTAAGCAGTAAACAACTAAAACAGCACAGTCCATTAAAGTAGTCACTAGCCACATGAGGGGCTTCCCTGGTGGCTCAGTGGTCAAGAACCCGCCTGCAATGCAGGAGACATGGGCTCAGTCCCTGGATGGGGAAGGTCCCCTGGAGAAGGAGGTGGCAACCCCCTCCAGTGTTCTCGCCTGGGAAATCCCATGGACAGAGGAGCCTGGTGGGCTACAGTCCACGGGGTCACGAAAGAGACACGACTTAGCGACTGAACAACAAGCCACATGAAGCTACTAAAACTTAAGTCAAATTACATACGTAAACTTGAAAATTCAATTCTGAGATACACTAGCCACAGTGTAAGCATTCAAGAGTCACAGAAGCCAGCAGCTACTGTACTAGCTCAGCTATGCATCAACGTGAAAAGTCTGTCAGACGGCCCTGACCTAAAGGAGCATCTGTTTCTTAGGCAATACGTTTTTGGTTGATACAAAGATGTATATATACATTTTTCCTGGTCATATGCATTCTGTGACTTAAAAAAAAAAAATTAGACTTGGTGTCAGCTCTAATACTCAGAAGAATAAAATGTTGAACAATTTAATGGCTAGTATACCTGTAATTGCAGTAAGTGTATACTCATATAAGTTAACAGATACTGTGTGGTAGTGGTGAGGAAAGATCAACTTTATTAAAGCTCACAGGAAAGCCTGGTGTCTGATGTGTATTCCTGCCACAGGGAAACCTGAATGGAAAGAAGGGGCAGGAAAATCCATTCCCAGAATAATACCTCAAACATGGATCAGGCAGCTCCAAGTTTCACTAAAAGTCTCCTTAAAATAATTCTAGAAAAGCCCTTTCTACTTCCCTTAATATAAAGAAGGCACTCAGTCAGCTTCTAGCTTGTTTTAAATGAGCCAGGAACATTTAGCAATAAAACAGGCAGTTTGATCAGTGCTCTTTCAACATTGACTATAATTTGTTGTGGATGGTTATTACACCATTATGCTGGTGTAACTCACTTAGCACATACTTTAGAACATGAACGACACACATGGCCACAAGCATAACGTGTGTGTGGTCACGCAACTAAAGACCACCTTTGGCGTCTCCAGGCTCTAAAAAAAGACCTGTTTCCCATCTCGGCAAGAATTATGACAGGTTTTCTGTAAGAAAATCAGGTATGAGATATTTAGATTTACAGAATAAAACTGGTATCATATCTTAAAGCCACTGAAGATCATGCTTGTGGGGAAAAAAATCGTGTAATCGGGAAAAGGTACAGCGATACCGTATTTCGCGCAAAATCATGATTCCCGAGTTTGTAAAACATACAAACACACATACACAGCACAAAAACTAACACAGAAACAGGAAGCGAGCACACCAAAATGTTAAGTGTGGCGACATTGTTTACCTACATTTATATCTTATTTTTATTTTCTGCAATGAACATTTAGTAAAACCCCCAAATTAAAACATTTTTTCAACTGAGTGCCTGAGTCTGCTTTTTCCAGAGTTATTACGTTTGAAGTAAATGTTGTCTATGTTACATGCAGTCTATTTTATTGTGAATTTTTAGTAAATAAAAGGTTTCAGACTGGTAAATTTAAGCTAATAAATGATTTCTAGAAGTTAAGGATTAATTTAAATTTCACATCTCCTTTAAAGAACTTTTAAAAATGTTAACATCTTCCTAGAAGAACGTTCTGTGTTTACGTGGGCTGAGTTTAACCATAAATGTAACTTCTATGTAGTCTAACTAGGAAAAGGTAGGTTGGATACGTCTTCAGTAAATGACCATGCAAATCTCTAAGAACAACTTAAAATGATTTGTCCTAAAATGTAAATTTCATGAAAGTATCAATAGCTTTATATCTTATAAAGATTATTTTTACCTCATTTATAAAACCTGATAAAAAAGATACTCTATTTCTTCATTTATTCATTCATTAAGTATGTGCTGAGTGCCTACCTGATGAGTCACTGTGATCAGTGCTAACCAGACAACATATGTTTAACTGCATGAGATTAAATACAGTAAAATAATTTATTCTTTTATAACAAGACCCTATGTAGGTGGCCTAACCCAGCTCAAGGATTACAGGGAAGAAGGTGCATTTACCAGGCTTCATCGTGTGTATCCCTTTGGCACCTATCACACTTACAGCGCATGGCATAACTCAACAGCAGTCCGTAGACTGAGTGACGTGAGTACCCTAGTGGCAGCCCCTCCAATGCGTGTCCTGCATACTGCAGCCTCTCGCACAGCAGAGAGTGCTCATACTATTTGTTGCAAAAGACAATGAAAGTTTGTTTTTGTGGAAAGAACACAGGACTGGAATTAGTTTCAAATTCAGGCTGTACTACAATCAGCCAAACCTCTGACTCAGTCTTAAAAACAGGAAGGACACATTTCTCTTACTGGCCAGAGAATTACATACGGCGTATGTAAACCATCTAGCAGAGTGCTGGGCGATTTGAAAGTACTAATATAACTGATCACTAATAATACTATTTTGCTCATTATTTGCAGACTTAATAAAGGTGAACCTTGAAATAAGTCAGCAAAGTCAAAAACATTTTAAATAGAATACTCTAAAGACTTGTACTCTACTCTAAAGACTTGCCGAAGAATTGATGCTTTTGAACTGTGGTGTTGGAGAAGACTCTTGAGAGTCCCTTGGACTGCAAGGAGATCCAACCAGTCCATTCTGAAGGAGATCAGCCCTGGGATTTCTCTGGAAGGAATGATGCTAAAGCTGAAACTCCAGTACTTTGGCCACCTCATGCGAAGAGTTGACTCACTGGAAAAGACTCTGATGCTGGGAGGGATTGGGGGCAAGAGGAGAAGGGGACGACAGAGGATGAGATGGCAGGATGGCATCACTGACTCGATGGACGTGAGTCTGAGTGAACTCCAGGAGTTGGTGATGGACAGGAAGGCCTGGCGTGCTGCGCTTCATGGGGTTGCAAAGAGTCGGACACGACTGAGCAACTGAACTGAACTGATAGCACAAAGTCATGGAAGAGATAAATGGCATAAAAGGGGTGCCAGTTCTGTACAGTCTGTTACTGAGAGCCCAGCACTGTGAAGGGAGAAGAACGTAAGCTGAGGAGGTGACGAAGAGCCTGGCAGGCCAGGCAAAGCTGCCTAGAAACAGCGAGATGGGAGTCGTGTGTGACCTAAGCAGGCTTCTGGCCACAGGCGGAAGATACTGCACAGGGGAGGGGAGCAGTGTTTCTTCTTTTACTCCTCTACTTGGACAGACTGTGAAAGCGTCCAGAACGGATGACTCTCATTGGATCTCATTCTTGGCTTAGTGAAGCAATCCCGAAAATGCAGAATTACTCGGTTTTAGGTAAAGACAATTCATTTATCATTCCAAGAGACTATAATCAATCCAAGTTATGTTATTCCAAACAAAATATCTGATAATTTATAGGCCCCTATGAACATCCTTGCACTTACCTAGCAAAGTCTTAGGACTTTGAGACTTCTGGTTCTACCACCTACAGCTAGAGTTTATTTGTAGGGAAAAGCCGCAAAAAGTATCCAAGGGAGTGAAAAAAGTTCGTACTTCCCACCTTCAAGGACCTTATCATTTGGATAGGCAAATAGGAAACACTGAACTCAGGTTAAAAAGACAATAAAAACAAAGACGGGAAGGAAAAGAAGACTTACGGAGACCAAACTCTTGGGAAAGCCTCTATTTCTTCTTGTGTGTACTCATCTAGACGTCTGGGCACTTTTCGTGGTTGAGGAAGCTCTTCTGTTAAATTCTTAAGAATATCTTCTGGTATATCCTAGATCAAACAAAAATTTAGGCTTACTTTCTTCAAATCCATTCTTAGTAATTAGCAATTCTCGTGTGTAAGTGTGTTAGTCCCTTAGTTGTGTCTGCCTCTTTGCAATCCCATGGACTGTAGCCGCCAGGCTCCTCTGTCCATGGCGTTCTCCAGGCAAGAATACTGGAGTGGGTAGACGTTCTCTTCTCAAGGGGATCTTCCTGACCCAGGGATCAAACCTGAATCCCCTGTATTGCAGGCAGATGCTTTATCCTCTGAGCCACCAGGGAAGCCCTTAGTAATTCTTAGTAAGTATTAAGAAATAATAAATAGAAGAATGTTTACAATAACACATTTTATATTTTAATCTTGACAAACATTTCTAATGATGAATCAGACATCTTCAATTTTGACAAGTATCTGGTCACTAAATTCTACTTTTTCTGAATATTGTTTAATTTTTTCCTCCTCCTTTCAACAGCAAAAAAAGCACTGCCCTGGATCCTTCTCATAATGTTTCATCTGATGACTGTTTGTACGAGGTCTGTTGCTTCCAGTGCCACAACCTTTTTCAATTTACGCTTCATGTTTTTGCCAAAAAAACCTTTCAAAAATGAAAATCTGCTGGATCCTTGAGTCATTTAGCCAGCAAGCATTTACTGAACTCCTTCTATGAACCAGAAATTGTGCTAGGGGATGATATAGAAAGAAAAATCTAAAGATCATGGTTCTAAAGGCTTCCGATTTTTAAGAAGTTACTCCTTGGTTAAGAATCTCTCCGGACGCAGCTCTAACTACCGGGCCACACCAGTGTGCTCACTCCTAGCCCCTCCAAGGCTCCTTGTCCACAAGGGCCAGCGCTCCCGAGCAAGCCCTCCCAGCGCTGGTCCACGCTGAAACCCCCGTGCCTTTACTCAGGGCGCCTTCCAGAGCTGATTCCCGCTGGGCATACTGCCGAGGCTTCAGAAAAATGAAAGGAAAGGTAAGATGTGAAAAAGTCTGAACCTGAGTAAACGAAAAGCAGACTAAAGAGTAAAGCACATATTTGAGAGGCATCTTGAGAGAACTGCACTAAGTAAGGGGAATGATAAAATGAAGAGCATGGATAACCGAAAGAACTGACATTCATATTGTGCTCCTGGAACAGAAGTGAGGCAAAGGAATCATACTGTGGGTCTGGATGATAGGTTAATTCAGGAGAGTCTACTGAAGGAACAATAAGATACCAATACTTGGTGTCCTGTGGGCATTTCCACAGGGACTGCAGATATAATTACCTCTTTTTAGTTTTAGTGTGTTCCTAACTCTTGAGGAATCTGTATGCAGGTCAGGAAGCAACAGTTAGAACTGGACATGGAACAACAGACTGGTTCCAAATAGGAAAAGGAGTACGTCAAGGCTGTATATTGTCACCCTGTTTATTTAACTTCTATGCAGAGTACATCATGAGAAACACTGGGCTGGAAGAAGCACAAGCTGGAATCAAGATTGCCGGGAGAAACATCAATAACCTCAGATATGCAGATGACACCACCCTTATGGCAGAAAGTGAAGAGGAACTAAAAAGCCTCTTGATGAAGGTGAAAGTGGAGAGTGAAAAAGTTGGCTTAAAGCTCAACATTCAGAAAACGAAGATCATGGCATCCGGTCCCATCACTTCATGGGAAATAGATGGAGAAACAGTGGAAACAGTGTCAGACTTTATTTTTCTGGGCTCCAAAATCACTGCAGATTGTGACTGCAACCATGAAATTAAAAGACGCTTACTCCTTGGAAGGAAAGTTATGACCAACCTAGATAGCATATTCAAAAGCAGAGACATTACTTTGCCAACAAAGGTTCGTCTAGTCAAGGCTATGGTTTTTCCAGTGGTCATGTACGGATGTGAGAGTTGGACTGTGAAGAAGGCTGAGTGCCGAAGAATTGATGCTTTTGAACTGTGGTGTTGGAGAGTCCCTTGGACTGCAAGGAGATCCAACCAGTCCATTCCGAAGGAGATCAGCCCTGGGATTTCTTTGGAAGGAATGATGCTAAAGCTGAAACTCCAGGACTTTGGCCACCTCATGCAAAGAGTTGACTCATTGGAAAAGACTCTGATGCTGGGAGGGATTGGGGGCAGGAGGAGAAGGGGAGGACAGAGGATGAGATGGCTGGATGGCATCACTGACTCGGACATGAGTCTCAGTGAACTCTGGGAGTGGGTGATGGACAGGGAGGCCTGGCGTGCTGCGATTCACGGGGCTGCAAAGAGTCGGACACGACTGAGTGACTGATCTGATCTGAACCATTCTCAAAACACAGGATGATTACACATTGTCTGCAGAGAGCAATAGTGTAATTGGGAATCAAATGTCTAGGCAAGCACATGGCATCAAACAAGTTACTCGTTTGCCTTAAGAATCAAAATACAATTTAAAAATAGTTTCAAAGAATCACAGAGCTCTTACACTATAAGCTGATTCTAAAACCCAACACGCCAAAAATTTAAAGATTTTTTTTTTTTAAACTTAAAATGACTTTAAAATTATGGTTTGGATAGGCTGGGTCACTATCAACATATATAAAGCCACAATAAACATTACTCACAATTGTTTCTTCACTCAAAAGCATTTGAAAAACATTGAACTCTCCTTCCCCAGCATATTCAAATACACAAGTGTAAGCACACAGAACCAGAATGAGCAGAGGATGCCCAGGCACATTAAATATTGTTAATTACTCCTTTATCTTTATTTACTAAGGAAATCTATCTGCCAGTTTGGTATTCATGAAAATGTATGAATATTTCACACTTCTTTGGAAAACTATTTAAAAAAATCCTTAGATCACATTTGCAAAGACAATTTTAACACTGACAACTGCTCACTCGGCATAGAGAATTTAGAACCTAGTGGGTTTCTGGTAAGTGTTTGCTGGACTGAATAGAATTTTGACTGAAATGAGCTTACCAAATTTCACCACTATTAAGGAATCCACGGAAAGAATGGACAAAAATCAGTGCACAGTTAGGGATGGAGATGCTGAGCGAAGTGGAACCAGAAAGGCGGGCAAGTGCTCCTTTAACGCACGCAGGGAAGGGAGCCCTCACAGGCTAACTGAGGGTGTTTATCAGAGTTTCTCTTTCTGTGATGATGCCTTCTGCAGAGTGGGTGGTTAGCCGAAGAGGGAAATAAGGAAAAGAATAAAAATAGAAAACAGAAGCACAGGGGGGGGGAGGTGATCATTCACTCTTTCACAGGTTTTCCTCTTCATGCTTTTGTCTGTTTCCTGGCCATGCCTCGCAGCCAGCAGGATCTCAGTTCCCCAACCGGGGATCGATCTGGGACTCTGGGCTCTGGAGCTGAGCTCTCAAACCCAGGCTCTGGGCAGTGGAAGCAGAGTCCTAACCTCCGGGCTGCCAGGGGAGTCCCAGTTTATGCAATTTTTAAGAGAATTTCTAATCTACAGAAAAGTTGTGAAAATGAGTGAACTCATGAAGCCTTCACATAAATTCACTAATTGATAAAATGTAACACGATTGCTTTCTATCTATTCATAAGCACATATACACCAAACACTCTTTGACTGTACCATTTGAGAGTTGTCTGCCAATATTTCATCCCTAAATATTTCAGCATATATATCTTCTAAATATAAGAATTGTTTCTGACGTAACCACATTACAAATTCATGTTCAGGAAAACTAACATTGATGAAACATCTTGTAACCTGATATACAGTGTGTGTATACACACACACACACACACACACACAGTGTATGTTCAAATTTACCAAAGTGGTCTAATAAAGTCTTATGTAGCTTTCTTTTTCTACTCCAAGGTCAAGTGTCACATGCTACAGCTATTATGTTATTATGTTGTTTAATGTACATAATGCGCCCTTTAGCTCCCTTTGATTGGAAGGCCTCCTTAGGAAATTGATTTTGAAGCGGCCAGTCCAACTATGCTGCAGAATGCCCTCTTTCCTTTGGATCTGTAGAACTGTGTCCTCATGATCAGATTCAGGATGAACATTTCTGGCAGGACACTACATAGCTTATGTTGGGTCTTCAGTGCCTCATTCGAAGCAGGAGGCGTACAACATCAGTTTATCCCATATTGATGATAAATTTAATGTCTTGGTTACAGGTGGTGGTTGACCAGATGGCTTTACCATAGAAGAATCTTTTCCCTTTTTAAATAGTTCTCTGTGGCATGTTTTGAAACTCTGTGAATATCCTGTTCTACAATGTTTAACTCAATGGGTATACGATACACTGATGATGGTGGCTTTTCTAATTCAGTATTATTTTCTACATGGTTTAGATGACATTCTTCTCTAAAGAAGAGCTCTTCCTTCTTGAAAAAGGAGAAGGGAAATTATAATAAGTTAAAAATAATTTTTGGACTATCACTGTGGGCTCACAGATTTCTGTTTTCTACTCCAAGTACTCCATCATTCTGCTCCTTCATTTCGAGGCTCACAGAGCCCCGTGTATGTTCAGCAGGCACCACTTCAAGTTGCCTCCCGTGTGCTGATATTTCTCATCGGTCTTTGAACACTGTCTTACTTTGTTACTTATTATTTTGCTATTATAAACAATGCAGAAATAATAATCTTGTGCATGTGTGTACTCCAAAATAAACTTTTTTGTTCCAGACCTAGAATCAACCACTTCTCTAAGAATCACATTCCTTTTAATATGGAATAGCACTTAGAAAACACAGTCTGACAACTAGTTCTGCTTACTTCTATTGGTACTGGCATTTTATTTTTTTAATATATAAAATCTTAACATGATTAAAAAAAATCTAAACAGCTGTAATAATCTAGAAGGCTTTTCTGCAGAAGCTCCTTCTCTTTCCTCCCCATCCTTCCCTGTGTCGATCTAGTGAGTGACCAACTGCATGTCCTTGTTTGTTCTTCCTGTGTCTTTATGCAAAAAGATATATGTGTGTGTGTGTAAACATACACATGTATAAATGCATGTAAAAGGTAGTATGCCACCTATATTCTTTTCCATCTTGCTTTTTTTCACTTAATAATGTATCTTGGAAAGCATTACTTATCAAGTCACAATGGTATCTGTCATTCCTTTTTGTATAATTGCACAGTACTCAACTGAATAGATATAGCATAACTTAGCCAATTTCCTATGCATAAGCATTTGTTTATTTCCATTACTATTACGGGTAATATGGAAACAGTAATCTTGTGTATGTGCATCTTCAGGGTAGCCTGCTGTAAACGAGGCTGCTAGACCAAGCACGAACCTCCTTACGTATGTCTTTGTGTTAACTGTCACCTCATTCCCTGGATTCCTCGTGGGTTGCACCACTTTGTACTGCTACCCGCAGCGTGTGAGTGCCCGTTTCCTCGTGGCCATGACAGTAAAATGTGTTGTCAAGTTTTTGAAAATTTAGCAATCCCTTTTTGGGGAAATGGGCTCATTTATTTTATAGACTGAAATCATTTAAGTAATTTACCCCAAAACCTATCTAACTTGATAACTGGGAAAAATGACATTACTGTTTTCTTTGTCCCTTGTAGAAATCATGGTTGCTAAAAATATGTGAAAGTACAATCAGAAACAGTTTTAAAATTCTTTTAATTTCATGCCCAGGGTCATTTATCCTTACATGATGATACTACTCCCATGCTTGTTACCTCAGAGGTAAAGTGAACAGGGGGAAATTATTCTACTCATTCATGGAAAGCAAAGCTAATAATTAGCCACTTTGGTAAAAGTCTGAATAATTTACTTATGCATTATTTAAGCTAACAATAGAACATACAAGTGCCTTGAATAGCTGATAGAACTTGATATTCTGGAATGAATTCTATATTATTCTTTTACTTGGAACTATAAGGACAATTATAACCCGTAATATTGATACCAACTAGTAGTACTTACTATGTTCCAGGGCCTGGTCTAAGTACCTAAAAAATGTTGTTTCATCTAATTCTTACAGCAATCTTAGGATGCAGGTACAATTACTACACCCATTTCACAGATGAGAAGACAGATAATAATGGCCACAAAGTCAGTAAATGGTGGGACATGTATTCAAACCCAGGCAGTCTGATTCTAGAGCCTGGACGCAACTACTTTATATAGAACTTCTAGTGTTTATATTATACTAGAGAGAAAAGCTAAGTATTCATACCAGTATAATAGTTATGAATAAAACTGTCTTTTCATTTTCAAGTTCTTTTTAGCTGAACAAGTTCTGAGTAGGAATAAGTATTCTGAAGTTATATCATGGGAGATGATTAGCAATCAAAGCCAAGCTATTAATCTATGATTCATAGAAGCTATACAGGTCACAAAAAAGTAAAGTGAATTCATACTTTTTTGTAGTTCATGAAATTACCTATGAGTACCCTCAAATAAACAGGAGCTCTAATTATAGTTCCTTGTTCTAAAAAAAGTAGCTATTAAAATGAAAATATGGATCTTACAGACTTTTGATTTTTAGTTCAATGATGGTTCACTTTATGATTTAAATCAGAAGCAATTGTTTTTGTAGTGTATTCACTATAAAATGCAAAAAAATATTTCAAAAGTCGACATAAAATTACTGAAAACAAATACAACAATTATTTTAAAATGAGAAAATATTTAATTAAAAATTTAATAAAGGATCTTCGAGGACTTACTTCATCTGGGAAAAGGTGCAACCTCTGCATCAGAGTTCTTCTGTGAAGGTTTTTTGGCAGCATGCCATAAATAGCTAGTTTTACAATCTGAAAAACAGATACATGGAGCACTCAGTAAGAAACATGTGATGGGAATATAAACACAGTAAGAGATAGTGATGAAAAGCAGTGGGCTAAGACTTGATATGAATATGAAAGGAACAAAACTGAGACGTAAGCAGATATGTGGCAGCAATAAAAAAGAACTTTTATTATTTTGTACATTACCATCTTTTAAATGTTTATCTGTATTTAGAAAAAGGAAAAAAAAAGGAAGACATTAAGAAAACCTGTGTATGTGTTGATTTTAGATGGAATAAGAAGAAATTCTCTGAGCTTATACAAGAACCTGTGGCCCAAATAATCTATTACATACAGGTTACAGCAGATCCTAGTGAGGTTTAATCCCGCTTCCGAGGTGGGTGATCAGGAGACTGCCAGTGAGTGAACTAAGCCTGACCATACCATCATGAGGCTGACTCTGTAAGTCACAAATCTAGAATGAAGGTAGTGGTGAGCATTCACTGAAAACTCACGACGTGTACAGGGGTGACTGCATTAGATTTGTTATCTTGTTTATGTTACTAAGTTCCATTTCATAGACGAGGAAACAAATTCAGTGAGGTTACAGAACCCACCCTAATTTCCTGTATCTAATAAATGGTACTGGAATTCAAACCAGGTAGGCCTACTCCCAGGACAGACACATACCACATGCAAAGACACCTAACAATGCGTTCCTGTCACTTATCAGGAAGACCCTTCACCCTGTCACACCCGTTGCCAAGAGGGCAAACTAAGCTTCCTAGGATTTGCTTTTCTGCCTGTTAAGGTCAGCCCCACAGTTTATCTGCTATTTAAGCCCTCTTTCAGGCTGTGCCGGGTCTCTGTCGCTGCACTCGCGCTCGCTGCAGCTGAGACGAGCAGGGGCTGTTCTGCCTGCGGTGCTGGCTCCTCCTGGTGCAGAGCGCGGGCTCTAGGGCCTGCGGGCTCCGCAGCCGTGGCGCACGGGCTGAGCTGCCCCACGGCACGTGGGGTCTCCCCGCCCAGCGGTGGAACCCGAGGCCCCCGCGCTGGCAGGCGGACTCGGAAACACGAGCCCAGCAGGGGAGTTCGAGGCGTCCTCAGCGCTGTCCTGAGTGTGGCTCTGCGTGTGTGTCAAAAGAAAGTCACGCAGCGTCAGCCTGCGCTCTATGCTCTCCCGTGGGCCTCCTGGCATGTAGTGTGCACAGACACACTGCGTGAGCCGCGTGGAACGACTGACGTACAGCCGGAGAGGCAAGCTGATTGTCTTCATCCGCACTCATATTTCAAGGCTATAATGTGGCATGTAGTACACTAACCCTCTGAGACAGCACATGTTACAATGGGACTGCACTGTGGAGGATTTCCTTATCCTTTTATCTTCTCATCAAATCAGACCACAAAACCTCAATATGTACAAATACTAACGCCACCCCACGCATATTTTCCATCTATTTTCTTGTTAGTGCTGTTAAGGCTTTATATTCTAGGGACTTTATGTTGTTAAAACTAAAAGCAATTAAAAATTCAGTCCTGAATTACATAAGCCGCATTTCAAGTGGTCGACCTGCGACTAGTGGTTACTGTATTTGACAAAGAACGTCTTCATCAGAGCAGAAACTTCTATTGGGTAGCACTGATGTCAGTCTTTAAAATTTTTAGTGTCTTAAAAGTCTTTAGTAGAAAGCGACGATGTTAAGACTACTTAGCATCCTGTCTGGATTAGCAAGTCATTCTATCTTCTGAACATCATCCTAACAGCCAGTTTATTACATCAGCAGGGTTTCTTGGTATTTGGTTTTCATGTTCTTAAAATAATTAGTTTTATTTACTTGAATAAACAAATTGGTATTTTTAAAATGCACCTTAGTTAAAAAATGCAAACATAACAATCAAATTAGAGAAAGCTGTAAAGTATGAAAAGGTTACAAGCTGCCAGGTGAGGGAAAAAGATGACAGACACACACACACACCTGCCCAAAACATAAGCGTGACGCAACGTGAACAGGCGTCGAGCAATTCTAGCTCCACGGACAGAAGCACGAACTCCGAGGAATTCAGAAAGTGAGACAGACAGAACGAGGCAGGGTTATGAACATTCAAGACCCTCCTAACTGAATCTGAACCCAGGGCATGTGACGCCTGTTTCACAAAACACATCTTTGTAAGCTATAGGAGAGGGAATGGATATGAGAAAGGAACCGTATTAGAAAAAAAGGCAAGAACACAGAAGCTCTTAAGGAAACTAAACTGCATGACAGATGAAGAAAGGACATAAATAAAGGGCTGGATCAATACACATATTTGAGTTTAGAGTTAAAGATCTGCTATGTAATTACAAAAAGATATGGAAAAATATTTTAAAGCCTACTATTTAAATCAATGTACTTAATTATAAGTCGTGTCTGACTCTGCGACCCCATGGACTGCAGCATGCCAGGCCTCTCTGTCCATCTGGTTGTCCTGGTTGTCCATCCACCAACTCCTGGAGCTTACTCAAACTCATGTCCTGCTATTAATCAATGTACTTTATTGTTCCTGAAAAACACTGAGGGTTTGGATTGGTGGTAAAGTAACTGACCTCTTCCTTAAAAACAGTCAAAATTAAGACTTAAAGCCATCATCAAATATTTCATAATGCATTTCAATCTCTGTTCATAAAAAAGTTTGAAACGATTCCTACAGATGCTACCCAAAGCCAAGTTCTTCACATTGGAAGTTGGCTTACACTGCCTCCTGGTGTACATTCAGCATACTGAACAAACTAGAAACTAGTTTTAAAGACATTGGAAAATATTTGTTAAGTATTAAAACTATAATTTGTTGTAAAAGTTATGGTATATATTAGCAGCGGCCCTAACAACAACTTTTTACTAGTATTATAAAAGTAGAACATTAAATATTTTCTAAGAAACAACTCTTGAGTATGTTTTTATAAAACAGATTCAAATGATGAAGTAAAAATACTCAGTAAAGTACAGAATTTCTAAACATTATGTCAGTAATAAACACAGCTCTTCCCCCACCTTTAACCAAGAAAATTTTAGACAGTACTTGGACCACAAGGAAATCAAACCGGTCAATCCTAAAGGAAATCAGTCCTGAATATTCATTGGAAGGACTGACTGATGCTGAAGCTGAAACTCCAATACTTTGGCCACCTGATGCAAAGAACTGACTCATTGGAAAAGACCCTGATGCTGGGAAAGATTGAAGGTAGGAGGAGAAAGGGATGACAGAGGATGAGATAGTTGGATGGCATCACCGACTCAATGGACATGAGTTTGAGTAAGCTCCAGGAGTTAGTGATGGACAGAGAGGCCTGGCATGCTGCAGTCCACGGGGTCGCAGAGTCAGACACGACTGAGCAACTGAACTGAACACCAAACAAATGGTTGCATTCTTTATACATACATACATACATACATTTATTTTTATTCATCATTTTAGGAAAATAAAAAGGAGTATCTTCAAAACTTAACAGTTTGCTCATTTAAATAAAAAGCTAAAACAGCTGTGAATGGGGAAAACACTCCCAAATCTAAGAGAACAATTCAAAGACTGGGTTATCAAGAGTTAAGGAAGAAAAAAATAAAACTGTAAAGGGCAACAGAAGACTCTGCTTTTATAATCAATACTGAGAACTAGCATTTGGATTTAGAACACCTGTTAGGACAGAACTCTATGATACATAATAAATAAACATTAATGAAGCTAGTAATATTGTTTTTTTAAATATTTCTAAAGGATGGAACTGACTGGAGGACAAAAATAGGAAGAACAAGAAAAAGAAAGTCCTGGGCTGCCATCTGCTCTGGGGTGTCCGCTCAGCACAGGGCTTGGGTTCAGAGGACCGCAAACGTGAGGTCTGCAGGCAGGATCAAGACGCCCCCACATGCCTGGATCCCCGGGGCCAGCAGAAAGGCAGCATCCTTTCAGGGTGCTGAGTGGGGAAATGAAAAAATAAGTCTTTCTTGATAGGGAGTTGCTAACTATGAACCTGATCTTGTAAGGTTTTCAGGCCCCAAGTTCACCTGTTTTATGGGGATCAAATTCCAGAAGCTGGAAGTATAGCTTAAAGGGGTCTTAGGTTGGGGGGTGTGTGTATACACGTATATCCCCAGGCACCAGCCAAAAGCTAAGTACATCTCTTCTGAAGAAATTCATTTTTAACATAGGTCTCAAAAACTCTCAGGGATGAAGTTCCAAGGTACAAGTACTTTCCTAGCACCCTGAGCAGAAACAATAAATTGCAGACCCACAAAGACCCACAAGTATCAGTCAGATATAAATGCTAAGAATTATGTTTAAAGTGCTTAAAGAAATATAAGAGAGAACCAAGGTATGACAAAGGAACAGAAGATGGTCAAAACTGACTAGCAAACTGAAAAAGAAACAAACAGTAAAAGCTTCCAGAAAAGGAAAAAAATGCAACAGCTGACATTAGAAACTCAGTAAAAGATTAGACCTTGGGGAAAAGAAAATGAGAGGACAAGAACACAGATCTAAGGAAATTCCTGACAATCCAGCACAGAGCCAGGGAGACATAAAATATGAGGAAGACACAAAATGTAAAAGGAGGAACTGAACTGTGCGCAGTGGAGGCAGTCTGCTGTGTACACAGGCAGCTCCCAGAGGGAGAGGGCGGGCAGGGAGTCAAGGGGACCAATGTGGAGAGGTGTAAGAGCTGACAGATTTTCAGAGGAGAAACCGGTCCTCAAGCAAAATCGGTAAGAAAACTCAAAAATAAAAACCAAAGCCAAAGAAAAGATCTTAGAAGTATTCTGAAAGACAAGACAGGCTACACACAAATAAAGTGACATCTGAATCTGACATCAACAGCAATAACGGAAACTAAAATCTATTTGAAAGATAGCTTCAAAAAGCTAAGAGAAAAAAACAAAGTTATCCTAGAATTGTGCAGATACACAAAACTATTTTTTAAGAATGAAGGTAAAAATAAAGTTACAAACAGAAAAGGGGCGTCCACTATTCAGAGACTGTTATGATGGGAATGTCAATGAGGAGTACTTCAAGGAGGACACTGATCGGAGTTAAAAGACTGCAAGCAAAGAAGATCTTAAAAAAATTAGTAACAGTATAAAAAACTGAGAACAAGAAAGTCCAACCAGAAGGGTTTTTAAACCATCTTGAACAGAGAAAACATACAGACAGAGGGAGAACGGGTATTAAAAATCTTCTAGAGGCCTTGACTTGACTGTGAGGAAAGTAAAAATATTGATTAATCTTATACTTCTAATAAATGAGGGGCTTCCCTGGTGGCTCAGACGGTAAAGAGTCTGTCTGCAATGCAGGAGACCCGGGTTCTATCCTTGGGTTGGGAAGATGCCCTGGAGAAGGAAATGGCAGCCCACTCCAGTATTCTTGCCTGGAGAATTCCATGGACAGAGGAGCCTGGTGGGCTACAGTCCATGGGGTCACAAAGAGTCAGACGCGACTGAGCGACTTCACTTTCACTTTCTAAGAAATGAACTCAATCAATCCAAAAGCAAGCAAGGAGGGGAGGAGAAGGAAAATGATACCTAGCTCAACTTGTGGACACAGCGGGGAAAGCAGAGAGGGACGGACTGAGAAAGCAGCACCGACATATACACCCCGCTGTTCAGTCGCTGAGTCAAGTTCGACTCTCTGTGACCCCGTGAACTGCAGCCCGCCGGGCTCCCCTGTCCATGGGATTTCTCAGGCAAGAATACTGGAGTGGGCTGCCATTTCCTTCTCCAGGGATCTTCCCCACACGGGGGCCAAACCTGCGTCTCCTGCACTGGCAGGCGTGTGTGAGCCGGACAGTGGGTGGGAACCTGCTGTAACACAGGGGGCCAGCTCAGGGCTCGGTGATGACCGAGGGGGCAGGGTGGGGGTGAGGGGGGCTCAAGGAGGGAATACAGACAGTTATGACTGACTCACAGTGACGTGTGGCAGAAACCAACACAGTACTGTAAAGCAATTAACACTCCAATTAAAAAAATAAAATCTAGCTCAGTAAAGTTTAAAGATAAACTATAAAAGATAAACTATGAGGCATCAAAATAAAAAAAGGTTGATTTAGCTATATCAATATATAAAAAGAATAGACTACAAGTTAAAAAGCACTATTGGAGATAAAGTCAGGACATACCTCAATCAATTCTTCAGGAAGATTACAATTCCAAACTTAAATTTATCTAACCCTAAATCGTCAAAACATACAATGGAAAAAACTGACAGAACTATAAGGAAAAATCAATAAATCCATAATTGAGATTTTAACATAACTCTTCAATAAAGTGAATAACAAAAATAGAGTGCAAGATTGGAACAACATATTTAGCACGTTTGATATACTTAAAATATAAACAGATATATATACATACATCTGTCTCCCCAAAACATTTTCAGCAATCATATATTCTAGGTGATCATGCAGATGTCAAGAAATTAAAAAGAAAAGCATCAAAATTCTATGACTAAATGCAAAGTATATTAAATAGTAATTAGAAAAGATACAGAACTGGATGATGATGAAATATTATTGATACTTATCAAAACTTGTATGATATAGTGAAGAACTCACAGCCCTGAACGCTAGCTACGTTAGAAGAGAAGGAAGACTGAAAACCCAGTTTCTGAACCAGTTTCTCCACAAATGATTAATAATGATAAAAAAATACAATACACTTACTGCTACTGGATCCTTCCGGTGAAGCTGAGCAGCTGTTACTTGTTTAAATCCACCTGGGTAGCTATTAAAGAAACAAAGACAATAAAATTGGGAGTAGGCGATGGGATAGTATCCTTGAAATGAACATTCTCATAATATGAAACTATTTTTATTATGAAATTACATTTGTTTCTCCTGGAGGAGGAAATGGCAACCCACTCCAGTGTTCTTGCCTGGAGGATCCCATGGACAGAGGAGCCTGGTGGGCTGCAGTCCATGGGGTCGACTGAGCAACCAATACACACACTTGCTTCTGGGAACTATGCTACTCATCATGTCTTAAAAATTAAGCAGTAACTATGCTACATGAAATGCTATTAAGTGGTCAAATTTAGCAATTGTTGTTTTATAAAACCAATCATAAAGGCAATCAGTCCTGAATATTCATTGGAAGGATACTTTGGCCACCTGATGCGAAGAAATGACTCCTTGCAAAAGACCCTGATGCTGGGAAAGATTGAAGGTAGGAGGAGAAGGGGACGACAGAGGATGAGATGGTTGGATGGCATCACTGACTCAATGGACACGAGTGTGAGTATACTCTGGGAGTTGGTGATGGACAGGGAGGCCTGGCGTGCTGTGGTCCATGGGGTCACAAAGAATTGGACACGACTCAGCGACTGAACTGAATTTCATAAAAAATTCCACATCTTAGAAATTTCTTGGCTAACCATTTTTAAAATTAATTACTCTATTGGCTGTGCTGGGTCTTCACTGGGCTCCCCTGGTGGCCTGGCTGGTGGAATCTGCCCGTAACACAGGAGACCGGGCTGGACGCTGGGTTGGGAAGGTGCCCTGGAGGGGAAGGCTGCCCGCTGTCCTCACTGCTCCAGGCAGGCGTTCTCCGGCTGCGGCAAACGGGCTACGTGCTGCTCTGGCACATGGGCTCCTCATGGCACTGGCTTCTCTCGCTGTGGAGCAGGACTCCAGGTGTGCAGGCTTCAGTGTTGCAGCAGGCTCTGCGGTGCCGGCTCAGCAGCTGCTCCCAGGCGTGTGGAATCTTCCTGGATCAGCGGTGAAGCCTGTGTCCCTTGCACTGGCAGGCGGATTCTTATCCACTGCATCACCATGGAAGTCCCTGGCTAACTGTATTTCTACTGGAATTTAAGTTCATTCATCATTCATTCATTCATTCACAGTTACTTATTTCTGCTTGAATGCAGGGAAAACAAAACAGTGCCAAAATGTGTTTCAAAGTGAACAAGCTAGGGGTCAGGTCTGGGGAAAGCCGGTAGACTACTTGGTTCTGAAGGCAAGTTAATACTCTAAACAGGTCGTGCTCCTATTTCCTATTACCAGGAAGTCATATGCTGCTTCTGAGTAACAAAATATTTCATTGTGTTCAGATCAAAATCATAAATAGAGATTAAAGAAAATATTTGGGATAGGTATTGGAGATCTTACTAACCTGAATACCCCAGACCCAGGTCTGAAATCAAGGTTTGGCCAGCAGCAACCAGTGTAATATGAGGCAACTCATTTCATCTCTTTCTTTATGGGTTTGCTCAGATAAGAAAAATGCTAGTATTTGCCCCATCTACCTCTCAAGATTTTATGACAGTCGAGTAGGAAAGTGTTTGTGACAGTACTTAAGAAATTTAAAACAAAAAGAGCACACAGATGTAAGACTTTATTACACTGAATGGATGAATAAGAGCCTAGATGATTTTCAAGGAAGGGAAAAAGAAAACATAAAGACAATGGACTCTGTGAGGGAAATTTACAATTATCTAAATATGATTCCTGTTATAGGTTTCTTTCAACACTTAAAAACATTTTGAAGAGGATTTAGAGAACCACGTTTTAGGAATAAAATTTAAGAAAGCAAATTTAGAAGTGTGCTGAGAAAAATGTCTAAGTTTCAAAATGATGCTCTTTCATTTGTTTCATGGAGTTTCACCCTCAGAACAAGAAATAATTGTCCTCTATTCTTTCTCTCTGGGAAGAAAATACTTTATGCTTTTATCACATGGTTATTTTGTGAGTGTGTGTACGAAGGAAACAACGTTTATTTTTTTTTCTTCTATTTATTTTAATTGGAGGCTACTTACTTTACAGTATTGTAGTGGTTTTGGCTACGTTGACATGAACAGCCATGGGAGTACATACATGTGTTCCCCATCCTTATCACATGGTTATCTTGCATTTTCATATTTCTTTCCCAATTGCCTCTAAACTTTTAAAACTTGTTTTACATATATTTTACTTTGCCAAAAGTAAGAATGACTAAAAGTGAATGTGAATTAATTTTTGTTAAAGATTTCATTAAAGTGTTTAAGTACAGGATGGGCAAAGGTTGGCTAACAAGCAAAAGTGTTTTTCCAAGCATTAAAGACCTACCTGGGCAAAAGACAAAAAGGAACAGAAGGGAGCCTCAAAGCCGGCTTGTCTAAGATGCAGGTGCGCTTGGAAATAAAATAATTTTGATCAAGAATGAAAGGCCAATATGTCTAACTATATCTTGCATGATACTGAAGAAATTATGCTTAATTAAATTTGTACATGACCTGAAACTGAGGGGTTTAACTAATACATTACCTGAAATAATTCAGGTCTCAAAAGATCTTCAAAGGCCGGAGATAAAATTTAACATAGAGTAAACTCAGGGTACTACAGCTAGATTAGAATGCAACTGAAACACACAGGAAGGAGGACACAAGGCTGAAAAGCCCTCAGGAGTTTCAGCTGGTAGTAAACGCAGTGTAGCAGTGACGCAGCCGTGAGGAGCCCTCCTAGAGCAACAGAAGGCAGAGTAACTGAGAGATGGGGGGTCACACTGCACCAGAAACCCAGCAGGACACAGCCAGGCGAGTGTTATTTAGTTAAGATATTGACAAGTAATGACTGCACCCAGAGAACAGTGAGCAAGATATGACGGAGATCTTCAAAGGGCAGTCACATAAAGGACTTTGCGTGAACTACAGGTGTTTAGAGAAGAGACGATCAGTGAGTGCGTGCTGATCACTCTCAATTACCTGAAGGAGGTCATGTGGAAGATATAGTTTTACACCGTCCAAAAAAGGAGGACAGAGGGCGAGATGGCCGGGTGGCATCACCAACTTGATGGACATGAGTTTGAGCAAGCTCCAGGAGATGGTGATGGACAGGGAGGCCTGGCGTGCTGCAGTCCATGGGGTCGTAAAGAGTCAGACACGACTGAGCGACTGAACAACAGCAACAAAAGGCCATTATGAAAGCTGAAGAAAGACAGGTGATGACTTAACAGCACTGAGATCTTTCCAAAATTCAGACCACGTCAAAGGCAGAATGAATGGGCTGCCTCAGGAGCTAGGAGACTGCTACTGTTCAAAGACAGGCAGACCTGACAGGGATGCTGTGGGAAGGTGTAATGGTGTCCTTCCAACTTGGGATTCTCCTCACCATTCTTTCAACCTCTCATGCACTTTTAGAAGTTCAAGACGCTTCTGGAAACAGCAGTAAGACAAATCAGAGGAAGCAGAAAGAAACGAGAAGACTGATAAAGAAAGAGAGAAACCTAGATCAGAGAGGTTAACTGACAGATACTCTCAGGAAAAACCAATAGCCTCGGGCAATTACAAGGATCTGGTACAGTTTTGTCGTTTTCTTTTTTTTTTTTAGTTTTGTTGTTTTCTGATTGAGTAAATCACACACGCATCACGAACAAAATCAGTGTTTTCTTAAATCTCTTTTTCTTTCAAAATTATTTTATTATTTTATTTATTTTTATTTTTTGGCTGTGCCACGCGAGATCTTAGTTCCCCAACCGGGTACTGAACCTGTGCCCCCTGCAGTGGAAGTGCAGCCTTAACCACTCGACCACCAGGAAGTTCCTTAAATTTCTTTTAAATATAATAATACTAAAGTAATACATTTCCACTGCCTATCTTCCCCGACAAAAGCACTATCTTACCCAGTATGTGAGGAGTACACTTTTTGCTCCCACTTGTTCCCAGAAAAGGCAATGTGCCTTGTGTTCATGATGACAACATGATCTCCACAGTCACCTGGATTTAAAAGAACAAAGAGAGAAAAAAAGGATTTTGGTCGAAAAATTTTGCCTTTAAGAAAAAGTGCGCTTGGTTATTTACAAAGCTTTCCAAAGTCCAAAGAACACATCAGTGAATATAAAGCATGTCAGTGCAACATCAAAATCCTTGAACAGACTGATGTTTTTCTTTTATATAACATCTAAGTGTAGAGGAGTTGGCTAGACATTTGGAAAATCTCAACACTGGAAGGTAAAAGAGAATTTGGGAAGGAAGCCAATAACAACATAGGTCTTTGAAAGGCAAATTACTGTTCCTCTTATTATCTTTGACCATTAATGATTACACTTCATTAAAATGTAATAATTACACTTTAATAATAATTACACTTCACTTTCAACTATCTAATACAAATTTCCCCTTAAAAATAAGAGAAAATGAAAACAATATGCATATAGATGAAAAAAGGTATATTTTACCAGTAGGTAAATTGGAAACAAATGTAAAACATCTCAATTGTTATTAGTTCAAATTCAGAGAAGAGAGTATTATGCTCTCATGCTTAACTACTAACCCAAGGCTTTTTCCAATCACATTTAACTAGTTAAATATCTTTCAAACTGGAAAAAAAAAATTAAGGTTTGGTAAACAGTTTTCAGAAACAGGAATTAAGTTTATTTACAAAAATTTATCACCTTAGATTTCTAACCTTATTTGATTTCTTTTTATAATATTGGGCTAAGTTAAATGGCCAAGTAAAATTCAAACTAATTAAATCAAGGGGAAAACTCAAAGATTTATGTGAGGATATCTAAGGTCTCATCGTGGATCCACAGTCTTCTTCCTCCTTCATGACATACAGCATTGCTTTTATATACTGATCTTATAGGATCTGGTTTGAGAAATGTCTGAAAAAAAGCTGTTCCAATTTAGTGATAAATAACAGAAGTTTGGCTTTGGCTTTTATGCTTGTTTCCAGCCTTGATGAACAAATATCCAAATGCCTACTTCAACTTTTTTTTTCTTCTTTTAGTATCCCTGAACTTCTGCATGGCTAATGTGACAGATGATCATGGAAGTTACCACAAAATCCACTGAGTATAAAGACATTGTGATAGGAACAAAGGGTGTTGTTCCAATTTATTGCTGGTATGTAAATATTCACTTCTAAAAGAGGTAAGAGATGGGAATACCAGATCACCTGACCTGCCTCTTGAGAAACCTATATGCAGGTCAGGAAGCAACAGTTAGAACTGGACATGGAACAACAGACTGATTCCAAATAGGGACAGGAGTACATCAAGGCTGTATATTGTCACCCTGCTTATTTAACTTATACGCAGAGTACATTATGAGAAACACTGGGCTGGAAGAAGCACAAGCTGGAATCAAGATTGCCAGGAGAAATATCAATAACCTCAGATATGCAGATGATACCACCCTTATGGCAGAAAGTGAGGAGGAACTAAAAAGCCTCTTAATGAAAGTGAAAGTGGAGAGTGAAAAAGTTGGCTTAAAGCTCAACATTCAGAAAACTAAGATCATGGCATCTGGTCCCATCACTTCATGGGAAATAGATGGGGAAACAGTGGAAACAGTGGCTGACTTTATTTTTCTGGGCTCCAAAATCACTACAGATGGTGACTGCAGCCATGAAATTAAAAGACGCTTACTCCTTGGAAGGAAAGTTATGACCAACCTAGGTAGCATATTGAAAAGCAGAGACATTACTTTGCCAATAAAGGTCCGTCTAGTCAAGGCTATGGTTTTTCCTGTGGTCATGTATGGATGTGAGAGTTGGACTGTGAAGAAGGCTGAGCACTGAAGAATTGATGGTTTTGAACTGTGGTGTAGGAGAAGACTCTTGAGAGTCCCTTGGACTGCAAGAAGATCCAACCAGTCCATTCTAAAGGAGATCAGTCCTGGGTATTCTTTGGATGGAATGATGCTAAAGCTGAAACTCCAATACTTTGGCCACCTCATGTGAAGAGTTGACTCATTGGAAAAGACTCTGATGCTGGGAGAGACTGGGGGCAGGAGGAGAAGGGGATGACAGAGGATGAGATGGCTGGATGGTATCATTGACTCGACGGACATGAGTTTGGGTGAACTCCGGGAGTTGGTGATGGACAGGGAGGCCTGGCGTGCTGCAAATCATAGGGTCGCAAAGAGTCGGACACAACTGAGCGACTGAACTGAACTGAACTGAAAAGAGGTAAGTAGTCTATATGTAACTGGGAGCAAAAACCTTCAGTGTTTTGTATGATGATGTTCTAGGAGTGAGGTGAAGAACAAATGTGCGATTAACACTGTGAAATTTAAATGACATTGTTAACACTTGAAATAGACTGACTCAACTGAATAGTAAGAAAGAAAAATACTTTAGCTGGGTGACTTTAAGAAGAGCATTTTAAACTTTTTCCCCCTACCAAATTCTTAAAAGATTTAAATAAATAATGCAAAACAGAATACTAGAGATTAGATTAGTTGAATTGTTTGAATTGCTAATATTCACAATATAACCTTTAAGAATTGTGTGAAAATTTTATTTGATTTCATTCCATGTGCACCAGAAATACTTTAGGATGATCTGATAACTTCAGATAATGCTAAAGAAAGGTTTCCCTCTGCTTCTTTTAAATGCTCATATAGTCTTCCTCAACTGATTAACTTGTGGACAATGAAAAGAACAGCATTCTGACGAAGAGTAAGTCACAATGCAGAAATCACCAAGGGCCCTGACTTTTCATTCATCAGAGAGAAATAAATATGTTCAGAAAGCGCCTGCGTCTCCAGCTCAGGAGGGCAGCTCCAATCAGAAGGCAGTGTGTGTAAAGTGGTTCAAAGATTGTGTACTCACATATCCGCACACACACAGAGGCCTGCACGGCTTGTTGAGATGCTGTGGCAAACCAGCCTTCCCTTTCCACGGCTGTGTTTTTCTTATGGAACTGTGGTTTGGGTCAAGATGGAAATGCCACGGAATTAAAAGAACGTGCTCCTTTCACAAAATTGGGGAGAAGATGGAATCAGCAGTAGCCACATAATTCTTTTTCAAGTATAGCACTTATCCATCCACTGAATTAAAGTTCTGCTTCCTTACAAGTAAGTCATCACTGCAAAAGCGCTCCTTATGCACTGCAGAGTAAACACTCTGCCAGAATACAGACAAGCCTTTCTGTCAGGCCATTCTTTCCTAGGAATGGAGGATAGCTTTTCTAGGAAATCAGAAATTTACTTTTTAAAGACTAAATTGTATTTTTGTTTCACTGTACTTAATATTCGACTTTTATCAGCAGAAGATTGGACTTTTCATGTCCCTAAGATGTCACCAAAATCAGAACTTAAACTGCAAAAAACACCCAAAAACTTAAACTGCAAGCAGTTTTCAATTTACAAATATGTTGTTTTAGGTGTTTTTCTAACATTTATTGGTTTAATCAGCATTTATTATGTATGTTTTATGTGCTTATAAACATCATAGACATGTTTACTTGAAAACTGACATACAGTTTCTCAGAAAAACAATATTACAAATGATGGCCACATATACAGGAAGAGCTATAAAGGTTAGTATTTAGGTGTGATAATGACATTTAGGTTACACTGGAGAATATTCTTAGGAGACATATGCTGAAGTATTTAGGGGGTAATATACTGATTATCGCCAGCTTTCCCGGTGGCTCAGAGGTTAAAGCGTCTGCCCGCAATGCGGGAGACCAGGGTTCGATCCCTGGGTTGGGAAGATTCCCCTGGAGAAGGAAATGGCAACCCACTCCAGTATTCTTGAGTGGAGAATCCCATGGATGGAGGAGCCTGGTGGGCTACATACAGTCCACGGGGTCGCAAAGAGTCGGACACGACTGAGCAATTTCACTTTCACACTGATTATCATTTATTTTCAAATGACTGAGTAAAAATAACATGGTAAAATACTGTGTAATCTAGGTGGATATAGAGAAATTCACTGTACTATTTCGACCTTTTCTGAAATTGTGAAAATTTTTATAAGACAAGTTAGAGAAAAAGTAAAAGACTTAACAAACCAGTGGAAAAAAGGGAAGAAGAAATGCAGACATTTCACAGAATGGGAAATGACAAAAAGGCCAATATATAAATGAAAAGATACTGAACTCCATGTGCAATTAGGAAAATGCAAATTAAAACCACAGAGCACTTCCCAGCTACCAAAGCAGACTGTTACTCAGATGAGGAATAATGAAAACATCTGCATATGAAGACTGACTAGGTTCCTGTGTATCTCTGAGCCCAGTAATTCCTATCCTACAGATAGACCTTCCACCTGTGTCCTGGAAAAATGGTACAAGAATACTGATAGCAATGTTGTGTATAAGAAACAAAAAAGGAGGTAAACCACCCAAATGCTCAGTGAATGGATATTTATTTCATCATTACTATTATTACTTTTCTTAAAAATATTATCTATATTTATATACAGATAGATGAATACATCCCTATCCATCTATACACATCTTTGTATATTTCATATTTCAAAACAAAGTTAAAACTCAGTGCAAAAAGCGTTGTTGACAGGCCAAGCAAGATGAAGAGTAAGAATTGACACTCGGGCCTTGCAGGGTGGACAGGGAGTGCCTAGGAAAGTGAAGTCAATCAAAACTACCTGGGCTAAGCGGAAGGCTTTCAGTACGAAAGCAACTGTTTTTTGTTTTGGAAAAAGGATATGGAAAGCAAATTTGTTAACTCAAAATAGTGAAAAATAACTTTCCATAGCTAACTAGCTCTATATATCTCTCTGAAGGAAAGAGTCTTTAGAAGAGAGGGCAAGCTTATCTGCATATTTTCCAAAGCTCTCTATTGAAACGCACGTCGCCACGTGAAGAGACGTGCTGAAGAGTGAGCGTTTAAAGTCCAAGTCAGGACATTTCTGAGAGTGAAAGGAAGAGCTACTGATAATTTTGCTGGGACAATGGCATAAAATGGGACTGTTTCAGGTGAAATGGTCTATGTGGTTTTCCTATGAAGAAGCAAAATTCATTTTAGTGCCCTAACAGGATTTCAGCGAAGATGGAATAAGGGATCTTCAAGGAAAAAAAAAAAACAGATCCTTGCAGCAGTACAGTCAAACATCTTCAAAATTCTATCCTCACATGAAAACTGCGTTTACTGACAGGTCTAAAATGATACTCACTCAGTTGATGGTACACAGGCTTATGCAATCCTTGAAGTCTAACTGATGCCAGGGCAGCAAGCTTGCCAGGGGGCTGCATCTTCCCATCTAGGAGATACCAAACTCGGGCAAAAGTGGCCCATTGCTTAAGAGACAGAAGAGGAAACGAGGGAAATTCTCATTAAATGCGAACACCGGAGTTTGTTATTATATACCATTGCACATAATCTACAATTAATGTCAATAATTATAACGAAAAAGATCCCATCGTTAGGTAACTTTTTTCATTTCTATTTCTGGAAAAAGGGAACCTTTCCTCATTCTTCTGCAGAGATTAATGCAGTCATTCTTCCTGCCTGCTTTTCTATTAGCAATATGGATCATGCTTTATTAAAAACATTCCAAAGATATTATTTCCTTTTACATTTTGTATTTTTCATACCATGTACAATAGACTGGAGGGTTAATGAGAAAGCAGTTGTTTCTGAAGGTCTTCAAAAATACCTTGAGATCAGAAGATGAGTTATACTTAAAGAAGAGTGGCCAGTTAGAAACTGATGACTATTTAGGAGTTTAACTCTAGTGAAAGAAAGTGTGAAAAAGTGTTAGTCGCTCAGTCGTGTCTGCTCTTTGAACCCCATGCGCTGCAGCCCACCAGGCTCCTCTGTCCATGGGATTCTCCAGGCAGGAATGCTGGAGTGAGTAGCCATTCCCTTCTCCAGAGCCTGTTTCCAACCCAGGGGTTGAAGCCAGGTCTCCTGAATTGCAGGCCCATTCTTTATCATTTGAGCCACCAGGGAACTAGCAGAAATGAAGCTGGAGAAGTACAGATGGATGATACTGAATAAACTTAAATTTCAAAAAACCGCCTTAGACTGACATCTAAGGCTGCCACAGGTTTTTGCAGTGTCTAACACTGCCTTCAAACGCTAAGACAGTTACAGGCCAGAAGATCCTGATCAGATCCTTTCTCTATGGACATACACAAGCTGCCAAACAATGTTGGAGAAAGTATTGATACAACTAGGCTGGCTGGTTTTCTCTTAAATTTAACCATCACAAACCTAAAATCAATAAAACTGCTTACCCATCTGTTTTCCTGTTCTCATTTCTCTAGTCTCCATCCCATTCCCCTTGTTTATCTGTTGTCAGGTTTACCTCGATTTCATATGTTTTGATGCCCCTGTAAAGGGTACTGCATTTTTAATTTAAATTTCTGATTGTTGCTAGTATACAGAAATACACTTCATTTTTATATTTTGGTCTTATATACAGCAACCTTGCTAAAGTCATTCATCAGTTCTAGTAACTTTTTGTAAATTCCCTTTTTTACACAGATGATCCTTTTCTTTGCAAATAAGGAGAGCTTCTAGCCCACATACTTTCCACCTCTCTCAGCATATGAACTAAAAAAAAAAAAATTCAATTGTCTGCAGGACAATCTTGTTTCTTCAATAAATTGCAAAGAAAAAAGATAGGATAGGAACCCATTATTAAGAGACTTAAAAAAAAAAACACATCAGAAACTTACTGTACTTTGGATCCCATTCCAAAGGAAAAAACCATAAAAATATTCTGTATTAATATTTATATAATATATACATGAGAAAATTGGAAATGTGAACATATACTGAATAATTGATATTAAGGAATTGCTATGAAATTTTCATTTGCTTTGATAAATAGTAATGGCATTAAAAAAAAATCTTTATCTTATAAAGAATGTATTGAAACATTTACTGATGAAATAAGAAGTAAATGAGGTACAGATTAAATGATACTATGAGCCTTCCGAAACTGGGTGATAATCTAATATCTGATTGAGATTATCCATAATAAAGTTAAAAAAACAAAAAAAGCTACTCCTGACCTCCATTCCTTACCAATGACTGCCTCATTTCTTTCCTTTTCTTTGCTGTAAACTCTTGCTAAGAGTTGTCTTTACTTCAAATTTATCTCTCCTCATTCTTTCTTCAGGGCTTCCCTGGTGGCTCAGCAGTAAAGAATCCGCCCAATGCAGGAGATAGGGGTTCGATCCCTGGTTCGGGAAGATTCCCTGGCGAAGGAAATGGCAATTCACTCCAGTATTCTTGCCTGGAGAATTGCAGGGCCAGAGGAGCCTGGCAGGATGCAGTCTGTGGGGTGGCAAAGGAGGTGGCACAACTTAGGGACTAAACAACCACCGAAACAACGCTTTCTTCAACCTGCTCCCCCCGGGCTTCTGTCTTCCCATACCCGCCAGCAGCACACTACTGCCAAAGGGTACCACGGCCGTCACATTACGAAATCCCTCGGTCAGTTCTAAGTCTTTGATATGGTTGATCATTCCCCTCTCCTGGGTGTTCTTTCTTCACTTAATTTCTGGAACACCACTGTCTATCCCCATTCACCCATCATGCTGATTCTTTCTCTTGCCTCTGAAAGGCTGGTATGTTCCACAACTGTTCTTGGTCCTCCTCTCCTCTTACTTCCTCAAAGACTTCATCCAGGCCATTTGTATGCTTCAGATCAGATCAGTCGCTCAGTCGTATCCGACTCTTTGCGACCCCATGAATCGCAGCATGCCAGGCCTCCCTGTCCCTCACCAACTTCCGGAGTTCACTCAGACTCATGTCCATCGAGTCAGTGATGCCATCCAGCCATTTCATCTTCTGTCGTCCCCTTCTCCTCTTGCCCCCAATCCCTCCCAGCATTAGAGTCTTTTCCAATGAGTCAACTCTTCGCATGAGGTGGCCAAAGTACTGGAGTTTCAGCTTTAGCATCATTCCTTCCAAAGAAATCCCAGGGCTGATCTCCTTCAGAGTGGACTGGTTGGATCTCCTTGCAGTCCAAGGGACTCTCAAGAGTCTTCTCCAACACCACAGTTCAAAAGCATCAATTCTTCGGCACTCAGCCTTCTTCACAGTATGCTTATGATTACCTAATTTACATCTCCAGCTTGGACCTCTTTTCCTAACTCCTGAACTCTTTGAGACCCTAGCGACTGCATCCTGCCAGGCTCCTCTGGCCATGGGATTCTCCAGGCAAGTATACTGGAGTGGATTGCCATTTCCAGGGGATCTTCCCTACCCAGGGATCAAACCCACGATCCCTGCATCTCCTGCACCGGCAGGCTGATTCCTTTACCACTGAGCCACCTGGGAAGCCCCCTGAACTATACACTTGTATTCAACTGCCCACCTGGCATATACACTACAGTGTTTTTAAAATTATATGTAGCAGAAGACCAGTTTTTCCCCAATCCATTACAGACCAATACTCTGATAGGAAAAAAAAACCCCAACAAAACTTTGATAAGGCAATTAAAATGCTGCCACAATGTCAAACTGCTACAGTTCTTTTTAATGGTTAACTTTAATTCCTGTACCTCCTTCATCAGGGGCAGGTAACAAAGAGTTCAAGGACTGAATCTCACCTGGGGCAGGACTAGGCTAAGAGGCATCTTACAGCAACATATCCAAAACCGAACCCTGCTCTTCCTCTGAAACCTGCTTCAGTCCCCGCCTTCCCTATCTCAGTTGATGGAAGCTCCCTCCGGTTGTTGAAACAAAAAAACCTTGGATTAGTCCTTGGTTTTTTCTGTTGCTGTCCGCCACACTTAGCTCTTCCGGAAATCTTACCGGTCCCACCTTCACACGGAACGTGACCACTTTTCACCACTACACAGCAACCGGGCCTGGTTCGCGCCCCCGGCATGTCTAACCTGGATTATTGCGGCAGCCTCCAAATAGATTATTTGCTTCTGTCGTCCACCAATTCCCATTTCTAAACAATTCGGTCTTAACTCAGCAGTCGGGTACTCCTTGTAACACTTAAGCCAGATCAGATTACTACTTGGTTCAAAACCCTCCAAAGTGAAAGTCGCTCAGTGGTGTCTGACTCTCTGCGACCCCATGGACTATACGGTCCATGGGATTCTCCAGGCCGGAATACTTACCAGGGGATCTTCCCAACCTAGGGATCAAACCCAGGTCTCCCGCATTGCAGGCAGATTCTTTACCATCTGAGCCACCAAAGAAGCCCATTGAACTGCATACCTGAGCTCAATCGCTCAGTTGTGTCTGTCTTCTTTGCGACCCTATGAACTGTAGCCCACCAGGCTCCTCTGTCCATGGGATTCTCCAGGCAAGAACACTGGAGTGGGTTGCCATTTCCTCCTCCAGGGGATCTTCCCAACCCAGGGATCGAACCTACGTCTCCTGTGTCTCCTTGCATTGGCAGCCTGGTTCTTCAGCAGCTGAGCCACCAGGGAAGCCCAAAGCTCAACTCCCCCCACCCCCCAAGGCGGCCCTTATTTTGCTCACTCTTCCAGCAGTCTACAGTGCCCTATGAGATCCGTCTTATTAGCTCCCTGACTGTCGCCCTAACCCCAATCCGGGGTGAGGGGAGACCAGAAAAGGGCTGCCTGAAAACGCCGAAGTACGGGCACCGACAGCACTACACGAAGTGGTGGTCAGCTGCGACCTCGTCTGTGCTTTATCGCGGCATCTCCGGGCCTAGGGGTCTGGCTCCCCATCCGCCTCGGCACCGCCGAGTCTGACCGCCTCCCGCCAGTGGGGAAGCCCGCCACGCCGGGAGTGCAGCCTCACCT
This sequence comes from Bos mutus, assembly GCF_027580195.1. NCBI lineage: Eukaryota > Metazoa > Chordata > Mammalia > Artiodactyla > Bovidae > Bos > Bos mutus. The sequence goes on along the minus strand of NC_091630.1, from coordinate 482,541 downwards.
GCGGCGCCCTAGACAAACTCGCCATGTTCCCGAGGGGCGGCTCGGCTCTTCCGCCAGGACCCGGGGCCGCTTCGCATCACGGCCCGGAGGGAAACGCGCGGAGCTGCGGGTGATGGTTCCTAGGCCAGCAAGGCTTCGTCTGCTTCTCCGCGTTTCCCACGTCTTTTCCAGTCTTCCCAACACAACCACTCCGTCAGGAAGAGAGCACACGATGCGGTTATTGAGAGAATAGCCCCCGAAAGTCACTCTTCTGCTGGAAAGGGTGCGTAAACCGACGGGGGACGGGCCGTTTCCCGCCGAGCTGAAGAGAGGGCGCCGGAAGTGCTGCAGCAGCGCGGGCGGTTTGGACGGACGCCGTCGCTTGAGGCGGCCGCGCGCGCTGAGGGATGGATCGGTACTTGCTCCTCGCCGTCTGGGGCGAGGGAAAGGCCGCGGCGGCGGCGGCGGCGGCGGCGGGCCCGGGGCGTGGGCCCGAGGCCTCGCGCGTCGAGGGCCCCGGGAGGCCGCCGGGTAAGCGCCGAGCCGAGAAAGCGCGGGAGCGGCTCAAGGGGCGGAGAGGACTTTTGGGACTAGGTTTTTCTGGGGAGGGCTGGGCGGAGGGGCCGCGGGGAGCCGTGACTCCTGCGGCTCGCCTGTAAGGGCCGAGGAAGATGCTGCCCGCACGCAGAACAGGGCCAAGGTTCTGGGTGCCACACGCCCGCGCTCAGAACTTGCAGACACAGTTACAAAGTTCTCGGGGCCTTGGAAATGGAATTTCTGCTCTTGAGACGTATATGCATTCAATAGGTAGTTCTGCCTCCTGTGTTCCAAATGCGAGTCAGACGGAAAACAACAAGATGGAAAGGGCTCTTACTCTCCTGGAGTATTCACCCTAACAGGAGGAGGCATTCCGCACGTGGAATAAGTTAAAAAAACAAGCGACAGATGTAAGACGAATCTGACCGTTTTTGCACTCTTGTTGATGCTCCTATCTGGAATCTGTTGCATTTTATTTAGTTTGTTTTGATGGAGAGGTCTTTTGAGGAGGAAGTATATGTGGCTGTGTACGGAGTACTGTAACAGGATTTCCCATCCCATTGATTTAAAAATGGTTTGGGGGAGGGAGATTTTGGATTTGCGTTAACTGGCAAGCATGTGCAAACCGGGAACTTAGCTATTCTCTCTGCTTGCTTAAGATTTATTATGTTAAACTTTGAACAGAGTAGATCTTTTATGTGTCGTATGTTCTGGAGAGGCTGATGGTGAAATTGGAATTGGTCTACGTTGTGGAATTCTTGAGCCCCGCTGAGTTTGAGTTTTCTTTCTCAGACTTAAGAGCAGCAAATGTTTATCATCTCCTGAAAAGAGGCATTACTGCTTCACTTAGTCCAGAAGATAGTACTTTCCCTGGTGAGTACGACAATCGCCCTTCTTTTCACTGGCATAGCGTTTGTATTGGAAATAACTTGAATTAATTTGGTCACATGAGAGTCCCAAAAACATTTGGTTTTTTTTCTTTGTTTGCTTTTGGGGGGATATTAATAATGTCATTTAATATTTTAGCTAAACGTATTTACAGGAAAATATTAGTGCAAAGCTATAATGCATTACCAATTAACACAGAATATATAAATATTTCTATAACAATTTTTATGTAACAGGATTTCTGTGTTATATAAAATTTCATATAACACAGAAATAATATAAATATTAGACTAATTTAAAACTCTAGTCTCTTATGGCACAGTCCTTTACTTATTGTTACAAGATTTAAAAAAATATATGAATATACATTATTTGTCCATTACTATATTATATTCTCTGTCTTTAAACTCAACAAGAAGCACTTGTTGACTGGGTGCAAGTCCTTGGGATAGGGAGCTAGCAAAAGAAATACAGGAAAAGCAAAAGGGGAAAATTGCTTTCCTTCATTTACTGATGCTTGGATATCATAAAAGTTGTTATGAAAATTATTTTATATTCTCATCTTGAGCTTTGTTCCCTTTATGAAATTTGCTTGCCATCTTTAGCTTCGTGTAAAATAGAGTAACGTGGCTTTATAAGGAGGATGTATGATTGTGTTCTGAGTACAAATACATTATTAATGTTCTTATAGTCATTTCCTTAACTGGTTTTTTTTTTTTCATTCTTACCTCTTACTAATTCTCTTAAAAGCACTTCATAATTGTTATCTTTTCTCCATTCTTATCTGCTTGAACTTCTTAAAAATCTTTTGACTTTTTTGATCATCCTTTATTTTGGAAATATTTTTTATCCTTTGGTTTCTATTGGCATTATATAATCCATTTATTACTTCTTTGGTCGTTACCCTCTTTTTTTTTCCCTTCCCTTGCTTGGCCTCAGTCTGAGAGTAGAGATGCCAGAACATGTCTGAAAGCTGAAGGGAGTTTCTGGAGGCCTCAAGGAGAGTGCACCTGTTCTCATGACGGAACGCTCTGTTCCTTTCTGTCTTCATTCATCAGAGAACCTGTCTCTTGAGTTTCAACTGTCATCTTTGGGGAATTATTTCTAATATCTATGTGCTTCCCTATCCTGTTTGTCAAATCCTGGTTCAGTTCAGTTCAGTCGCTCAGTCGTGTCCGACTCTTTGCGACCCCATGAATCACAGCACGCCAGGCCTCCCTGTCCATCAACTCCCGGAGTTCACTCAGACTCACGTCCATCGAGTCGGTGATGCCATCCAGCCATCTCATCCTCTGTCATCCTCTTCTCTTGCCCCCAATCCCTCCCAGCATCAGAGTTTTTTCCAATGAGTCAACTCTTCGCATGAGGTGGCCAAAGTACTGGAGTTTCAGCTTTAGCATCATTCCTTCCAAAAAACACCCAGGACCGATTTCCTTTAGGATGGACTGGTTGGATCTCCTTGCAGTCCAAGGGACTCTCAAGAGTCTTCTCCTACACCACAGTTTAAAACCATCAATTCTTCGGCACTCAGCCTTCTTCACAGTCCAACTCTCACATCCGTACATGACCACAGGAAAAACCATAGCCTTGACTAGATGGACCTTTGTTGGCAAAGTAATGTCTCTGCTTTTCAATATGCTATCTAGGTTGGTCATAACTTTCCTTCCAAGGAGTAAGCGTCTTTTAATTTCATGGCTGCAGTCACCATCTGTAGTGATTTTGGAGCCCCAAAAAATAAAGTCAGCCACTGTTTCCACTGTTTCCCCATCTGTTTCCCATGAAGTGATGGGACCAGATGCCATGATCTTCGTTTTCTGAATGTTGAGCTTTAAGCCAACTTTTTCACTCTCCACTTTCACTTTCATCAAGAGGCTTTTTAGTTCCTCCTCACTTTCTGCCATAAGGGTGGTATCATCTGCATATCTGAGGTTATTGGTATTTCTCGCGGCAAACTTGATTCCAGCTTGTGTTTCTTCCAGTCCAGCGTTTCTCATGATATATTCTGCATAGAAGTTAAATAAGCATGGTGACAATATACAGCCTTGACGTACTGCTTTTCCTATTTGGAACCAGTCTGTTGTTCCATGTCCAGTTCTAACTGTTGCTTCCTGACCTGCGTACAAATTTCTCACGAGGCAGATCAGGTGGTCTGGTATTCCCATATCTTGAAGAATTTTCCACAGTTTATTGTAATCCACACAGTCAAAGGCTTTGGCATAGTCAATAAAGCAGAAATTGCCGGGGTCCAGCCCTGGTGGATCCAGGGAAATTCGAAGGGGAGACGGCTTCGGCAAACTGGATACAATAGCTTTAATTAAATATTAATTAGAGATATAAAGAGTAATAGAATAAGGATAGCTCAGCAGGAAAATTCAGCGGAGAAAAGATGCTGAATAACTTGGTTTACTTGGAAAGCTAATAAAATTCCAGGGCAAGGAATTTTTGTCACCTACGTAGGCTGCAGGCGTCCTCCCGTTCTCCTGAAAGAGAGGAGACACTAAGGCCTCTCCGGTCAGATCTTAGAAGCCCAGGCATAATTAGTAGGCTTGACGAGCCTCCACGTTCCAGATGGGCATTCAGCCAGAAGGTGAGAGAAAGAACGACCTGGAGAGACCAGTCTTTCGAGGAACTGATCCCATTTTTTATTTTTCCAGGGTCTGTTTTTATACACTGAGATGTTATACAAAAGTCACGTGGGGTCAGCAGTCCTGACTTTTATTAAAGTCGGGTGCTTCATACAAATGTATACAGAGGTCTTAGGGGTGTTACATCATCTTCTAGCCAGGGGGCCTGCTGACAATTTATGGCCCTCTCCTTGTGACAGCGGTCAGTCAACCAGAACACTTATTTTTCCAGAGGTGATTATTCTTAAAACAGACGCCACCTTCCGAAGGCACCAGATAAAGTTACATTCCTATAGGGTGAGGGTGTAGTGGGTTTTAATTAAGGAAAGAATTTGCTTAGCCTAAGGTCTAACGTGATTAATATCAAAGGTTAATACTTATTTCTTCTATATATTCATTAATGTGTATAAGGGCAGGGGATGTGGAGACTTAGCAGCAAACATTGGCTCAACAAATGAAAAACCCTTCACCAATACAATTTCTAATCAGCCCACTATACTTATACTAATAGTTTTCTAACTTCTCTAAAGAACCTGTTTTTAGAAGGTTTAAAGCATCTCGTGCCTCTCACAGTTGGGAGGCTGTGAACAATCACATGTGGCCGGACAAGCCTGTCAGGCAGGCTAGAGAGCCTTCAGAGGAGTTTGTAAGTTGGAACGCTCCTGTCATGCCCAGGAATTATTATTAACTGGAGCTGTAAGTTAACTCTTTTTCAGAGAGAGGTTGTAGGGGACAGCCGCCCCTAAAGTCAGAGGTGTAGGTGAGAGCACAAAGCAGTAAAGTAGGCAGACTCTGGTTTTGGGGGTAGATGCTCGAGAATTTCCAGGGGGACTCCTGAGGCTCGATCCCGCCTTTGCGTATGCCAAGCCTCCTTCCTCATGACCTTTGCCACGGGCGGAGTTCCTCATGCTGGCTCCCAGCAAGAAATAGATGTTTTTCTGGAACTCTTGCTTTTTCCATGATCCAGCGGTTGTTGGCAATTTGATCTCTGGTTCCTCTGCCTTTTCTAAAACCAGCTTGAACACCTGGTAGTACTCATTAATTTTGCAAGTTGGTATAGTTTAAGTCATTACTACTATTATTACAACAGGATTTTGATGGAAAATCACATGGTCAGTGAAAGACATGTGATTAGTTGCCTGAACGATTGCAAAGTAAAAATATTTTGTAAAAGGTGGACACATGGGACTTCCCTGGTGGTCCAGTGGTTTAGACTTTGCCTTCCAGTGCAAGGGGTGTGGGTTCAGTCCCTGGTCAGGAAGCTAACATAAAAAAACCAAGACATAAAACAGATGCAATGTTGTAATTTTAAGTTCAATAAAGACTTAAAAAAAAAGTTGGATACATGTGTCTGGAACTCCAAAGGAGAATGGAGCTGGAGAAAGATTATGGCATCATCAATATATAGATGTCAATTTGAGCCATGAAGAAAGATGGGATTGTTTTGGAGAGTGAGAAGAGCAGAAAATCTTGAAATGAATTCCAAGGAATTCATTTTTGAAAGGATCTGAGCACCAGTTTTTAAAGAAAGATAAGTTTTGCACAGAAAGCAAATGTTTTCAGGAGAAAGTAGTCAAATGTGTCATTTTTTATTCCTTTCTTAGTCTTTTTTTTTTTTTTTTTTTAGAAACAACACAAATCTATTCAGTGATCAGAGAATGGAGAACTAGGAACTTAGTTTACAAATCAATTTAACGTTGAGCAGGGGTGGGGGAATTAAGGCAAGATTTAAAGGTACGAGTAATGAGGGGAAGGCATTTGTAATGGTTTTGTGGGAAAAGGCGGCATTCTTCCTGGAACTGGGATGCCACCTCTTTTCTGCCCTTGTGTGGTCCTTTGGCATCTTAGTCTTAATGTTGAGAAGTCAAGTACCAATAGGACTAAAAACTTAGATTTAGAAACATGTTAGTCGTTGGTGACTTTGGTGGGTGTAGCTTCAGTGGCATGTTGGAGACAAAAGAACAGATGACATTGGATTTGGAAGGGAATAGAAAAGGTACATAGGAAACAGAGACGGTCAAGTGTAGACAGTGCTTTCAGGACGTTTATCTTCCTGGAAAGTAAAGAGAGATAGTGGTTAACTGAAAAGGGGAGATGAATTTAAAGGTGATTTAAAAAAGTAATTTGAGAAATACTTGTGCATATTTAGATGTTAACGGGAAGGAAATGGTAGAGAAGGAGAGATCAAAGATGCGGGAAGTCAGCGGCCTGGTGTCCCAGTGGAAGTCCAGGGAGTAGCCTGGGTAGGAAGGGTGGTGCCTCTTACATGTCAACAGGGAAGAATGAGGAAAGGCCTAATGGAAATGCAGGACGGGTGGTCTGTTTATTACCTAATGGCTTCTATTTTCTTAAGGAATTAGGGGGTAAAGTCTTGTGGAATTTTGGCAGAAATTGGTAATGAGATACCAATTTGGTAAAAAATTGGTAATAAAATGCACTTAGCATCTTTCTTTGCTAACTTCTATGAGGTAAGCCACAGTTACCATATATCTCCTTCCCCCTCCTTTGAATCCGATTTCTGTACGTTGCTCTAAATTTTTCATTGATCTTCTGACTCATACCTGGGGTGACCCTTAATTTCATATCTTCATATAATATTCCAGTCTCTAAGAAGATCATCTCCATTTTAAAGCTATAGTTACTCTTTATTTCCTGTCTCTTAAGTAAGGCTGAACCAAACCTTCATGATCTTTGAGGAGGGAACCATTTTCCCTAAAATGCTTTGCATTTTTTGGTATTATTCAACAGTAATTGAGTGGGTGTATTTTTCAGCATCTTTAGATTTTAGAGTTTGAAATGAAGATTAATAATAATGATGTAGATTTTGAACTGAGATGAACTAAAGCAGAGTCTTCATAGAGAATGAACAATTTTGCTCTTTAGGCAGATTTTCCTGTTTGAATTTCTGTATTTTATATATATATCAAAGTTGCATAATTCTCTAAGTATACATGCTGTAACATCTGCTTATTTGTGGCATTCTTCTCTTCTAATCAGTATGATTTTGCTTTCAAGCCTGTTCAGTGGGTGGTATACCTGGTTCCAGGAAGTGGTTCTTTGCAGTTCAGGCAATATGTGGATTTTATCAGGTAATATAAATAAGAAAATGGTAACTGGTGAATGTCTTTGTTAATACAAATAATTCCACGAATCCATTACTTAATGCAGTCTTTTGATATGTTAGTTTTGTAGTTCACACTGGGAAGAGATACATTTTGGTGCAGAGAAAGATGACATCGAAGATGTTCTTCAAACAAATACGGAAGAATGTTTGAGTGCTGTTGAGTGTTTTGAGGAAGAAGATAGCAATAGCAGGGAATCATTATCCTTGGCTGAGTATGCTTACATGCGTCCTATAATGTCTTTATAGTATTTGACGTTAGATTGTATTTTAGCCATGAGGGTGAGGATTTGATATGTTAGCAGTTACAGTGAGGGAATTTTACATAATTAAAAATTTCAACTCTTATTTTGGAAGATGGGCAGTTTGGGCCTTTAATTTGAATAAAATTCTTTAAAATGCACAAATTTGTATCTGAAAATGTTTAGCTTCTTAAGCTTACTTATTTGTAGGAGTCATAAAAAGTGATAATTAATGTGTCACTTGCTTGATGTAATATTTCAGGAGCTTGAATAGAAACTTTATTTAAGGTTAGTAGCTGGCATTCACACCGCAGTGTCACTTTCATTTTGCTTTTGAAACTGAAATACATCTCTTCAGTTTGTGTGTGTCTTCAGCGTCTCAGGCACCCTTAAAATCCAGAGCTGCTGAGGGTTATATGGGTGATTGGATTCATGTTTAGATGTTTTGAATTATAGTTTGACAAGTATGGTGATTTAGGTAATGTGAGTTGTGGTCATTATTTTTTTCTTCATGAAGTACACTGTCTCTGGTGGTGGTTTAGTTGCTAAGTAGTGTCCGACTCTTGCGATCCCATGGACTGTAGCCGGCCAGGCTCCTCTGTCCATGGGATTCTCCAGGCAAGAATACTGGAGTGGGTTGCCATTTCCTTCTCCAGGGGATCTTCCCAACCCAGGAATTGAACCCAGGTCTCCTGCTTTGCAGGCAGATTCTTTCCCAACTGAGCTACAAGGGAAGCCCACTAGTCATTTTGGTCTTGTGTAATACTTCATTACAAAAAACTACTTTTGCTTATTTTAATATTCATGTATTATATTTCTATAAATTATTGCAGACTTCGAGTTTTCCTGTTTTCAAATCATATTTGTTTATACTGATTAATGAGGGGAGACGTAGAAGTTTAGAAAGGGCATTGAAATGGAGGCTGGTAGAAGTGGTCTTGACCTTGGGCCAGTCACTGAACTTCTCTGGTGTTTACTGTTTCATCTGTGAAGTGCTGAGATCCTTTTAGATGATTTCTAAGCTGCCTTCCAGCCTTAGGGCTCTTACCATTCCATGTTTTCTCACCGCTGTCGACGATGGTGAGTGCTAAAATAGTTGTTTCTAGCAAGTGACTTAATAACTATTTCCACAAGAGGGAGCTTGAAAACTGCACTTTACCATAAGATGTCTTAAGTTTTTTAAACAATGGTGAGTTTATAATAAAAGATTCAAGTACCTTTATGCTATATAATAAGCTATTTTGAGAAAAATTCATTATATGGATAAAACTAATAGATTTTTAATAGATTTTAAAGAATTGAAGGAGAGTGTCATGTTTTCCTGTCATCTGTTTTATGTCATTCAGAGAAAAGCAGTAGCCTTCTTTATTAGACACTTAGGAATATCTTACTTTGTAGGGTTCAGAAGAATGTTTGGTCTACAAGTTATGACTTATATTTAATGTACTAGATATAATTTAGGTAGGGTTTCCCCCCCCTTGTTACTGTTGTTTGTTTGGGGAGTGTAGCTTAGAACTTGATTCAGGGTTTGGATCCTAGCTTTCATACCTACTACTGATGTGAACTTTAATTGAATTATTTAAAGTGAGGATAAAAATAGTATTAAGAGTATTGTCTCATGGAATTGTCATGAAGATCATGAGATAATGCTAACATACTTAATATTGTGTCTGGCACAGAGATCCATTTGATTAATATGACCTAATTATGATTGTATATAACTTTTTTTTTCTACTTTCTCTTTTGTTTTAGCCTTTATGAAGAATCTGCAGAAGGTTTGCATCAGTTATCAGACAAGCTTCCTGCTCCTGGTAATACCTTATGGCTACTTTCAGTATTTGTATCTGGTCTTACATTGTATGTGAATGAGCGATAAACTCAGTCTTTATGCTTGTGTTCTCACTTCTTATTTTTAAATTCAAAATGAAAAATGATTTTTATTTGAAGTTGTGAAAAAAAACATGCTCCACTACTTTAATAAAATACATTGTTGAGATATTAGCTTTCTTGTTTTCATTTACTTAGACAAAAATTAGAACTTATAAAATTAAATACTCATCTGTCTCCTTCTTCAGTTATTACTGAAGAAGAATCTTTCTACTGTCTACCATTGTTTTCCACAATGTTCTTTAGAACGCTTGTCCCATGGCAACTCCTGGAGAAAGAAATTCTTTAGCATAGGTCATTTGGGTGACAGTCTTCGATGGTGTACAGTCAGCTGTGTCTATGCTGTTGTATAGAAAGTCATACAGTGGGAGAAGCCCGTGACTCAGTTTTTTTCTGCAGTTCACTTTCTTTTCCTGTAATGGGAAGCGTATTTTATGAAATACTGTATTGTTTATTCTTAAAACTGTATTTTATCTTAAATCTTTCTTAAGATGAATCAATTACTTGATTCATCAAAAATTTGATATACTTTGGCATCCACAAATACTTTTAAAGAGTTTTCTGAATATTTTCATTATTGGAGTCGGATATTAAGCAGGTATTTGTTGTGTCTGTCATGTATCAGGCATTGTACTGGGACCTGAGTATGCAGTGATAAGTAAAATATATGTGATTATCATAAAGGGCTTTAGCTCACAATCTAATCCTTATATTCAGGATTGTATTTTAGCATAAAAGATCTTATATGGAAAATAGCTGAATACATCGACAAATAAGCATCAATTTTTTCTATGAAGTTCAAAATATGAAATGTAGAGTTGCTATTTTGGCAAATTGAAATAGTTTCATTGTTATACTTTGGTTTCTGTTTGATTTTGATTTTTCTTATCCTTCAGTAAAATTTATCATTTTATAAAATTTAAAGTTTCATGAAGTTAACCTTCTTTCTCAGGAACCAGTGATATTGTCAGTATAATTGAATCTTCTGAGTGTTTTATTGTTCTTTAAAAAGAGAAATAATGTATTTGAGCATTACAGTTTTACACTAATTCATTCCCTTTTGTGTAACAAAATTAAGTATAGAAGAGCATAATGAATTGCACGTTTTTTTCCCCCTCTGTTCAGAACAACAATAGCGTTGATGATCTCACAAGCAATATATTATTAACCACTGGCACATAATTGGCAAGTGATTATGATATAGTTCATTGTTTTTCTGGCATATGCTAGCTATTGCAAGATAACATGGCTTTAAATCAAGTGATGAACATTTAAAAATTTCAAACTCCTAAAGATGTGTGTTGTTTTGAAGAACTTCAGAAATTAAAGTTAAAATCCTTCTTCATCTTCTAAATAAACATAAAATTCAGTTGTCCAGGATACTGTTTTGAGGCATTTCAGGTCTCACGTCTTTAAAAAGTTAGACTTAATCAACTGTGCTCCAAAATAAAAATGTAAAAAAATTATAAAAATGCCTTTTTTTCTTTGTAGGTAGAGCAATGATAGATATAATACTGTTGCCTTCTGACAAAGATCCTCCGAAACTGAGAGACTGTTTGCCTACTGTAGGAGCATTAAAACATTTGAAGGAATGGTATTCAGCAAAAATTACTATAGCAGGAGATCATTGTGAAATGTAAGCTATCTGTGCTTTTTATTTTTACAGTTAACTTGGTACCCTGCTTTTAATAGACCCAACATTTGAAGATTTTTAAAAATGTGAGTTTTATGGGGGTGGCCAAGAAAGCAATATCTTATGGGAAAACTAAAACTTTTTGACCAACCCAATATGTCCCACTGCAATTAGAAATTTTTTTCATTGAGAAGAACTTAGATTTTCCTTATTTCATTCTTTATATTTCTCAGAAGTTTTAGGTTTTTAGTAAATATTATGGATACTGTTTTTGAACCGTTATTGAGCATTATTCTCCAAACACATTGTGTATTTTTAAATAGGTTTGTATTGTCCAGTGAGCACCGTGATAAATGCCATGGGTGTATGGATACACTGGATTTATAACGTCATGGTTTTTTTTTTGTTTTATGTGCAATGTAGAAATAAATATATACTGTTGTGTCTTAGACACCTGAGTAAGGATCAACTGTGTATTACAGTTTTGATCCTTAAATAGGTGTTGGATTTGCTCACTTCATGATTTTCTTCATTCAGCAGCTGTCTATTGACCACTGTCACTATGCTAAGCACAGCAGTGTATACTGGGGAATTACAAAAGTGAGATTTGGTCTTTTTCATTGAAATACAGGGAGGAACTGGAATGCATATAGTCAGGACAATCTGTCAGTGCTATTAAGGAATTTCATACAGAACTGCTGTGGGAACAGTTTAGGAAAGCAGTTCTTTTGAAGATAAGAATTTAATTCTTTCCGTCTGTATATGTGTGTACATATGTGTGTATCTGACATGTTAAAGCCAGTAAATAACAATAGGAAAATCTATTCATCTATGGCATTAAGGATGATTATTCATAATTCATGGTGATGTTGAGATTAAATGAACATATGCTGGAAACTTCTCCAGAGACTGATTTAATGAATGTTCTATATTAGTAGATAAAAGCAGAAATATAACCTTTACATTTTGCTTATTTAGCTTGTAGTTAACTATAACCATTAAATCTAAGTCAAATTTAAAAGCCTGTATTGAATTATCATGAACTTTTTATTTATAGAAATTATCAGAAAATTGCAGAATACCTTTCTGCTAATATTGTATCTTTTGAAGATCTCAGAAATGCTATTGATTCAAAGGAGCTATGGAGGGGAAAGATTCAGATATGGGAGAGGAAGGTAAGTGGATTTCTGTTATCACAGTTTACAAAGCAGGCCTTTCAACTTTATTTACAACACAGATAATATTAATGAATCCTAGTGAAAACGTACCATTTGAAGATGTCCTGGAAAAACACTTATCTCAATAGAACTTCTTCATTAATAGAAACGTTCTGAATTTATACTTGTACAATAGCCCCCTGGCTTCATGTTGCTACTAGAACTTTCTATGTGATTACTTCAAACACAGAACTGAATTTTTCACTTTATTTAAATTTAAATAGTCTCTACGATTGTTTTGGGCACTGCAATTCTAGAATGTAACATTATTTTAAAACATAGCTTTTAACATTAGTTGAGCTCATGTTTGTCCAAGCTGCTTTATTTCATTGCATGTAAGTTGTATCCATGTTGAAATAAGTATTTCTGGTATTTGATGTATTTCAGTCTATTATGCTTAGTTGCTCAGTTGTATCCAGTTCTCTGGGACTCCATGGACTGTAGCCCGCCAGGCACCTCTGTCCATGGGATTCTCTAGGCGAGAATACTGGAGTGGGTTGCCATTCCTTTCTCCAGGGGATCTTCCTAATAACCCAGGGATCGAACCCCAGTCTCCTGCACTGCAGGCAGATTCTTAACCATTTGAACCATCAAGGACGCCCCTGTGGTTCCAGAGAATGGGCTTACTATACTCTTGTGGGCTAGTGAAAGGCCAAGGAGAGCATTTCATGAAAAATTCACGTGTAAGTTGAAATACGAATGATGTATACCTAAATGGAAGAGTTCATTTTGAGCCGAGGAATCAAAAATGAATTTACATGTGGTTTTTCTCTCAACTTTTATGTTGCAATAAGATGCATTAATCTTCGTAACTTAATTCATGATGCCTGTAACTGTGCTCTCTTTCTTTTCAGTTTGGAAGTGAAATTAGTTTTCCTGAATTTTGTTTAAAGGGAGTCACACCTAAGAATTTTAGTACATCTAATTTAAAAACTTGCTTTCTTGACAAAAAGATAATACCATCGAAGGATAAAGATATTTTGCCAAAGGTAATCTGTGTTTGTTTTTGCAATCTTCCATTCATAAATATTGTTATAAGATACATTTGAATCTTCAGTTAACTTAGCTAATATATGTGCTTAAGTGTGCTCACTCACACAACTTTTATTATAATTGTTCTTAAATTATACTGTGTTATCAGCATTGAATGATGGCAAAACTATCACTGTTTTAGATTCTTTTCAAAATGAAATGATCCTAATGTTAGGTCAGTATAGGCCTGAAACCACTTCAGGTTTGAACTTTACCATGTGAGCTCTCTAGGATTCAGTTTGAAGGGAGCATGACACAGTGGAAAGAAAACAGGCTTTGATCTCTCTGTCTCTGTGTTCACACACATAAACGCATGCATCAGTTCAGGCACTCAGTCATGTCCAGCTCTGTGACCCCATGGACTGCAGCACACCAGGCTTCCCTGTCTGTCACCAGTCCCAGAACTTGCTCGAACTCGTGTCAGTTGAGTTGGTGTTGCCTCCAACCATCTCACCCTCTGTCGCCCCCTTCTGCCTTCAGTCTTTCCCAGCATCGGGGCCTTTTCTAATGAGTCAGCTCTTTGCATCAGGTGGCCAAAGTATTGAAGCTTCAGCATCAGTCCTTCTGATGAATATTTCAAATTGATTTCCTTTAGGATTGACTGGTTTGATCTTTTTGCTGTCCAAGGGACTCTCAAGAGTCTCCTCCAACACCACAGTTCAAAAGCATCAATACTTCGGCGCTCAGCTTTCTTTATGACCCACCTCTCATATCTACATATGACTACTGAAAAAACCATACCCTTGAGTATACAGATCTTTATATATGTGTTGTGTATTTTTGTGTATGCACACACATACATACACATAATCACATATGGTAAAATTACTCAGATTTCTGCAAGTTTAAAATTTTGTATTGTTTGAAGATGTTTTTGCTTTTCTTTGTGCTTCCTGTTAAGTACGCTAACCCCAGCCTTGGAGATACCCTCTTCACTAGCTCACTCTTAGTTTAGTTTTAGACTATCCAAAGAAATCCTTAATCTTACTTCTTCGAGTGGAGCTTGCTTTGTTAATTAGCATCTTGGTTTCACTAGTTCTTTCTTTAATTACTTTGGTATTTTCTCCAAGGATTTTTTTTTTTTTTTAATCTCAGCATACCAGTCAGAGTCCATTCTGGTGTGTCTTTTCTTTTTCTTTCTCAGTTTTTCAGACCCACTTCAGTAACCTAGCCTCCTGGCGTATCTGTCTGTCTAGCTAGAGATAAACAGGATAAGTTGAGAACTCTTGTCCTCTGTTGCTTACCTCTTTTTAGACTTCTTCCTGTAAACTCTTTCTAGAAACTTTCCTTTCTAGGAAATCTCCATGTTTATCTCTCCACTCTGAAAGCTAGAATTGGAATGGAAGAAATTCTTTTCTGTTATAGAGAATGAAGTGTTTGGCTTGCATAATGTATAAATACTGTCTTTTTAAGACCAATTTTAAAGGTTTAAAACCTGATCACTAATTTGTTCACTTTCATTTTATTTCTGGTATTTAAAAACTTACATAATTTTATTTTCTTTTTTAGGTTTTTCATTATTATGGCCCTGCTTTAGAATTTGTGCAGATGATAAAATTATCAGATCTACCCTCCTGCTATATGTCAGACATTGAATTTGAGTTGTATCCTTTTCATTTACATGTTCATCATAGGTCACATTTTCTGTGTCAAGTAGAGTTTTTTCCTGGTACTACCACATTTAAATATTTGGCCCTACTTTTGTGTTTCTTTTTTTTATAATATCAGTATACCTTTCATTGCCATTGTTTTAAGAGAAGTTCTACAACTTGCAGAAAAGAATCTTCCTTCAGGTAGTATATTTACGCCTTTAGGATAGGCAGAAGACTTCCTGAAATTATCACTCATTTGTGGGGTAGGGAAGAGGGAAAAATGTTAGGAATCTATGAAGAAAAACAAAATAATTTATATACTATTAGAAGGTTCAGATGTTTCTCTTGACATTGACAGGATAGATAAAAGTGCTGTTCTACTGTATTGTTTTAAATACCTAAGTAAATATGAATGCCATCACATTTGTCTGCAAATATTCAGCGTTTTTAGAATCTTTTTAAAGAAAATATATCTTAAGACGTTTTAAGAGTATACCTAATAACAATATTTTGTATAAAAAGAATTTGTTGTTGATTGGAAATGAAACACTAGTACATACAGTGTTCTTGAATTTTTATTCAGAAGCTCCAGTTTTTAAAATTTCTGGTTCTAATAGTTTGCAGTATCCCTACTTCTTGGTGTATATTCAGAATCAGAAAAATAATTGTCCTTAAGGAGAGGAGTAATTCTGAGTTCCTGCAGTTTAAAATTTTTGATAAATGAATTTAAACATCCTGTGAGTTGGAGGATCAAACTTATTTTAGGAAGTTAAATTATTTGATAGCTAACCATTCCGTCATTTCTTTAACTCCTT
Source organism: Bos mutus (assembly GCF_027580195.1). Taxonomy (NCBI): domain Eukaryota; kingdom Metazoa; phylum Chordata; class Mammalia; order Artiodactyla; family Bovidae; genus Bos; species Bos mutus. The sequence goes on along the minus strand of NC_091630.1, from coordinate 466,974 downwards.
AGTACAGGGGATTGACAAAAAACAGTACCAAGCAGACCTCCAGGTTGCTGTTGGAGCAGATTTCTTCCCTGTGTGGCGAGGTATAGAAAGTGGGGTTTTGTTTGTTTTGTTTTAAACTCAGTATTTACAGATGTGTGAGAAAAGGGAATATATGTTTTTTTAATCTGTCTTTGTGTGATGATTTGGTTTCTTTCACATAACACATTGTTTTGGTCCTAATTCATATTAAAATATTTTGGACTTTATAACTTGAGTCCACTGCAGACAGGAAGTGATTTTTGTTTTTTTAGAAGAGATTTTCAAAAATAAGCTTCATGATTGGTAATTGCTTTAAAGTTTTAGGCTATGTTAGATTTTTGTTAACCTACTCCTTTCACATGTGATTTCAGTTCTGTGGCAAGATACTTATATGGCCCAGATGATAGACACACTTAAGTGAAACATTTTCCCGAAACGTATAAAGCTCTAGATACCCTCTTTTTGAAGTTACAATGAAATCTTTAGTCCTTAGTTTTATAGATAATGTTTCAAGTCAAAATCAAGCATATACCTGTAATTTGGCACAGGTATAAAGTAATTATTAATCCATCTATTGAAGATAGGCAAGACCAATCCTAGAAGACAGCTAAACTGTTGGTATCTATTCATGTCATATTTTCAGTTGTTTTATTTTAAATTTGTTGTATTAGATTGTCATTTTTATTGTTTCTTGGGCAATGACTATAGAATAGTGGACTGTACTTTATCAGTCAAGGACAAATATTGGATCTTTAAATATATGTTCCTACTTTAAAGCAGCAAAAGGGATAATTTTTGGAAACATAGATTATGTAATTTGGCTGATAGATCTGTAAATGTGAAACAGTTCATTGTCCTTTTACATTGGGTTAAAATTAGTCTTCTACATTTTTTGAAAGAAAATTTTAAACTGGATGCTCATTGCTTGAAATAATCCTAGTGCTTTATACCATGGTTTTCATTTATTTATTCTTTTTTTTTGGACTGCCTGCCATTTGCTTGTTGCAGGTGCTGGAGAGAATAAAGTGGACAAGGTCCCTCCTTGGGAAGCTATCATAGTGCTGAAATTCTAGTGATTTATGTGATCCTAAGTCGACTTCTGAGCTTAAAAAGGATGTTTGATTATCCCCAGAATAAAAATAAAACCCTTTTAGAGGAATACTTATTAGATTAGAAAAAGGCAAGATAAAATTGTTAGGGAATCATAATATCTATTAATCATATGGGCAGGAACATTTTTGTTAAAGAGGAGAATTTATAAGGCTAAAATGATGATTGTCATATTAGTGCCTGCTTGTTTGGTGTTTGCCCCTTGAAAGGGGTTTGAAACGTTGTCTTAAATTTTGAAATAGAAGGTGAAACTAAAAGCATTCTCAGGTCTCTCAGAGTCTGTCTAAGGATTAGTGTAGGAGTGAGCACGGCTTATCAGGATCCAAGTTTGTTGTCAGTATAGTGTAAACTATTGACATACATTTATTTTGTAGGAAATTATAGCGTATGTGATTTAGAGATGTTTATTTTCATTTTTGTAGTAAATGTATAATCAAAAATAGGCTGTTTCAGAAATGTGGTTATTTATCTGGATGGTGGATCAGGATATTTATACCAGGGTATAAGTTATGCTTTGAACTGTGTTTAGCATCTCTACATTGTTAAGCTGTAACTATAATTTTAACGGTCATATAATTGTTAAACTATAACTGGACTCTGATCTGGCATACTAACATTACAGCTTTGTCTGCCCTTTGGGCCAGATGGTCTTGTCATGCATTTTGGGCTAAGAAGTCTTCTTAATGCAAGGAGGAAGAACTAGGACTTAATGTTTAGAAAATTAAACATATATCTTTTAGAATTAATGATTATTTTCCTAAATATTTTTATTTTAATGTCTAATCTTGAGTATGTGGAATATACTTGACTTAAAAAGATTATGGCTATAATAATAAAGTAAGAATATTTAATTTTACCTTCCTTACTTTGCCCCAGTAGACTTATTTTTACAACTGTTAAGAATACGTAAGGAAAAATAATAAATAGCAGCAAAAAGTGTTAATTAACTTTGTATCACATATCTCGTGTAACCCATCTGTCTACAAAAGACAATTAAAAGTGACTTTGCTTTAGATTTGAGATGCCTCGTGCCTAAATTTCCCCCAAATTAAAAAAAAAAAATGTATATATCGAGATGTGCTGATTTTGTAGCTTACATTTCTAAAATAACAGGCAAAGTACAGCTTTCAGGGTTGCAATTTGTATTGTTCAGTGCTTAATCAAATTGAGAATTTACCTAAATATGTTATGTTGGGTTTGGGGGAACAAATATTTAATGAACATCTGTGAACCCAGCCATGGGAATATGAGGATGACTAAGTTGAGCTTGCTCATAAATCAGTTGGACACTGCTGTATGTTTTCTGGCATAGATTCATGGTTTCTCTGAATTTTATATCTGTTAGCATTAAGTCTCTGATATCTAGGAACAGAAGTTATGAAATTGCCTTTTGATTCTAATTTTGAAGCCAGAACAATAATCCATTTAGACTCAAAGTTATAAAATTATGGCTTAGTGTGACCAGAATCTTTTGAGGACAGATAGAATTTGTGGCCTCTCGTTGATTTGCCGGAGAAGGCAATGGCACCCCACTCCAGTACTCTTGCCTGGAAAATCCCATGGAGCCTGGTGGGCTGCAGTCCATGGGGTTGCTAAAAGTCAGACACGACTGAGCGACTTCACTTTCACTTTTCACTTTCATGCATTGGAGAAGGAAATGGCAACCCACTCCGGTGTTCTTGCCTGGAGAATCCCAGGGACGGGGGAGCCTGGTGGGCTGTCGTCTATGGGGTTGCACAGAGTTGGACACAATTGAAGTGACTTAGCAGCATTGATTTGCAGATAGACAAAGAAATTATACCCACAACCTGAACTTAAATCAAATATTGTAAATATGGTTTTCAGATATATGACTCAGTGGAAGGAAAAGGAATACCTATAGCTGAATACCTTTCTATGTTTTTTGGCTTTTACTTTTTTGGTAGAGGTGAGGCTGTGTTTTGGGTTTTTTTTTTTTAGATTTTATAGTGAAATTTTGGGGAGAGAGTGTTATTAAAGGTGTGTTATGTCGATGAAATGTGAGTAGAGAATTGTCAGGTGATACTGTTTTAAAGTTGCTTTCTGTGTGCAGTCACTAAAAGTATGTTCTGTTTTATCCAGGCTGGTGCTCTTTTTGTATTGCCGTGTACCATTGGTAGCATACTTACTCCTCCTCCCAGCCAGCTCAGTTCAAGAAGATGGAAGGAATATATGGCTAGAAAGCCTAGGACAATCACTGGTAAGCAGTCCAGTTTTCATGGTGTAACATAAATAATGTACATATCAAATCTGAAATAGAGATAACACTTCTTCATGAGAAAATGTTATTACTACTAATTAAGAAAGACCTGTATCATATTAAGATTTTTTTTTTATCTAACAACCTACTGCAACATACATACAACAACCTTAATTCATTCGTAAAATATCAGTGTTCAAAAGACAGAAATCTTGGTTAATTAGATAGCTAATTATATTGAACATGGGTTTCTTAGAGCCATTTCAGGAAATAAACTTGTGGTTACAATTTTCTGACGAAATTAATAGAATCTATTTAACAACTTTTTATATGCTGTGCACTATTCTAAGTACTTTAGAAATCTTGATTCATTTAAATTTTATAATAACCTTTTGAAATTGCATTTATACCCATTTAACAGATACGGAAAATTGGGGCTTGGAGAAATTACAGAGCTATTAATTGGCAGAATCTTGTTTCAAATCCTGTCTCTTCCAGTTAATAGCTCTGTTAACTTCTCCAAGGATTTGAACCCAGGCCTCTAATAATCTGTTACATTCAAGATGTCATTAGTTTCTATTATAAATTCAGATTATTTAAATCCAAACTAATATTTCATGAAGTAATGGTGGGTCAGATGTTAAAGTGACTTGTCCAAAGTCACATCACCAAAGTGTGTTCCTCTGTACTCTTCGCCAGTGTCTATTCCAATTGGACAGTGCTTGTGGACTGTGCCTTGTGGCTCAGCTGATAAAGAATCCGCCTGCAATGTGGGAGCCCTGGGTTCAGTCCCTGGGTAGGGAAGATCCCCTGGAGGAGGGAAAGGCTGCCCACTCCAGTATTCTGGCCTGGAGATTTCCATGGACTATACAGTCCATGGGGTTGCCAAGACTTGGACACGACTGAGCGACTTTCACTTCTTTCTTTCGTTTAATTTAATTCTGCGCTTATGGTTAGCTGTTGTGCCCCATGCTGTGGTAGGACTGCAGACGCGTGTCTGCCCTGCTGTAATCTCTGGACATGCTCTCAAGTCAAGTGCTCGTGCTCAGCTGTGTCCAGCTCTTTGTGCCCCCATGGACGGTAGCCCGCCAGGCTCCTCTGCCCTTGGAATTCTCCAGGCAAGAATACTGGATGGCTTGCCTTTTCCTCCTCCAGGGGGATCTTCTCCACCCAGGGATTGAGCCTGCGTCTTCTACCTCTCCCGTATTGCAGGCAGATTATTGACCGGGAAAGCTGCAGAGATACTGTAGAGCCCTAGAATGCCAAGGAATACAGTTTTACAATCAGTGGCTTCCCCAGTACTTTATAGGTGAGATATTGAAATACATGTTAGCAAATGTTGAATTTGAAATGCACCTAGTATTTATGTAGAAAGTTAAAGCTAGAGTTTAAAGTTTTAGATGTATATCTCACTGAGTCATCAGAGCAGGAGATTTAGAGTTTAGCTTACCAGCTGTTTTGTTTACCTATCTTAAAAGTCACCCTACTTCAGTTGAGTTCAGTCGCTCAGTCATGTCCGACTCTTTGTGACCCCATGGACTGTAGCGTGCCAGGCTTCCCTGTCCATCACCAACACCTGGAGCTTGCTCAATCTCATGTCCCTTGAGTCGGTGATGCCATCCAACCATCTCATCCTCTGTCATCCCCCTCTCCTCCTGCCCTCGGTCTTTCCCAGCATCAGGGTCTTTCTCAGTGAGTCAGTTCTTCACATCAGGTGGCCAAAGTATTAGAGTTTCAGCTTCAGCATCACTCAGTCCTTCCAATGAATATTCAGGACTGATCTCCTTTAGGATGGACTGGTTGGATATCCTTGCAGTCCAAGGAACTCTCAAGAGTCTTCTCCAACACCACAGTTCAAAAGCATCAATTCTTTGGTGCTCAGCTTTCTTTATAATCCAACTCTTACATCCATACACGACTACTGGAAAAACCATAGCTTTGAATAGACGGACCTTTGTTGGAAGAGTAATGTCTCTGCTTTTTAGTATGCTGTCTAGGTTGGTCATAACTTTCCTTCCAAGGAGTAAGCATCTTCTAATTTCATGGCTGCCGTCACCATCTGCCGTGGTTTTGGAGCCCAGAAAAATAAAGTCAGCCACTGTTTGCACTGTTTCCCCATCTATTTGCCATGAAGTGATGGGACCAGATGCCATGATCTTCATTTTCTGAATGTTGAGCTTTAAGCCAACTTTTTCACTCTCCTCTTTCATCAAGAGGCTCTTTAGTTCCTCTTCACTTTCTACCATAAGGGTGGTGTCATCTGCATATCTGAGGTTATTGATATTTCTCCCGGCAATCTTGATTCCAGCTTGTGCTTCATCCAGCCCAGCGTTTCTCATGATGTACTCTGCATATAAGTTAAATAAGCGGGGTGACAATATATAGCCTTGACATACTCCTTTCCCGATTTGGAACCAGTCTGTTGTTGTTCCATGTCCAGTTCTAAACTGTTGCTTCCTGACCTGCATACAGGTTTCTCAAGAGGCAGGTAAGGTGGTATGGTATTCTCATCTGTTCAAGAATTTTCCACAGTTTGTTGTGATCCCCACAGTCAAAGGTTTTGGTGTAGTCAATAAAGCAGAAGTAGATGTTTTTCTGGAACTCTCTTGCTTTTTCCATGATCCAACGAATGTTGGCAGTTTGATCTCTGGTTCCTCTGCTTTTTCTAAATCCAGCTTGAATACCTGGAAGTTCATGTACTGTTGAAGCCTGGCTTGGAGAATTTTAGCATTACTTTATTAGCGTGTGAGATGAGTGCAATTGTGCGTAGTTGAGCATTCTTTGGAGTTTCCTTTCTTGGGGATTGGAATGAAAACTGACCTTTCCCAGTCCTGTGGCCACTGCTGAGTTTTCCAAATTTGCTGGCATATTGAGTGCAGCACTTTCACAACTTCGTCTTTTAGGACTTGAAATAGCTCAACTGGAATTCCATCACCTCCACTAGCTTTGTTTGTAGTGATGCTTCCTAAAGCCCACTTTACTTCAGACTCTAGGATGTCTGGCTCTAGGTGAGTGATCACACCATCGTAGTTATCTGAGTCATGAAAATCTTTTTTGTATAGTTCTTCTGTGTATTGTTGCCACCTCTTCTTAATATCTTCTGCTTCTGTTAGGTCCATACCATTTCCATCCTTTATTGAGCCCATCTTTGCATGAAATGTTCCCTTGGTATGTTGAATTTTCTTGAGATCTCTAGTCTTCCCCATTTTATTGTTTTCCTCTATTTCTTTGCATTGATCACTGAGGAAGGCTTTCTTATCTCTCCTTGCTATTTTTTGGAATTCTGCATTCAAATGAGTGTATCTTTCCTTTTGTCCTTTGCCTTTAACTTCTCTTCCTTTCTCAGCTATTTGTAAGGCTTCCTCAGACTACCATTTTGCCTTTTTCCATTTCTTTTTCCTGGGGATGGTCTTGATCCCTGTCTCGTGTACAATGTCACAAACCTCCGTCCATAGGTCTTCAGGTTCTCTGTCTATTAGATCTAACCCCTTGAATCTATTTGTCACTTCCACTGTATAATCGTAAGGGATTTGATTTAGGTCATATGTGAATGGTCCAGTGGCTTTCCCTACTTTCAATTTAAGTCTGAATTTGGCAATAAGGAGTTCATGATCTGAGCCACAGTCAGCTCCCTTGTTTTTGCTGAATGTATAGAGCTTCTCCATCTTTGGCTCCAAAGAATATAGTTAATCTGATTTTGATACTGACCATCTGGTGATGTCCATGTATAGAGTCTTCTCTTGTGTTATTGGAAGAGTGTGTTTGCTATGACCAGTATGTTCTCTTGGGCAAACTCTGTTAGCCTTTGCCTTGCTTCATTTTGTACTCCAGTGCCAAACTTGCATTGGAGACACTCCAAATTTGCCTGTTACTCCAGGTATCTCTTGACTTTCCTTCTGTTTTCAAGAGACCTTCCCCAGGTCTCCTGCAGGAGACCTGGGTTTGATCCCTGGGTTGAAAATTGTCCCCTGGAGAAAGGCAACCCACTCCAGTATTCTGGCCTGGAGAATTCCCAGACTCAAACAGAACATCACCCTAAGTGACTTGCTGCAAAGAGCAGACAGTTGACTTGCTCATAGTTGGAGCAGGGTTCACCTGGGCAGCTCTCCTGCCCGTCTCACCAGCGCTCACGGATTGAGCTGTGGCGTCACTGAGCTGGTGGCTTGTTTGCGGGTTGGCCTCAGATGGGCACAGGAAGAGGGGCACTTCCCCATGTGCTGTCAGTGCCTTTTCCTTGCCACGTGCTTTTTTCCTGTGATCTCCATAGCAGATAGCTAAGATTTTTACATGACAACTCAAGATTCCAAGATATACAAAAATTGAGGCTGCTGGGACTTTTTAAGGCTTCTTCCCGGAACTGGCCAAGTGTTACTTCTGCTGTGTTCTATTATTTAAAGCTACTCTCAACATGGGCCAGATTCAAGAGGGAGGTGGCTATTAGGGTCTGAATCCTGGGACGCCACTGATGTCACAGCCCTCCACAGATGAGTGAAGGTAGCAGTGGAAACTGTAGGCGTGGTTGGAAAGAAACACAGCGTGATGAGAACAAGAACCTTTAGAAATACCTGAATTTAAGGCATAGTGGAGGAAACGGTTGTTGGAAAACTGGAAAAAATTATAGGCATTAACATCAATATTGAAATACAATTTATGACATGATATAGAATATGGTGCAAGGTGTGAGAAATGATGGGGAGTCCAGCGAGGTTCTTACACTTGAGGAAACAGAGGCATGGTCCTCTTCTTTGTGAAATTTATAGCCAAATGAGGCAGGCACTTTGAAAAATTATTTTAAATCCCTTTAGCTGGCAGGGTGAAAGTGAAGTGGAGGATACTTCCAGTGTGTACGACCTCACAGAGCCTTACAAGAGGGCTTCTTTGAGGAACAGACATTGTTAATGTAGCTTATTGCATTGAACTAGCTCATGAATAAATTCAACTTTAACCCTTCTCAGCTCACAGGGAATATGTGTATACCTGGTGATTTTGGCGGATGCTAAAACAAAGTCAGAAATAGACTTACTGGATGGCAGAGGAGTCAGTTTCACCTTACTACATGAAATGATGGGATAGTATAGTATTTATCGGTTTCTCACTATTATCTATATTTAAGGCTATTAACCATAGCCTTGACCAGACGGACCTTTGTTGGCAAAGTAATATCTCTGCTTTTTAATATGCTCTCTAGGTTGGTCATAACTTTTTTAATATGCTCTCTAGGTTGGTCACAACTTTCCTTCCAAGGAGTAAGTATCTTTTAATTTCATGGCTGCAATCACCATCTGCAGTGATTTTGGAGCCCCCCAAAATAAAGTCTGACACTGTTTCACCATCTATTTCCCATGAAGTGATGGGACCAGATGCCATGATCTTCGTTTTCTGAATGTTGAGCTTTAAGCCAACTTTTTCACTCTCCTCTTTTACTTTCATCAAGAAGCTCTTTAGTTCTTCTTCACTTTCTGCCGTAAGGGTGGTGTCATCTGCATGTCTGAGGTTAACTGATATTTCTCCGGGCAATCTTGATTCCAGCTCGTGCTTCTTCCAGCCCAGCGTTTCTCATGATGTACTCTGCACATAAGTTAAATAAGCAGGGTGCCTACAGCCTTGACGTACTCCTTTTCCTATTTGGAACCAGTCTGTTGTTCCATGTCCAGTTCTAACTGTTGCTTCCTGACCTGCATATAGGTTTCTCAAGAGGCAGGTAAGGTGGTCTGGTATTCCCATCTCTTTCAGAATTTTCCACAGTTTATTGTGATCCACACAAAGTCTTTGGCATACTCAATAAAGCAGAAATAGATGTTTTTCTGGAACTCTCTTGCTTTTTCGATGAACCAGCGGATGTTGGCAGTTTGATCTCTGGTTCCTCTGCCTTTTCGAAAACCAGCTTGAACATCTGGAAGTTCACGGTTCACATATTGCTGAAGCCTGGCTTGAAGAACTTTGAGCATTACTTTACTAGCGTGTGAGATGAGTGCAATTGTGAGGTAGTTTGAGCATTCTTTGGCATTGCCTTTCTAGGATGTCTGGCTCTAGGTGAGTGATCACACCATCGTAGTTATCTGAGTCATGAAAATCTTTTTGTATAGTTCTTCTGTGTATTGTTGCCACCTCTTCTTAATATCTTCTGCTTCTGTTAGGTCCATACCATTTCCATCCTTTATTGAGCCCATCTTTGCATGAAATGTTCCCTTGGTATGTTGAATTTTCTTGAGATCTCTAGTCTTCCCCATTTTATTGTTTTCCTCTATTTCTTTGCATTGATCACTGAGGAAGGCTTTCTTATCTCTCCTTGCTATTTTTTGGGAATTCTGCATTCAAATGAGTATATCTTTCCTTTTGTCCTTTGCCTTTAACTTCTCTTCCTTTCTCAGCTATTTGTAAGGCTTCCTCAGACTACCATTTTGCCTTTTTCCATTTCTTTTTCCTGGGGATGGTCTTGATCCCTGTCTCGTGTACAATGTCACAAACCTCCGTCCATAGGTCTTCAGGTTCTCTGTCTATTAGATCTAACCCCTTGAATCTATTTGTCACTTCCACTGTATCGTAAGGGATTTGATTTAGGTCATATGTGAATGGTCCAGTGGCTTTCCCTACTTTCAATTTAAGTCTGAATTTGGCAATAAGGAGTTCATGATCTGAGCCACAGTCAGCTCCCTTGTTTTTGCTGAATGTATAGAGCTTCTCCATCTTTGGCTCCAAAGAATATAGTTAATCTGATTTTGATACTGACCATCTGGTGATGTCCATGTATAGAGTCTTCTCTTGTGTTATTGGAAGAGTGTGTTTGCTATGACCAGTATGTTCTCTTGGGCAAACTCTGTTAGCCTTTGCCTTGCTTCATTTTGTACTCCAGTGCCAAACTTGCATTGGAGACACTCCAAATTTGCCTGTTACTCCAGGTATCTCTTGACTTTCCTTCTGTTTTCAAGAGACCTTCCCCAGGTCTCCTGCAGGAGACCTGGGTTTGATCCCTGGGTTGAAAATTGTCCCCTGGAGAAAGGCAACCCACTCCAGTATTCTGGCCTGGAGAATTCCCAGACTCAAACAGAACATCACCCTAAGTGACTTGCTGCAAAGAGCAGACAGTTGACTTGCTCATAGTTGGAGCAGGGTTCACCTGGGCAGCTCTCCTGCCCGTCTCACCAGCGCTCACGGATTGAGCTGTGGCGTCACTGAGCTGGTGGCTTGTTTGCGGGTTGGCCTCAGATGGGCACAGGAAGAGGGGCACTTCCCCATGTGCTGTCAGTGCCTTTTCCTTGCCACGTGCTTTTTTCCTGTGATCTCCATAGCAGATAGCTAAGATTTTTACATGACAACTCAAGATTCCAAGATATACAAAAATTGAGGCTGCTGGGACTTTTTAAGGCTTCTTCCCGGAACTGGCCAAGTGTTACTTCTGCTGTGTTCTATTATTTAAAGCTACTCTCAACATGGGCCAGATTCAAGAGGGAGGTGGCTATTAGGGTCTGAATCCTGGGACGCCACTGATGTCACAGCCCTCCACAGATGAGTGAAGGTAGCAGTGGAAACTGTAGGCGTGGTTGGAAAGAAACACAGCGTGATGAGAACAAGAACCTTTAGAAATACCTGAATTTAAGGCATAGTGGAGGAAACGGTTGTTGGAAAACTGGAAAAAATTATAGGCATTAACATCAATATTGAAATACAATTTATGACATGATATAGAATATGGTGCAAGGTGTGAGAAATGATGGGGAGTCCAGCGAGGTTCTTACACTTGAGGAAACAGAGGCATGGTCCTCTTCTTTGTGAAATTTATAGCCAAATGAGGCAGGCACTTTGAAAAATTATTTTAAATCCCTTTAGCTGGCAGGGTGAAAGTGAAGTGGAGGATACTTCCAGTGTGTACGACCTCACAGAGCCTTACAAGAGGGCTTCTTTGAGGAACAGACATTGTTAATGTAGCTTATTGCATTGAACTAGCTCATGAATAAATTCAACTTTAACCCTTCTCAGCTCACAGGGAATATGTGTATACCTGGTGATTTTGGCGGATGCTAAAACAAAGTCAGAAATAGACTTACTGGATGGCAGAGGAGTCAGTTTCACCTTACTACATGAAATGATGGGATAGTATAGTATTTATCGGTTTCTCACTATTATCTATATTTAAGGCTATTAACCATAGCCTTGACCAGACGGACCTTTGTTGGCAAAGTAATATCTCTGCTTTTTAATATGCTCTCTAGGTTGGTCATAACTTTTTTAATATGCTCTCTAGGTTGGTCACAACTTTCCTTCCAAGGAGTAAGTATCTTTTAATTTCATGGCTGCAATCACCATCTGCAGTGATTTTGGAGCCCCCCAAAATAAAGTCTGACACTGTTTCACCATCTATTTCCCATGAAGTGATGGGACCAGATGCCATGATCTTCGTTTTCTGAATGTTGAGCTTTAAGCCAACTTTTTCACTCTCCTCTTTTACTTTCATCAAGAAGCTCTTTAGTTCTTCTTCACTTTCTGCCGTAAGGGTGGTGTCATCTGCATGTCTGAGGTTAACTGATATTTCTCCGGGCAATCTTGATTCCAGCTCGTGCTTCTTCCAGCCCAGCGTTTCTCATGATGTACTCTGCACATAAGTTAAATAAGCAGGGTGCCTACAGCCTTGACGTACTCCTTTTCCTATTTGGAACCAGTCTGTTGTTCCATGTCCAGTTCTAACTGTTGCTTCCTGACCTGCATATAGGTTTCTCAAGAGGCAGGTAAGGTGGTCTGGTATTCCCATCTCTTTCAGAATTTTCCACAGTTTATTGTGATCCACACAAAGTCTTTGGCATACTCAATAAAGCAGAAATAGATGTTTTTCTGGAACTCTCTTGCTTTTTCGATGAACCAGCGGATGTTGGCAGTTTGATCTCTGGTTCCTCTGCCTTTTCGAAAACCAGCTTGAACATCTGGAAGTTCACGGTTCACATATTGCTGAAGCCTGGCTTGAAGAACTTTGAGCATTACTTTACTAGCGTGTGAGATGAGTGCAATTGTGAGGTAGTTTGAGCATTCTTTGGCATTGCCTTTCTTTGGGATTGGAATGAAATCTGACCTTTTCCAGTCCTGTGGCCACTGCTGAGTTTTCCAAATTTGCTGGCATATTGAGTGCAGCACTTTCACAGCAGCATCATTCAGGATTTGAAATAGCTCAACTAGAATTCCATCACCTCTACTAGCTTGGTTCGTAGTGATGCTTTCTAAGGCCCACTTGACCTCACATTCCAGGATGTCTGGCTCTAGGTGAATGATCACAGCATCGTGAATATCTGGGTCGTGAAAATCTTTTTTGTACAGTTCTTCTGTGTATTCTGGCCACCTCTTCTTAATATCTTCTGCTTCAGTTAGGTCCATACCATTTCAGTCCTTTATCGAGCCCATCTTTGCATGACATCTTCCCTTGGTATCTCTAATTTTCTTGAAGAGATCTCTAGTCTTTCCCATTCTATTGTTTTCCTCTGTTTCTTTGCATTGATCGCTGAGGAAGGCTTTCTTATCTCTCCTTGCTATTCTTTGGACTCTGCATTCAAATGGGAATATCTTTCCTTTTCTCGTTTGCTTTTCCCTGCTCTTCTTTTCATAGCTATTTGTATGGCCTCCTCAGACAGCCATTTTGCTTTTTTATATTTCTTTTCCATGGGGATGGTCTTGATCCCTGTCTCCTATACAGTGTCATGAACCTCCATCCATAGTTCATCAGGCACTCTATCAGATCTTGTCCCTTAAATCTCTTTCTCACTTCTACTGTATAATCATAAGGGATTTGATTTAGATCATACCTAAATGATAAAAAGTCAAAATTTAGGTCATACCTAAATCATAAAAAAAAAACATAGTCAAGGGTATGGTTTTTCCAGTGGTCATGTATGAATGTGAGAGTTGGACTGTGAGGAAAGCTGAGCGCCAAAGAATTGATGCTTTTGAACTGTTGTGCTGGAGAAGACTCTTGCGAGTCCCTTGGACTGCAAGGAAATCCAACCAGTCCATCCTAAAGGAGACCAGTCCTGGGTGTTCATTGGAAGGACTGATGCTGAGACTGAAACTCCAATACTTTGGCTGCCTGATGAGAAGAGTTGACTCATTGGAAAAGACCCTGATGCTGGGAGGGATTGGGGGCAGGAGGAGAAGGGGATAACAGAGGATGAGATGGCTGGATGGCATCAGTGACTTGATGCACATGAATTTGGGTGAAGTCCGGGAGTTGGTGATGGACAGGGAGGCCTGGTGTGCTGCAGTCCATGGGGTCGCAAAGAGTCGGACTCGACTGAACGACTGAACTGAACTGAAGGCTATTAACATGGATTGAACACTAACGTCTCTTAACTAAACTTGAGTGTATTCTGGACAGCCCTTTATTTATTTTTCCTCTTGTAATTGTTTCTAAGATAATTTCTTGATTTAGAATTTACTCTCAGCTTTTTTCTTTTTCATAGTTTTTATTGCAGCTCTAAGAAAATACCTTATCAGTTGGCTTGATTTGATTTTTCTTTATCCCCTCTTTAAATTTGGGGATTCATATTGGTAATTTCTGAAAAATAATTAGAAATCTATCACATGACCATCTTTGAAGCCAGATTGTTGATTACTGATTAGGCTGTATCATTGAGGGCTGATTAAGCTGACACTTCACGGTATTTTTTTTTTTTAGAAGTAGAAACAATCAAAAAGAACAGTTGATTATTAAGTTCTATTTTACTTCCTGGAGGGGAAGTTATCCCACAGACAAAACTTCCATTGTAAAGAGTAGCTGAATTTTAGCTAGTATACGCTTGATGCCTCTTCCATGGGGAAGCATCATAGCCCTTTTGTGTGGTGCCCCTTCCAGTAGCCTCTCTCACTGTCAGATAAGATATCAACTGTCAGATCAGTCTTCTGAATCAAAACTCTGTCTCCCCACAGCCTATTGAATCCTGCCCAGCTGTTCTCTGATGGTGCCTTCCATGTTCCCTTTCCTCCAAGCTACACTTTGTACTCTTTGCTGAAATTCTTCCCTGACTTTGTACTTTTACGATCTTGTTAATTGTTCATTCAATCATACCTTTCTGTTCGTGCTTTGTAGGTACTATGAATTAGGGATGGTACTACAATCTGGGGATTGGTGGTGAGCAAGGCAGACATGGCTTCTCCTCTTCTAGAATTTACACTATAACTTAGAAAATAGATATGGAGAAAGAGCTATAAGTCTTACCTATACAAATACAAAGTGCTATTTATACAAATACTTATACAAAATACTTATACAAATACTATGTACAAAGCATTGTATTTAGTAGTAACCAACTAGAAATAATCCCGAGTAGCTATTACATAAATAAAACATGTGCAAAGGTTGTTATTGCTACAGTTTGTAGTACAAATACCTGTTCAGGTGTGTGAATGTAAGTATCTGTATTTGCACATGTATGAAATACTTATGTTTTCAGCAGACTTTTCTGAGCAGCTCAAATGTGCTAGGTGTGTTTCACATGCTGGACCAGCAGTAAATTGAACAAAGACCTCGCCCTTGGGGAGCTCACACGGTGATGGGGTCACAGGTTCAGTTCTTACCCAGAGTGGCTAGGTCTCTCAGTTTGGGGAAACCGTTACTCCACAGTCATTTTCTCGCTCAGGACCTAATTTTCACTCTCCTGTCTAAAGCTGCAGCTGGACTGCACTCCTGATGTCCTCTCATCGTCCCAGCTCTGTTTTCCTACTTAGTGCTTCCCGCCATCTAGTATACCTAATGTGTGTTCATTTCTCTCGCTGGAATGGAGAAGAGACAAGGTGAACTCTTTACTTTTATTTGTTGCTTTATTCTCAGAGCCTGGAACAGTGCCTGACCCTTGATGGGCCCTATGCACTGTGGCCACCAGGCTCCTCTGTCCGTGGGATTCCCCAGCAGGGATGCTGGAGGGCAGCTGCTCTCTTCTCCAGGGGAGCTTCCTGACCCAGGGGTGGAAACCCAGGTCTCTTGCACTGCAGACAGATTTTTTTACCCTGTGAGCTACCAGGGAAGTCCTGACACTTAATAGGTACTCAAAAATAATTGTTAAATATTAAGTGAAATATAGATTGTATTTCCAATTAGTAGTAACTGCTGTCTGGAAAAGTGAAGAAAGACTTTGAATGAACTGCAGTGTGAACCAAAGTTTGTGCTCTGGGTTTTATCAGTTCTTCAGGTGTAATGTAAGAAATCAAGGGATGTATATAATACATATATGTATTAGTTTGAACTGTGGTATGTCAAAAATTGTTAAATATCAGCAATTCATACAATTTGACCTCAAATAGGACAGTGCCCAATTTGAAATATGCTTAAATTGAATGGCAAAAGAATAGATTTTTAAAAGTGATTTTTGCTGAAATATTCGAGTATTATGGTACTGGGAAAAATGTAAAAGAACTATGGAAACAAATGCAAGGAACTAAACCCTACTACCTTTCTGAAGAAAGGGCTCTATGATTAAACTTGCATTAAAAAGTCAGTTGTATAATGAAAAGAACCTGGTACACCATATGTTCACAGAGATGTTTTATGAAATGGTCAAAAAATTGGATGTTGATCATTGCCTAATTTTATATAAAGAATGAAAAAGCTAAGGTACAGAGAAATCAGGAAACTTGCCTAAGGCACAGGGTGAAGTCAGAATTTCCACCTAAATCTTTCTGCTGGTCATCTGTGATCATTTCACCATCCTGAGTTCTATTTTTGCCACATTTTTTAAAAATTGAAATTCTTTTGAAAGGAAACATTTTGAAGATACTCGGCCAAAAAAAAAAAATTATTAGGACTAATAAAGTACTTTGCATTGAGGAAGCTTGTGCCTTCTTCATACTCCAATCAGTGGGGTAAAAGTGTTTCAAAATAGTGAGCTGAAACTGACAAGGTTAAGGTGACTCAGTGTAATTTATTTTATAAATACTTTTGCCCTTGAGAAGAGGTGAAGGACTTGGATAAAGATTTTTAAAGAGATTTCAGTGGCAAAGACAAAGTACCCTTCCAGTCAGCAGAACTTACATTTACTGTGTGCTCGTTGTGTTCAGGGCATTATTCTAGGTGCTAGAAATTCAGTAGTAAAAACGGTCAACCAACTTTACTGTATTAACTTTTATTGAGCATACCATGGAACAGCATACTTGTTCTCTTCAAGCACAGATGGGACTTTCAGGGTAGACTATATATTTGTTAGGCCATTAAACAAGGCTCAGTAAATTTAAAAGGATAAAAATAATACACAATGTTTTCTCCAGTTACAATGGAATTAAATTAGAAAGCAACAGCAGAAAGAAATCTGAGAAATACTTTAAATATTTGGAAACTAAAATTTAAGCACACTTCTAAATAGCCCCTAGGTCAAATTAAAAAAATAATTTTAACTGAATGAAAATAGAAACAAACATATGAAAAGCCCCTCATTGCAGTTCTAAGAGGATTCTAAATGCATATCTTAGAATGGAAGAAAGATCTAAAGTCGACATTAACCTCAGGAAGCTAGAATACTAAATCCAAGTTAAGGAGAAGGAAGGAAATTAGACCAGAAATCAATGAATAAAACCCAGGGGACTCTATCTAACAAAGTCCAAGACCTGTACACTGCAAACTACAAAACATCACTGAGGGCATTTAAAGAAGAGAACAGTGAATGGAGAGATACAGCGTGTTCATAGTTGAGGAAACGCAGTTTTATCACGGTGATCCTTCTCTCCACATGGATGGTAGCAGTGGTGTAGTAGTGTTAGTCCCTCAGTCGTGTCCGACTCTGTGCGACCCCATGGACTGTAGCCTGCCAGACTCCTCTGTCCATGGAATTCTCCAGGCCAGAATACAGGAGTGGGTAGCACTTCCCTTCTCCAGGGGATCTTCCCGACCCAGGGATCAAACCTAGGACTCCTGCATTGCAGGCGGATTCTTTACCATCTGAGTTACAGGGAATAGATTCAATCTAATCTCTAATGAAATTACAGAAGGCCTTTTCATAGAATTTGTCAAAATGATACTAGATTTACAGGAAATTACAGAGGTCTAGAATGGCTAAAACAATTTTGAAAAGGAAGAGCAACGTATGAGAATTTATACCGCCTGATTTGCAACTCACTGTAAAGCTGTAAGAATCAAGACAGAGCTCACATGTGTCAGTGGAGCAGAATAGACAGGGATGCCAGTGAGAAAAGGATGGTCTTTTTAACACATACCAGGATAATTGAATGTTCATATATAGAGACTCAAAAATTACACACATATATGCAATTATATATGTAAAGTTACATATGCCTAAATGCAAGCACTAAAAGTATAAAACCTCTGTAAGAAAACATATACCAAAAGGAGGATCTGTTAAAAGAAACCTATAAATTCACCAAAATTTAAATTTTTTGAATAAATTCACCTGTCTCCTTTTTGAAAAACTCTGCTAAGGAAAAATTTTTAAATCTACTAAGAGGAAATGGAGAAGGCAATGGCACCCCACTCCAGTACTCTTGCCTGGAGAATCCCATGGCCGGAGGAGCCTGGTAGGCTGCAGTCCATGGGGTCGCAAAGAGTCAGACATGACTGGGCGACTTCACTTTCACTCTTCACTTTCATGCGTCGGAGAAGGAAATGGCAACCCACTCCAGTGTTCTTGCCTGGAGAATCCCAGGGACGGGGGAGCCTGGTGGGCTGCCGTCTGTGGGGTCACACAGAGTCGGACACGACTGAAGCAACTCAGCAGCAGCAGCAGCAGCAAGAGGAAATAGTTTCAATCATATTATCTTAAAATGGACAGATATTTTTTAAAAAAATTCTTACAACTCAATAGTATGAAGACAACCCAATTAATAAGTGACTTAGAGACTTACAGTGGTGCTAATGGTAAAGAGCCCACCTTCCAACGCAGGAGACATGAGAGATGCAGGTTTGATCCCTGGGTCTGGAAGATCCCGTGGAGGCGGGCAGGGCAACCCACGCCAGTGTTCTTGCCTGGAGAATCCCATGGACAGAGGAGCCTGGTGGGCTACAGTCCATGAGGTGGCAAAGAGTCAGACACAGCTGAGCGACTAAACACACAGCACACCAGTACTGACCATATTTCCAAAAGGAAGCTCAGTTCTGCTCTGGCTTCCAAAATTCTGGAAATTATGTAAGTGAAGAAGGGTGAAGGGCCTCAGTATTTAGTATACCGGCATTCACTTAATACATGAATAATCAATTTCAGCCCTAAGCTCTGTCTTATATCTCCCAGGCCAGAGATGTTTTGTTTTACTTTCTCCAGAGAATAACCGCTAGTCCCCTGAGTTGGGGAAGGGACGGTTGTTTGCCTGCACAGAATGTGGAGGGATCTGGACACCAAACAGCTTTAAGACAGACTTCCAGCCTGTTTTACTGTTTCACCGTCACTTTGTTTCCAGTGCCATCCCAGAGTCCTGTGTCAGGAGTTGTAGTATAAATTTTGTTGCTTCCAAACTTTATGGTTTTTCTCAGCTTAGCAACTGGGAGTCTGAAGTCTGTTTCCAATTGTTCATCTTCTTTCCTGCTTTGAAACTTCAGTTGCTCCTGTCTCTTCTCTCAGATATTGGTTCCTATAGTTCTCTGCTATTTTTAAATTTATTCTCATTTCATGGAATTTCAGGAGACAGTGAAAATAAATGCTTATGTCCAATTCACCATCTTCTACAAAAAGGCTTCTATTTCTATTTTTAATCTCAAAGGCTTCACAGTTTCTCCTTGACCTTCACTATAGCCCTTACTTGGTTTGTTTTTAGCTGTCTTAACTGACCTTCTCGTTACTGGCGGCCAGATTAATGAGTGCTGTCCACCCCACTGTAAAGTTCATTATGGATGCACCGTGCAGGAGCAAGAAGCTCTCTCTGAGCACGTGTGCACTCCTTTGCCACCAGTGGAGCTGCGTGTGCGTGCAGGGCTCAGTGTACTCCACTTTTAAAGAGATGAAAGCCGGAAATAGTAGTTGATACATTATGGGTGTGAATGTATAGAAAAGATGTACTAGAACTCTAAAGAGCCACATCAAAGTTAATCAGTGGGTATGCTGCTGCTGCTGCTAAGTCGCTTCAGTCGTGTTCGACTCTGTGCGACCCCATAGACAGCAGCCCACCAGGCTCCTCCGTCCCTGGGATTCTCCAGGCAAGAACACTGGAGTGGGTTGCCATTTCCTTCTCCAATGCATGAAAGTGAGAAGTGAAAGTGAAGTCCCTCAGTAAGTGTCCGCCTCTTTGAGACCCCATGGACTGCAGCCCACCAGGCTCCTCCATCCATGGGATTCTCCAGGCAAGAGTACTGGAGTGGGGTGCCATTGCCTTCTCCGATTAATGAGTATACATAGTTTTAATTTAAAGTAAGACATATATGCTTTGTGAGTATCATTTTTGTTATATGAGTCTCTGCTTTAACAGCTTCCTCAGTTAAATGAATAAATTAAATTAAAAAAAGATAAATAGGACTTCCCTTGTGGCTCAGCTGTAAAGAATCTGCCTACAGTGTGGGAAACCTGGGTTTGATCCCTGGGTTGGGAAGATCCCCTGGAGAAGGGAAAGGCTACCCGCTCCAGTATTCTGGCCTGGAGAATTCCATGGACTACATGGGGTTGCAAAGAGTCAGACAGGACTGAGTGACTTTCAGTTAAATGAACAACTGCTGTCCCAAATATATTGAGTGACACCTTGTTTTAAAATAACATAGAAATGTAATTATATCCTATGGGTCAAACGTATGATTCTGCTATGTTGTCTGCTGAATTTTCACATGCTTAACAAGATAATTGTTTTTGTTTAGTTCCAGATGTTGAAGTGAAAGGAGAGAGTTCTAGCTATTATCTCTTGTTACAAGGTAATGGCAATGGAAAGTGTAAAGCCACATTGATTCACTCAGCCAACCAGATCAATGGCTCGTTTGCACTCAGTTTAATTCATGGAAAGATGAAAGCAACGACAGAAGAAACCAAATTGAGTGAGTGTTAACTTTAGAGGGAAAACAAAACATTTTTACGTTTGTTTGTGTAAGTAGTTAACTTACGTGGTTTTAGTGAACCTATTGTTTTCAAACTGCATTTCACTTTCAGTAAATTTGCTTTTGCTTTAAATATTTTATAACACATTTGAACAATTATTAATCCCTTACGCATCATACTTCTTAAAATGTAACAGGTCACCCCTTCAGTTCCAAACAGGAAAATTTTTAGTATTTTCCACTTTAAACAATTTATCTTTCTAGAATTTACTTCTCTGCCAGGGTCCAGCCCCGGCTGATCCAGGGTATTCAAAGGAGAGACGGCGTCGGCAAGGATCAGGAAACAACTGCTTAATTAAACTTTAATTAAGGATATAAAGAGTAATAGAATAAGGATAGCTCAGTGAGGAAATTGAGTGGAGAAAAGAGGCTGAAATAAGGATAGCTCAGTGAGGAAATTTAGTGGAGAAAAGAGGCTGAATAATTCAGCCAGAAGGTGAGAGAAAGAATGACATGGGGAGACCAAGTTTCGGCGAACAAGGCCCGTACTTTATTTTCCAAAGTAGTTTTTATACCTTAAGTTATGCATAGAGGATAATGGGGGAAGGGGTAGAGTCATGCAGCAAGCCAGGCTTTCTTCCTGCAAACTTATCATATGCAAAAGCTTAGGTGATTTGCATCATCTTCTGGCCCGGAGGCCTGTTAACATTTTAAGACCCTTTCTTCAGAAAACTTATTTTTCTCTAAAGGTTAGGGCAAAGGTGTGGTGGGCTATAACAAGAAAAAGAATTAACTCAAGGGTCCCAGGTTACAAACATTGAAGCTACTATTTACACCAATTATATTAATCAATACACTGCCAGGGACACAGCAGGTAAGGGATATGGAGACTTAGCAGCAAACATTGGCCCAACAAATGAAAAACCCTTCACCAATACAATTTCTAATCAATCTTTTAACTGCTCAAAGGAATCTGTATTTAGACAGTTTAGAACATCTCATGCCTCTCACAGTTGGGAGGCTCTGAGCAATCACATGTGGCCGGAGAAACCTATTCAGGCAGGCTAAAGGACTTCCAAAAGAGTTTGTAGGTTAAACACTGTCACACCCAGGAATTATTAACTGGAGCTGTAAGCTAACTCTTGTTTCAGAGAGGTAGTGGGGGACAGCCCCCCGTAAAGTCAGAGGTGTAGGTGAAGGCACAAAGCAGAAAGTAGGCAGAGATGCTCGAGAATTTCCAGGGGGACTCCTGAGGCTCCATCCCGCCTTTGCGTATGCCGAGCCTCCTCCCTCATGACCTTTGTCTTGGGTGGAGCTCCTCACGCTGGCCCCCTGCAGTGATAGAATTCCAGTTGAGCTATTCCAGATCCTGAAAGATGATGCTGTGGAAAGTGCTGCACTCAATATGCAATATGCACTCAGTATGCAATATGCACTCAATATGTAGTATGCCGGCTCCCGGCACTTCTCATTGTTATTTACTTTCTCCCAAGCATCTTTATTGCTCATCTTTTGTTACTGTTCAAGCTCCATCCTTGGGTTATCCATCATGGTGTGACAAACCGCCCCAAATTTAGCTTAACAACGACTGTTTATTATAACGTCTCATAGTGCTGTGACTGGACGTTTCTGTTTTGAAGGCCCACGCGTGATTGCCCTCACACACGGCTGGGGCTTCTGTTCATCTGAAGACTTAACGGGGCTGGGTGTGTAGGCTGGCTCTTTCCCCGCGTGTTTGGTGCCTGGGCTGGGGTGGCTGGAGCAGGTAGAGCTGCTTTCCTCTTCACACGCCCGTCCTCCAGCCTGGGCTTCCTCGCAACAGCGTCGCCTGCAGGAAGCCTGATTCCTGTACGGTTGCCGCCTTCTCTTAGAGCGAGTGTTCTGAGAAGCTGTGAGACTTTCTGTGACCTACGTCTTTCATTGGCAGTTTCACCATGCCTGTTGGTTTCCTGGGGTCACCTAGGTTCACTGTGGAAGGTCTACACAGCAGGTGAGAAGCAGAATCGGATTCACGGGGAGGCCGTCTTTGAAGACCAGCCCCTGTAGTCCCTCAGAATAAGATGTAGTGGAGGGAATTCTACTCTTCTACCTAAATTCTCTGAATTTAAGAAGCAGGTCAAAGTTTAAAATGCAAAATAATTTAGAATGTTTATTTTCTGCTGTTCATTTATTACTGTTTACTTTGAAATATGCAAGATGAAAGATAAATAATTGACTTTTAATTACATTTTAACACATTTCTTGAGAACTTAATTGTTGTTATAAGCCATCTTTAGTACTGATTTTTTCTGTTTCTTAGGCTTTCCTCTTGACCTCTCGTCACTCCCAAGTTTCTCCAGGGAGCAGCTTATACAGAGAGAGAAACAGCTAGCCGGTGTTCAGGCTTTGGCTGTGAAGGAATGTCTGAGTAAGTCATCATGTGTGCCTTTCATTCTGTTGTAAGAATGTTGACTTGTTCAGACCTAATTTATTTTAACACTTTTTTCTTACACACTTTCTTTTAGATATGATACTCACTTGTAGAACTATCTTTTTTTGTGTGGGAGGTGAAGCAGAAAAGAATAGCTTCATTGCTTTGCCAGGCAAAGGAGCCACAGTGGGCTCCTGCCCTTGAAAACTGTGTCCCAACCCAGGGGAGTCTGTTGAGGAGTTTTATGGCAACGGTTCGAGGGTGGCGTTGCTGACAAAATTACTGTGTGTGCAAGGTCTTAGGTGGTTGGTCTCCTTTTTTTTTTAATTAAATTTTTTTTATTGTAGTCAAAGTCACATAATATAAAACATACTATATTTTAATCCTGTTTAACTGTGCAGTTCAGTGGCACTAACTACATTCTTAATAGAGGTAATGTAGGGTAGAAACGGTCTGTAAATTTTTTCCCACCAGATTAAGAATATTCCTATTTACTTGTATATTGCGGTTACCATTTATTATAATTGTCCAGGAAAATTTAGTTTCTCATTATTTTTAATTGTATACCATAAAGAATACTTCCTGGTTAATGTAGTCATCTTTACAAAATTTCTCTTTATATCATTTAGCCAGAGGAAAGGAAAGTAGAGATTGCAAACAGAATAAAATATAAATTTAGAGAAATTAATATGTTAACTTGAGCATTGCTTCTTAGACTTTAACCATAACTAAGCACATTGCACATATTGAGTGAAGTTGGATCATGGGTTTTTCTTTACTCAAGAAATTGACACTTTTTTAAGGGTTGTTATTTAAAATTTTTTCCCTCTTTCTAAATGTTAACTTGGTTATCAATCTTAACATTGTTTTCATAAATAATCATTCATTAATACCTGATAGGGACTTAAGCTAATTAATATAGAATTTCTAAAACCTTGATTCAGCTTGTGAGGCTTCATTAGTTGCATATAGAAAAAATGATTATTACGTACACACACTATAAAATGAAAAATACCACTCTTTAAAAGCATTTAAAAATATTTTGGATTCGATAGTTCATTTTATTCAATGGAAAATAATTTTAGAATACCTGGTCTTAATAATTTGTATAAGAATTACTACTTTTTTATTTGTACAAAGCCAGAGTAATTGTGTAGTCTTGAACTCCTCAAACCACTTTTTTTTGACTATGAAAATAATAGGATATAATTGGGAAAGGCAAATTAGTTTCAATAAAAGGTAGTATGTATTAACCCAAGGAAAAATAAGGAAAAAACCTAAAAATGGCATTTTTGATCCAGCATCTCTGACTCCTGAGCATATATCTGTAAAAGATGGAAACTGTCATTCAAAAGGATATGTATACCCCAGTGTTCATAGCAACAGTGTTTATAATAGCCGAGACATGGAAGCAACCTAAATGTCCATCAACAGATGAATGGATAAAGAGGGTGTGGAATATTACAACAATAAAAAAGAAAGAAAGAATACCGTTTGCAGCAACATGGATAAACCTAGAGATCCTCATACTAAGTGAAGTCAGACAGAAGATGAATATCATATATCACTTACGTGTGAAATCTAAATGGATGATACAAATAAACTTATTTATAAAACAGAAGTAGACTCACAGACATAGAAAACAAACTTATGGTACCAAAGGAGAACAGGAGAACGCAGAGCAGGGAGAAGGGTGGATAAATGAGGAATTTGGAATTAGCAAATACAGACTGCTATATATATATATAGATAAACAACAAGGTCCTGATGTATATAGCACAGGGAACTATATTCAGTACCTTGTAATAACAGAAAAGAATCAGAAAAAGAATATATGTGTGTCTCTGAATCATTTTGCTACACACCTAAAAGTAACATACCGTGTAAATCAACTATACTTCAGTTTAAAAGGAAGAAAAAGCTGAAATACCACTGAAATCCTAGTGTTTTTGTGGATAAAACCCCTATATTTCAAACATTTACTTGTTTGGTGTTATTTACTTCTGACTTTGTTCTAGCCCTGCTAAACCTGTCTGTAGGCTTTGAATCTTTGCCATAAGCCTCTGGCAGCTCCTTAAAACTAAGTTCCTTTAGCGTCTTCCCTCTCTTATCTTCACCTCTCTTCCTGACCCTTCCAACCAGAAAAACTGAGAGCGGAAGAGCATGCAGCTCCCTGAAGCTGGTCCGTCTCTCTTCTGGGTAAGGCCATCCCTCCTGCTTGGTTGGGAAGGGAATATAATCAAGTTGTTGCCTGTAGGTGTGACTAGAAGCTCTGCCTCGGGGAGGGGGAAAGAGGAAGTGCTAAATAAATGCTGAAAATGTGGAAGCACCAGCAGCTGAGTTATAACCCAGGCAGGAGCTGGAAGGATGGCCTCAGCACTGGGCAAGGACCGGTAGGGGTCTGGAGGTTGAAGGAAGCCTCAGAGCTGAGACGTCAGCTCTGGGGATATCCATGCACTGGCCAAGTGCAATCTGAAGCGTTAAATCTTGATTAAGATGAGTGACCCACTTAATCTATTATGGTGGAATTATTTGCTGAGCCAATCTCTCCTTTACCCAGAGAGTGAGTACTGAGTTGAAAATCTGGGGACAAAGGTTCAGATTTCATGCATCTCTGAAGGTAGAGGAGGATGACAACAAATGACGTTTCCAGTGTAAGAGAATCTTAGTGTCTCTTTCAGTGATCTTCAGAGAAGTGAATATAAATATAAAAGTATTTAAATTGATGTAGTTAATTTATACCTGATGAAAATGAATGGGAAAGCTTTCTTTGGGTAAAAGTTAATGTTTCAGTATCAGTATAGATTGTAGTTTCTGCTGGAAAACAAGTTGTTCAAAATTCTTTTCAAAATTATTAATCAGACATGGGTTAAACTTACTATCTCCCCCAATATTTCTCTGACTACTGAGTTAGAATGAGCAACTGGGAAAGTTTGCATGAAAATTTTATTTTTAAAAATTATCTTAATTTTTAACTATACATAGATATTTAGATATAGACATTTGAAATGATACATAAATTTTATAATTTATGTCTAACTGATCTTTTGTAATTTATAAACTTTTATAATTAGAAGTATTAAATATCCTGTTTCTCTGATTTGTAAAGAAAAGGCTTGGGGCTTCCCTGGTGTCCAGTGGCTGAGGTGGGCTACCGGTGTAGGGGCCAGGTCTGACCCCTGGTCAGCGAACTAGATCCCACGTGCCACGACTTAGACCTGGTTTAGCCAAATAAAATATTAAGAAAATAAAAAAGACAAAAGGTTTAAGAACACTGAGTGATTTTTAAATAAAAACTGCTCAGTGTGATGCAGAACAGATTCCAAAATAGCAGCATTGTCATATCGCTCCAGGACTGTGGTCACAATTCTGAGTTCCCCACGTTGTTTTTAAATTTATAGAGCCCGGTGCAAACCTGATTGTTGTTCATTCTGCTGATATTTTTAGATGTTTTACACTCTATTTTCCTTTACTAAGTCCTGAGTTATTACTAGCTTATTTTAGGAATAGCATTCTTTTGTGAATTCATTTTAAGACTTTAGTCCAATATTTTTCTCCCAGATCTTTATCTGTCACTTGTGTTACAGACTCATCTGTGTAGGGATTATTTTTCACCTAAGGTGAAAACCCACTAGAGTGGGTTTCCCTGCCCTTCTCCAGGGGATCTTCCCAACCCAGGATCAAACTGAGGTCTCCTGCTTCACAGGCGGATTCTTAACCATCTAAGCCACCAGGGAAGCCCACTTACCTACGTACCTATCTATAAATTTACTACTGAGTCATGTAGTATATGATGGTCAATTTTCCTTTCTTGTATAATCTTTGTTTTTCTTGTGGTTGATAATCACCTTATTTTTAATTTGCCCTTTCTTCTGTAGAGGCAAAAATACTTTTATGTTTCTCCAAAGCCTCCAACATTTCTGCCACACACCTGTTGTTAAATTTATTGTATATTCAAACACAACAGTTCCTTTTTATTTCTCATAGGTTTTTTTCTGGAGTATTTCATATTTTAGTGTATTTTGAACAAAATGTGTCTTAGACCTACTGACATCTTAGAGACTTCTCTTTCCTCTTTTCGTTTGGAATCTCCTATTCTCTAGACCCCTTGACCTCCTTTTTTTTTTTTTGGATTACTCCCTTGTTTGGTTGGAGCATGTCTTGCATTAGCTTCCTGAGTAAAAGTTTGTTCTTGGGGCATACAGTTTTCAAGCTCTTGCATGTCTGAAAATATCTTTACTAGATTGATAATTTGTCTAGACTTCCAGGTTAAAAATTGTTTGCCCTCAGAATTTTGAAGACATTGTCCCCCGTCTATTTTTTTGGCCACTTGATATGATATGTGGGATCCCCATCCGGGGATTGAACCCACACTCCCTGGCCTGGAAGCACAGTCTTAGCCACTGGACCACCAGGGTAGTCCCTGTCCCGTAGTTTCCTGTTGCTGTGCTCCTGCTGACAAATCTCATACTAGTTCTTATCCTTTAAAGTGGTCTTTTTTTAGTTTGCTTTTGCCCCCTTCTAGAACTTTTACCTCCAGAAGCTTTGTCTCTGGAAGCTTTATTCTGAATCTTAATGTGTGTACCCCTCGCTTTCCACTGTCTAGTGTATTAAACCGTGTACTTGATGAGCCACATCAGTACAAGATTCACATTTCCTAAGTCTGAAAATTTTTCTTATAATATAATTTTCTTTAATATAATTTTCTTACAATATAATTTTTCTTATAATAAATTATAATTTTTCTTATAATAAAATTTTTCTTATAATTTTCTTTAATATAATTTTCTTATAATTTTTTTCTTTAATATAATTTTCTTTCACCCATTTTCTTTCTTCCTAGAACTCTTGTTGGTTATATAGCAAGCTTTTTTTGGATAGAATGGCTGCTCTTTTTTCCTGTTTCCATATTATTTTTGTTCTAGTTTCTGGGGGATGTCTTGCAGTATTTTTTAATTTTGATCTCTCCGTGCTTAATTTTAAAAAATATTTTCATGGTCATTGACTGTTCCTTTATCAGATCATCCTGTACTTGTTTCATGAGTATAGTATCTTTTCTTATTTTTGTGAAAATATTAATTGCTGGTTTGGTGATTTAGTCGTGAAGTCATGTCTGATTCTTATGACCCCATGGACTATAGCCCGCCAGGCTTCTGCGTCCATAGAAGTTTTCAGGCAAGAATACTGGAATGTGTGGCCATTTCCTTCTCCAGAGGATCTTCCCGACCTAGGGATTGAATTTGGGTCTCCTGCATTGCAGGCCGTCTGAGCCCCCAGAGAAGCCCTTGTGAGAGTATTAATCCCAGCAAACTTTCTTTGTTACCTGGAATGCTTTTGCTTCTGCTGGGCTCCTTTTTATTTTTGCTTGCTTTAGTCTTTCTGTTTCATCCCAGACTTGGCTTTTAGTTTGGGGGGGCCTAGTAAATAATACTTGTTTCCCAAATTTGGAACCAACTGAGAAATAAACTTAAGAAACACACTGATGGAGATAAATTCCTAGATTGAAGGATATGACTTTTTAGAGCTATAACGGGTTTTCTGCTGCATATACCCAGAATTGAATTTACTCCCTGAATGATAGCCAGAGCTGGGCAATCACAGATCAGGCCTGCTGTGGCGGGGCTTTCACCACCATACAGAGGCATCCTGAGGATTTGCTCACTCAGGTGGAAGTTGGAAAGGGGAGTTCTGATCAGAACATGCCTTGTTTCTTTTCCAGACCAGCTCAGTGGGTGATGGGAGGGAGCAGGAAGCTGGAAGAATTGCTGAATTGAACTCTTTACATGTCTGAACATGAGACCATGAAATGCAGAGTTCCCTGTCCCCTCTACCCCTTTCATTAAATGTCTGGTGATTTTTTTCCCCCCTGTCCTGTTTTAACTGGGAAATTTTATGTGTCACTCTAATGTAATATTTGGCAAGCTTCAAGAGTGGTGGAGTAACTATTCAACATTTTGTTTGTGAGGTCCTCTCCTTAATTCTACCGTAGTGTCAGTATCTAGCTCTTTTCTCCTGGGGCATTCAGTTTTTCAAAGGGAGAATCCTTTCATCTTTGCAGTGGGGCATCTGTAGTTGCTGTCTTTCTGGCCACCGGGTTGAAAGTCTGACCTTTCAGTATTAGCCTCTGCTTAATCTTGTAGTCTAACCCTCCAGCATCAACACCAGCTTTTTTGTTGTTGTTCAGTTGCTAAGTTGTGCCTGGCTCTGCACCCCCATGAACTGCAGCATGGCAGGCTTCCTTGTCCTGCACCATCTCCCGTTCCTGATAGGCTGTGATCTGAGGTTCCTCCTCCTCTGTTTCTACCCCAAAATGAGAGCAGAGTCATCTGGCTTGAGGGCGCATCCATTATCTGTCTTGCGGGACCTTCCTGTTTCGATTAACCCTTTCTCTGCTCTGCTGACTCAGTTACCACTCCACCATCATCTTATCCTCCAAAATTCGTTGAAAACTGCCGTCATTTAGTGTTTATTCTTTTGTTGTCCTTTTTTAATTCCTCAGTTGTGATTCTGAGTTTTGAGTAGGAGAGGGAATAGACGGACATGACCAGACCACCACGCTTAACTGAGAGTGCTGCAGGTTTTATTTTCACGTGAGCACCCACATAAGGCCGTTCTTCATCCTCTGCGGTGTGTTTCTGAAAACTTCTGTAAACTTGTTTTGACTGTTGCTCACCTTTTAGTGTTAACAAATTACTCTGTTTCACATAACTGGAAATTCTTCTATTACCTTCAAATGAGACTGAAAGGAAAATAGGCCTACACAAGAATGCTGATTTGCTTGAGAAATTCATTTCTTTTACTTTTGAAAGTATTTCCCCTAAAATACAGTAGCTCACAGGGTTTTAAATAACAGTTATATTGTTAATCATATTGATTTGTTGTCTTATAGAAAGGAGAAAGTTGGCAAAGCAGCGTGAGGTGATTTCTGTGGATGAACTCAAAAGTCTGCTAACATGCACAAGGGAACGCTTTTTAGGTCATTTTGATGCTGTTCTTCCTAAAACAAGTCTAATAAAGACAGACAAAACGTCCAGTATGTTACATGGTAAGTTTTTGTTACTTTAAATAGTAGTCCTTTTTTTGTGTGTAGCATTTATGAGAGTTATTATTAAAACTTATAAAATGTATTGATCAAAATCTATCAAATTGTAGCAGTAATATATTTGTGTGTACAAGTATGTGTGTAAATATCAATATGTTGTATTTTTCATCATTTAGACATTAGAAATTTTCTGATGACCTTTTTTGTTAAGCACGTTCAGTATAATTGTTTTTGAGCGAAGGAGAAGCACTTTAAGGTAATTCCTCTTAAAACTGTTACTAAGCTGCTGGAATGGATGGGTTTCTATTAAGCTATATTTTCATAAGATGAGAAAAGTAGAACTTACTAAACTTAATGTAGTTAAAACTACATATAATAAGATGCTCCACACTTGCCATTTGTTATAGTAGGAAGTCACCAAACTTACTGAAGGAGCAGGAAATCATTTCTATATTAACTTGGTATTTCTTTCTGTTTTCCTGCTTTCTGTTCTAGTGATGAATTTGCATGGAGTGAAGCTCTTCAGGATTTAAAAAGGACGCGTTTAACAGTTGCCTGGCATTGTAAATGTATAGGATAATTTTTTGTTGTTATTCTGTGAAAATCATTTTTATCCCATACATTAATAAGAAAATGGCCATAGAATCAAATTAATAATAATGTTTGTTGTGTGCCTTTTCTCTATTTGATGCCAGGAAGGCACACAAAGAATTAAAAGTTTGGGTGGGTCCTTGACTTTCAACAGGCTTATGATCTAGTTGGAAAAGAATATCAGCACAGCGTCTCGTGCCATGTGTGAAGGCCAGGCCTTTGGGGCGAGACGGCCAGGGCTCAGGCCTTCAGCTGAGTGCCTTTGGGCAGGTTCTTCAACCTCTCCATGCCTGGTTCCTCATGTTTCAGATGGGGATAATAATATTACCCAGTTATTATGGGTAATATTATGGCTTAGTATGAGGATTAACTGAGGTGATTCCTGTGAAACACTTAGAATGTAATCATCTCCAAAAGCTGTGACCGGTCACTCATGCTGCCATTGTAGCTGCTGTTACTATCAGTGCACCTTAGTCACCAGGTCACTCCTGTGACTCACAGGAGTGCTTGTCTGCCCCTTAATATTTAGCCTATGGCATTTACATTTATATAGGTTGCATACTCAAATTTAATAATTTATATTGTAATATTTAGGGGGATAATTAATATTTACTTTTATTTAACATGGCTTGTATTCTTCTGTGAACATAGCCTGTAATTGTTCAGAACTACTAATGATTTTTTTCTTTATCCATTTTTTGAAAAGCCATGCCAGCATTGTAAAGCAGATTATTTCATCATGAAGCTTATTCTTCCATGAAATAGTCCGTATTTCACCACCCTTATTAAGAAGCAGGAACTACTATACTTGGATGGTGTTTGGTTGGGGCAATCCAGTATAGACATTAAAAATATTTTTAACTATTGAAGACTAAATAGTTTAAAAGTAAAGGGAGAATGGTATGCAGTTGGCTTCTGTTTTCATCTGTGATTAATTTTTTCTTTTTAGTTCAAAAATTTCTTCCCAAATCATTATCACTTTGTAAGACCCTAAAGTATAAAATGGGTATTTTTTGTCAGGGTTGACAGTTAGTCAAACAGCTAATGTCCAGTAATTTTCAGTCAATTTATTTTGGAATCCATTAGTACAGTTAGTGATTTTGTCAGTCTTGAAACATTGAGATGTCCTCATAATTAATATTGAGAATGGAAGATGGCCCTCTGTCTTTAATGAGAATTGTAGATTATCCAACAATCTCAATGTTAATTCACTGCACCATACTGACCAAAAAGATAAGACACTCTTACATATAATACTTTATTAGTAGTAAAATAGCATTTAATGTTAGTGATTTACTTGAAAATGGATATGTTAAAGCATCTTACATTAATATATGTGAGAATTATTTCTAAAGTAATCTTTACCCTCAAACGTCTTAAGTTATTTATGGTATTATTGTACTTTTGAGAATGAAGTAATCTTTTAAAAATATAAATTTTTCAGGATATTGGTGCTAATTCCTCTTTCTAATATGGAGATCACATATTATATCCCATATATTCTCCACAGAGTTGTCTCTTTTTCATTTAGAACTAATTTCACAAAAATAACAAAGTTATGCTTTCATTCCCTATGAGTCCTTGCAGTGCTAATTCCTCTTCTGAATTCTAGCCCATAACTTTTATTATGAGGAGAATGTAAAATAAAGCTCAATACTAATTTTTTTTAATCATTTCCAAAAAACTTTTCTATGCCATTTTGCATAGTTCAGGTCATCAGAGACGCCCTTAATAAATGCCTGAGGCAGGCATTGCACAGTTAATCCAGCTGGTTCTTACGTGTGCATCTACACGTACACATCTTTATATGGCGAAATCCAGTGTGTCAGTACCGTTCAGTACTCACATGTGTTTCTTTCTCTTCAGATAACAGTTCACTGGAGCTTACTTCTTCCCGCCTAGTGGAGACTAATCCTCTGGAGTGGCCAGAAAGGCATGTCCTTCAAAATTTGGAAACTTGTGAAAAAGCTAAACAAAAAATGAGGTAACGTTTAAATAGCTTATTATTTTTTATGATCTTTATTTTTTCTTAATCCTTAAATTGTGTTTAGGAAATAGTAATTTATGGTTTTATTGTAAACGATATGTGTGCTTACTGTAGATAGATAGATGGGTAGATCGAGATAGACTGTTGCAGAGTAAGGTGTCCAGGAAATGCTCTTCCCCTTCCATATTCTACTTGTCCTTTCTGGGTGTACATAATCACAGGTAATAGGTTAGTGTATGACTTCCAGAACATCTTCCACAGAAGTACAAAAACATATGAATATGAAAGAGAAATTTAAAAAATATAGGAGTGTGTGTGTGTGTGTGTGTGTGTGTGTATGTATGTGTGGTCACTCAGTCGTGTCCAACTCTTTGTGACCCCATGGACTGGGGCCCACCAGGCCCCATGGCCTGGGATTCTGTCCATGGGATTCTCCAGGCAAGAATACTGGAGTGGGTTGCCATTTCCTTCTCCACAGGAATGTGTAAAATAAAGTAAAAGTACTCTTTTCCTTGAGGCCGTTTTAAAATGTTCCTGTTTTACATTTTATGTTTGTATATATTAACTGTCTCTAAGAGGCAGTTTGTTTTCGCTTTGTTTGGGTTAGTATATAGCAGGCACTCAGTACATCATAACTGTCTCTAAGAGGCAGAGTTTGTTTTCGCTTTGTTTGGGTTAGTATATAGCAGGCACTCAGTACATCATAACTGTCTCTAAGAGGCAGAGTTTGTTTTCGCTTTGTTTGGGTTAGTATATAGCAGGCACTCAGTACATCATAACTGTCTCTAAGAGGCAGTTTGTTTTCGCTTGGTTTGGGTTAGTATATAGCAGGCACTCAGTACATCATAACTGTCTCTAAGAGGCAGTTTGTTTTCGCTTTGGTTTGGGTTAGTATATAGCAGGCACTCAGTACATCATAACTGTCTCTAAGAGGCAGAGTTTGTTTTCGCTTGGTTTGGGTTAGTATATAGCAGGCACTCAGTACATCATAACTGTCTCTAAGAGGCAGTTTGTTTTCGCTTGGTTTGGGTTAGTATATAGCAGGCACTCAGTACCTCACTGTTGAGTGGTGGAAGAATGGAATAAAGAAAAGGGATTTGACTGTTGCATTGCCCTCCCAAATATTGCAAATCACGTTCATATTTTTAGCTCCTCTGCTGAGAACATTTATCACTTCAGATCTGTCTAGTCAAAGGTATGATTTTTCCAGTAGTCATGTATGCATGTGAGAGTTGGACTATAAAGAAAGCTGAGCGCCAAAGAATTGATGCTTTTGAACTGTGGTGTTGGAGAAGACTCTTGAGAGTCCCTTGGACTGCAAGGAGATACAACCAGTCCATCCTAAAGGAAATCAGTCCTGAATAGTCATTGGAAAGACTGCTGCTGAAGCTGAAACTCCAACACTTTGGCCACCTGAGCAAAGAGTTGACTCATTTGAAAAGACCCTGATGCTGGGAAAGATTGAAGATGGGAAGAGAAGGGGATGACAGAGGATGAGATGGTTGGATGGCATCACAAACTCAATGGACATGAGTTTGAGTAAACTCCGGGAGTTGGTGAAGGGAGGCCTGGCATGGTGCAGTCCATGGGGTCGCAAAGAGTCGGACACAACTGAGTGACTGAACTGAACTGGTAACATTTTGTTCATAGATAGATATCAACAAATATTTACTGAGTACCAACTGTGTGTTAGGCTCTCCTGTTAGAGCTTGCCTTTTAAGAAGGAGAGACAGTCAACAGAACTCAATAAGCAGACAAGTAAACACAAGGCTTGGAAACCTATCTGTGTGTAACGAATGAGGCTGCGGGACTGAAGGAGAGTGGTTTTATTTGTTGGCATGGGAGGGATGGCGGGGCAGGCACCCTGAGGAGTTACGCTGGAGCTGAGATCTCATGGGTAAATGAGCAAAGCATGTGAAGGCACTAGACCCTTACAGGTGTTCATGCGGTCTTTGGATCATAAGTGCCTTGGTAAGCTTTTCATGGATTTTCTGTCAGAGTGATGTGATCTGATTTTGCAAAATAACGTACTTTTTTGTGGTGAATGGATTGTGGGAGGAAGATAGTAGGAACAGACAGATCACTTAGGTGGCTTTTTCTGTAGGCTGAGAGGTAACTTTGAGTTCTAACTAGAGCAGTAGTGGAGACAAGTTTGGAGAATATTTTGGTGCTAAGCTAGGGAAAAAAAGAAACTTCCTGTTTTTTTCCTGCCCGTTTTCTCTGAGAAGAGAGAGAGAGGCATCTGAGACAGTTTAGATTTCTGGCTTGAACAGCAGGTGGGTGGTGTCCTCATGGTTTGAGGAAGATGGGTAAGTTGAAACAAGGGTGGGTTTGGGGAGAAAGATCAAGAATTCTGCTTTAGGGATGCTTTATTTGACCTGTGGATTATGCATGTGGGCATATTAGGTGGAGAAATCTGGGAGTTTGTTTGGAGTTATCACCAAAAGGGTTTCTTTAATATATGCTAGTGGATGAGATGACATGGTGAGGCTGTATAGAAAAAGAGGAGGGTGTAAGGCTGTTCCCTGGGGCTCTGTGACATTCACAGCTCAGGAGGAAAACGCCAGTCTAGAAAGAAGATGGAGGAAAGGACAGGTTGCCCATGAGACCTTGGATTTCCTGCTCGTCGATTTCAGATTGTGTGTTTCCACTTCCCGTTGTGAAGGACGAGGATGGACATCCCTGCTTCTCTTTACCTTTTATCCTCTTTCTTCCTCTGCACCTTATGTTATTTTGCAATAGATAATCTTTTTTTTCCTTAAAGTTATTTTTCTCCCATTTTTCTGACTTGATACTCTCATTTGGACTGACCCTGTCTACCTGCACAGCTGTTGTCCTGGTATTTCTTTTGGTTACATTTCTAGATTAGATTAGACCTGTATTTTCTTGGATCTCATATCTTAATAAGAAGTCTGATGTGACATGGATTTTTGTTCCTTAATAGGTATTTTATTCTGTCTCTGAAACTTTTAGAATTTTCTGTTTTCCTTAATTTTCTGAAATTACATGAGGCCCTCATGGTGTGCAATGTTTTGGTCTTGAGGCTTTTGCCTTTTTATTAGCTCTTGGAAATCAGTTCAGTCGCTCAGTCGTGTCCGACTCTTTGCGACCCCATGAACCGCAGCACGCCAGGCCTCCCTGTCCATCACCAACTCCCGGAGTTCACCCAAACCCATGTCCATTGAGTCGGTAATGCCATCCAGCCATCTCATCCTCTGTCATCCCCTTCTCCTCCTGCCCTCAGTCTTTCCCAGCATCAGGGTCTTTTCAAATGAGTCAACTCTTCGCATCATGTGGCCAAAGTAATGGAGTTTGAGCTTCAGCATCAGTCCTTCCAATGAACACCCGGGACTGATCTCCTTTAGCTCTTGGGAATATTCTTCTATTATTTCTTTGATAGTATTTGTCCTTCTGTTTTCTTTCTTCCTTATTTGTAATGATCTGTTTTACCTAATTTTAGATGCCTCAGATTGATTTTTCAATTATATTTGATTCTTCTTTCAATAATCCATGTCTTTGGACTTTCTGGGCAGCTCGGTGATAGAGAGTCAGCCAGCCAACGCAGGAGGCACCAATTCAGTGCCTGGTCTGGGTCGGTCCCGTGTGCTACAGGGCACTTTGTGCCACAGCTGCTGAGCCTGTGCTTTAGAGCCTGTGAACGGCAACTGTTGAGCCCGCATGCCACTACTGCTGAGGCCTGGGAGCCCTGGAGTCTGTGCTCCACACAATAAAAGACACTGCTACGAGAAGCTGGCACCTTGGAGCTAGGAAATAGCCTCCGTTCTCTGCAATTATAGAAAAAGTCCATGCAGCAGCAAGGACCCAGCACAGTGAGAAAAATAAAAAAAGTTTGAAGAATGATTCCATAAAAAAAATCATAATAGTCCATCTTTTCATCTTTTCTGCTCTGCATTCTGGTATATTTCCTCGACCTTTACTTTCATCTTTTCCAATAAGTTTTTGGCAGCTATTAAAAAAATTCCTAATAATTCTTTTTTGTTATCTAATCTTTTTTCATAGCAACCTATTCTTATTAATAATAAGAATTGAGACGATACTCTAAGGATATTAATTTATTAATTGGAATTTTCTTTTAACTTGTCTTATCTGTTCTTTAAATGATCCCATTATCCTTTAGATCTGTATCATTTGTTCCTCTGCTGTTTTTCTCTTCTGTGCAGCTTTTTAGTATCTGGTGGCCCTTGACTGTTCACAGCTGAGAATTTAGTCTTAGACTGTTTTATGTTGGTAGTTGCCTACATTTCTCTCTATATGTGTGGTTCTGTTACCTGCCTGCTGTCACCAGAATTTATCCTGGGAGAAGGGAGATGAAGGGCAGCTGGGGGGAGGTAGCTTGGGTGCTTTCAGTTCAGTTCAGTCGCTCAGTCATGTCCGACTCTTTGCGACCCCATGAATCACAGCATGCCAGGCCTCCCTGTCCATCACCAACTCCGGAGTTCACCCAGACTAACATCCATTGAGGCAGTGATGCCATCCAGCCATCTCATCCTCTGTCGTCTCCTTCTCCTCCTGCCCCCAATCCCTCCCAGCATCAGTCTTTTCCAATGAGTCAACTCTTCACATGAGGTGGCCAAAGTACTGGAATTTCAGCTTTAGCATCATTCCTTCCAAAGAAATCCCAGGGCTGATCTCCTTCAGAATGGACTGGTTGGATCTCCTTGCAGTCCAAGGGACTCTCAAGAGTCTTCTCCAACACCACACTTCAAAAGCATCAATTCTTCGGCGCTCAGCCTTCTTCACAGTCCAACTCTCACATCCATACATGACCACAGGAAAAACCATAGCCTTGACTAGAGAACCTTTGTTGGCAAAGTAATGTCTCTGCTTTTCAATATGCTATCTAGGTTGGTCATAACTTTCCTTCCAAGGAGTAAGTGTCTTTTAATTTCATGGCTGCAGTCACCATCTGCAGTGATTTTGGAGCCCAAAAAAATAAAGTCTGACACTGTTTCCACTGTTTCCCCGTCTATTTGCCATGAAGTGATGGGACCAGATGCCATGATCTTCGTTTTCTGAATGTTGAGCTTTAAGCCAACTTTTTCACTCTCCACTTAACTTTCATCAAGAGGCTTTTTAGTTCCTCCTCACTTTCTGCCATAAGGGTGGTGTCATCTGCATATCTGAGGTTATTGATATTTCTCCCGGCAATCTTGATTCCAGCTTGTGTTTCTTCAAGGGCTGTATTCTGGGGGTTTCGCCGCTGATGGTAGGACAGGCACTTAGTTCTGGATCTTCAGAGTACAGTTTTTCTCTTAGAGGTAAAAGCATGAATCTAAGATGTGGAGTGGGAGGGTGTTCAGGTAGAGTTCTGAAAATGTATCAGGTGATGGCTGCCCGTTGCCACTCTGAGCTCTGGATTAGAGCCTGCCTGTGGTTTCCTGGGAGACGAAGACGTAGTCTGCCTTCTCTATAGGTTCCTTTTAATTCCTGCTGAGGAGTATTCTAGTCATTCCTGGAATTCATTGAACCCTTTGGTCCACTCCTCTTCCTTCTTCCTTTTTGAGCCCTGTTATAAACTTAGTGCCTGGTACTTCAGCATTGTGATTTTTCTTCTTTTGAATGGAGAGGTTAATGTGTATGTTTGATGCATCATCTTGAACCAGAAGAAGCTTGTTTGTAGTTTAGGTGTAGCTCAAATACCACCTTTCTCTTAAGGCTTGTATAAATGCTGCAGTTAAAAGACTGTGCTATTACTTCTTTCATGAGACTTGTTTTATTGTGCCTTTCCTGCCTCATTCTACACTGATGTATTTATCTCCTTTCGCTCTCCTTCCCTCCTTTCTCCTACTTTAAGTCATACCTGTACACAGTCATGAACAGTGATTAGGGGTCTATAAATTATGATCAGTGAACTTTTTTTTAGTACCTCACGGTGATAATTACAGAGTAAATACTCAATACGTATTTGTGGACACTTCAAAATATGGGAGGATACCATCTGATTCTTGGCTGGAAACCAAAGTTATATAGTTTCATAATTTGTTTTATGTTAAAACAGATTCAGCTGAAGAATAAAAGACCATTACAGAGTGACATTCAGAAATCATAAGGATTTGGTTTTGTTTATTTATTTGGCTGTGAGTGAAAGTCACTTGGTTGTGTCCAACTCTTTGTGACCCCATGGACTCTACCATCCCTGGACTTCTCCAGGCAAGAATCCTGGAGTGGGTAGCCTTTCCCTTCTCCAGGGGATCTTCCCAACCCAGGGGTGAAACCCAGGTGTCCCGAACTGCAGGCGGGTTCTTCCCCGCTGAGCAGCAGGGCAGCCCTTGTTGGCCGTGTTAGGTCTTTGTGGCGGGGCGCCGGCTCCTCTTCGTGGTGGGGTGCCAGCTCCTTGTTGGGTGCTTGGGCTTCTTGAGCTTTGTCATGCAGGTGAGGCTTGCTGCTCCGTGGCATGTGGGATCTTACTTCCCTGACCAGGAATCGAACTTCTGTACCTGTACTGGAAGGCAGATTCTCAATGACTGGACCACAGGGAAGTACCAGGAATTTGGTTTTAGACAAACTCAGTCACCTGTTATGTGACTTTGTTGACTCATCTGTAAGATGGAGATAACAAGCCCAGTTCTACTTCAAAGTTCCGAAAATTTAATGAGATAATGTATGAAAAAATACTTTGTAAGTTTGGAAACACTAAAAAGTGTTGTCAGTGTGTCTTGTTTTGTTTTTTACTCAAGATGTATCTTGTTGGTATACTTTATCACAAACGGGGCTTTTAAATTTTTCTGATATTTTTATGTCCTGGGTTCTATGTAAATGCAAAGTATGCATTTCCCCATCACAACTGGACTATCAAATGATTGAGAATAATATTGATTAAGATTTTGTTAGTCACTGTTAGAGAATGGCTATATAGAAATTAAATTGACCTCATCATGTAGTTCTTACCCTCCTGGGATACAGCGTTTTGAGTGTTTTCTTGTTTGACTGTTTTTATGAGATATATATTTTCAATTTAAAAATAAAGGGAATGAGTAGAAGAAAGAGACACTGTTGTATAGAAATATGTCTTAAGGCCATAATGTCAGCATTTTAATTGTATAATTATCAATAAAAATGCTTGAGTGATTAATCAGGAAACAGTTGAATTAATACAAAGTCAGGAAATTAATGTTCTGTGCAGGTATTGAAAGATTTTATTTTTGCTTTTGTGACAGAGTAATAGTATGATTTGTAACTCAATGCTTGAGAAAACCTGTAGCATTCTCTGCTACTGTTTTCTTCTTTCCAGTTTTTAAAAACTGAGCTTTTTGGGTTCATAGAGTGATAGAGTAGAATTGGTACCTAATTCAGAGTCAGGCTAGTTCTGATTCTGTCATTTAAAAAATCTTGGCACCATGGGTCTGTAAGGCACTATTGTGTGGTAAGAATAGTAATCGTTTTTTAGGCTTGGTATGATACGAACTTTACAAAGTTCTTATTTTCAGGTGTTAATTTCATTTCGAGATAAGACCTGTCCTGTCTTTTTCAAGGGACTTTGTGAGGATTAAGAATATATTGTAGGGACTTCCCTGGTGGTCCAGTGGTTGGGAGTCCACCTTGCAATGCAGGGGACACAGATTCGAGCCCTGGATGGGGAACTAAGATCCCACATGCTGCAGAGGAAGCAACAACTGAGCCCTCTCACTCCAAAGCCCATGGGCCACAAGGAGAGCCTGTGCACAGCAACAGAAGATCCTGTGCGAAGCAGCTAGACCTGATGCAGCCAAATAAATAAAAATTTAAAAAAAAAGAGAATATATTGTATGCAGTTTGAAAAGTATGAAGTCCTGCATATATTTCAGGTATAATAACAATTTAGTATTTATTCATAATGTCATAATCATGGCTAGAAGAGATCTTTGAGAAATATCTGATTACCATCTCATTTCATGGTTGTGCTTTACGTAATCTTTGAAGTTTATAGAACATTGGAACATTCGGTTTCTGCCTTCAGAATTTACAATATTATGGGGCTTTGGAACATACAAGAGAGTTTAGATTTAAATTTTATAGATTTGATGACTTCACACTAATAATGATGGTGTGATAGTATGATAATGATAGCATGAATGTAATCAATCATGCCAAATATAAAGAATATAATTATGTGTATTTTAGTTAAGTAGTAACATTGTTTTGACATGATAACTGCAAGTTTTCCTGTAGCCTACATACAGATTTTTGAAAATATGCTTTGATTCTAAATGATTTACAAAGATTTTACTTTTTTTCTTTCTTAAATGTGTAGATCTTCAGTTTTGTGTGTGTGTGTATTTTTCTGGTTTCTGTTCATAGCAGCTTTTCCTGACCATGGAGAATTCTAATCTGCTTTTAATAAATCTACATAATTTTTTTTTCTTCTCAGAACTGGTTCATTACCTCGTTCATCTGAACAATTGCTGGGCCACAAAGAGGGTCCACGGGATTCAGTCACATTATTGGATGCTAAAGAATTGCTTAAATTCTTTACCTCAGATGGATTACCAATTGGAGATCTTCAGCCTTTACAGATTCAAAAAGGGTAAGTTATAAACTTACAACTTCCAATTAATTTTTAAGGAATCATTTTAAAAGCACATTGCCTCTTATTTCTTCAGTTATGTGTTTAGATCTAACATCCACTTAGATGTTCTGTGCCACTTTGACAAAATCTACAAGTTTGAGCCCAGTGTTTATCAGTTGACCTTAATTCTCACACGTCAGCCTAATGTTCTACTCTTTGTAGTGTTGAGTATAAAGGAAACAGGAATAATAAAAACCACCTTAACATATTTCTTATAGAAGTGAGCTTCTATTTCGTAGACAGATGGCAATACTTTTTCAGAAAAATTATAATTTGACTTGCAAAAAATTTTTTTAATTCTCTTTTCTATCACTTTCTAGTTTTGACTTTACTACTACTTAATCATAACATTGTCAGTTATGCCTAATAGTAGCAAAAAGGATAGCCTTTCAACTGAGAAGAATGGGAAAGTATAATAAAAATGATTTTGAAACTATACCAAGTAAAACTCACTGTCAACTTGAATACTTTACAACTAATTTGACTTCCAAGACAGCTTCCACTAAGTTGCTAATTAATAAAATCAGTTCAGTTCAGTCACTCAGTCGTGTCCAACTCTTTGCAACCCCATGAATTGCAGCACGCCAGGCTTCCCGGTCCATCACCAACTCCTGGAGTTCACTCAAACTCACGTCCATCGAGTCGGTGATGCCATCCAGCCATCTCATCCTCTGTCGTCCCCTTCTCCTCATGCCCCCAATCCCTCCCAGTATCAGGGTCTTTTCCAGTGAGTCAACTCTTCGCATGAAGTGGCCAAAGTACTGGAGTTTCAGCTTTAGCATCATTCCTTCCAAAGAACACCCAGGACTGATCTCCTTTAGAATGGACTGGTTGGATCTCCTTGCAGTCCAAGGGACTCTCAAGAGTCTTCTCCAACACTTAAGTTCAAAACCATCAATTCTTCGGCACTCAGCTTTCTTCACAGTCCAACTCTCACATCCATACATGACTATTGGAAAAACCATAGCCTTGACTAGATGGACCTTTGTTGGCAAAATAATGTCTCTGCTTTTGAATATGCTATCTAGGTTGGTCATAACTGGGTATTGCAAAATCGTGACATGAAATACTTGTGAGATTTGAATACCTTGTTCACTGCCCCAGTTTCTTCTTGTTAATCCATTTTTCTGAGAATCTTCCAAAGGACTTTAAAAATTATAGAACATTTTGATTACTTTTACAAAGCTTGTTTTGGCAAGTAGGACTCTTTGCGACCCCATGGACTGTAGCCTATCAGGCTCCTCCATCCATGGGATTTTCCAGGCAAGAGTGCTGGAGTGGATTGCCATTTCCTTCTCCAGGGGGTCTTCCTGACCCAGGAATCAAACCCGGGTCTCCCACATTACAGGAAGACGCTTTACCGTCTGAGCCACCAGGGAAGCCCGAATTTAAGGGTTGATTTTGGAAAGAATTTATCATGTGCGTGGTCACTAAAGAGAGAGAGAGATGGGGAGCAACTTAGGAGATATG
This sequence comes from Bos mutus, assembly GCF_027580195.1. NCBI lineage: Eukaryota > Metazoa > Chordata > Mammalia > Artiodactyla > Bovidae > Bos > Bos mutus. The sequence goes on along the minus strand of NC_091630.1, from coordinate 424,635 downwards.
ATGGTCTTAATAGTTCTGAGTTTTAATGACTTAATGATTTTAATGACAAAAACAGTATAATTTTAGAGTAATTTTCTTATAGCTTTGAGAGATTGATAATCCTTACTGTGGGAATCAAGAAAGGGAAGAATTATATATACGTTTTCATCTATTTAGTTATTGGATTCCTGTCCTTCCAAATTATTAAGCGTGAACTGGCAGAGTCAGATGGGTTTGCCAAAACTGAATTATGTAGGTTGTACTCTTTTTGACCAGAATGTCTTTGTAGCTGCAGTGTCAAGGAGGGATACTATTAATTCTCCCTGTAGCTTACCAGTAATTTATCTAGGGAAGTTTTATATAATTCCTTGATGTTAGTAAAGAACTGTGTCATTATCAACTATATCTTGTGTTAAAGTTGAAGGATGAGCTTTCATGGTAATGACTCAAGGACCTGTGGGCTTTTATTAACTGTCTACTGAGGAACCACCTGAAAAGCAATATTAAGCAAAGTACAGGAACGACACCTGTACATATAAACGAAGTATTAAACATTGACAAAATCCATACTTATAAAGCATTTCCTTCAGAAAGAACAAGGTGTGAGTAAAATTAAACACAAATAGATAAAGTTGCTGGGAGAGATTAAAATAAATGGAAGACAACGTGGTAAAAGAAGGAATTGAAATGCTAGGCACCTAAATAGTTTTATATTACAGAATTATTCCCTTGAATAGCTAGTCATAAAATACTGGGATCATTGCCATTTATTAGTGTTACTTTATGTGAAGCACTTTAAATGAATGCATTAGAATATAAATCCTGGTTTTCAGGATTCATTAACTTGCATATGTCTTACATTTTAATGTAATAATTTCAAATGCTTATCTTAAACTCTATAGATAATATTCAGTGTCATATGGGCAGTTTTCATTACTAAAGCCAAGGGGGGGAGTGTGATAGTGAATTATTCTTGATACTCCACTACCTACTTGTTTTTCTGTTTACCATTTGTAAGTCTTCTGAAGTCAAGCCCCTGGTGTCTCCTTCTGCCTATTAGCAGTGTACAGAAACTTGCATAATTCTCCCATTCCTACCTCTAACCTGTTCTGAGCTCCAGGAATCATGATGCAGTTCATCAGAACAGTGCCTCCCAACCCAGGCAGAGAAGGAGGGCTCTTCTTAGAATAACTCAGAAAGCTTAACCTGACTGTAGGTGCCGACGTGGAGGGGCTGAGCGTGAGTGTTTATTTAAGTTCACCACGGGACTGGTTCCGACACACCTGCTGATTGGAACCAGCGTTAGAAGAAGAGCTGAGATCAGCAGTTAGTCTTTATATCCACTGATGTTTAAAAGGTCACTGATTCTTAAAATAGGTGTCAAAATGACTGTTCCCAGGCATAGAAAAATCTGGATTCCCCATGTGGTATAGTAGGAACTAAATACCTCTTTTGTTACTGAAGATTTGAGTTTGACTTTAATTATTCCACTGCAAGAAAAGAATTTAACTGTTAATAAATGCATAAGCAGTTTACTACACCAAGAATAACATATGCTTCAGGAATAATGCTGCTTCTTGAATTTCCCCTACAGATCATGTTCTATTCTTCATTTAACCATTTCTCAGAATAGTTTTGTAAAATAAGTAATATTATCATATTTAGAAGCTTGGGACAGAGAAAATGTAAGTGACGAAACCCCTAGGCTTAACCTTACTTCATTTTCTTCTTTGGCTTCCTGATATAATTCAGTTTTAATCCCATATAATATCTAGTTATAGAGAAGGAAGTCAGACTTCCTTCTTTAGACAGTTTCTTGAACTTTCTCACCAAATATATGCAAATGGAAAGCTTTTTGTTTCAGGGAGAAGACTTTTGTCCTGACACCAGAACTTAGTCCTCAGAAACTTCGCGGTTTACCTTTTGAAAAAGCTTCAGTATGTCATTATCATGGAATTGAGTGAGTTTTTAATTTTCATTTTATTCTTCTGTGTGTTCTTAATGTGGCTTATCTTCTGTGACTGTGAAGAATGACTGTAACAAACTGATAGAAGTTGAGATAGAGAACCAAAGAGAAAGTATGTCAAAAAACCCTCAAAAAACAAGTATTACATACTCAAATAATTCGTCTTCTGTTGGTAAAAGAAAGATATCTGTTGATTAATCAGTTTTACATTTAAATGTCCTATTATTAGTTATTGGGTATTTTAGTCAGAATTATTTTGGCCCCTACTTTGTATATTGTATGTAAATGTATATTTACACTACTGGGCACATTGATATTCTCTGGTCATTGTCACTGCCCAGAAACTGTTAGATGAAATGTATTCTCATTTGCAATATGTTAATTGTGTGTACATTTTTATGGAATTTTAATTGACCTGTTTGAATAAAATTTCAAAGGGTTCTCTTACTTAGAATTAGAAGCATCAGCAGTTCCTGAGGCCATGTGTGCATCTACCATTCACTGGGATAAGAAAGGAAATGATGGAAATAATATATTTTAGGTTAAATTTGCAAGACCCTAGTGGTTCATTTTGCAAACTATTTCACATTCCTAAAGCAAAGCATTATTTTATATTGATTTTCCATAAGTGAAAATAGAAAAGGACTTGATTTTACCTTGATCTCTTGCCTTCTCCGAGAAGCACCTTTATCAGTGAGCAAAAGAGATATACTACTTTGGTTGTCTTGTAAACTTAATCTTTATGTGACATAACTTTAAACCTTCTTTACTGATAGTGATTCACTCAGGGGCTAAAGATACAAAAGACTGTAAGACAAGTATTTTGGCCCTTAAGAAACATGTACTCTAGTAGGGGAGAAAGAAAGACATGACTTTAGTAGGATGTCAGTTCAATTCAGTTCAGTTCAGGCGCTCAGTCGTGTCCGACTCTTTGTGACCCCATGAATCGCAGCACTCCAGGCCTCCCTGTCCATCACCAACTCCCGGAGTTCACCCAAAATCATGTCCATTGAATCGGTGATGCCATCCAGCCATCTCATCCTCTGTCCCCTTCTCCTCCTGCCTCCAGTCCCTCCCAACATCAGAGTCTTTTCCAGTGAGTCAACTCTTCACGTGAGGTGGCCAAAGTACTGGAGTTTCAGAATGTAAACGGTGTTAAAAATACCAGTATATAACACTTCCCAGTGTGTGAAACAAGTAAACACCACAAATTGAGAATTCCATTGAGGACATCTGAACTAAGTTTGAAGGAATGAAGAGGAATTTATCTGACCAAAAAGGCAGTGTCTATGGGAGGAATGAAAACCACAATCACAGGAAACTAACCAAACTGATCACATTGACCACAGCCTTGTCTAACTCAGTGAAACTATGAACCATCCCATGTGGGGCTACCTAAGAAGGACGGGTCATGGTGGACAGGTCTGACAGAATGTGGTCCACTGGAGAAGGGAATGGCAAACCATTTCAGTATTCTTGCCTTGAGAACCCCATAAATAGTATGAAAAAAACAAAAAGATAATGACACTGAAAGATGAACTCCCCAGGTCAGTGGGTGGCCTGTTGGAGGTGCTACTGGAGATCGGTGGAGAAATAACTCCAGAGCATGAAGAGGCTGAGCCAAAGCAGAAACAACATGCAGTTGTGGATGTGCCTGGTGATAGAAGCAAGGTCCAATGCTGTAAAGAACAGTATTGCATAGGAACCTGGATTGTTTGGTCCATGATTCAAGGCAAATTGGAAGTGGTCAAACAGGAGATGGCAAGACTAAACATTGACATTTTAGGAATCAGTGAACTAAAATGGACTGGAATGAGTGAAATTAATTCAGATGACCATTATATCTACTACTGTGGCCAAGAATCCCTTAGAAGAAATGGAGTAGCCCTCATAGTCAACAAGAGAGTCTGAAATGCAGTACTTGGGTACAATCTCAAAAATGACAGAAGATCTCTGTTCATTTCCAAGGCAAACCATTCAGTATCACAGTAATCCAAGTCTTTGCCCCAACCAGTAATGCTGAAGAATCTGAAGTTGAATGGTTCTACGAAGACCTACCAGACCATCTGGATCTAACACCCCAAAAAGATGTCCTTTTCATTATAGGGGACTGGAATGCAAAAGTAGGAAGTCAAGAAACACCTGGAGTAACAGGCAAATTTGGCCTTGAAGTACAGAATGAAGAAGGGCAAAGGCTAATAGAGATTTGCCAAGAGAATGCACTGGTCATAGCAAACACCCTCTTCCAACAACACAAGAGAAGACTCTACACATGGACATCACCAGATGGTCAACACCGAAATCAGATTGATTATATTCTTTGCAGCCAAAAATGGAGAAGCTCTATACAGTCAGCAAAAACAAGACCAGGAGCTGACTATGGCTCAGATCATGAACTCCTTATTGCAAAATTCAGATTTAAATTGAAGAAAGTAGGGAAAAACACAGACCATTCAGGTATGACCTCAATCAAATCCCTTAGGATCATACAGTGGAAGTGACAAATAGATTCAAGGGTTTGATCTGATAGAGTGCCTGAACAACTAGGGACAGAGGTTTGTGACATTGTAGAGGAGGCCTTACAAATAGCTGAGAAAAGAAGAGAAAGGCAAAGGACAAAAGGAAAGATATACCCATTTGAATGGAGAGTTCCAAAAAATAGCAAGGAGAGATAAGAAAGCCTTCCTCAAAGAAATAGAGGAAAAGAACAGAATGGGAAAGACTAGAGATCTTTTCAAGAAAATTAGAGATACCAAGGGAACATTTCATGCAAACAATGGGCACAATAAAGGATGGAAATGGTATGGACCTAACAGAAGCACAAGATATTAAGAAGAGGTGGCAACAATACCCAGAAGAACTATACAAAATAGATTTCATGACTCAGATAACCACGATGGTGTGATCACTCACCTGGAGTCAGACATCCTGGAATGAGAAGACAAGTGAGCCTTAGGAACCCTCACTATGAACAAAGCTAGTGGAGGTGATGAAATTCCAATTGATTTATTTCAAATCCTGAAAGGTGATGCTGTGAAAGTGGTGCACTTGATATATCAGCAAATTTTGAAACCTCAGCAGTGGCCACAGGAGTACAAAAGGTCAGTTTTCATTCCAATCCCAAAGAAAGGCAATGCCAAAGAATGCTCAAACTACCACACAATTGCACTCATCTAACACGCTAGCAAAGTAATGCTCAAAATTCTCCAACCCATAGGCAGAGGAACCAGAGATCAAATTGCCAAAGCAAGAGAGTTCCAAAAAACACATCTATTTCTGCTTTATTGAGTATGCTAAAGCCTTTGTGTGGATCACAACAAACTGGAAAATTCTTGAAGAGATGGGAATATCAGACCACCTGACCTGCCTCCTGAGAAATCTGTATGCAGGTCAGGAAGCAACAGTTAGAACTGGACATGGAACAACAGACTGGTTCCAAATAGGAAAAGGAGTATGTCAAGGCTGTATATTGTCACCCTGCTTATTTAACTTATATGCAGAGTACATCATGAGAAATGCCAGGCTGGAAGAAGCACAAGCTGGAATCAAGATTGCAGGAGAAATAATAACCTCAGATATGCCGATGACACCACCCTTATGGCAGAAAGTGAAAAAGAACTGAAGAGCCTCTTGATGAAAGTGAAAGAGGAGAGTGAAAAAGTTGGCTTAAAAATCCACATTCAAAAAACTAAGATCATGGCATCTGGTCCCATCAATTTATGGCAAATAGATGGGGAAACAATGGAAACAGTGACAAACTTTAATTTTTTGTGCTCCAAAATCACTGCAGATGGTGACTGCAGCCATGAAATTAAAAGACACTTGCTCTTTGGAAGAAAAGCTATGACCAACCTAGACAGCATATTAAAAAGCAGAGACACTGAGTTGCCAAAAAAGGTCTGTCTATTCAAAGCTATGGTTTTTCCAGTAGTCATGTATGGATGTGAGAGTTGGACCATAAAGAAAGCTGAGAGCTGAAAAATTGATGCTTTTGAACTGTGCTGTTGGAGAAGACTCCTGAGTGTCCCTTGGACTACAAGGAGATCCAACCAGTCCATCCTAAAGGAGATCAGTCCTAAATATTCATTGGAAGGACTGATGCTGAAGCTAAAACTCCATTGCTTTGGCCACCTGATGTGCAGAACTGACTCATTTGAAAAGACGCTGATGCTGGGTAAGATTGAAAGCAGGAAGAGAAGGGGACGACAGAGGATGAAATGGTTGGATGGCATCACCAACTCAGTGGACATGAGTTTGAGTAAGCTCTGGGAGTTGGTGATGGACAGGGAGGCCTGGCGTGCTGCAGTCCATGGGGTCGCAAAGAGTCGGACACGACTGAGCAACTGAACTAATGCGAGGAATGAAGTGCAGTGGTACAGATTCTAGAAAGAGGAAATACCATTTTTGTTTCTGAATAAGACTAAAGACGTATACTGTACTATATTGAGACCAAATCATGAAGATCATTGTTGACGTGAGAGGGAGATTGTTCCTTATTACTGTGGCAGTAGAGGAAACCTTTATTTTTAAAGCATGAAATCATATCCTTGGTTTGTGCCAGTGAAAGAAATCTCATTGTCTGTTGATAAACTGAGGTGAAGTATTTCAAGGAAGACATGTGAAAGGACTGAAATACTGTCAACACCGTGTGAATAAGGAGAATGTGGGAGCTGGCAGCATCTTAAGGCCATTCGTGCACGAGACAGGAGACGCATAGGACCAGTACACAGTGGAAGGTGTTTTCTTTACCAGTCAGCCGTTTAAAGTTACGTTACGAACGTAAACTGAAACAGCAGCGAGAGTCCTCTCCACCCGTAAGACCACACTGATAGTACAGGGCATGAGCCACCAGCTCGGAGTCTAAATTGTTGCTACCTGTATGGGAGAGTGATCAGTTCAGTTCAGTCACTCAGTCGTGTCCTATTCTTTGCAGCCCCATGAACCGCAGCACGCCAGGCCTCCCTGTCCATCACCAACTCCTGGAGTCCACCCAAACCCATGTCCATTGAGTTGGTGATGCCATCCAACCATCTCATCCTCTGTCGTCCCCTTCTCCTCCTGCCTTCAATCTTTCCCAGCATCAGGGTCTTTTCAAATGAGTCAGCTCTTTGCATCAGGTGGCCAAAGTATTGGAGCTTCAGCTTCAACATCAGTCTTTCCAATGAACACCCAAGACTGATCTCCTTTAGGATTGACCGGTTGGGTCTCCTTGCAGTCCAAGGGACTCTCAAGAGTCTTCTCCAACACCACAGTTCAAAAGCATCAATTCTTCTGCGCTCAGCTTTCTTTATAGTCCAACTCTCACATCCATACATGACCACTGGAAAAACCAATGCCTTGAGTAGACAGACCTTTGTTGGCAAAGTAATGTCTCTGCATTTTAATGTGCTCTATAGGTTGGTCATAACTTTCCTTCCAAGGAGTAAGCGTCTTTTAATTTCATGGCTGCAATCAACATCTGCAGTGATTTTGGAGCCCTGAAAAGTAAAGTCAGCCACTGTTTCCACTGATTCCCCATCTATTTGCCATGAAGTGATGGGACCAGATGCCATGATCTTCGTTTTCTGAATGTTGAGCTTTAAGCCAACTTTTTCACTCTCCACTTTCACCAAGAGGCTCTTTAGTTCTTCTTCACTTTCTGCCATAAGGGTGGTTGCCGGGAGCCGGTGTGAGGAGCTCCACCTGTGGCAAAGGTCATGAGGAAGGAGGTTCGGCATACGCAAAGGCGGGATCGAGCATCAGGAGTCCCCCTGGAAACTCTCAGTAGGTGGTGTCATCTAGATATCTGAGGTTGTTGATATTTCTCCCGGCAATCTTGATTCCAGCTTGTGCTTCCTCCAGCCCAGCGTTTCTCATGATGTACTCTGCATATAAGTGAAATAAATATTATTTACTTAGAGTGATCAGTAATTTACCAAAAGCCATGCAATTTTGTATAGTATCAGATTGATAACCTTTGCTCAATGATAAAATTAGTGTATACACTGAAAGTAATTTTGCAAGGGTACTTTTCATAGTGTTATTTCAAATAAACATTGGAAATAAGGTCTAACTGTAGGAACTTGGTTCAATAAATTATAGTGCATCCATAAATAAAATTCCCATGTAGTCACCAGAATAGCTAAAATTAAAACTGATCAGTATTGACAAGTGTATAGAACAATCAGAACTCTCCAATATTATTAGTGGAAGTATAAAATGGCATATTTAGTTCAGAAAAGGATCTGGCAGATTCTTATGAAACTGAACATAGCTTAAACCCCATGGCTCAGCATTTCTAATAGTCATTTTCCTAAGAGAAATGAAAATGTAACACCACAGAAACACTTGTAAAAGAACCCACAGAGTAGTTGTATTCATAATAATCCAAACTGGAAATAGCCTTATTTCATCAATAGATCAATAAATAAACTGATATGTGTATGTAACGCAGTACTACTAAACAGTAACCAGGAGCAACACATATACATGGAACAACACCGAGCTTTTGTCTGTGGGAAAGAAAAGAACAGTTGAAATACGAATTTGAGGAGTTTATAAAATGAAACCCCCTTAAGCAAAAGAACGTAGCTAGACGTGACTCCGTTTCCTTAAGCCTGAGCCTTTGAGATCAAAGCAGTGAATGTGCGGGTAAGCACAGTGAATCCGGAAACTCGCTTTTCCAAGTTCTGGTGTAAACTGTGTAGGCCGACTCCTCTAAACAGCGCTCAAGTGAAGCCTTAAAGTAAATAGGAAACTGCAGAGAGTGCTCTCCTCCTCTTACGTTGCTGTGACCCTTGGGAGTCCTTGAGCTCTTGCTCTACTCAGGCTTAAGGTATATTTGGAAGAAATATATAAACTGTTTAAGTGCAAATCAGTGTTTTCCAAAGGCAAAATGAAATCTGTCTACTGTTGGCTCGTTTTTCACTTGTTTCTCTTATCCTGGAGTGTAAGAGCCCGTTGATTGTAAGATGCAGCGTCTTCTTGAACAAACTGAAATTCCACTGTCAAACTGTGACCGTCAGGTGGCCACACTGGTCTCTTGTTGCATTGAACTTTCTTTCATCTGTTCCAGTGTGTTTGGGAGTTTTTCCAGCGTTCACTGGCATTGCTTGGTGTGTGCTCGGCAGTGTCTTGTCTGCCTTGTATTGATAGGTTAGTACAGCAGCAGCTTAATCTTCTGTTAGGTATTTTTCTTTCTCTGGATACAGAAAGCACTTGGCTGTTGTTTTGTGAGAAAATACGGGCGTGCGCTCCTTCATCCAGGAGTGGGTATTGGCTCCCCTGCTGTCCAGGGTCACCCTGCGCCTGCTGCTCTGTCTCTGGCCCTTTCTGACTGACAAAGTCATGTCTTGTTTCAGTGCCAAACGATAGGAACATCATGGTGAAGACATTTCAGATGGCAATTAGAGTCAACACGGCGGTGCCCGTCATTCAGTTAAAGGCATGACGCTGGGAGCAGCTGTGATCGAGAGATGGTAGAACTGGAAGGAAAAATCTGCGTCTTAGAATCGAAATCTTAGAGTAGGAAAAATTGTATTGGAGTCAAACTATACATTTTTTTCCCTCTCAAAAATTTCCTGTAGGCTAATCAGGGATTACATTTCCTCTTGCCTACAGCTTGTCCTTAGCATTCATGGTTCTTAGTTGTATTCTAGATTCTGTCAGTTGCCCAGGATAGAAATAGGACTCATCAGTAATCCTTAGGGTTGCTGCTGGTTTTTAATGAAATATGTTTTATTAAACAACGGACTGGAGAAAGAATGTTAGAGAGTTGAGAGATCTAGGTTCTAGTCACTTTTCTGCCACGAGTTAACAATCTTAGTTTTTTCGCCTGTTAAATTGTTGGGTTATATCAGAGCTGTTTCAGTCCTAGCTACAATTTAGAATCACCAGCTGCTGCTGCTGCTAAGTCGCTTCAGTCGTGTCCGACTCTGTGCGACCCCATAGACGGCAGCCCACCAGGCTCCCCCGTCCCTGGGATTCTCCAGGCAAGAACACTGGAGTGGGTTGTCATGTCCTTCTCCAATGTGTGAAAGTGAAAAGTGAAAGTGAAGTCACTCAGTCATGTCCGACTCTTTGCGACCCCATGGACTTTACCCTACCAGGCTCCTCCCTCCATGGGATTCTCCAGGCAAGAGTACTGGAGTGGGTGGCCATTTCCTTCTCCATAGAATCACCTAGGTAGCTTTAAAAAAAACAGTCCTAAACGCCAACCCCAGACCAGCTGAGTCAGAAACTCTGGGCACTAGCAGCTCGTGAAAACTTGTCAGGTGATTCCAATGTGCATCTGTGAGTTGACCCCTGAGTAAGGTGATCCTTATCCCTTACATGAAAGCTTACATACTAAATCGGTTCAGGTCAGACTCTGGGGTCACCACCTGGGGTCTGAGTCCTGGCTTTGCTCGCATCGTTAGCGCACTGTGAGATTTGCCGTGGTGGAGTGTAAAACCACTGTGTTGGTGATGATGGCAGCAGCGTGTATCTCTTGACTGCTCTGCTGGCGGGTTCCAGGCACTGATTCTGAGTGCTTGTGTCTGTCCATTCAAGGAATCTTCACCATAGCTCTTTGAGGTAACTGCTGTAAATCTCATCTTGCAGAGGAGGCAGCAAGAGTGTAGATAAAATTAAGTAGTTTGGCCATGTTTACATGACGGTAGAGGCAGATTTAAGTCCAGGGAGTCTGGTTCTCTACTCTTAGAAATCAGAATACATGTCACAAGGGAAAGAGAAAGCCCTTAAAGCCTCCCCCAGGCAATCAGACACTGGGGTCATGATACACTCCTTAAACATTGGACTAAAAGCTTATAGCCCCAAAGTTCTGATTTAAGGAACTTCTTAGAATCTACAAGAGGACAGATAACAGAAAAAGTCTGATGTCTGCAGTCCTGTCATTGTATATGGGACACTGTTTGAGTTTCCTCGATACATTGCACAGAGGGAGAAAGTGAAGGGTTTTCCAACATCATGTGTCTCATAGGTGACTTCCCTGATAAACTTATTTGTTGTCCTTAACAATGTGGGGACTCTTGTCCAGAAGCATTCACTGAACAGACAGCTGCCTGACATCTTAGATCAGATTTGGCTAGAAACCAGATCCATAGTCAGCCAGACTTTGAAGAAGAATTTGTCGTCAGCCTAAGGTGGAAGTGAGTTTCAAAGGGGAATGTCAGAGTGTTCTGAGCTGTGTTTGTTGAGCCAGTTTAGAATGCCTTTATACCCTCCTAATCTTTGTGTTGAAAACAAACTTGCCCTTTCTAACGGAAGTCAGCATTTCACATCATTACATATCAGCCGTGCTGAGGAATCAGAGGTTGGTAGAGACTTAGAAGGTATCAAAACAGCAACTGTATTATTTTGAAAATAAACCAGAGGATTAACTTAATCTGTTGCCCAGAAACAGTCAAAGAGGAATCAGATTGTACCTCACTGTTTTTTTTGTTTTTTTTTTTAATCTTTTGCTGTGTCATGTAGCAGGCTGGAAAAAACTGAACTTGTGAGGGAAATTGGTTATTCACTCACGCTCCCAACAATTATTAGGAAGTTTTGTAAGAACTTTTTAAGTAAATGTTTTGCTCTTTGCAGGTGGCAGGAAATAGCCCATTGCTGCAGCAGAGTTTTTGATGTTAAAGATCTTTCTCTTGCTCAGGTACTGCTTGGATGACCGGAAGGCATTAGAGAGAGATGGGGGATTTTCAGAGCTGCAATCCCGTCTTATTCGTTATGAGACCCAGAGCACCTGCGCCAGGGGGAGTTCTCCGGGACCCACCGTGCTCAGCCCGCTTCCATCTCCTGCGGTTTTGTCAGAGCCCCTGAGTGTCCCTGACGGAGAAGCTCTGCAAAGGGAGCTCCGGACCGACGTCTCCCGAGTGAAAAGGAGATCAAAAGATGTGAACTGCCTTTATCCCCCCAAAAGGTGATATATGAAGTGCACAAAAATAGTATCTTGATGGAAAGTGTTTTAGTCTTAGGGTAATTTTTTTTCATATTAATCATTCATATTTTTTAAGTTGCTTTCTGTGTGGACTTTATACGCTTTCATAGCGTAGATTGGTGACGCTTTCATACCAGGAGTTTGTTTCTTTTGTGAGCAGTTGATGATTATGCTTATAAGTTATAAAGAGAAATGACTTGGGGAAAATCACATTCTTTCTGGCTTTATAATACTAATATACAGTCCATTGGCACAAGGGATTGTCAGGTTTTTAAACCATGGAACACTGGCGGTCTTCTCCATAGATAAAGCAGAGGAGATGCTCTGTTGAAGAGGATATTGAGAGATGCAGTTTTTCTGCCTCCTCCCGCTGTCTGCTGCCTGCACTGGCCCCTTGAACAAGGGGCTTCAGGACTGCAGCTTACGACTGAATCCGCGCCTTGGCAGTGAAAGCACGGAGTCCTAACCACTGGCACCATTTTAAAATAACTTGTTTCATACAAAATATAGCTTTAAAGCCTACATAATACACCATAAAAATGAGACTATTCTAGCTACTTTATTTGCTAGCTAGATAAAATGTCCAAATACTTGAACAAAAATTAGAAGCTCATGAAATAAACAGCCTAATTTCTATTGAATTTATATATCTTTATATATCTTTGGAACTTTTGTCAAATTTAGGTCTTTGGCACCTAAAACAAACCTTAAATTCTTATCATATGTAAGCCTTTCAAAAAGTATCAAATATCTTAAAGTGAAACTGTCTTAAACAGTAATAAGTATTAAGGACTTTCCAGTGGTTAAGATTCCATGCTTCCTGTGCAGGGAGCGCAGGTTTAATTCTGCACTAATCTTAGCGTGCATGTCATGCAGTGTAGCAATATATATATATATATATTAGAATACTGTTTCCCTGATATGAATAACTAAATTATTGTTATAAATTCATGATACTTTTTTCACCTGATAAAGCTAAAAAGCAAATCCATTAATATTTAGGATACTATGTTTTTTAGTAATTTTTTTATTTCTGACTGTGATTGATGTCTATGTGTTCTGGAAAAGAGAGTAACACTGTGTCCTATAGGTTAGCAGAATTGAAGAGTCTGAGACCCTTTCTTGGAAAAAGAAATTTAAACATCTTAGAAAAATCGAAACTAAAATCACTTTTCTAGTTCTATTTCTGTTTGTTTTAACAGCTTATCTTCTACACGTAGTTGAATGGCTATAACAAGCATGATTATTAGGGTTTCTTTATCAAAATTAACTTGTCTATAAACAGTACTGCCTGGAGTGCCATCTCTGGTTTATGTGAGAAATTGTAAATTGACAGGAAGGGAGACAGTAGTATCACTTGTTGCTTTTCCTCTGAGCTAAAATCCTAGATTATTATTCACTGCTTTCTGTGTTCTTGTTTCTCATTTGAAGAACTAAAGGAGCAACTGTGTAATGCCATGTTGATTGCTTATTTAAGGCAGTAGTAACAAGAAATTGTGTTTGCTCTCCTGGGGTTTATATGTTGATGATTATAGCTGTAGTGTTGAGGAAAGAAAATGAACGTGATTGGTGACTCCCTTAATCTGTGTTCTGGTCTTGCCCCTGCAACAGACTTGTGAGATCTGGAAGTTCAGATTCTCTTCTTTCTCAGACAAGTGGCAGTGGTCACCATCACCACGCGGTCCCTTCCAGAAAGCTGCGGGCAGAGCGGCCATTACCTGTGACGTGTCCCTCTGCGCTGAGCAGTGAAACTCCCGGAGCCACTGCCAAGGCTGGCTCAGGTCCAAAAGCTGTGCGTGAATCAGAAACATCAAGGCCCGCGAAGGAATCCCGATCACAGAAGCACACGCGGGTAAAGATCCGCTTCCTGACTCTCTCAGTCTACACGGGAAGAAACGTTCTTATTTGATTCATTTCAGATGTTTGTCAAAAAAGTTTATCAATGAAATGAAGTGGTCTGTAATTTACTTTAAAATAATACCAAGGAGTTCCCTGGTGGCCTCTTGGTGAGGATTCCAGGCTTTCACTGCTGTGGCCCAGATTCAGTCCCTGATTGGGAGCTGAGATCCTGCCCCGTGGTGCAGCCACATAATAATAGTTCAGTGAAAGAAGGGTAATGGGAAAGTGCAAGTCGGGGTGTGAAGGAGCAGAAGGAGCCCCAGATGGATCCTCCTTATATATATTTATATATATATAACCAGCTCTTATATATAGTCTTCATATATATATATTATATATATAGCCAGGTCTTATATATAGTCTATATATATATAAAACCAGCTCTTATATATAGTCCTCGTGTGTGTGTGTGTATATATATATATATAGCCAGGTCTTATATATAGTCCTCACAGGAGACAGGGATCAAGACCATCCCCATGGAAGAGAAATGCAAAAAACCAAAATAGCTATCTGGGGAGGCCTTACAAATAGCTGTGAAAAGAAGAGAAGCAAAAAGCAGAGGAGAAAAGGAAAGATATAAGCATCTGAATGCAGAATTCCAAAGAACAGCAAGAAGAGATAAGAAAGCCTTCCTCAGCAATCAATGCAAAGAAATAGAGGAAAACAACAATGGGAAAGACTAGAGATGTCTTCAAGAAAATTAGAGATACCAAGGGGACATTTCATGCAAAGATGGGCTCGATAAAGGGCAGAAATGGTATGGGCCTAACAGAAGCAGTAGATATTAAGAAGAGGCGGCAAGAGTACACAGAAGAACTGTACAAAAAAGGTCTTCACAACCCAGATAATCATGATGGTGTGATCACTCACCTAGAGCCAGACATCCTGGAATGTGAAGTCAAGTGGGCCTTAGAAAGCATCACTACGAACAAAGCTAGTGGAGGTGATGGAATTCCAGTTGAGCTATTTCAAATCCTGAAAGGTGATGCTGTGAAAGTGCTGCACTCAGTATGCCAGCAAATTTGGAACACTCAGCAGTGGCCACAGGACTGGAAAAGGTCAGTTTTCGTTCCAATCCCGAAGAAAGGCAATGCCAAAGAATGCTCAAACTACCTCACAATTGCACTCATCTCACACGCTAGTAAAGTAATGCTCAAAATTCTCCAAGCCACGCTTCAGCAATACGTGAACTTCCAGATGTTCAAGCTGGTTTTCGAAAAGGCAGAGGAACCAGAGATCAAAGTGCCAACATCCGCTGGATCATTGAAAAAGCAAGAGAGTTCCAGAAAAACATCTATTTCTGCTTTATTGACTATTCCAAAGCCTTTGACTGTGTGGATCACAATAAACTGTGGACAATTCTGAAAGAGATGGGAGTACCAGACCACCTGACCTGCCTCTTGAGAAACCTATATGCAGGTCAGGAAGAAACAGAACTGGACATGGAACAACAGACTGGTTCCAAATAGGAAAAGGAGTACCTCAAGGCTATATACTGTCACCCTGCTTATTTAACTTCTATGCAGAGTACATCATGAGAAACGCTGAGCTGGAAGAAGCACAAGCTGGAATCAAGATTGCCGCGAGAAATACCAATCACCTCAGATATGCAGATGACACCACCCTTATGGCAGAAAGTGAAGAGGAACTAAAAAGCCTCTTGATGAAAGTGAAGAGTGAAAAAGTTGGCTTAAAGCTCACATTCAGAAAACGAAGATCATGGCATCTGATCCCATCAGTTCATGGGAAATAGATGGGAAAACAGTGGAAACAGTGTCAGACTTTATTTTTTGGGGCTCCAAAATCACTGCAGATGGTGACTGCAGCCATGAAATTAAAAGACGCTTACTCCTTGGAAGGAAGGTTATGACCAACCTAGATAGCATATTGAAAAGCAGAGACATTACTTTGCCAACAAAGGTCCGTCTAGTCAAGGCTGTGGTTTTTCCAGTGATCATGTATGGATGTGAGAGTTGGACTATGAAGAAGGCTGAGCGCCTAAGAATTGATGTTTTTGAACTGTGGTGTTGGAGAAGACTCTTGAGAGTCCCTTGGACTGCAAGGAGATCCAACCAGTCCATTCTAAAGGAGATCAGCCCTGGGATTTCTTTGGAAGGAATGATGCTAAAGCTGAAACTCCAATACTTTGGCCATCTCATGCGAAGAGTTGACTCATTGGAAAAGACTCTGATGCTGGGAGGGATTGCGGGCAGGAGGAGAAGGGGACGACAGAGGATGAGATGGCTGGATGGCATCACTGGCTCTATGGATGTGAGTTTGGGTGAACTCCGGGAGTTGGTGATGGATAGGGAGGCCTGGCGTGCTGATATTCATGGGTCGCAAAGCGTTGGACACGACTGAGCGACTGAACTGAACTGATGTATATATATTTATATATGTATAGAGCCAGCTCTTATATATAGTTCATATATATATTTATAATTTATATATAGATTATGTATAAATATATTTATATAAAATATATAATTATAATCACATAATTATATTTGTTTATATATATAAATATATAATGATTTTTATATATATATATATATATAAAACCAGCTCTTACATGTAGTCCTGATACATGTATATATATAGAGAGAGAGATTTTGTTAGAAAATATATTCTCTTTATAGTGTTTGAAATTTTCCGTAATAAAAAACAAGGACACACCTGTGTATACCTATCCCTGCTGTGTGTACCATTCCCATTCTGATGTTGACTCAGAGCTCAGCACATGAGACCCTCTCTTGGGACGCTTCAGTCCTCTCTGCCCGACAGCTACCCTGTGACATGTGAGTGTGTCACTGTTTCAGGTCTCTTCTTCTCAATGGTTTGGTCTTAATGAGCTTAACTGTCTTTAGCATAGCTACACGGTTGTGTGATTTACAGAGCTCAGCTCTCAGGGTAAGAAACACTAGTCACATGTTATGTTGTATTCAAGATACTGAAAGAAGTAGTTGCTGAAACCCTGAAGAAGCACGGGATCACGGAGGCTCACGGGTGCTTCTCTGCTTGCAGCCAGCGTCTCTTTGAGATCTCCAAGTTCTACCTAAAGGTACAGTGTCTTCTCTACTGACGGCAAAATCGAGGTCATGTTCTAATGTTCCTATTTGACTCAAGGTAGTATGAATTGAATATTTTTTACTCTGACACCTTATTGCCACATTTTTTAATGGAGGTAGAAAAACTGGAGTCAGAATACTTTATGGTTGATTTTAGTTCTCATATATAGAGAATGGTACCTTAACTGACACCCCCAGTGTTTGCCTAACAGGTCATTGACTTGAGTTGATCATAAGCTCAGCTTATTTTATGTACTCAGGTAATCTTAGTATATCGTGAAGGTACCTGACAGAGTGTCAAAACATACAGTTTCTAGTTCTGGATCCACTAATAGCTCGCTGTAGTACAAACAGACCGACCGTTCAGATAACCGTTTTGTGAAACTTAAGCGGTGTTAGATTTTTATGTGGGTTTTTGATTAAAACTGCAGATGGACCACAGGTGGAACACTTTGAGTTCCCTTGTAGAATCTCTCGAGAAAGACAGTACTGAAGGTGCAAAAGCCAAGAAAAGAAGAAGGAAGACCGTGGCGGTGCTGTCACACGTTGGCGCAGGAAGCACGTGGATGCGTGTTGTGGCTGAGCAGCAGTGACAGCCTCGATGCCCGCCTGGGGCTGAGAGTCCAGACCCAGCACGGTCTCGGGCCTGCTTGGAGCCTGGTGAAACCAGGTGTTGTGGAAGGCGGGGCAGAGTGCCATGAAGAGCAGGAGTTAGAGAGAGGTCCGCAGAGTGAACGGGGAGCCTTCAGCCTGCTCTGCACACCTTTCCCCACAGCGTTCGCTGAGGATGGCTGTATTACCCGTGGCTTTGCTCTCTCCCACCCTGCGGCAGTGTGGGAAACAGTCCCTGGAGGAGAAACGCGTGGGAGGCCGCAGTGAAAAGGCCAATGACCTCTTATTCCCCTACCTTACAAAGGTGCCAGTGAATAAGCTCTGCACACACAGAAGTTCCAGTAAGATTTTTATTGTCTCATTTTAAAATACGACTGGAAGGGATGTCCCTGGAAGCCCAGTGGCTAAGACTGTGCTTCTGCTCCAGGGAGCATGGGTTTGATCCCTGGACTGGGAACTATGATCCCATGTGCTGTGTGCTACAGCGGAAACAATTTTAAAATGTCTGTGTGACCAGACAGCTGAGACTCGGCAGAGTTCTGAGGAAAGCGTCTAACTCAGCAGGTGTCAGAACATAAAGGAGCAGAGGGGGCGCGGGAGGAGCAGAAGCCTGAAGAGAACGCCATGAAAACTGGATGTCAGGAAGGAGACAGTCGCATGTACAAAACCGGAATGTGATGCTGTTTGTGCAAACTATAGAACGTGAAATTTCCTTAAAATTAAAAATACAGTAAAATCACTAATAGTCAACAGTGAGAGTAAGAAATTTGCCAGAAGTTAGTATTACTGACAAAATTGAGGAGAAAAACATTAAACGTGAGATAAGAAAATGGGGGAATTAATCTGAAAGATCCATTATGCTCATAATAGAGACGAGAGGAGAGAAAACCTTCAGAAATACACAAGGCATTCCAGAACCGAAGGATGCAAACCTCCTGCTGGAAAGGGCACACAGCTCGTCCTGCCTGGAGGGTGGCAGTTCTGCAAGCCCGTCACTGTGGAAGGTCACATCTCCTGGAGGGGGAGAGTAGTTCCAGAGAAGTTTTCTGGGAGAGAAGCAGTTGACATAAAGATTCAAGAATAAGGTTGGCATTGGACTTTTCTAGTAGCCTCGCATGCCAGATGGTAGAACATCATCTTCACATTCTGAAGGAAAGTGATTTACCTGGCATTTTTTATCTGGCCCAGAAGTCAGTCACAGGCCTTCCCTGGCGGCTCAGTGAGGAATCCACCTGCAATGCAAGAGACCCAGTTTCAGTCCCTGGGTTGGGAACATCCCCTGGAGAAGGGAATGGCTACACTCCAGTGTTCTTGCCTGGAGAATCCCATGGACCGAGGAGCTTGGTGGGCTACAGTCCGCGGGGTCGCAAAGGGTCGGACACGGCTGAGCGACTGACACACGGAAGCCAGTGAGGTGTGAAGATTCAGTAGAGGACACGGCTGAGCGACTGACACACGGAAGCCAGTGAGGTGTGAAGATTCAGTGGAGACGCTTCAGGCACGAAAGGTCTCAAAAATTTTGTCACCTGTGTAACCTTTAATGAATTTGTGAGAAGATGAAATTCAGTAGAACAAGGGACTTACTCAAGAAATAAAAGAAAAACTACCTAGACTGGGAAAGATATGTTCCAGTGGGACCTGGTCCAGGAAGCAGCTGGACCAAACTGCAGCAGGCCGTGGGAGAAGGGGCTCCAGGGTTTAAAGAATGCAGTTAAGAAAACCAGCGCAGAAACGAAAAGCTGAAGGGGCGATTACCCGGTATCCGAGAGTGTTTGAAGAACTTTGATGTACATTTAATCAGTCTTTTTAATCAGAGTTGTGGGGCTAGGGGCAGAATTATGTACCTGGAAAGCTAAGCCAATATAGTTCAACCACAGGATAAATGAAACATTAGATGAAAGAGAAATTATAACCATAATATGTTACTTAGCTTGGGAGTAAACTTTATTTGCTTAAGCATAAAATGCAAACATTGACTGTTTACTAATTAAAAAAAAAAATTGTGGTGCAGCTGTTACTGAGAGGAAACGAAGGGAGGTGGGAGGATTCAGAGGCCTGAATCCAGGGTAACAGCAGTCACTGTCTGAAAGTGTGAAGTCACACAGTAGCAGTAATAAGCGTATTATCCAGAAACACGGAGGTAGAACAAGAGAAACAGAAGAGAGCCCTGAAAGTGACTGCTTCGACGGAGCATGACTTGGAAGCACAGCAGAGGACAGCTTTTTTTGTAAAACAAGTGAATTTTTTAAATTTTAACTTGTTATAGGT
Organism: Bos mutus; assembly: GCF_027580195.1. NCBI lineage: Eukaryota > Metazoa > Chordata > Mammalia > Artiodactyla > Bovidae > Bos > Bos mutus. The sequence continues at coordinate 404,927 of NC_091630.1, read as the reverse complement.
TATTAACTTTTTAAAAGTCAGAGATTTCAGTTTTATGTCCAGTGTCATCCCCTCTGTGTCTGGAGTGAAATAGCCAGTAAGAAGAGAGAGGTAAAAGGTGTTTTATCTGAAAAATAAACATTAATTGTATGTCCGTCTCCTGAGTAATGAAGCATTAGTGAGTACACATAGCCGACGATGGAGAAGGAAACAGCAGCCCAGTCCAGCGTACTAGGCAGGAGAACCCCATGGACAGTGGAGTCTGCTGGGCTGCAGTCCATGGGGTTGCAGAGTCAGACACGACTGAGCGCCTGAGCACATGTGCACAGCTGAGGATGGGTGTGGGTCTGGCCGGTGCTGTTGGGTTTATGAGCTCAGAGCAGCATGGACTTACGTACAGACAGGTGTATTTTGGTTAGAGAACTTTGGCCTTCCAGGGTGGAACTAAATGATAATCTCTTGCTGTGATTTCTCCCTCTTCACATTGATGATTATAGAATGATTTAGGATCATGTCAGGTTTATTTAGGAGAAGGCGATGGCACCCCATTCCAGTACTCTTGCCTGGAAAATCCCATGGATGGAGGAGCCTGGTGGGCTACAGTCCAAGGAGTTACAAAGAGTTGGACACAACTGAGCACGCACACGGAGAAGGCAGTGGCACCCCACTCCGGCACTCTTGCCTGGAAAATCCCATGGATGGAGGAGCCTGGTAGGCTGCAGTCCATGGGGTCGCTAAGAGTCGGACATGACTGAGCGATTTCACTTTCACTTTTCACTTTCATGCATTGGAGAAGGAAACGGCAACCCACTCCAGCATTCTTGCCTGGAGAATCCCAGGGACGGGGGAGCCTGGTGGGCTGCCATCTATGGGGTCGCACAGAGTCGGACATGACTGAAGCGACTTAGCAGCAGGTTTATTTAATAATGACTTGTTCTTTGTAATTTAATGTACAGATTTGAAATGCTCTGTTTTCTTATGTTTAGGATCTTAAAACTTCAAGGGGTCTATTTGAAGAAATGAAGAAAACAACAAACAACAATGTTGTGCAGGTAAGCGTGCCGTGAGTGCATCCAGTTAGGCTGCGGTCTTGTTTCTGGGCGGCCAGGAGGCGTAGTACACGCAGTGAGAATTAGTGAGTGGTCTGTTCAGCTATGTCCCTGTGACCACTCGTTAAATAGCTTAATGGACTTACGTAAGTAGGGTCTTTAGTAGTATTTAAGAGATTTCTCTGTTAACAAAAGAGCTTCTAAATTAATGTTCAGAAAGAAAAAGAATAATCCAAAGAGCTGGAAAACTTAATCCATTTTGATTAGCTGTTTTCAAAGCTTGGTTTAATTCTATTTTTAGTGATCCTTTAAAAACAAATTTTCAAATAAAGGTGAGAAAATAGAGCAGTATCTTCATTTTGTCCAGTGAGCACACCACCATTGTATTCTGCAACATAAAAAAGTTCACCAAAAAGTGTTCTTTAGCAAGAAAATAAAATGTGTGATTTTTTTTTCTGTTTAAAAATTCATGATATAATATGTAAATACATATGCAAAGAAACACATACAACTAAAAAAAAAAAAGAATTTTAAAAGATTCAGGCTGAGAAAGAAAACATTTAAGAACCCTGGAGGCCCCGAAGTCTCTTCCCCACCGCATCCTACTCTGTCACCTCTGGGGGTAAATGCTGTATTGATGTTTTGTGTTTGATAATCCTTTAATTTTTTAAACTGTAGTTGGTGTGTAATATTGTGTGGGTTACAGGTGTACGGTATAGCGGCTCACAGCGTTTGCAGGTTTTGCACTCTCAGTCCTTGTGAAATCCTGGCTGCACTCCCTGTGCCGCACAGTGTCCTTGTAGCTCGTTTGCTACAGAACAGCTTGTGCTTCACTCTCCTCCTCCTGGACTGCCTCTCCCTCTTCCCCCTCCCCACCAGTAAAGGGTACTTTTAAGATAAAATGTATTTTTTAAGAGTCTGATGTGTTATTTTTTGTCTTAAATTTTCTACCATGCTCTTTTGAACAATGTATTTTTCTATCGCTTTTGTTTTCAAAAGAATGTACCATAATCATATTTTTTCTCCCCGTAGGTAATTGAATGGGTGTTAGAAAAAGCAAGCAAGAAATAAGACAGAATCATTCCCTTTGGATGATTATAAATTGGATGGATCTATTATATACCACTTCCTTCCTTAGTTTGAAAATTACACATTTCAAACTTTATTCAAAGAATTAATGTTCCATTTCTAAGGAATTTCATAAATACCCTGTACTTATATAGTTTTGAAGTTGCTCAGTTAATGTAATTTTAGTTTGTATACTTACAGTTTTACTATATTTTAATTTTTAAAGTTAATATTTTTGTGTATGTTTAAAAATTTTACTCTTGGTTATTTAATTATTTCAATAAATAGAAAAAGATATTTCTTTACTTCTTGGTAAATGTCTTTGTTGTTAGGTATATTTAAACTGCTGAGTCTTAAGTAAGACATCGCCAGTGGCTTTTCTCAGGTGTTACTACAGCTTGACTTATTGGATGACCCTTGGTTTAGAAAATATTGGCAAAAAATTCGTATAACATTAGTCATGCTCCCTTACCCCTGCCCTGGAGCCAGCACTGTTGGAGCTATTGATGTTTATTTGGGATGAAAAAAAGAGCAAAAATTGTGAAAATAAGACATAGTGAAAATGACTTAAGTACCTACTCCCAGAAAAAAAAAATGTTTTCCCATGACAGTAAATTTGGAAAATGTGGAAAACACTAAGGAGAATGGAAAAAATTCCAATACTGTTCTGTCTACATAAACATTATATTTATTTTTAAAATTGCGGTCATATGTGTGATATGTATGTATATTAATTTATAGCCTGCTTTTCACTTAACAATGTGATATAACAATATGATTAAAATGATTTTTATATCATATCATTAATAACTGCATAATTCAAATGAATCAGTTTATTTAACCAATCCTGCATTGTTGGACATATGAGTTTAATATTTGCTTATTGTAAATGGAACTTAAATGAATATTTCTGGTACATCACTGATTATTCCTTAGTACAGCTTTTTCAGGGTGGAGTCTGCAGGTGTCTGAATGTACTGCTTTTACTTAACTTCAGTGCTGTGCTCACACTTAATAACTTTTGTGAATGTCCCATAAAAATACTGGAAATGGCAACCCACTCCAGTGTTTTTGCCTGGAGAATCCCAGGGACAGAGGAGCCTGGTGGGCTACAGTCCACAGGGTCGCAAGAGTTGGACACGAGTTAGCGACTGAACCACCACCGCCACCATAAAAATACTTCAAAGTAAAAAGTACTCAAGATACTCGAGATAAATGTGAAAGCAGGTAACAGGAGCGATCTAAAAGGCCTAGGGACTTCAGGTCTGTTTCTGGCACGGACTGAACTCACGGGAGGAGCTGCAGGCCGGGCGGAAGTCCAGCTGCGTGAGCCGCGTGCCTGTGTCCAGGAGAGGACCCTGCCGGCCAGGCCTGTCCATCTGTAGGACACCCACGCACGGGACCTCAAAAGGCAGACCCGAGGGAGAATAGAGCAGAGCGCAGGCCTCGGCTCTTCGGATGTTAATTCCCGTAAAACTTGCATTCCCTGAGAGGACCTTAGAGAAAAAGGGAGCCAGCCACAGGGCCAGACTGGCTCAGCCTGTTCCACAGTGATGGTACGTTTGGGAAAATTGTTGTGTACATCACCTGGAAAAGAGAAGTTGGCTCCCTTGTGGCTCAGATGGTAAAGAATCTGCTTGCAGTGCAGGAGACCCGGGTTCAATTCCTGCGTGCTCAAGATTCCCTAGAAAAGGGCATGGCAACCCGCTCCAGCGTTGCTGCCTGGAGAGTCCATGGACAGAGAAGCCTGGTGGGCTACAGCCACGGGGTCGAAAAGAGTCAGACACGACTGACTGACTAAGCACACACATCAGTTCAGTTCAGTCGCTCAGTCGTGTCCAACTCTTTGCGACCCCATGAATTGCAGCACGCCAGGCCTCCCTGTCCATCACCAACTCCAGGAGTTCACTCAAACTTAGGTCCATCGAGTTGGTGATGCCATCCAGCCATCTCATCCTCTGTCGTCCCCTTCTCCTCCTGTCACCAATCCCTCCCAGCATCAGAGTCTTTTCTAATGAGTCAACTCTTCACATGAGGTGGCCAAAGTATTGGAGTTTCAGCTTTAGCATCAGTACTTCCAATGAACACCCAGGACTGATTTCCTTTAGAATGGACTGGTTGGATCTCCTTGCAGTCCAAGGGACTCTCAAGAGTCTTCTCCAACACCACAGTTCAGAAGCATCAATTCTTCGGCACTCAGCTTTCTTCACAGTCCAACTCTCACATCCATACATGACCACTGGAAAAACCATAGCCTTGACTAGATGGACCTTTGTTGGCAAAGTAATGTCTCTGCTTTTGAATATGCTATCTAGGTTGGTCATAACTTTTCCTTCCAAGGAATAAGCGTCTTTTAATTTCATGGCTGCAGTCACCATCTGCAGTGATTTTGGAGCCCAGAAAAATAAAGTCTGACACTGTTTCCACTGTTTCCCCATCTATTTCCCATGAAGTGATGGGACCAGATGCCATAATCTTAGTTTTCTGAATGTTGAGCTTTAGGCCAACTTTTTCATTCTCTTCTTTCACTTTCATCAAGAGGCTCTTTAGTTCTTCTTCAATTTCTGCCATAAGGGTGGTGTCATCTGCATATCTGAGGTTATTGATATTTCTGCCGGCAATCTTGATTCCAGCTTGTGCTTCATCCAGCCCAGCGTTTCTCATGATGTACTCTGCATGTAAGTTAAATAAGCAGGGTGACAGTATACAGCCTTGACATACTCTGTTTCCTATTTGGAACCAGTCCGTTGTTCCATGTCCAGTTCTGTTTCTTCTTGACCTGCGTATAGGTTTCTCAAGAGGCAGGTCAGGTGGTCTGGTACTCCCATCTCTTTCAGAATTGTCCACAGTTTATTGTGATCCACACAGTCAAAGATAGTAGAAATAGATGTTTTTCTGGAACTCTCTTGCTTTTTCGATGATCCAGCGGATGTTGGCAGTTTGATCTCTGGTTCCTCTGCCTTTTCGAAAACCAGCTTGAACATCTGGAAGTTCACGGTTCACGTATTGCTGAAGCCTGGCTTGGAGAATTTTGAGCATTACCTTACTAGTGTGTGAGATGAGTGCAATTGTGCATTAGTTTGAGCATTCTTTGGCATTGCCTTTCTTTGGGATTGGAATGAAAACTGACCTTTTCCAGTCCTATGGCCACTGCTGAGTTTTCCAAATTTGCTGGCGTATTGAGTGCAGCACTTTCACAGCATCATCTTTCAGGATTTGAAATAGTTCAACTGGAATTCCATCAGCTCCACTAGCTTTGTTCGTAGTGATGCTTTCTAAGGCCCAGTTGACTTCACATTCCAGGATGTCTGGCTCTAGGTGAGTGATCACACCATCATGATTATCTTGGTCGTGAAGATCTTTTTTGTACAGTTCTTCTGTGTATTCTTGCCACCTCTTAATATCTTCGCTTCTGTTAGGTCCATACCATTTCTGTCCTTTATCAAGCCCATCTTTGCATTAAACGTTCCCTTGGTATCTCTAATTTTCTTGAAGAGATCTCTAGTCTTTCCCGTTCTGTTGTTTTCCTCTATTTCTTTGCATTGATTGTTGAAGCCTTTCTTATCTCTTATCTCTGCAAAGAAGAGCTCCCTTCTTTGGAACTCTGCATTCAGATGCTTATATCTTTCCTTTTCTCCTTTGCTTTTCACTTCTCTTCTTTTCATAGCTATTTGTAAGGCCTCCCCAGACAGCCATTTTGCTTTTTTGCATTTCTTTTCCATGGGGATGGTCTTGATCCCTGTCTCCTGTACAGTGTCACAAACCTCTGTCCATAGTTCATCAGGCACTCTATCAGATCTAGTCTCTTAAATCTATTTCTCACTTCCACTGTATAATCATAAGGAATTTGATTTAGGTCGTACCTGAATGGTCTAGTGGTTTTCCCTACTTTTTTCAATTTCAGTCTGAATTTGGTAATAAGGAGTTCATGATCTGAGCCACAGTCAGCTCCCAGTCTTGTTTTTGCTGACTGTATAGACCTTCTCCATCTTTGGCTGCAAAGAATATATAATCAGTCTGATTTCGGTGTTGACCATCTGGTGATATCCATGTGTAGAGTCTTCTCTTGTGTTGTTGGAAGAGGGTGTTTGCTACGACCAGTGCGTTCTCTTGGCAAAACTCTATTAGCCTTTGCCCTGCTTCATTCCATATTCCAAGGCCAAATTTGCCTGTTACTTCAGGTGTTTCTTGACTTCCTACTTTTGCATTCCAGTCCCCTATAATGAAAAAGACATCTTTTTTGGGTGTTAGTTATAAAAGGTCTTGTAGGTCTTCATAGAACTGTTCAACATCAGCTTCTTCAGCGTTACTGATTGGGGCATAGACTTGAATTACTGTGATATTGTATGGTTTGCTTTGGAAACGAACAGAGATCATTCTGTCGTTTTTGAGATTGCATCCAAGTACTGCATTTCGGGCTCTTTTGTTGACCACGATGGCTACTCCATTTCTTCTGAGGGATTCCTGCCCGCAGTAGTAGATATAACGGTCATCTGAGTTAAATTCACCCGCTCCAGTCCATTTCAGTTTGCTGATTGCTAGAATGTCGACGTTCACTCTTGCCATCTCCTGTTTGACCACTTCCAATTTGCCTTGATTCGTGGACCTGACATTCCAGGTTCCTATGCAATATTGCTCTTTACAGACCTTGCTTCTATCACCAGTCACATCCACAACTGGATTTTGCTTTGGCTCCATCCCTTCATTCTTTATGGAGTTATTTCTCCACTGGTCTCCAGTAGCAATTTGGGCACCTGCCGACCTGGGGAGTTCCTCTTTCAGTATCCTATCATTTTGCTTTTTCATACTGTTCATGGGGTTCTCAAGGCAAGAATACTGAAGTGGTTTGCCGTTCCCTTCTCCAGTGGACCACATTCTGTCAGATCTCTCCACCATGACCCGCCCGTCGTGGGTGGTCCCACAGGGCATGGCTTAGTTTCACTGAGAGACCAGGCTGTGGTCCGTGTGATTAGATTGACTAGTTTTCTTTGATTATGGTTTGTGTGTCTGCCCTCTGATGCCTCTCGCAACACCGACTGTCTTACTTGGGCTTCTCTTACCTTGGACGTGGGTTATCTCTTCACGGCTGCTCCAGCAAGGAGATACCCCTCGTCCAAGGTAAGGAGCAGCGGCCGCGCTTTGCTGAAGCACACACATACAACCCGGAAAAGAGAAGTGGCACCAAATGAACTCATGGATCTAGTTAAGGTTGGTTCCAAACAGAATGCTGAAAGTGTCAGTGAGCCATTTGTTTGCTTATTTGGCTGAAAACAATAAAGGCACAGGACAAGATACATGAACTAGAGGAGGGAATGTTCAGTTTTCTAGCAGAATTTTGAGGTGATACAGAAGACTTGGAACATTCTGGATTGGAAAATAAAATGTTTTCCCACTTCATTTCCAGTGGCAAAAGGTTCTCCAAGTAAGTAATAGCCTCAAGATCAAACCAAAGGTTCAGTGATAAATGCTTCATTAAAACCTTAGAAATACTTGAACCCTTTCAGCAAGACAAAAGGACTTCTGTGAATCTTAAGGGTGTTGCCCCACAGACTCTGACAGCCCAAGACACCCTGTCTGGTGGGTGTGGTTTTCATCTGACAGACTAGACTGTGACTTTGGATACACAGAAAGCCCACAAGTCTTACCTTTATTGGCATGTAATTCGCATATTGTGAAAGTCGCCCCTTATGGTATATACTCTAGTAGGTTTTAGTATATCCACAAAGTTGTGTAAGCATCACCACCGTCTAACTCCCTCAGCTTTCCATCACCCCAGTAGAAATTCCGTATCTACGAGCAGTCATTTCTGTTCACCCCTGGCAGGCACCCGTCTCCTCTCTGTTCTCTGGATTTGCCTGTTCTGGACATTGGACGGACAGGGACTAGTACAGTGTGGTCTTCTGTCTCCAGTTTCTCCTACTTGTTTAGGCTCAGACTCTGGACTGCAGCCTGCCAGGCTCCTCTGTCCATGGCATTTTCCAGGCAAGGATACTCGAGTGGGTTGCCATTCCCTCCTCCAAGGGATCTTCCTGACCCAGGGATGGAGCCCACATCTCGACACTGGCAGGCAGATTCTCTGCCTGAGGTGTTCGGGGCTCACCCGTGTTGTAGCCTGAGTCAGCGTGTCATTGTATGAACCTGTCACAGTTGTTTTTCCATTCACCAGTCGATGGACACGGCTGAGTCCCCATTTTGGCTGTCGTGAGAATGCTGCTGTGGACATTGTGTACAAGTTTTGGCACAGACGTATGTTTTCCATTATCCTGGGCATATGCCTAGGACTATACAGTAACTCTGTAATTTTTGAGAAGATGGCAGACTGTTTTCCACAGCAGCTCCAATTTCTCCACCTCCTTGCTGATTCTTGTTAGCATTTATCTTTTGACAGATGATAGGAAATGTGAGGTAAGATCTCATAGTGGCTTTGACTTGCATTTCTCTGATAAGTAATGTTGAGCATCTTTTCATGCACTTATTGGCCAGCTGGATATTTTCTTTCAGGGAAATGTCCACCAAATGCTTTCTTAAGGACTTTTCAGTGGGCTTATTTCTCTTTTTATTGTTGAATTGTAAGAGTTCTTTATAGTTTCTGGATCCTAGTCCCTTATCTATGATTTGCACATATTTCCTCCGGTTTTCAAATAGTAAAAGACTTCTCAACCCCAGCCTGCTGTTTTTATTACAAGTAACTTGAACACAAACCAAGTTCTGGTACTAAAGAGAACTTGAGCATTTGGAGCTTGGTGTATAGATAAAATCCCGTGAAAATGTAGTTAAAATGAGGGTTGAAAGCCCTGAGCCCAGGTGACGACCCAGCATGAAACTGTACACACAGAAGCAGCAGGTGGCGCCCCGCCACCCCCGTGGCCCCTTTCCAGGCCCGTCTCTGAGGACGAGACGGGCACGGGGTGTCTGTTTGTGCCCATATCCCTCTGGCTACTGAGGAAAGCGCCGGCCAGCCCACCACACGCAGAGTGAGCACCTATTTAACTCACATATGAAGTTTACAGGGTGGCCACAGCGCTATAAACAGGCACATTTTATAAACTCATAAAGCACGTCCTCACCCCAGTCCACTCCAGTCCCCTCAAGATAGAAGATCTAATATCTGTAAAACAAGGGCCAGAAAGGCCCCACTCATTAATTGTAGAGGACTCCTGCCCATTAAGACCGTTCCTTCTGACTTCAACCAAGCAGGGTCAACAAGCTTTTGGACAAAGCAGCGTGCATTTTTTTCAGCATTTCAGTGCATCAGTTGATACAATTAAATGCCTCTGGCTGAATGGTTTTTAAAATAGATGTATAGTTTTGTTTCTCCTACTTAGTCAAGGCAGAAAAAGAAACTTGATATCTGTATTCCTGTTGGTTTTCTTTAAATTCCCATGGGATGGTTTAGAGCTCCGTCACCACACCAAAGGGCTCACCTAATTAACAATTGGGCAGCTTCCCTCCCTCCAAGTGTAGTTTAAGACATCATTCACTGGAGTTGGTTTGCACCTAAAAGAACAGACATTGTGAATTTAATAATTCATCAATTCAAATATGAGACAGTTGATCACAGAGGGAACTGGACAAAAACAAATCCCCCAAAATGACTCAGTTGATTCGCTGTCTGTACCCAGGTATGATCCAGATGTATGAGTTTGTGTTATTCACATCATTCATAATGCACATCAAGACAAGATTAAAATCTACAGTGTGAAGTAGTAACTTGTTGAATTCAAATTGAAGGAGAAAAAAATGAATATTTGAATTGATTCATCATAGCCACTCTGATATGATACAATTTAATTTTGAAGAAGAAAAATGATTTATATACACATTTCTTAGTGAAATTTTCTATTTCTTGCTAATAACATTTTAATTCAGAAAATGCATTGATTTTATTCAAATATATTTTTCTAAAATATAAATATTTAAATTAAACTTTTATAAATGCAGAGAATGTAGTTTCTTTTGAACCCCACCCAGATATTAATCAGTCTAAAACTCAAGTGATGAAGAAATAGTATTTGTAATTATGATCATTTTAATGTGTCTATAAATATATAATAGGACCTTTGCAACTTAATTATGAGTAATTAACTCACACTTCATATAGTATGGAGCACCTTAGATTACATATTGTTGAACTATTGGCATTAATATCTGTATTTTCATGTTATTTACAATACATAAGTATAGTTCTCTTGTATAACAACTTTCCAGTGATTTTGAAAATATATCATGAAAGAGTGCATTACAATTTACAGATGCATCAAAGCTTTCCTACAACATTGAGGCTGGGACTTCACTCTTCAGCATTTTAAAATAGGAAACAAAATCAGTGTTAAAGCTATGTTTTCCAAAGTGATTGTTTTGTTGTGTGTGTGTGTGTTTAGACACTAGTTTCATAAGGTGTCTTAGAAAGTAGTTCTGTAGACGTGTTAGGAATGACATAGGATCATCCCTGTGTGTTCGGATCATTTCCCCTGCAGAACTGCGATATGCAATAAAGTCTCTGAAGAGGGCTGCAACCATGAACTCTGTTTAACATTTTTTAATGCAGTATATAACAGTTTTTGATTACTAACCCTTTTATTTCCCTCTACACGAAATACCATTCAATCAATACCCTTTGGAACTTGAATTAATGTTACTTGTATTACTCTGGGGAAACACCTATCTAAAATAAAATGCTGATCTAAAGTAAAACTCCATAAACACATGTGTCTGAGTGAACAAAATCACTTGTTAAATCTTTCTGCATAGCTCTCTGAAAAGACACACAAATCTAACCTGGAACATTTGTCTGCGTAAACTACAGAGGAGAGAAGTGTTGCAAATACAGAAATTCTAGAGCTAATTCTCAAGATTTGAGGCAAGTGACTTTAAGATCAAATAACAGGTTGTTTTCAGTGACTGTGTTCTGAAAGATAAAAGCAAAAGTGTTAAATGAATAAGACTGTGCTGTCTGGCACCTCCCTGGTGGCTCAGACAGTAAAGCGTCTGCCTACAGTCGGGAAGCTCCTCTAGAGAAGGAGATGGCACCCCACTCCAGTACTCTTGTCTGGAAAAATCCCATGGACGGAGGAGCCTGGTAGGCTACAGTCCGTGGGGTCGCAAAGAGTCGGACACAATTGAGTGACTTCACTATGCTGTCTGAAAATATTCTTGTAGAAAAATATCAGGTCATTATATTATTTCCCTGGAATTCCAAAAGAGCTGTGAGTGCTATTCATGGGTTTGGTTATAATACTGGCTCTCTGTGTAAAACCCAGTATTAAACAGAATCATATAAGGCTCTATTACTTGCTTGAAAATGCATGCATACAGCACAGGCAGAAATAAGGGCCAATACATTGCTCAGCACTTCCACTGAAAACCACAAAATGGGTATAAGTTAACCCCCCGTGAATTATTATATATATATCTCAAATGACAATCTTTTTAAAAAAATCCATAATTTGCTTTCTATAAATAAAGCTCTAAGTCATGGCTCTAAAATAGCAGGCCTTGGTATAAGTGTAGTCCCAGAATTAATTCTTTCATGCAAACCACTCTTCAGCAAAGCTTTGCAATTTAAGCAGCCTACTCTGGCTCAGAATCTACTGGCTTACAGCTCAGAGAAGTATCTGATGTGTGAATTCCCACTCATCATATGCTCCTGAGAACACATCCTTCTACATCACTGAAAGGTAATTCATTAAGAAAAAGTAACAGCTGTTTCATACTTAAATCAAAGGTGGGTTTCCATTGAGTCCTTCCCTTACCAGTGGAAGTCAGCTCAGAAGTAGGAAATGGGGCACAGTAAAACGCGGGGTCCTTACTCCTGGGGTCGGGGTGGTGGCGGAAAACGTCCTTTTCTCATCTGTTCAGCCCTGGCTGAGCAGGTGAACCAGTTGCCTAGAAACTATGCTTAAGAGCTGCACATGCTGTTTCAGTAGCATGTCCTTGGTTGTCGTTATCTAAGAGCTGTGCTGTGTATTTCCAATCAGCCTCACCGCTCTACCCTTTTACTGTGCTAAAAAAACAGTTTCATTCTGACAGTCCTTGCGGTGTTTTGAGGGTACCCTTTATCGCTGCGGAAACTGACAGAAGCCGGGCACTGCTCGCGGGACTCGGGGTCTGAAGCCGACATGCCGCATCTGGTGGTCACTGCGAATGCTGTCCGACACGACGCTGTTTTGGGGGCAGCGAAGCCTCCTTTGCTCAGAGGTAATTCACCCCCCTGCTCAGGCCACCAACCCCAGTCTTGTAATCTTAGCTGACAGGAAGGAATGAATGATGAAAACAATCGGCTTGGGGCAGGAGTGCAGGTCCAGTTGCTGGAATTTAAAAAGAAGAGCACATGAAAAATTTTAAATGAATGCTTGACACAAAATAGTGATTTACACATCAAAGAGATCCAAGCACTTCCTGCTTTTAAGTGTTAACTGGAGCAACTGTGTTTTTAAATCCTTGCCCCCCGATGAGATTAAAAAAAAAATAACTCTTTGAACTTACTCCTTACATCTCATCTATCTTATTTCCAAAAATAAGTTCTGTGAAATTTATACATACCAATAGCACACATATCAGTGCTGCCCTTCTTGACTGTCTAAACCTTTTCTTTTTGGTATTTATGTTGGATTAGGTACAGCATGAGGCCGTGCTAAGTCTCCCATCATAGATTTGAGTCCTGCTTCTAACACTTTTCAGGTGTGTACATCATCTTGGACAATCCATTAAAAATTATTCTCAGTCCAACCTAACTTACAGGGTAGAGTATTAAAATGAGATACTGCAGGTGAAAATCCCTCACAAACCAGAAAATACAGAAGCTATATTACGAGCAGCCGCATCCTCACAGCTCGTGGCATCGAACGCACCTAGAGCACCATCTGCAGAGGCTCCTTCTGAAGGCTGGTTTTCCTCGTGTCCCTACAGAGCCGGCACAAGCTCAGAGCTAAACAGGCTGGATTTTCATCACCTGACCTAGTTCAAGAGCGCTGTGTTGCTCCTGATTCTTTTTTTTTTTTATCTCATTTTTTATTTTTCTTTTTATTGAAGTATAGTTGATTACACTGTTGTTAATTCCTGTTGTACAGCAAAGTGATTCAGCTATACACATACGCACATTCTTTTATTAATATTCTTTTCTAAGATGGTTTATAATAGGATGTTTTTGTAACTGGGGAATAACTGTTTTACAGTGCTGTGTGAGTTTCTGCTGTGCCTCAGTGTGAATCAGCTGTAAACACACAGACACCCCTCCCACCCCTCTATGGCACCACCGCAGCTGGCTGGGCCCCCGCGCCTTCCAGCGCTCTGCCACGAGCTGTCTGTTTGCCCACGGCAGTGCATACGCCAGAGCTACACTCTCAGTTCGTCCCCCTTATCCCCAGCTCTATTCTGGTGCTAGAGAATAACAACCTGACCACAGTAACATCCGGCAGAGTTAAGTTGTACTTGGCGTGAACCAGGCACTGTGTGAATACTTTCTGTACGTTATCTTAGTTAATTCTCACAGAATCCCTTTGGGATATCTACTGTTACCCTCTCTGTGTCTCAAGTGGAAAACTAAGATTTGGTGAAGCTATAAAACCTTCTAAGACCATACAGCTTACAGTGGAGAGAAAGCATGAACTCAGATGCAGGCCTGTCTGATGCCAGACTCTGGGCCTGACCCCACCCTCGCCTTGTTTCTTTGGTGACACCGGGCGTGTCCTGCGGGGCTGCGTCTGTGTGCTCAGCTCTCCTCTAGTTTGCTGTGAGCGGGGCTCCTCTTATTTCAGAACACGGGCCCTGGAGCAAGTGCATGTGGGATCTTAATTTCCAGACCAGGGATCGAACCCGTGTCCTCTTCATTGGCAGGCAGATTCTTAACCACTGGGCTGCCAGGGAAATCCATTTCACCAGCATATTCACTTTTACTAACACAGAGCGTAACTCTTCAAACTAACCTTAAAGATGACCTCCTTCAGTCCCTGTGTTTTATAGGTGGGGAGACTCAGAGCCAAAGAAATAAGACGACTTGCCCAGGACATGTGATGAGTTAGTTCCAGACTCAGAAAGACAGCAGGGGTCTCTTGACCCAAAGTTTATTGCGTTTTCTACCACTTGTCTCTGACCCTTCCCTAGCACCTGCCTCTGGGGGTTGCTGACCTAGATCCTGGGAAAGGTGTGTCTGAAACTGCTTCTCAGACTAACATATCGACAGCGGGAAAACCAGTCCTTCCTAAGTCTTTTCAAGTCAGGTTGCAATTATAGGCAGAAAGGCCAAAATTTAGACATACGTTATTTTTCCTCACTGGCAAAAAGCCTTGAGTTTTCCAGCCATGGACAAAAAGCAGGAGTCTCCTGCAGCCCTTGCACTTCAGGCAGATTCTTTACCCCTGAGCCAACAGGGAAGGCCTGGGAGAGGGGAGGGTTATGCAAGCCTAATAGCTGAGTTACAGTGACTGGATCTTATTTTTAGAGATTTATCTCTGCATTTTATATATTCCACCCCCATCCAGGTTATCAAGAATGAGTCAATAAATATTTGTTGACTAAGCCAGTGACTAGGAAGGATCTAGACAGAGACCCGCTTTTCCAAATCAAAGTCCTTTTTTGCAGGTCTGCATTCCACAGCTTAAATGAGATGCTATGTCTTCCTGAGAACACCCGAGCTAGAAAGTGGAGCAATGTGTGACTTTCACCCTTCAGAGGAGCTAGAGTAATGCATTTTTTCAATATGGTAGTCGGTAACGATCGCAGGAAATCATGATTTTAAACACATGGGCGATCTGCAGTGATAGAAGAAGTATGAATGTCACCCTGACGACAAGTCTGCTGGTTTTGCCGGATGCCTGCTGACAGGAGCTCACAGCGCCCGGTCCTCGTCCGGCCCTCTGTCCACGAGGGGGAGCCGACCAGCGTTGCTGGGTTTCCTGGCCGCCCCTTCCCCTCTGGGCTCTTCATGTTCTCCACTGCTGAGACCCAAGAGACCATGGGCAGGACCAGTATTTTACATCCGTGTATCCCTGACACCTCGCACAATGCCCAGTTTAGATCAGATGCTTTTAAACAATGAATGGTACATTTTGATGGTGGTGGGGCCCTCTTTGAGAAGAATTTAATGCTGACTATATAATAAGCATCCTTTCCTTTGATTCAAATATTTCTGTTATATTCAAATGAGACCAAAGGAAAGGACTTAAAAAATTGGATGCCATCACTGTTTTTCAAGGATCCATTAAGGCATGAACCTATAAGTATTTTGTTAATCAAATACTAACTAAATATAAGGCAGTATTATGTGTGCAAGCCAGTATGGGTGAGTTGCGTACACAAAATCACACTGTCTAAAGAAAAGTGTACTTACAAGCTCTCCATCTTTGCCTCCAAAATCTAAATACAGCATCCTGATTCCATCATCTGAAGACGTTTTCAGCTTTTCATAAGGAGCCTGTATGACTGTCTTGGGGAAGGCACCCTCCTGTGGCTCAGTGGTAACTGAAAATCCATTCTCATAATGTATGGTCAGTCGGCACTCCTGGTTTTTGTAGGTGCAAGCTGCGAGAGGCAGACAGAGAAGGAGGGGTGAGTGATGAGCAGCGGAATCCGTCCCTTCTCCCGGCTCTAACCTGTCTCCCCACCCCAGGCCCAGCCACAAAGCTGCTTTCTAAAGGTAAAAATTAATAATGTGCATGAAAGTGTTCTCCTTAGATTATGACATTGTCACTTAACTTGTCCTGTGAAATGAAGGGAAATAAACAGAAAGATTTACTACATTTTATCTGGGCTCTAGCCCTAATGTAACCATCTGATATATAGGGAGACAGGTGTTCCAATGACCTTGTCTCA
The DNA here is from genome assembly GCF_027580195.1 of Bos mutus. NCBI lineage: Eukaryota > Metazoa > Chordata > Mammalia > Artiodactyla > Bovidae > Bos > Bos mutus. The sequence continues at coordinate 389,022 of NC_091630.1, read as the reverse complement.
AGCTGGAAAAAAAATCTGACACTAAAAAAACCATTTATTTGGCTGCACTGGGTCTTAGTTGCGGCACAAGGGACCTTCTCTGTAGTCGGAGGACTTCTCTCTGCTCTGGCATGTGGACTCAGTCGCCCCCAGGGATGTGGGGTCTTAGTTCCCCAACCAGGGTGGAACCCGGGTCCCCTGCGCTGGAAGGCAGATTCTTAGCCACTGAACCACCAGACAAGTCCCTGACATTTCGATTTAGAGCAAGCTACCTCTGATCATTGTTTTCATCATCACACACACACACACAATCTATAACTGAATCAATCATCAATTAATGAAGCGCCTATCACCTGAAGCAATCACTCCCCCAGTGACGTTACCCAAGTTAACAAAAACACATGTAAGAAGCCAGGAGCAAGCTGTTAAAAAACAACCTGAGTTTTACTTAAAAAAAAAAAAGTCAAAGCTCCTTTTATAAAGTGGAGCTTTTTGAATTTCCTGATGATCTGATCATCGCGGGTCCTGGAGAAGCGGCTGCTGCAGCTTCTACGAAGGAGCCACGCCCCCGCCGCCAGGGTGCAGTCAGCCTCCGCGGCTGTCCGTAGGTGCCCCCGATTCCAGAGGACAAAAGGAAAACCTTTCCATCAGGTTAGGCGCCAGCACTTCTCAGTGGTCCACGCTGCGTTTAGGAAAAGAGACCAGCCCTTTCCGATTATGAGCAGCAGGCCTGCCTCCCATTCCAAGTTTCTGTTCAGAAGACCTGTGAGTGTTAAAAACCCTTCACCAAAGAGTTCTGGAGGGAATTCCCTGGCAGTGTGATGGTTAGGACTCCCGTCAGGCCCAGGGTTCGATTCTTGGTTGGGGAACTAAGATCCCTCAAAATGCACAACCCCCAAAAGTAAAGCAGAGAGTTCTGGGAAAGGTGATCAAAGGAGGGGATTGGATTTATTTATTTTTTTTTTTCTGCCTTACAAAACGCCACATTTAACAGACCCTGGTAACTCAACTGGCTCTGGCCTTCATATACACCTGAAAGCTCTTTAGGGAGACCAAGACACCTTCTTTTTGAGGGAGGCGTAAAGATGAAGGCGGTATTGATTACTCTACACCATCACTAACTCAGCTTTATAAGCCGAAGTGAGTTTCACCCTACCGCACTTGGGAAGCTTAGTACAGAAGTGAGAAGAGCAGAGCTCAGAGAGGTGGGCACGTCCCAACCCGGTGGTTCCGATGCAGGATCCAGCCCTTTCCTCCCGGTGGTCTCCCGCTCCGCTCAGCGCACGATGCAGAGGGGCGGGACAGGGATCCCTGCAGAGAGACGCTCCGGGTCATAGCGGGGTGGGGCCTCAGAGTTCGGGGGACACACAGGCTGTCTCTCTGCTCTCAGAATGAAGAGGCTTTTAACTAGTTAAAACATATACTCCTTCCTTCCAAGGGCCGCAGCTATCGTTCAACTTGTAACTAAGGGCTGACATTTTCCGAAGACGTCCTGGGCAGAGGCCCTGGGCAACTCCCACATTATCCTCTCGGTGGCCCTGGGCCTCCACCGCCCGTCTGGTTCACGGATGATCAACCCGCAACATGGAGACAGCACAGCTGAAGTGATGGCTTCCCAGCTTTTCATGGTTGTTTTAATGGAGTATGACTGCTTTACATTGTATTATTTCTGCTGCGATGATGTGAATCAGTTATACATATACACATACCCCTCCCTCTTAGACCCCCAATCCCCATCCCACCCCCCTAGGTCACTGTGGGGCACCGAGCTGAGCTCCCTGCCCCGGACAGCAGGCTCTCAGCGGCTCCGTTGTGCACAGGTTGTGTGTCTGGCAGAGCCGCTCTCCTGGTTCCTGTTCCCGCCCCGCTCCCCGGGCTGTGTCCACACGGACGGACGTTCTCCACGTGAGTGTCTGTCCCTGCCCTGCGCACAGGTTCTTCTATACACTTTGAATCTTCATTTCTGACACTGTTTAATGTTGCAGAATGTGGGCAACTGGGCTCTAAACGTGTTTTTCCCTTTTCCTCTATCTTTGAACTTTAAAGCTAGTCCACTGAATGGTCTAATTAACTGATCGTGATTCCTTTTCATTCAAATTGACCTGAAGTGGTATTTGTGGCCTTTAGGTAATGGAATCGGTTATCTGAAGGCGCTCTTAATCCACACAGGATAAACTGAACGCATTATCAAGCTAACTGACGCTCTGATGAAAACGCCAGCCCGCCTCCCAGCTCCCTGCAGGCGTCTTTGCGTCTGAAACTGGGCTTCAGTCATTTCTGTAACTCTTCTCTCCCACCACTTGGCCAGCTAGCTCACTCCGCACAATTCTTTGCTGTTTTCCTTGGGCTGGTCGATCAACAGCCTCATTGTTTTTCTGTCAAAGTAGATTTCAGCTTATAGAGAGAAGAATTTTATGAAATGTATGGACTGTAAACTAAACCAACCCCCTTTGGCCACTTTATTCTTTCCTAGAACACTCCTGATTGTTGCCAGGAGTCTGCACTTCTCTGCTATCATACATACAACTTCAGGAAATTTCGTTTTCAGGTGACTTGAGCCTTTACCAACTCTCAGGTTCAAAACTCTTCGTTTTGCTCGCCATACAGAATATGTGTCAAAAATGAAAACTTCAGTGACACGTCAAGAAACATTTTCAAAAATGCTGGAAAATATTGGGAGTACTAGCCATCTTCAGGATAACTTTTAAAAATAACTGTATTTATTTATTTCTGGCTGTGCTGAGTCTTTGCTGCCGTGCAGGCTCTTCTCCAGTTGCAGTGAGTGGGGCTTCTCCTCCTGGCTGCATGTGGGCTTCTCATCCAGGGGCATCTCTTGTTGCTGAGCACAGGCCTGTGGGCACCTGGGCCTCAGTAGGTGCAGCCTGGGGCTCAGGACTGGCCCCCGGACTCCAGAGCTTGGGCTGAGGAGTTGCAGTGCATGGGCCCAGTTGCTCCTTGGCATATGGAATCTTCCTGGACCAGGGATCGAACCCGTGTCTCCTGTATTGGCAGGTAGATTCTTTACCACTGAGCCACCAGGGAGGCCCCAGGATAGTTTTTAAAAGACGTTAATCATCTCAGAGATGCTGCAGTAGAAATTCTACAAAATATCTGATTTTTCATGCTTGCACAAATGAAGGAAATGTGGAGAAACCCTGCTACATGTTGATGTGTGTCCCACCCTTCATTTCCTTTAAGTTCATCTCACACGCTAGTAAAGTCATGCTCAAAATTCTCCAAGCCAGGCTTTAACAATATGTGAACTGTGAACTTCCAGATGTTCAAGCTGCTGTTAGAAAAGGCAGAAGAACCAGAGATCAAATTGCCAACATCCCCTGGATCATCAAAAAGGCAAGAGAGTTCCAGAAAAACATCTATTTCTGCTTTATTGACTATGCCAAAGCCTTTGACTGTGTGGATCACAATAAACTGTGGACAATTCTGAAAGAGATGGGAATACCAGACCACCTGACCTGCCTCTTGAGAAACCTGTATGCAGGTCAGGAAGCAACAGTTAGAACTGGACATAGAACAATAGACTGGTTCCAAATTGGGAAAGAAGTACGTCAAGGCTGTATATCATCACCCTGCTTATTTAACTTATATGCAGAGTACATCATGAGAAATGCTGGGCTGGAGGAAGCACAAGCTGGATTCAAGATTGCCAGGAGAAATATCAATAATCTCAGATATGCAGATGACACCACCCTTATGGCAGAAATTGAAGAAGAAGTAAAGAGCCTCTTGATGAAAGTGAAAGTGGAGAGTGAAAAAGTTGGCTTAAAGCTCAACATTCAGAAAACTAAGATCACGGCATCCGGTCCCATAACTTCATGGCAAATTGATGGGGAAACAGCGGAAACAGTGACATACTTTATTTTTGGGGGCTCCAAAATCATTGCAGATGGTGACTGCAGCCATGAAATTAAAAGACGCTTACTCCTTGGAAGGAAAGTTATGACCAACCTAGACAGCATATTAAAAAGCAGAGACATTACTTTGCCAACAAATATCTGTCTGGTCAAAGTTATGGTTTTTCAGTAGTCATGTATGGATGTGAGAGTTGGACTATAAAGAAAGCTGAGCACCAAAGAATTAACACTTTTGAACTGTGGTGCTGGAGAAGACTCTTGAGAGTCCCTTGGACTGCAAGGAGATCCAACCAGTCCATTCTGAAGGAGATCAGTCCTGGGTGTTCATCGGAAGCACTGATGTTAAAGCTGAAACTCCAATCCTTTGGCCACCTGATGTGAAGAGCTGACTCATTAGAAAGACCCTGATGCTGGGAGGGATCGAGGGCAGGAGGAGAAGGGGACGACAGAGGATGAGATGGTTGAATGGCATCACCGACTCAATGGACATGAGTTTGAGTAAACTCCAGGAGTAGGTGATGGACAGGGTGGCCTGGCGTGCTGCAGTCCATGGGGTCGCAGAGTTGAGCGACTGAACTGAACTGAACTGAACTGAAAGTCTTATTTATTCAGTTGTGTATCTTTGGCTGCACTGGACCTTCTTTGCCGCATGCGGGCCTTCTCTAATTGCAAGAGCGGGGGCTACTCTCCAGCTTGGGTGCACAGGCATCCCCTGCAGGGCTTCTCTTGTGGGGTGCAGGCTCCAGGGCTCGCAGGCTTCCGAAGCTGCAGCTCACAGGCCGTGGAGCGTGTGGGTTCAGTAGCTGTGGCACTCCGGCTTAGCTGCCTGACAGCATGTGGGATCTTCCCAGCACAGAGTTCAAACCCGTGTCTCCTGCATTGGCAGGTGGATTCTTTCCCCTGTACCACCAGGGAAGTCCAACATGTGGCCCACCTTCTAGAACAGTCTCGGGTGCGGAGGAAGTTGCACCCTACTGCAGTACTGCTCACAGAGTGGTCCACGGACCGGCAGCATCGGGACTGCCTGTGATCTCACTAGATGCAAATTCTCAGGCCCCAGCCCAGAACTCTGAGCCAGAATCTCCAGGGATGAGCATCTGAGTCTTCTGAGGGTAAAACTATAAACTCTGCTGTCGTTTCAGTGTGACTGAAGTCTGGAAGTGCTGTACGTAAGAGGTCTTGTGGGAAAACCCTAGTCATATAGAGCAGAGTTACACCATAGGGCTTTCTCCCGTGATGGAAATGTTCTGGACATGCACTGTCCAGCATGGTAGAAATGACGGCTGACTAGCCGAGTTACCCACTTTTTCTGCAGGAAGATGAAGTAAGAGTTTTCGTAGTCAAACCCTTAGGTTGCATTTTAGTGAAGTGAAGTTGCTCAGCCGTGTCCGACTCTTTGCGACCCCAGGGACTGTAGCCCACCAGGCTCCTCCATCCATGGAATTTTCTAGGCAAGAGTACTGGAGTAGGTTGCCATTTCCTTCTCCAGGGGATCTTCCCGACCCAGGGATCGAATCCGGGTCTCCCGCGTTGTGGGCAGATGCTGTACCGTCTGAGCCACCGGGGAATCCCTGCATTTTTAGTAAAGCATTACTAAATGTACTAATAATGTCCAGTAAAAATCACTCGTGAAGACCCCTTTAACCTCCCATAAAGTGTAGCCCTCCTCCTCCATGTCTCAAGGAGTCTGGCATCACTGTTCTTTTTTAAGCTTTTTAAAAAGTGTTTAATTAATTATTATCATTATTATTTTTGGCTGAGCTGGGTCTTCATTGCTACTCTTGGGCTTTCTCTAGTTGTGGCGAGAGGGACCACTCTCTAGGTCCCATTTTAGTAGGGCATTATGAGTGCCTTCATTTAGAAGACTTTGAAATTTATCTCCTCTGGAATTTAAGTAAGTACCCCAAAATGGGCCAGTAATGGAACCTATGTTGAGGCCACGATGCAGAGGAGGGCGCCCCCTCCCCAGGAGGCTGTGGCGTCCCCAGCCCGAGCGCGCACCTGTGCTGATCTCCACAGCGAGCTCCGCCGAGTCGTGGCACCCCTGTACTATGCTCCGTGTCCAGTGTGAGAGGTCCCTGCTGACCTCGGCCCTGAAGAGATGCGTTTCAATCCCCTGCTGGGTGCCAGTTCGCGTTGCAAAAGACAGATCCATACCAGCCTGGGGTGATCCCTTTCCTGGACCGGAATGGACCAGCCTGTTGAGAAGAAGAGAGAAATGATCAAAATGGAAGCTACTGTATCCACCCGATACGTCACTTGAGAAAAAGCTCCAGCTGGTGATTTGCTCGAATTGCTATCACTTTTCTGATCTGGAACCCAAGGATCCAAGACACCCCAATGTTCACAATGGTTTTCTGCCCCCTTCTCACTCAGTTCCTCACCAGTGGTAGAGGGAGATGAATACAGTGGCCATGAACTGGGCATCCGGTTGACTATGCAGACACTTAGATGAGAAAGGAAGATACGGAAAGGACTGAGAACAGTTACCTTCTGCCATTACATACATATGACCCAGGGCGAGCCTGAGACGAGGAAGGAAATCTGTTGTTTTCTGAGTTGGATTGAGCACCACCCCCCCTCCCCGCCACACATACCATTTTTCTTATACTCTGGAGCATCTGGCTGCAGGGAATGTACTTCTGGGTGTGCATTTCTCATGCACTCAGCCTCCAAACGCAAGCAGACAACCATGGGACTCACTCTGCTAAGAAGCCGCAATCTGTGTCTGTGTAAAGCTTGAAAAAGAGGGCTTCCCTGGTGGTCCGGTGGTTGAGAATCCACCTTGCAATGCAGGGGACACCAATTCGATCCGTAGTCCAGGAAGATCCCATACGCCTCGGGGAACTAAGCCTGTGGACCACAGCCACGGAGGTCTGGAGCCTGTCCTCCACGACGAGAGAAGCCCCACACCAGAAGCGTGCGCGGCAACGAGAGAGCAGGTCCCACTCGCTGCACTAGAGGGCGCCCCAGAGCAGCAACGGAGCCCCAGCACAGCCAAAATAAAAATGAATCATTAAATAAAAATTTTTGAAAAGCTTGAAGAAGCACAGTGATGCTGAACTTCTTCAAAGAGGGACGAGAACTGCACTTAATGGGAGATTAAAGTGATTTTCAAGAGTGATTTTCACTGGACACACTGACTTTAGAACATACATCCAGCATTAACCGTGACTCCCGCGTCCATGCTTTCTAACAGGCCAGGGGAAACAAGGAAGCTCTGGTGCCGCCTTCCGAGCAGGGATGGCCCCTCGTCACTCACCCCGTTTAAGCACTCGGATCTCTCAAGCTTGCTCCTTCTCCTCCATGTCCAGCCTCCTTTTGGGAGAGACTCTCTTGTCATTAATTTGCAGGAGAGCATGAATACAATGTAGGAAATGTTCCTTGTCTCCAGGATATTTGCATTTTCAGCCTTTTCTTTCAATACAGAAAGAAACAGTTCATTGGTTGCTAGTGGAATTCCAGGTGTTATTCACTTGGTGGATGGGAGAGTTACTTTCTTAGGCAAAGGACTTGTTACCTCTAGATTAAAAGTTGTACAGAGGAAATCCAAAAGCTTATTTTCTCTTGCAAGTTTAGATACTGTAGACCAAAATTATCAGTGACATAAAACCTACGGTAGCCCACTGAATTCCTAGTGACAAGCTCCTATAACTCTGAGGAGCTCTCTTTTACTTACAGAGTTGAAATCTGGTGGGAGGGGTGGTTTGCAATGCTGACTGAAAGAAAAAGGTTAATTGAAAAAGGCTTTTGACTGTACAGTTCTTTGAAGATAGAGAAGGTACAGAGGATAACAAGTGTTGGCAAGAAAGTGGAGAGAGGGGAATGCTCGCACTCTGTTGGTGGTTATGTAAATTGGTGCAGCCACTACGGAAAGAGCTTGGAGGTCCTTCAAAATAGTAAAATTAGCACGACCAAAGGTCCAGCCATGCCCCGTCTGAGGATATATCTGAAGGAAGCAGAATCAATATCTGAAAGAATATCTGCACCCCCAAATTCACCACAGCACTATTTATAATCGCCAAGCCATGGGAGCAACCTGAGTGCCCATCTGTGGACGAATCGTTAAAGAAGACGAGATGCATATATTCATAATGTACTATTATTCTGCCTTAAACAAAAAAGGAAATTCTGCCCTTTGCAACCTTATGGGTGAATCTGAAAGCATTATGCCAACTGAAATAAGCCAGACAGAGAAAGAGATGCTGTATGACATCACTTATGTGAAATCTTGAAAAACAAGATTTCAAAAACAAATCTTAAAAAACAAGTCAAGCTTACAGAAGCAGAGAGAAGAATTGTTACTGACGAGGGTTCTTAGCCTTCCCCAGCCAATAGAAATTCAGTTGACAAGAATTCAGGCACGGCTTTCCTGGGGTCCCTGCTGCAGCAGCGGGAGTGAGAGCAGAGGTCCCCTTGCTCACTTGCTCCCCCACGCGGGGAAATCCTGGCGGGGTGAGGGGAGGGCCGCGGCCGAGGCTGCGGCGGGCGTGGCTTCGGCCGTGAGCATGCAGCGCGCTCAGCGTCCTGGTTTTCAGCCAGGCTCGCAAAGGTGGCACTTGGGTTTTTTGACCTCTTTGTATATTTGGGGTCCAGAATTTGCCCCAACTGTGCGTGCACACAGCTATTTTCAGTCCCACGGTTTCTTTGCATTTTGTCACTCGAGAAGTTTGTCCAGAAGCACCCACTGCCGCTCCGCAGCGAAGGGCTCCCCGCCCGCCTTTGAACGATGGCTGCTGAGGCTGGGAGAAATGGGGTCACGCTGGTCAAAGGCTGCAGATTTTTAGTTGTGAGATGAATTTGTTCTGAGGATCTAGTGAATAGCATGGGGATAATATTGTAGACTTGAAATTTGCTAAAAAAATAAAATTTGCAAAAAAGCTAATGATGTGATGGATGTATTAACTTGATTGCGGTAATCATTTCATAATGATACGGACAGGAAATCATCCGGTATACATGTATTTGCCAGTTTTGCCTCAACAAGAAGTGACCATAAGAGACAGAATCTCCCTGCAGCTCGCTGAGAGGAGTCCGGGACTCTGCTGACACGCTCCTCCCCGCCCGCCCCAGGGATTTCGCGTGTAGAGACAGGGTCCAGCTGATGGGAGGAAGGAGAGCGCTGTGTGATGACAGTGACTGAGAAGCTGCCTGAGGCTTCATCGTCTGGGGGAGAGTAAATAAAACAAGAGCATTCCTCAAAGTCTGATAGAGAATTTAAAGGGACTGAGGGTCCGGTAAAAACTCAAGAAGAAGCATGTAGAGAAAACACAAATTCACACTGTTTCTTAGCTGCTCCGCAGTGGTTTTCTACTCGAAGGTGTTTACATTTCAGTCATTTCAAGAATCTATCCGGGACCTCCCTGGCCATCCAATGGTGAAGAAAGGCTCTGCGCTTCTAAAGCGAGGGGCGCGGGCTCCCGGTCAGAGAACCAAGATCCCACCTGCTGTGCAGTGAGGTCAAAAAATAAATAAAAGTTAAAAAAAAACACCTAAAGATGGAAGTAAAACGAATGAAATAAAAATGTGAAATGTGTCTAGTGCTTCCTTTTTAAAATCTTAAAGCTGCGTCAGCTGGACGTGGCTGGCAGGCTCCTGGTGAGCTGAAAAGGGACACGTTTGGGAGGAATAACCAGCGGCATCAGGATCCTCCCTACCATTAGGTTAAACGTTCAGAGTCACCACTTCATCAAGCAGGGCTGTAAAGGTCGAAGGAAGGATCTGTGTATGGCACCTAGTACACAACCTAGATCCAGTTTGTACCTGATAAATATTTCCATCCCTTGCCCCCGCCCTCAGTTCAGTTCAGTTGCTCAGTCGTGTCCGACTCTTTGCAACCCCATGAATCGCAGCATGCCTGGCCTCCCTGTCCATCACCAACTCCCGAAGTTCACTCAGACTCACGTCCATCGAGTCGGTGATGCCCCTGTCCTCAGTCTCCTTATTTAAAAAGTGTAATTCCTGCTAGTGTGTGTACTGGTAACAAAAGGACACTCTTTCCAGATGCAAATCAAATGAGCTGCGTCAGATATCTCCACAAGGCGCATGGGAACACATCCTGAGGATGGGGAACAGCATAGACCTAACAAATTATTTGTAAATATGTGTGAATGTAGGGAAATGCACCTATATTCACTGAGCGACTCCTGATAAGCAGGGCTTCCTGGGTGACTCAGTGGTAAAGAACCCACCTGCCAATGCAGGAAACACAGGAGACTCAGATTTGATACCTGGGTGGGGAAGATCCCCTGGAGGAGGAAATGGCAACCCACTCCAATATTCTGACCTGGAGAATTCCATGGACTGTACAATCCATGGGGTCACAAAGAGTCAGACAGGACTGAGCGATTTTAACTTACTATGCAATTCAATGATATAAAACAGAAGCTTGCAAACAAATCCATTAAAATGTCAAGCAATTTTGTGGGTGGTTTTATTTCTACTTATTTTTTTTAAGTTCTTAAAAATTTCTCTAAGCAATATATAGCACACAATGTAAAGATTAGTTTGACAAGGCTGTGGGACTAAAACGAACCCAAATCTTTCACTTTAATGTTTAGAATCAGGACTTCCACGACATTGAAAAATATGTACCTTCTTACTCAGCGCAGAATACATGTTTTGTTTCTTTAATGTTGGTGGCAATCCTGCCTCGGAATACTAGATGAAGTCAGCCGCGTCGTCTTGCGTGGTTCCTGTCTTGCTAGCCTAAGTTGTCCATGTCTGGCTCCTGTTACCTGACATCCGCAGGCCGAGAAATGGCCTTACTCAGGATGAAGCTAATCGATCCAGGTCGGGTGAAACCTACACTCGTGACCTCAGTAACGCCTTACGTGCACCTACTGGCCGCCAGCAAATGAGACAGGAGAGAGCGGAGACCTGCGGGCGGAGGTTTCAGGGGCCTTCTGGATCCCGGGGTGCCCTGAGGGGCCTTCAAGGAGCCCTTTCCCTCTCCTTCCAACTGAGCGTCAGAAACCACTGAGAACACAGTCTGGAGAAGAGACTGAGGAATGGGAAGGAGGGAGGAGGCAGGCACACGCATCTGCAGCGTCTGGGCACCGGCCAGCGGCCCGCCGGGATGGACGTGCTCTCACGGGGATGGGCGCGCTCTCACGGGGATGGACGCGCTCTCACGGGGATGGACGCGCTCTCACGGGGATGGGTGAACTCTCACGGGGATGGATGCGCTCTTGCTCGGGAGGCCAAGGTCAAGGGGATGGAAGCACTCTCGCCTTGAGTCTCGGACCTCCGCGGACCTCTGCCCGTTGTGTGAGAGCCACGCTTGAAGCAGGTGACTTGCTTCCTGGGATCGAAGGTGAGCTGAACCTGCCGGGGCTGGAGCCCTTGGGAGCTCCTGGGCTTCTCTGTGTGTGAGGTTCACTGCTCAGGTGTTCAAGCTGACAGGTCAGGGGTAAAGGAAGGTGTTGGGGGAAGCAGCTTACTACTGACAGCTCAGCAATCTGCTGGTGCTCCAGAGCAAGCGCAGCACGGATGTCCTGAAGGTGGGTGCCCGTCCTCTGGACTTCACACATATCACCATCCACTGCTTCAGAGCAGGGAATTTTTTTTTTTTTGGCTGCATGGCAGGTGGGATCTTAGTCCTCAGACCAGGGATTGAACCTGAGCTCCCTGCATTGAAGGTGCAGAACCTTAACCACTGGACTGCCCCCACCCTACGGCTTCAAGATCACCACCTCATCTCTGATGTCCCTGAAGGTAGGAGGCTTGTCCCATCTCTCATGGTTTCCCTACTGTCTAGTATCCCACCTGACTTATGGTCAGAGTTCCACATATACTGGCTGAGTAACTGCATGAATGCAAGGTTTTCAGATGTTTCTCAAATGTGAATTCAAGTGGACAATGAAAACTACGCATGCACACACACACACTTGACCTATTTTGAAATCCTTTGAAACGTGGGGCCACTGAAAAGTTTTTAATGGGCTCTTCACTTGCCAACTGCATTTGGGAACACATTACAGTAACCAGATTCGGGATACTATGTACCAAGTAAATGTCAGCTGGACATTAAGATTTTAAAAGCCATCGCTTGGACATTGGAAAAGGTAGGGCTAAGGACAGAATCTGTTGGCCTGACTTTCCCCATCCTGCCAGGAATGGGCTTTTTATATTCCTCCCGAGATTCTTTCCAAACATCTTTCCTGATCTGTAGTCCCGGGGGAAGACTCTGAAATAGCTATTATTTATCTTTCAATTATTTGTATCCTTAAAAATATGACCATGTGTTTCTTATCTGCAGCTGGGACTAAACTATAGCAACCCAGAAAATGCCGTCTCCCCAGAGAAGATAACTTTCTTACCCAGTGAAAAAAATACTGGTACCCTGGGACAAGTTTCCAAGCTGCAGTTTACACTCAATTTCTAAGTGTTCTCTGAAGCAGCTTGAGAAGCCCAAGGACAGTTTTGTTCCCGGTGACAAAATTCAGACACACATTCCCATGGTTGGAAGCAAAGCCAGCAACTCCAGCAAGAGTTACGCTCCCTATAAGCGAGTGTAAAAGTGCAGGTAAGTGAAGAAATGAATAGGACCATATAATATGAAACAGCGGAGCAAGAGAATAAAGGCATCGGTATAAGAGCACAGAGCAGAGCAGCAGACACTCAGTCTTGGCTCTCAGCCAACTGTATGACCTTGACAAATGTCCTTAAAAAAAATTATTTGGCTGCCTCTGGTCTTAGCTGTGGCATGTAAAATTTTTTCCTGCAGCTCACGGGCTCAGCTTCCCCCCAGCATGTAGGATGTTAGTTCCTGGACCAGGGATCGAATCCATCCATGTCCCCTGCATTGCAAGGTGGATTCTTAACCACTGGACCACCAAAAAGGTCCCTTGACAAGTTTTTTAAACTCTCCATGCCTTGGGATCTTCGAATGCAATCTGGGATGGATCAGCAGTATGTTAGGATGAACTGAGTTTCAGGAATACTGTATGAAACAGTATCTGGCACAGAATATACTGTAAGAGTCATTATTATAATTAATTTGAGCTGGGTAGGACTTTTTATTTGATTATCCTGTTGCACACTTAGCACCTAGAATAATTCCAGGCACATGGCAGACACTCAGTAAGTATTTGTTAAATGAATGGCTGAATGAACAACTGGAACACAAAGAGGACTCTTTTCTAAGAGATTTGACTAATTACTGCTAGAGGAACCAGAGATCAAATTGCTAACACTCGCTGGATCATCAAAAAAGCAAGAGAGTTCCAGAAAAACATCTATTTATGCTTTATTGACTATGCCAAAGCCTTTGACTGTGTGGATCACAATAAACTGTGGAAAATTGTGAAAGAGATGGGAATACCAGACCACCTGACCTGCCTCTTGAGAAACCTCTATGCAGGTCAGGAAGCAACAGTTAGAACTGGACATGGAACAACAGACTGGTTCCAAATAGGAAAAGGAGTACGTCAAGGCTGTATATTGTCACCCTGCTTATTTAACTTATATGCAGAGTACATCATGAGAAACGCTGGGCTGGAAGAAGCACAAGCTGGAATCAAGTTTGCCAGGAGAAATATCAATTACCTCAGAAGTGCAGATGACACCACCCTTATGGCAGAAATTGAAGAAGTAAAGAGCCTCTTGATGAAAGTGAAAGTGGAGAGTGAAAAAGTTGGCTTAAAGTTCAACATTCAGAAAACTAAGATCATGGCATCCGGTCCCATCACTTCATGGGAAATAGATGGGGAAACAATGGAAACAGTGGCAGACTTTATTTTTTTGGGCTCCATAATCACTGCAGATGGTGATTGCAGCCATGAAATTGAAAGGCCCTTACTCCTTGGAAGAAAAGTTATGACCAACCTAGACAGCATATTCAAAAGCAGAGACATTACTTTGCCAACAAAGGTCCGTCTAGTCAAGGCTATGGTTTTTCCTGTGGTCATGTATGGATGTGAGGGTTGGACTGTGAAGAAGGCTGAGCACCGAAGAATTGATGCTTTTGAACTGTGGTGTTGGAGAAGACTCTTGAGAGTCCCTTGGACTGCAAGGAGATCCAACCAGTCCATTCTGAAGGAGATCAGTCCTGGGTGTTCATTGGAAGGACTGATGTTGAAGCTGAAACTCCAATACTTTGACCACCTGATGCGAAGAGCTGACTCATTAGAAAGACCCTGATGCTGGGAAGGACTGAGGGCCGGAGGAGAAGGGGACGACAGAGGATGAGATGGCTGGATGGCATCACTGACTCAATGGACATGAGTTTGGGTAAACTCTGGGAGTTGGTGATGGACAGGGAGGCCTGGTGTGTTGCGATTCATGGGGTCGCAGAGAGTCGGACATGACTGAGTGACTGAACTGAACTGAGATATTATGACTTGTCTCCCACTCTCTGTCCCTCAACCATACCAAAGAATAGTTATGGCTCAATCCAAAGAACTTGGATTTGCATCCACTAAATGCTAATTTACAGATTAATTCATCCTGAAAAAAATGATCTTGAAAGGTACCTGGGATCGAATGTTGTATGCGATTCGCCTAACATCCACTTCCTGTTTCTGCTTCCAAATCCATCTTTAGCAACTAGTGCTTTCACTGGTGGCTCACGGATAAAGAATCTACCTGGTGACACAGGAGATGCAGGTTCAATCCCCGGGTTGGGAAGATCCCCTGGGGGAGGAAATGGCAACCCACTCCAGTATTCTTGCTTGGAAAATCGCACGGACAGAGGAGTCTGGTGGGCTACAACCCACGGGGTTGCAGAGTCGGACACGCCTGAGCACGCACGCACTACCATCAAAGGAAAGGGGGTCCAACCCGGCTGTCTCCTTATAAGACAAAAAGGAAGGATGCAATGGTTTAAAATCACGTCCTATGCCCAAAGCGCTGATACCAGGAGGCTCACAGAGGTTGTGTGATAAGCCCCCTTTCGAGTCAAATTCTCTGTCTGAGATTTTGGGAGCTTGGCAGTAGAAGTAGCCGTCCCTGTGGGGGCCAGCCACAGGCGTCTCTAACAACTGAGGTGTGATGTGAAGCTGCATATTGTTTCTTGATCCTCAGATGGGCCCCTTTTGTCTGACTAGTTTCAAGAAAAACACAGAAAACCCTACCTCACAAGGGATGCTTATGCACTAGTTTAATTCTGGATAAGGCGTTAGAGAATGTAGCATAAAATGATTCATTAAAAACATTATTATTAATATCCTTAATTAAAACCAAAACAGTTGCAGCACACAGATTCAGCCAAATTAGTAAAATTACAGATTAGGTAACTGGGTTGCTAAGCAATATTACACCCTCATTTTCCTTAATTGCTGTAATTAGTATCTCCATGCATATGCCACAGCGCAAGCCACAGAACAATAAAGAAAAGGGAAAAAAAGGAGGAGGAAGGAAGAGCAACTGGTCAGACCCCTTCAGTGGTTCTGGGGCTCCTCTTGAATTCTTTGTTATAACAGCTGGCCACCCTTACTTGGGGCCCGACAGTCAACAGTCTCCAGGGAAGACAGGAAGGGGCAGAATCCCAAACAAGCCCCAAACCATCAGACAGGAAGGGCTGCCCAAGAATGAGCCTGCTGTCCCTTGGCCAGGAGTCACTGAACTCCTGTCTCACTGCACCTTCTAAACTTCTTCCATCTGAATATGGTGGTAAAGGAATCAGGCCAGGTCCCAGCTCTCAGAAAGGGACATCATTAGGGATACTGAGTGTAAGCCAAGGCCCGTTAAACAAAGGGGAGTGAGCCCGAAGCAGACTGGAGCCCAGTTCCGACCGAGGCTCATCCAGGTCCACTTTCAGAGCCACGGGAGCGTCTGCCACGCATTCCCCGCGGCAGCACTCAGGACCAGCTTTGTGCTGTGAAGTTAAGGGCTTCGGGTCCCTATTTCCATCCCACACTTCCTCGTCCCTACAAACAAAACCACAACTCTTCCTTAGCCCCGCCCTCACAGCTCAGCGACTTTGGTTTAAGACACTACAAGTCCTTGGTAAACGCAGTATCACGTGTAGGGTCAAACAGACCCAATTCCTTTTCAGCCATTCATGCATTAATGCCAATTACTTTCTCCAATAGTAACAACTGCTGGCGTTTATCCATCACTTATTACATCTGTTACATGCTGAATGCTTACACTCACTTAAGAGCGATTGAGAAGTCCATCTTATCAATAACTGAAAGAGCAGAAGTTACTATTACTGCTTCCTGTAGATGAGGAGACTTGGATCTGGAGAAACTGATATTAATACTTTGCCCCATTACAAGCAGAAGTCTCAGAATCTGACTCCTGGTTTGATCCCAAAGTCCATGAATCTCCTCGCTCAGCTAATCCCCCGACACATCTGAAGGGCTCCCGCCCGGGCTCGAGTGAGGGCAGGGGTGGCACCAGACACGCGGAGACACACGCAGCGGACGGAGTGAGGGCCAACCCCACACTTCTCGGTCTGACACAACATGGGTTCGCGGGCACGCGGCTCCTTCTGTGCGGCCCGAGAGGAAGCCCGTGGAACATGCCCGCGCCCTCCAAGAGGAAGGGGCCTCCCAGGCTTCGAGTGAAAACCACAGGCTGATTACAATTTAAAGTTTGACAGATGCAATTGGCCAGCCTTTCCCAGTGGAAAGCATTCCTAAAACGTCTGCGCCCGCCTGAGGTGGCAGCTACTTTTAGCACTTAGAAACAGTTAGCTCCTAAGGCACGAGATTCCCGGACACGTTGAGTACCAACGCTGCGCGTCTCTGGCTCCCGAATGACGTCCGAGGGGAGCAGAGCGAGTTCGCTGGTTGGTTTCCTTCTGCTCCTCTAAAGGGACAGGTTGGGAAACTGGGCTGGGAGTAGCGGCATTCTTTTTACAAGCTCTGTGCCTCTGAACTTTTCCCCAACGCCTGGGACGGGGTGGGCAGAATTTTGGGGTTATACTTCTAGAATTCCAGAAATACTGCGACCTGAATCCTGGTTCTCTGTAGACCGATCTCACTTGCCAACGATGACGACAGTGGCAAAAGACCTTGCGCGTCACTCTGTATGCGCAAGGATACCTTCCTTTTTTTAATGTTCGGCAACATCAAATAGGCTTTGGCTAAGCAAAAAAAAAAAAGCTTTCCCAAGCCTCATAAAAAGCCGGGGGATGAGAGTAGCTGCCATGAGCAGCACCATCAGGGCACAGAGACACCACGGAATGCTGTCAGTGGAAGAAATGACTGCCTGGAAACTTCTCTGTGGCAGCTGACGCCAAGACCACTGGAGCATTTGTAGCGCCTCTGCCTTGAAACACAGTCACACTTTCATCTTCCAGAAAAATATAAACTTGATATGCCTGGAACCCGCACCCCCCCACCCCAAAAAAAAGAACCACAAACAAATCAGCAAGTCAACTATGAAATGTGTGAGCTGAGGAACGATTTTAGAAGAAATCTGTTTCCTACTGGCTACAGTCCCAGACAGTTCTTCTGCAAGAGAAAAGACCCTCTGGCCTTCTGACTGACGCTTTCCAGGACTGCCAAGATGAAGGCTCGAGGACCCTCCTTGCCAGCCTTGCTGCGTGCAGCACATTGAATTCGGCCGTGCTGGAGTCAGTGCAATGGGCTGAGTTCTGCCCCAGCCGTCAGTTCATACAGGCAGGCTCCAGTCTACAGTGTGATTGTATTTAGAGACAGAACCAAGGGCATTAAGGTTAAGTGAGGTCACAAGGGTGGGGCCCTGCTCTGATGGGATTAGTGTCCTTGTAAGAAGAGACCCCATAGAGCTCAAGTTTTCTCTCCTCAGGGACACAAGGAAGTCGTGTGGCCATGCACAGCAAGATGACGGCGTCTGCAAACCCAGAGAGCTCTCGGGACTTGCCTGGGGGCCTAGTGATTAGGCCTCTGCGCTCTGATCCCTAGCCAGGAAACTAAGATCCTGATGCAACACACATATACACACAAAATACAGCATTTCTCACCAGAAACAAACCATGCTGCTAGCCTGATCTTAGACCCCCAGCTGCCAGAACTGTGAGAACTGATTACCGATCTATGGTATTTCGTTGTGGCCATGGTCAGGCACTATGCTGACCAAGTCTGTACCTGAGTCAGTGCTGTGTAGCAGCGATCCGTTGCTGGGCACCGTGCAGTCATTCGGAGGAAGCTGAGGGAGAGGGCGAAGGACCAGTGGAAAGTGCTATAAGACGGAAGAGCCCGGAAGCCATATGCACATTCCGGGACCTGCTGATGACTCTGTGGGCACCTGGATCCAGGACAGCCTTCGAACTAACTCATCAGTGGTCACCACTGCCTGAAGCAAAATGGTGCTTCTGAAGAACACAGAGGACAAAGGCCTCGTCCTGGTTATGGCGTTTCCTTCCCACCAGGAACCCTGGGAGCCAGTAGAGTCTTCTGAACCAGGGGCTCTCATCTGCCCACATCAGAAGCACCTGGAGGGCTTGTGCCCTCACAGGTGGGCTGGGCCCCAGTCCCGGAGTTCCTGATTTAATTCCTCTGAAGTGGGATGGAGCATTTGCAATGTGCCCCAAGTTCCCCGGCGGTGCTCACATTCCGGTTGGCAATGACACTTTGAGAGCCCCTGGTCCAAGTCCTGGGCGTAAACTCCAGGTCTTAGAGAGTCCCCAGCTCTGTGCTCACTCTGCTGTAGGATCTGAACAGCTCTCTATTCATGACTAAGTTGTCAGGAGCACTAAGGAAAGATTTATATGATCCACTCAGCAAATTCGAAGAGCCATCTGATCTTCAGGGAATAGGAAATACGCTCCTGGGAGGCTGCAGAGAATGGTGCAGTTGTTATTCAGTCACTCCATCATGTCTGACTCTTTGCGACCCCATGGACTGCAGCACACCAGGCCTCCCTGTCCTTCACTATCTCTGGAGATTACTCAAACTCATGTCCATCGAGTCGGTGATGCCATCCAACCATCTCACCCTCTGTCGCCCCTTCTCCTCCCACCTTCAATCTTTCCCAGCATCAGGGTCTTTTCCAGTGAGTCAGCTCTTTGAATCATATGGCCAAAGTATTGGAGTTTCAGCTTCCATATCAGTCCTTCCAATGAACACGCAGGACTGATTTCCTTTAGGATTGACTGGTTGGATCTCTAGTCTCCTGCATTGCAGGCATATTCTTAACCATCTGAGCCACCATTCTGGCTTTACTGAATGGTGGTTAAGGAGGTGCATTCAGGGCTTCCCTGGTGGTCTAGTGGTGAAGAGTTTGCCTGCCAATGCAGGGCGTATGGTTTCGATTCCTGGTCTGGGAAGATTCCACACGTCACAGGGCAACTAAGCCGTGTGCCCAACTACTGAGGCCTGAGCGCCTAGAGCCTGTGTCCACGAGAGAAGCCTTCACACTGCGATGGGAGAGTAGCTCCCGTGTACTGCACGTAGCAACGGAGACCTAGAGCAGCTGAAACTACATAAATCTTTAAAAAACAGAAAGTGGATTCAGAATCGGAATTCCGGGCCTGTCTCTCACCAGCTGTACAGCTGTGGGCAAGTCACATAACATCCTAGTTCCTCACTTTACTTCTCTGTGACACAGGAAGAAAACCTAAAGCTCGTGGGGCTGCGAGGGTTAAACGTGGTACCTGCGCACTACATCTGAAGCTTGTTAAGCACAGACTCCTGACTCCTAACCTGAGCCTGCTGAGCCAGGATCTCCAGGGCAGGGTGCTTGGGGCCAGAATCGTTAATGGACAGCCAGGTGATTAAGTTGAGCAAGTTTTGCAAAGTCAGGTAGAATCCATGTAAAGCTGTTGGCTTTGTCTATGCTCCTTCCACAAAGGTCAGCCACGGGTTTATTAGCAGCTGGGTCTAGCTATTTGCGGATGGTATATAATGGACTTCCTGATAAAGTTACCCAGGATGATTAATTAGCAGACACCCTAACCTATAATAAAACTTTAGACGATGTGGCTCTGCATCTACAAATAAAAGTTGAGTGAACTACACATTTAAGATTCGTGTATAGCACTGTTTATAAATAATACCTTAAGAGAAGGTCTTCAAAAGAAATTTTAAAAAGACACGACTCCCCTTCTTCGAAAAATAATGCTACTAGACAGGCTATGTGCCTGAATGCTTATATACCAAGCGCACAGAGCCACAGGTCCGTGCATGGAACACACGAGAAGTGAGTGAAAGAGTCACTCGATGAATTTCAACATGAGGTTGGGGAGCAGCCCTCCTTCCCAGAGGAAGTGCTGGGGTGCCTTCTGTGGTGGGAGGATCGGGGTTTCCCTGGGTGTCTGCCACGCCTGGCCTCTCATCTCAGATGAAACGGAGCGGGGCCCTGTGGTCCTTGCCCCAACCCACGTCCCCTGCCTGCCTCTTGTGTGTGGAAAACTCCATTCAAAGGAGAGGTTTAATCAGAGAAGTGTGAAATGAGGAAATAACGGAAAACAGTCCATGAGACTAAATACTAACAACGCAGTCATGAGGCATGGTCAAGGGCCTTCAGTTCTTTCTCGAGGGCTGCAGATAATATTCTAAGATATATCCTGTGAGCAGTCTTATCGATTCTAGACCACCAGGTGGGAGAAGTTAGCTACACGATGACCAGACGTTACCCAGGACACGAGCTGCCACAGGTCTGAGAACTGGCCTCAGAGAAATGAGAACAAATGGCCCCAGAACTGAAGATGAACTGTCCCTGAAACCACCAAGACGAGGCCTGTCAGACCACTGAGGGCCAATCTGAAGAGCGGCCAGAGCTGCGGGCACTGTTTCTGCAGGCCCCCCGCCCAGTCCGTCTGTGAGAGCGCTCACCGCTTGTCAGGGGAGGACTGGGCCTTTGCACAGACGTCCACTCCCGCCCCCACCGCCGGCATCTGACATAAAGCAAACTTTCGACCAACCTGGCCTGTTTATTGGGTTTTGAGCACAAGCACCCGGACCCATCACACACCCTCCAGTAACAGGAGAACCGGCCTGCCGCGCAGGGAGACTGTCAACCTTCAGGGCGGGGATGCTGCTCCCAGCCTGGAGCTGCGTCTCTGCTGTGATCACACGGGGAGATGCCGGGGTCGTTTTCCTCACTGTTTCCCAAAAGTCTTTTTCTAGACACACACACAGGGTCCAGGAGGGAAGTTAGCCAGGACCGACGCAGGCAAAGCATGGGAGCTGATGAGCAAGT
The DNA here is from genome assembly GCF_027580195.1 of Bos mutus. Classification (NCBI taxonomy): domain Eukaryota; kingdom Metazoa; phylum Chordata; class Mammalia; order Artiodactyla; family Bovidae; genus Bos; species Bos mutus. The sequence goes on along the minus strand of NC_091630.1, from coordinate 368,095 downwards.
GAAAGGTCAGTTAAAAGCCATTTCCCTAAAGTGCATCCCCCCGCTGGGCTGGGCAGAGGGCAGCTTTCGACCAAGTGCGTGAACAGATGGGACTGGGAAGGAGCGAGGTGCAGTGACCCCGGGCTAAGCCCTGTCCTGGGAGAGAAAGCGAGGATGGAAGTCCAGCTCCTCCGTTTCCAGGATTGCAGGCGGCGCTGAAGGAAGGAGAGGCTCCCAGTGCAGCCTCCACATCTTAGCTGCCTCCTGGGCTTCCAGCGGAGGTCAGGGCACAATTACGGGCTCATGGGGCTGATTCAGACACATCAAGATGAGCTCTTCTGCCGTTCAGCGGTCAGTAATCTGGGAGAGGGTGGCAAGATGGGAAGTCAAGCATCCCCAGCACGTCTCCTTTATATTTAGATGGCAGACCCTGATTTTTTTCCTTCTTTTTAAAGCCTTTATTGAACTTGTTACAACATTGCTCCCATTTTATGCTTTGGTTTTTTGGCCGAAGGCAGGTGGGGCTTAGCTTCCCAACCAGGATCCAATCCACACCCCCTACCATCAGCAGCGGAAGGCGAGGTCTTAACCACTGGGCCCCCAGGGAAGCCCCTGGATGCCGGTCTTTTCAAATGTTGCATCGTCTGTTCTAAGTGAGCGCAGTTTGCACCGTGGGAATCCCATCTTCTGTCTCCACATTGGGCGCAGCTCGTGGTTTGAGGCGATTGGTGTGATTTGCTCATAATGAGACCTGACACGGCACGGCTGGCGAGTCTACGACAGGTGCTTCCGGTGCCACCGACAGCTACCCAGCTACCAACCGCTGTGTCTGTGCGCCCGCCCCCTTTCAGGGGGCTTTGCTTTTGTATGAGTTCATATGCTGAGGCTGAAACTCCAATACTTTGGCCACCTGATGCGAAGACCTGACTCATGGGAAAAGACCCTGATGCTGGGAAAGACTGAGGGCAGGAGGAGAAGGGGACGACAGAGGGTGAGATGGTTGGACAGCATCACTGATGCAATGGACGTGAGTTTGAGCAAGCTCTGGGTGTTGGTGATGGACAGGGAGGCCTGGTGTGCTGCAGTCCATGGGGTCACAAAGAGCCCCAGGAGCCCAGCTTGTGCCGACAGCCTGCAGAGCCTGGAGGATGAACCCCCCCGGTGGCTTGAGCTGTTGGCAGGCTGCTTGGGACAAATTCCGAGGGAGTCATGTATGCTCTAGGGCACTGCTGTCCAACAGAACGTGCTGTGACGGTGGAGCTGCTCTAGATCCACGCTGTGCAAAACGGCAGACACCGGCCCCAACTGCTGAATCCTCGAAATGTGGCCAGTGCGATCCAGGAACTGAATATTTAAAATCCTGAATCAATAAGTACACGCACACAGGAATGAAACAGCAGCCTCCACTAGTCAGAATACTCAGAAACTGAGAGACAAAAGCTATGTGTTAAGGTAAGTTTTATTTTCAAGTTGCCTGAAAAGTACCTAGAAACTTTACGTTCTTTAAACTTTTGTTCCTGAAAACCGTTTCAAGAGGTCCAAGACTCCAATATATCTTAGTAACTGGAAGACAGTGACTGTGGTCTAATCTTTCTTTGATTTTATCACAGGGATGTCTCAGAACCTGAACACCAGTGCCCATGGATGAAGAACATGGATATTAACTGTGGAAAGTGACAGGGATTGGGCTGAATTTGAACGAAGCCCAAGGAACAGCCCGAATCTTTGCAGGAGCATCGTAGGATATTTGTATTCTGATTATTGAGGTTTTATTGAAACACAAACAGTATTTTAATAGTTACCCTGCCAAGATTTTTGAGGCTTAAGAGACTAAAAAATTAAACTACTGTTTTACTTCATTTTATTTACTTGATGAATGTCTAAGTGATCTAGGCCTGGTTCCCAGCCCCTGAAGGCTTCCTCTACTTACCTCTGAGGCCAACAGTGGGTACTTTCAGGATACCCTTCCTGTTCCACATCGCCAACCATGAGGTAAGTAGGAGGGAGCTCAGGGAGCTTCAGCCCTGCTCACGGGTACTCTCAGGGTTCCCTGGCTGTTCCCCGTCACCAACCACGAGGAAAGTAGGAGAGCGTTCGGGGAGCTTCAGCTCGGCTCACTATGGTCGCTTTGATTTTTGTGGCACTTCTGCTCTGCTACTGGGGCTCGTTCTCTTCTTGCACCTGAGCTTTGACTATAACCCGTTTGGCATCTCAATCCATTCAGATAGGAGAAGCCATCTCGACTGTCTCTCTCACCCAGAACAGATGCCCCAAACCTCAGTTCACTGCGCTGTCGGTTGGACAAACTCCTTTCAGAGCCCGCCCCACATTGTTCAGTAATTCATTCTACGGACGTTTAAGGGCCCCAAGTTGCCAGCAGCTATGCCAGCAGGGGCCACAAACATCATGGACACAAAGCTTCTAGGTAGGGAAAGAGACACAGCGGGAGTGATGAAAACTAAACCATTATCAGAAAGCATACACAGAGAGCCGGCGGCAGGAGCCAGGTCTGAAAGCAGGGGTCTGTTCTGAGGTGCTCCGGTGCTCAGGATACGGGACTTTAGAGAAGGCACTGAAGCACATGCTGCGTTAGGATCAAAAGTCTCAACACTGAAGGTGCTGAGCAGCAGACAGACCCCCGCAGCCCCACCTCCAGGGGAAGCACCCCGCAACTGCAGGAGGACTTGCTGCGGGGTCTCCTGCTGACCGAGCTTCAAAAAGCACAGTGGGACATCCCCACGTGACATTCTTTGTGCCACCAAGGGAAGACCCTTACTTGATTCCACCTGAACTCAAGAGTAGGCACACGTGTGCAGCTCATCTCCAGGTGGACGGGATGGAGGCCCAGGAAGGCCACTAGGCCGGGCACATGTCACTGCCTCTCCATTAGGAGGAAAGGGCTTTGTGCTGCCCTGTGTATGGTCAGAAATGATAATTAATCTAAGTGGCTAAAAATGTGTGCCTACATTCTGGAGGAACTCTCAGCTCCTGCTGCAAGAGGAAGCAGTAATATCACATGTTGAAATAATTATCATTGATTAAAAGATTCAAACAGCAAACTCCTCACACCCAGACACAAGACCATGGCTACCTGGTGGCAAGAAGTGGGTACGTGTGAACTGGGCTGAACCAGGCTTCCTTTCTCCGTGGCATGCTGTCGTAAATAAGAAGGTCCTTCTCCGTCAGTACAACCAGGGCTGGCCTCCACCGCTTCTCGCTGTCCCCGGGCACCTGAAACAGAAGGCAGAGAACCATCAAGCAACAGCCTGAGACGAGAGAAAAGGAGAAGCTGGCAGCTCCCCGTAAGAAGGCCCCACAGAACAAGTATCTTTTGGTTCAGGCCGAGTCCCCAGGTGGCTCAGTGAATCCGCCGCCAATGCAGGACGCACAGGAGATGCCGGTCCATCCCTGGGTCGGAAGATCCCCTGGAGGAGGAAATGGCAACCTGCTCCAGTATTCTCGCCAGGAGAATCCCAGGGACAGAGGAGCCTGGCGGCCCCAGTCCATGGGATTGCAAACAGCTGGACACGATGCACGCATGGAAAATCAAAGTGAGGGTAGACCATTCATGGTTGCAGGATGCTGGGTCCTTGAAAATATGGTTTCTCAAGGGCCCTGGTTTACAGTCAGGGCTGCCAAGAAGTAGCCGGCAGCCAATGCCTGCCGCTGACTCTCACCTGCCAGTCAGCACAGACACCTCTACTCATGGCAGGGCGACATGTGTGGGGGAAGAAGCACTCCCAAGTGGCCCTCTGATAGAGTTTACTGCTTTTATTATGAAACGGTAGGTCTGAAAACTTCTGAATCAATATCCAGAGACTCTTAAAATGCAGCAAACATCTGTCTGCGCCGGCGTGAGGCATCACAGCTCTTCCAAAAGCCATTCGCTGTTTGATTCTTTCTGTGATTCAGGCACCATCTTGAAATTCTCTTGTTCTGTTCAATGTTTATTTCCATTCATGGCAAATACTTCTGTAACTCAAGGGCTGAGATGGCCTGGCAGGGATCCAAGACGATTCAAACATTGGCTGGATGTTTGGACCAGATGACCTTTAAGGCTCCTTCCAATCCTAAGGCTGAGCCTGAGGAGCTCAGCTCTTATTTCATGGGTCATCCCTCCTCTGCCCGGTGTTGATTTGACCAAACTCCCTAAGTGTTCTTCCATCGATGAAAATGCCTTCCTTCCCATTGGAACTCTGGGAGTAAATCTCTCTGATCAGTTTGGAAAAGCTCGATACTCCAGCCTGGCTACTCAAAGCACGGATCATGTTCTAGCAGCGTCGGCATCACCTGGACACTTGCGAGGAATTCAGAATCTCGGCCCATCCAAGACCTATTGAATCAGCCTCTGCATTTTCACCAGGTCTTCAGGGGTTCGTATGCTCATTAAAGATAAGAAACACTGCTCTACATGAGGTTAAGGTTGTCTTTGACTCTGGCAACTAATCCAGTGAGGATCCAGCTCTCTCATAATGAACCACTCTCCCACATCGACTCAGAATGAAAGGAAACAGTGAACTAAGTAAACAAACTAATCAGGAAGCTAAATAAATGATAAAGTTAATTTCTCCCTCCCTGTTCTTATCATTACCTTTTCTTAAGTGCCTCAGTGAGATCTGTGTTGAGTGGAAGCAAGTGTGTGCGGCTTTAGAAATGACTGATCAAAAAAGACGATGGCAGGATGATACAATGGCTGTAGCTTGCAGGCTGCCTGAATCTGAGACCCTGCTCCCTTATTCATTGCCTGTGTGACTTGGGGCAAGTTGTTATTCTCTGTGCTTCTGTTTCCTCCCTGATAATGATAACATCAATATACAACAGTATATTCTGGAACTAGAAGCCCTGGACATAAATCAGCTCCACCCTGTGCTGCGAGATCCCACGAGATCATGTGATATTGAGCAAGTCAGCTAATCTCTTTGTATCTCCGTTTCTGTATCTTTGAAATGGGGAAATAATAGGACCTATAGAGGGTTGGTGTGAAGATTGAGTTAAAATGTCTAAAATGTAGAATAAACACCATTTAGAGCTTGTTTATGGATATGAGATCAAACCAGTCCATCCTGAAGGAAATCAGTCCTGAATATTCATTGGAAAGACTCATGCTAAAGCTGAAACTCCAGCACTTTGGCCACATGATACGAAGAACTGACTCATTGGAAAAGACCCTGATGCTGGGAAAGATTGGGGGCAGGAGGAGAAGGGGACGACAGAGGATGAGATGGCTGGATGGCATCACCGACTCAATGAACATGAGTGAGTAAACTTCAGGGGGTTGGTGATGGACAGGGAGGCCTGGCGTGCTGCAGTCCATGGGGTCGCAAAGAGTCGGACATGCCTGAGCGACCGAACGACAACAACAGGAAGAGCCTGTTCAGTAGCATGGCCCTCATGAGACTGCGTGCAGATCAAATGGGACAGTGCACGTTACGTCCCGCACACGGTACCTGGCAGATGGTGAAACTCAGGGTGAGAAAACTGTGGAAGACTCACTGATGTTTAAACTTCTCAGAAAAAGGTATTCTTTGGAAACGGCAACAATGTGACAAACGACTGACTTTCCTTGGGAAAATGCTAAGGCAAGCCAAGAACACCTTCCGTGCTGACAATTTCAATTCCTCCTCCTCCAGGAAGAATTCATTGCACAATGATCACTTTGCTTGTTTAATGCCCTTCTTCCAACAATTCCAAATAAGAGTTTCCTTTTTAGAATGAAGAAATGCCCTGTAAAGTTATTAATACTAGAATATGAATGACTGCCTGGCTTATTTTCTCCTTTCTGCACTTTATGCATACAAAAAATTGAGCTCTAGCTTATTGCTTTTTCCAGAAGAACAACAGCATCTTCAAGAGATCAAAGTGAGTTGATAGAAAAAGGAAAGTACCAGACTGTACAAGGTGAATAAGCTATGGTCTCAGGGCATAAAGTGTTCAGGGGTTGGAATAAGTTTTTTCCAGCCTCTACATTAACCATGAAATTAAAACATACTTGCTCCTTGGAAGAAAAGCTATGACAAGCCAAACGGCACATTAAGAAGCAGAGACACCACTTGCCCATAGAGGTTCATATAGTCAAAGCCATGGTTTTTCCACTAGCCATGTACAGATGTGAGAGTTGGACGATAAAGAAAGCTGAGCACTGCAGAATTGACGCTTTTGAACTGTGGTGTTGAAGAAGACTCTTGAGAGTCCCTTAGACTGCAAGGAGATCCGACCAGTCAGTCCTAAAGGCAATCAGTCCTGAATATTCATTGGAAGGACTGATGTTGAAACTGAAGCTCCAATACTTTGGCCACCTGATGCAAAGAGCCGACTTGTTGGAAAAGACCCTGATGTTGGGAAAGACTGAAGGCAGGAGGAGAAGGGGGTGACAGAGGATGAAATATTTGGATGGCATCACTGACTCAATGGACATGAGTTTGAGCAAACTCTGGGAGACAGTGAAGGACAGGGAAGCCTGGCATGCTGCAGTCCACGGGGTCGCAAAGAGTCAGACACAACTGAGCGACTGAACAACAACATTAAACTTAGTAAATTGCTTTTCCAGCTCATTACACAGGACTGGAGAAGCTATAGACAATCTTCCCAAAGTGCCTGTCTTACCTAGTCAGATCTGATCCATTGGCTTTGTCTGGAACCAGTCTCAATGCGAACACAACTAAGCATCCTTATTCAAAAACAATATGAAGTTTGCAAAATAACCCTCAACAGTAAATACCCTCAGCAACATGCAGGTCCTTCTAATGGTGGATCATAAACAGCCCATGTGTCAAGTGGTGTATACAGGTATGAACAATTCCAAAGCCCTAGCCACAGTCTGTGGTTTACTAAAAACCTCTGCTGATAGGTTAACTCCGCTACTAGAAGACTCAGAGAGGGCGACCCCACTAACTCTGTGTGCAGAAGGTTCAGATTGATACTACGTGGCTGCTCAAAGGCAACAGAAGGCTGCCCATGAGGACCATTGGCTTTACAAGGAGAGAAAATTCATGTTGACGAGCAGATTTTTAAAACCATATTTTGGGTCACATGAGCTCATACTGTAAAGTCTTTCAAAGACACCTTTATTCAGGTTTGAATATTTAGGCTGTTGTTTGGTGCTAACTTCTATTACAAATCCAAATTTCCTGGCATCCAAAGATTCTCCGATGTTAATGCAACAGTTCCGGGGTTGTGTCTGCATTTTACTGAAATGCGACTCCTGGAACCGGAGAAGGCAATGGCACCCCACTCCAGTACTCTTGCCTGGAAAATCCCATGGATGGGGGAGCCTGGTAGGCTGCAGTCCTTGGTGTCGATAAGAGTCGGGGACGACTGAGGGACTTCACTTTCACTTTTCACTTTCATGCATTGGAGAAGGAGATGGCAACCCACTGCAGTATTCTTGCCTGGAGAATCCCAGGGACAGAGGAGCCTAGTGGGCTGCCGTCTATGGGGTTGCACAGAGTCGGACACGACTGAAGTGACTTAGCAGCCGACTCCTGGAACAGATGTGGCAACTTCCACTGCGACCCCGGCTTCCCGCCACTAGATCTGCATCGAGCAGAGTCTCAAGAACTGATCGTGTTTCTAATGAAGATGGTGAAAGGAAAGAAACAGGGAGACAGACCTGCAATTCGGAAATTATTCTGACACACAAGTGAGCTAAACCCCATAAAGAGTCATCCCACAGTCACCTCTGCAGAGCAGGAGAGACAAGGTTTACAAAATGGCAAGAAGGGTCTAAGAGCAGAAAGAAGTCATTGCTAAGCTTTGAGGGAACAGGGGCTTTCCTGGTGGTCCCGTGGTTAAGAATCTGCTTTGCAATGCAGGGGACGTGGGTTCGATCCCCAGCGGGGGTACTAAGAGCCCACGAGCCGTGGTGCAACTAGAGCCCATGCAACCAGCCTGCAGAGCCGCCATGCTGACCGCTGGGTCTGAGCACTTGAGGGCCTGCGAGCCACACACACTGCACCTGCGAAGCACAGCTAAGGCGTCCATGCGTTGCAGAGGATCCTGGGTGCAGAGACTAAGACCCGATGCAGCCAAATAAACATTATAAAAAACTAAGAAAATGAGGGAACACACAGATATAAAAGTATGAAGTAAGCATGCTGCACACCTGAAACTTTACACAATGTTCTGCGTCAATTACGTCTCAATTTTAAAAGAGATATTGAAGGCGGTAGTCATTGACTCCTCAACTTGAGACAGGACTCATAAGTCATCTAGCCATAAAACAAAATGTGGAACAATCGAAAGAGAGTGTGTACAGGGTTGCAGCCTGGTTGGGAATCCCAGATTTTATGCCTTTATCTTCTGACAACTCACACTTCTGAGCAGGGTTCCTAACAAACACTGAAATACAGTTTGAAAACTGCTGACCTCATTTCCTCTACAGTACTTGAAATCTGAAGATTATGTTCAAAGAGATGGTTTTACCAAAATCTCTCCGTGCCCTCTCTGTAGGTGTTTCAAAGAGAAGATGATACTGTTGCCTCTTAGAGCTATACAGATAGAATGAACTCATACACACAGAGGGCTCAGAAAAGCGTCCTGCATACAGTAAGCTGCTGCTGCTGCTGCTAAGTCACTTCAGTTGTGTCTGACTCTGTGCGACCCCATAGACGGCAGCCACCAGGCTCCCCCGTCCCTGGGATTCTCCAGGCAAGAACACTGGAGTGGGTTGCCATCTCCTCCTCCAATGCATGAAAGTGAAAAGTGAAAGTGAAGTCGCTCAGTCCTGTCTGACTCCTAGCAATCCCATGGACTGCAGCCCACCAGGCCCCTCCATCCATGGGATTTTCCAGGCAAGAGTACTGGAGTGGGGTGCCATTGCCTTCTCTGATACAGTAAGCTGCTGCTGCTGCTAAGTCACTTCGGTCGTGTCCGACTCTTCTCGACCTCATGGACTGCAGCCCACCAGGCTCCCCCGTCCCTGGGATTCTCCAGGCGGGAACACTGGACTGGGGTACCATTTCCTTCTCCAATGCATGAAAGGAAAAGTGAAAGTGAAGTTGCTCAGTCGTGTCTGACCCTCAGCGACCCCATGGACTGCAGCCCACCAGGCCCCTCCATCCATGGGATCTTCCAGGCAAGAGTACTGGAGTGGGTGCCACTGCCTTCTCCGACATAGTAAGCAGGCAAGCCTTAAACGTGTTAGCTTTTCTTGTGAACGTTTTGCAGCGTCTAGAAACACTGACTCACTATGTTGTGTGCTTGGAACCATAACGTGCTGTAGGTCAGTTATACTTCAGAGAAACAGACAAACTCATAGAAAGACCAGATTTGTGATTCAGAGGTGGGAGGGAAGGAAGAGGAATTGGAGGAAGACGGTCAAAAGGTACAACTTCCAGTTATAAGGTAAATAAGTGTTAGTGATATGATTAATGTAATTAACATTGCTGTGTGCTATACACGAAAGCTTTTAAGAGAGCAAATACTAAGAGCTCTCATCACAAGGAAAAAATTTTTTTTCTTTTTCTTTTCTTTTGTTTTTTTATGAGATGGTAGACATTCACTAAGCTTATTGTGGTAATCAGTCCATGAGGTATGGTAGGTAGAATCATTATGTTGTATACCTTAAACTTATACAGAGCTGTATGCCAATTATATCCAGTAAAACTGGAAGAAAATAAATAAATAAAATTTAATATAAATAAAAATTAACAAACAGTGAGTAAAGAGGCCCAAGGAATTAAAAAAATATTAGCCCTTCCTACTAAGAATATCAAATTAAAGATCTGAGTGACCTTGGGTGAGAATTATTTGCCTTTGTAGCTCTAATGTCCTCATCTGCCAAAGGGTGGGGTAAGTCTAAATTATCACTAACAGCCTCTCCAAACTCAAAATCAGATCTTTTTTTTTTTTTTTTTCCAGTATAAAGTTCCCTGCTTATAGGCTGGGGCTGCTTTAGCTTCTAGACTCTTGCTTTAAACCGCTTCTGTGTTCAGCAGACTTTGTTCACTGGGAAAAAGACAAGTGTGGGTCTCTCCTTCCCTCCTCACACCAGCTCACTCTGCCCAAGCTGCTGATTTTCTGCCTTCTGCTTGAGCCCGGGATGAAGCGGGGAGGAGGCAGGAAGAGCTCAGAGTCTTTGGAACCAGATAACAACATCTTCAAAATCGAGCTTTACCAGTTCTCAGCTGGAACTGCTCTGAGCACTTGCTCACGATGTGGCCGAGGCAGTGGTTTAGTGGCTCAGTCGTGTCCGCCTCTTTGTGACCCCATGGACTGTAGCCCGCCAGGCTCCTCTGTCCATGGGACTCTCCAGGCAAGAATGCTGGAGGGGGTTGCCATTCTCTCCTCCAGGGGATCTTCCTGACCCAGGGATCGAACCTGCATCTGCTGCATTGCGAGCAGATTCGTTATCACCAATGGCCACCAATGGCATCCTGTGCATATTATGTGAGGATTAAAAGCGATAATGTATATAAAGCACTTCCCATAAGGTAGGTGGGCTTCCCTGGTGGCTCAGACAGTAACGGATCTGCCTGCAAGGCAGGAGATCCAGATTCGATCCCTGGGTTGGAAGAATTCCATGGACAGAGGAGCCGGGCGGGCTATAGTCCACGGGGTCCCAAAGAGTCAGACAGGACCGAGCGACTTTCACCTTCACTCTTACAGGGTCGGTTCCAGCAGCTTGACTACGCCCATTTCACACCTCAAGCACTCCTCCTTCAGCCACGCTTCTCGGGAAGGATGATCTAGAACAGACAGCGGCTCACAGGAGAGTGAAAAGGTGCCTAAGGGAAGAGGGTCCATCACAACCTCGTTTCAGAGATTGTGGTTATCTTGACAACCTTTTTTATAATTTTTTTTCCTGATGTGGACCATTTCCAAAGTCTTTATTGAATTTGTTGCAGTACTGCTTCTGTTGTTTTATGTTTGTTTGGGGTTTCTTTGGCCTCAAGGCCCGTGGGATCCTAGCTTCCTGACCAGGGATGAACCTCCCCCTCAGCACTGGAAGGCAAAGTCTTAACCACTGGACCACCAGGGAAGCCCTCAACTTTAACGTCTTTCCACTTCAGATTGGTAAGTATTTAGAACAAAGGACAAGATACCAGGGTACAATAATTAGCAGTTATCAACTTCCAGATGCTTTACAAACATTAGATAATTAATCCCTGCGCCAAGTCTCAGAGAGCCGGATAAAGATCATCTCTGCGCTACCAGAAGAAGAGGACGGGGAGCCGCTTAGCAAGTCCCTCGCCTGCAGCTCTCCTCCAGCTGGTCCTGAAGCGCCTCCAGAGCCAGAAGGCGGGAGCCCGATGGGACCTCCACACCTGGGTGCAGAGGAGATGGAGAGGAGGGGAGAGGAGAAAGGGAAAGAAGGCTGGAAGGAAGGCTCAGGACAGGGTTCTGGGGAAGCCTCAGGCTCACAGGACCAGCTCCTCACCTCTCACACAGATCCGTTTGTTTGGCACCCGGATAACAAGAGGAATTCAAGAGTGGCTTACAGTGAGGAGCAGGCTGGATGACCCCTTTGTTTAATGGGTGTCAGGACAAGGAAGAGAAAGCTAAGTGAAAACTACGGGACGAAAAATACGGTCTGACTATTGCACACTTGGAACATTCCCTGGCGGCTCAGCAGTAAAGAACCCGCCTGCAATGCAGGAGACATGGGTTCGATCCTTGGGTCGGGAAGATCCCCTGGAGGAGGAAATGGAAAGCCACTCCAGTATTCTTGCCTGGAGAATCCCATGTGCAGAGGAGCCTGGCGGGCTGCAGTCCACGGGGTGGAAAAGGGTCAGACATGACTGAAGTGACTGAGCATGCACACATATATTTCAGTATGAACTCAACTCATCTCATCTGCAAAGACCCTATTTCCAAACCAGGTCACCTTCTAAATTTAGGGGGCAGGCTTAAGACAAGAAATTCATCATAAGAAAATGGTCTGAATCTACTACATCTTCAGTTTTCAGTTTTATTTTTTTCCACCGTGAACACTTGTAGACGTGGAGTACATTTGTTGAAAGTTATCTTATTTACTGAGTATGCAGAAGGTCAGATGCTAATGGACTCTAACAGAGGCCTTGATGACTCTATTAAAAGTAACGCCTTGGTCCCTGGGATCTCATAATGAAGCCAGTCTTAGGGCAGATGACACATATCCAGGGAGATCGGCGCAGAGCCGGAATTTAAATGTCCTCTCATCACAGAGCATGACGCAAAGAGGAGGCGGGAGGCATGAGAAGGTCCAGTCCCCATCACGCCCGGAGCATCCCCATCACGCCACCTGGGGCTTTCAACCGCAGTGCCTCACTGGCTCACTACTACTGAGATGGCTCTTCAGAGTGATGACAGTCTAAGAGACGCCCCAGGAAGGGATTCCAAGGTCTCTTGTTGCCTTGAAAGATTGCTGGATTCCACCTGGAGCTCTTTCTCTTTACAGTGAGCGCATAGTCAACGTGGACTAAAGACTTGAAAGAACCAGATCCGTCCACCCTGCCCCTGTGCCTCACTAAGTTTGGGATGATTTTCCACCCAACAGGCTTAGCCGGTGGCTCAGATGGTAAAGAGTCTGCCTGCAATGCAGGAGACTGGTGTTTGATCCCCAGGTTGGGAAGATCCCCTGGAGAAGGAAATGGCCACCCACCCCAGTGTTCTTGCCTGGAGAATCCTCAGGGACAGAGGAGCCTGGAGGGCTACAGCCCGTGGAGTCGAAAAGAGTCGGACACGACAGAGCGCCGTTCTCTTTCTGCTGTACGCCTGCCTCTGCCTTTTGAACAAGAAGTCAGACCTGCTGGAGCCTCTACTACACGAAAACAAATCCCGCCATCCCTTCTTCTTTCCTCCCTTTCCTCTACATCAATCTAATTAACTCTTCCTCCAAGGAGAAAGGTGTCCAGATCTAGGAACTAACTGTTCATCTCTAATTGTCCAGACCTAGGAACTGCCACTGCATGCATGCTAAGTTGCTTCAGTCGTGTATGATTCTTTGTGAGCCCATGGGCTGTAGCCCACTGGCTCCTCTGTCGTTTGGATTCTCCAGGCAGGAACACTGGAGTGGGTTGCTGTGCCCTTCTCCAGGGGATCTTCCCGACCCAGGAATCAAACCCAGGTCTCCTGCGTTGCAGATGGATTCTTTACCAACTTAGCCACTAGGGAAGCCCTTCCAGAAGAATGAGCGCTAAAATGTTGCCAGTAGTTGTCCTTGACTTGTGTTACTCCAAACACACAAACGCTTAAGGTTATCTTATTTTTTAAAACAGTATTATTACTCTGCAGCCTAGATATCATTAGTAAGGTGAAATAAAGCTGATGATGTGCTAGAATCTGGAAACTCGCACTTCCTTCTGCCATTAGAGCTCCATTCCACTTGTTCTTTGATTTCTTAAAGAGCACAGGATCTTCAAGCTTCGTCGCAGCGCGGAATCTTCAGTTGCTGCATGCAGACTCTGAGTTGTGGCGTGTGGGATCTAGCTTCCCGACCACGGATCACACCCAGGTCCCCTGCTTTGGGAGGAGAGTCTTAGCCACTGGACATCCAGGGAGTTTCCCCGTTTAGCCTTTGTTTCTGTTTAGGTTGGATTACGCGGGGTTCTTGCCTTTGTGATTGGAGGGTAATTGCTTCACAATTTGTGTTATGTTTCCGCTCTATAACACGGCCGCTGGAAGTGCACACAAATCTCTTCTTCTTGAGCCCCCCTCCCCCCACCATCCCACCCCTAGGTCCATACAGAGCCCTGTACCGGCTCCCTGCTAGCTGCGTACTTCATGCCCGTGGCGCACACGTCAGTGCGCCTCTACTGTTCGCCCATACATCGGTGTATATATGTACCTGGAATCTAGAAAAGCAGTACTGACGCACCTATCTGCAGGAGTGGAGACGCAGACGCGGAGAAAGGACTTGTGGACACAACGGGGAAGCAGAGGGGAGACCCGCTGCGTTTAGAGTCAAAGATTTATTCGCAGCTCCCCTCAGCGCCTTGGCTCGACTGGGAACACACTGGGCTCTCCCCCAGGACAGGGCCGCTCCCTGCGGACCACTCAGAACGCCGGCTGTTTGCAATGGAGACCTGCAGTTTGCACGAAACTGCATTCTGTAGAGTGCTTCAGAATCACTGATTCTTTTAAACCTGTAAACATTCCCTTTTCATCCTGTTTACTTATGTGCTCAGGTCAATCCTTTCTGAGACAAGTCCAGAAGTAAATTTCAGCTGCCTGAATTATAGAATGCTGTAACTGAGTAACGTCAGTGTTGTTTGGGGTTTGCTTATCATCAAGTCTCTCAAAAACAGTGGCAAGTTAGAAGAGGCAGTCGAGAGCGGTCTGGAGAGAACGTGTGTGCTCAGTCGCGTCCGTCTGTCTGGAGGAGCGGAGGCAGTGCGTTCTGTTGTTTAATCCACCCGGTTTGTGGTTGTTGCTACAGCAGCTCTAGGAAATAAGACAAGCACCGTGCTGTTTCACTTTTTTGAACCCTTTCAACATTTTCTGGCATTTATTATATCCCTATCTTATAGAAGAAGAAATGTGGTTCGGAGAGGTCGTGGACAAGCCAAGGTCACATTAGCTCCAGTCTTCAGCGCTGTGATGATCGCAAAGCTGCCCCGCCCCCGGGAGGAAAGGGCAGGATGTGGGCAAAGGGGGAAAGGCAGGAGGGGCCGGCAGGGACCCCGCGGCTCCGCCTCCCCTGCCGGAGGGCAAGGCGCTCTGCCGGGCAGCAGGCTCCCCCGCAGGCTCCTCCTGTGCTCCCTTCCCACCTCCTTCAGGTGGCCAGACACTGGTTTAATCCGAGTTCCGAATGCTTTCCTAATCATCAAAGCTCCTGACTCCCCAAGTCTCACATCTGATTAAAGTAATTCAAGACTAAGACGTAAATGACGCATAACCCGTAAGACGCTGTTCCATAAAGGGATATTTCTATTTTCAGCAAGTAGCTGGGACAAAATTAGTGTCTCATGTCTAATCTTCATCACACAACCGAGGGGCTGGTAAATGAAACAGTTTGTTTTCTAAAGGGGATGAAACATTCCATTATACTATAAATTTAATTTGCATGTTTTTGTAATTTTAGTAAACCCGTTTCCTTGTGGGTGCGGCTTGCCCCACTACAAATGTTAGCAAAATCTAAGAAAGCGAAGTCCAATTTAATATGCTGTGTAGTTTTAAATCAACCAGATATCATACATTAAGGGATAAGTAACAGATAAGTACAGTGGGCTGTGAAATAGTGTTTGAACATCTGTAATCTACCAAACTTCTCTAGATGTTAGAACCGCTAGGAAGTTAAGCGGATTCTGACCCTTCCAGTTCATGGCTTAAGGTAACAGTTCAAAACACACATTTTCAGGACTTCCCTGGCGGTCCAGTGGGGAAGACTCTGTGTTCCCTCTGCAGGGGGCACAGGTTTGATCCCTGGTTGGGGAACTAAGACCCCACATCCTGCATTGTGTGGCCAAAAAAAGAATAAATAAATACTCTATAAAATATGCATGCTAAGTTGCTTCAGTCATGTCTGACTCTGTGCGACTGTGGACTGTAGCCCACCAGGCTCCTCTGTCCATGGGATTCTCCAATGAGAATACTGGAGTGGGTTGCCATGCCCTCCCCCAGGGAATCCCAACCCAGGTCTCCCGCATTGCAGGTGGATTCTTTACCCTCTGAGCCCCCAGGGAAGCCCAGTAAGTGTGGGAGACAGAACGCGGGATCTACACCATGGCTGCAGCTGGGGCCCAGGGCCCTGTGGCCGCTGTGCTCTCCACGGGTGTTCCTCACATCCCCTGGCTCCAGTGCCCCATGCCCGTCACCTCCCCGGGGGCTCAGGCTGTGAAGAACCCGCCTGCAGTGCAGGAGACCCAGCTTTGATCCCTGGGTCAGGAGGAGCCCCTGGAGGAGGGCATGGCAACCCACTCCAGTGTTCTTGCCTAGAGATTCCCGTGGACAGAGGAGCCTGGTGGGCTACAGTCCATGGGGTTGCAAAGAGTCAGACCCGACTGAGTGACTCACTTTTTCACTAGGTGTGAGCTGTCCACTGTCAGCTTCCAGAGATGAAGGAAAGGCTGCTTCTAATCTGTAACGCTCACAGATAATTAAATTAGGCTTCTCTCAGTCTACTGGGGAAAAGCTATTTTATACTTTCATTAACTCCAAAGGGCTATTTCAATTCTAGTCCCTGTTTGGTAAACAAGTTATCTTTTACTTACAGCCTTTCCTTCTCTAATGCCCAGGAAATTTGCCCTTTAAAGGGATCCTAATAGGCAGCAGAAATTTGTAATTTTTTAAAAAGTTATCTTTTGAAAGACAGTTGACATCACTAAATCCAAAAGAGCAAATAATTTTAAAACCTAGTCTGTGCTTCAGCACCCTCTGTTTCGTTTTCACTGTGTCTTTGGGCTTCCTTATCTATTTCCTCATTTTATTAATTCTTCAAAGGAGAAAACCGAAAGTTCTTTGAAGGAATAAATCACAAGGATGTAACACACAGCATAAAGAAGACGGTCAATAATGTTGTAATAACCATGTGTGATGACAGATGGTTACTGGATTTAACACTGTGATCATTTTATACTGCATACAAATGTGAAATTATTATACCATACATCTGAAATTAAAATAATACTGTACATCAACTATATTTCAATTAAAAAGACTATCGAAGGCCAAAGAATGTAGGGAGTGTTGGCCTCAAAAACACATCAGCATTTTTTTTTTCACAAAATGTTCTGTATTATGCATCACAGCTGCCAATAAGCCCTCTGAAGTTTTCAACTTTTTTTTTCCCCACTTTTTGAAATGCCCCAAGGCATGTGAGGTCTTATTCCCCGGCTAGGAGCTGAACTGCCCTGCATTTTTTCCACTTTTTGACCCTGCCCCAAGGCATGTGAGGTCTTATTTCCCGGCTAGGAGCTGAACTGCCCTGCACTGGAGGTGTGGGCCTTAGCCTCTGACCACCAGGGAAGTCCCTGAAGTTTTCAGCTTCTTAATGACACCAGAGATTTAGGGCATATCAGCATTTTCTAAAGTCATGGCCTAGTCCAACAGGTATTCAATAATGCCAGACACTATTCCACTATTTACTGTGTGAAAAAATAACATGTTTGCTTTGAGTTGCATATTTCAAAGTTTTATAACTCAGCAAAAAAATAAAAAGGATTCATTTTACAGACATCGCAAACTGTGTGTGTCCAAGGACGAACGACAAATTCCAAAGTCCCCTCATCCTACTTTTGTTTCAATGCCTTCATAAGGCCTGTCCCAACTGGAAAGATTCTTTTTTTTCTCTGTGACCTCCTGGAAGCAAGGAGGCAATCTGTATGAAGATCATAAATCTCATTGTCAGACAGTTCCAGGCTTTGAGTCGGCTCAGCTATTTACAGTGTGATCTTGGCCCAGTTTTGCCCCCGCTTCAGTCTCCACACCTGTAAAATGGGGGATTAAAGTCCCTCTGCTCAGCTATTTACAGTGTGATCTTGGCCCAGTTTTGCCCACGCTCAGCTTCCACACCTGTAAAATGGGGGATTAAAGCCCCTGTCCTAAGAGGCTGCTTGACGGACGGAAGCAGGTCACGGGTGTTCGTGGTTTACAGCGCGCTGCTGGGCGAGCACCAAGTCCTCAAAAGTCACTGTTTCTCCACGTTTGGTGTGCAGACCACCTGCTTTCAAACCAGCTGGGCTGCTAGTTACAAACGCAGACGTCTGCCCATTCTAAGATCCAGTTCTTCAAAAATGCTGGGGGTGGCGCTGGGAACATGCATTTATACCAAGGGGCCTGGGAAGTTGCGTGCCCACGATTCTTTGACAACATCACCAGTGTCAATTACCATGACCACAATCATCATGAGCAGAGCACTTACTTTCCATCCGCAGTTTCCAAAGACCTTTCCCCTGCACTCTCTGCCT
Source organism: Bos mutus (assembly GCF_027580195.1). Classification (NCBI taxonomy): domain Eukaryota; kingdom Metazoa; phylum Chordata; class Mammalia; order Artiodactyla; family Bovidae; genus Bos; species Bos mutus. The sequence continues at coordinate 350,291 of NC_091630.1, read as the reverse complement.
TGGTATCACGAGGGGACTCCTTAAGCGTATAGATTCTTAACTCCCAAATCCAGTGAACCCTAACAGTGTACCTAGGGCTGCCACCACACATCTCTCCTTTCTGATCTTCTGGAGATTCTGATGCTCAACCTGCCTTGAGATTCCCTGGCCCACATAACTCATTCTGACACTGGGTCATGGCCCTTTCTTTTTTAACCATTTAGTCAGTGTCTATGATGCCATGATAAACGTTTGTTGCTGAAATGAGCTGACCAGAATAACGGTGTGCTGGCCGGAGCAAGCCTCTCATCTGTGACCTGCTCTGCTTGGGGAACTCGCCCTTCACCCCTCCCGATACAGTGTCCATGGGGAGCTCGCCCTCCACCCCGTGATACAATGTCCACGGGGAGCTCGCCCTTCACCCCTCCCAGTACAGTGTCCACAGGGAGCTCGCCTTCCCACCTCCCGATACAGTGTCCACGGGGAGCTCGCCCTCCACAGTGTCCACGGGGAGCTCGCCCTCCACCCCTCCTGATACAGTGTCCACGGGGAGCTCGCCCTTCATTCCTCCCTGACACAGTGTCCACGGGGAGCTTACCCTCCACCCCTGATACAGTGTCCACAGGGAGCTTGCCCCCCACAGTGTCCACGGGGAGCTCGCCCTCCACCCCGTGATACAATGTCCACGGGGAGCTCGCCCTTCACCCCGTGGTACAGTGTCCACGGGGAGCTCGCCCTCCACCCCTCCCGATACAGTGTCCACGGGGAGCTCACCCTCCACTTGTCCTGATACAGTCTCCACGGACATTTGATTCCTGCACGGTAGCTTTTCCAGACTCTAGTCATTAACTTGCCATTTTCAAGATCTTCTTTGTATTTACTTATTATGAGAACAACTGCTAGCTGCCCACCGAAAATCTATTCTGTCTTTTTTTATTAAAGGAATTAGAATTAACCAAAATTATTAGGAGTGACTATATGCAGGGTTAAAACATTCTTACTCCTAGCTCCAGCTTTCATAGGCCTTCATATTCACCCTCCTCTGACAATTCCAACGCAGGGGTGACCTCCACCTCTATTCTATTAGGACTGCTTAAACATCCGAGTTCACATACATTCCTTTAGTCACACATCCAGGCACCTCCTTCTCTGAAAAGAAGTCCTCTTCATGTCTGCAGCACACTCTTTGTAGTTACCAAACAGGGACCACTACAAATGTTATTTCCAGACAGGAAAATAACTATGAAAACGTAGGGTGACCTGTGCCTTTCTTTCTCTCTCTATCCTATGCAGAATTAAATGAGACATACGAAGGCATGTTTCAAATGCAGTAGAGCGTCAGGGCTGAAATCTTTCCAAAGGTGGACATTTTGTGGATGTTCCTGAACCTCTCAGGAGGGCTTTTAGTGACAGATTTCATATAAAATTACCCTCATACTAATTAAATCTGAGATCTAACTTCAATGTACAAAAGCAATAATGTAGCACACTAACGACTGAGAACCTAAAGAGGATGTCGCTTTCTGTAAAGAAAGCCTTTCTTTTCGTTTTTCTCTGTCCTGCCTTCAGAGCTCTTCACTCATTCACTCACAGAGTGTTTATTTGGCACGAATTGTATGCTAGGTCTCCTGCTCAGTGTCCCGGTCACTTAACGGGGGTGGAAGGTGGACAAGGTGGAAAACAGAGTAAATCAGCGACCAATATAAAAGCGTTACCTCGGCCAGTGGTATGAGGGGACAAAGCAGGCTGAACTTAATTAAACTCACGTCGAATGACTTAGACACCAAATACGGCTGAAGCTTCCACTTGCAAATAGTTTTCATCACTTTCCAGTGACAGTGCCGTGTTCTAACTCTGTGAAAAATATTTTTAAATCTGAATTTTGGCCTCCATGTTATTTGGCCGATGCCCTGAGTGCAACCTGGCTTCTCTTGCTCCTCCCTTCTGGTTTCTCCAGCACCTCCCATTGATCTAATTTAAGAACACAACAGTATCTACTTCACAGGGTAACTGAGAACCAAATGAAGTAACACAGGAAAAGTGGAAGTATTGGAAGCGTTATATAAACGCCAATAGGAGTACACGCTTAAAGTGCACAGTCAATGGTAACGCTTCCTGGAACTGCCGCAGTCTGCAGGGCTCATCACTTACGGAGTGACGCCCACTGTTACATCGACACATCCTTAACAGGCCTGATCCTGGCCACCCCTGTGCAATCATAAGGTCTCCACTGAACACAAACAACGGCACTTTTGATTCTCCGGAATGCGCTGTCCTCGAGCAACTCCACGAAATCACTGCAGATGGTGACTGCAGCCATGAAATTAAAAGACACTTGCTCCTTGGAAGAAAAGTTATGATCAACCTAGACAGAATATTCAAAAGCAGAGACATTACTTTGCCAACAAAGGTCCGTCTAGTCAAGGCTATGGTTTTTCCAGTGGTCATGTATGGATGTGAGAGCTGGACTATAAAGAAAGCTGAGTGCCGAAGAATTGATGCTTTTGAAGTGTGGTGTTGGAGAAGACTCTTGAGAGTCCCTTGGACTGCAAGGAGATCCAACCAGTCCATTCTGAAGGAGATCAACCCTGGGATTTCTTTGGAAGGAATGATGCTAAAGCTGAAACTCCAGTACTTTGGCCACCTGATGCAAAGAGCTGATTCATTTGAAAAGACCCTGATGCTGGGAAAGATTGAAGGAGGGAGAAGGGGACAACAGAGGATGAGATGGTTGGATGGCATCACCGAGTTGATGGACATGAGTTTGAGTAAACTCCAGGAGTTGGTGATGGACAGGAAGGCCTGGCATGCTGCAGTCCATGGGGTCGCGGGGAGTTGGACATGACTGAGCGACTGAACTGAACTGCACAAGAACATACTTCCTGTATTTCCCTCTTTCTTTCTTGGCTACATCACAAGACATGCAGGATCTTAGTTCCCTGAGCAGGGTTTGCACCCCAGCAGTGGCAGTACAGAGCCCTAAGCACTGGATCGCCAGGGGAGCCCCTTGTCTTCTCCCCTTCTGTTGCCAACACTTAACCTCTTCCTATAGCAGCTCCTTATGTGCTTTTCATGCACCAAACACTGTTAGATTTAGTCAACTTCTTCTCCACCTTTTGACCCTTAGATAATTGGTGACCTTTTTCATTAGAGCCACTGTTTTCCCTCCATCCATCTTAAGACCTGAGAATCAAGGGCTTACATGCTATTCTAGATAAGATTTGCCACAGACACATAACTCTGGGACCTCTTCACTCTCTGCCAGGAAGGACTGTCTGAGAAGAACTCTGTCTTTAAACTCACCATGTGGGGAGTGTAAGGTCTGGGACAGAAACATATCACCCACGACAACCTGCTCGCTTACAGACGGGCTACAGGTGGGGTCAACAATGGCCCTGTTTTGTGAGTCTGTAAAGGCGCTCATTCTGGTCTCTTGCCTCATACTAACCTCATCTCCAACAGATTTTGAGGTCCCTTTCAGCCTCGTTCCCCAAGGGTGAAGACCACCAGTCCAGTCTGCACGCTTTTCTCTCCCACACCCGTAAAAAGCGTTCTTCCATCTTCATTGTGTGCAAAGGAATGTGGGTAGGTTAAAGGAAGCGACTGCCAATATCGCATTTGGTCTCAGTGGCTGCAAACAGCCATTCTCATGAAATTAAATTGAAAAAGGGATCCTGCAGTTGAAAAACAGAAAAGATGATGATGATGAAAACAAGTAAAAAAAATAGAGCACTTGAGTTTAATTTTACCACTTTCTTATATAAAGAGAATGAAAAAAGTGAAGTGTTAGTCATTCCGGCGTGTCCGACTCTTTGCGACCCCATGGACTGTAGCCCGCCAGGCTCCTCTGTCCATGGAAATCTCCAGACCAGACAGAATACTGGAGTGGGTGGCCGTTCCCTTTCAGATGGCACAGGAATCACCAACCGAACAATAAATATCAATTCTAAACGCTGGTGGTGCTGCCACTCACCCTGAGGCTTACGTCAGAGTTCTACTGAGTCAAGTCCACTTGCTCTTGCTCAGGGAGCTTTGCTCATCTTAACTTTGAAATTCCCTTCGCATTAAATGCCATTCAAGGCAAGTGCTAACGTGGGTCAGCGAATTCGGAACGCACACCTGGAATAACAGGTGCATGGAGGTTGCTGGCTTCCTGTAAGTATTTCTGCAAACAGCAGATTCCTTTGCAAATGATCCTTCACCCACACCATGTTTGCAGGCCTTTTTGTTTTTGTTTTTGTTTTTTTTGCAAATGTTTATACAGCTGTTAAAAAGAAAAACCAGGAAAAACAATTTTGGGGACTGAAAAAAAAAAAAAGCCAACCAAAACAGATACTCTTCTCTTGCTTTGATTTTCCATTTTCTCAGACTTTAAAAAACTCCATTCCAGGGAGTTTTGATTCACAGGACAGATCATTAAGAGAACTTTGAGGTCACAGGTGTGATAGTCAAGCGATTAACCAGCCAGCACAGCCCCACCAGTGGGAGTGGGAGCCAAGAGGAAGCAAGGCCCAGGGGCAGCGACGGAGCGCAGGCCTGGGAGGCGGCCCCACCCTCCCACACCAGGTGTCTCCTGCCTTCCTCAACGTGCCAGGACCTTTCAGTCTCATGTCTGGTCCCATTACTTCAAGGTCTCCCATCCAATCACATCTTTACTGAGTACATCCGTTGTCATTGTATCCCAGGAACTAAATAGTGATGAAGACATAAGTAGTCCCTGCCTTCATGAAACCTAGGAATCTACGGTGGTGACAGACAAAAAAGCAAGGAAACACGAAATGATTCCAAACTGTAAACATGAACAAAGCAGGTGATGAGAAAAGGGAGCAGGGAGAGGGAAAGATGTAAGTTAAATGAACTCATTCTTATAAGGATCCTTAGGGCTTAAAGGGGCTTCCCTTGGGGCTCAGACGGTAAAGAATCCGCCTGCAATGCCAGAGATCCAGGTTCGATCCCTGGGTTGGGAAGATCCCCTGGAGGAGGGCATGGCAACCCACTCCAGTGTTCTTGCCTGGAGAATCCCTATGGACAGAGGAGCCTGGTGAGCTACAGTCCACGGGTCACAGAGTGTCGGACACGACTGAGCGCCTGGCACACACACACTAGTGCTTAAAGGTTAGTCTTGTCCAAGGTCCCTGCCTCTTAAGAAGGGACAAAGCACGAAGCCCAACAAACAAATTGCTAATAACAGAATTTCAGCCACAAAGTGGCTATTTGGGGGGATGGCGTGTTGGATGGGGCTTTTTCCTAATCCCATTAATCACCTCATCTAGAAAGCATCTGGGGAGTCTATTTTTAAAGCTGGCTCAAATTCACAAATACAAAAAAGTCCTTGTCTTGAAGAAGGGAAATACTGAACTGTTCAAGGATGAGATCAAGCAGAAAGAGAGGAAGGACTTTGTTTATTTTATCCAGTTCTCTCATGTTTGAGCTTTTTATGAGCCTTCATTACCTTGGTCGGTTACAAAGTGGGAGGGTTGTCTCTTCTAAAGAGCTCATGCCTTCATGTATAAACCTCCGATGATTCTGATATTTCTGGATCATTACAGACTTTGAAGTTTGTGGTCCTCTGTTTGTGGCAGCTATAGAAGGTAACACAACACCTGGTGTGGGGGGCCCGGGGCACTAACCTCCCTCCCACCGGGGGCGTGGTGGGTTTTTATCAGCCTGCGTGATTTGCACACGCCTGTTTCACAGCCAGGGTTCTTGCTAAACTGGCATTTTTACAGGATGGCAGTTTTTTAGAAGGACCAGTGGAGAAATGAGTATCCTTCACAACACAACCACAAGGAAGGATCCCAATTAGTGAGCTTGCCAATTGATCACCATCTTGACTGTAAGTTCTTAATGAGGACATAGGTCATCGTTAATACAAAGCAAGAGCTCGGGAGCACCGGGATCGGACAAGGCAGTGCCAGCCTATCTCTGCAGACTGGGAACGATCGGCGGTTCTGAGCCACACGGGGCCGCCCCAGGACATGGCCTCGGCCAGAGACGAACCTGTGCTCCAGCCATCTTGCGGCTTCAATAACTTAAGTCCTGCACACACTTAATGTCCTTAAAAGGTTGTGGGTTTACTGATACATATAATTCAAGATGAAACCAAGATTTAATATTAAAACAGAATACACATTGTCTGCTGAAATTAAGAGTCTCTCGGTAGATTTTCCAGTTGCAAAACTCTTCATTAATTCTTCAAAGATAAACTTTTTTCAGACTTCCTGGATGGTTCAGTGGTTAGGAATCCGCCCACCCGTGCAGGGGACGTGGGTTCGATGCCACAGGGCAGCTAAGCTCCACCGAGCTCACGTTCCAGGGCCCGTGATCCAGACAAGGGAGGCCAGCACACCGCAGCAGACGGCAGTCCCCAAACGCCGCAAGCAGGGAAACTCTGGGCAGCAGAGAAGGCCCAGCACAGCCCCAGGTAAATACATTTAAAAAAATTTAAATCAAAGGTAACAAAATTCTATGTAAGTAATTTGTAGTAACAGTGGGCTGTATAACCGTGAGACTCTAGCTCCTGAGACTCTAGCTGTTGCCTCAAAACCAGTAAGATGGGCAACTTGACACTGTGCACACAGGTTTTTTGGTAAATTTCTGAAACTGACTGCTGGATGATGCTTTTGCTAAAAACTCTCATTTTCTATCTATTTATGCCTAATTTCAAAACAGGTTTGGAGAATTAAATGCCATCCCGACAATGATAAAAAACTTTGCTAAAAAATACAGGCCATTGGTCAATTCACCAAACATACAGACTGGTCATTGTACTGCCAGAAAAACCTACTTCCATTCATTACAAATGGATAGGTACGAGTCAGTTGGGCCCTGAAACCTATAAAGAATGATGAAGGCTTAGTGGTTATTTTGCAAATGTCAAAGATATATATTACTTGTAAAGGATAGAAGGTTAGTAAGAATCGTCGTTGTATTTTATAATAGATCTTTCTTTTTAAAAATTCAATTTGTTTTTGTCTTAGCAAAAACTAATAGCCACTGAATTGCATGGTATGTTCAGTTTGTTAAAATTTATCAAGTACTACTAATAACATATGCATGTATATGGATGTTTCTGTTGGTGTTGTTCAGTTGCTCAGTCGTGTCCGACTCTTGGACCCCATGGACTGAAACATGCCAGGCTTCCCTGTCCTTCTCTAATTCTTGGAGTTTACTCAAACTCATGTCCATTGAGTCAGTGATGCCATCGACCATCTCATCCTCTGTCGTCCCCTTCTCAGTCTTTCCCAGCATCAGGGTTTTTTTCCAATGATTCAGCTCTTCGCATCAGGTGGCCAAAGTATTGGAGCTTCAGCTTGAGCATCAGTCTTCCAGTGAATATTCAGGACTGATTTCTTTTAGGATGGACTGGTTGGATCTCCTTGCTGTCCAAGCGACTCTCAAGAGTTTTCTCCAGCATCACAGTTTAAAGGCATCAATTCTTCAGCGCTTGGTCTTTTTTATTGTTTAGCTCTCACATCCGTACATGACTGCTGGAAAAACCATAGCTTTGACTAGATGGACCTTTGTCAGCAAAGTAATGTTTCTGCTTTTTAATACACTGTCTAGGTTGGTCATAGCTTTTCTTCCAAGGAGCAAGTGTTTTTTTAATTTCATGGCTGCAGTCATCATCTGCAGTGATTTTGGAGCCCCCAAAAATAAAGTCTGACACTGTTTCCACTGCTTCCCCATCTATTTCCCATGAAGTGATGGGACCGGATGCCATGATCTTTGTTTTTTGAATGTTGAGTTTAAGCCAGCTTTTTCACTCTCCTCTTTCACCTTCATCAAGAGGCTCTTTAGTTCCTCTTCGCTTTCTGCCATAAGGGTGGTGTCATCTGCATATCTGAGGTTATTGATATTTCTCCCAGCAATCTTGATTCCAGCTTGTGCTTCTTCCAGCCCAGCGTTTCTCATGATGTACTCTGCATATAAGTTAAATAACCAGGGTGACAGTATACAGCCTTGATGTACTCCTTTTCCTATTTGGAACCAGTCTGTTGTTCCATGTCCAGTTCTAACTGCTGCTTCCTGACCTGCATACAGGTTTCCCAGGAGGCAGGTCAGGTGGTCTGGTATTCCTAGTGAAAGACTGTTTCTTTCTGACGCTTGCAGCCTATTTCCTCCATTTGGAGACCCCTGGCTTTCCTGCCTGCTACCCTCTTACCATCCCTTGAAGAATTTTCCACAGTTAGTTCTGATCTACACAATCAAAGGCTCTGACGTAATTAACAAAGCAGATGTTTTTCTGGAACTCTTGCTTTTTCTATGATCCAAAGGATGTTGGCAATTTGGTCTCTGGTTCCTCTGCCTTTTCTAAATCTAGCTTGTACATCTGGAAGTTCTCGGTTCACATACTGTTGAAGCCTGGCTTGAAGGATTTTGAGCATTACCTTGCTAGCATGTAAAATGAGTGCAATTGTGCAGTAGTTAGAACATTCTTTGGCATTGCCTTTCTTTGGGATTGGAATGAAAACTGACCTTTTTCAGACCTGTGGCCACTGCTGAGTTTTCCAAATTTGTTGACATATTGAGTGCAGCATCATCTTTTAGGATTTGAAACAGCTAAACTGGAATTCCATCACCTCCACTAGCTTTGTTCATAGTGATGCTTCCTAAGGCCCACTTGACTTCACATTCTGGCTCTAGGTAAGTGATCACACCATCGTGATTATCTGGGTCATGAAGATCTTTTTTTGTGCAGTTCTTCTGTATATTCTTGCCACCTCTTCTTAATATCTTCTGCTTCTGTTAGGTCCATACCAATTCTGTCCTTTATTGAGCCCATCTTTGCATGAAATGTTCCCTTGGTATCTCTAATTTTCTTGAAGAGATCTCTAGTCTTTCCCATTCTATTGTTTTCCTCTATTTCTTTGCACTGTTCACTTAAAAAGGCTTTCTTATCTGTCATTAAGATAAGAATGTATTGTACTTAAAGTTAAAAAAAAGCAATTTAGTATTGCAGGAATAAACCCAGAAAATACAGTGAAGCTACAAGAAGTACATAAAACCCACCATTACCTCCTCAAAATGCTAATGGGAATGCGCCAGTCCAGCTCTTCCGCATTCATCTGTTGTTCTGTCTCGATGTGGTAGATTACAGATGGATAGACATCTGTCAAGAAGTGGGATCTCTCCCTTTCTGTGCTGGCCCTGCAACTAGTGCTGACTAATGGGATGCAGCACAAATGTCGCTGCTGTAGCTCCTGAGAGCAGATTTTAAAAGATGTGCAGTTTCTGCTTTTGTATGGTTTGAACTCCTGGGGTCCAGCTGCCAGGCTTCAGGAAGTCCAGGGCATACAAAGAAGGCACCCACAGGACCGAGGTGCTCCAGCTGACAATCCCTGCCGAGCTCCCAGCTGACGCCTTTGCCAATGGACAACATACATGTGTGCCACTTTGGAGAGGGCACCAGGTCAAGCCTGCACATGACCGCAGCTGCAGCCAAGAGCACATGGAGCAGAAGCGCTTTCCAGACCCATCCAGTCAGCCCACAGGGTTTCGAGACGATACAATTAGTATTGTTTTGAAGCCACTGCATTGCTTCAGTCGTGTCCAACTCTTCGCGACCCCACGGACTGAGCCCACCAAGCTCCTCTGTCCACGAAATTCTCCAGGCAACAATACTGGAGTGTGTTGTCATGCCTGTCTCCAGGGTCTCCTAAATCCGAGGATTGAACTCACATCTCTTATGTGTCCTGCACTGGCAGGCAGATTCTTTACCATAAGCGCCATCTGGGAAGCCATACCTCAATTCAAAAGCCATTTAATTGGCATAGCTATTACTGAACAATAGATAGCTGAGATTGTCTACTATTGTGTCTATCCATTTATTACTTAATTTACCTACAAAGTGTCTTGGTTGGCAATAGCAGTGTCTCCCCAGACAGATGGCATGGTGTTGGAATCCGTCTGACCATGAGATGGGGTGGAACTGGGCAAACTGGGCTTGGTCACTGGGAAATGGATGGGCCGCTGCTGCGAGGCTGCAGAGGGAGAAGGCAGAGCAGGACCGTGAGGGCTGGTCCACCGGAGGCCAGAAGGAGCGCCGGACGCATCCTGCCAGCCTGACGACCGGTCAGACGGAAGCTGGCGGGGTGTGCGAGGGCGCAGAGTGGGCGGCAGGCCTGCGGGCGCCCGAGAGGGGCTGAGAGCCTGGTGCCCGGCTCCTCCCACAGGGCCACGTCAGGGCGTCTCCCAGCGCTGCGGGGGCGCTGCTGGGGCGCTCGGAGAAGACCCCCAGTCTCGGCAAAGGTGGGCCTGTCCGCCGCACCATCAGACTGTTCCCGGGGCCGCGGCCGGGCGAGGCAGCTGTCCACAGCTGAGGATGCGATCTCAGTGTCAGGGCAGGTTTCACCGGTCTCGTGAGGATGAAAACACCCGAGATTCTGAAACCACTCACCTGGATGACACAGTGTGAAATGACCTTAAGGACAGAACCCTTAAACTGTAAATGTGTTATCAGAAACAAGTCACGGGCAAGCCTTAGCTTGCGCTGGGCCGGATCCCAGCTCCAACCCCATTTCCTTCACGCTTAAAACATGACCCTTCATTTTAAAGCCCCTTATATAAAACCAACAAGGCAGTCACGTGTGTACCAGACAACTTCACCCACTCCCTGCGTCTCCCTCCCCAGGTCTCACGCTGTGAACCCGGCTGGGGAGCAGGGGGCGCCCAGCGGCCTGGCCAAGCTCCACCTGGTTAAGAAATCTCAGGTTTACCTGCGTGACTTTTAAACCGTATCCGCGTATAGTTGATTTCCTACGCCGTGCTCGTTTCAGGTGTACAGAAAAATGATTCAGTTTATACATGTACATACTTTTAAGATTCATTTCTCATAAGAAAACAATTTTTTTTTTTTTGATGTGGGACCATTTTTTAAAGCCTTTATTGACTTTGTTACAACACTGCTTCTGACTTATGTTTTGGTTTTTTGGTCATGAGGCAGGTGCGATCTTAGCTCCCTGACTGGGGATCAAACCCACACCCCCCGCACAGGGAGGCGCAGTCTTACCCTCTGGAACTCCAGGGATGTCCCGCTCGTGTAAGTCTCTGTAACCAGCAAGAGCCTACGGCAGGCACTTCCCTGGTGGGTGAAAGTGTTACTTGCTCTGTTGTGTCTGACTCTTTGCAACCCCGATGGACTGTAGCCTGCCAGGCTCCTCTGTCCATGGGATTCTCCAGACAAAGATACTGGAGGGGGTTGCCATGCCCTTCTCTGGGGCATCTTCCTGACTCAGGGATCGAACCCAGGTCTCCTGCGTTGCAGGCGGATTCTTCACTGCCTGAGCCACCAGGGAGCACAGGGAACTCTGCTCAGTGTTCTGTGGTGACCTAAACAAAGTCACAGTGCTTTCATGTTTTGAAGCTGCCTCATCAAAACAGCCTCCTCCACAAGAACTGCTCTGGCTGCATGTTAACGACACGGGAGCCTCTGCTTAACCACCTGGATCGGCCTGCGAGACGCGCCTGCCAGCCTACTGGAGTTTTCCACTGGGTTCAATCATCCCAGGCTCGGCATTGCAAGCGCTCAGACGATCACAAGCCTCTGGCTGTCTAAGTGATAAAGCGGCAGCGAGAGGCTCCTGGTGGCTGGAGGCTGCGTTCCCGCCACACGGCCTCTGCACTGGAAGTGAGTGAGGCCTTCCTTGCTGTTGAGCCGCTAAGCTGTGTTGGACTCTTTTGGGACTGCAGCCCGCCAGGCTCCTCTGTCCATGGGAATTTCCCAGGCAAGAACACTGGAGTGGGTTGCCATTTCCTTTTCCAGGGGATCTTCCTGACCCAGGGATTGAACTCACATCTCCTGCTTGGCAGGTGGATTCTTTACCACTGGAGCCAACTGGGAAGATTTCCTTGCATTCCCGTTAATGTGCTTTCTCCAAAAGTATGAAAGCAGGCTTTGGTCTGTTCTGTTGATTTTATGAACAAGTTTTCTAAAGCCGAGGCCTTCACACGTTTAAATCTGCGGATAGCACTTATGAAGACGTCGTAAATCACAGGCCAGTTCACCTGTGTGCAAGCACGTGTGTGTGCAAGTGCAAGCGACAGTTTCACAAAGTGATACTTTTACTGTGTGTGACATTTAAACTTTTTTATGTCAGTTCTATATTCTGGGCTAGGCTATGGAGTGCAGTGATTAAACAGTCTAGGTGCTGCCATGAAAGTATGTTTTTAGATGTGATCAACAATTCAATCAGGCTTCTCTGATGGCTCAGAGGTCAAGAGTCCACCTGCCAGTGCAGGAGACGGGGTTCGATCCTCTTGGGAAGATCCTCCTGAGGAGGAAATGGCAACTCATTCCAGTGTTCTTGCCTGGAGAATGCCATGGACAGAGGAGCCCGGCAGGCTACAGAGTATGAGACTGCCAAGGGCTGGACATGGCTGAGCACACAACTGCGTTCACGCGCGTCATCAGTGCTGACACAGCGGTCCCCTCTCTCTGAGGCTTGGAGGAGCAGCCACGGCCGGCTGAGTGCTCCGCTGTGGACGCGCACAGACCTCTGTCTGCTCACAGGCGGCTTGTGTGCCCCTCCTGCTCTTCATAACTCACTCAGGAGAAAGCCTGTGCCTGCTCCCTCTCCCACAAAGACTGCCAGCCTCCCAGGAGACAGCTGCAAGACTAAGGTGGTTTCTGCTTGTGCCTCTAGAAATTTCGCTTTAAACAAAAGTAATGTACACCCACAAGACAATTCACGACACGTAACTCTGGCCAGTGCTTGATGAGTAGCCACGCTGAGTTCAACTCTTTCTCGACCTTATTCCTGACCCCTGCTTAGTAAACGCTCAGGAGACGTTTGTTGTCGACAGTGATGAAGGTGGTATCGTGTTTCAAAACTGAGAGCCATAAGTGGGAAACTTCTGCAAAAATTACCTTGACTTGTTAAGGCCCAGATTAGGCAAAGCCCCTGTCAAACACCAGCGTGAATTTCACTGCGAGTCTGATGAGATGTGTATGGAAATATGCTTCAGACGGGTGCGGTTAACCCACCAGCCTGTGGACCCTTGAGGCACTTGGGGAAAGGCGCCCTCTCCTGGAAGGAAGCGGCCCTGCAGGTGCCCCGTTGGGCGGCACCCAGGGGCGGGCCCTTTCTTCCGGGTCAAGCTCCTCCTCCTCCGCCACCAGTGCCGGAGCCTGGCAAGTGGAATGTCATCTGGGTTTTGCCCCCATTATTCCTCACTGCTGGGCACCTGTGTGGAACGCCCGAAGTGTGTCACTGACATAGCAGCCGTAGAGAATACCATCAACCTACAAATGCACACAGACCAGACCAGGGTTTAGCAGCTTGCTGCTGCTGCTAAGTCGCTTCACTCCTGTCCGACTCTGTGCGACCCCATAGACGGCAGCCCCCCAGGCCCCACCGTCCCTGGGATTCTCCAGGCAAGAACACTGGAGTGGGTTGCCATTTCCTCCTCCAGTGCATGAAAGTGAAAAGTGAAAGTGAAGTCGCTCAGTCGTGTCCGACTCTTAGCGACCCCATGGACTTCAGCCCACCAGGCTCCTCCGTCCGTGGGATTTCCCAGGCAAGAGTACTGGAGTGGGGTGCCATACACATCTCAAAACAACAGCTACTCCTTTAAAAGTTTACATGGAGACATACATATTTCAGTACCAAACATTACACTGCTTTTTTTTTTTTTCTCACTTGCTTTTTAAAGAGAAGAAAACCCGATTTAGATTTTCAATAAGAAATCGACAATAGAAAATCTGAACAGGCAAGTCTTACTACTTCATCTGCTAACCCAAAGTGGATGAAACATCTGCTGGAACGTTCCGTGAAGGTCACTGCCCACTCGGGTCCAAGTTTCGTGAGTTGTCTTTAAAAGAAAACTTGAGCAAACTACGCATTTCCTGTATCTCACAAAACCAGGCGGTGGCAAGAATTCAGCACGATAATGTGCAGAAAAGTGCTTGTAAATTCTAAACGCCTACAGAAATGTCCGTCACTTTAATCTGCGAGCTGGCCAGTGTCAAACTTAAGAAGAAACCATGAGAACCATTCCTGTTTAAGCCAGGGAAAAGAAAATATCAGAATGCTTCCTATCCTCGTTATTACAAAACACTGCTAGGAAAGTACTATCAACCCAGCAAAACGAAATAAAATAGGGTCATAAGTAACTGGAAGACAGAGGTAAGTTTACCATAGTCAGGGACTGAGATGATTGTATGATGGAAAACCCAGGAGAAGCAATGGGAAAACTTATAAATGACAGGAGAATTCAACAAGTTGGCTAGGAACAGCATTTTATATATATATATACACACACAGAAATCACAGGCTTCATATATAGTCAGTGAAAGTGAGGACTGAACAGCTCCTATGTATAATAGTTAGAAGTAAATTAGAAAATAAGAAGTACAAATCCATCTAAAGAAAATTAAAAAGAATCAAACGGAGCGACTCAAAGAAAATCTAAACAAATACCCAGTTCTTAGACGGAACTGTTCATCATTATTAAGATCTCACACCTCCCTGCGTTACCCCAAAGCTTAAAGCAGTCTCAATGAACCCAGCATTTGCATTTGCATTCTGGCAGTGGGAGACTAGGTATCTTGAAAATGCTTAAAACACTTAAAAATGCTGGATAAAATCCAACTTATGTCCTTCTAAATGAATACCTTAAAGTCTCAGGTGCAAGAAAAAAAGAGGGAACCACAAAGCAATGGATTAGTGCTGTGGCCAGGCTGGGGTAGAAAGGCTGGGGCAGAATGAAGGAGAGTTTGTTGGTCTCCAAACCAACGCCTGGCTCCGGCTTGGGAGAAGCTGGGTGCCAGCCAGCACCACAGACGGCCAGGCCTGCAAGAGGAGAAGCTGTAACTGACGTCCATGCATAAATCTGAACCCTTTAAGGAATTTACAGTGAGTGAAAGAGGAGACAGAAAACAATCTTGACAGCACCTGGCGATCTGAGTGAGATACAAGGTCTCTTTTGTTTGTGTGGAACCACAGGCTATGGCTCTGGGGTCAGCGTCTATACTGTGTACACAATCCAGGAAACCCCAAGCTGGGCAATTATCGCAGAAGTTGACCTCAGCCACCGAAACTCTGGCGGTTCCTGGCAGATCCTTCAGGCTAAAGCTGCTCTGTAGGGACGCAACTCTGACTCAGGCACACAGTCTTCCCACAATTAGGCCCTCGGTGGAATGAGCCCACAGTGCACAATTTCAGAACACATGTGATAAAGGCCCTTCACGAGACCGAGCTAACAGACATATCGAGTCGGGTTATTACAGCACTGAGAACTTACGCTTAGGCTGATTGCGTCTCCCTTTGTCCCCAGGCGCGTAGTTGACGTCCTAACCCCAGAACCTAAGAAGGTGGTTGTATTTAGAGACATATAAGGCTGGGGGCTGGTAATTCAATACGACGGTTGTTCCTACGACAAGAAGAGACTGGGGGACACATAAACAGAGGGAAGCGCGTGTGAAAACGCAAGGAGAGGACGGCCGTCTACGCACCAAGGAGAGGGGCTTCAGGAGAAACACTCTCAACGCCGCGATCCCAACTTCTAACCTCTGGAAGAGCGAGAAAACCAACCTCCTGCTGTTTAAGCCACTTAGTCTGCGGCGCTCTGTTACGGTAGCCAGTAAGCTAATGGAGCCGCCGATAGCAAGCGGACAGACACGGACATAGAAATCGGTTAAAATACTGGAAACCGCAAACACGGAATAAGACACTGAAAGTAAGAAAAGGACTCCTGCTGGAAAAAAAGCTACAAAGCCTATGAAAACATTGAAGAAGTATTTCATGAAGAAGGAAGCTGAATCCCAAAGGAAAGAGTGGGGTGTAGAAAGCAATGACGAGCAAAGGAAGCAGGCGTCTTGTGTTTAAACCTAAGCAAGCATCTGTTGTTGGATTAAAAAAGTGACAGCTAGCTTGGGGAATATAAAGCAAGATGGCCAATACTGCACTGAAAAAAATAACAGGTAAGCCAGGAGCAGAGCAAACGCTTCCTGAATCCTTGTGTTTGGGGTGAAATGGGCTAGAGACTTCCCAGGGCTAGAGGGTGGGGGTGAAACGGGTCAGAGACGGGCTTCCCAGGTGGCACCAGTGGTAAAGAGCCCACCTGCCGACACAGGAGACAGAAGAGATACGGGTCCCACCCCTGGGTCGGGAAGATCCCCTGGGGGAGGGCAGGGCAACCCACCCCAGTGTTCTTGCCTGGAGAATCCCATGGACAGAGGAGTCTGGCGGGCTACAGTCCATGGGGCCGCAAAGAGTCCGACACGACTGAGTGACTTAGCTTCACTTTGGGTAGAGAGCTTCACTTTGTTTAGACTTTGTAAAGTCACATACGTATATTAAAGTTAAAGGGAGATGACTAAAAGAACAGACCATATAATTTCCAAAATAAGTACAGAGGGAAAATAAAGAATAAAAGCATTAAATCCAGTAGCAGGCAAGAAAAAACAGAAACAGGAAACAGAAAAAGCAAAGACTCTGACCGGCAGATCCCGGGGTAGCTCATGGCCCGGTGCTTCAGTGGAGGGAAGTAACGGCGTCGACCCCAAACAGCTCCAGGCTGGAGCGTTTCTCTCACCAGGGATCCCTGTGGGCGACCCAACGATCTCCCAACAGCAACAGCCCGGTGAGCAGGCATCAGGCCATCCTGAGTCATCAGAAAAGACTCTGGCTGCTAAGGTTCGAAGTTCCAGCCCAGCCTGCCTCCCGTCGCCAAGGGTCTCTCTCGGGAGAGCTGGGGCCCTGCAGAGCTATTCTTGCGAAATTCATGACCACATTCAACAAGAGGTAGGGACCTACCTGGAAGTTACGACTCCAAGCTCTCCTCGCAGTGGGAATGGGTTTGATCCTTGGATTGGGAACTAAGGTTCTGCATGCCATGCTGCATGGTCAAAAAAATAAAGGGATGGACAGCAGTTCTTACAATAAGCACACGCTGACTTTCAAAAAGGAAACTGTGTTTTAAAAAAGTCCAAACTGAGTGAAAACCAATCAGGTTACCCTCCTTTTCTGCTTGGGAGGGAGAGAAGAGAAACGTGTATCACTTTATCTAATATTTCATGTCTCTATTCAGAGATACTCTGTTTTCCACGCTTGTAGGAAATACTTGAAAAATTGGCTTGATATATGCTATTCCTAAGGGTACCGGAGATGAGACTTAACTAAATTCATATTTTCACCTAAGTCTTTGCTTTGGGGCTCTCCAAATTCTGAAAGAGATGGGAATACCAGACCACCTGACCTACCTCTTGAGAAACCTCTATGCAGGTCAGGAAGCAACAGTTAGAACTGGACATGGAACAACAGACTGGTTCCAAATAGGAAAAGGAGTACCTCAAGGCTGTATACTGTCACCCTGCTTATTTAACTTATATGCAGAGTACATCATGAGAAACACTGGGCTGGAAGAAGCACAAGCTGGAATCAAGATTGCCGGGAGAAATATCAATAACCTCAGATATGCAGATGACACCACCCTTATGGCAGAAAGTGAAGAGAAACTAAAAAGCCTCTTGATGAAAGTGAAAGAGGAGAGTGAAAAATTTGGCTTAAAGCTCAACATTCTGAAAACGAAGATCATGGCATCTGGTCCCATCACTTCATGGGAAATAGATGGGGAAACAGTGGAAACAGTGTCAGACTTCATTTTTTCAGGCTCCAAAATCACTGCAGATGGTGACTGCAGCCATGAAATTAAAAGACGCTTACTCCTTGGAAGGAAAGTTATGACCAACCTAGATAGCATATTCAAAAGCAGAGACATTACTTTGCCAACAAAGGTCTGTCTAGTCAAGGTATGGTTTTTCCAGTGGTCATGTATGGATGTGAGAGTTGGACTGTGAAGAAGGCTGAGCACTGAAGAATTGATGCTTTTGAACTGTTGGAGAAGACTCTTGAGAGTCCCTTGGACTGCAAGGAGATCCAGCCAGTCCATTCTAAAGGAGATCAGCCCTGGGTATTCTTTGGAAGAAATGATGCTAAAGCTGAAATTCCAGTACTTTGGCCACCTCATGCGAAGAGTTGACTCATTGGAAAAGACTCTGATGCTGGGAGGGATTGGGGGCAGGAGGAAAAGGGGACAACAGAGGATGAGATGGCTGGATGGCATCACCAAATCGATGGACGTGAGTTTGAGTGAACTCTAGGAGTTGGTGATGGACAGGGAGGCCTGGCGTGCTGCGATTTATTGGGTCGCAAAGAGTCGGACACGACTGAGCGACTGAACTGAACTGAACTGATGAGGCTAGAGCAATGGTCTCAGCCCACCTGATCACATGTGTATCTAATTAATCACAGGAGGACTTTATTTGGCCCAATCAGACTGTGGTTTTCTCTGTGGATCATTATTTGCTTTTGAAACTTCTCACTTTGCTAGTTCCTTCCTTGATTAGCTTATAAACTACTTGAGGACAAGGACTATTTTTTGCATCTGTAGCCCACGTGTGCCCTTGAACGGGGCTGAACCTCCCATAGGCAATTAACCTAAGTTTGCTGAATTTTCTTGATAATGCTAACCAGAGCACTGAAGAAATTAATGCTGGATGTTATTAGTTTTATCCATCACTAAGCTTGGGAGTAATTAAACCTTGGTTCATGGTCACTCTGAGCCACTTGTTGACCAGTTACCAAAGAGGGGACACAAGAGAGAAGCATAAAAGTCAAAAGTTATCAAATAGCAACTAGAAGCTGTAGGGGGGAAAGTCGAAAAAGAAACTGAAACTATTCTTTTAAATTACTTTTGAATATTTGTAGAGTCTTTTTTTTTTTTTTTAACACTTCCTGTTACAGTCTCTGGACCTTCCCTGATGACTCAGTGGGTTAAGAATCTGCCTGCAATGCAGGAGAAGCAGGAGATGCATCCCTGGGTCAGGAAGACCCCTGGAGGAGGAAATGGCAACCCACTCCAGTATCCCTGCCTGGGAAATCCCATGGTCAGAGGAGCCTGGTGGGCTGCATCCGTGGGGTCGGAAAGAGTTGGACACGACTAAGCATGCACACGTGACAGTCTCTGCAGAAAATTAAATCAGAGAAAGACGAGTCAGCTCTGGACATAAGGCGATAGGACGCCAAATCGCAAAGCTACCACGAAGGCACTGCCAGACAGGCAGTAAACGTCCTTGAATTTCTGTGTGTTTTTTTTTGTTTGTTTGTTTTTCTGTTTATTAGTGGGGTTGTTTTGTTCTTACTTGGAAGATATCTACTTTAAGATTAGCTCACATATCATCTTTGTAGAGCCTTCCGGGTGTCCTTCCAAACTGTGAATCACCAAATTTGCATATCATGGTGCCTGTAGTTAACTGATAAAATTTAACTCTAGCACTGGGCAGAATGCACTGAAGGAAAGTGATCACTCTACAGCTATTTCATGTTTCCATCTTGTATAGCGGTCACAAAGTAAAAATAATAATAATAATAATAGTAGTAGTGTGTTAAAGTGTTAGTCGCTCAGCCGTGTCTGACTCTTTGTGACACTGTAGATTACAGCCCGCCATGGAATTCCAGGTCCATGGGATTCTCCAGGCAAGAATATTGGAACTGGCAGCCATTCCCTTCTCCAGAGCACCTTCCCGACCCAGGGACTGAACCTGTTTCTCCTGCACTGGCAGGTGGGTTCTTCACCACTTTGCCCCTGGGAAGCCCTAGGGTGATGGAATTAGGATGTCCGAGGCTTTGGCAGGTGATTCCACGAGCCGGGCAGAGGCCTCCTAAAGGGGCTTTTACCTCCTATGAAAGCGACTCCTCGGAGATCCCTCCCCACTTCTGTCGAGTGAAAATACAAGAAGTTTGGATCTGAGAGGGGGCCGCAGACTGGCACCCTCATCTTGGACTTACAGCCTCCAGACGTGAGAAAATGTCTCTGTTGTTCACAGGCAGCCTGTGGGTGGTATTTGGTTATAGCTGCTTGGATGGACTAGGACAGATGCTGTGACAAGCGTTGTGCTTACATGATATCATTTAATATTCCCAAACCTTTGCAAAGTCGTCATTATACCCCTTTCACAGATAAGAATACTGGGCCTTAGAAACATGGAGTGGGCTTGTCCAGGTCACGCAGCTGGAAGATCATCACACCGGGAAGTCCTACCCCAGAGTCCACCAGATGAATTTTCTTACAAAACTTTCGAGAAGCACTACAACACTGCTGCTGACACACCAGACACTCAGTGACGGTCAGTAAGTGAACATAACATCTATCGACACCTACACAAGATACGTGACATTCTTTGTATCTGGTTCTGTAAAGGTAAAGGTGGAGAGCTACAACGGTGAGACAGACTTAGGGACCGCCATGTCAACACAGTCACAGGGTTTCTTTATATCGAGACCTCTCAGAGCTGTCAACACAGGTAAAATAGAGCCTTTTGGGGCGTCCTGGTGGCACTGGTGGTAAAGAACCCGCCTGCCAACGCAGGAGACGCAAGAGACACAGGTTTGAACCCTGGGTCGGGAAGATCCCCTGGAGGAAGGCGTGGTAACCCACTCCAGTGTTCTTGCCTGGAGAATCCCATGACAGAGGGTCCTGGTGGGCTACGGTCCACGGGATCTCAAAGAGTTGGACTGAAGCGACTTAACACACACACACACACAGCCTTGTTTTCAAAGTTATTTGGTCATGGATCCCATTACTTCTTCTTTATCTTTTACATTACCTCTTTTAAACTGTATTAACAGTTTGGAAAGCAATGTCATGAAAAATAATTTCATAATAATAGCTGGCACTTGTATAGAGCTCTACAGTTTACAAAGCACACTCACAGGCACACCATCACCTTTTGCAGGGCTGCATGCAAGAGTTGAGAGAAGCCATCAGAGGTTTCCCCAGGAAGCAAGAACTGGACGGAGCAGGGTGCGTGGACGGAGCAGGGTGAAGGGCAGAAGGGGGCTCGGGGCTCGGTGTCCACTGTCGACCCGTGCCGTCATAGCAGGCAGTCTCCTTTCCTACAGAAACTTAATGCTTAGGGGAAGCAGGGCATTAAGTGAAAGGTCATTCACCGTTCTTTGCCTCAGTTTCCTCATCTGTAAAATGAGGCAGTTGGAACAAACTTAAGAGAGGTGCCGTGGCCAAAGGCAAACACTATCTTCCGCAGCATGGCTGGAATTGTAATTGATTTTCTCAGCTCCTTAACCAGTTCAACCCGTGTGCCGTGAACCAGGAGCCAGTAACAGAGGTGGGCACTCCGGCTGCAAGAAAAACTTAGGCGTGATTCCTTCTCCGGCACATTCCGTCTCCCAGAATGTGCTGGTAGAAATGTTTGTGTGCAGCTGTCCTCTAAGGCCAGAGCACCATGCCCTTTGGTACCTCTGACCTGTCGTCTCCTGAAAAAACAAACAAAAACCAGGTAGCACAGCACTGCCCTGAAATGTCACAGAGTCCTGGTGGCCAGAGCCTCGTGACCACGCCCGAAGGTCCTAAATCTGCTCTTACTCAACAGCAGGGCTGGAAGTCAGCTTCCCTGTGGTAATAAAAGCTATTACCCGACTCTTTAAACATTTCAACTTTCCTCCCTATTTCACAGTTCATAAAGCACCCCTCTGATGTGGAAGGATTTTTTATTCAAAAGGAGATGTAAGATAGCACGCTTTTCCACTTCTTGATGGCTTCTTACTTCCCAGAAGCTAAGAAGCAGTGCTTCTGCAACACAGCTTTGCTAATTGCTCACGTCTAGTACGATGTCAGTGCCCTGGGCATCTTGCTGCCCACCTCCCAGCTCCATCCCACGGGGAGTCTGGCGTTAGCACAGCCAGAGCCTGGGTTAATATGCACCCCACACAACTCATTAGCTGCACATTCGGATCGGAGCCAAGATTCAACACAATGGATCCAGCAACGTGCTGGAGCCTGGGTCAGTGTCTCGGCCGAGGGCTCCTCGACGCCGAGGTCAGCAGCTCGGTGTTGACCCCACGGCCCACACCCAGCATGTCGCGCTCCACTTGGCCCTCGGGGAGGATGGCAAACATGGGCCTAGTTAAAAACTGACGGGAGGAGGAACTTCGCTTTGCAGGACCCACGAGGCTTCACGGTTACTGATCTGCCCTCCACTCACATGAAACGTCTGCGGGATTTATCTCCAAAATAAGAGCCCTGAACAGTCAAGGGCTGTTCTCGTATTTCCAGGAGTCAGACATCATGCGTTAGGGGTCCAAGTGAAAGTGTGAAGCATGTCTCTTTAAATGTAAATGCTATTTTTGTAACATTTGCTGGTTTAAATCCAGTGGAGGTAAAATGATTGAAGCAGCGTTTCTCTCTCTTCCCCTCCTTTCCATCTCTTTTCCCCGCTTCCTCACTCCTTCCTTCCTTCCCCCCAACTTCTTCCTTAAACAGGCACAGTAATAAAGAGCCCTTTAAAAGCTGTCCTTCCCAGGTCGGGGCCTCTCAAGTCATCCCTCATAATACACCATTTGGCAGAAAACACTGCTCACACACCTCCTCTCATCTTCTCCCAGAGGACGACAAACCCCAGCAGGGCAGAAAAATTACTTCCGAGAAGAAAGGTTTCCTCAGGCCTCCAAATCCGTCATGCCCCACAGTAATTACCGACTAGGACATTCTGGGTAGGACTGTCTTGCTCTCACCAACAGTTCTCCTTTCTTTAAGAGTGGAACAAGGACTACAGGCTCCCAGCAGCTGGTATTTTAGAGATGATTACCTGACCCTACATGGGTACTTCAAGTTAGCTTGATTTTTGTAGGTCTGGTTTGAAAAAAGAAAAAAAAGGAAACAAATCCAACACTTCCTGTTTAAAATTACAGAGCATGCAGTGCTCACATTTTCATAAAACCACTTAAAAATGAAAGGTCAAACTAATCATTCCAGCCCCAAGACCCAGCTTTCTTGTCAGCACGATTCAAAACGTGGCCCTTGCTTTCAACGATCGCACCTGTTCTGGGCGGCACCCCAGTGAGCACTTTGCACCACGACAGCCACGAGGCACACAGCATCTCCCGTGCCCCTGTGTGCTTCCTGAAAACGGACGCGATTCCTGCAGACCACGGAGGTGGCCTCTGGCTGGGTGCGCGGCCCCGTGCTCACTCGTTAGGAGGACGGCCCTCAGCTCTGCTCTGGTGTTAGACGGACTAGAACCAGCCAGTTCTTGGGAGGGTCACAGCAAACGAAGATGGAATCACTAGGAAGCAATGCAGTTATGGCCTGAAAGTTCGCATCTCCCCAAAGTCCGTATGTTGAAAACTAATGGACAAGGCGATGTATTACAAGGTGGGGCTTCTGGGAAGTGATTAGGTCGTGAGCACATGGAACCCACATGAGTGGGGTCAGCGCCCAACAAAAGACCTTCCAGAGGGACCCTGCCTTCTTGGCCCTCCCCCGTCTGAAGACAAGAAGACTGCAGTCCAGAAAGCGGTCCTGGCCTGCCCGTGCCGGCACCTGGATCTGAACGTCCAGCCTCCAGACCTGTGAGAAGGACATTTCTGTTGTGCACAAGCTACCCAGCCTATGTATGTGTCTTCAGTCCTGTCCAACTCTCGGCAGCCCCGTGGACTGCAGCCCGCCAGGCGCCTCTGTCACGGGATTTTCCAGATAAGGATACTGGAGCAGCAGCCATTTTCTACTCCAGGGGCCCTTCCCAACCCGCATATCAGACCCGCAGCTCCCACAGCTCCTGCACTGGCGGGCGCACTCCTTCCCACTGCGCCACCCGGGAAACCCAGGCTGTGGCATGTTGTTACAGCAGCCCAAAGAAATCAAGACAACTGTTGATCACACATAACTCAGTGGTTCTTGGAGTCGGGAAACTGAAGAAGGACTTTTCTGTGAGAGGCACACTGGAGTGTTCCCTTCTAAATCTATTCTGGTGCAATGCATAAGGCCCCAGACTAAAAGCAGTATGTCACTGTTCTCAAACTTAAAAAAATGGTAGTCCCGAGCTTACAGATTTATATACACTGGGTGAAAATGGACCTGACGTGGAAAACTCACTAAGCCTGGTGGGAAAGTGGGACAGAGCCCTGGCCCAGCGAGGCCGGCAGGCTCCCTAGAAGCGCTGCTGAGCTATCTTCCGCAGGAATTTACAGCATCCAGCTCCCTCGGGCACTTTGGACGCGGTGCCCTGGTGGTCAGGCTTAACTGCACAGCAGCGCTGTCCCTCGCTAAGCCGTGTCCTCACGGACTGCAGCACGCCAGGCCCCTCTGTCCTTCACTGTCTCTTGGCGTTTGCTCAGATTTATGGCCATTGAGTACCTGATTCATGGACCTACCGGGTTCCTATGCAATACTGCTCTTTACAGCATCGGGCTTTACTCTTACCACCAGACACCCCTACAACTGAGCACCATTTTCGCTTCTTCCTGGAGCTATTCGTAATTGCCCTATGCTCTTCCTCAGTGGGGTTCCCTGGTGGCTCAGACGGTAAATAATTTGCCTGTAATGAAGGAGACCGGGATTCCATCCCTGAGTTGAGGAGATCCCCTGGAGAAGGTATTCTTGCCTGGAGATTTCCACGGACAGAGGAGCCTGGTGGGCTACAGCCCATGGGGTCCCAAAGAGCTAGACACGACTGAGCGACTCACGTACTTCTCCAGAGGCATATTTGGACACCTTCTGATCTGGGGGCTTACCTACCGGTGTCACACCTTTTTGCCTTTTCATGCTGTCCACGGGGCTCTCCAGGCAAGAATACTGGAGTGGGCTGCCATTCCCTCCTCCAAGGGACCACGTTTTGTCAGAAGCCTGCACTATGGCCTGTCTGTCCTGGGTGGCCCTGCAGAGCTTGGCTCATAGCTTCAGTGAGTTATGCAAGCCTCTTTGCCCTGGCTTCAATCCATGACAGCAAAAGGCAAAAGGCAGCTCCAGGTCCCTAGCTCCGCAGGGCTCGAGTTATTGTCTAAAGGGGTAAAGGGTGCTGGGACTGAGCCAAACAGGGTGAAGGTGAAAGAGATACAGTAATGACATATTTGGACCAGGAGAGGATGTCTATGTGCCTCTAAAGCAGGTATTCACACGTTGCTAAGAAACTGTCTTTGAAGGCAGTTCCAAAGAAGAATTCTAAAAACGCAATACAGCAGCATATGAGTGAGGGTACAACTGCCTAAGAGCGTTGCTAAGAAAGACAGAATGACCTGAAGGTGTATATTCAGTGCTCCAGCCACCCAAGGTTAACAGCTGTTTTTAAAAGAACGGCCATGCATTTTGCTCCATTAAATCTCTGCACGTGCTATTCTTGCAACCGAAAAACTCTTCCTCTACCTGGTTCTTAAGATTCCCCTTCACAACTTTCCTACCTTCTTAGGCCAAGTCAGATGATTGCTTCCTATGAACTCTCACAGGATTTAATACCAAGTTAACACACACACAGTTCTGTATTTGAGATTCTAAGATTGCATGTCTGTCTTCCCCATTTGTTGGTGAGTTTCTCGAGAACCTCTTTGAATTTCCAACCCACTGCCTTGCCCATCATGAACAGTTACCTAAGATCACTTCCCACATGCAAAATGCTCGTTCCCTTTATAGCACTTACGGCTATCTGAACTGCCTGCTTTCTTGTATACTATCCATCTCCCCTGCTGGCGTGTAAGCTCACACGGCAAGGACCTTGCCTGCTGTTCGCTGTCATATTCCCAGGACTCCAGCCTGCCTGGCAGAGTCTGTGTGCTCAGTGGTTGTTTATTGAATGAGGGTTATAGGTACTGAATGTGTGCGTGCTCAGTTGCTTCAGTCCAACTCTCTGTGACCCCATGGACCGTGGCCACCAGGTTCCTCTGTCCATGGGATTTTTCAGGCAAGAACACTGGAGTGGGTTGCCAGGCCCTCCTCCAGGGGATCTTTCCCACCCAGGAATCAAACCTGCACCTTCTGCATCACAGGCAGATACCATTTCTTTATTTAATCAAGTTTATACAAACTTTAGAAGAATGTTTTTATAATTAATAGTTGATTAAATATGAAATTACTTCTAAAGCTTAATAATACAGTTTTGGTTACAATTATATATATAAAATCTGAGCTTCCCTGGTGGCTCAGACTGTAAAAAATCCACCTGCAGTGCAGGAGACCCAGGTTCAATCCCTGGGCTGGGAAGATCCCCTGGAGAAGGGAATGACTGTCCATACAAATGAATTTCACATTCTTTTTAGATGGAAATTGAGATTACATAACTTTGACTTTATGACCTCTTTTCCAGGCGTCACATAGATGCTCCTCAAGTCTGATTTTTCCCTTCAAGCTTTCCCTGGAAATCCCAGTCACCCTGTTCCTTCCTCCTCCCTAAATCTGGTGGCATTCTTGGGGGCTACACATTTGGATTCAGCTTGTCATCTACAACAAACAGTAGATCTTTGGCTCTTATGGATTTGACAGAGTTGTTACTGAGCATGACCGTAAATGCTGATGACTTGTCGTCACTTGTCGTTTTGCTAAGGTCAGATCTGAAAGTCTGGGCTGCCACAGCCCCAGGGGAAGCCAGCCCACCGCCCTCCGCAGACAGAGCAGCTCTCCCCTCAAGAGACGCCGGTGGAGACACACACCCACACATGCCCACCCTGCTCAGCTGCTCCTTGGAAAATGGCCTAAAAAGCCAGACTCGGTATCAGGGACGGAGCTCTATGAAAGTGGCGGTTCTCCGCAGAAAACAAGCTGGGGGAGCGAAAGAAAAGAACGTTCAGCTGGCCCTTCTGAGCCACTGATGGGTCAAGAGTCGGTCACAGCACCAGTGCGAGCCCTCCTCACTGCACTTGGTAGAAGGAAGTATGCCCTGTGTGCTAGTGAAGCGAAGTGAAGTCGCTCCGTCGTGTCCGACTCTTTGCGACCCCATGGACTGTAGCCTACCAGACTCCTCCGTCCCTGGGATTCTCCAGGCAGGACTACTGGAGTGGGTTGCCGTTTCTTCTCTGTGTGTTAGTAGCATTCACAAACTTGGGAGTTATAAAAGCCTTACACAAAGCCCACTTAAAAAATACTCTTTAGATGAGAGTGCAGTAAGACGTGCGGTGAGAGAGCTGCCTTCACACGTTGCATTAGACGTAGCAGATGCGACGTGCCAGACCCTGTGCCAGACACTGTCTGTAAAACTTTTCATTTAAACCATACACATTCTGAGGTAGGTATTAATGTCTCTTTTTCTAGAGACACAAAAACTGAGGTTCAAAGACTTGAAGAAACTTGCCTAAAGTCGCCCAGCCAACAGGCAACGAGCAACAGTCGTTCAGTCTTGTCCGACTCTTTGCGACCCCGTGGACGCAGGCCGCCAGCCTCCTCTGTCCCCGGGATTTTCCAGGCAAGAGCACTGGAGGGGGCTGGGGGCAGGTCTCGTCCAGCGTCTATGCTCGGGCCTCTACTTTATCTTGTATCCCAACCCCCACCCGCTTCCCTGCTTCCGGCATATTCGTTCAGTTGATTCTTATTGGATTTATTGACTCCAATCTCATTTCTAGGTTTCCCAAATTCAGCTTAGCTAAAATGCTACGCTGAAGCATTTTAATCACATAAGATGTGTGCAATTAAGCTGTGCATTGCACACACACACACACACACACAAGGCATGATTTTGCACCGACAGCATTGACTTCAGGTTATCTTAGTGTGTCCGGGTTGGGGGACCTGGGTCATAAGATAAATGTTCATCTGAAGCTTTTGTGAAACAGCCCTGCTCACAAGCTCCATCTGCACTGGTGGAGTCCCTCCCCTCCCTCCTCCACCAACACATCTCCCCCCCAAGGCTTCTGGAAAGAATCCGGTTCAGTAAAACTGCATCTCCCCCTCTTTCACACCCATTACTGGAGGTGCTGAATCTCTCCCTCTTCCACACCCACTACTGGAGGTGCTAATGAGCAGAAAGCAGCCCTACAGGTAGACAAAGAAACTAGAGAAAAGGGTGTGTAGTGCAGAACCCAGGACACCTGCAACTGAGAAGAATCAGGCAGACATAGTTCGCACAAGACTCAGTCTATCTGCAAGCAGAGCAGAGTGCAAAGAACAGTGAGTCTGGAATGAGGAGGCAGGTGAACCATGCAGCCAGATGTTCTCTGAGACAAAACAAAGTTGCCGGGCAAACCACTGGCAATAATAAGGATTACGTGTGTGAGAGTCACTCAGTCATGTCCAACTCTTTGCAAACCCATGGGCTGTAGCCCGCCAGGCTCCTCTACCCATGGAATTCTCCAGGCAAGAATACCGGAGTGAGTTGCCATTCCCCTCTCCAGCAGATCTTCCTCACCCAGGGATTGAACCTAAGTCTCTTGAATTGCAGGCAGATTCTGAGAGAGTCAATTCCTAGGCAGGTTGACAAGAAGTCCAGGGTCCCCGCTGAGGAGGAGATAGGGATCTGGAATTCTCAAGGAGGAGGAAAGGACAAACATCCTTTTTTCTCTACATTCCTTAGTCTTAGTCACATAAAATGTTTTTTTCTTTAAGCCCGGAACTGATGATACACAACAAACAACTCAGTTTAAACTCTGTACTAAGGATTATACAACAACAGTGTATCCTGCTTGAGGACAGTTTCTCCTTCCTGAAAACCTTCTGACTAATTCTGATATCTTCAGTTCAGTTCAGTCACTCAGTTGTGTCTGACTCTTTGCCACCCCAAGAATCACACCACGCCAGGTCTCCCTGTCCATCACCAACTCCCGGAGTTCACTCAGACTCACGTCCATTGAGTCGGTGATGCCACCCAGCCATCTCATCCTCTGTCGTCCCCTTCTCCTCCTGTCCCCAATCCCTCCCAGCATCAGAGTGTTTTCCAATAAGTCAACTCTTGGCATGAGGTGGCCAAAGTATTGGAGTTTCAGCTTTAGCATCACTCCTTCCAAAGAACACCCAGGGCTGATCTCCTTTAGAATGGACTGGATGGATCTCCTTGCAGTCCAAGGGACTCTCAAGAGTCTTCTCCAGTACCACAGTTCAAAAGCATCAATTCTTTGGCACTCAGCTTTCTTCACAGTCCAACTCTCACATCCATACACGATCAATGGAAAAACCATAGCCTTGACTAGACAGACCTTTATTGGCAAAGTAACGTCTCTGCTTTTCAATATGCTATCTAGGTTGGTCATAACTTTCCTTCCAAGGAGTAAGCGTCTTTTAATTTCATGGCTGCAATCACCATCTGCAGTGATTTTGGAGCCCCAAAAAATAAAGTCTGACACTGTTTCCACTGTTTTCCCATCTATTTCCCATGAAGTGATGGGACCAGATGCCATGATCTTCATTTTCGGAATGTTGAGCTTTAAGCCAACTTTTTCACTCTCCACTTTCACTTTCATCAAGAGGCTTTTTAGTTCCTCTTCACTTTCTGCCATAAGGGTGGTGTCATCTGCATATCTTAGGTTATTGATATTTCTCCCAGCAATCTTGATTCCAGCATGTACTTCTTCCAGCCCAGCGTTTCTCATGATGTACTCTGCATAGAAGTTAAATAAGCAGGGTGACAATATACAGTCTTGACGTACTGCTTTGCCTATTTGGAACCAGTCTGTTGTTCCATGTCCAGTTCTAACTGTTGCTTCCTGACCTGCATATAGGTTTCTCAAGAGGCAGGTCAGGTGGTCTGGTATTCCCATCTCTTTCAGAATTTACCACAGTTTATTGTAATCCACACAGTTAAAGGCTTTGGCATAGTCAATAAAGCAGAAATAGATGTTTTTCTGGAATTCTCTTGCTTTTTCGATGATCCAGCGGATGTTGGCAATTTGATCTCTGGTTCTTCTGCCTTTTCTAAAACCAGCTTGAACATCTGGAAGTTCATGGTTCACGTATTGCTGAAGCCTGGCTTGGAGAATTTTGAGCATTACTTTACTAGCGTGTGAGATGAGTGCAATGGCAACCCACTCCTGTACTCTTGCCTGGAAAATCCCATGGGCGGAGGAGCCTGGTAGGCTCCAGTCCATGCGGTCGCTAAGAGTCGGACACGACTGAGCGACTTGACTTTCACTTTTCACTTTCATGCACTGGAGAAGGAGATGGCAACCCACTCCAGTGTTCTTGCCTGGAGAATCCCAGGGACAGGGGAGCCTGGTGGGCTGCCGTCTATGGGGTCACACAGAGTCGGACATGACTGAAGTGACTTAGCAGCAGCAGCAGCAGCAGCAGAGATGAGTGCATTGTGCAGTAGTTTGAGCAGTCTTTGGCATTGCCTTTCTTCGGGATTGGAATGAAAACTGACCTTTTCCAGTCCTGTGGCCACTGCTGAGTGTTCCAAATTTGCTGGCATATTGAGTGCAGCACTTTCACAGCATCACCTTTCAGGATTTGAAATAACTCAACTGGAATTCCATCACCTCCACTAGCTTTGTTGGTAGTGATGCTTTCTAAGGCCCACTTGACTTCACATCCCAGGATGTCTGGCTCTAGGTGAGTGATCACACCATCGTGATTATCTGGGTTGTGAAGATCTTTTTTGTATAGTTCTTCTGTGTATTCTTGCCACCTCTTCTTAATATCTTCTGCTTCTGTTAGGTGCATACCATTTCTGTCCTTTATCGAGCCCATCTTTGCATGAAATGTTCCCTTGATATCTCTAATTTTCTTGAAGAGATCTCTAGTCTTTCCCATTCTGTTGTTTTCCTCTAATTCTTTGCACTGATCGCTGAGGAAGGCTTTCTTATCTCTTCTTGCTATTCTTTGGAACTCTGCATTCAGATGCTTATATCTTTCCTTTTTTCCTTTGCTTTTTGCTTCTCTTCTTTTCACAGCTATTTGTAAGGCCTCCCCAGACAGCCATTTTGCTTTTTTGCATTTCTTTTCCATGGGGATGGTCTTGATCCCTGTCTCCTGTACAGTGTCATGAACCTCATTCCATAGTTCATCAGGCACTCTATCTATCAGATCTAGTCCCTTAAATCTATTTCTCACTTCTACTGTATAATCATAAGGGATTTGATTTAGGTCATACCTGAATGGTCTACTGGTTTTCCCTACTTTCTTCAATTTAAGTCTGAATTTGGCAATAAGGAGTTCATGGTCTGAGCCACAGTCAGCTCCTGGTCTTGTTTTTGCTGACTGTACAGAGCTTCTCCATCTTTGGCTGCAAAGAATATAATCAATCTGATTTCAATGTTGACCATCTGGTGATGTCCATGTGTAGAGTCTTCTCTTGTGTTGTTGGAAGAGGGTGTTTGTTATGACCAGTGCATTTTCTTGGCAAAACTCTTATTAGCCTTTGCCGTGCTTCTTCCATATTCCAAGGCCAAATCTGCCTGTTACTCCAGGTGTTTCTTGACTTCCTACTTTTGCATTCCAGTCCCCTATAATGAAAAGGACATCTTTTTTGGGTGTTAGTTCTAAAAGGTCTTGTAAGTCTTCATAGAACCGTTCAACTTCAGCTTCTTCAGCATTACTGCTTGGGGCATAGACTTGGATTACTGTGATATTGAATGGTTTGCCTTGGAAATGAACAGAGATCATTCTGTTGTTTTTGAGATTGCATCCAAGTACTGCATTTCGGACTCTTTTGTTGACCATGATGGCTACTCCATTTCTTCCAAAGGATTCCTGCCCACAGTAGTAGATATAATGGTCATCTGAGTTAAATTCACCCATTCCAGTCCATTTCAGTTCGCTGATTGCTAGAATGTTGACGTTCACTCTTGCCATCTCCTGTTTGACCACTTCCAATTTGCCCTGATTCATGGACCTAACACTTCAGGTTCCTATGCAATATTGCTCTTTACAGCATCGGACCTTGCTTCTACCACCAGTCACATCCACAACTGATATCTTAGAATGTATATTATGGGAATGGTAAGATCTGGTAAGATCTTTCTATTGTTAGTTCTAATCCTGTCATCTTAAAATGTAAATTATGGGAGTGGGTCTAGTAAGATCTTTACAACCTTGAGACGTTCTTTTGATTTACTGTAAGAACCAGTTGAGAAGGTATACAGCTGCCTTGCTTAGACTAGCAGAGGACACTCTCTGCCCCCTTCTGAGGTCTCTGTCAGAGGCTTTCTCTGCCCTCTTTCACTTTAATAAACTCTGCCACACAAAAGCTCTGGAGTGATCAAGCCTGGTCCCTGGTCCCAAAGCTACATCTTCTTCTTTGGAGATCACAAATCCGACACCGTTCACTGTAAGCTATCAATTCTTTACCATCCGAGCCACCAGGGAAGCCCCATACACATTGCCAGCACTATTTTAAAAAGACTTTCAGGACAACAGGAGAGTGTCAGGGCTACTTAAGGCAAGAGAGGCTGTGGCCACCGCGTCACCGTGACCAGAAATCCTCTCAGCCCACCGTCTTTCTCCGCCGACACCCCCCCCCAGGTTTCACTTTCACTCCCTTGGACCTCTTGTGCTCTAGAAGGTACCCCCATCTCTCGTGCATCCCTGCCTTTGATCTCAGCACAGTCCTCGGCCAGCAGCCCCATCCGCACCAAAGGAGAAACAGCTGAGAGGGTCATACATTTGCATGATTCTGAAGAGTTCTTACAACGCTTTACATGACAGTGAGGTGTACCAGGGGGAATGCCTTAGACTGAAAATCAGAGTGAGTTTTAGATTCACACCTAATGCTAACTAGCTGCATGATTATGACAAAATAACATAAAACTGCCAATTCTTATTCTATTATTGTTTGTACCTCCTAGCTGTAAATCTCAATAAAAACTTGACATTTCCCCCCAGAGCAATCAGCAACCTCAGTTTAGAGTTCTCCAATTCTGAGTTCCGATCTAGTGTTCTTTTCATTAAGAAAGATGATAAATTCACAAAGTGTGGCCACTCTGAGAAGGGGAAGGAATTTGCAACCCACTCCAGTATTCTCACCTAGAGAATCCCATGGACAGAGGAGCCTGGTGGACTGCAGTCCCTGGGGTCACAAAGAGTCGGACACGACTGAGCAGGCACTCAGACACCATCACACGTGCGTCTCACTCAGCCCTGAGAAGGCAGATTCTTTACCACATGAGTCACCTGGGAAGCCATATGTAAATAGGGAAATGAAATATGTAAATAGGGATGTTCTTAAATCAGGTTCTAGAACTCTAGATACACCTACATTTCGAGCTCTAATCCTAAATAAAATCAATATGAAGAACTTCTAGTTTATGCAGTTGATAAACCCAGGAACTGATTCAGCTGAAAAAACCTGAATATACCAACTTGAAGGAGTTTCAGGATGAAAAATGAAATGTGTTAATTTACACCGAATTTGTAAAGTCACGGTCTACTCATATTAGAAGCAATAAAAAGCCCAAGCCAAAAATGTAAGGATGCAAAGGGACTCTGAAATAACATTTGGGAATTTCAAAGCATTAAAAGTATCTTTCTCTGCTACTCAAGGGTGCCATGTACATCTGTTGGAATTTTTTCCCCGTGTGGACACACCAGTGATTATAGCAGGTACTGTTGGCCTGAAGACAAAATTCCCTGATGTGAACACTGACTGCTCAGTGGACCCTTTGCCTTCTTTAGAGAACTGCCTGTGGCCGACAGGCGGGCTCCTGCGACCTCCAGCGGAGCCCACAGCCACGGCTGACTCATGCCGGCGATCAACCCCAGCTTGTGGCTCTGCGTGGGAAAGCTCTGTGCTGCCATTCATGCTGCAGCCTCCCCGAGGGGTGGGCTGATTCTGAAATGGGAAGGGGCGGGGCACAACCTTGAAAAGAATGACACGGGCACTGCAAATGGACATGACATAAACTGGTTAGAAGCAACTAAGTCCAAGATGGCAGGCAACGTGAGTTCCAGCAGACCACAAGCCTCAGGATACACTCATTGTAATACA
This sequence comes from Bos mutus, assembly GCF_027580195.1. Classification (NCBI taxonomy): domain Eukaryota; kingdom Metazoa; phylum Chordata; class Mammalia; order Artiodactyla; family Bovidae; genus Bos; species Bos mutus. The sequence continues at coordinate 316,681 of NC_091630.1, read as the reverse complement.
TCGGCATAGGCTAAATGACACACCCGTGGGTGCCTGCCAGTTCCAAGGCCGACCATAAAAGGCCAAGAAGTAGGTGGTAACCCAATGCCTGGAACCTCCCGCCCTTTCCCCCAAATAGCTGAAATAATCTTCCCACTCATCAGCCTATGAAATTGCTGAATTGTTGTGTTGTTTAGCTGCTAAGTCACTTCCAACTCTGAGACCCCATGGACTGTAGCCCGCCAGGCTCCTCTGTCCACAGGATTTCCCAGGTAAGAATACTGAAGTGGGCTGCCTTTTCCTTCTCCAGAGGATCTTCTTGACCCACGGATCAAACCCACATCTCCTGCATTGGCAGGCGGATTCTTTAACACTGTGCTACAAGTCCAGCCTATGAAATTACCCAGCCCATAAAAACCCATACCCTCTTGCCTTCTGAGATGACCCACACTCTGCTTTTGGACTGTGGATCTGAATAAATCTGCTTTCACTGTACTTTGGCTTGCTCTTGAATTTCTTCATGTGCAAAGCCAAAGACCCTCACTTGGCGGCCCTCACTTGGTGGCCCTCACTTGGCAGCTGGTCCCAGGAACTCGCCTGAGACACAGGATGTGACCATCCTCTTACAGTGCACTTTTTTCCTGCAGCATCACCACATCATCCATGCTTTGCTTCCTCCCCTGTCTACACTGCTTCATTCATTTCCTTACAGGTTTCTCCTAAGAGCTGTTAAATTAAGTAAACAAGGAGGCCATTAGACTGAGATGGATCTAATGCTTAGGAGGTCTGTGTGAGCAAACCAAAATCCAAGCCCTGAAATGCCTTGAGGCTATGAAATCAAACTTAAGGATAATCAATCATATCCAATGAGGGCTTTAAGCTATAAATGATTGAACATTTCTTTCCTTTGCTTCCACACTTTTTCTATATGCCTTTCCCTGAGCTCCTAAACACTTCCAATTTGAACTGATTTTTGCTTAAACTCTGAAAATGTCCGACATGCCTCAGTTTATCGTATAACAGAGTCCTCCCTTACCAATCGCTCCTAGAGAATCTCCATTTCAGTCTCAGCTCCCAAAGAATTCTAAGACTGTCATCAATGTATGATCTGTTTCATAAAGGAAGAACAATCTTCAAAGCCTAATGAGATAAAACAAAGTTTAGTTTGCTACCACACAACCAGGCACAGGAAGCTTTCTATCTTGAGTCTCATGATCATTTCCAAAGAGATGGAATCAGGTGAATTTGTGCAAATCAGCCTATGGGAACTAGACACACATGCCCCCATCTCTCTTACGAGGGCAGCTCTGAGGTTTCCGCTCCAGGGAGAATGACTCAGGGCTAAACTGCACTGTGAAGTCATGTATAAAAGTGGGCAGATTTTCACGCTTTCATTATGGTTGCCTCTGTCTCCATGCCAACATCCATCCTAATTTTAAGTCTTTGATTTTTATTAGAGTGAATGTGAGATGGGGGCAGTTTGAACTCCACTCATCAGTTCAGTTCAGTTCAGTAGCTCAGTCATGTCTGACTCTTTGAGACCCCATGGACTGCAGCGCTCCAGGCCTCCCTGTCCATCACCAACTCCTGGAGTTTACTCAAACTCACGTCCATCAAGTCGGTGATTCATTCTGGCACATTTGCTTTAAACGCTTACAGACAGAAACCAACAGGAAGATAACCAAGTTTTCGTGTCCTGCTCCATCTCAGAGGTGATTCAGGCAGGAACTTGCTGACTGCATTTTACAGCAACACGTCAGGCCTGTTACCACTTAACTGCATTAACTGTGTTTCCCAGCACAGCAGACAGTCGATTTACGGATGATGCAGTCAGGGATGGCCTGGGCAGTAGCTCTATTTCCATTTACCAGAAGGGAGTCCCCTCAGGTCAGAGACCACTTTCTCCCTGTAAGAAGGGGTAGGAAGTTCTTGCTTAGGTGATTTTTAGGGCAGATGGTGGAGTTGATATATTTAGAGGCTCCAGAAATACCATTCCATTAATTACACTGTCAAGATCTTGATTACCAGCAGCCTGTTTGACTCAGGCCAGGGCTGTTACATTTACATTTGAGATTCTTCTAATATAGCTGGGCAATGTAGCTAGAGAATAAAATCACTTGGTTGTATTTCACCTGGAATTTTGGGGGAATGAACAGATTGCTATTGTTGGAACTGAAGATTAAAGGTGGCCTAGTGAAGTAAGTAATAATATAAAAATGTGATAAACTGATGGACGGACAGAGACAGCAACAGTGAAATAGCTGGATAAGTGGATAGGGAGGCAAAAATAGATAAGGATGCATAGAGATGAATAAGGGTAGAGAGACAGAGATAAGGTAGGTAGATGAATGAATGGATAAACAGAGGGAGAGATGGATAAATGGAGAGAGAGAAAGAGACAGAGACAGACACCTGCCTCTGCACAGCAGTGGTGAACACACAGAAACGGCTGTGCAAGCTGACATCACACCAAGTGGTCTCAACAGTCAGTTGGGAAAACTGGTAATGTTCTGTGGATTTTCAAAACTGTTATTAAGACATTAAAATTGTCTTACTGTCTATAAAAATAAAATTAATATTTACTAAATAACCTATAATTTAAAACATTGGAAAGATTGGGGATTCAGTGCCTTTGTTCCTTTGTTGAAACCTTGCTGGGAGCAGCTTGAGCAGCGCTCGCCGCCTTCTCGTCACGTCGCATATGAGACGTGAGCACCCTGTCTGTGCCTTGACAAGTCATCCTCCTCCTTTCCAGGCCTGGATCAGCTAGCAGCCTCTTACACTGCACTTGGACCCTCCAGGGATGTGGAACTTCTCTGAGAGCTCCACGAATGTGAAGGCTTCCACTGGCGTCACTCTCCCGGTCACCTTCATCCTTTCTTCACAGCCACTCTCATAAACTTAGCTTTGCTCTCTCTTTCTAATATCCATTCCTGCAAATGTCATATTGACTGATCCCTGGGAGAAAAGCAGGAAGCACACCTACCCCCCTCGCTGTCGTGTGTGAAGGAGCAAGTGCGCCGTGACCAATCACAGCAGACTGAAGTGAGCACCATGACCGGTTGTCACCACGATGCTCAGCAGCCACGGGCACGCAGCGACCTGTGGGTAAAAACTAGCAGCAAGATATGCGCTTTACAAGATTACTTACTGTGAATATGCAGTTAAAACACGGTTAAAATTACTTACAGTTAATAATACAAAATTACCTACAGTAACTGAAATCTGCACCATGTTGTTGACTGGGATTATTTAATTAAACCATGATACCGGAAATTCACAGATACTGGGAAACATGAAAAACAAGGCCAGTGCTCTCTGTGTGTGTATCTGCTGCTGTTGTTCAGCCACTCAGTTGTGTCTGATTCTTTGCAACCCCATGGACTGCAGCATGTCAGGCCTCCCTGTCCATCACCAACTCCCGGAGTCCACCCAAACCCACGTCCATTGAGTCGGTGATGCCATCCAACCATCTCATCCTGTCGTCCCCTTCTCCTGCCTTCGATCTTTCCCAGCATCAGGGTCTTTTCAAATGAGTCTGGTGTTCACATCAGGTGGCCAAAGTATTGGAGTGTGTGTGTGTAAACACAAATCATATTCGTGTCGTGTGTGTGTGAGTGTGTGTGTGTGTGTGTGTGTATTCTAGTGTTCCTCTTAACCTCTCCTACCAAAGATAATTTCAGTCTTTGTAGGGCAGGAGGGAAAAGATTTTAGGAAGCACTACTCTGTGATGGCATGTCCACTCCCTCTGCTGTGGACTGAATGTTTCCCTCCCCCTCAAATCTACATGTTGAAGCCCTGATATGCTGGTTTTAGGAGGTGGGGCCTTTGTGAGGTGGTTAGGTCAGGAGACTGGAGCTTCCATGACAGAGTTAGCGTCCTTATAAGAGAAGAGCGGCTAGTCCTCTCTCTCTGCCACGTGAGGACACAGAAGAGGGCTGTTTGTAACAGGCTCCATGCTGGGACCCTGATCTTAGACTTCCAGCCTCCAGAACCATGAGACATAAGTTTCCCTTGTTTATAAACCAGACAGTCAAGGGCATTCTGTGGCAGCAGCCTGAACCGACAGCCACCCTTTATTTCCATAAAGGCGAATGAAGGGTCTGAGTATTTTGACATGGCTCTTAGTTCTGAAACTTTGCTTTTGGTATGGGTTCTCGGGGGCTCACTCATGTGAACACTTGCTCCCTGGGTCCCTTTAGCTCAGCTTAGTGGAAAGTTCTGGCCTATAGAGTTAGAAAGTGAAGTCGCTCAGTCATGTTGGACTCTTTGCGACCCCATGGACTGTAGCCTACCAGGCTCCTCCATCCATGGAATTTTCCAGGCAAGAGTACTGGAATGGGTTGCCATAGAGTTAGAAAGACGCCACCTGCCGGGGACCAGCCCCGGCTGATCCAGGGTATTCGAAGGAGAGAGGGTGTAGGCGAAGATCAGGAAACAATTGCTTAATTAAACGTTAATTAAGGATATAAAGAGTAATAGAATGAGGATAGCTCAGTGAGGAAATTCAGTGGAGAAAAGAGGCTGAATAATTCAGCCAGAAGGTAAGAGAAAGAACGACAAGGTGAGACCAAGTTTCGGTGAACAAGGCCCGCACTTTATTTTCCAAAGTAGTTTTTTTACCTTAAGTTATGCATAGAGGATAATGGGGGAAGGGGTAGAGTCATGCAGTAAGCCAGGCTTTCTTCCTGCAAACTTATCATATGCAAAAGTTTAGGTAATTTGCATCATCTTCTGGCCTGGAGGCCTTTTTCTCTAAAGGTGATTATTCTAAAGTCAGGCACCAGCCTCCCAAAAGCATTAGATAAAGTTGCATTCCTACAGAGCAAAGGTGTGGTGGGCTATAACAAGAAAAAGAATTAACTCAAGGGTCCCAGATTACAAACATTAAAGCTACTACTTACACCAACTATATTAATCAATACACTGCCAGGGACACAGCAGGTAAGGGATATGGAGACTTAGCAGCAAACATTGGCCCAACAAGTGAGAATCCCTTCACCAATACAATTTCTAATCAATCTTTTAGCTACTCAAAAGAATCTGTGTTTAGACAGTTTAGAACATCTCCTGCCTCTCACAGTTGGGAGGCTCTGAACAATCACATGTGGCCGGAAAAACCTATTCAGGCAGGCTAGAGGATTTCCAAAGGAGTTTGTAGGTTGAAACACTGTCACACCCAGGAATTATTAACTGGAGCTGTAAGCTAACTCTTTTTTCAGAGAGGTAGTGGGGAACAGCCCCTCGTAAAGTCAGAGATGTAGGTGAAAGCACAAAGCAGAAAGTAGGCAGACTCTGGTTTTGGGGGTAGATTGCTCGAGAATTTCCAGGGAGACTCCTGAGGCTTGATCTCGCCTTTGCGTATGCCAAGCCTCCTTCTTCATGACCTTTGCCAGGGGCGGAGCTCGCTCCCCGCAGAAAGAGGGGTTCAAACTCTGGCCCCACCTCTTACTAGAGGAGTCATCTTAGAAAAGCTCCTTAACTTCTCCAAGCTTGCCTCCTAGGCTAAGGGAAAGGGAAGTCGCTCAGTCGTGTCCAACTGTTCACGACCCCATGGACTGCAGCCCACCAGGCTTCTCCATCCATGGGATTTTCCAGGCAAGAGTGCTGGAGTGGGGTGCCATTGTCTTCTCCGATGCCTCCTAGGCTAAGTCGTGTCCAACTCTTGTGACCCCATGGCCTGTAACTTGCTGGCTCCTCTGTCCAAGGGATTCTCCAGGCAAGAATACTGGCAGGGGTTGCCATTTCCTCCTCCAGGGGATCTTCCCTACCCAGGGATTGAATCCATGTCTCTTGCATTGCAGGCAGATTAGGGATTATTTAAAGCACTCTGGCTGAGAAAGACTTAAGCACATAATAAATACTAATTACCAACTTACTGCCTCTCCTGCAATACCACCCTGGGGAGGCACAGCCCTCTAAACATTCCCATTTGAAAGGAACTTTTGTGGAAATGAGGGGAAGTTGAGAACTGAACTGCATCTCAGAGCTCCCAACTGGGTTTTTTTTTTTTTTTTTTAAACCATGTTGTGTTTTTAACCTGACAAGAAATAGTTTGCAAACTGAGATAACAGGTGAGAGTAAAGACAACACCCGATAAACGAGCACAAAACAGAGCTCAACAATTGCCGCGCATTCGCTTATTACTGTTCTTTTAAGTAGCGAGTCAGAACTTTATTTTTTTCTGTTTATTTTTCCTTTATTTATTAATCTTTGTTTTATTTTCTCTTTTATTTTTCTTTTGTCCGAAATAGGACCATTAAAGACACCTCAATAATAACTGTAAAAAGACTACCTAAAGAATGATGATTCAAAAAATTTGTTTGGGGCATAATGCGTTTCATAGTCAAGGGTAGAGATGAGCACTTAGGGGGCAAGCAGGGCTTGCAAGGGCTTAAAACGGTTTGAGATTAACTTGGTGGCGGAAAGGCTTTTCTGTTGGTGCACCCTGCCCACCTACAGACGAGAGCACCCACGGGGAAAGCAGCGGCCCCGCCACCGCGGCCCACGGACGTCAAGGGCACGTGGTGACGGCCCCATTCGGAGGGGCGGCGTGGCTGACCTTGGCTGCAGCAGGCCCAGAGAACGGCCGCCAGAGTCCACGGGGAGAGGTAAAGTGGCCGCGATGAGAGAGCTGCACTAGGCTCTTTACAAATTAAATAAAGGAGATAATGACACCACGGCATTGTCCCATTCACTCATTAATCCTGTATCCTGATTTAGAGTGTGGCCGTAAATAAGAGACCTTCCATTTTCCAGGTCCCAGATTCCTCATCTTTAGAAAGAAGAGGTATGTTTGATCACTCTCTCGGTTCAGGCTGCTAGAATACATCATCACACACTGGATGGCTTAAAGAACAAACCCTCATTTCTCACACTTGTGGAGGCTGCAACTTCAAGACCAGGACGCCAACACGGGGTTCTGGTGAGGGTCCTCTCCCTGGCTTGGAGAAGCCTCCCTGCTTGATGCATCTTTGTGAGGGGGCGAGACATTGCTCTGGGTCCTCACCCCTTAGAAGGACACCAACCCTATTATGGAGCTCCATCCATCTCCATGACTTCATCTAAATCTCATGACCTCCCAACGCCCCCACCTCCAAATCCATCACATTAGGGATTGGGGCTTCAGTCTACAGATTCTGGGGGGAGACAAACATTCAGTTCAGAGAAGTCACCTCTAAGTTCCCTTCTCTCTGACTGCATACATGAAGATTTCCGATGGCCAACAAATCAAATTCAAACCGTCTGTCCTGCTTTCAGGATCTTCCATAATTAGGAGCCACCCAAGGTACCAGATTTTCTCATCACCTTCCTTCAGGATAACCCCACTCCCCTTTAAGCCAGTCTCTGCTCTGCCCTCCCTGAAAACTGTAAGCCACTGCGTGGTAAGTTGCTTTAATCGTGTCCGATTCTTTGCAACCCTATGGACCATAGCCCGCCAGGTTACTCTGTCCATGGGATTCTCCAGGCAAAATACTGGAGTGGGTTGCCGTGCCCTCCTCCAGGGGGTCTTCCCGACCCAGGGACGGAACCCGTGTCTCTTCCATCTCCTGCACTGGCAGGCGGGTCCTTTACCCCTAGTGCCATCACCTCCCTTTCTCTCAGGCTGGTTCTCCTCGGGGAGTGACTGAGTTCTCCCCACTGACTCAAGATCATTTCGTGAGAGCCATTCTTCTAGTCCCTGGATCATCTCACTGTAAAAAGTAATGTTAATATAAAGTTCTCTTTCTGTGTAGTGAAGAGGAAGCTTGAGGATTTGCACTGAAAAGAATTTTAGAAGGGAAACTGTTGTTGCTTCCTATTGTTTTAGTTCATGTAAATGCCAGTTCTAAAAACTTGAAATTGAGTATAATATGTACAAACTTTGTCCTGGAGCCACTGTTACTAGGTCAAAAAAAAAAATAAATCAAAGATTAACAGTATAGGAAAAGACAAAGGATATCAATTTCAGATAAATTACAGCTGAATATATATAGGATCATCCTTTATATCTTTACAAATGCCAAGTGAATTTTCTGATATTTGTGGTAATACAAGAAAGCCACAGTATTAAGGATTTGCCATTTGTTGTAACATTTTGCTAAAAACCATTCTAATGTCTCCACATCAGGATTCAGTATCAAATATTTATTCAAAAAGATTCCAGTTTGGATTTGCTCCCTTGGACTTGATCTATGGTAATCTTTTCAGAAGTTTTGAAGATGAAGGCAATAAAAGACCTTCTCCCTTCTGATAATTATCCATAATAAGTCATTACTGATTGCTCTTACGGGCATAATGCATGATACAATTTAAAGAAACATCTGAAGATCTGAAAGTACATCAAAAGAACAATCATATTCTAAAAACAGAAAGCATTTTATGTACCTTTATGACTGCTCCATTGGAATGCTTAATGTGTCTACGGATAATTGGGAGAAACAAAAGGCATAAGCAGACAGTTTATAAGTGAGAAAATGGAACCTTTGGAAAAAATGCTAATATCACTACTAATGATGTAATAACCATTTTCCAACTATCCGAATGGTAATGGTTTTAATTGCAGTTGGTGCTAAAAGAGATGAGAGAACGGTACCTTCTAGGGTTGACAGCATCTGGTTACTTGCGAGGTGGAGGGATGTGTGTGCTGGACAGCCTCCCTTTGCCTCCACAGCCAGGCCCCACCACCTGCTGCCCTGCTCGGAGCCCAGGGAGGCTGACCTTAACTGAGCACCCGTGGCCCCTGCCTCTGGCTTCCAGGCAGCCTCAACCTAGGGCAGACACCAGTAGGAGATCAGCAGGCAGGGATTCGCGGGGATTGTCTCTGTGCTAAGAGGCCACAGCTCTCAGCGAGTGGCGCTTTTCCAGAGCTGCGAGTCTTGCTAGCTTAAGGTCGCGGCTCCTCTTCCTGGCCACTTCCAGGTAAAGGATGGCAGTGGCCTCTCATCATTCAGCTCCTGGTTTCCTCTGTCTCGGCCACACTCACAAACTGTCGCTGTGTTAAATCCCGTCCAGTCACCCCTTCTGAGTTTGCCATCCATCTCCTGCCGGACCCTAACCTACACAGCACATCCCTGCATCCACTCTGGACCCTAACCCAGTAAAGACATTTTTCATCCTGATCAACTCCTCCCCATTCCCTTCTACAGCAAATGTCTGTTGTTCTTGCTTCCCCAGAATCCATTCAGCCTTCTTCTTGCACTGTAGCCTACTTTCCCATTTCAGAACTACCTCTCCTCATCCATCAGGGCACAGTTTGGATAAGGCTGACCTTAGGACTTTTGTTGGAAATATGGGAGCAAAGAGCCTTCTGTTCACTGAGGCAGCCAGCTATAAAAACAAAACAAAAATACCACCCAGACAAACCTGGAACTCCTGGGCCGAAGAAAAGGGCGCTTGCTAGGGTATAAACCAGCAAAGTGGAGAGGGTGCAAACCATGCAGAGGCAGGCCCCTGGCCTTCTGTGAGCCCTGGATCCCGCCGGGCCTGAAGCTCACCCTGCACACTGTCGTTACCAGAAGTGCTAGGCCCCCTTTTATGTGCTCAAGCTGAGCTGAGCTGTCTGTCACTTGCAATTGAAAGATCCCAGACTAACAGGACTGCTCCTGAAACAAACACGTGCAATTGGAGAGAGTAAAAGTGGAGAGGGTGAGAGGCTGTGACTTCTAACACACTGCCGTCCAGATGTGCAGGCTGTTTTCACCAAGAAGCCTCACACATCAGGTCACGAGACACCACCTGTGGCTTTTGTTTATTATGATCTTGGTGTCACCACCACCTGCATTGTCTTTTAGTCCTTTGCAATCTGTAAGAGATGGGGCAATACCACAGCAAACAACGCACTCTGTGTGAAGTCGGTGGCTGGGACCCACGCACGAACTGATACAAACAAAGAACAATGGTGGAAAACAGCCAAATGCCCTGTTCAAGTGCCACTGAACTAGCCCTTCTCAGATGACAGCTCATTGGCAGGAAAGCTGTTATTGCAACAATCATTATTCCAACTTACTGCCTATTAGAAAGTGAGTCACTGGGAGGTCAGACTGTCCCCAAAGTCCACTGTTCCTGAGCACTCACAGTCAAGTTCAAGGAACAGCAATCAGGTGTAAGGACAATGGCAAAGGCTCAACGCTTTGAAACCAAGAGGACGGTTAACTCCCAGGAGACTGCTGCAAAGTGAGTTTTACTATCTTCAACACATCACATCACTTGGGAAAAGAAATCAGAGCGACAGTGTTACCATGACCCCAGGTCTTTTCCAGGGCGGCTGCCCTCCCTGTACTCATGTTTACACACCTGTCCCCTCCTGCCTAGCACTGTGCCTTGCACAAAATAGGTGCTCAGAAATGATGATGTTCAGAGCCTGCTGGCTGAAGAGTACAAATAAAAGATGATATCTGAGAAGAATGCACACAGAGTAGTTGCTTAAGAAATCTTCGCTGTTATCATCACTGTATGTGTATGTGAGGTAAACCGCTCAGTCGTGTCTGACTCTGCAACCCTATGGACTGTAGCCCAGCCAGCTCCTCTGTCCATAGGATCTTACTGGCAAGATTACAATTGCTTTATTTGCAAAGTATCTGTGTTAACAGTTAGGTCCCTCAAAACCCACACAAATCCCTTTTTAAAGCAACAATTCCTACTTCTTTACCTGCCAAAGAGACAGTTCTATTGTGCGTCTGAGTTATTTCCCCTGCCCTTCCCCTTCCCATGTACATATGAGAACCAAACTGTCCGGCCGCTTGCTCACTCATTCATCCAGACAATAGACAGTGAGTGACCACTTGCATTTTGCCACATACTGGACTGTCTGTGGGGAATCAAAGTTGCTGAAGACACAGAGCTCCTGCATAATGCAGACCCGCTGGAGACAAGAAATCCCAGTGAGTGACTCAGCCTGTGGAACGAGGCACCCAATTTCAGGGGCTGCAGCGTGTGCTGGGAAGGCCTGGGGAAGATGCTTGGATGGGGGATGTTTCCTTACCTTTTCTGCAAGCCAGCCGAGGTGCCTGATCTCCCGGCCCCCAGCAAGGCCTGTTGAGCCCAGCTGCTCCCGGACCTCTGTGATCACGCGGGTCAGCAGGTCACTGACGGTTGCGTGGATGGCGCTGAACCAGGCCTGGGCCGTGGCGGAGTCCTTGCCCCTCAGGACCACGGTGTGCTTAGCATCTGGAGAGTGGATTTCAAGCTGCCTAGAGGAGCAGAGAGAGAAGGGTTAGGGGGTTCCCTGGCGGATTGTGCCTCCTCAAGCCCTGAGCTACAAAGGTGAATTAATTTCTTTTTTCTATCATACATTTTACTTTTAATTTTTTTAGCTTTTTAATTAAGGTTTTTTTGGAGTGGGTTTTGTTTTTGTTTTTGTTTTTCCTTTTGGCCACCCCATGAAGCCTGCAGAATCTTAGTTCCCTGACCAGGGATCGAACTGGGGCTCCCTGCAGTGCAAGCACAGAGTCTCAACCACTGGACTGCAGGGAAGTCCCTGAGATTTTTAAATTCACTTTTTAATCGAATAAAAGAGTCTTTAAACTCTAGAATGCTTTACAATTTTCAAAAGTTTCACATAGATGAGTTCATATCATCCTATGATAACCCTTGCCCTCCCTCCTATCCCTACACTGCCTCTCCCCACTAAAGTGAACTAATTCTTCATTCTTACTTTAAGCTTCTTTTGCATGGCTTATCTTAATGGCCCCATCATCCGTCCATCCGTCCATCCATCCACTCACTCATCCATCCACACACACTGGCTGTGCTGAGGTCTTAATGGCCCCATCATCCGTCCATCCGTCCACTCACTCGTTCATCCACACACACTGGCTGTGCTGAGGTCTTAATGGCCCCATCATCCGTCCATCCGTCCATCCATCCACTCACCCGTCCATCCACACACACTGGCTGTGCTGAGGCACTGGTTGAGCTACTGAGGGCATAGCTCTCTAGTCACATGAATTAAGGACGCCTGGCCTTCCTGTTATTCAGCTGTGTCTTATTAGCAGCATCGTATTAAGACTTCCAAGCTGTGAACTGATATTAATCTGCCTTACTTCTCCATCCCTAGAGGACTTTAACAATATGCTCACATCCTAGGAGATGCTAGTGGGATGTAGACTGAAATATCTATCCACCTGCATAATTCTACTGTTCATTATTAATTGTGACTATTTTAGCATCAGAGACGACCAAAGTTTTGCATTCTTCAGGAATCCTGTCTGTGGCACATTTCCCTACCTCTTCATCTTTGTGCACGTGTAATGCAAGGCTTCCCAGCTGGCTCAGTGGTAAAGAATCTGCCTGCTAAGAGGGCATGCAGGTTCGATCCCTGGGTCAGGAAGAGCCCCTGGAGGAGGGCATGGCCACCCCCTCCAGTATCCTTGCCTGGAGAATCCCATGAACAGAGGAGCCTGGTGGGCTCTACAGTCCATGGGGTTGCAAAGAGTCGGACGCAACTGAGCAACTGAGCCTGCATGCGCTGGAGTGAACTGGCCTAGGACAAGGTAACAGTGGGGAAAGAGAGGCACAAAAATGTGGGGTTTTTTGGTGGTTGTTTTGTTTTGTTTGTTTTTTAAACCTGCACTGGGAGGCTTTTGGGATATTAATTCCTGGACCAGTGATCGAACCTGAGCCCCTGTGGTGAAAGCTTGGACTCCTAACCACTGGACCACCAGGAAATTCCCAAAGAGTTATATTTAAAGTCAAATTTCAAAGTTTATGCAAGAACTCCAATGGGACCACTTGAGATTCAGCGTGAGATTTGCATACTGTAATTCTATGGTAAAAGGCAGAAGTTCTTGACAGATGCTCTTGGTTTTTAAATTTTTTATTGTGAAGCACTTATAAATTTACACAGTATTGCAAAATCAGGACAAAGAAGCCCAGGACACGACCCACTCTGTTTACTCTGATGGTTCCACTCACTCACTCACTCATTCCGTTCACTCACTTTACTCTGATAGTTCTATTTTATACAGCTGTAATATATTATAATGTCAGGGCTTCCTAGGTGGCTCAGTGGTAAAGAATCCACCTGCCAACAAGAGATGTGGGTTTGATCCTTGTGTGGGAGAGTTCCTCTGGAGGAGGAAATGGCAATCCACTCTAGTATTCTTGCCCGGGAAATCCCATGGAGCAGCCTGGCCGGCTACAGTCCATGGGGTCAAAAAAGAGTCAGACCCAACTTAGTGACTAAACAACAGCAATACGATATCAAAACCGGGGCCCTGGCACAATGTAAGTGTATAGCTGGACCCCATTTACCACGTGCAGGTTCATGGAAACGCCACTGCAAGCAAGGGACAGAACAGAACCACACCATCCCCATAGCTTTCCCCCAGCCGCCCCTAGGGGTCACAAGTGCGGCCGCTTTCCCCCCAGCTGCCCCTAGGGGTCACAAATGCGGCCACTTTCCCCCCAGCTGCCCCTAGGGGGTCACAAGTGCGGCCGCTTTCCCCCAGCCGCCCCTAGGGGTCACAAGTGCAGCCGGCGTTCCCCTCAGCCGCCCCTAGGGGTCAAAGTTCTGCACCCCCCACCACCCCAAATCCCTGACAAGCACTCCCCACATCTGTAATTTTATTGCAGAGAGAAAAATATACGTTTTATTTACCCATTCATATATTTATACAGGCAAATAAATCCCACTGATTAATTAGGGTTAGGGTTAGGGGGATTGGGAATTTCAGAAGTGAATGAAATGATCCATGTATCAATTTCCTTTCATTCCTCAGTCATAATGGTAATATTCACTGAGTTTTTATTATGCATTGGGCAAAAATTTAAATCCTTTTATATTATTTTTTTGTAATTTTTCTAACAGTCCTATGATTGATATTATTAATCTCATATAATGGGCTTCCCTGGTGGCTCAGTCAGTAAAGAATCCCCCTGCAGTGGAGAAGACCCCAGTTCAGTTCCTGGGTCAGGAAGATCCACTGGAGAAGGGAAAGGCTGCCTACTCCAGTATTCTTGGGCTTCCCTTGTGGCTCAGCTGGTAAAGAATCTGCCTACAATGCGAGAGACCTGGGTTCCATCCCTGGGTTGGGAAGATCCCCTGGAGAAGGGAAAGGCTACCCATTCCAGTGTTCTGGCCTGGAGAATCCCATGGACTCTGTAGTCCATGGGGTCGCAAAGATTCAGACACAACTGAACGACTTTCACTCTCACATCTCATATAATAGAATTAAAGGGGCTTCCTAGGTGGCCCAGGAATAAAGAATGCCTACTGATGCAGGGGATGCAAGAGATATGAGTTCGATCCCTGAATCAGGAAGATCCCCTGGAAGAGGAAATAGCAAGCCGCTCCAGTGGTCTTGCCTGGAGAAACCCATGGACAGAGGAGCCTGGCGGGCTACAGTCCATAGGGTTCCAAAGAGCTGGACACGACAGAGCGACTGAAGAACAACAACAAAGCTGGGAGGGACAGAGAACTGATGCAAGGCCAGATAGTTGGTGATGTCGGGATTGAAGCCGTGTTAATCAGGCTCAAAAGGCCATGCATTTAAATACTGTATTACGATGTCTCTCCTTTAGACGGGATGGTGTCCAGTAAAGGTGCATCTGCTGTGTCCACAGCTGACCCAAGGCATCATCACCAACATGCATGTGTGCTCAGCTGCGCAACTGTGTCTGACCCTCTGCGACCCCAAGGACTGTAGTCCACCAGGCTCCTCGTCCTTGAGACTTTTCAGGCATGAATGCTAGAGTGGGTTGCCATTTACTCCGCCAGAGGGTCGTCACCAATAAACATGCCCAACAGTGTCCTCCTTAACTCCTGAGTTTAAAGCAACAATTCTGCAGGTCACCTGGAAATCAGAAGTCCCAATGTAACCTGGCCTCATTTACATTTGAAACCAGCCTTTTAGAGTGAGTAAACCTTTTTACTCATAAACTTTAATTACAGAAAAAGGAGGATTTAAAAAGTAAAATATCTCTAGGGGAGTTTTAGCAAAAACTAGCATTTTTTTTCAGTAAGAAATCTTCAAAACAAGTCTCCTCACTAAAAATCCAAAGGTTTCCTGTGATGAAACAGGGTATTTTTTAAAATTACATTTGTCCTTACCAAGAAGAAAAATACTCTCAAGTCTCTCAGGCATTTTTCAGAGAAATGGTTGGTCAATCTACGGTGAGTTTTCATTCCTTCCCAAAGTTTTTGGAGAAGGAAATGGCAACCCACTCCAGTATTCTTGCCTGGGAAATCCCATGGAGAGAGGAGCCTGGCGGGCTACAGTCCCTGGGGTGCCAGAGTCGGACATGACCGAGTGACTAAACCACAGCCACCACCAAGGGTCTTACTCTTCAGTGAAGTTGGCTAGCCAAGCACAAACTAGGGTTCTCTGATGCATTAATGAGCGCTCAACTGGCTTTTCAAAGTATTCTATCAATATCCACTATTCTAGGAATTTAAAACACACAAATGTTTTTCTTAGAATATTTTCCTTTGAAGACCTGGATTTTTTGTTTTATTTAATGACAGCTTGGGAAGCAGTCATTTGTCAGGAATCACACGCACGTGCAAAAAATGATGCCAGCAAAAAAGAGAATATTTCTTTGTTGAGTTTCCAGCATACCCAGAGGAAAATTGGTTTATAAAAACAGAGGTACAGGCTAGTGAGGAGGGGGCCCGTTTTCCCCAGATTTTGACAGCATTTATCTTTACTGTTAACTTTTAAGTCAGCTTTTAAAGTACAGCATATAGACAGAAAAGTGCACAGATTATAGTGTATAGCTTAAATGTATTTTCACAAAGGGAACACATTCGAGTCAACCACCAGTCAGACCAAGAAACAGAACATTACAAGTGTCCCAGACACCCTCCTCTTCCCGTTACTTCCCTTCAAATAACCCCAATGAGGATTTCTGTCACCACAGATAACTTCCTCTCAGGCAAAATCGATGAGGTTCTACTTGTTTTCATTTGTTATTCTTGCCTGCACTGTTGGAGGATCTTGGAGAGGCCATGGTTAAACACCAAGTCCTGGGCCTGCTCGTGGTGGTTCCCAAAGTGTGACCACTGACTGGCAGAACAGAATCTTCTGGGAGCGTGTTAGAGGTGTGGCCTCTCAGTGCATCCCCGGACCCTCTGAATTAGGGACTCTGGGAGCGTGTTAGAGGTGTGGCCTCTCAGTGCATCCCCGGACCCTCTGAATTAGGGACTCTGGGAGCGTGTTAGAGGTGTGGCCTCTCAGCGCATCCCCGGACCCTCTGAATTAGGGATTCTGGGAGCGTGTTAGAGGTGTGGCCTCTCAGCGAATCCCCGGACCCTCTGAATTAGGGACTCTGGGAGCAAAGCCAGCAAGACTCTTGCATGTAGTGTCAGTTGCTAGTTGGGTCCGACTCTCTGAGACCCCATGGACTGTAGCCCGCCAGGCTCCTCCGTCCATGGGATTCTCCAGGCAAGAACACAGGAGTGGGTTGTTATTTCCTTCTCTAAGGGATCTTCCTGACCCAGGGATCCAACACAGGTCTCCTGCATTGCAGGCACATTCTTTACCAAACGAGCCACCACCTCCAGACAAATCTGATGCAATTTAAGTTTGGGAAGGGTGCTCTATAGACCCTCATGAAGAAAGCCCTGATCTTGGTTGTTTGCCAGGGTTCCCAGCAGCTGAGGCGAACATGCTGAAAGGTGAACTGACCTCCCCGCAATCAGTGTCAAAGGAGAAGCAGAGAGGACATAGAATAGAGGGGCCTGTGACTTTTTACAAACGCAGCAGCAGCAGCAGTTCTCCATTGAAAGTATTCTTGAGGAACCTGGAAGTAGTTTATTACAATTTTTAATCATCTAATTAAATAAACACAGATGTTTGGACCCCACTGCAGAGCTATTAAGAATTTCTAGAGGTTGAGGCCTGGGTAAACGCTTTACATGGTCCACAGATTATATGGATTAAGGATCATGGTGGGCCTCTCCGAGCCCAAGCTCACACCTCCCAAGGAGCTGGCCTGGAGGGGATCGTCACCAGGACAACACATCAGAGGTCCTGGGGGTGTATCAGCCCCATTGCTGAGATAACACTCCC
Source organism: Bos mutus (assembly GCF_027580195.1). Classification (NCBI taxonomy): domain Eukaryota; kingdom Metazoa; phylum Chordata; class Mammalia; order Artiodactyla; family Bovidae; genus Bos; species Bos mutus. The sequence continues at coordinate 299,711 of NC_091630.1, read as the reverse complement.
CCAGAATCAGGCAGTTTGAGATGCCAAAGTCTTGTTACCTCACAAAAGCTGCTTGAGTGTCTATGACATGGAAGCTGGATTCCCCCCGAGAGCAGGAAGAAACTACAATTCCTTTTATGACCTGGTCTCCAAAGTCACACAGCATCACTTCTGGTTTATTCTTTGTGCTGCAAGTGAGTCACTAAGACCAACAGATGCTCATGAGGAAGAGTTAAGCTTCACTTCTTGAAGGGAATAGAAGCAAAGACTTTGGGGACACAACTTAAACCACCACCGAGCGGCTCTGCATGAAGCAAGTTCTGGAAGAGTCGATCCTGAGGGCAAAGGGCGAGTGTTTGGGACTGTGAGCCAGCAGACTAGAAAGAAAACGCTTACACATGTGAGCGAGGAGGAAGACTTGTTTCTGACAAAGCTGCAGCTTTCAGCTCTAAAAAGAGGTGGGCTGTGGATCGAGAGGGGTCAGCATCACCAGAGGGAGAAGGAGCCTTTCGCCGATGGCTGTGCAGAGCCGCCAGAACGGTGGTGGACGAAGGCCGGCTGGCTTGTCTGATGCAGAACAGGCGTCAGTTGTTTGTGTAACGAACACAGAACACAGTGATCTGCATTCACCTCTCCATCAGCTCAACAAACTCAAAGGGGAAAAAGGAAGAAGAGCACAAACATTTAATTTTAATCCCTATAAACTCTACACACTAAAGCAAATGCAAGCATCTGGTGGCATGAAAGTCCCTAGGAGCTCCGAGGGACAACACAAGATTCTGGTCAAGGTCATGGAAGGTCATGTGCTGAGTTGGCCAAAAAGTGCATTTGGGTTTTTCCTAAACATCTTATGGAAAAACTTCAATAACTTTCTGGCCAACCCAGTATATATATTTATTTCTTATTACATTACCGAGTACAAGTCTCAAACATACATTCCTTTGACTTAATTTTTCACTTAAACTCATTTTGTCAAAATGTAAATGTACTCTGTGCAATGCATGTCTTGGAGTAAAAGCAGAGACAGAGAAAGAAATTCCATTCCTGGGCTGGCCATGCAGAGGTTTTTTCAGCAGCTTTTTAAAAAGAAACAATTTAAAAGCACAAGTATCAGGGGGTAGTTGTTAAGCATGTGGATGTGGGGGTTCAAGGCTGACTCTAAAACTTGCTGGCTGTGAGCCATGTTCCATAATCTCCCTAAACTTCAATGTTCTTATCTGTAAAATGGCTCAATCTTGCCTCTTAAAATTATTGAAAAGAGAAAAGTGAGATAATGTGTGCATGAGATGTCACAGTGAAAAGCTAATCTTGGTCAGCTCTAGTTTACATTCTGGTTTACAATGAAGACTCTTCTCAATTTGGGTACAAGCAAATGGGTCCAGTGAGGCAAGAAGGAGAATCCTCCAGGGTGGGCTGTGGTTCAGTTCCTTTTCAGAGCACCTGCGCTTGAAAAAGGCAAGCCTCAAGAAGAAGCTAGACAGTTAAGCAAGCACTATTTCCAGCATCTTGGAATGGAAAAGACAACTCTGGGAGAGATGCATGGGTTTCTTGAGAGACCCTGGAAGACCCGGGGCAAACCTGACTCTGCGTTCTCCCTTCCATCTACTTATTTGTTCCACCTAAAAGGATTTTGTGAGGTTCACGCTCAGGGGCACAGGTTCATATGAGCTACAAGTGTCTGTTGAAGTCCCTTTGCTTTCTGAACTGCCTGGGCTAACCTGTGCCTCTGGGGGTGAAAAGAGATTGGGAATGGTTTCATCTTCCTAAAGTATTTTTCTGACAACATACCCGCAAAGAACCATTCTGTAGGATCATGTAACTCATTTTTAAAAAGAGCACTGTCAACTCCAATAATTCTTCACCTATTTGTAAAAGAGAGATAAAGATGGAAGGAGATAAAGATGAGGAAATAAAGTAGAAAGAGGGGAGGGGGAGGGGCACGAGAAAGAAAAGGAACATGAAGACCTAAGGTGGAAAAATAACCAAGGGGTGTGTGAAAATGGCCCCAAGGTTGGCGGCTGAGGTCATTAGAGTCCGAGAACCAAAAACAGCTGCCACAGTAGAAGTAAAAATTGCACGGGGCAGACAGTGAGAGCAGTATCGTATCACTGATGTAAAAATGATCCATATAAATGCTTGTAAGCCCGGAGAAGGAATGGCAACCCTCTCCAGTATTCCTTCCTGGAGAATCCCACAGACAGAGCAGCCTGGTGGGCCACAGTCCATGGGGTTGCAAAAGTGTCGGACATGACTTAGCTACTAACACAAATGCTCGTAAGTGTGGAGCCTATGGCTGGAGAGGCATACAGGTAAGTTCAACTGGGAGGGAAACTGAGTGACCGAACAAGGTAAGAAGGGAATTTTTTTTTATAATTTTCAAAATATAAAATGTTTTATTTCAAAAAATAGTTCTATGCTGGATTTTATATATGGAGAAACACGTAAACATAGCGACATGCAGGATTAGGAGAGCTACAACAGTCCCCCGAAGTCAATTTCTGTAGTTGAAGCCGTATCTTTACTATATGGATCGTACCAAAATACGTTTGCAGGCCACATAAAAACACAGCCACGTTACAAAAATTGTCTTATTCTGCCTGAATACAAATGCCAACAAGCAACCTGAGAACATGATCAATCTTTGCAGACTATTAGAACCAAAATGAATCAGCAAACCTACGCACTTAAGAAGAGAACCTTCACGGGTAATGCTGTATGTTCCGATTGTGTTCCATGTGTATGCACTGTGTTTTCACTGTATCTGAACAGGAGAAGCCGAGGAGAAAGGGGGGAGAAAGAGCAACAGGACCGGCCTGTTGGCTGAAGCAGCCTTGTTCCAAAGCGCAGGCTCTGGCACTTATGACCTACGCTTCCTCACGGACACCTGTGGTTCTACAGGCCCACCTTCCACTCCCGCCTCTGCTGATGACAGGCTTCACCTCCATCCTCAGTCTGTGTGATCTGGGGCATCAGTGTGCTAAAGGTTGTAGGTGTGACGCCATTTGTCCAAGGAGATCCAGGCCCGGGGTTTCTTCAGGAGTCACTTTTGGGGTGATGCTTTTCTCCCAGCATGTGTACAGAGACAACAGTTGCAATCATAGGTCTGCAGACGGCCATCTGGCCATCGAGAGGGGCGGGCTGCCGACAGATGAAGCCAACGCAGAGGAAAGCAGAGCCGAGAGATGAGACGCCTGGTCCGGCTGCACCTGACCCTCAGTAGATCCCTGTATTTTCTTCCATGTTCCCCTTTTGCAGAAGCCAATTTGAGTTGGGTAATTTTCAAATACAACTAAAGGTCCTGACACTTCAGGTTTCCTTATCCCTATAAAACAGGGATGATGACAATGATGATGCAAGTGATAATGATTATAATGAAGGTGACAGCAATAACCGTCACGGGATTACTAACGAACCAAGTGAGATAACTGGACTTCCCAGGTGGCGCCCTGGTAAAGAATCCTCCTGCCAGTGCAAGAGATGCAGGAGATGCGAGTTCAATTCCTGGGTGGGGAAGATCCCCACAAGAAGGAAATGGCAACCCGCTCCAGTATTCTTGCCTGGGAAATCCCATGGACAGGAGAGCCTGGTGGGCTACAGTCCATGATATCGCAAAGAGTCAAACATGACTGAGCACGCATGCATCAAATGTGGTAACTGTGCACATGCTCTGTGACTTGTAAATCCCGACGTTGCTAGTTGTCATTTAAGCTTTTGGCATTTTAAGGCTACTGTTGGCTCAGTTACTGGGAAAAGAAACTCTGTGAGTGGATGCAATGTTTTTATACATCTGGACACATGGGCACCTATAAACAAGTTAACTCTCTCTACACTATACCATGAGTAAACAGACAGTCATGCCTATTAAAGCAGACAGTCCCAGTAAATCTCTTGGGTTGCACAACAGAGTCAGGAGCATGCAGTGATTTCTTTACAGATGCACAAATATGCTGTGAGTATCTGTGAGTCTTCCAGACACACACAGGTGTGTTGGGCGCTGAAGAGGCAAGTAGAATGCACGGGCCCCTGCCCCTAAGAAGTTCACCACATGCAGAAGGCTGAATAACATCTCCCCCAACCCATGTCTACCCAGAAACTCAGAATGTGACTGATTCGAAAGAATCTGTGCAGAAGTAATGAAAGTAAGGATGATGGTGAGATCCTTATCTTATTAATCTACCCACTGGGTGAGGATGGGTCTTGAATCCAATAAGAATGTCACAGATGCCGAGAGACACAGAGAAGGCCTGGGGACGACGCGGGAATACACGGGAGATGCATCGAGTCCAAGGCTTACCTGGGAGGGCTTCTCCCTCACAGCCTCAGAAGGGACCAACCCTGTCCATTCTGTGACTTCACACTTAGGCTTCCAGAACTGAAGCTTTTGTTTTAAGCTTTCCGGTCTGTGCCCATTTTGTTACGGCTGTCCTAGAAAACTGATACACCATGGAGCTATCTTCCCGTGCAGAGTTGCATGGGGGCTGCATTAATGTTTAAAATACATGGATGCTTAGAGTCAAGACAGATATTTCATGATGACATCATTTGAATCACTACATCCACCAGGCCTGTAGCTGGAGCTGCCCATTTGAACTTCCTGGTTAAATGACAGAAGATGTCCCTTTTGTCATCCAAGTAGTTTGAGTGGAATATCTGTCACTTTCAACAGAAAGAGTCCGCAGCTTCTCCTTCCTATCTTCAAGATGGTCTTCATAATACTTTTAAAGTTAATTTTTCCTGGGTTTCACTTACTATTTATGTTTATGCTATTTACTTGCTACTTATTACTCATATTTACATATGGGTTGGCCAAAAGGCTCATTCAGGTTTTTCTACAAGATCTGCTGAAAAGTCCTAAAGAACTTTCTGGCCAGCAAAATACATGCACATCTTCTTGGAAACAAATAATAGTTTGCAATTTTACTAACTGAAAATGAAATTATTATAGAGAAACTTGGAAAAAAATCAGTTTCTATCCTCTGCTTAGTTTAAACATGGTATTTTATCCTGGTTTTATTTTTGTATAACTCAGTGCTTCGTTACAAAGCAAACACCCATTTAACAAGAACAAGAAACAACACTGCCAGCATCCTAGCTCACTCATGCAGCCTCTGAGTCACCATTTCCACCCTCCACACAAATATAACCACTACTCTGATCTGATGATAAATGTGTCTATAAGTCTCTCTCTCTCTCTCTTAATTATATACATGAAATGCAAGGCTGACATACAAAACTTGAATATATAATAAAATAAAATATAATAAATAAATATATTAAATATATGATATAAATATAATAATATAATAAATAAAACATAACTTGTAACCTGGCAGCTAAGGTTTCAAGTGACCTTTCCCCTCCAATGTGAGGCTGGAGAAAACACAGATGAAGGTGTTTAGGAAGATGTGGCCTGTGGACTTGTAGCAACCACTGGGAATCAAGTGGAATTCAAACCACATGGTAGCTGTTTCACAAATCCGTGGTACTGGTGGTTGATAAAAATCTTCCCAACAGACAAATCCATGGCCACCTGTATCAGTGGCCCCCTCTAGAGAGTGGAGTTATATATGTATATAGTTATATGTGTTTGTGTGTGTGTGTGTGTGTGTGTGCACTCAGCCACTCAGTTGTGTCCGGCTCTTTGTGACCCCATGGACTGTAGCCCGCCAGGCCCCTCAGAAAAACCCCATGGGATTTTCCAGGCAAGAACACTGGAGGGGGTTGCCATTTCCTCCTCCAGGGGATCTTTCCGACCCAGGGATCCAACTCTCATCTGTGTCCAGGACTGGCAGTTGGATTCCTTACCACTGGGAAGTATTTACATGTATATATGAAATCTGCATGCAGTGGGGGAGACCCAGGTCTGATCCCTGGGCCAGGAAGATCCCCTGGAGAAGGGCACGACTACCCACTCCAGTATTCCTGCCTGTGAATGACAAGAGTCAGACATGCCTGAGTAACCGACACACACGTACACGGGTCCTAAAGGGACTCGTAGGCTGCAGATCACTCAGGACTGAGTCAACCCTGCTTCCATTTCAGGGCACGCTGGGAATAAAAAATCTCCTTGGCAACATAATCTTACTCCTGCCCACATGCAATTCTATAACCCAGAAAGAAAAGGAGAACGCTGCTGAAGGGAGAGGCATCCAGTGGCACGCTGGCTCACAGTAGGTCTACACTCAGTAAGTGGACTGAGCGCTTAGTGAGGAAAAACAATCCAGACAACTTCTTTGAGTGGACGAGCCCGACGTTTCTGGAGCTGGGGGGACGGGGCGGGGGAAGGAGCAGCCAGCCAGGCCGCCGACGGGGCTATTTTCAGCAGGCCGGGCCTTCCTAACGGCGGTCTTGTTCCCAGCTGAACTGCCCACCGCTTGATGAATTGTGTTTATCTGTAGTTCAGCGATAAAGTTCTCCTTTAATTCCCTGCTGAATAGAAATATTTAGGGCAGTGCCACAGCTGTGTTTATTCTCACACTCCACCACGGTTATGTAAATACTGCCTATGGAACCATTTCTGATAGAGGCCCACACCAGCCCCGAGCAATCAGGCGCTGTCGAGACGTCTGCCAAGACGCACCATTTCCACGCAGCTTGGCGGGCCTGTGAGTGATATCACAGCTTCTCAGAGATCACTTGGCAAACCTCATAATAAAAGAGTAATTTTCTTCCCCTCTCAGTCTCTCAAAGGCTCTCACAAAGCCAAACAATGTTTCCCAGCATCCTCTGCTTCCCGTTTGGAAACGTGGATGGACACACAAAGCTGGAAGGCTCCTAACGCAATGCTCGTAAATGAAATGTAACTTGCTACCTGGCAAGGAAGGTTTCAGGTGCCCTCTCCCATCCAATGGGAAGTTGGAGAAAACAGACCAAGGGGGTCAGGGAAACGTGTCCTGTGGACTTGCAGCGATCACTGGGAGTCAAGGGGCTCTCAGACCGCGTTTGTTTCCTGTTTCACAAATCTGTGAAGCCAGGGGTTGATAAAAAACTTCCCAAGAGACAAATCCGTAGCACACCTTTAATAGTGGCTACTGCTAGATGGTGGAATTCTAATGTATTTTTATTTCTACTTTTCTGTTTTCATGGAATTTATGAAAATTTTTTTGCAATGTAATCAGAGAAAATACTAGAAAAAAAGTTTAAGAAAATGAGGGCTTGCCTGCCTTTGGTCATAATGTTGTTAGCAAAATGATTCATTAGGAAAATCAGTCTTAAGTGAAAAAAAAAGAAAGTGAAAGTTGCTCAGTCATGTCCGACTCTTTGCAACCCCATGGACTGTACAGTCCATGGAATTCTCCAGGCCAGAAGAGCCATGCCCTTCTCTACAGGATCTTCCCAACCCAGGGGTTGAACCCAGGTCTCCCAAATTGCAGGCGGATTCTTTACCATATGAGCCACCAGGGAAGCCCATGAGAAAAAGACAACACTAAAGAAAAGAAGTCTGTTTTAAATCACTAAATCACATTAGTGTTGTAATGTGAAAAAGACAACACTATAGAAAAAACAGATTCATTAATAAAATCCCCAAAGTGGTTGTAGCTAAAAGATTTTAAAAGAAAGAGATAAAATATGCTAGAAACAATATTCAAAATGGGGATGAGTATTTGTCCTATGGGGAGGTAAACTCCACCCCCAAACAAGTATATTTTTCTCATTTTACCCTTACCACCCTCCTACGAGAGGAACGGTAGTAATGTGCTTACATCATGGAAAAGAGATGGCACCTCGGGGGGGCTAGTTTGTTTGGTCTCCCAGAAGGCGAAGCTAGTACTGAAACCAAAGTCCATCTAAATGCAAAGCTTGCACCTTAATCATCATGTTTGTAAAGCCTGGTCGGTTGCGTAAAAGAGAAGTGAACGTTTTTCACACCGGTGGTCGCTCAGTATCTTTTGAACTCCCTTCCTACCTATTCGGAAAGTTTTCCCACCTTAAGTTGAGCTTCCCCAAGGTAGAAGCCAGAACTCCAGTTCTCAGCCTTCGTTGCTGCTAGGGCACCGAGCTACTCACTCAAAACGGCAGTTCTGAAGCAGGTCATGGAGAAGGCAGCTGCCTTTGGGACCCATCCTTTGGACACACGGTGGCAGGGTTGCCCAGCTCTTACTGGCAGCAGTGGGAGAGCCTGGCCAGTGCCGGGGTGTCACAGGTGCAAGCCGAGGCAGCCATGTGGGCTGGGGGAGGCTGGTCAGCAGGGGCAACAAAGGCGCTTCTTCTAGAATAGCTTTCATCACGTGGTTGGTGTTGAACTTCTTAGTCTGGCTACGTGAACTCTATGAGAACTCTGCTGTTGTCAGTCGCTAAGTGGTGTCTCTGCAACCCCATGGGCTGCAGCACGCCAGGCCTCCCTGTCCTTCACTGTCTCCTGGAGTTTACTCAAATGCATGTCCACTGAGTTGGTGATGCCATCCAACCACCGCATCCTCTGTCACTCCCTTCTCCTGCCCCCAATCTTTCCTAGCATCAGTGTCTTTTCCAATGAGTCGGCTCTTCACATCAGGTGGCCAAAATATTGGAGTTTCAGCTTCAGCATCAGTTCTTCCAGTGAATATTCAGGGTTGATTTCTTTTAGGATTGACTGGCTTGATCTCCTTGCAGTCCAACAGACTCTCAAGAGTCTTCTCCAACACCACAGTTCAAAAGCATCAACTCTTTGGCGCTCAGCTTTCTTTATGGTCCAGCTCTCACATCCATACATGACTAATGGAAAAACCATAGCTTTGAGATATGCGAACACCCTCTAGCCAGAATAAATTCTACTGCTTAAAATGACACTGCCCAGTGAAGAGCACAGATGGAGGAATCTGGCTGCCATGAGGGAGCCCATGAGATCATCCATGGGACGTGTCAAGTGTGAGCAGTTAATGGAAAAGAAGCCTGAAGAAGGTGTTCTGCTGTTTTTTCGCAAAATCCCATTTCAAAAACAGGTCATGCATGATACAGTATTCTGCTCAGCTCTGAGGGAACCTGACAGTATCTCTTGCATTGGCTAGGTTTCAGTGCTTCAGTAATACATAAATTTACAAAATATGTGAAGAATTTCAGCACTTTGGCCTCTCTTAGGGAAACAATATCGTTATCAAAGTTTTAGAAGAGGAGTTAGCTAATGTCAAACTAGAGAAAACATTTTGCTTTTCTGCTCCACACTTCATCTGTACCTCACAAAACATTCTGTGGTCTGACCTTACTCAACTGGAGTTTTCCGTTTTTTTTTTTTTTTTTAAAGCTGTCTAAATACACAGGTGTTCTGCAGGTTAAATAAATATACATTTGTCTCTAGAATATTAGTACCATATACTGACAAAACAAACAATCCACTCCATGGTTCAATCTAGAGCACAGCATTTTAAGTCTCAGTGCAGTTCAGTCGCTCAGTCGTGTCCGACTCTTTGCGACCCCATGAATCCCAGCACGCCAGGCCTCCCTGTCCATCACCAACTCCCGGAGTTCACTCAGACTCACGTCCATCGAGTCAGTGATGCCATCCAGCCATCTCATCCTCTGTCGTCCCCTTCTCCTCCTGCTGCCAATCCCTCCCAGCATCAGAGTCTTTTCCAATGAGTCAACTCTTCGCATGAGGTGGCCAAAGTACAGAAGCAGAAGATATTAAGAAGAGGTGGCAAGAATACACAGAAGAACTATACAAAAAAGATTTTCACGACCCAGATAATCACAATGGTGTGATCACTGACCTAGAGCCAGACATCCTGGGATGTGAAGTCAAATGGGCCTTAGAAAGCATCACTACAAACAAAGCTAGTGCAGGTGATGGAATTCCAGTTGAACTATTTCAAATCCTGAAAGATGATGCTGTGAAAGTGCTGCACTCAAAATGCCAGCAAATTTGGAACACTCAGCAGTGGCCACAGGACTGGAAAAGGTCAGTTTTCATTCCAATCCCAAAGAAAGGCAACGCCAAAGAATGCTCAAACTACTGCACAATTGCACTCATCTCACATGCTAGTAAAGTAATGTTCAAAATTCTCCAAGCCAGGCTTCAGCAATACAGGAACAGTGAACTTCCTGATGTTCAAGTTGGTTTTAGAAAAGTCAGAAACCAGAGATCAAATTGCCAACATCCACTGGATCATGGAAAAAGCAAGAGAGTTCCAGAAAAACACTTATTTCTGCTTTATTAACTATGTCAAAGCCTTTGACTGTGTGGATCACAATAAACTGTGGAAAATTCTGAAAGAGATGGGAATACCAGACCACCTGACCTGCCTCTTGAGAAATCTGTACGCAGGTCAGGAAGCAACAGTTAGAACTGGACATGGAACAACAGGCTGGTTCCAAATAGGAAAAGGAGTACGTCAAGGCTGTATATTGTCACCCTGCTTATTTAACTTACATGCAGAGTACATCATGAGAAATGCTGGGCTGGAAGAAGCACAAGCTGGAATCAAGATTGCCAGGAGAAATATCAATAACCTCAGATATGCAGATGACATCACCCTTATGGCAGAAAATGAAGAGGAACTAAAGAGCCTCTTGATGAAAGTGAAAGTGGAGAGTGAAGAAGTTGGCTTAAAGATCAACATTCCGAAAACGAAGATCATGGCATCTGGTCCCATCACTTCATGGGAAATAGATGGGGAAACAGTGGAAACAGTGTCAGACTTTATTTTTTGGGGCTCCAAAATCACTGCAAATGGTGATTGTAGCCATGAAAGTAAAAGATGCTTACTCCTTGGAAGGAAAGTTATGACCAACCTAGATAGCACATTCAAAGCAGAGACATTCCTTTGCCAACAAAGGTCCGTCTAGTCAAGGCTATGGTTTTTCCTGTGGTCATGCATGGATGTGAGGACTGTGAAGAAGGCTGAGTGCCGAAGAATTGATGCTTTTGAACTGTGGTGTTGGAGAAGACTCTTGAGAGTCCCTTGGACTGCAAGGAGATCCAGCCAGTCCATTCTGAAGGGGATCAGCCCTGGGATTTCTTTGGAAGGAATGATGCTAAAGCTGAAACTCCAGTACTTTGGCCTCCTGAGGACCAGTTTTTGCTCTTTTGAATGAGGTTAATTGGGCTAGGGTCGGCAGGTTTCACATATAACAATACAAGATGCCTGGTTAATCTGAATTCCAGATAAACAATGAGTCATTTTTAGTGTATGTCGTGTGCAGTATCCAGTGGGGGAAATAGCATGACACACATGGATTAGAAATGAATAGAAAATAAACTGATGGGGCTTCATGATGGGTTGGACACGGGGAAGAGGAGGCTTCCTGGTTGTCTGGCTTGTACAACTGAACGAAGGGCAGTGCTGATTACCAAGACAATAAAAAATGAAGAAGGTCCAGATTTGACAAGGAAGTAAAGTCACGTGGAAGTAAGGTACTTGAGTGGGAAGCACTTTGCTCCTGGAAGTACGGTGGCAGAGTCGCACACCGCTCTCTGCCACAGGCATGGCGGTAGCGTCAGCGGTACTCATGCTCACATTTCTAGAAATGTCCAGAGAGCCCTTGACACGCAGCTCTGACACGCAGCTCTGACACGTACTTCTTTATCGCCTTACCCTACTGTCCACTTTTGGTCAGCTGACAGTTTCTTTCAAGATTCATCCTTTTACAGTTTATCTCCTGCACCAGATGATAAATTCTGAGGGCGTGGCCTAGACCAGAACTATCTTCAGTTCATCCGCACTGCCTGACGCATGTAGGCAGGTATATCCATACGTGGGGCCTATGGTGCAGGGAACACTCTGTACGTGTTGGCTAACTGAATGGATGGCTCTGTCTACTATGAAAGGTTGTCTCATCTCTGTGGTAATTTCCCTTCTAGTCAAAGCTCTGCAACTGCCTCCACTGGCTGTTTCTTGTTTTGTGTTTTCCCTTACTAGAAATTAACCTTTCTAGTCTTTATCTCGGGGGTAGGGGGAACGGATTACATTTATTTTCTATTTTTAATGCATATTTATTTGGGCAGGCTGTGCAGCATGTGGGGTCTTAATTCCCCGACCAGGGATAGAACCCACGCCCCCGGCATTGGAAGGGCAGAACCCTACCACCAGACTGCAAGGGAAGTCCCCAGCCTTTTTAGTCTTGAAGAATGGAATGTAATCCTATGGCACAAAGTGTCTTCAGTTCTAAGTCATAAGCTTAGTATACTAAATAAGTCAAACATGTTTTAAGGTCCCATGAGAAGGCTGGTTTGCATGGGTATTGTGCAATAGCAATCAGCTCAGAAATATTTATTGCATTCTATTTCATATTATAATGTTTATCACACAACTTGCCATACATAATTTTCTTGGGCTAAAATAATCACTGTGTAATCTTGTGAGACTTTTTACCTGGATTAGATGTAAAAGGCAGCCTTGCAAATGCATAGAGCAGGGTAAAACGATGGCACAGAACTGAAGCAGCCAGGAATATTAATTCCAAGTGCTTATCTCTGAGGGGCAAGGACAGCAGTGGATGCTATCTAACTCATTTATGTCAGAGCCTTACGAAAAACAGCAAGATTCATTGACCTGATATATTTACAAAGTTGTGAGACGCCTTTCTCATTCGTTAACTTATCAATTATTTACTGAGTGTCTGGTATCTACTAAACACGGTGTTAGGTACAGAAGGGGAGGGGCAACTTGACACAGTTTGGGGTCCTATAATCACCGAGATTACAGCCTAGCAATCTTGGACAACAACACACGCTTTCTTACGCTTTCAAAAAACATGAGAGATTTCCTAACACAAGAGAAGAATCTGTATTCATTTGAGGAGCAGAGAATCTTTTGCTAAATTCTCAATAAATTATTTAAGGAGTAATTAACCATGTGAAGTTGGCAGCTGCTTACAGACAGTAACAGCACCAAAATGTCACTTAGCCATTCAGTTTTAATTTCAACTAAGTCTTTCTTTTCAAAGAGGGAAGGGAAGAAAAGGGCAAAAGCAGTGCATGTCTCTGTGTGTCGGTGGCTCGGTCGTGTCCGAGGACGCTCTTGCTGCCCCGTGGACTGTAGACCACCAGCTTTCTCAGTCCATGGAATCCTCCAGGCGAGAATACTGGAGTGGGTTACCCACTGTATGTCTATGGCCCCCATAAATGAAGGTGTGCAGCTGTGGAGGATGGCACCTAAGCCACTAATACCCAGGAAGCCTTCCACAAAGGTCATTAACAGTCACCGGCCAGCAGAAAACAGAGAAAGAATGAGTGGTCAAAGAATTAGCAATCTAGAAGGAAGTTCAGTTTAGTTCAGTTCAGTTCAGTCGCTCAGTCATGTCCAACTCTTTGTGACCCCATGAATCGCAGCACACCAGGCCTCCCTGTCCATGACCAACTCCTGAAGTTCACTCAGACTCACGTCCATTGAGTCAGTGATGCCATCCAGCAATGTCATCCTCTGTTGTCCCCTTCTCCTCCTGCCCCCAATCCCTCCCAGCATCAGAGTCTTTTACAATGAGTCAACTCTTTGCATGAGGTGGCCAAAGTACTGGAGTTTCAGCTTTAGCATCATTCCTTCCAAAGACATCCCAGGGCTGATCTCCTTTAGAGTGGACTGGTTGGATCTCCTTGCAGTCCAAGGGACTCTCAAGAGTCTTCTCCAACACCACAGTTCAAAAGCATCAATTCTTCAGCACTCAGCCTTCTTCACAGTCCAACTCTCACATCCATACATGACCACTGGAAAAACCATAGCCTTGACTAGACGGACCTTTGTTGGCAAAGTAATGTCTCTGCTTTTGAATATGCTATCTAGGTTGGCCATAACTTTCCTTCCAAGGAGTAAGCGTCTTTTAATTTCATGGCTGCCCTCACCATCTGCAGTGATTTTGGAGCCCAAAAAAATAAAGTCTGACACTGTTTCCACCGTTTCCCCATCTATTTCCCATGAAGTGATGGGACCGGATGCCATGATCTTCGTTTTCTGAATGTTGAGCTTTAAGCCAACTTTTTCACTCTCACTTTCACTTTCATCAAGAGGTTTTTTAGTTCCTCTTCACTTTCTGCCCTAAGGGTGCTGTCATCTGCATATCTGAGGTTATTGATATTTCTCCCAGCAATCTTGATTCCAGCTTGTGCTTCTTCCAGCCCAGCGTTTCTCATGATGTTCTCTGCATATAAGTTAAATAAGCAGGGTGATGATATACAGCCTTGATGAACTCCTTTTCCTATTTGGAACCAGCCTGTTGTTCCATGTCCAGTTCTAATTCTTGCTTCCTGACCTGTTAGACATCATTTAATGCAACCACTCACTTTAAACATAAAAAACCAAAACCCTAACTCCTGGAAAAAGAGAAGGGGCTCAGCCAAGGTCACACAGGTAGCAGTGCTACTGAGCCTAGAAGCAAGCTCCCAGCACCGCATTTATCCACACTCAGAGAGCAGGGAAAGAACGGAGAAAGGTGGTGTGCTAGAGGCAAATGTAACTTCCCTTACCATTTCCCCAAGGATTTGTCCTGAATTTGAGGCCAGTAGCTTTTTCTGTATTTGAAACATTCATTACAGTGTTTTTAATAATAATAATAACAACCTCGTAGTTAAAAAAAATAAATTTATGTGAGTATTTATTTATTGGCTGCGCTGGGTACTCGTTGCTACGTGCACGCTGTCTCTATTGCAGCGAGTGGGCTTCTCAGCGTGTTGGTTTCTGTATCCGGGTCAGCAGTCACGACTGGGGCTTCCAGTGCCAGCTCAGGATCGAGGCACGTGGGCTGAGCTGCTCTGGGGCGTGTTGGGTCTCCCCGGACCAAGGACCGAATCTGTGGCCCCTGAATTGGGGGCAGACTCTTCACTACTAGACACCAGGGAAGCCCACAGAGTATCTGCAGATACTTCACTGTCAAAGTATTTATGAAAATGACAGCTTCATAATTATTTTCTCCACGAAGCCTCTGCTCAAAGACACTTTCACCTCTTGTGTAGATAGCAATAATCATTTTCATTACGTGAAGGATTTAAACCAGCAGAAACAAATAAATCAGCTACCCACAAAATTGCTATGTAAAAAAAACGTATATCTGAACTATCCAGACAAGTTTCAAATTGTCATGCAATTCCACGCTGGTTGCAAGCGAGGGTGAAAATCAGAATCATGCAGATGACCAGCCCTCACTTCCAAAGGCCACTCTACACGAGAGTCAGCCTTCCGCCTTCTCACAGGGAATGCCAAGGTGCAGAGCGAGGTGCGAGGAGACTCAGTCTCTCTGAGCAGCAGCAAAGCTGTGGGTTAGATCTGTTTGGCTTTGTTTTGACTTCATTAGTTTTTTCTTTTAGAGAAAATACATGTTAAAATAGTGGAACTGGGAAATTGTTGCAAATAAAGGAATTACAGCTTTCTGCTCCTGGCATGAGAGTGGGGCGGGAGGGGGCAGGAGGGAGAGCGGCCAGCTAGGACATGTCTGTGGGTACAGAGGTGCGTGCGATGGAAACGTAAGGAGAGAACCTTAGAACTAAGGTCACACTTCAGCAGAGGAAAGTGCATTCTACCATGACCACTGGCTTTATGAATTAATGTGTGTGTCTTTGGAGAAGTGGGTCCTCCATATATTGAATTCCACAGTATCCATATATGAGACTTCCTTGGCTCCAGTGGTTAAGACTCAACACTTCCAATGCAGAGGTGTGGGTTCGATCCCTGGTTGGGTAATTAGCATCCTTCATGCCCTACAGCAAGGCCAAAAATTAAAAATAAGTAAAATAACAATAAGAATAATAAAATAATTTCTTAAAAAAGAAATAGTTAAATACTCATACATGGATACAGGAGCCTTCTAGGCATGATGTGGGGTGGGATACAAAGAGCAGCTGGATGTCGTCCAAACCATTTACAGTCTAGTGAGGGGGACAGAACCAAAATAATTATAACGCATGGCAGAACAGGTGTGCCATTAAGGAAGTGCAGATTATCCAAGGAAGGCTGCTAGACTGCAAGGATCAGGAAATACTTCTGGAAGACAAGGGCATTTGAGATGGGGCTAAGGGAGCAAGAGGACTTTGGCAAGCAGAGGAAGGTCATTCCGGTCTGGGGGTGGGGGGACCATGACCAGGGACGCAGAGGCATGGACGCTGAGGACGTGCACACACTGAGACAGCCCAGCTCGCTCGAAAGTCTTTCCAGAACTGTGCTCATTTTTAAATAGTGTTACTGAGTTATAATTGACATACAATGAACTGTACATAATTTTAAGTGCGTAAGACTTAGGCATATGTATACCCCTCTCCCCAAGGACCCTTCCTCCCTTCATGTCTCTTACTACAGCCTAGTCTGCGTTCTTGAGCATTTTGATCAATGGACTCATACAGTATTTACCCCTTTTGTCTGGCTCCCTCTACAGAGCACAGTTACTCCGAGGCTCGCACATGTCGCAGATGTGTCAGGACTGCACCCCTTTATCGCCAAGCAGCAACCATTGTGTGGATACACTGCTGTTCATCTACCCTTCTGATAGATGCATGAGTTGTTTGTAGTTTGGGGTTATTGCAAATAATACTGCTATGAACAACTGCACCTTTTCTTATGGACACATGCTTTCATTTCTCTTGGGGAAACAGCTGGGAGTGTATTGCTGATTCATATGATAGATGTGTGTTTAACATTTTAAGGCATCGACAAACTGCGTACCAAAATGGTTGTAACAATTTTTCATTTTTGATCAGCATTGTATGGAGGTTACGATTCTTTCAAACCCTTGTCAACACTTGATATGATCAGTCTTTTAAATTTTAGCCAGATTAATGTGTGTAGTGTTATCTCATTGTGGTTTTAATTTGCATGTCTGTAATGACTAATGATGCAGAACATCTTTTTATGTGCTTACTTCCTATCCATCCATCTTTATGGTGAAGTGTCTATAAATTTTTGCTCTTAAAAATTACATTATTCCTTTTTTATTATTAAATTTAGGGAGGTTTTAATATATTATTCTGGATACAAGTCCTTTATCAGATATGGAGTCTGCAGATATTTTCTTGTGTCTTCATTCTCTGAAGGATAGGTTTTTAATTTTAATGGAATTCAGTTTATCATTTTTTTCTTTATGGATTGTGTTCTTGGTAGCCATACATAGAAACCTCTGCCTAACCCAAGTTCACAAAAGTTTCCTCTTATGTTTTTAAGTTTTACACTTAAGTTGATGATACATTTGAACTAATTTTTATATACAGCATAAGATATGAATTCAAGGACATTTCTTTTTCACGTTTGGGTAGTCACTAAAAAGACTATCCTTTCTCCTACTTCTTTACACGCCTGGTAGTTTTTTAGTAGATGCCAGACATTGTGAATTTTACCTTGTTGAGTTCCATGTATTTTTACATTGCTAAAAATATTGTTCAGCATTTTTTTCTGGGACACAGTTATTTGGAAACCATTTGATCTTTTCAGGTGTGTATTTAAGGACTGGGGGCTGTTCCATCTAGGGTGAATTCTGTCCTGCTAAAGGGAGGCCTCCTGTGTAGTCCACCCAGGTCCTTCAATCATGACATTTTCCAGTCCCACTGGTAGAATGAGTATAATTCCTGGCCTCGCGTGAGTGCTCAGCGACGTGACTTCTAATCCTCGGGGGTAGTGTTCTCCTTGGGCTTTTGTGGTTTCCTCACACACATGTGCTGATCCCTGTTCAGCTAAGGACTCTTCAGATCTCCAGAATTCTTTCTGCGCTTCTCTTTCTTCCTGCTCTCTGCCCTGTGGATACTAAGCTGTTTTGGTTTCCCTGGACTCTTGGCTCTGTCTTCCCAACTCAGGGAAACTTCCAGGCTCCACTGAGATTCCTTCTCCCTGTCCTGTCTTCTTTCCTGCCACAGCTGAAAACTCTCTCAAGACAGAGAGTGTGGACAGCCTTAGGGAGTGCCTGCTTTGTTTTCCAGCTCTCAGGAATCACTGCCTGATACCCAAGGTCCTCAGCTGTATTCTTCCTGCTCTTTGAGTTTTTCAGCTGGGAACTTAAATCCAGCTCCTGTAATTCTGTCTCAGTCAGAATGAAAACCTTGTGCCTTGCCTTTCAAGGTAAGTCTTTAAGATAAACTGTTTCCAATATGGTAGTGCTTATTCTGAAGGCATTATAGCGTTTGCTATCTTTGATGTATGTAAGTGACAGATTAGACTGTACTCCATTCAGATCAGTTCAAAGGCATTTAATGGGCAGTTTCTGTGTGCTTGGCATTGAGTTTATAAAGATGTAAAAGTGATAGTCACTCACTCATTCGACTCTTTGCAACTCATGGACTGTAGCCCACCAGGCTCCTCTGTCTGTGGTATTCTCCAGGCAAGAATACTGGGGCGAGTTGCCATTTCCTTCTCCAGGGGATTTTCCTGAACCAAACCCAAAGAGCCTCTGCCTTCCTATTATCAGTTTACAGATACAGCAAATACCTTTGGAAGAAACCAATTATAGGATTTGCATATAACCCATGCTTTTAATATTCCCTCCTTTTTTTCTTGTATCTGCCAAATGCCATCACTAGTTTGCATCAAGGATAGTTTATTTCTTTGAAATAAGAGACCCAAGTCACAGAATTTTACTGACTGTAGGCAGCCCTTAGGCTTCGACTTAGGGGCAGAAGGGGAAACTCTAGAGGAACTGTTTCATGCTGATGACCTGCCAACGTCCCCGTTTCATGCTATTTCTCTACTCCCACAACCAAGACAGAAAGCTGGCTCTGCTTCAGATGGGTGAGAACAAGGCCTCAAACGGTCCCGCCTTAGACCCGAGGGCACAAAGCTGGCCGGACTGAGTCCAAGGTCGAGGACACTGCGGTGTGAGCTTACGTCTTCGTGATGCTTCCATTTTGAGATGAGCGTAAAGGTGTTTGAAATAATGTGTTGACCTTTTATGAGCTGGAGCAGCTGACATTTGCCTGAATCTGAGCCAGGCTGGGTGCTATTCAAAACGAGAAATCAGTTTTCCCAAGTGCACTGAAGGAACTTTTTCTGATCATTTGTTAAAGCTTTGTTTCCAAGGCACTGAGTGAGTTTAATTAATTTCACCACTACCTTCCCCTCCTTAATAAATTCCTCACACGTGTGGATTCAGTAGGAAATTGAATGTCATCTTTAGAAAACAAAGCAACAACAAAAAAGGACCGTCAGCTAGAGGGTGAGAGATTAGTTTAGATGAAAGCCCAGTGACAGAGTCAAAATGAAACAGCCTCTCAACCTGTAATGAGATGAATCTATTAACATGCAGATTCGGGTGTAACAGGTGCGGGGAGGGGGCTAAGATTCAGCCTCTCACAGACCCCCAGGGGTGCGCTGCTGATGGCATCTCTCCACTGTACTGAGACATCAAGACCGCATCCTAAGACACCGTTCAGGGCTCATCTCACCACTAAAGCACTGTCCTATCCTGGGAGCCCTTCTCATCTGGACTTCAGTTAGCATCGATACAAAATTTTCTCTAACGTTCCTTCTAGCTCTTAAAAATGTATCTTGTTCAGGACTTTCGTGGTATTCAAGTGGCTAAGATTCCGAGCTCCTAAAGCAGGGGGCCTGGGGTTTGGTGCCTGATCGGGGAACTAGATCCCACATGCTGCAAAGAAGGGTCTGCAGGCCACGACTGAAATGCCTCACATGCCTCAGTGCAGACCGAAAATCCCGTGCGCCACAACTAAGCCTCGGTGCAGCCAAATAAAATAAAAATAAATTTAAAAAAATGCCTCGTGTTCTTGCGAGTGCAGGTCTAGCTTCGCTGTGCCCACGAGTGTGTCCATACTATTGGCAGACGTGCTGAGCGCCCACCACGGGCCGGGCACTGAATAAGATGGTGACCAGCTAAGTACACACTAGGTCGAACTCTGGCCCCAAGAACTCAGTTCAGAGAGAGAGCTGGGCAATGGTGACACGATGCCACACGCACTGCAGAGCTGCTCAAGCCAGCGGGCGTCAGGAGCCCACAGAGGGCTGAGAGTCGAACTGCATTTGGATACCAGGCAGGACGGGGGCGCCATCCCATCTTGGGTCTCAGACGTGATGTGCGTCTAATTCACCTGTGGGGCTTGTTAAACAGAGACTGCTTGATCCCACCCTCTGACTTCCAGGAATCTGCATGTCTCTGCGTGATGCTGATGGTGCTGATCTGGGACCATACCTTGACCTGTTCTGTTATGAATCGTGTCGTGTGCTAGATTTTAGGACACAGAAATGAACAGAGCATGAGGTTTGCTCTGGAATGGATGCCTACAGGAGTCACAGCTCAATGGCAGACACAGGCTTCCCCCTTTGCCCCACGCAGAATGGTTAGGGCAACTTTGGAAGCGGGTTGGAGAGAGAGAGAGTGTGTGAGGTAATGGTTCCGTGCCATCTGAGCAGTCAAGGGGAGGGGCTCAAACCCAGGTCTGTCCCTTACTGCCTTGGCCATTTTTTATTGGAGTATAATTGCTTTACACTGCTGTGCTGGTTTCTGCTGTGCACACAGCGGATTAGCTGTGTGCACACGGGTCCCCGCTGTCTCCTGAGCCTCCCTCCCACCACCGTGAATCCCGCCAAGCCCATCTCCCTGCGCTATTCAGCAGCTTCCTACCAAATAGCTATCTGACACATAGTCGTGTGTATGTCAGTGCTAACCCCCCAATCCATCCCACCTCCCTCCCCTTCTCTGTGCCTGTGTCTCTATTCCTGTCCTGCAAACTGGTTCCTCTGCACCATTTTCCTGGATTCCATAGATAGGCATTAATATATGATGCTTGTTTTTCTCGGCCTTAGTCTTTATATGGTAAGTGCTGTAAAATGAAGGCTGTAGTGATGGTTCTTCTGTCTGGAGAGAGGGAGATAGAAGAGACTTCCCAGAGTAGGTGGTACCTCCTCTGCTGTGATGATTAAAGAATGACCAGGAGTTTATGAGGTAGATCTATTAAGGGTCAG
This sequence comes from Bos mutus, assembly GCF_027580195.1. Classification (NCBI taxonomy): domain Eukaryota; kingdom Metazoa; phylum Chordata; class Mammalia; order Artiodactyla; family Bovidae; genus Bos; species Bos mutus. The sequence goes on along the minus strand of NC_091630.1, from coordinate 278,937 downwards.
TGGGTAAGGAGGTGAATGAATGGTTCTGGGTGGAAGACATCACCAAGGTGTCAAGAAACACACTCCTCTGTTCCTGAATACTTTCTTGGTAAGTATGCAGGTAGTATAGCTTTGAGAATAGAATCAAATTTCTAATTCTTTGGGGGGAAACCTGGCTGTTTCAGGAGTTCCTATGAACTACTGCTCTATGAGTCAACCAAAAGGCAGGTTTCGATGGAAAGTTCGTGGTGAGCACAGACTAGAAAGTTCTCAGTTCCAGATGTGCCGCTAGCAGAGCTCTGCCACATGTGGAGTTCACACGCATGGTCCTTTCCATGTTTAGCAACCCTGTCCCGTAGCATATCATCATTGCTACTATTCCACACACAGGAGTTGCTTTGCTCTCGTTGCTATTTTGTCGCTAAGTCATGACAGACAGGGAAACTGAGGCCCAAAGGGACTGGATAAAACACTTGAGGTTATTAACTAGTGAATCCCGGCATAGCCAGTGTTTGAGCTCCAGTCTACTGGATGAAGTTGAATATTTTGGAATTTTTGCTTTTGCTTGGTTATTTCAAAAGGGGATTTTCCACACTTAACCAATGATTAGACATGCCAAGAAAATGTGTTAAAACTGCAGGTTCCTAGGTTCTTTATCTGGAAATTCCAGTTCTGGGGTTCTGGGGTGTGGTCAGGAATCTGTATGTTTAATCACTGACTCTCTCCTCCCCTTATGAGTGGCCCTGAACCCTGGATGCTGGTAACACCACTTCCCTTCTTTGTCCCTTGAGCCTAAGAGAGCTTGCTCCCCTCTGGGAGGTCTCATCACCCCTGGTGGCATCTCAGCTCTTCCTTCTCCAGTATAATCTGCCTTTAATCCCTTGTTTACAATGCCCAGAGGAGTCTGTTTTCCTGGTTGGACCTTGCATGAAATCCACTCGCAAGCTGGATTTTTATTTCCTTTGTGGAAGTCGTCCTCCTTGCTTGGATTATGTAGGGCTGTCAAGCGACAGCTGCACACCCCGGAGCAGAACGAACTCCATCCGACTCCAAGTGCCGGGAGCCGGGGTGCCCCGAGCTCCAGGACCTCCTGGAGGGGGACGCTGCTTCCCCAGGCCGATCCCTGGGCAATCCGCCACCCAGCCAGGCCCTTTGGGCTCAAGCTCATGGCTCTTCAGGGACGAGGGATTCTAAGCCGCAGGACTAGGACATGCAATTAGAACAACGGCCACGTGGAAATAGTGAGGCTGCTCACAGTATTGAAGCTGTTTCAGGGCTTCCTTGGTAGCCTGGCGGCTGAAACTCCGTGATCCCAGCACGGGGGGCCCGGGCTGGAGGCCTGGTCAGGGAACCAGATCCCACATGCTGTGTGTGTGTGTGTGTGTGTGTGTGTAAGCTATTGCACTCTTAGAGAAGCCAACAGAGATTCCCTTGAAAAAAATGAGTATGCTCCCCTTGGTCATGGTTAGAGGGCATTTTTCCTCTCATAAGTGGTGCCTCAGGGCTTTTGCAATCTAATACACTGACTGAGGCAATCAGTGTAAAGAATTCTCCATCTGGGGACCAGGAGTACACTGAGGAACTTCCAAGGCAGCACACAGGCCAGAGTGGAAGAAATTCTAAAAGCATGTTTGACCCACCAGAGGTCACCTGCAGACCATCAGAACGCTGGGTAAGGGAGGTTTGAGAAATGCTTTCCTACCTCATGAGTCTTTCTTGTTTTCTTTTCCCCTCATCCATTTGCCCACAAACGATAACAGTCCCCCAAAGCAACAGCTATCATTGCAATACTTACCTCCAGCGACCATTCATTCACAACCTGCCCTGAGCCAGTCGCTGATGAGCAAAAGCAAACGTGGCCACTGAACTCAGGCAGCTGGCGGGAGAGTCAGATAAAGACACAAATAAACGTAAAACCACCACATGCTAAGAGCTACAGAAGACTGATACATGGAGACCCAGATTGGGGAAGCTTTGAGTTTCTTTGGGCCCCAACAAAGGGGTGAAGAGGTGTAGACATCTTCAACGAGGTACGTTTTTCTCTTACATTCTTCTTTTTTTTCTCTAGAGCACAGAGGCTCAGTAATTGCAGCTCACAGGCGTAGCTGCCTGACGTATGTGGGATCTTAGTTCCCTGACCAGGGATTGAACCTGGGTCCTCTGCATTGGCTGGTGGATTCTTAACCACTGGGCCACCAGGAAGATCCGTTCTCTTACATTCTTATAGCTTCATACATTGTGAACCAGTTTAACACATTATCTCACTTTCTTTTTCACATCAATTCTGCAATGACAAGATTAAAAAAAAAGAAGCCTGAGAATTACTGTAGAGGAACCTGATATAGATGAAAACCTGAGAGAATGGGTTAGGTACATTAGAGAGGAGAGGGTCTTCAAGTTTGTTCTTCAAAAGCTGGTGGTCTCTAGAGCGTGTCATACTGAGTGCAGTAAGTCAGGCAGAAAAGGAGAAATGTCGTATGACATCCCTTATGTGTGGAATCTAAAAAGAAATGATACCAGTGAACTTACAAAACAGAAAGAGACTCACAGACTTAGAAAACGAACCTGTGGTTGCTGGGGGGAAGGGACAGTTAGGGAGCCTGGGAAGGTCATGTTCCCACTGTTGTATTCAAAATGGACACACAACAGGACCTGCTGTAAGCACAGGGAGCTCTGCTCAGTGTCACGTGGCAGCCTGAATGGGAGGGGCTGGGGGAGAGGGATACACGGATGTGCACGGCTGAGGCCCTCAGCCATTCACCTGAAACTACCAGAAAACTGTTAATTAGCTATATTCCAATACAAAGTAAAAAGTTAAAGTTTGAAAAAAAAATCAACAGACCAAAAAACATTAAAAGAAACTTCGGTGGTCATGGGAATTCCCTGGGCCCACTGCTTCCACGGTGGTAGCTCAGGCTCAATCCTGGTGGGAACTACGACCCCACAAGCCTCAAGTCACGACTGAAAACAGAAATTGTTGGTCTTGTCTTCAAGTGCAAGTGTGCAATTATAATCTAAAAAGGCAGAAGTGCCACAGACATGCACACGTCCGACATCTGAGCTGCGGCAGAATGTGGTGGTGCTGCAGGTACAGCTGGCTGCGCTGAGGCAGGCAGAGACAGCGCTTCCTCTGGAACAAGGTGACCTCTAGGCCCAGAGGGAAAGTGCGGTGGCCACCAGGAATAGCAGTTCCCAAAAGCAACAGCTCTAATCGCTTTAATGAAAGGGGCTTTTCACGTGTTCTAAGTGTGAAAAGGCCCCACAGTCCTGCCTCTGGTACCTAAGTCATGCTCATTCACTTGGATGCTTTTGACTAAAAATAGGGAAAACAAAAAAGCAATTTTTTTAGGCTCTAAATTGAAAACTATATAAAGTACGAAAGAGAAAATTCCATTTCCTTTTTTCCCTTTTTTTGTTGAAGGTATTTTTAGTTAAAGGCATTTAGTTGAAAAAAGAATATTTACTGGTTTGTTCAGTGACTCAGTTGTGGCTGACTCTTTGTGACCTCACGGACTGCAGCACACCGGGCTTCCCTGTCCTTCACCATCTCACGGAGCTTGCTCAAACTCACATCTGTAGAGTTGGTGATGCCATCCAACCATCTCGTCCTCTGTCATCCCCTTCTCCTCCTGCCCTCAATCTTTCCCAGCATCAGGGTCTTTTCTAATGAGTTGTTTCTTTGCATCAGGTGGCCAAAGTACTGAGCTTCACTTTTAGCATCAGTCCTTCCAATGAATATTCAGGACTGATTTCCTTTAGGATGGACTGGTTGGATCTCCTTGCAGTCCATGGGACTCTCAAGAGTCTTCTCCAACATCACACTTCAAAAGCATCAATTCTTCAGCGCTCAGCTTTCTTTATAGTCCATTTCTCACATCCATACATGACTACTGCAAAATCCCTAGCTTTGACTAGATGGACCTTTGTTGCAAAGTAATGTCTCTGCTTTTTAATACACTGTCTAGATTTGTCCCACCTTTTCTTCCAAGGAGCAAGCGTTTCAATTTTGTGGCTGCAGTCACCATCTGCAGTGATTTTGGAGTCCAAGAAAATAAAGTCTGCCACTGTTTCCAACGTTTCCCCATCTATTTGTCATGAAGTGATGGGATGGATGTCTCCCAGTAAATGGGCTTCCGTGGTGGCTCAGAAGGTAAAGAACCTTCCTGCCATGTGGGACACCTGAGTTTCATCCCTGGGTGGGGAAGATCCCTTGGAGGAGGGCATGGCAACCACTCTAGTATTCTTGCGTGAAGAATCCCCATGGACAGAGGAGCCTGGAGGGCTATAGTCCGTGGGGTAGCAAAGAGTCAGACATGACTGAGCGACTAACACTTTCACCCAGTAAGTATCAATCAGCTGGACCGAATGGACCGAATTACTAATGATGATCACATTAGTAATGATGAGAAAGGTTTAAGGCAGTATTAAGTTATCCTGAAATTTCAGTTATCCAACATAACCAGACTTCACTAAAATAACGTGCCCTACATTCAACAAGGGTCTGAGGTGGATGGGGTGGGGATCTGCTCAGGAAGCCTCCCCATTTCATAGCTGCACCTCCAAGAACACATACGCCCATCATTTCTGCTCACATTTCGTTAGCCAGAATTAGTCTCAAACTATAAGACGCCCTGGAAATTCAGAGGAACAAATGGACTCTTGGGTGAGCACTAGTCTCTCTGCCACTATAACCTGTTTCCAGAACTCTACAAAACTGATCCCAAAGAACCTCCCTGGTGGTCCAGTGGCTAAGACTCCCTGCTCCCAATGCAGGGGGCCTGGGTTCAATCCCTGGTCAGGGAACTAGATCCCACCTGCCACAACTAAGAGTCTGCATTCTGCAACTGAAGATCCCACACAGCACAGTGGAGACCACAGATCCCGTCTCGTGTGCTGCGACTAAGATCCACGGCAGCCAAACAAATGAATATGTAAACATTAAAAATAAAAGAAAACAAAACTGCTCCAGAGAGAAGGGACTACCTCTGCAATAATTCCACAAGCCATATAAAGGCTCAGAACTTCCTTTAAGCTCTCTCCCCCGCCTCTTTTTTTTTTTTTTTTTTTTTGAGCCTTCTACAGAAGAAGAGAGCAGAATGGGCACTGTCTGAGCTCCTACCATGTACCAACGCTTCACAGGATGGAGGCTACGACCTGGCTTATTCAGACTCACTGGACTCTCTTTATAAAGTAGACTGCTTAAAAAACGCATCCATCTTTCCAGATTCCCTTGCAGCTAGGGTTCCAGAGACACAAGGTTATCTCAGATATAGCATTTATCTATTCCCATAAGATTTGGAAGAGAAGGACATACTTCTGATGTTCTAACTGCCACTGCTGGCAAGCCAGGCTGGCAACACAGAAAGGAAGAGGCAAAGGCAACTGGCTTGCAGCGGCAGGGTCTGATCGCCAGTTTTCTGTGTGTTGGGAGGCAGGTGCAAAGTTCCACACCCCGACCTCAGTTTCCTGATTCCTGATCACGACTCTGGTGCTACATAACTTCAACAGTTTCAGGGGCAACCTCCTGGTCCCCCACTTTCCTGATTATACCAGTTCTATGGAGTTCCGAGGGTCAGTAAGGGAGACCCAATTGAATGTCTTCCCATTTTTTTTGTAAACAATGAATTCCTTATATTAAATCCTTCTCTGTTTAAGTTACCTTGACTGAAGGAAATGGCAACCCACTCCAGGATTCTTGCCTGGAGAGTCCCATGGACAGAGGAGCCTGGAGGGCTACTGTCCATGGGGTCACAAAGAGATGGACACAACAAAGCGACTTAGCACACAGCACACAGACTGGCTTCTGTTTCTTCACTGTGATGTGACTGACAACATTTGCTAAATACTGTTACATACACAAGCTCTTCTAACAACTTTCTAAGAACTCTTCATTGCTGAAATGAGTAAACATGTACTTTCAGGAAATTTATGTTTTAGCTAAAATAACTCCAAGCATAAATTTGTTTGAAGTCTCACATTTTAGCTTTGCAATTCAAGTGAATGAACTCTATAATAAATTCTACTCTCCCAAAATTAAGAGTACGATTCATGTTCCTAGAAGGTACACACTTTCATTCACTTGTCTTAAATATTCCCTGCTGAAACCTACTTTGTCTAAGAGGCTATGCATATCTCATTTTGAGAGGCATTTAATCTGTATAACAATTCTGAAAAGTAGGTTTCATTATGCCCATTTTATAGGTGGATAACTGGGGCTTAGAGAGGTAACATAAGGTGTCCAAGATCTAAGAGCCAGAGTGTAAACCCAGTGCTTCTGTTGTCAAAGGCACAGGCTCTTTCCACTGAAACACAGAGACTTCCAGGAAGCAGCGGCTCACTGGTTCCTAGCTGCTCTGAGCACTGGTTTGTGATGGAGGTTTGGTCAGTTCATTCAGCTCAACACTGGTGTACACTGGTCAGTGCTTCCCTCCTCCACAGACGTCAAGAGCTCTAAGAATCTGCCTCAAAACGGTGCATTTCCTGTCTTATAAAGAATTCAAAAAGAAAAGATGGACGGAACATAAGAAAAACACCTGCAGATACAGAAAAAAATGACTGAGATGCACATTCTCTACTGCTGGTCGCCATGAGCAGCACTGTTATGATTCTGGGCACGGACATGATGACAGATTTGTGAAGCATGGAAACCTGATGCAAACTGAAGCCAACAGGACCCTGAGATTACCGCTGGATCCACAGCAACATTTCGGCTTGAATGCCTACTCTGGCACACACATGTGCTCTATTTATCACTCTCCTTCTCTACATATCTGACAGCGAGCTAGAGGATTCTTCCATCAAGACTTATTGGAAAATGTTTATAAAAATGCAAGTGGCCTTGGTAGGAGTCTACCCCTTCTTAGTGATTCAAGTCCTGATTCCTTCCTGGAGAAATTAATCTAAAGATACTATTTGCAATTTGACCTACTTCTTCAAACTGTCGGCTACTATGGATGTGGTATTAGACAGGAGCGTATAAAATCAGGAGGGTTTTCATCTGCTAAACAGCTATTTTACACTTTCCAATATAATAAATATTTCACCCAGGGCTTTCCTAGCACTTAACAAAACTACCTAACAAATTCTTAACATATCTTCATGACGCTGAAAGAATCTCTTGATAATCTTTTTAGGGGTGGTTATCTTTGGATAAGAAAAAAGGAAATGGGAAGAGGTTGAGTAACTACTCTGTGCCAGGCAGTTAGGCACACAGATGGCAACGTGCTCCAGCGCTCTTGCCTGGAGAGCTCCATGGACAGAGGAGCCCAGTGGGCTGCAGTTCACAGGGTCACGAGGAGTCGGACACAACTGAGCGACTAACACTTGAACTTTAAAGTTGCTTCATTCATAAAACAGCACAAACATGGGGACACTGTCACCCTCATTTTATATGTTGAAAAAAAATTAAAGAAGCTAGTAAATTGACCAAAATCACGCAGAGAGGAAGCAGAAATGCTAGCAGTGAAACTCAGGTTGGCTTGGCCAAAGTCAATTGTCTTTTCAAGACAACACAATGCATCCACCAAAAAAAAAAAAAAAATATATATATATATATATATATATATATATATATATTACCAGAGAGCTTGAGAAAAACAGCTCCAAGAATCCTAAGCTCTGGGCCTAGTGTTTCGTTTCCAGGTAACATGAGGGAATATTTTCCACTTGCCTGAAGATTTAATAACACAGGAAACGAAAACAAATTGCACTACTTGGCCTTCGCTGTGTGTTTCATAACAGAAGCGGAGGAGACGGTTTTATTCTAGGAAAAAGAGCACGCTGAATTCCAAGTCAAAGAGTGTCCATAAAGGGTAAATGATGAGGCCTTTTTGATGAGAGCAAATGAACATTATAAAGATTCCCACTGACCAAAGGCTGCTGCTCAAATGCACTGCCCCCCCTGTTCTGTCTGCCGCCTTTTCAGGGGGGATTCCACCCTCAAGAGCAGCCTGGCAGAGGGACAGCAGGGCTCACCTGCCCCTCCAGCCCCAGCTCTGTCAAGCGGAAGAGGCCAGCCCTGCGGACGCCCGCACTGTCTGAGGAGACGACAGTCATCATCAAGGCCGCTTCCCAAGTTCGCTGCCCTGTCTGCTCCCTGTGTCTCTGCCCTCCCGGCAGCTTCCAGCCTGAATAAAATCAACTATCTTTTCCTCTAAACCTCTCAATTGTCATCTCTTTATCCAGGTCACATCACCGTGGTGAAAAGAAATCTCAACCAAACTTCTGAATTGTGCTAGTCACCCAGTTGTGTCCGACTCTTGGCAACCCCATGGACCGCAGCCCGCCAGGCTCCTCTGTCCTTAGAATTCCAGGCAAGAATACCAGAGCGGGTAGCCATTCCCTTCTCCAGGTCTCCTGACTTGCAGGCAGTCTTTGCTGTCTGAGCCACCAAGGAAGGCCCTGAGACAGGGCATAACTCCACTGATGAGGAGGAATGGACGAATATCAGTTAGGGCCTCTCCAAGATGATTCTATCCAACAAGGTCAGGAAACAGAGTACTGATGTCAAGCACACTGTTCCCATGACTAGTTATTACTTGTCACATACACATCAGACCGATGTTCAAAAGGCAGAGTGTAAACACACTTCTGTGATTTTTTGTTTCTATATTTGCCTCCAGATTCATTCTCTCCCTTCTTTGTCCTGCTCTGTGTTTCAAGATGTCAAACTCTATCACTCAGGCTCCCTAGCCTTGGCTTCTAATTGCATGCAGCCTACCAGAAGCATCGTCTGATGATTCGAGGGCAGGAGAAGAGAAAGGTTGGGGATGCTGCCCTACCCACCCCTCCCTGGGCCACCGCGTTTCTCCAGGACGTTGATCCTCAGCAGTTCCCTCTGCTCCTCAGTCCCAGGAGATGGGACCAACTTCCCACTGTTCCTAAGCCCTGGGTCCTTTTTCATCCATCATGGGTTCCTTGAACCCAGTCCACTCTTCAAGAAATGGTCCTTTCTTGGACTCTCATACTTGGACTCTCAAACAAGGCAGTATCTCCAAAGACCTACACTTGTTCTTTGCCTCTGCCTTCCCCCAACCCTGCACCAAAACACACCTGTCCGCAATGCCATGGCAGGAATCGGGGAACCAGCATGTGTCACCTCGTCCATGTCCATGGTGAGCTCTGGATGCCTTCTTCCACCTCATGCCTCCGGGCCCGCTTGATCGTGACCTCCTGCAGATTCTCTCTCTTAAAATCTCTCAACTTCATCTAGCTTCTCTTCAGTGCCTCTGTCCTACTCTAGTAGCTGCCTGGATTATTTCTTGTCTCCATTTCCGCAAGAGCCCCTCCTGGCTCCCTGGCCTCCAGCCCTGGCCCTGCTCCATCCACACTTCACTGTGAGGCCTGTCTCTGTTACGTTGTTCCACAGCTCCAGACCCTCCAGGATAAAGTCCAACCATAAATTGGCTTACCCCGATTGTGCTGGCCTTTCCAGACTCTTGACATGGTTTTCCCATCAACAGCTCCAGAAAGGACTGACTTCTCCCAGTTCTGCCACAGAACTAACTCTTTCTTGCCTTGGTGCCTAGACTCGTACTATTTCCTTTGCCAAGAATCCCTTCTCTGCCTCTCTACCCCAACCATTGGCCTAACTAACTTCTGATTTATAAGTCGTGTCTCCGCACAGACATCACCCTCTCTGACAATCATTCCCCGTTGCTCCCGCCTACCCCGTCCAAAACCTGGACTCTGGATTAGGCAGCTGTCCTGAGAGGCAGCTCCCACAGCCCTCTTCGTCTCCCCAGTGTCTTTCCATGGAATTGCTCAGGGGTCCAGTGTCCTTGTCCTTGTTCCCCGCCTGACGGTGAGCTGTGTTGGGGAAGAACTCTATCTATTACTGCTGTAGCTTCAGTATCTAGCAAAGAAGAACCAAAACCTACTCATTTAAAAGTTGAAATTAAGAAAAGGAAACAGAGACTTCCCTGGTGGCCGAGTGGCTAAGACACCGTGCAGTGCAGGGGGCCTGGGTTCAACCCCTGGTGAGAGAACTAGATTCAAATGCTACAGTGAAGAGTTTGCACTCCACAACTTAAAAATAAACAAAAACAAAAACCAATCTCACATGCTCCCATGAAGACTGAAGATCCTGTGGGCCACAGCTAAGACCTGGCACAGTCAAATAAATAAATAAATTTTTAAAAAATAAAAATGGAAAGAAACCTCAGCCAGGTACTAAAGGACTGGCAATGTCAAATCCCATTCGAGCCTTGTTTAGAAACAGAGGGGTGTCTGCCAACAGACAGGCCCCGTATGCCCACGTGGGTGTTTTTCTGAATGTGCCTGCAGCCCTCTGTGCCCCAAGCCCATCCTCTACTAAGGAAAGTACAATTCCATGTGTGCGTTGAAGGGAGGAAGGCAGGGACTGCTCCTGAACCTTCCCCTCTCTCCCTGTCCCCACACCCTGGTAGGAGATGCCTGCTTGAACCGAGAATGCCTGCATGAGACCATTGGGGTTATTTTCAGAGGCTTCATTATCTCAGCTGGAAAATCCTGGGGCAGCTTTTTGCAAACCAAATAGAGTTCAATTAATATATCAAGAACAAAGGATCAAGACCTAAATATTGAGAGTCAACATCAGCAGAAATCTCTCAGTACCCAGATGGTCAAGTTCAATGTCTCAAAGTGCTCTTAGGAAAGGGGAAACTGAGATTTTCCCGAAACAGTGTTTAGAGGAACAGGAATGGATTCAGATGAACTCACTTTACTGTGTATTGATGAAATCACAGAATCATACCCAGAGAGCCCTCTCCTCAACTCTTTCTCAAGGCTAACTAAAGATAGTTAAATTCCCTTCTGTAACTTGCTTACCGTTACCAGGGAAGCCTTACTAATTCATCTCCCACTGATTAACAATGTATGATAATTAGGATGAATACAGTACTGAAGTGTATCTATGAAGGAAACTGATTTTCTTAAAAATAACAAGACTATGAAAATGTTGTTTAAGCTCATTAAAGTGAGCCTTTAGTGTCTGTTGTATGCAAAGATGCAAGTTATGCAAGTGTTCTTATTAGGGAAAAAACAGCAGCTTGGCCACCCATGATCATATCTTCTCCCTTAAAAGATCTCAGTAAAAAGATCACAAAATACATACAAAACCCACAAGAAAATAAGACAGGCAAGAGTTCAATATGTGTTTGAAATACAGACAGCAGTGGAGCCAGGTAACTGATATGGAGTAGAGAAAGAGGCAAGGAATTTAATGATACAACTTAGAGGGCTGAAGACAGGATTTCAGTGACATGTGAGCCCCGACTCTGCAAACATGCAGGGCTCGGAACCTCCAGGGAGAGGGCCGGGGTTGGCGCAGGGCTAGAACAAGTGCTCTGCATGAGTTCTGCAAGCTGAGTGGTGGGACGCTCAGAGGACTCGCGGAGAGACCGGACGGTTCTCCCTTAAAGTAACTCACACTTCCAAACGCCAACATGTGCAGGATCGGAAGGGGTCTCAGAACCGCGGACTCACCAAGCAACAACTGTACCTGAATTCTCACCAATGATTAAGCCCCACCCCAGACGCACACAGGTTTCAACAGGCTTCTTAGTCTCTCTGTGTAAAAAGAGCTGAGAGCAACGATCACCAGACATTTGAGGAGAACCTCCAGCAAGAAAGATGAAATCGGAACAGACAGAACAAGGTAACTGGAGAAGCAAAGATGCAAAGAAACTAAATGAACTGATACTCTACAAGAAGAGAAAATTTGGCACCCGCAAAACAAGAACAAAATTCTCTTAATAAAAGGAACATTCAAAGAACAAAAAGAGCTAAAATACAATAGCTGAAATGTAAACAGGACACGTTCGTGAGAAAGGTCAAAAAATAAAGTAAAAAACACGATAAAGAGAAAGAAATAGACTTAGAAAATCAATTCAGGAGGCCCAATACTCTTCCAACAGCAGAAGCAGAGAGAGAGCAAAGGAAACAGGAGAATTTTATCCAGTAAATAATAAAAGAAAATTTCCCAGATCCCAGACATGAGTCTCTGGATTAGTTTACAAAGGGGCTGCAGATTAATGATAAAACATATTGCTTTTTTAAATAAAATAAATCCTTTAGATTTACTTGATTTTTAAACTATCTGCCTTTATTATTTTGTTAATATTTAAAGTTTCATTTAAAATTACTTTAAAAAGGGAGTGTCTTACAAATTTTCTTAGGCCTGTCATGAATGCTAAGAGGCATACCGCCTGACTTCGTCTCACTGCGTACCCTTAAAAACCACGTAACTGGGCCTCCCTGGGGGCTCAGTGGCAAAGAATCCACCTGCCAATGCAGGAGACATGGGTTCAATCCCCGATCCGGGAAGATCGCACAGGCTGCAGAGTGACTAAGCCCGAGTGCCACAGCTATTGAGCCTGTGTACAGGGGTGGATCTACTGAAACCACGCACCCTGGAGTCCACACAAGGCTGCAGTGAGAGACGCCACCGCGACGAGAAGCCCATGCACTGCACCTAAAGAGCAGACCTCGCAGCAGCGAAGACCCAGCCAATAACAGACAAATAAAATTACATAAAAAACTCCCTGGAAGCTCAGACAGTAAATAATCCCCTGCAATGCGGAGACCTGGGTTCGATTCCTGGGTTGGGAATACCCTCTGGAGGAGGGTATGGTAACCCACTCTGGTATTCTGGCCTGGAGAATCCCATGGACAGAAGAGCCTGGTGTGCTATAGTCCATGAATCGCAAAGAGTTGGACATGGCTGAGCGACTAAGCGCACGCATATGTAACTGATTAGGACTTCCTATGTCAGATTTCTGACTAATTCAGCCCAACCTCCCTGAACGCCCCCTTCCCAACCATCTTTTGCTGAAACAGAGTTTATATTCAATTCTCTATATTTCCCAAATGCAGGATGTGAGCACAGTCAAACAAACACCAAGGCCATCTCTTGTTTTATGCACATTTTTCCTACAGTAACAAAATATTTCACTGGACTTGTCTAAATAAGAAACAAGACCAGAGGCTTCCCTGGTGGTCCAGGTGGTTAAGAATCCGCCTCCCAATGCAGGGGATGTGGGTTCAACCCCTGGTCGGGAACTAAGACCCCACGCGCTGCAGGGTGCCTCAGCCCTCCTGCCTCAGACACGGGGCCCGTCACTGCAGACCACACGCTACGTAGCCCGAGAAGCCTGCACACTCAAGGAAGACCCAGTGCAGCCAAAAGGGAGCAGGAAACAAGAGCAGACAGAAGGGAGATCAACGGACAGGCACAGGCAGACAATAAGCGTGGCCCAGCTGGCACTCTAGGCGGTGGGGGAGCCCGGGCAGGTGAAAGCGGTGGGCCATCCAGAGGTTGGCACTCGTTTGTCGGGCTTCAGTTTTCCACATGACAGTAAAGCTTAACTTATTTTTTTAGACAGGATGAAAACTAGAACACTGGCTTCTGTTCATGACACACACGACCGACCACACACTTCCGTAGTCCTGCGAGGAGGCGTCCAGCTCCAGCACAAAGCTGGTCAGTGCCAACGCGGAGACCCTCTGCAGTGAACACCTGGACACGTGGGGTACAGGGTGATGGGACAAGCTGGCTTGCTTAGGTTCTAATGTAATGCTAAGCTGGCAAGAAAGACAAGGCAACTCCTAGGTATTAAAAGAAAGGGTAGGAGAGCCTTGAAAACTAAGGGATGAGCATTCAAGCTGACCATGCGCACCCCTGGAACCAGGCTGTGGGTGGGGTGGTGGCCGGGAATGCTGGGTGGGCAGAAGTCTTTCTAGATACACAGATGACAGCTAAGATTTGGTGAGCCCAGGAGATAGGAAACTGGAACTGACCTTTCTGCAGAGAGCCATTCGTTTCAACAGGCTAAAACCCTCTGTGAAAGGATGTCTTACAAATAACTTCTGCTCAGCAGCTTGGTGAGATGACCCAGAAACTCCTCTCTGCTGGAAAGAACCCCCACACTCCCACCCACCCCTCCCGCACCCAGGAATGAGGATATTTTGGTTGAAAGCTACGTTTATGCCATGGTTACGCTGCCCGGATATCTACATTAAGTCATCTAATCATCACAGCAATCTTATGTGGTTAGTATTTTAAAATAAAGCACATCTTATAGATAAGGAACCTGGGAACCAGAGAGATTAGATACTTTGCCTAAAGTTGAAGGGAATAAGCGACAGAATTGGGATTCAAACCCATATTTTCTAACTTCGACACCACAGTTTTATTCATTGATAATGGTTTTAATCTGGGCCTCTGTTTCAGATGCTTAAACTGTGTCCACTTACGACAGCACCCTTTATAAATTGATTTTACATTTTCTCTTTGTTTCCAAAATGTTAACATCAATCATGATCTGCTGGTGATATTTTCAGTTATGAGGCCACCAGGATGTGTCCAACCAAGAGTGAGGAAAACAGAAGCAAGAAAATACATGCTTCCTGAGCCTCCTTCCAGGAGAAACATTGTTCACAAACAAGGACTCACTGTGGAGTGAAGATGGCTATACTACCTCACGAATCGATACTCTGGATGTACTACTGTGTACTCTGGCAGGGAACTTTTCAATAGTATTCTTTTCTGAAGAAAGTATTTACTTTAATCAATGTATTTATCGGCTGTGAAGAGTCTCAGCTGTGGCACCTTGGTGTGGCGTGTAAACCCACCTTAGCTGTGACATGTGGGAATCTGCGTCCCCAGCCAGGGATTAGACCTGGGCCCCGTGCATTGGGAGTTGAGAGTCTCGGTCACTGGACCACCAGGCAAGTCCCAATCGTCTTCTAAGTGTAAAGAATACAGTTGAGAATCTTACCTAAGCTCTGAGGATGGAGAGGGACAAGGAAACAATGTGGAAAACGGAGAAAATAAGGCTAAACCAGGAAAAATGGTGACTCTTCTGTTGCAGGGGAGCGGCTGAAAGACCATCTGTTTATAAATGTGTAATTGAAGTATTTGGAATCATCTAAAACTCTGAACAAGGAGATAGGGGAGCAGCTTCAGGGCGCCAGGACTGGAAAATGATTTAATTACATCAGAAAAACTCAGTCCGCTGTTCTGATCCCATCAGAAATAAGCCCAGGTGAATCTAAGACAGCAAGGGTGAGCCGCCTGGGGAACCCGGCCCGTCTACACACAGACCCAGAAGACGGCAGTCCCAGTGGAGCAGAGACTGGTATAACAGCCACCCTGGAGGAGGAAAGGGCAGCCCACTCCAGTGCTCTTGCCTGGAGAATCCATGGACGAGAAGCCTGGTGGGCTACAGTCCATGGGGGCGCAGAGAGAGCAACTGACACTTGGCAAAGACCTCTGGATCTGGGAAGGCACGGCTTCCAGCTTCCTCACCTGAAATACATTTCTTAAGGTCGATTGGCATATCTTGTCTTGATAACCTTGGTGACAGTTGAATTTCTCACAGAGCTGGCCTATGCAGAAAGAATGCGTTGCTTAGGTTGCCTCGAAACTCTGCAGTGTTTTTGTCACTTGGAGTTCTGGTGTTCTGCTTATTATTTACACTGGTCTTCCACAGCCTGCCCCTAATGGGGACATGACGATCCTCCTATACGAGTGTTTCCATCTGCTTGACAATCATACTGCCTTACAAGTGAATCCTGACTTGTTTGGTTAACATGTACCCACCCCTTGACATTGGAGATGGATGTACTGTGTCTCTAATGAGGTTTCTGATTCTCTCTGGCTGAAGTCTAGGATGTTGAAGCTGAACTCCAATACTTTGGCCACCTGATGCAAAGAGCTGACTCATTTGAAAAGACCCTGATGCTGGGAAAGATTGAAGGCGGGAGGAGAAGGGGATGACAGAGGGTGAGATGGCTGGATGGCATCACCGACACAATGGACATGAGTTTGGGTGGACTCCGGGAGTTGGTGATGGACAGGGAGGCCTGGCGTGCTGCGGTTCATGGGGTCGCAAAGAGTCAGACACGACTGAGCGACTGAACTGAAGTCTGGGTGCTGAATTGCGGTGACATCATTGAGAGAACTTTGAAGGAACGAATCCGTGCACACTATAGGATTTATCAGACCATACCCTCTGAACCATGGCGTGCTGAGTGAGCTCTTCCATTTGGGCCACAGTAACGTTTCTGTGAATTTTTCACTTGTATGCAGTAAACAGAGATGTACACTGATTTTCACAAAAAGCGTGTGCTGTGGGCTTCCCTGGCAGTCCAGCGGTTCAGAATCGACCTTGCAATGTGGCTCGATCCCTGGTCCAGGAAGATCTCCCACATACAACTAAGCCCATGAGCAGTTACTGAAGGCCGTACACCAAGAGCCCACGCCCCACGAGAGAGACACTGCAGTGAGGAGCCCACGCCCACAGGAAAGAAGAGCCCCCACCCACCGCAACTAGAGAAACCCCGCATGCAGCCAGGAAGAGCCACCACAGACACACAAAGAAATCTTTAAACAGAAACACTGGTGCCCTGCTCCACAAATTAACCGTGAAGATCTACTGTAGGGTCTGTTACTGTTAGCACTATACAGAGTCACAGCAAAGTTCTGTACCCCACCCTCCCTATTGGTTCGTCTGCTTTTAACCCAGAAATGGGCTTGGGTAATTAACTCTCTTGATTTAAGTCTGCTGAGCCTGGCAGGATAGAATGGTGTTTTTCCTCTTATTCCCAAGACTATTTAGAGAAAGATTTTTTAAAAAGAACTTTCTGAAAAGTTAAGAATACTCCAAATGGGCAGATAAATATGCCATTTATCAGTTATTAACATATCATATATTTTTGAATGCCTTCTTGGATCAAGCAATGTTCTAGAAAGCTGAGATTTTTTGCCAGTGTGCAGGTCTTTAGCTTTTTTTTAAGAAATAATTTCAAATTTACAGAAAACATGGAAAATGAGCAATGGTGCCAAGGATATATGAGTACTCAGGTGCACCTTCTCTTAATATTTCCCTCCATGTCCTCTATCACTTGCTGCTTATCTCTCTTCATAACAATTTTTAGAAAGTTGGGATATTAAAAGCACGGGGCATCCCAGACCTCAAGGGTCTTCTGGCTTTAGGAACTGGGTTATCATGTTAGAAACAACAATCCTAAGTCATTATAAAGAACGCTGTCATGAACGGATCTCCACACAAGGCATGCGTGCTGAGGCTGAAGGGTGCTCGGAAGCTG
Source organism: Bos mutus (assembly GCF_027580195.1). Lineage (NCBI taxonomy): Eukaryota > Metazoa > Chordata > Mammalia > Artiodactyla > Bovidae > Bos > Bos mutus. The sequence continues at coordinate 261,870 of NC_091630.1, read as the reverse complement.
TCAGGGAGGCGAGCGCAGGCCAGGCATGGGTGTTTAAGGGCTCCTGGCTGCAAACGACGGGAGCAGCAGAGCCGGACAGTTAGGAGAGGCGCAGAATCACAGTGCCGAGGAGCTTCAATTCTAGTGAAGGCGACAGGAAGCCGTTTTGACCACACGGACAGATTCTGCATGCTTCACACTCCCTTGGCTGGCTGTGAGTAGGGCAGATGTCGGGGATGTCAGAGGGCAAACTAGAAACTCGGAAAGTAGTCAAAGTGTTAGTTGCGAGTGTGTCCAACTCTTTCGTGACCCCGTGGACTGTAGCCCGCCAGGCTCCTCTGTCCATGGGGTTCTCCAGGCAGGAATACTGGAGAGGGTAATCATCCCCTCCTCCACAGGCCTTCCCGACCCAGGGATTGAAACCGGGTCTCTTGCCCTGCAGGCAGATTCCTTACCATCCGAGCCCCCAGGGAAGCATCCAGTAAAAATCTGCCCAAATAGCGCAGACTAGTGGAGCCCACTCTTGGCACCAGGGACCGGTTTCATGGGAGACAATTCTCCACGGGCTAGGGGTGGCGGCAGGATGGTTCCAGGACGAGTAAGCGCGTTACATTTGCTCTGCCCATTGTTTCCAACCTGACGCTGCCATGGATCCTCAGACCCTCAGCCCAGAGGCTGGAAATCGTGGTCTCCAGGATGCGGGACAGTCTGGGCCTGGACGAGGGCAGTGGCCATGAAGGCAAAGAGGGGACCATGAAACACAAGAGACATTTAAGAGGTGGAATTCAAAGAGAAAAACTACTGCAGTCCTTGACAAGCAGCGCTGGCAGCGACACATTCTTGTGGATTCAGTGCCTGCTGGGCGACCTTCTCCACGGAGAGAGCAGCAATGCTACCTGCCGTTCAAAGGCTGCTTTGATTTGAGAAATTGAACATTAGAGCTTTTAATGCAAACGCTAAGTAGCTGTGTGTCACCAGCCGAGGGGATTAGCCCCGAGAAGCGAGGTTTCAGCAGCCAGGAGACCGTTAATTCCTGGTCGTGGTACTTACAGGTCAGGTGGGCTGCCCCGGCAGGTGCTGAAAGCTGGAAGCAACGGGGTACCTTGATTAAGAAATTGAGCTTGGTGTCAGCCGGGCCTGGGTCTGAATCCCAGATTTCCTGTTGGCTTCAGTTCTTGCTTCTGAACTAAATTTCACTGTCTATGAAATAGAGATTGGCCTCCCAGGGGACTCAGTGGTAAAGAATCTGCCTGCCAATGCAGGAGCCGAGGGTTTGACCCCTGGGTCGGGAAGGTCCCCTGGAGAAGAAAATGGCAACCCACTCCAGGATTCTTGCCTGGAGAATCCCATGGAGCCTGGCAGGCTACAGTCCATGGGGTCGCAGAGAGTCGGACACGACTGAGTGCGCACAGGCATCTAAAACAGAGATTAGAGCACCTGCGACCTAAGGGAATTTGGATCAAATGAGATACTTAAATTCACACATAAGTGATGGAGCTAAGATTCCACCATAGAGTTAGCTGATACAAGTCAACACCCTCTCTTTTCCCTTCTTTCCCTTTTATATTTAATATACGCATTATTTTCATTACTTTTTAAACAGCTACACTTCCAGTTTCTATTTCCCTGTTAACCCAAGAGCTGTTTATCTCAGAGAGAGCTTTTTAAAAATCCATGAAGAAAGGCTTTCTGGGCTTTGGTTTTGTTACTGACTTTCTAGTTTCATTCTACAATCATTAGGGGATGTTGTCTGCATTATTTCTGCTCTATGGAATTTACAGAATTTTTGGTGACTTAATCTGTGGTTAATTTGGGGAATGTTCTATGTGGCTTTGAAAAGAAAACTGTACTCTTTATTATCAGGGTACAAAGACTGTGATGTACCCAGACCTTCCTTAATTCTGCACGTGGGGGCTTTTGTACGTCTGTTTATCTTCTGCCCAACTGCCCTGTCTTGGGTTGAGAGCAGTATGTTGAACTTAATATTAGTGTTTTCTGTTTCTTCTTGCATTTTATGCAGATTTTGCTGTAGAGGTTGCTGCTCTATTACTTGATGTGCGTTCATAACTGCTGAAAAATCTGTTCCTTGTGAACTCTGACCTTAAGCATAAATCAGTCCTTCTGTGTCCTGTTTTGCGCTTTTGCAGTCTGCACTTTACCGTGTCATATATCAAGAGAGACTGATGATCTTTTTGTTTTCATTGTTAGTTTTCATTTGCCGTGTATAATCTGCCCAGCCCTATACCATATTTCTTTAAAAAATTTTTTTTGACTGTGCCACACAGCATGTGTGATCTTAGTTCCCAGACCAGGGATTGAACCTGCATTTCATGCATTGGAAGCTCAAAGCCTTAACCACTGAATCACCAAGAAAGTCTTGCAAAGTCCGTATTTTTGAATGGTATAATATACTCTGCCTAGCATGTGACTGGAGTTTCACAAAGTATTTATTGCTTTCTTCTTTTCTTCTCTTATTTAACCAGGGTCACCTAGTTTTTTTTTTTTTAGTTTTACCGAGGTATAATTGAAAAAATTATAAGACATGTAAAGTTTACATCATGGTGACATGATATATGGATTTACTGTGAAAGGTTAATTTACTGTCAGCTGTTTTGGATCTCTTTGGACCAAAATCCCCTCCTGGACCCTCTGGCTTAGCTGGATTCTCGTCTGCAGTCACGCCCTGCTGGTTCTCACACTCCAGAGGACAGACGTTCCCTCACCTCGTAGGAGGCCCTACATATACTTACCAGAGATCAAGTTGAAGAGCACCAACATAAAAGTTTAAAAAATGGGAACTATATTCAATATCTTGGTATAAGCTAGAATGGAAACGAATACTAAAGAGAATGTATATATGTATAATATAACTGAATAACTTTACTATATAGTAGAAATTAACACAACATTGTAAATAAACTATCAGTTCAGTTCAGTTCAGTTGCTCAGTCGTGTCCGACTCTGTGCGACCCCATAGACGGCAGCCCACCAGGCTCCCCCGTCCCTGGGGTTCTCCAGGCAAGAACACTGGAGTGGGTTGCCATTTCCTTCTCCAATGCATCAAAGTGAAAAGTGAAAGTGAAGTCGATCAATCGTGTCCGAATCTTCGTGACGCCATGGACAGCAGCCCACCAGGCTCCTCCGCCCATGTGATCCTACAGGCAAGAGTACTGGAGTGGGGTGCCATTGCCTTAATAAACTTTTTGAACTAAAGCCTGATGTCTCTCCAAAGATTCTTTAAAAGGTAATTAAATGCTTGGGAGAAATGTGATAGCATGTAAGTCCACAGTTGAAAGGAACCCTAGACATTGTCTCAAACCCTCTCCCCAGTGCATTAACCACTTCTACGATAGCCCAAGTTTTCTAGTCTCTGTATTTTTCTGGTAATGGTAAGCTAACACTGTCACCCATTCTATGGGAACAAGATGAAAGCCCAGTTGTATCACATACTAGTTATGAAGACAGGGACTTATATGAGCCCTGAGCCTCAGTTATCTTTATCTGTGGAATGGGGATGATGACTGAGATGCAGAGGTCTAAGCATGGTTACAAATTCAAGGACTAGGTGGAAACTGAACACCCCGGCAGGTCAGGTGATGCACTGAATCCCTTAAGTGTAAGGCATTAGGACTGATGAGAAGAGCTCCTTCTCTTTTGGAAGGAGAAGTCTTTTCTGGGCTGCTACAGATTAGAGCCCTGCCTGCAGCAATGTAGGCCTAAGGATACCATTAGATCTTCTAATTTTACTAGAAAAGCAGAAATCTGGCTTTTTAACGTGAAATTTCCCAACTAGTCAATGTGGCAACTAATTCACAGATCTCTCTGCAACCCTAGATAGGCCATTAAAAACAACGCAAAACTGTGTGCTGGGCACACCCGAAGGCGGGCGCTTTGCAGTGTCCGGGCTAAAGTGATCAGCATGCTGCCCGGCACAAGACCGGCAGCGGGTAAGTTATGAATTCATCAGACCTGAAATCTCAGACCTCAGACTCCTGGGAGAAGGGACTTGTTCTGACTGGGTGGGTAAAAAAGTCAGGGAGGAGGAAAGTCAGTGCGAAGGACGCCCGCTGCGGCCCGGGAGGCAGCAGGAAGGGAGCAGGCGTGCGGACCGGGCAGGCGGGGCCCCCTCGGAACGGCCCTCCCCGCCTCCTCTCTTCTGCGGGGACCGGGCTGTCTCATACAAAGGCCCATCTCTGACCCCTGACCAAGGAGACGGCAGCTGGCTGGGGTCAGAAGGGCCGGCAGCTTCCTCAGCCTAAGTTCACAGGGAAGAGAACCAGAAAGCACCGAGCTGGGAGCCAAGGAGGCAACTTTCTCCTTGTTTCTATTTCCTTTGGGTTTTCCCCACCAGCAGCCCTGAACCTAGCCAAGTACTTCCTCCTCGGGAGGGTCACAGCTGTCCCACATATGTTATAAATAAGGGCCAGGAGAGCTGTCTATTTTTAGCATCTAAATGTGGATGCAAAGGTCACCAAGATTCCCCCTTCGCTGGCTCCATTTCCCTCTTTCCTTTCTACACGTCTTTTCTTTTCATTCCAGATGTACATTTTCTGTGCAGAGGAGATGAAGACTTTGGGGGGGAAGAGAGACCCCAAATATTCGCTCATCTTGCCAGGACTCCTTCTGATTGCCATGGATTGGTTTATGTATCTAGCCTGTGACAAAGAAGTCACGTACAGACGTTGGGAAACGGCATCCTAGACTTGGATCCAAACCACTCTGTTTCCTCTCTTGAGAATAAAGAGAGGTTCAGAGCAGAAAACAGCACTGAAGATCCTCTCCCTGAACGTTCCGAGGGCACAGATGAGGGCCCCAGGGAGGCGACATGCTTATTACTGTGCATGCGTGCTCACTCCCTTCAGTCGTGTCTGACTCTCTGCGACCTCGTGGCCTGTAGCCCACCAAACTACATGTCCATGGAGTTCTCCAGGCAAGAATACTGGAGTGGGTTGCCATTCCCTCCTTCAGGGGATCTTCCTCACCCAGGGACTGAACAGTCCTGCAGCTCCTGCGTGGTAGGCGGACTCTTTACCACTGAGCCACTAGGGAAGCCCACGCTTATTACCACCCGACATCAATAATACATAGTATTACAGCCTATATTCATGGAAGGCTCCTCTGGGCTAAGTACTTCACGTGGATTTCCTCATTTACTCTTCATAACTCAGGGAAGTATGGATTTCAATTATTTCCATTTTACAGAAGCCAAAACTGAGGCTCACAGCTTGAGAAACTGGCCCAGCGTCCGGCAGAGGCAGACCCAGCGAAGAGACAAAAGATCCTGACGCCATCGATTCAACAATTTCCGGAACGAGAGCTTAACACACAGATTCCTCGCGAGGATAAAGGAAGAAGGAAAAAGGAGGAGGGAGGAAGAGAGGAGGCGGGCGCACGTGACACACACTGCTCGCGGTCCTCGGGCCAGCTGGAGGGGCCTGCCCACTCGTACCTGCTCTCGGGGTCGGCCAGTGCCAGGCTGCGGGTGACGAAGCACATCCTGAGCGGGATGTTCCTCCGGTCTCGGTGGAAGGACGGCGGCTGCGACGCCAGCGGGTCCGGGGCGCCGGCCCCGAGCCGCGGGGACTCGGGCGGCGGGGTCTCCCAGCCGATCTCGGACACGGGCGAGCCCTTGGTCACGTAGGGGGTGGCCTCGCGCATGTACTTCACTGCAAGCAGAGAGGGGACAGTGAGCCTCGGTCAGCGCTGAGGGGCCCGGCGGGCTGCGGCTTTCGGAGAGCACGCTAGCCCAGCTCCGCACAGGACCCTAACCCCGATAATAGTTGTCTGTCCCATAAATTAGGTGCCAACGTGGTTTTTACAATCTGCCATTAAGATGACCTGAACTTGAGAATGACTCTCAGGTTTTTTCGATTATGACAACGTCTATCTTTTCTGATTATAAGATGCATTCTGGGAAAGAGGCTGGAAAACTAATGAACAGAGACTGAGAAAGCATATCTTAGTTAAAAGAAACACAATTATTCAGTATAGATGTAGGGTATCTGGTATCCACCTTGACCATCCACATTACCATTATTCTGTTGGGAAGCAAGGACAATCTTTTCAAAAAACAGTGCTGAGAACATGTATGTAAAGAAATACACAGAAAAACACTTACTCCGTAATGGTAGAAATCTATGATGGCAAAAATATTACTTGTAAGAGCTGAAAAATAGAACAGAAGAACTGTACAAAAAAGATCTTCATGACCCAGATAATCACGATGGTGTGATCACTCATCTAGAGCCAGACATCCTGGAATGTGAAGTCAACTGGGCCTTAGAAAGCATCACTATGAACAAAGTTAGTGGAGGCGATGGCATTACAGCTGAGCTATTTCAAATCCTGAAAGATGATGCTGTGAAAGTGTTGCACTCAATATGCCAACAAATTTGGAACACTCAGCAGTGGCCACAGCACTGGAAAAGGTCAGTTTTCATTCCAATCCCAAAGAAAGGCAATGCCAAAGAATGCTCAAACTACCGCACAATTGCACTCATCTCACATGCTAGTAAAGTAATGCTCAAAATTCTCCAAGCCAGGCTTCAGCAGTACATGAACCATGAACTTCCTGATGTTCAAGCTGGTTTTAGAAAAGGCAGAGGAACCAGAAATCAAATTGCCAACATCCGCTGGATCATGGAAAAAGCAAGAGAGTTCCAGAAAAACATCTCTTTCTGCTTTATTGACTATGCCAAAGCCTTTGACTGTGTGGATCACAATAAACTGTGGACAGTTCTGAAAGAGATGGGAATACCAGACCACCTGACCTGCCTCTTGAGAAATCTGTATGCAGGTCAGGAAGCAACAGTTGGAACTGGACATGGAACAACAGACTGGTTCCAAATAGGAAAAGGAGTACGTCAAGGCTGTATATTGTCACCCTGCTTATTTAACTTCTATGCAGAGTACATCATGAGAAACGCTGGGCTGGAAGAAACACAAGCTGGAATCAAGATTGCCGGGAGGGATATCAATCACCTCAGATATGCAGATGACACCACCCTTATGGCAGAAAGTGAAGAGGAACTCAAAAGCCTCTTGATGAAAGTGAAAGTGGAGAGTGAAAAAGTTGGCTGAAAGCTCAACATTCAGAAAACTAAGATCATGGTATCTGGTCCCATCACTTCATGGGAAATAGATGGGGAAACAGTGGAAACAGTGTCAGACTTTGTTTTTTTGGGCTCCAAAATCACTGCAGATGGTGATTGCAGCCATGAAATTAAAAGACGCTTACTCCTTGGAAGGGAAGTTATGACCAACCTAGATAGCATATTGAAAAGCAGAGACATTACTTTGCCAACAGAGGTCTGTCTAGTCAAGGCTATGGTTTTTCCTGTGGTCATGTATGGATGTGAGAGTTGGACTGTGAAGAAGGATGAGCGCTGAAGAATTGATGCTTTTGAACTGTGGTGTTAGAGAAGACTGTTGAGAGTCCCTTGGACTGCAAGGAGATCCAACCAGTCCATTCTGAAGGAGATCAGCCCTGGGATGCTGAAGCTGAAACTCCAGTACTTTGGCCACCTCATGCGAAGAGTTGACTCATTGGAAAAGACTCTGATGCTGGGAGGGATTGGCGGCAGGAGCAGAAGGGGATGACAGAGGATGAGATGGCTGGATGGCATCACTGACTCAATGGACGTGAGTCTGAGTGAACTCCGGGAGTTGGTGATGGACAGGGAGGCCTGGCATGCTGCGATTCATGGGGTCGCAAAGAGTCGGACACGACTGAGCGACTGAATTGAACTGAACTGAAAGGTTCAGTAAAAGAGAACAGATTAGAGAAATTTGAAGACACCTTTACGTTCATTTAAAAATGGATAGATACCGATGTCTTGATGTAGAAAAGCCTATAAGATCTACTATCCATTTAAAAAAAAGCAATAGAGAACAGTGTATTTACTGTAATCATTTGTGTGTACAATCATAGATATATATGTCTGTGTAGCTACTACAATTTATGGATAGAAATCCAAGAAAATGTTAATGGTAGTTAGCTCTGGGAGTAGATATGAAACTCAAGATGATGGAGAAATAGACCTTTATTATTCATTTATTACTCTTTTATATAATTTCTCATGTTTAGCCATTGTGTTATATATTGTGTTTTAAAATTTAAAGAAACAAAATCGTTTAAGAGCTGAGTGGAGCAGACTGAAATTCTGCTCTCTGATAAATTTACTTGATCTTAAGGTGTTACTTGGGGCTTCCCTGGTGGCTCAGATGATAAAGAATCTGCCTGCAATGCAGGAGACCTGGGTTCTATCCCTGGACCAGGAAGATCCCCCGAAGAAGGAAATGGCAACCCACTCCAGTTTTCTTGCCTGGAAAATTTCATGGACTGAGGAGCCTGGCGGGCTACAATCCAAAGGGTCGCAAAGAGTCAGACACGACTGAGGACTAAGCACACATTAAGGTGTTATTTGCTGATTCTGAATTTAAACACTTGGTCCTTAGAGAGCATTCGCGTTGACAAGGCACCCGGGTTCTTGAAATGCAGAATGTGAGCTTCCATGTCCTTTTCCTGCCATTCACATAACCTGGTTCTCTGCTGCTTGGGGCTGTGGGAGGGGTCTGGCTAAGCCCCTTAACGGCATCTGCTATTACAAATGGCAATGGATTAAAATGGGTGGCAAACCCAAGGGGCAGTTCCTCCAGATCTTGGGCGACTCAGTTGCACAAACCAGTGGCTTCCCCGTAGGAGACACGGGGTCAGGTTCCTGGAGACTCAGGAACCAACAGGACGTGGTTTCCATGCTTAAGAGCAACCAAGTCACAGGCCACTATAGTTGATGCTGTCGTGTGCCAGCAGACCCTTTTCTGCAGGACCTGTATCCTAGCTGCTGTGTGTTGCTGAGAACCACTCTGAGATGCTCTCCTGCTCTGGAACACTGTTCTTGAACATCAGAAGTCATCAAGCCCAAGAGACTACCGGCCCACTGCTCCATCCTCCAGACAGAGGATCTGCTTCTCCGGAACCCCACCTAACACTGTGGCATAAAACAAGCATATAAGCGATGGCATAAAGCAGAATGAGCTGCAACAAGAAGAAAGGACCCTGGAAGAACTCATCAGAAAAGTGCATCTAGGAGTTTGAGTGACAGGTTAGTTCACAACAATTTAATAAGCAGACCAAACATACCCAGATGCATGCAGTAAGGGCATATACTGGGAGATCCAGTCGTAGATATTAAAACCAGCCATTATTCATTTAAGACAGAGGAGATGTCATTTGGCACCAATACATATTTGAAAAGATTTTTCACTGAATATAAATGCAATTGGGAGAAAACAGCTCCCTGGTTGCTGCAAACTTGTTAGCACAGGTTGCAGACAGAATTAGAAAGATTATTCATGAACAGTGTATTTTAAGGAATACCATTTAAAAAGGAGCACAGACATACCTATGAACAAAGGCAGAAAATTCAGTGGGACAGGTTTAAGCTGTCTAAAAACTGGAATAAATAGACCTCTTCTGATGTTACTGAATTTTTTTTATCTCCGAGTATGTTTTTGTAGAAGCTATAACTCTGCTTAAGTTTGTATATTGTTGACTTATACTTATTGATAGTGGGAAACTCAAGTATCACACCCAAGGTCGTTTGACAATTCTCCATTGATTGCATTATTATCCTTCTGGCTGTAGGAGGGGGTGAGTGTTGCAGAAGTGACAACCCAGGGATGCTCATTGGAGTAGGTGGCATTTGAACTTGACTTTAAAGGGTAGCTAAGTAGAGGTAAGAATAAAAGTCGTTTTATATAATGTGCACGCACGCATGCTCAGAGACTTCAGTTGTATCCAACTCTGTGCGACCCCATGGACTGTAGCCTGCCAGGCTCCTCCGTCCATGGGATTCTCCAGACAAGAATACTGGAGTGGGGTGCCATATCCTCCTCCAGGGGGTCTTCACAACCCAGGGACTGAACCTGAGTCTCCTGAGTCACTGAGCCACCAGGGAAACCCTTCTACATAACGTACTCTGATTTACAGTTTTTATCACAATACCATAGGAAAGGAAAATCAGACCTCAGTCTGGAGGGGGATAAAGAAGGAGCAGCCACTATACACTTAGTGCCAAGTCTGGGATCAGAGGCCCTCCATACTTCCTGCATGTAAGCTTTAAAATGACCATTTAAAGCCTCACTTTATATACAAAAAAACCAGGTCTGGAGAAGAAATGGAGAAGGGATCTTTCATTTATCAAGTGTCCATATGCATGCGTGCATGCTCAGTCATGTCCAACTCTTTGTGACCCCATGGACTGTAGCCCACCAGGCTCCTCTGTCCATGGGATTCTCCAGGTAAGAACAATGGAGTGGGTTGCCATGCTTTTCTCCAGGGGACTTTCCCGACCCAGGGATCGAACCCAGGTCTCTTAGCATTGTAGGCAGATTCTTTACCATCTGAGCCACCAAGTATCTCTGTGTCCAGAAACAGTAAAAGAATACATTTTAAAAGAAGAATGTACTACGTTGCTAACACTTTCAGACCCTGCTGGAAAGAAACATAGGGCTATTCTAATTCCGGGGGCCACTAGGAGCTTTACACAGGTTATTCCTTGCAAGACAAATGTGTTATTTTACACATTAGCACACCAATGCTCAGAAATTTAACTTAAGGGGTTAATGACTGGTGAAGCTGGGGTTTGATTTCCCAGAGATCATATTCTTTCATGAAATCTGGCTAGCCCACCAAGATGAAGTATTCAAAACGAGGGTCTACCGAGGGTAGTTATTCTTTATTCGGTAGGCAGTAGCTACAGCCCTGGTGGTGTAGGGGCCAGAGAATGGCAGAACTGAGGGTCAGACTCAGAGAGAACGCCAGAGAAGAGGGGCTTCTGGGTGGCGCTGCTGGTGAAGAGCCCATCTGCCAACGCAGGAGACCTAAGAGACACAGGTTCGATCCCTGGGTCAGGAAGATCCCCTGGAGGAGGGCACGGCAACCCACTGCAGTATTCTTGCCCAGAGAATCCCATGGGCAGAAGAGCCTGGCAGGCTACAGTCCATAGGGTTGCAGAGTCGGACACGACTGAAGCGACTCAGCAAGCAAGGATGCACCAGGAAAGAGAGACTGCTTATAGCAGACAGAGAAGATGCTAGATGCTGGCCTACCAGTGACACGACCATCTGGGCTTACTTCCAGAGACACCATGAACACTCAGAACATGCATATAAGGTGCGGGTCATTACAGAAGTGTGTGGGTTTGTCCATCATGAGTAGAGGCTGGGGAAGTATAGCAAATCTTAGCCTAGAAGCAAAGATTTGTCAAGCAGTGTGGTCTAATTCAAGGAGGGTAAAGGGTTACCTAAGACTAGATTTTTAAAAAAATTATTTATTTTTAATGAAAAGGATAATTGCTTCATAGTATTGCATTGGTTTCTATCAAACATCAGCATGAATCAGCCATGGGTTTACCCGTGTCCCCTCCCTCTTGAACCTCCCTCCCACCCCTTGAGGTTGTTACCGAGGCCGTGTGAGTTCCCGAGTCATACAGCAAATTCCCGTTGGCGGTCTATTTTACCTGTGGTGACGTAAGTTTCCACATTACTCTCTCCACACGTCCTGCCCTCTCCTTCCTTCCCCAAGCCATGTCCGAGAGTCTGTTCCCAATGTCCGTGTCTCCACTGCTGCACAAAGGTTCATCAGTACTATCTTTCCAGGTTCCACAATATACATTAGTATAGATATTTGTTTTTCTCTTTCTGACTTACTTCCTTCAGTATAATAGGCTCTAGGTCCATCCACCTCATCAGGACTGACTCAGATGCATTCCTTTTTTATAGCTGAGTAATATTCCATTGTGTATATGTACCACAGTTTTCTTATCCATTCGTCTGTCAATGGACATCTAGGTTGCTTCCGTGTCCTAGCTATTGTAAACAGAGCTGCAGTGAACATTGGAGTACATGTACCTTAGTACATGATTTACTCTGTAGTAAGTGTATTAGATAATGCAGAGATTTGCTTTTCTTTTACCAAAAGTCTACGGTGAAACAAAAGCGTTGCCAGGGGAACTCTCAGCTCCCTGAAGTTTTCAGGTCCTCAGGCTTCCTGCTGTACATCATCAACCTGCCATCTAATGACCCAACAGCGCTGCTTGGGTTCCAGCCATCAGGACCAAATTCCCTTTAGTAGGAAGAAGGAAAAAGTAAAAGACACACTATCCTTCTTCCTTCAGGGTCAGTTTTAAGCAGCTGACACATTATCTGCTTACAACCCAACAGCCAGAATTTAGTCACATGGTCACTTCTAGATAGAAATTTACTCTTAACTCTGCACAGTTCTATGCCAACCCAGCTAAAAGTTAGTGAGAAGGGAGGCTACTACTGTGGAACAAAACAAGGGGACAATACTTAGCTTTTGCCATAGGGAGACAGCCCTGATCACGCCAGCTTAACACAACTAGACTTTACAAGACATGTGCCAACTTGCTTCAGTCCTGTCTGACTCCCTGCGACCCCGTGGACTGCAGCCCGCCAGGCTCCTCTGTCCGTGGGATTCTCCAGGCAAGAACACTGGAGTGCCGTTTCCTCCTCCAGGGGATCTTCCTGAGCCAGGCATTGAACCTGCATCTCTTGGGTCTCCTGCACGGGCAGGCCGGCTCTGTACCACTAGTGCCCCCTGGGAAGCTGTAAGTCATGTCTCTTTATAAGGCATAAACACAGTAAATGTACTGGAGCAATCAGTGAAAGAAAGAACGACCAGGTTCCTTGAACCCTGCTAAGTGTCTGCTGTGTGCTCACTTGAACCTCACAGCAATCCTGGCATACAGACATTGCAAGCATCCCCATTTAACCAAGGACTCTGCAGTAGAGAGAGAGACAGAGTAAATCATACGCCCAAGTTAGAAGGCAGGGAGGTGGCAGATACATGAGTCAAATCCAGGCAGCCTGGCTCCAGAGTTCTTCCTTTTAACCACGAAGTCATACTGTTTCTCACACTTTAAAAAAATTTAATTGGGTGAGTGTGAGAGAGAGAGTGTGTGTGTGTGTGTGTGTGTGTCTGTGTATTTAAGCCAACATTTTTCTATACTGGGAGAAAACATCCAATTAAGAGGCTGTTGCTGGTAACGTAAGAGAGCTTGATTTTGTAAGCCTGAACTATTAAACTATAGCATTTCAGTAAGTGCCTTTAAGACACTGTAATGTGTATTTATAATAGAGGGTTTAACCTGGCAGAACTGTGCAGCTAGTGTCTGCATAATTATACCTCCCTGTGCTCACAGACAGTAATTTCGGGCAGAGAACTGATGAAACTGATCAAGAAGCAGCCAGGCCCGGGCTCCGGCACCTCCTAATCAGGACTAATTAATAAACCATGCCTTCCTGGGCATCATGAAGTAAAAAACGTGGTTAAGCAATTAAAATTTCAGTCTTCTCTCGCAAAAGAGCGAGAGAAGAGAAGTAAGAAGTGGTCCCCAAACCAATAATGCACCAAGTCGCTTTCAGTATGTTTCCAGTTTTTCATCTGCAAGGTGGACAGATGTGAAGATTTCAAAAAAACAGTCGGTAAAGCCCTTGTTTGCAAAGGCCCCGAGTTGCCACAATTAAATCTTTGTTGAGGAGGCCAGCTGACATTTGAAAGGAAAAACAGACATAGGCTACTAACGAGGAAATGCTTCAGGCAGATCCAATCAACTCCCCTACCAGGCTGGTTTCTGAAGAATCAGCAAGTCCCTCTGTTAGGAGCAAGTTTTCCTCTTAAAAATAACAACAAAACAACAAAAAAGGGATTTCCAGATTATAGGAAGGAAAAGAAATATTTCATGACTCTAAGGGATGGGAACATGAAATGTACATTTTCCAATGTGATTAAGGGGGAAAGGGATCAGCTGGAGGCAAGAAACCTCAGTTTTCAGACCTTCAGTGCAACTTGCAAATGGGGGACAAGCTGGTGACAGTGGGGTTTGCTGACAAAAACGCAACACACGTGAGGCTTCTCTTAAAGCCATTTCCTGGGTCATCTTAGGGAAGATGCAGCGGGAGCTCATCAATATTTCCAAAAGGACCAAAAAATGATGAAAGGAGTAAATCAGACTTCTCAGGAACTACAGCTAACCTCTCAGGAAGCCAAGTGGTGAGCTGGAAAGAGAACTGGTCCTGGGAGTCGGGACCTGGTTGCAGTTCTGAGCCTGTGCTCACCAGCTCTCCAGCCCCGGGCAAGTCATTTCACCTCCCGGGTCTCCTTCTCCTCACCTGCGAGGACCGGGAAATACAGTTCCTGTCCTTCAAATACCCCATGATTCCTTGGGAAACTGCCTCTTCTGACATTCTTGTTTGGTTTTTAAACGAATATTTCTTATCCTGCTCTTTGAGTCATCACTGACAAACAGCCCCGTGAAAATGTGCGCCAAATCCTTTGGCCTTAGGCAGATGCGCCTTCTGACTTTTTACAAAATCCTATGGGCAGCTGAGGGGCTTCCCCAATGGCTCGGCGGATAAAGAATCCGCCTGCCAATGCAGGAGACGCAGGAGATGAGAGTTTGACCCTTGGGTTGGGAAGATCCCCTGGAGGAGGAAATGGCAACCCACTCCAGTATTCATGCCTGGAATAATCCCATGGACAGAGGGGCCTGGCGGGCTACAGTCCACGGGGTTGCAAAGAGTCGGACATGACTGAGCGACTAGGCACGCACGCATGCAAACAGGGGAACCGGGGTGCTAAAGGTTCAAGACACAGAGAAAACTTAGGTTAAATGAGAGACATTAGAACACAGTGGTGAAGACAAAAAGCCTGGAGTCTGAGGAATCCAATTCCTGTCTTTTCTATCCACTACTTAGCAGCAGCAGCAGCAGCAGCAGCAGCAGCTCTTGAGCAAATGACAGTTTCCTCATGTGTTATTTTTCACCTATTTCATAGGATTGTCGTGAGGACTAAATGAGTTAGTATAAGTAAAGACTGCTACGGAGCTTGGCATAGGAAACACCACAATGGTCAGTCACCACCTTTAGAAATCAACCGAGGGACTTCCCTGGCGTCCGGGGGCTAAGACTCCGTGCTCCCAACGCAGGGGGCCTGGGTTCCAGCCCTGGTCAGAGAATGCGATCCCACATGGCGCAAAGACCCAGAGCTGCCAAGTATATAAATAAAAAAATTTAAAAAGAAGGTAACCAAAAAGTGAAGACTTACGGCGCCTACATAACCGAGATTGTACCAAACTCACTATGTGTATCTCTGCAGGGTGGAGTCACAATCAGTGAACACAAATTATGAGATTATCTTTGGGTTCAACGTGAGAAAACGCTGTGAAGTAGCGAGTTCCCTATCGTGAGTGACATTCGAGCGGAAACTGGATGAGCTATCTCCCACGTGGCAGCAAAGATTCTTTTACTCTGTGGAGGAACAGCTGCTTCTAAAATCCCTTCAAACCGTCAGGTTCTGTGTTCCTTCTGGAATGCAGTTCATGAAGACGCAGAATCTAATGACCCCGATACAGTGAGGGCGGGTCACGGTTGTACACCACGCAAAATTATGCTGCCCACTTCCTTATGACTATATGCTTGTTAGCTACATAGTAGCTACATATTGGGTGACATGAGCTCTCTAACTCTTAGAAGCCTCCTTTATAAAATGAGGAACACGTGCCTTCTTCAGAGAGGCAATGAAATGCACCAGTTTAATAAGGGCTTCAGAGTCAGAGGAAAGGAAAGTTAGTTGCAGTCGTGTCCGACTGTTTGCAATCCCATGGGCTGGAGCCCAGCAGGTCCTCTGTCGATGGGATTCTCCAGGCAAGAATACTGGAATGGGTTGCCAGTCCCTCCTCAATCTTCCAAACCCAGGGATTGAACCTGGGTCTCTTGCAATGCAGGCAGATTCTTTACCAACTGAGCTACTAGGGAAGCCCCAGAGTCAGAGGATCTCAGTTCAAATCTTAAATCTAACTTTTCTTTTCTTTCTATTTTACAAGCTGGGCTTCTTCGAACAGGTATGTAACCTCTCTGAACGTCACCTCCTCACCTGATTATAACAAGACCTATCTCATAGAATTGTCATGAGGATTAAATAATTTTTTAAAATGTATCCAAAGCCATTGGAACAGTGTCTGGCACATACTTGGTACTCACATATAACTCTTACTGCTACGTTGTTGCTATTATTGTTACGAAATTTAAATGAGAACATGTATTGCAAGAACACCTATCTACTTTTTAGCTCTGCTGCTGCTGCTGCTAAGTCACTTCAGTCGGGTCCGACTCTGTGCAACCCCAGAGACAGCAGCCCACCAGGCTCCCCTGTCCCTGGGATTCTCCAGGCAAGAACACTGGAGTGGGTTGCCATTTCCTTCTCCAATGCATCAAAGTGAAAAGTGAAAGTGAAGTTGCTCAGTCGAGTCCAACTCCAGCAACCCATGGACTACAGCCCACCAGGCTTCTCCATCCATGGGATTTTCCAGGCAAGAGTACTGGAGTGGGGTGCCATTGCCTTCTCCGACTTTTTAACTCTAGGAACCATCAAAATCATCAGTACTTAGTACATAAAGTATCATTTCATTCATTCATTTACTGTACATCAATTAAATCAGGGGATTGCTACAACATAATTCAATACATACTCACAATTGGACTAAAGTGCATTCATTAGCTATTAATAAATACTTGAGAGAATATGGACTAATGATGTCTACAGACTCGATCCTCCAACAGTTCGCTAGTTGGCTCCTCACCATCACCAATAATCATAGTTTTTCTTCCTTGGGAAAGTATGGTAACTGTTTTAGCAGCTCTACCCTAACATCTGAAGACAGGAAGTGAGTAATGGGCAGCAAGGACGTGTGAACACTCAAGCCCTAATATTGTTTTCAGTCTTTTCCAGACAGAAGACCATGTGTGAACAGGACTTTGCGTCAACAGGCAGGAAGGGCTGTGCTCACTTCCTCCTGACAGGTATCTCTGGAAAACAAACTCCTATTATTCCAGGTGTAGCTTGGTAACAACATCCTGCAAGTCAGACTTGGGGCTCAGTAACCTTGCAGTTACTTTTCAGTGGCAGAAGCCCAGAGTCATCAAGATTTTCCAAAGGAAACAGGTTAAGTAAACAAAATATCATGACCAAGGGCAGACTCAGGCCAGGTCTGAATTTCTTTTTCACCCTCGCCTGGATATGCAGCAGACCTAAAGCAACTACAGAAGCATCTGGAGCAAAGGAGATGGGTGTGGGGCATCAGTGTCCATCAGGCTGGACAACGTCACAAAATCCTGCCATTTTCAAAGTGCTCACCGTTTACAACACTCTGTGCATAATCTCACTACACGTTTCGTCAACTCCGCCGAACGACGCATGAACTCTAAGTCCTGTAAGAAGCTGGCTGTGCATTTATTTGCCTGGGATGTCCACAGCCCAGGGGGTAAGAGCTTAACTTTCTCCACCAAACTCCACCCACTCCCAAGCACACATGTATATGCCTGTCTGCTCAGCTGTGTCTGATCTTAGTGACGTTATGGACTATAGCCCACCAGGCTCCTCTATCCACAGGATTCTCCAGGCAAGAATACCAGAGTGGGTTGCCATTTCCTTCTCCAGGGGATCTTCCCAACCCAGGGATCGAACCCGCGTCTCCTGTGTCTCCTGCATTGGGAGGGGACTTCTCCACCAGTGAGCCACCTGGGAAGCCTCCCAAGTATACATGCATTTTATTCAACAGAATTTTATTTTGTTCAACACATTTTATTCAACAGAATTAATGCCTATTGGCCACACTTGATGCACTGGTTTTTTTTCCCTGCAAGCTAAACTTAGCTTGACTCTGCTTACAGGTCTTTTGGGAGAGGAATCGCCAAGAACTACAGGAACTGATCAGCATGCCAGAGGAGAGGCATAAGCAAGCTTCTTGTATCTGATTGCCAGATCCAGGAGGCTCAGCCCTCACAAGCTCTCCTCCAAGCCTCTAGAAGCTCCCCTTGATTCTGAGCAGTCAAGATAGAAGGGCTTGCTTTGTTGCTTGATATGTTTAAAATGGGCTTCCCTTATAGCTCAGTTGGTAAAGAATCCACCTGCAATGCAGGAGACCCTGGTTCAATTCCTAGGTTGGGAAGATCCCCTGGAGAAGGGATAGGCTACCCACTCCAGTATTCTTGGGCTTCTTTTGTGGCTCAGCTGGTAAAGAATCTGCCTGCAATGTGGGAGACCTGGGTTTGATCCCTGGGTTGGGAAGATCTCCTGCAGAAGGGAAAGGCTACCCACTCCAGTATTCTGGCCTGGAGAATTCCATGGACTGTATAGTCTGTGGGGTCACAAAGAGTTGGACACAACTGAGTGACTTTCACTTTTCAGGAAGGAGTGATGGTGAGCATCCACAAATAGATACAACTTTTTATAATAAACAGACTCACGGGAAATTTTAGCAACAAAAAGGTGGGCAATTTGGGGTTCAGAAGGCTTAAATATATCACCTCAAGTAAGAAGCAGACCTGGAATCTGTTCTCTCATGTTCTAAATCTAATATCTAATCTAATAAATCTAATAACCTCAGCTTCAGTAATACAAATAGTCCAAGTGACATGGAGGCATTGGCTAGATGACTGTGACTTAATGAGTTACAACTGGTGCTGGAAAAATGTACGGGTATTGGGAGGAACTAAATTAATAAACATATTCTGCATTATTATATCAGAATTCAAAGTATCAAAAGATTCTACATGATAAGGGAGAATCTAAAGGTGGTATCAGTTCAGTTCAGTTCAGTTGCTCAGTCGTGTCCGACTCTTTGCGACCCCATGAATCGCAGCACGCCAGGCCTCCCTGTCCATCACCAACTCCTGGAGTTCGCTCAGACTCACGTCCATCGAGTCAGTGATGCCATCCAGCCATCTCATCCTCTGTCGTCCCCTTCTCCTCCTGCTGCCAAGCCCTCCCAGCATCAGAGTCTCCTCCAATGAGTCAACTCTTTGCATGAGGTGGCCAAAGTACTGGAGTTTCAGCTTCAGCATCACTCCTTCCAATGAATATTCAGGGTTGATTTCCTTTAGATTTGGACTGGTTGGATCTCCTTGCAGTCCAAGGGACTCTCAAGAGTCTTCTCCAACACCACAGTCCAAAGCATCAATTCTTCAGTGCTCAGCTTTCTTCACAGTCCAACTCTCACGTCCATACATGACCACAGGAAAAACCATAGCCTTGACTAGACAGACCTCTGTTGGCAAAGTAATGTCTCTGCTTTTGAATATGCTATCCAGGTTGGTCATAACTTTCCTTCCAAGGAGTAAGCATCTTTAAATTTCATGGCTGCAGTCACCATCTGCAGTGATTTTGGAGCCCAAAAAAACAAAGTCTGACACTGTTTCCACTGTTTCCCCATCTATTTCCCATGAAGTGATGGGACCGGATACCATGATCTTCGTTTTCTGAATGTTGAGCTTCAGGCCAACTTTTTTACTCTCCTCTTTCACTTTCATCAACAGGCTTCTTAGTTCCTCTTCACTTTCTGCCATAAGGGTGGTGTCATCTGCATATCTAAGGTTATTGACATCTCTCCCGGCAATCTTGATTCCAGCTTGTGCTTCTTCCAGCCCAGCGTTTCTCATGATGTACTCTGCATATAAGTTAAATAAGCAGGGTGACAGTATACAGCCTTGACGTACTCCTTTTCCTATTTGGAACCAGTCTGTTGTTCCATGTCCAGTTCTAACTGTTGCTTCCTGACCTGCATACAGGTTTCTCAAGAGGCAGTTCAGGTGGTCTGGTATTCCCATCTCTTTCAGAACTGTCCACAGTTTATTGTGATCCACACAGTCAAAGGCTTTGGCATAGTCAATAAAGCATAAATAGATGTTTTTCTGGAACTCTCTTGCTTTTTCCATGATCCAGCAGATGTTGGCAATTTGATCTCTGGTTCCTCTGCCTTTTATAAAACTGGCTTGAACATCAGGAAGTTCACGGTTCATGTATTGCTGAAGCCTGGCTTGGAGAATTTTGAGCATTACTTTACTAGCGTGTGAGATGAGTGCAATTGTGCGGTAGTTTGAGCATTCTTTGGCATTGCCTTTCTTTGGGATTGGAATGAAAACTGACCTTTTCCAGTGCTGTGGCCACTGCTGAGTTTTCCAGATTTGCTGGCATATTGAGTGCAGCACTTTCACAGCATCATCTTCCAGGATTTGAAATAGCTCAACTGGAATTCCATTACCTCCACTAGCTTTGTTCGTAGTGATGCTTTCTAAGGCCCAGTTGACTTCACATTCCAGGATGTCTGGCATAGGAAAGACTAAAAAAATAAAGAGCCTCCTGACATGTTTGATTAAATAAAAGGAGGTAACAGAAAGTCAGTATTACAACTAGAAGGGAAAACAACTAGTCACAAAAGAGATTAAAAAGATAAAAAAAAATAGAATTTTGGACAGATTTATGATAATGAATTTGAAGTCTTAGATGAAATGCACAAATTTCTGGTGGGGGGAACCTTACTAAAATTCACCCAAGTACAAATAGGAAGCATGGCTATTCCTATAACTCCTAAGGGAATGGAAGCTCTGGTCAATATTCTTCCCACAAAGAAAACAGAGCTTATTAGTGGAGTCTATCAACTTTTCAAAGAATAGACCATACAAATTATTTCAGAAAACAGAGAAAGAGACTCCCCAGTTCATTTTATGAAGATTTAAAAAACAAAATCAGAGAAGAAAAATTTCAGAAAGGAAAACTGCCAACCCATTTCATTCATAAATTAATAGCAAAAATTATAAACAAAATATCAGCAAATTAAGCCAAATAATATATCAGAAGACAGTACAGCATGGCCAAGTTTGGGTTATTTGACTAATGCAAGATCAGTTACATATTAGAAAATGTGTCAATGTCATTCAGTATGTTAGCAGAAAAAAAAAGGAGAAAAACATAAGACGATGTCAATGAGAATGTATACACTAACAAGCAGTTACAATGAAATAAAAAAGCCTTTTTTAAACCAAAAATAGAAGGTAACCTCCTTAATTGACGAAAGTATCTACTAAAACAAAAAACAAAATACACACATACACAAAACAGAACAAAAGGGGGAAAAAAAAAACCGCTCGACATCAAACATCATAAATGAGGAAATGCTGAAAGCATCTCCCTGAAAATTAGGACCAAAAAACTGACACCCACTATGAATACACTATTCAGTATTATAACTAGAGGCCCCAGGCAATGTTAAAAGACAAGAAGCAATGAAAAGTGTAGGATTGAAAGGTTTAAAAAAGGGAGTAAGCGAGAAAGTGAAGGAGAAGAAGAAAAGAAAAGATACAATGCAAGGTACTTAGAGTTCATGGCACCTGGATTTCCATTCTGGTTGGGGTCCTAATTTTCTGTGTGGTCATTAAAAATCATATAACTTCTAATGTTTGTAAGGTTCCTTATCTATAAAATTGGAGCTATCAAATATCTTGGTTAATTAGGTAGACAATGATGCCGTTAAAAAGAACAGAATATATGTTAAGATGTGCATATTTGAGACATGAGGGTAAACTATCTAAGTTTTGAAGATGTAAGGCTTGAGATGTAGATAGACCATCCATAAACAGGCTAAACGGCAATCGAATTCTGAGTCTGAAGCTTTGGGAAGTGGTGAGAGCTTTACCTCAAGAAGGAGCTAAACACTTGCTGAACGCTAACTACAGGTCCAGGATTTTACATAGCTTATGTCTTTTAATTCTCACAACAACCCTGTAAAATAGGTACTCCTGCTCTTCACAGTCTACTGATGAGGACACAGACATCGAAAAAGTTACTATAAGACTTTACAGCCTCATAGTCACGGTGTTTCATGACTCTGATCCCCTCAAGCCTGGATCCAACTGCAAAGCCCTTCTTCCCCACCGTGCTGTGCTAAGCTGCCTTTTGGAACCAGATCTGATGTAGAATCTTCTCTCGTTCTCTCTGAGAGCTTGAGCAAATTGCTAAGACTCTCTAAGCCTGAGATTTCCTCTCTTAAAAATGAAGTAACTCTAGTCACATGGGCCTGTTGTATTAAACCAGATGCTATATGCACAAAGTCTGGTACTAAAAAGCTACCCCATAAATGGTACCGCCCATTATTCTTTCCAACCAAGGCAAACTCCCAGAAACAGACGCAGAGAACTAGAACGCTGGGGTGGAGGGAGCTGGCAGGCATCTCACACCCTAGGGTCATTTCAGGGATGACAACCTCAGTGATATCTTCTGCTCCAAGTCATCCACATCTTTGCAGACAGCTCAGGGCCAAGCAAAGGGCAAAAGGTAATGGCCAAAACTTAAGGGAAGTAACTGGCAAACTGAACAGATGACTTAAACCATTTCCTGTTTTACACAATCTACGTTCCATGGTCTAATCTGGGAGCAGGAAAGAAGAGAAAGGAGACTGTGAGTTTTATGAAGGGAAAGCTCAAACTCAGCAACAGGAGGATGACTGGGTTATTCAAGACCCAATATAGTTTAGCTAAAAGACGACAGACCTCGAGTCAGGCCAGTCTGGCTTATGCTCCTGACTCCCCCACAAATGGCTACGCAGAACATTTCCTGACTTCCCTAAACCTCAGTATCTACAACTCTTAAATGAGGCTAACGCACATATTTACTATAAATATTCAGTTAGATCATGTTGAGCACATGTGCAGAGCCACCCTAAAGAGACAGCTGGTTGCCCTGGAAGTCGTGTCTCCTGTACTGAGAGAAGAATCCAAAGTAAAAACCCTTGTGGCTTGTGCTTAGTCAGTCAGCTGTGTCCGACTCTTTGCGACCCCGTGGACTGTGGCCCGCCAGGCTCCTCTGTCCGCAGGATTCTCAGGCAAGAACACTGGGGCGGGTTGCCACTTCCTCCTCCAGGGGATCTTCCTCACCCAGGGAGTGAACCCGGGTCTCCTGCACTGCAGGCAGATTCCTCATTGTCTAAGCCACCAGGGAGGCAAAATTGCCTCAAGTCCCTCTGAGGCAAGGTCCTACCGCTTCCCCACGCTAGTTTAAGGACTGCAAAGTGGGAAATCCTGGCAGTGAATTACAGACTGACCATTACTTCTGTCTATTGTCCGAGGTGTCCAGGCTTCCCTCCATGCATACATGCCAGAGAAACAGGAGCTGCGCATATTATCAGACATCTTGGACCAGAAAGTTTAAGCATTTCTGCTTTATTTACTGTCAGGCTCCAAATTTTTACCCCTTTTTCTTTTTTGTTCAACAGATAAGGCTTATCTAAAATATAAGCCTACAAGTCAAGCAGGATTTGTGACCTGAGCCTGCTCAAGAGGGCTCTGATTTATAACAATCAAACATTTACAGTTTAATATGCTATCTATAATAATAGAATCAGAACTGGAAAAGCAAATGTTGCCACCCAACCTGTACAGCCTATTTATCATGTCTCAAAAAAAAAGACTCCTTTTTTTTAAAATCCGTGAATAACACTCAAACATTTTTTAAAAGGAATATTGTGCTTTAAGAAAACCCACGTACATTAAACTATATAATATACTAATTACTTCCAAGAAATGGTTCCTTCAAGTTCTACAGTCATTTACAAACATTAATACATAGTTCAGTGAATCAGTCCCAGAGTTTATGGAATCATAGATTTGTAAGTGAATTATAGTTGGAATGAGTTTTCTCCCAGAATTTAGAAAAATACATGACATTATCCACATGGAGAATGAAATATGTACAATAATAAATTGTTTGACAACACCTGTTGCCAAAACAAGGCTGTCAAGGAGGGAAGCACTGGATCCACTGAATCTTAGCTTTACATATGCATTTCTTTAGCATGATGGCAAGTTAATTATGTATCTACTTGGACAGGCACAGTAGAAACAAAAATTTCACACTATAATAAATATAATGACACAGTAAACCTGTGGATAACACAAGGGCATTTATTCGTCCTTTAACCAAAATGGTGACTAACAATAGCAGACGTTTATTGATAATTCATAGACACCTACACACTATCTCTGAATGATTACACTGATGCCCCACAACAACCCACTTTACCCGTGAAGACGAAGCTCAGACAGGTCTCCTTGCCCCACGTCACACGCAGAGTCAGCTGCGGAGTGAGAGTTGGAGCCCAGTGCCGATTCTCCAGCCCTCAACCATCGCACACGAGCGGATCGGTGACACAAGCCCCTCTCTTTGCTCTTTCTCGTACTCACTGACGCGCTCTCAGAAACCCAACACACTCCCAGAAAGACATGCATCTGAAAACTCCTTGGCCTCAAAGCGGAGTAATGTGGATATTATTGCTCTTGGAAGCTGTTTTAGAGAAACCTGGACTTAATTCCCAGAAAGACACGCATCTGAAAACTCCTTGGCCTCAAGGCGGAGTAATGTGGATATTACCGCTCTTGGAAGCTGTTTTAGAGAAACCTGGACATAGGAGTTAGGACCATATGGAGGAGGCACCACTCCCCTTCAGCTGCGCAACAGCAGAGAGCTCACTTAATCTTCCCAAAGCTCAGCCTCCTCATCTGTATATACCAACAGAAACCACAACTTTTAAAACTTGGGTGTAATTCACATAGAGTGAAGGGCTCAGATCTCAAGTATTACATCACTCAGGGATCGAAGATGAATGCATACGAAGATAGAACGTTTCCATCCATCTAGAAATTTCCCTCATGCTCCTTTTCAATCAACCCTCCCCACCAACCCCTCCCACCAAGCAACCTGATTTTGCTGATTCTACTATAGAATTGTCTATAAATGGAACCATGCAATACGCACATGTGTGTTTCTGGCTCCTTTGCCTCAGGGTAGCGCCCTTGAGATTTGCCCATGTTATGTGTTCGTCACTAAGTTCTGTCTGACTCTTTGTGGCCCCTGCATGTAGCCTGCCAGGTTTCTCTGTCCATGGGATTTTTCCAGGCAAGAATATTGGACTGGGTTGCCATTTCCTTCTCCAACCCATGTTACAGTGTGTAATAATATTTAATGCCCAATAATAATTTGATATAAGCATTAAAATAAATAATGTACATTATTACCTATTAAAGGCTAAACCAAAATAGTTATTATCGTTCAAAAGAGGAAGCCCAGGACCACTAGAATGTTAGAGCCAAGAGGACAATACCTAAACCTATCAGAGGTTGGAATATATTTGAAGAAAGGAGTCTATTATTAGCGTCTCTCATATCCCATTCTTTCTATGTTTAAGGACACCCCACGTCAGAAGCACACATATCTGGAGCTTGGGGTGGAACTGGATTGAATTTAGCCTTCAACCAGGGTAAGTGGATATGCCAAGAGTACCTTCCCAGTGTATTTCTGAAACATTCCTTTTTGCCCATCACAGAGATGGAGGCCTACCTCCACCAGAAGATGGCATTTGAAAGATCAACGTGCAAAACATCATCCGTCACCCTCACCTTCAGCGAGGCCAGAGCTTGTGCTGGCAGTTCTGGCCAGCTGTGTAATTCAATTTTTCCAAGGGAACTGGAGCCTGGCCCACACAAGTATGACACGAATACTGCATTTCACAGAAGGTGATTTGCCACAGTAAATAAACCCACACTAGGAAAGAGACAGAATCATCGAGATGGACATTTTAAGTCCTTTCTGGCAGAGATTTTCTTCACTAAAATCATTGTCTTCAAATCTAAATGGGAAGCAGATACTATTGCCAAAGAGTTTTCTCAAGAATTAGTCTTAGGGGATGAGGTGTCAATATATTAGTAAATTCCAAACCCTCAAGCAAAAATTTCAGGAGTCTCTGTTAACCGAACTAACAGAAGAGCTTTGGAAACGACCCCTGGTTCAGGTGGCAACTTGGGCAGGAATAATGTCCTCCAGAGAAGCAAAGGTATACAAAGTTTATTAAAATATCAAGTCACATTTGGAGAGAGGGATAGAAGTACATTTCCTCAACGTTACTGCCAGTCTGTGAGTGTGTTTCTCTCCTGCTTCCTGTAGAAACAACATCTGCTCTTACATTCAACCCAAGCCACCTCTGATATTTATTGCATTTGCTGAATGCTGAAAGGATCTGAAATGTTAAACCTCTTGATCTGTTGGCACTCGTATTTCTGTGAAAAGATGAGCTACATAATAGCACAAACTGGAGAAATATCATGTACCCGAAAGACATAAATCCCCAATCATAGTGGAATTCTTTTTCAATACACAACTCTAGAAGTTTGTAAAAATAGATCCAACCTTTATCTTGTAATTTTCTTCTCATTCTTCCTCAACATATGTAGCTCCATTTCTTTAAATAAGTAAAGTACATTCAAGGTCATCCGGTCTGGACTTGAGCCAGTCACTTCTCCAAAACAAGTTTAAATGCATGAAAGTCAAAGCATGTGTTTGGTCTCATTAAGCTCACAATATCCTTAGGAGAGGAACAGAGAATTTGGTTTATTACCCAGCTGTTAATGAAGGATGCATTGCTTGCATTTAAGTGAGATCTACAGTTTATTTTTATCCAGTGCTCAAGCTGCTTGATTCTCATCGAAATGCGAGGCTGGCAGTTACTCAGCAGAAACCAGAAAACAACAGTAAACAAGCTTGCTTCACACGAGCTGGGCATCTGGGAAAGAAAAGCAGTTAAAAAGAGAAAAAGAGAGGTTGGTTTTTATTATTTAAAATGTCTCCTTTAAAGGGGTGGTAAACATAAGAAGATGCCTGGAAACACTATGAGCAAAGAAGGCGGAAAGGACGCGAATGAACGTCTGGGCAGGACCTCAAGCGAAGTCAAGTACTGAGATTAGCTACTTGCAGAGCAGAGGGTCCCGTCTGCAGAGGCTGAAGGGATGAGCAAGAGTGGTGGCAGTCTCCTTTCCTTTTTCTCCTCCTCCTCTTCCATATTTATTAAGCACTCTCTGTACTCACGATACTATCTGGCTCGCAAGGCAGTGGGGGAAATATTTGACCAAGAGTCTGGACTAATCAAAAAGTCAGATCTCTAACTCATCAAGGGACTAGGGTTTCCAGAGAATGCAATGAAGACAGCTCGCTGACTCCGTCTGTGACGGCCCCATTCACCTTGGCAAATTCCTTCTGATCTAATCCAGGCACGTTTCTTCAGTTCCTGGTGGAACCCCAGGAATCTTGGTCTCAATGAGTCACAATGGATGATTTAAATCATATTCTCTTCAACCAGACCCTGGAATCCTTCACAGAAGGAAAAACTCAAGTCTTTCTTCCCTGGTATTTTAGGGCTGAGTTCGTACCTAATAGGGAGAAGGCAATGGAAACCCACTCCAGTACTCTTGCCTGGCAAATCCCATGGATGTAGGAGCCTGGTAGGCTGCAGTCCATGGGGTCGCTAGGAGTCAGACACGACTGAGTGACTTCCCTTTCACTTTTCACTTTCATGCATTGGAGAAGGAAATGGCAACCCACTCCAGTGTTCTTGCCTGGAGAATCCCAGGGACGGGGGAGCCTGGTGGGCTGCCGTCTATGGGGTCGCACAGAGTCGGACATGACTGAAGTGACTTAGCAGCAGCAGCAGTCGTACCTAATAAATGTTTGGTGAATATCTGAATATATATTAACACTTATATTACTAAACCTCTTTGCTGTACACCGGAAAGTAGCACAACATTGTAAATCAACTATATACTTCAATAAAAACGTAAACAGAAAATTAAATAAACGGTCGAATAAAAAATACATTTTCCTACCTTAAACACATCTGCTACAGGCTAACTGCTTGAGGATAAAGTAAGTAGATACTCTCTGCAGTATTCCATTATTATTATTACTATTATTGACAATTCCCTCAAAATACACTCCAAAGTGTTGTCACACAGCAATAACCTTAAATTCTGCTAACCCCTATTTAAGCTATTCACGTCATATTCTGTTATTTTCTTCACAGCCACGCAGAACGGAACTGGCTCCTTAGCCAACATTCTATGCTCTATTTTATGAAGGTCAGTGCTTGTAGTTAATCATCTTTTCCAGCAGCTGACTTTGCAAATATATGTCCTTGCTCCCTCGGGGAGGATACTAGAGGTTAAAGGTCTCTGTCTTGGGACAGCTGGTGATCCTGACTTTGGGGAATAAGAACTTTTAAGAATCAGAAGTGCCCACAGCTGCGAGCTGCGGGCTCCCTGTCATGGGCAGCTGCTCTGGAGGCAGGCCATCTACTGGGCAGCACCTTGGAGAGAAACTGAGCATCACAGTTTTGTGTGTTTGTTTTGTTTTTTTTGGCGGCACCATGCTGCAGGTGCGATCTTACTTCCCTAACCAGGGGTCAAATTCTCGTCCCTGCGTTGAACACAGAGTCTTCCCCCACTGAACCGCCAGGGACGTCCCAGCATGACAGCTCAGATGTGCTTACCTTCTCCTGCACCTGAAATTCTAAAACTTCATGATTTCCCACTGGAAATAGAAGTTGTTGCTAGCCCTGTGAAGTAGTTTGCTACTGCTAAGTCGCAGCAGTCGTGTCCGACTCTGTGCAACCCCATAGACGGCAGCCCAGCAGGCTCCTCTGTCCCTGAGATTCTCCAGGCAAGAATACTGGAGTGGTTTGCCATTTCCTTCTCCAGTGAAGTAGTTTGGGGACTGCTAAATAATTCACGCAAGGGCAAAAGAGAGGTCCAGAGCCTGGGCTTCTCTGAACAGCAATTTTCTTACTGATCCCCTCACAGGAGTTTTCACAGGTTTTAATATTCTAGCCAAGAGAGCCATAGCTCTCTGCGGAAACCCTTAGGTTCCCCAGAACTGGCCCTCGCGTTAGTAACCCAAGGTCCTTCAACTTGTCACTAGCCTTCCCGGGCTCAACAGGCTTCAGGCTTTCTCCTGGATGACCTTTCCCCCCATGAAAGGTGGCTCAGCCTACCGGGGTCAACTAACCGCAGGCCGGTGAGAGACCGCCCAGGAGGACACCCGGCAGACTGTCGAGAACACTCTGACTCTGACCCTCAGGCCACTGGGACCTCGCGGATACGCACATGCAGCTCAATGCTCCTTTCAGTCCTGTCTGGACGACAGGAAACATCGGCTGCTGTCAAAGAGCCCCGGACGCAGCCCACCCAACCCCACTCAGCCCGCTCCATATGAAGTCTCCTCCCTCACTGTGAGGTCAGGGTGAAGACCCTGAGCCCTCACAGGATGGCGGCCCCAGCCAAAGGGGTGCTTGGGTGGCTCCAGGGGCCCAGGGAATACGACTGAAAAACGCTGCTCATCAGCTGTTTCTTTGTTCCAACTTCGCCACAGCACTCTCTCTCTCTCTGATTTCATTTTCACTGATGGCGATTCTCAGCTAGCAAATACCGTGGAGCCTCTAGAACACTGAGGTCTGCCTTCTCCACTGGGGGAAGCTCCCAGCCTTGCTGCAGAGGCTGGACAGGGATCTAGCCAGTGAGCAGGCATCGTGAGTCCTTCCCACGGTACTGATGGTAAGTGGTCAAGAATGGTGTGCAGGGCGGAGGGGAGCCAGGCAGGGTCGAGATGGACTTTCTGTTGTGTGCTTCAGAGGCAGAGACAGGGGCAGAGTTAGAAGCTGCTTATTTTATCCCCACACTTTTAGAGAGAGGAGCTTCAGGATACTTTTAGAGAAAACAAAAGTGAAATGAAAAACGGAGCCCTCTTTCCTCAAGAGGCTCAAACAAGGGAGGACTTCCATGGTTCCTGGGGACAGGCTGAAGGTGGAAGAAGCCAGGTGTCAGATGTGCCACGGATCAGCTGAGTCCTGTCTGAACCAGACGAGAGAGGCCACCCCTGAGCTCCTCTTAAAGGACTCAGCTCCTGTTCATCCCTGGCCACATCCCTCCCGTGGAGTGAGGAGACCTTCAGACCAAGAAAATGAGCCCAAGTGGAGCCTGTCACTGCCTCCCTTTCGATTCCCTGGAATTTCTTGTCTAATTGGCCCCAAGCCTGGTTCCAGAGTATGCAGGCATTTTTCTTCCTTGTCTTTCCTCCTGAGGATCATTGAGCCAGAACACATCAACCTCAGGCTCAAGAGAAGCAAAAGCAAAGCATGTTCATTGAGGCAGGGCTTGGACAGAGCTTGTGTGGGCTGAAGTGCCTGCTCACACGAGCATAAAGCATGTGACCGCATCTGTACGGCCCAGGGTGGGGCGGGAGAGGGCACAGGGTCCTCAGGGCACTTCGCCGCCTGCTCTCCCACTGGTTTCCCTTACCACTTTCTGCGTGGAACTCCAAGGAATCTGGGAATTTTATTTATAATTTTTTTATATTGGCTGTGCCAGGTCTTCATTGAGACGTGCAGGTTTTCCATTTCAGAGAGCAGGCTTTTCCTTGGTTGTAGCCCACGGGCTTCTCACTGCAGCATTCGAGCTTAGCGGCCCCGTGGCACGTGGATCCTAGTTCCCCAGGGACTGAATCCGCATCCCCTGCATTAGAAGGGGGACTCTTCACCACTGGACCACCAGGGCAGTCCCTGAGAATTTTAAGTATGATCCAGCAAAGGAGATGGACACGTTGATTTTATTTGATTTTAAAAATCTGTTTGAAAATGTTAAAATATTTAGACCTGTAGTATGTGGATCTCCACGTGTATTCATGCCCAGGGCTCTGAAAATCTTACTATTAGGAGCAGGCCTGCTTCTGACATATCCCTCACTCACTAACTGCTTCTTGGGAGGGAAAGGTAAGAAAAACTAAGCATGATTTGGGAGGTGGGCAGTGAGGCTTCTGGGAGGCTGAGTATGAGGTACCAGGAGCTACTAAAACAGAGGGAGAAGCTGAGGGAAATGAAAACCACCAGCAAGAAATCACAGTAGAGCACATTCCCCCCTCAGAAGCTCCAAATACTACACGCACTTCGGCAAAAGCGTCAAACTTTACCAGAAAGGAGGAAAAGAGTCCTTGCTCCTGCCTCTGCCTCTGTGATTCCAAAGTCCTTTGAAACCAGGAGCAGGAAAGGGCAGCAGAGGCGTCCATCAGCATCCGCTTCGAGCCCTGACCCCCACTCCATCTCAGAGCAAATGCCCAGGTGTAAGAAAGTCTTGTCCAGATGCTCCTGGCGTCCACCTAAGACTTCGCTTTCCAGCGCCAGGGTGGGTCCCAGCCCGGGTAGGGGAGGATCTGCCTCCCAGCCAAAAGAACCAAAATGTAAAACAGAAGCAATATCATAACAAATTCAAAAAAGACTTTAAAAAGATTCAGAAAACCAAAAGTTCTCATTCTCCTGTTTGTGAAACAACTTCAAACTATCCATTTCAATAAAAATTGTATGCTCACTGTCAGGATCAGAACATAGTCATACAGGGGAAGGAGGGGGTGGGACAAGTTGAGAGAGTGGCATTGACACACACACACTGCGTGTGTAATACCGACGGCGAGCGGGACACAGCCGTGCAACGCAGGGAGTTCCCTGGGCGCTCGGTGAGGACCCGGGGGTGGGGGCGAGGTCGAGAGGGAGGGGGCACATGTGTATCTATGGCTGATGCATGCGTACAGCAGAAACCAACACAACACCGCAGAGCAATTATTCTCAAAGAAAAATGAGAGAAAAGAATGCAGCCGGAAATTCTCTGAGAAGTCTGGGCAACCACACCGTCTGGAGAGGGTGGACGTGGTAGATACACGGACAGGGGCGGAGGGGCAGGCAGCACACCAGGCCGCGCCCGCTAAGTGACGGTGGAGTCGCTCAGGGTAACTCGGGCCTCCCTCGTTGCAGACAGACACGTCACCATCTGAGCCAACTGGGAATTAAGGCCACACCTGCTGAGGAATTTCAGTTCCCCCTAGTGTGCCATGCCCAGAAGAGCCCCAGACGTGTCATAAGGCTGTGGACAAATCCCGTGTGCCCTTTGGGGTGCCCAGTGCTAAGCGTATTAGACCTTGCCTGGCACCCAAAGAAAGAGAAAACTTTGAAGTTTTCCTGCAAAGTACCCCAAGAAAACACGAAGCTTTCCTTTCTTCCCAGCTCCCTATTTGGCCCCTGTTCAAGGGCCCAGCGTCCTGGTTCTGATACCAGCCTGACATAAGCCGGACAGGGTAGACCGAGTGTTTCTCAGCATAAGACACGGCCAATCAGGACAGACCGAGTCTTTCTCAGCATAAGACACAGCCAATCAGAACAGACCGAGTCTTTCTCAGCATAAGACACGGCCAATAAGGATAAACCGAGTCTTTCTCAGCATAAGACACAGCCAATCAGCATCAAACCCTCTGGACTCCCTGACCCTGTGACCTCATTCTGACAACTTTCTTTTCCTTACACCTCGGATCTGCGTGCGTGTCCTGCTCCTATCTTCTGCAAGTGAATCCAACTTCACGGAGACTCCTCGGGTCAGGTCACTCGACAAGCTTTCCTGCCTGCCTGCCCACTGTCATCCCCAGCCATTCTGAATGGGGTTAGGACAACAAGGGTGAGAGATACACGCAAGTGCTTTGAAGGGCATCACCAGGAGCTTTTCCAAACCCAAACTCTGAAAATAAACAAAGTGAATGTCTTCTCTGCCAAGGCGACATAAAGAAGTCCCTACCGCTTTGGCAGGACATTGGGGGTAAAAGTAAAGAGGAACTAAAAAGCCTCTTGATGAAAGTGAAAGAGGAGAGTGAAAAAGTCGGCTTAAAGCTCAACATTCAGAAAACGAAGATCATGGCATCTGGTCCCATCACTTCATGGGAAACAGATGGGGAAACAGTGGAAACAGTGTCAGACTTTATTTTTTAGGGCTCCAAAATCACTGCAGATGGTGATTGCAGCCATGAAATTAAAAGACGTTTACTCCTTGGAAGGAAAGTCATGACCAACCTAGATAGCATATTCAAAAGCAGAGACATGACTTTGCCAACAAAGGTTCGTCTAGTCAAGGCTATGGTTTTTCCAGTGGTCATGTATGGGTGTAAGAGTTGGACTGTGAAGAAAGCTGAGCGAATTGATGCTTTTGAACTGTGGTACTGGAGAAGACTCTTGAGAGTTCTTTGGACTGCAAGGAGATCCAACCAGTCCATTCTAAAGGAGATCAGTCCTGGGTGTTCTTTGGAAGGAATGATGCTAAAGCTGAAACTCCAATACTTTGGCCACCTGATGCAAAGAGTTGACTCATTGGAAAAGACCCTTATGCTGGGAGGGATTGGGGGCAGGAGAAGGGGACGACAGAGGATGAGATGGCTGGATGGCATCACCAACTCGATGGACATGAGTTTGAGTGAACTCCGGGAGTTGGTGATGGACAGGGAGGCCTGGCATGCTGCAATTCATGGGGTCGCAAAGAGTCGGACACAACTGAGCGACTGAACTGAACTGAACTGGGGGTAATCAGAGAGTGATGCTGCCTAGTCCTGGGAGGGTTCCCAGGGGACTCAACTGTAAAGCACCTGCCCATGCAGGAGACGTGGGTCCCAGCCCTGGGTGGGTACAATGCCCTGGAGGAGGAAATGGCACCCCACTCCAGTGTTCTTGCTGGGAAAATCCTATGGACAGAGGAGCCTGGTGGGCTACAGTCCATGGGGTCACAAAGAGTCCAATGTGAGTGAGCACACGAGCAGGCAGCCACAGGTACCCATGACGCTACATCAGGACTGGGTGAGAGAATATATCATATTTATTTAGTGAGAAGGAGAGTGACCAGCTTCCTTCTACCCTACAGAAGCCTCAAGCTATCAGTCATCAAGGATCTTCCAAGAACCTCTATTTACTGCACTAAATTCAGGCCACAACTTCAGGGACTTGATTCAGACATGAGGAAAATTTTCTGACATTATGAGTGGATTAAAATCGGGTATATTCCTGAGGTAGTTTTGGGTAGCTTCCCTGTTTTTCAGTTTTTATAAACTGATTAGGCTTTTCAGGGGATGCTATTAATATATCAGTAGTTTCCTAGCTAAGTTCCAGAAAACTCTAGAGTGTCATGGAATCTCAGACTTCTATAAAGTGTGCTTTAAAGGGCTACACAAATATTTGGTTAAGATTTCATTTTTCAGTGAAAACTTACCTTTGATTATTGTTTAAACAGTAATAAAAAGGGGTACTCGTGGATTTCAGTGTGTCTCATACGAAACTTTGACAGATGGGTGACACCAAGGTTTGGACTCTGCTGCGAGGTTAATTCATGTTTCTAAGGACCTTGAAATCAAGCTTCTCCTGCAGCATGTACTCAGCTAATTGCAGTGGCATGTGTCAAACACTGATGACGGGTCACAGATACTTATCTGTGTGGGCCACGCTCTGCCCATCATCACACAGTCAAAATGAGATGCTGAGGTATACGTAACTGCACGTGCCACTTGTAACTTCCAATTAAAAAGGGTTGGCTAGCAAAACAGCCTTATTACTTTAATTGGTTGCCTTCTTAATAGGTAAATATGCGAAGCTGCACTTAAAAAGTAAATGTAGACAAACATAGCCCTGCTGTCACCTGCTGACATTCTGCGTGCTCAGTCGCTCAGTTGTGTCAGACTCTCTGTGACCCCAGGGACTGCAGCCCTCAAGGCTCCTCTGTCCATGGGATTCTCCAGGCAGGAATACTGGAGTGGGTTGCCATTTCCTTCTCCAGGGGATCTTCCTGACCTGGGGATCACACCCAGGTCTCCCACATTGCAGGTGGATTCTTTTCCATCTGAGTCACTAGGGAAGCTGTGTTGATATTCTATATAGATTTATTGAGAAAAAATAATATCATGGTTAAAAAAAACTTTGAGGGACTTCCCTGGTGGTGCAGTGGTTAAGACTCTGCAGTTCCAATGTGGGGGTGCAGATTTGATCCCTGGTAAGGGAAGTAAGTCAGAAAATTTTTTTTTTAATTTTAAAAAGCTTGAAAACACTGCTTTAGATAAATGTGGGAGTGACTTCAAAAAGTCCCTTCCAATATGATTCTTTTATAACACACTTGTTCCATCTATATCAAAGAAATATTTTGTATGGAAGAATATTCGTATCGTTATGTTGTTAAACAAGATGGTTCAAATGAGCTCTATAGAGCACAATATTTATATATACACACACACACACACACACACATACACATTACATGTTATACATGCTTATAGAAGACTTAAATTGTATATGCCAATATTACAAAACTATATAGAAGACCAACTGAAATTATTTTTAGAAAGCAAAGCAAAGGCATTTCCTCAGTGTTAGAAGGATGGATGTGATTGGCATTACTTCCAAATGCAGAGAGTAAATAAACGTGTGAGACGAGTCTGGAACTTGCTAAGCCTGCTCTGTGCATCCCTTCATTCACTCCTAGTTTGTTGATTAGGAAAGAGGCACCACACAGCTCATGTCATATACTCAAGCTTAGACACAGAGGCCACTGGGTCCAAGTTCCAGTTCTGCTCCCTCAAAAGCTGTATATCTTTGGCCTCTCTGTATAGCTTCCTCTCTGGCCTCCCTCCGTATATTTTTGACCTCTCTCAACTTCAAAACTTCCCATCAACACAATAAAGATAATAACTTCCCAGCAGGACTACCATAAAGGAAATGAAATAGGCTTACAGCTGTAGAACCACGTCTAGTTCATACTGAACGTCCAATACATGGCAGCTACTATTCTTCCAAAGATATGTTTCCTGCCACAAGGTGCTTCCAGTCTCGTAGAAAGACAGCAGACACGAAAACAGATAATGATACAATGTGGCTCGGTGGTAAAGAATTCGTCTGCTAATGCGGGAAACATGGGTTTGATCCCTGGGTTGGGAAGATCCCCTAGAGAGGAAACAGCAACCCACTCCAGTATTCTTGCCTGGGAAATCCCGCGGGCAGAGGGGCCTGGCGGGCTACAGTTCATGGGACTGCAAAGAGTTCGACATGACTTAGCGACTCAACAACAACAAACGATGCCACGCCCCATCATCACTGCCGAGAGGCGTGACGAGTGCGTCTCCGGAACTCAGGGGCAGCACGTGGGATGGAGCGTGAGTCGGGGAGTCTCAAACTTGTGCTCACTCACCATGCAGGAAGGAGACTAGTTCAGGCTCTGCCAAGATCTTTCGGGCCCCTGAAGCTGGAAAGGAAACCAACAGAGAACAGCAGAGAGAAAAAAAGGCTTTGGACATTCATCAGCCTGTCTACTGCAGCTTCAGCCTGGGTCCCTTGCAAAGCCCCCCTGTGGCAGGGCACATGGCCAGTCAGAGCTCTTGGACACAGGGTAGGCTGAGAGTGACAGCCATGGACCCGGGCCTGCCTATTTCGATGAGGTCTGGTTGGCATGCATCGTTACATTCCTGCACTGCTGCTAGGAAACATGGAGTCCCCTGCTCCGTCCAGTGGACCTGGGCCTGCTTACTTTGATGAGTTCTAATTGGCACACATGGTTACATTCCTGCCCTGCCACTAGGAGACATGGAGTCCCCTGCTCAATCCAGTGTGAGTGCCCTGCAACTCTCAGATTAAAGCTCTCCCCACCAAGCTGAACTCTCAACATATAC
This sequence comes from Bos mutus, assembly GCF_027580195.1. NCBI lineage: Eukaryota > Metazoa > Chordata > Mammalia > Artiodactyla > Bovidae > Bos > Bos mutus. The sequence goes on along the minus strand of NC_091630.1, from coordinate 225,653 downwards.
CACACTCCAGCTTCCAAACACTGAGCCTTATTTTCAGGAGCGATTCCCTTCTAGGGAACTTGGAATAGGGAAAAGAGTCATTTGATGGAAATAAAGCACTAGATTTTAAAGCTATGGCTGTAAATTAGTTCACAGTATCTTTAATGATCTCTAACCTGATATAAGGTTTGAACTTTGGAAACCATTCTTCTTGGTCTTTTTCTGTTTTGAGGAAATGGAAAGCAGATTAAAAAAGGTAAGGCCCCCAAACAAGATGGTATCAGCTAGAGAGGGAGAAAGGCAGGGATGGGAGAGCCGCACAGCTGAGTGAGGAAGACAGTGGGCAGACAGACCTGGAGAGAGGAGAAAAGCCAGGAGGCCAGGGGCCACTGAACACAGCGGGATGAGACCAGGGGCCACTGAACACAGCGGGATGAGGAGTGCCTGGCAGGGAGCAAGTGAACAGTCGTGAAGCAGCCGGGGGCGGAGATGGGGGGCTGGTGAGTGAGGGGTCTGACTCCGTGTCAGCTGCTGACGCGGGCTCCACGCCCCTCCCCGTGGCCTCTCTGACTGGTACCACAGCTGACTTCACTCTCTGAGGCGGACAGTTCTTTAGACACCGAGAGCCTTTCATCTGAAGGCTTTTCAACTCCTCTGCCTCAGAACTTTCTCCAAAGATGCAGAAGGCGTTCATGCAGCCCAGCGTGGAAGAGTGAATGAGGCGGGGAAGCAAGAGGGAAGGTGAGGGGCGGGAGGAACTGGCGGGCGAGGCTGCAGCCTGCAGACCTCTGCGGGGGGTTATCCTGGGTGCATTTGGAACAGTTCCTGCACGGGCCCCTAGCTGTCCAAAGCGGTAACGAGCTCAGTATTTCAATCTGTGCTCTTCATGGACTTCTATTCTTTCCTGTATTAACCTCTCTGCCCTCAGCCCAGCTTCTTGAGATCACCTCCCAAGCAACTCCCTGCACCGAAGTCCTTGTCTCAGACTCTGCCTTTGGGGGCCCCCAAACAGACAGAGGGCTGAAGGAGGGAAGTTGGTGGTGGCAGCTGCAGCAGAGAAAGAACCACTGTCATGCCCGTAAAGTGGTCGACAATACACGATATTAGTCACAGTAAACAGGCTGAAAGGAAACTAAAGAGGTGATCTAGTCTGCCTTTTTACCTCAAGACAGGTGCCTCATCAATCTCAGGCAGGTGAGACTTTCTTAGGAGTTGCTATGTGAAGTCCTGCAATATCATTAACCAAATCTATTAAGTTAATCATTATTATCAACACTGATAATGAATTAGACCACTAGAACCAAAAGCTTTAAAAAAAAAGGTGTGACTGTTGACTTGTTACAAACCAATGCAATCAACCTGACCAACCTGCTAGGGGTGGTCAGCATCTCATTCCACTGAAACTGCACTACAACCCTCTTCCTTCCCACCGCAAGAAGGCTTGTGTCCACCGCATATTGAACTTGAACCAAAGTCTTCCCTGCTCACTGGTGCAGCTTCACCAGAGCTATTAGGCTCATCCTTACTTATATGTTCTGTGTTCATTTAGTTTTGAAAATCTATTTTTTAGCACTTACATTCTTCTTTTTAATTCTTATTTTATATCGGAGCATACTTGATTAACAATGTTGTCGGTTTCAGGTGAACAGCAGTGACTCAGTTACACATATATATGCACTTTCTTTTTTTTTCAAATTCTTTTCCCATTTAGGTTATTATGCTCAAAACTTACATTTCTTTAAAAATCATCAGCTATCACTAAATAAGCTGAATATTATTTTAGCCCTCAGATGCTCTCTTCTCTAGTTTCTTAGATGTCCTTGAAGATACCGTTGACCACTAACTGTAAATTTTATGGGCTAAGGATCGATTTGTTGCTCTGTAAAGAACCATATATTCCAACAGCAAAGCTATTTTCTTCATTAAATCACCCTTTGTGGATTAAACTCCTCTTTCAACATTGATATCAACATGTAATTCCCAGAGTTATTCAAATGGCTAAATACATTTCTGAATAGATTTCTGATACCATGTAAGATGAGGGTGGACATTTTGAAACAGACTCGTATTTAAACAGTCATTACAGGGAAAATCACTCTTAAGCAGAAAGATAATAGTTTCATCTGATCTTTTTTTTCATGGTACATAAGGGAAAAAAATATGTGTTCTAAGAGGGAAAATTAGAGCCATTATCTGGATTATTTGTGAAAGTGCTGTGAAGTAAAGAAAGCTATTAAAGACCCACAATGTACAGCTTGCATGTAGCTGGTTGTAATCAACAATGAACTTCCACAGTGTCTGGAAGAGGAATCCTGGCAATGTGGAACAGTGGCGGTAATTAAACAGTCATAAAAACCTGAAGCTGGAAGGCTGACGAAACAGCGTCCAGGCATTCCTAGCACTAAGAGTCTAATAGTCAATCTGCAGCACTTCTCTTCAGCTTAAGTAATGTTTTCCAGAATTCTCAGGCAATACTTCTCTCCGTTTCTTTTTGCATTACGCTGCAGGAACTGCATGGCGCCTGCCGTGATCAAGAGATGAAGGGCGTGAAGGTTCTCCCGAATGAAGGGCTGGAAGATGAGAGCAGCAGAGATCAGAAAAGGTGCCTCTGTACAAGCCCTTACCTGCTGACCAAGGAGGTAAAGAAGAACACAGCACTTCTGACTTGTGGGCTTAAGGTGTGCCTCATCTTGTTACTGCTTTTTGAAACAACTTAACGAGGGATGTAAAGCTACATAAAACGGGAGGGATGTGAGCGGAGAACTGGGTTGAGATATAACAAGTTCATTCTCCCCTGTGATGTCCACAGGCCGTGTCCACAGGTGTGAAGCCATCAGACCCAGACAAGAAGCAGCCGGGTGAGGGAGGAATTGGCATGTCGGTTTCAGGACTTGAACCCAGAGTTCAAGTCCTGAGGCGTCACTCATCCAAGGGGTGACTGTGCGAAAATTATTTTTCTGTTCAGTTTCTGGTCTGAAAGGTACTAGTAATGATCTTATAGGGTTGCTAAAAGCCTTAAATGTGATCATGCATGAAAAGTGCCTTGTACAACGCCTGGCACAGAGTAATACTCAGTAAATGCTGCCCACTGCTTTCAGAGACCAGAAACACTACTGCCAGGTGTTTTCACAGTATATGGCAAAGAGCCCTGGGTAGAGCCAACACACTAGAGGAGATTCATGACAAAGCAGAAGTTTCTGCCGTTCCTGTATCAAACCCACCATGTCCCTAGCACTGGGCTGGGGAGCTGCTTGTGAGAATTCTGTCTGCTGATCACTGGGAAAATCAGTGGCTAAAAAAGTCTGTGTGAGTTTGATTCCATGCCCTCAGTCTTTTTTAGACTCCTACTATAGAAGAGAGGAACAAATAGAGATTAGAAGCCAACCTCCTAGGCAAATCTTTCTGAGCTTTACTGCAGAATGGTATTATTACCTCCCAGGAAAATATTCTCCCTGCCTCTTGCTCATTGCCTTTGTGGATTAATTTATTAAATAAAATATGTATTAACTGACCCTTACATGAAGGACACTGTGTTAAAGTTCTGTTTTCCAAGCAAGGTATAAAATTGTGTAAAATGCATTACTCTTTGTGGGAAAAAAATACACAAATACTTAAGTGCTTATACATGTCTAGAGAAGGGGACAGCAGAGGATGAGATGGTTGGATGGCATCACCAATGTGATGGACATGAGTTTGAGTAAACTCCTGGAGTTGGTGATGGACAGGGAGGCCTGGCATGCTGCAGTCCATGTGGTCACAAAGAGTTGCACACGACTGAGTAACTGAACTGAACTGATGTCTAGAGTATCTCTGGAATATTCTGGAACACACCAGTTGCTTCTGGGAAGGGAACTGGGTGAATGAGAGGGAAGGCTGGAGGCAGGACTTCAGTAGCTGTTGGATTATGTATCCCATGCATGCATAAATTCTTGAAAATTATTTTGAAAAATAAGATTTTCTTATGTAGCTACAATTAGAATCATTATCAACTATAGCTAAAAGCACCACACTTTGCCCACATGTTCTAGGCTTACCAAACGTCCCCAAAGGGAAAGTTGTGTCCCTTTTGGAACAGGCTGAAGGGACAGGGCAAGAGCCACACCTAACATCATCAACCTCCTGCAAGAGCAGAGCTACTGCTAAACGTGTCTGAGTTGAAAGCTGTTCGTTACCAGCGATCCCACTGCTGGGCATACACACTGAGGAAACCAGAATTGAAAGAGACACGTGTACCCCAGTGTTCATCACAGCACTGTTTATAATAGCCAGGAAATGGAAGCAACCTAGATGTCCATCAACAGATGAATGGATAAGAAAGCTGTGGTACATATACACAATGGAGTATTACTCAGCCATTAAAAAGAATACATTTGAATCAGTTCTAATGAGGTGGATGGAACTGGAGCCTATTATACAGAGTGAAGTAAGCCAGAAAGAAAAACACCAATACAGTATACTAACACATATATATGGAATTTAGAAAGATGGTAACAATAACCCTGTCAGCAAAAGAGACACTGATGTATAGAACAGTCTTTTGGACTCTGTGGGAGAGGGAGAGGGTGGGATGATTTGGGAGAATGGCATTGAAATACGTATGATATCATATATGGAACGAGTCGCCAGTCCAGGTTCGATGCACGATACTGGATGCTTGGGGCTGGTGCACTGGGACGACCCAGAGGGATGGTATGGGGAGGGAGGAGGGAGGAGGGTTCAGGATGGGGAACACATATATACCTGTGGCGGATTCATTTCGATATTTGGCAAAACCAATACAATATTGTAAAGTTTAAAAATAAAATAAAAAAAAAAAAAAGAAAGAAAGCTGTTCGTTAGACCTAATCTTTCCACCAACATATTTTAAACAGAGAGTGCGGGTTCATGTCCTGGAGTCCTGACGGCCACCATGGCCAATGACTATGGCATCAGGTTAAAGTACAAACATGGAGGCTACAAAAGCCATCATCTCAACTCAACAAACACACTGCCGAGTGTATCACTGACCCCACAGTGATGTTCCATTCATAAGCCCCATGTTTATAAATCCAAGAATCTGTTCAAACGAGGCTACCCAGATGGTACAGTGCTAAGAATCTGTCTGCCAATGCAGGAGATGTGGGTTTGATCCCTGGGTGGGGAAGATTCCCTGAAGGAGGAAATGTCAACCCACTCAAGTATTCTTGCCTGGGAAATCTCATGAAATCTCATGAACAGAGGAGATTGGTAGGCTACAGTCCATGTGTCTCAAAGAGTCTGAGCAAACACACACATCTGTTCAACCAAAGTGAGAACCCACTCTGTGTTAGGAGATGCTGTAAATGAATTCTAAATCATTAAGTGGTGAACTTAAAATGTTCCATTTTGCAACAAATTGTTTTAGAAATGGAAGTGGAAACATTACCCCTACACATATCTTTCAATATGTTTTATACATATTGATATATATGTATATGATATGTATCATATATGATAGATACATATATATATGTATATGATATATATCATATATGATAGATATATATGTGTATATGATATATATAGTATATTGTGGTTAGGATTACTGGGATGAATTGGAATCTCAGTTCCACCACAAATTGAGTGACTCTAGGCAACTTACTTAATATCTTTGCACTTCAATTTCATCTTCTATAACGTGGGCATAATGACACCTATCTTTCATGGTGATTTATTTAGATTTTAAATAGTATGTCTAGAAAGAAAGCTTAGCCCAATGCCTGCCATGGGGTGGCTTAATAAATAACAGCTAAGAAGAAAAAGTGCAGTTGTTTCCAGTTCAATAAATAAATCGCAGTTTTATAAATCCAGGTCAAATCATACCATTATTTTAGTTTGCTCAAGAAAAGGAAAAGACTGCTTAGCTCTCCTTTTTTTTCTTTAAAAAAACTACACAACAACAGCATTAAGAAACCATACATGTTCTATAAAATCAGGCAGCAGTAGCTTCTTAGTTTCAGACCCAGAGAGTGTGAGATGGGGAGTCCATGACAGAGCATTAGAAATGGATCAGGAGGACAATATTATCTTTCTGGGCCAGTTATGAAATCCTGGATGGACAGGGTTTGGAAGAGATGACTTCTGAGACTTAAAATCCTGATTGCTTAATACTTCATTAGAGAAGTTTAGCTCCCTGGTCTTGCCAAGAGTCACAGAACATCCGTGGAGGGAAGGACTATGCAAAACCATGTCATGTCGCAAGGGAGGAAGCTGGGGTCCACTGAGGGGGTCCACTGAGGGGAGACTTGTCTTGAGCTGCTCAGTGAGCGAGGACCAAACTCAGAACCAGGAGCCAAGCCTGCAGATGTCCACAGCAGGCCTGCCCATCCTTCAGCAGCCCAGCTGTTCCTGGAGACCATGGGTATAATTCTGGGTAATGGTTATGACTTGTTCAATTTTTAACTTCCCCTAAAATGAACCCCAATGGAAAACACTCAGCACTCCCAAGTGCTACATAATTTCTGCAAAGGCAACTAATATGAAAATTTTATTTCATGGAAATGGGAGGACTGTATAAGCAGTGAGCAGTGTCTCAAAACTGGAGCTTCTTTAGATAGCTGAATGAAGCAATTTGGCTCTTCTTAAGATGCTTATCTTTCCATGAGGGCATGAAAATGAAAAGTTGGAAAGCTCAACACCTTTGTAAAGAGTTTATTACCGACACTTTTCACAGGATACAATGGCCGTGTTCTTTTCTTCAAAGCACGGATATAACTACTTTTTTCTTCAAGTCTCCCTTGGTTATTAAATAGCTTCCTATAACTTTTGGTTATCAAATACTTTAACTCTCATATCTGCAACCTTGGGCCACTGAGAGGAAAACAGAATTATAATTTATGATTTTTTATAAAAGGCAAGGACATTCAAAATGATGTTTGTTATCTCTAGCAGAATTTATACTTTAAAGTAGAGTTTTCTGGTTATTCCTCACAATTAACCAGAAAAGCGGAAGCCTCGCTGGGGGGATGTGGGTTCTGGGTTCCTGAGCATGAAAAGTTTTCCTTTTGCTTTCACATCACTATGTCATTTCCTTCAGTGAAGAGCTGATCATTTCTATTTCAAGCAAAGGAGTATTTGATGGATACAGAGCATGTACACTGTGTCTCTGAGACTCTAGCAGGCTGACAAGTAAAAAGGGCATGGAAGTTTATGCAATGAGGAAAACACCAACTCTCGTTTGCCTATGCCTTCAGGAATTTATATTTTGGTGTAAAACACATTGCTTGCAAGGGACGATCTGAACTGTAGCTAATTCATGTGACAAACGTCAAGGAGGTAACAAGGAAACTAATTTCATTCGAGAGACCCTAACAGGGAACACAATTATATGTATGCAAGTATAAAGTAGATAAATATGATCTCTGAGAAGTACTCCCAAAGTGTTTTTTTAAAAGTATGCTAGTTTATTTCAGAGTCATTTGTGGCCCGCTCTTTCCTCCTCCTGGAGTGAGTCTTTGTACCTGAGGGATCACTGTGTATGGACAAGAAAGCCCACCCATGTTGACGATCTGGCTGTGGTTTTCACTGAGGGCCAGGAAAGGGAGTGTGGCTGGCAATGGTGGTGTATGTGTAGACGTCTGTATCATTCTTCTAAGGCGTTACTTCTGTGTTTGGTATACTGCTCTGTTGAGCTGCATGGTCCAAGCAGACCCAGTGAGTCGGATCTCCAAGCAGTAGGTCTGTTCTAAACTCCTCTTCCACCAACCAAATAATTGCCTTCTGTGAGGACGTTGGCTGGGAATTCCAGGCTCTTTGATCCCTCTTGAATGAAAGAAAGAAGCTTGGGTCTGTGTGTCTTATTTACCAGGTAATAACAAATAATAAGCTCTAATCTAAAAAAATACAAATAGCCACATGTTCTCCATTCTCTTCCATCTCTAAGCTTTCAGGATCTTCATTGATAAGAGCCCTAAGAGACTGGGCATATAATCTCACAGTGTGGAACATTTAGCAATAGGAAGGCCAATTGTATTTAAAATCCAGGATCCAGTAACCATTGTGAAGAAGTAGCCAATGACTCCAGAAGAGCAGACTGGTGTGATGACTGTACTGTAATTACTAGCTGAACATCTGACTTCCCCACTATACTACAGCTCCAGGAGGTGGGTATAACATCTGCCTTGTTCAAGGCTATATCCCCAGGATGGCGAGGTTATTTTTGTAATAATATTCAGCTCAAGGCTTACTGTGAGGAATCAAGTAAGATCAGTGAATGCAAAGATCTTAGCACAATGCTTAGAACATACCAGTTATTTAGCAAATATTTTGTTGAATAAAAGTTAATAGAGGAGCACAAAGAGAAAGAAAGAAGCTTCTAAAATAAGAAGGTCAAGACTGTCACCACATTTTATTTGCATAGCAGCCATGAAAGCTGATATTTATTGAGTGCTTACTAGAGTGAATGTCGATATTCTAGGAATCAGCGAACTAAAATGGACTGGAATGGGTGAATTAAACTCAGATGACCATTATATCTACTACTGCAGACAGGAATCCCTCAGAAGAAATGGAGTAGCCATCATGGTCAACAAAAGAGTCCACAATGCAGTACTTGGATGCAATCTCAAAAACGACAGAATGATCTCTGTTCCTTTCCAAGGCAAACCATTCAATATCAGAGTAATCCAAGTCTATGCCCCAACCAGTAACGCTGAAGAAGCTGAACGGTTCTATGAAGACCTACAAGACCTTTTAGAACTAACACCCAAAAAAGATGTCCTTTTCATTATAGGGGACTGGAATGCAAAAGCAGGAGGTCAAGAAACACCTGGAGTAACAGGCAAATTTGGCCTTGGAATACGGAATAAAGCAGGGCAAAGACTAATAGAGTTTTGCCAAGAAAATGCACTGGTCATAGCAAACACCCTCTTCCAACAACACAAGAGAAGACTACACATGGACATCACCAGATGGTCAACACCGAAATCAGATTGATTATGTTCTTTGCAGCCAAAGATGGAGAAGCTCTATACAGTCAACAAAAACAAGACCGGGAGCTGACTATGGCTCAGATCATGAACTCATTACCAAATTCAGACTTAACTTGAAGAAAGTAGGGAAAACCACTAGACCATTCAGGTATGACCTAAATCAAATCCCTTATGATTATACAGTGGAAGTGAGAAATAGATTTAAGGGCCTAGATCTGATAGATAGAGTGCCTGATGAACTATGGAATGAGGTTCGTGACACTGTACAGGAGACAGGGATCAAGACCATCCCCATGGAAAAGAAATGCAAAAAAGCAAAATGGCTGTCTGGGGAGGCCTTACAAATAGCTGTGAAAAGAAAAGTGAAAAGCAAAGGAGAAAAGGAAATATATAAGCATCTGAATGCAGAGTTCCAAAGAATAGCAAGAAGAGATAAGAAAGCCTTCCTCAGCGATCAGTGCAAAGAAATAGAGGAAAACAACAGAATGGGAAAGAGTAGAGATCTCTTCAATAAAATTAGAGATACCAAGGGAACATTTCATGCAAAGATGGGCTCAATAAAGGACAGAAATGGTATGGACCTAACAGAAGCAGAAGATATTAAGAAGAGGTGGCAAGAATACACAGAAGAACTGTACAAAAAAGATCTTCACGACCAAGATAATCACAATGATGTGATCACTGACCTAGAGCCAGACATCCTGGAATGTGAAGTCAAGTGGGCCTTAGAAAGCATCACTATGAACAAAGTTAGTGGAGGTGATGGAATTCCAGTTGAGCTATTTCAAATCCTGGAAGATGATGCTGTGAAAGTGCTGCACTCAATATGCCAGCAAATTTGGAAAACTCAGCAGTGGCCACAGCACTGGAAAAGGTCAGTTTTCATTCCAATCCCAAAGAAAGGCAATGCCAAAGAATGCTCAAACTACCGCACAATTGCACTCATCTCACACGCTAGTAAAGTAATGCTCAAAATTCTCCAAGCCAGGCTTCAGCAATACATGAACCGTGAACTTCCTGATGTTCAAGCCAGTTTTATAAAAGGCAGAGGAACCAGAGATCAAATTGCCAACATCCCCTGGATCATGGAAAAAGCAAGAGAGTTCTAGAAAAACATCTATTTCTGCTTTATTGATTATGCCAAAGCCTTTGACTGTGTGGATCACAATAAACTGTGGACAATTCTGAAAGAGATGGGAATACCAGACCACCTGACCTGCCTCTTGAGAAACCTGTATGCAGGTCAGGAAGCAACACTTGGAACTGGACATGGAACAACAGACTGGTTCCAAATAGGAAAAGGAGTACGTCAAGGCTGTATATTGTCACCTTGCTTATTTAACTTCTATGCAGAGTACATCATGAGAAATGCTGGACTGGAAGAAGCACAAGCTGGAATCAAGATTGCCAGGAGAAATATCAATAACCTCAGATATGCAGATGACACCACCCTTATGGCAGAAAGTGAAGAGGAACTCAAAAGCCTCTTGATGAAAGTGAAAGTGGAGAGTGAAAAAGTTGGCTTAAAGCTCAACATTCAGAAAACGAAGATCATGGCATCCGGTCCCATCACTTCATGGGAAATAGATGGAGAAACAATGGAAACAGTGTCAGACTTTATTTTTTGGGCTCCAAAATCACTGCAGATGGTGACTGCAGCCATGAAAGTAAAAGACGCTTACTCCTTGGAAGGAAAGTTATGACCAACCTAGATAGCATATTCAAAAGCAGAGACATTATTTTGCCAACAAAGGTCCATCTAGTCAAGGCTATGGTTTTTCCTGTGGTCATGTATGGATGTGAGAATTGGACTGCAAAGAAGGCTGGGCACCTAAGATGCTTTTGAACTGTGGTGTTGGAGAAGACTGTTGAGAGTCCCTTGGACTGCAAGGAGATCCAACCAGTCCATTCTGAAGGAGATCAGCCCTGGGATTTCTTTGGAATCAGATCAGATCAGATCAGTCACTCAGTCGTGTCCGACTCTTTGCGACCCCATGAATCACAGCACGCCAGGCCTCCCTGTCCATCACCAACTCCCGGAGTTCACGGAATGATGCTAAAGCTGAAACTCCAGAACTTTGGCCACCTCATGCGAAGAGTTGACTCATTGGAAAAGACTCTGATGCTGGGAGGGATTGGGGGCAGGAGGAGAAGGGGACGACAGAGGATGAGATGGCTGGATGGCATCACTGACTCAATGGACGTGAGTCTGAGTGAACTCCGGGAGTTGGTGATGGACAGAGAGGCCTGGTGTGCTGCGATTCATGGGGTCACAAAGAGTCGGACACGACTGAGCAACTGAACTGAACTGAACTGTGTGCCAGACTTTATGCTCCCGTATCTAATGACTGACAGCAACGCAAAGAAATACATACTCTAATTATCACTGTGAAGAAGCTTGAGACCTTTGGAAAACATTGGTAATACTCCTTAGATGAGGTGCCATTCTAGGGTGGGTGTGCTAAGTCACTTCAGTCGTGTCCAAGTCTTTGCAACACTTTGGACTGTAGCCTGCCAGGCTCCTCTGTCCATGGGGATTCTCCAGGTAAGAACACTGGAGTGGGTTGCTGCGTCCTCCTCTAGGGGATCTTCCCGACCCAGGAATCAAACCTGGGTCTCCTGCATTTCCTGCACTGGCAGGCAGATTCTTTACCACTGCACCACCTGGGAAACCCAAAGAGACCTTAGGTGAGCCTGAGACTTTGCAGAAGTCAGAGATGCTGAATGTAGGGTCGGAAGGGTCCGAAGAAGTGCTGGGAGCTGGTGAACGTGAGTCTGCTTCCCTCAGAATTCTGTCAAGAGACCAAAACTTCTGCGGTTGTGAATAGCATTTCCACGATGTTTGTTGAGAGGTCAAGAAACAAAGTAGATATAAGAAGGATTAACAGACACTTTCAGCTGAACCAGTTTGGATTTTATCAGAGGGCCTCTGCCTCCCCTGGGCCCCCTGGGGACTGCCATGGAACCAGCTCTTAATACAGAACGCTGAAGTGGTAGGGCTGGAACATGGCGCCTGAGCAGCCGGAAGCCGGAAGCGGAGGGAAACGCAGCCACTTCACTCCCGCCAGCTCTTCGGTTACGTCACCGTCCGAAGACCCCCTCCCCCACACTGTTTACAGGACACCTACCTGTGCCCGGCGGAGAAGGCAACGGCACCCCACTCCAGTGCTCTTGCCTGGAAAACCCCATGGATGGAGGAACCTGGAAGGCTGCAGTCCATGGGGTCGCTGAGGGTCGGACACCACTGAGCGACTTCCCTTTCACTTTTCACTTTCATGCATTGGAGAAGGCAATGGCAACCCACTCCAGTGTTCTTGTTTGGAGAATCCCAGGGACGGGGGAGCCTGGTGGGCTGCCGTCTATGGGGTCGCACAGAGTCGGACACGACTGAAATGACTTAGCACCTGTGCCCGGCGGGTGTTTATTATCTCTCACCTATGTCTTAGCGAGTCAACATTTTAAAACCTCTCTGAGTTCTATTGGGCTGTTATAACAAAATACCATAGACTGGGTAGGTGATGACAACAGAAATTCATGTCTCACAGTCCTGGAGTCTGGAAGTCTGAGACCAGCGTGTCAGCGGGCAGGGTGAAGACCTCTTCCAGGCGGCAGACTTCTCACCGTGTCCTCGTGATGGAGGGGCCACAGAACTCGGGGGGCATCTGTTTTATACGTGGGCTAATCCCCTTCAGAGGAGGCCCACCCTCATCACCCAAGCACTTCCCAAAGGGCCTGCCTCCTAAAATCATCGCGCTGAGCATTAGGATTTCAATATATGAATCTGGGCTTCCCTGGTGGCTCCGTGGTAAAGAATCTGCCTGCAATGTAGGAGACTCAGGAGACGTGGGTTTGATCCCTGGGTCAGGAAGATCCCCCGGAGGAGGAAACGGCAACCCACTCCGGTATTCTGGCTTGGAGACTCCCATGGACAGGAGCCTGGTGGGCCACAGTCCATGGGGTCGCAAAGAGGACACGACTGAGCACTCACACACACACACACATGAATTTGGCAGGGACACACTCACACCACAGCACGTGCTTGCATTCCCTCCCTCTTTCTTCCCCTTATCTCTCTTCCTTTTCTTCCTTTTATCTCTCTCTTTCTCAATCCAAACTTACACTTTCAAATATTTTGACCATTCCTCATGACATGTTAGTATGGTGAAGGGGCAGTCTGACTGATGGATCCACCTTTGACTTGTCCTGTAACCTTAAACATATCATATAACCTCTCTGAGGATTTGTTTCTTCATCCATAAATGAGAGGTATTAGAAATATGTGTTTTCTGTATGCTAGGGGGCTAGGCAGAGCTCTTAATAAACATCATCTTATTTAATCCTATCAATCCTGGGAGACAGGTATGTATTATTACCTTCATTTCTCCCCCCAAACTTAAGATTCTTACCCCCCCCGAGTCAATGCTCTAAATAAATTACATAATATTTGAAAAATACTTTGTCAAAGGGAATCCAAGACAAATAGGGTAAAGATTACTATTATCTTCATTTTTCACATAAGGAACACAAGTCTTGATGAGGCTAAGTGATTTCTTCTCTCATTCCCTGCCTCCCTGTGTCCTTTTTCCCTTCCTTCTTGCGTGAAAAAGAAATACCCCCCTCAGCACCCCGAAATCATTTATCATAACTCTGTTTTCTAAAGCAGTCACTGAACATCATCCATCAAAGATTTCAATAATAGTACTTTAGAGCTGAGATCATGTACAGAAATGTCCTAAGCAAATTGCAAAGCACAATATATCTATCCTCAGATAACTGTATGCATCACCATTCAGAAAAAAAGAAAGCACAAGGTTTTATTTTTTTTATTTGTTTCACTAAACATCAGCCTCAAGAACTCCCAAATCTACACTCTGTGTTCCAATAAAAGCTACAGAAGACTTCACGCATCCACCATTCCTGCAGTTTAGAAATAAACTAAAACTGCAAAGCAAATCACTGTTCACAGGAACTGTTCCATCAGGCAGCTGAGGTGGGGGTGGCCCAGGCTTAGCCACTGACCAGGAGGAGCTGGAGCTCTCCTCTGAGTCAGCAAACCTCCCCTGTGACAAAGTGTCCAGACAAGTGTTTGTGGAAAAGCTCTCGTCATTTCAAGAGAAACGGCAGAGCTAATCTGGGAAAATCTCTATGCGTTATTAAATGCTTTTTAATTTTAAACAACTATTATTTATTTGTGGCTGCGCCAGCTGGCATGTAAGGGTAAAGCCCCCCACCAGGGATCGGACCCTCAGCCTCTGCCGCCTCCACTCACCACACGGCTCCAGCCTCAGTCAGGAAACCATGCTGCCAAGGCGGACATGGGGCCTCAGCAGTGACAAGGACCCCGCGGGGCAGTGGCTGGAGGGAAGCCTGTCTGCGGACACAAGCGATCCTAATGAGAGCAAGGACCCCCCAGCAGGGCCGCTGCACAGTAATGACATGCAGTCCAGCCCAACACAAGGAAACGCTCCTGTCAAAACAGGGAATTTCCCCGTGAGGCCTAAGTGTTCCTGTGCCAGCATTAAGGAACTCAGCACAGACAGCGGGACTCTGGGCTTCCTAATGAGCCAAAGCGACTCTTTGTAAAGGGATTAAAATGGGTTGGCCCAAAAGTTCTTTCAGGAACCCTAAACGAACTTTTTGGGCCAACCCAACAGAAGAAGAAAAATAAGAAAAGGAGAAAGGGTCAGCAAATCTCAGGGTCCTCAGTGTTTGGATTGGGAAATTAGGCACATCTAGAGAGGTGTCATGACAAAAAGATGAATGTCGGCTTCTATACTCCCCCGACACTTACCTCAACTAAGTACGGAATATTTACAAAGCACTTGGGCTTATAAAGTATATTCTAATTCTTCCTCACATTTCTGCCTTCTGCTCAGACAGATAAGTGTTGCTATTACTCCCATTTTATTGGTGAGGAAGTGGAGGATCATAAATGCTGAGTGACTTATTCAAAATTGCAAATTAATGGAAAAGTTGGGGGTTGGCCTGAGTGAAAGTAACACTATCACGCGTGAACCCATGTTCCTAGAGTAACCGATCCAGACCAAGGAGGAATCAGTCAACTGCCCTAAAGGAAGTTTAACAGGAAAGCAGTTGTCTGTGTCCGTTCCATAAAAAGATTTATGATCTTTGTTTGCCACGGACAGGATAATATAACAGATTCTTTAATTTTAGTGACATGAAGAAAGCTGGAGGGAAAGGGAAGGGATAGACCACTTATAAACAGGGCTGAAGACAAGATCAAGACGGAGGCTAGCGCCTAATCACTTTCACTGTCTTCTGAGTCAGGATGCTATCATGGTCAAGAGCTTGGCACAGGCTCTATTTCATATTTTAGACAGAAAAAAGCACTCAAGTTCAGGTTCCCCCATCACTTCCACATTTTTCTTCTATAGAATGATGTCTTAAGGAGGCATCATCTATTCCCTTTATTGGATTTTGCAGGCAAACAATAATAATATTTACAATAATAATAACATATTAATACAGCATTTCCCGTGTGCCAAAAACATTTTACACAGTTTCAATCTATTGACTCCATTTCCCAGCAGGACTAGGGAGTGGTTACAATTATTACTGCCATTTTACAGATGTGGAAACTGAGGCCCAGAGGGTTTAAGACTGATATATCACAGCTCATCAGTAGCAGAGCACAGATCTGAACCCACAGCTCATGTTCTTAAGTGCTAGGCACATCAGTCTTCTGTCCCCACCAAACACTGGGTAGTGAGTTTGCACACAAGGATGCATCATCTTCTTCCTTTAAAAGTTGAAATATGGTTGATCTATAATGTTTTGTTAGTTTCTAGTGTACAGCAAAGTGCTTCTTTTATGTATACATATATATTCTTTCCCAGATTCTTTTCTAGCACAGGTTATTACAAGATATTAAGTATGGCTCCCTGTGATATATAGTAGGACCTTGTTTCTAAATCTATTTTATATATGTATGTACATGGGTTCCCAGGTGGTTCAGTGGTAAAGAACCTGCCTGCCAGGCAGGAAACTTGAGTTCGATCCCTGGGCTGGGAAGATCGCCCGGGGAAGGACATGGCGGCCCACTCCAGGATTCTTGCCTGGGAAATCCCATGGACAGAGGACCCTGGCAGCTACAGTCCACAGGGTCACAGATTGGGACACAGCTTGGTGCCTAAGCAGCAGCAGCAGCAGCAGCAGTGTACACGAGCTAATTCCAAACTCTTAAACCACCCCCCCACCCACTCCACGTCCCCTTTGGTAATCACAGGCTTGTTTTCTATGTCTGAAGCTCTGTTTCTGTTCTGTAAATAAATTCATTTGCATCATTTTTAAAAATACATATTTATTAGGCTGTGCCAGGTCTTTGTGGCAGTGTAGGATCTGCACGTGGGACCCAGTTTCCTGACCAGGGACGGAACCCAGGGCCCCTGCGGTGGGAACGCAGAGTCTCAGCCACTAGGCCACCAGAGAAGCCCCTTATGTGCATCACTGTTTAGATCCATGTATAAGTGATATCACAGGTATATGTATTTCTCTGACTTACTTCACTTAGTATGATATTCTCTAGGCCCAAGGATGTAGGTTCTTGGTGTTCAGTGCATCCATATCCACTTCTTATAGCTCTTTTCCTTTCGGATGAAGCATCATGCTAAAGAGAATATACGCCAGACGTATGCCCAAGCCTACCTAGTCTTCATGGCAGCTACTCATAAATTTTATTCCTGTATTAAAAATCTCTAGGGAACCTTGCTTCATGTTCTGTGCATTGATATTCAGATAAATATTGGAAGTGTGGTATTTTACCACCTCAAATTTAAAAAAATAAACTAAGCATCTTCTCATTTCTACCCTTTTGTATCAGGGGTGTACAAGCTATAGCTCACAGGACAAACTGACTCTGTTTGTATGGCTGGCACGCCAAGAAGGAGTATGTGATCAACGCTGCATACGGCCAACAAAGCCTGCAGTGTTTACTATTTGGCCATTTATAGGGAAAAACATTTTGCTGACTCCGTGTGTTACATAATGTCTAAAGTTTATCAGAGAAAAATATTTTATATTTTTCTTTTTTTGCTTTGTCCACGATTAAAGTTAAGTCCTCTTCATCTGATTAGCTCATTCTGAGGAAAGAAATCAAAAGAGGTCACAGGCTTGACGGCAGCAACCTGAGTGGTTCTGGAGCTGGCTTCATAAAGTGACTATGAGCATCTTTTCCCGAGTCAGCACTGGATGGGCGCAGCCACGGTGAGGGTGTTTACACTGGCAAACACCGTCGGTTTTACCAAACCATATGGGACAAAATACATGAAGTAACTCTGCATTCTCTAAAAGTATCCTGGGGTCAGGACTGAAGTTTAGTTTGTAAAGGAGACGCAGAGGCGGCCATAGTTATGTTTTCTTTTATACAATTGAGGACGTAAGATTCACAAAACCCAAGGACCCGCAGGGCCTGGCGAGGTGGAACAAAGGTGAATGGGCGGCATGGAAAGCGGCAGGAAACGGGATCCCCGGCAGCCCAGCAGTCAGACTCTGGATTTCCAACGCAGGGGGTGCAGGTTCGACCCCTGGTCAGGGAACTAAGATCCCACATGCCACGTGGTTTGGCCAAAAAAGAGACAGAGAAAGAGAAAGAAAGAAAAGAAAAACAGGAGGAAATGGCAGGGCCTATGGAAACAAGGAAACAAAATCAAAGACATTTAATTAAAAAAAGTCAAGCCTCTTCCAGCCAAGCAGAACACTGCCTGCCAATTTATGGCCGTTGGCTTAAGGGAAAGCATTTTGAGGTATAAAACTGTGCCTTTAAAAATCCCTTTCCTCTGTCTCCTAGGCATTGCATTATGTTGGTGTAAAAAGGACTTTCACGAGATATAAGGAAAAGTGTACCAACTCAGGATTACCAGGCAATGGATACGTTACTGAGAGAGGCGACCAGCTTGCCTGCTCTGGAGGATGTTTCCAGCTGAAAGCATCGCATCTGTCTGAGGCCGTTTATATTCCTAGGGAGCAGAAGCACTGATGGACAGGTGCCCTGAGCACCCTGCCCGACAGAGTGACTCCAGCCCAGCTTCCTCCTGCATCATCTTTCCAACATCTGTTAACTATTCAGGCCACACAGGTGGCATTTCATTCAGCTGTCTCTTTCAGGAGCTTTAAAAGATCCCCAGACAGACTGGAAACATGGATCTGCCTTTCAGAGTAAAAAAAAAAAAAAAATCCTTTTTCTTTCTGGAAGTGATCAGATGGATGGGTATTGCCTTCCCTGAAGGCAAATGCAAAACAATGCATTTGGGGAAAAGATGACAACCACACAGAAAGGATGCCAAACCAGTCTTTGTGGTCACAGAAGAGCGTGGAGGAAGCAAGGAGGGCGCATCCTAAAGCCTCCACACCAGACTGAGCACAGCAAATCATCTGTTCTGTTCTTCTTGCCCCAGTCACGGACATTACACCCATTATGTGTTATCATCAGAAAATGCTGGGCAGGCTTCCCTAGTGGTTTGGTGGTTCATTGGTCCAGTGGTTAAAAATCCACCCTACAAAGCAGAGGACAGCAGTTTGATCCCTGGTCTGGGAAGATTCCTCAGGCTGCTGTGCAAGAGAAGGCCCATGCACAGCAAGGAAGACCCAGCACAGCCAAAAATAAAAAATAGAAATAAATTAATTAAAAAAATGTTGTCACTAAAATGGTTTAAAATAATGGCTAAAAAGCCTCTTCTATTTGTTTTTACTATTGCTGTGGACTGAGTATTTGGATCCCCTCCCCACCTTGAAATTCATGTTGAGATGCTAACTGCTAGGGTGAGGATTTAGGAGACAGGGCCTTTGGAAGGTGCCCCACCCTTCAAGAATGACATTCAGTTCAGTTCAGTTACTCAGTCATGTCTTACTCTTTTCGACCCCATAAATCACAGCACGCCAGGCCTCCCTGTCCATCACCAACTCCTGGAGTTCACTCAAACCCATGTCCATCGAGTCGGTGATACCATCCAGCCATCTCATCCTCTGTCATCCCCTTCTCCTCCTGCCCCCAATCCCTCCCAGCATAAGGGTCTTTTCCAATGAGTCAACTCTTTCCATGAGGTGGCCAAAGTATTGCAGTTTCAGCCTCAGCATCAGTCCTTCCAATGAACACCCAGGACTGGTCTCCTTTAGAATGGACTGGTTGGATCTCCTTGCAGTCCAAGGGACTCTCAAGAGTCTTCTCCAACACCACAGCTCAAAAGCATCAATTCTTCAGCACTCAGCTTTCTTCACAGTCCAACTCTCACATCCATACATGACCACTGGAAAAACCATAGCCTTGACTAGACAGACCTTTGTTGACAAAGTAATATCTCTGCTTTTCAATATGCTATCTAGTTTGGTCATAACTTTCCTTCCAAGGAGTAAGTGTCTTTTAATTTCATGGCTGCAATCACCATCTGCAGTGATTTTGGAGCCCCCAAAAATAAAGTTTGACACTGTTTCCACTGTTTCCCCATGTATTTCCCCTGAAGTGATGGGACCAGATGCCATGATCTTTGTTTTCTGAATGTTGAGCTTTAAGCCAACTTTTTCACTCTCCTCTTTCACTTTCATCAAGAGGCTTTTAGTGTTCTTATAAAAGAGGCCCAAGAAAGCTCCCTTGACAATGTGAGAACGCTGTGAAGACAACCAACTGTGAACAGGAAGTGGGTGCTCACCCGATACAGAAAGTACCAGCACTTTTAACTCGGACTTTCCGGCCTCTAGAACTGTGAGAGGTTTATAAGCCACTTGGTCTATGGGTTTGTTGTTGTTGTTGTTGTTGTTATAGCAGTATATGTTTTTATTCTTGCTTTTTTTTAAACACAGCAATTCCTTTATTTCTTTTCATCATCTTTTCTTTCCTCCTTTTTAAAAAAAAATGTTTTATTTTGTATTGGGATATAGCCAATTAACGACTGTTGTGACAGTTTCAGGCGAACATCAGGGGAACTCAGCCATACATAAACATGTATCCCCCAAACTCCACTCCCATCCCGGATGCCACATAATATTGAGCAGAGTTCCCTGTGCTTACAGTAGGTCCTTGTTGGCTATCCATTTTAAATATAGCAGCGTGTATACATGCTTTTGAATAGACTAAGAGAACGATCAAAAGTTACTTATCAGAGGCTGAAGACCCTTGAGTATATGCACAACCAGGTTACAGACTCACTCTGCTGAACGAGGGTGACAGCTCATCTTATGTGGAGAGTAGAGGAAGCTTTGGGTTCTTAAATGTAAGGCTAAGACCATGAAGGGCCAAAATTACTGATGAGCAATTTCTCAAGGTAGCTAACATGGTATTATGTATACAAACTTTTAAAGGAATTCCTGTGCACAGTCAAAACCTCAAAACCACAGAACTCCCAAAGGAAAGGTCAAAAGTTCTACAGCCAGATGCTGACAACAGAATCAGCATTCTTTGGGGGATAACTATCAGAACTTCAGCTGCTCTTAGAAGACAGCTAACGTCGGACATGTTCTTACTTGCTGGGTTGCTGGCCATTCCATTAATATAACCCTTGTTTTTCTCTTATGAGTATTAAAAAGGGTTTGGAGTTAGCAATTTGCTCTGGCACCTTTAGGTTCTAAGTCAGTGACCGTACTATGGAAACAGAGATTCTTCTTTGTTGGTCTTTCTGCTCAATCATCTCGAAAAGAAACCTCTGATTATCAGGGACAAAGTATGTGAGGACCAGTGCAATGAAGCTTGATCTTCAAAGGACACGTATCTTAAAATGACACTGAGGGTCTGTGTCTCACTGTCACTTGGAGTCCGGAAATTACATGGAACACAGAATAATGACAAACAAGCGCTGGGCACCATTTCCTTGGCTTCTTGATCGATGTTCCTAATGCCTGGCTGGTATCACTCTAGTTAACTGAGGTCTGTAATGCGAGCAGGGTACTCAGACCATGTTGGCAGAATGCCGAGGGAAGGCTCCACAAAGGTCTGTGTCCATGAAGGAAGCTGAAAATCTCACGGAGTTTGATTTGCAGCAACGGTCCAAGTGTTAATTCTCTACCTCCTGATAAAGTAAGACCCTCTTGCAACCCATGAATAAAACATTCAATTAACAGCAGGTAGTCTAGCAACTGAGGGACTCTGGGAAGGGTGGGGTGTTGCGGATGTCATTCTTACTGGATCGGTGCCAAAGCAGCCTCGACCTGTTGCCTGACTGCGTGTCTCAGGTCAGCACAGGGCGCGGTGCCATTATGCCACTGGGCCAAGAAAAGAAAATGCTGTGCTT
Source organism: Bos mutus (assembly GCF_027580195.1). Classification (NCBI taxonomy): domain Eukaryota; kingdom Metazoa; phylum Chordata; class Mammalia; order Artiodactyla; family Bovidae; genus Bos; species Bos mutus. Next base: position 204,490 of record NC_091630.1, on the reverse strand, counting down.
CTTCATTTTGGTCCCGAAATCCCTCCTAAGAAACTAATGCGCTGGGGAGCGTGTCTTCACCCCCATTTATTTCTGATTTCATTAGGAAGAGAATTTGATTAACCTTTGGAAGAAGGTGAGTCTACTAAAAATTAACTGGTACCCCCTACTTCCTTCTAAAAGCCGACAAATTCATATATGCCAAGATGAATACTAACACCACAACTCTATGGAATAGAAGGGTTCTGTTGATCCTATTTATACAGACTCTGAGCTGTGTGAGAAGGTGATCAGGAACTGTTGTCTGTCTGGGCCCCTCTGCCAGCCTTGGAGGAACGGATCCTTCACACCACCCCCGACCCCACACCAGAATACAAAACTAAGCTTCTGAGTGGCTCTTAAACATATTTGATGGAGCACAAGTTCTTAATATATTTGATGCAGCATTTTACCAGTAAATATAACATATTGTTATAGTTATAACTTATGTAACTGGGCAGAACATTTTAATGTTCTATTATTAGATTTTAGTGTTGGTAGAGTCTTTCCAGAACAAAAGAAACTTTGAATAGATGCCATACATAGATTAATTGGGGGCATATTTTGGCCTTCTAAAACCAAAACAAGGGCAAGCAGTCAGTGGAAATCATAAATACATCTGCTGTCCCCTTTTTCTCTCTCTGTCTAAAGCATCTAGTATCAGTGTCATGTTTAAAACAAAGAATTAAAATACTAAAATATCATTGTTTTAAACCCTTTTATGCCAAGGCCTTCAGTTTTCTGATATACCCTTTTTAAAAATTATCCAAATAAAATGCAGTAGTATTCCGATTACAACTCCCTGCCCCCAAGTCCGCCCTGAGCCTCTCGGTGTCCTGGGAGACTGACCCTGTGAATCCCCTTGCCCTGCGACCTTGCCCCGCGACCTGTGTTGCTTCAGTCTGGGAGCACAGGCAGGAGGTCAAAGATGGAAGGAGAGGTCTGAGTGGTCACTTTAACAGCCCTCCTGCTGCACTCAGCCCCGACCGTGGCGGCAGCAGCTGCAGGCGAGGCTCCGAGGCCCCTGTGCGGCCCTCGCGGCCCCGGCGCCCGGGTCTCCACCCCAGCGCCCCCAACGAGGGGTCTGAGCCCCACGCCTGCGGCCCCGGGCCCCTCAGCCCGGCTGTCCGGAGCCGGCCACACTTCTGTGTCCTCTGCATCCTCCCAGCGCCTCCGTGTCCTCCGCGCCCCGCAGGACTGCCCAGCACAGCCCAGCCCACGGACACACGGAGGCGCAGCCTCCCGGACCGTCTGAGACTCGGGGAGAAGCAGGGTTACACTTTCCCGCCACCATCTGCCTGGATCCCTTCTCGGGCTTCACTCTCACACACTCGCCCATCACAGCGCCCCGCCAATGTCTCCTCTCCCCCCGGGAACCGTCCGGTCACCCCGTTTCTCCAAAGCACCCGCCCGAACGCAGGAATGGAGCGAAACCTTAGGGGAGGCTTGAGAAAGATGGAGGCGGCCTCCTGCGGAGAGCAGAACAGGAAACAAGTTAAAGTTAATTTAGAAGGGACGAAATTCCTCAGCCTCCCACCCCAGATAGAATTGCTCTCCGCAGGCTCCTGAAGCCTCCTAACTGCCCTGCACTGGGCTTCTCTGGCCCGAGTTCTCTCCCGCCTCCCCAATCCTTCACCCCTCTCATTCCCGCCCCTCCTACAGGCGTTTCGCAGGAACCAGCGCCTCCTTCCTGCAAGGCACTCCTGTCCGCTCTTTGTGTCCATCTTATCCTTAACAACCCTCCTGAGAGTCGAGCCCACGGGGTGGCAAACTATGGCCCCAGGAGTCAAATCAACCCGTGTTTGTGAACGTTTTGCTAGAACGCGGCCACAGGCCTTCAGTATGGCCTTCAGCAGTTGCAACAGAGACTTTCCAGCCCACAAAGCCTAAAATATTCACTATCTGACCCTTTACAGAAAAAGGTTTCCACCCCCTGGGTCTAGCCTTTCTCACCTAAAAAGGTCAGGAGATATTTTCCTAAATAAAGGTTGCAGTCTTAAGATTAATTTTGCCATCTGTCGGGTTGCCAACCAAAATAAGTAGCCAGCTTTTAAAAAGATGATTTTCTTTTTATTACTCAGTATCATGGATATTCAGTGTTAGTGAAGATTAGAGAAATGGCATTTCTTATATTCAGACTGTAGACCTTTCTGAGGACAGTTTAATCTTGATTATATGCAGAGCTTTTAGCCCAATAAATGCTTTACTTTTATTAATTCATCCTAAGGAAATCAGTATTGGATAAGGATTCGGCCTACAAGAGTGTCAACATGAGACAACAAGCCTAGTGTATGCACTCAAGGAATTGTCTGAAGCAATGAAAAACAATCATGCAAAACGTTTGCTTTCAGGAGTTCCCTAGTGGCCTAGTGCTTAGGGTTTCAGGATGCTGTGACCCAGGTTCAGTCCTGGTCGGGCAACTGAGTTCCCGTAAGCCTCGAGTCATCAGCAAAACAAAGGAAAAAGGAAAGAAAATTGTTTTTCAACCAGTGAGATCCATGTTGTATTTTCAAATAAAAATGGCAGAATAATATACCAATTTTTCAACATGTCTGTCTCCGAGTGGAGAGGAAAAAAGTGATTATTTTTTCTATTTTCTCTATTTTTTCCCCCAAAATACATTTTACACATTACTAGGCACTGATCATCTCCTTGATGAGATCTTAAATGGACTTCTTCGCCAGAGTTTAACTGTCTGATGCCTGCTAAAGAGTACCCTGTGACTTCTCTAATCAACCCAAACCTCTCACCCCGCTTCCTGCTCTGCACACAGGCCTTCCTCAGACACGTTACATTCTGACTCTATTCAAACAAGCTCTGCTGTAGCAACAGCCGACATCCTGTCCATTCTAGTGGACGTGAAGACTCCTGCATTTTCTGTTTTAGATCAGGGAGTTGTTTGTTTGGGAGTGGGTTTTTCTCCCCCCTCCTTTTCAACTGGCTCTAAAAATATATCCATCCACAAAAAACAGAGCTGATGGAATAAAAAAAATATTTTGTTCCTCATCCTTCCGCGGTCTGGGAACCGTGGTCTGGAAATTCAATACAAAGGATCTGTTTTCTGAAGCATCTGGCACATACAGGAATTGTAAAGATGAGACAGGAAGGATGGTCAAGTGATACGGTGTCTGGGAAAGTCAGATTCCTGCATCAGGGCCCACAGGACCACTTTGGAGCTGCCCAGAGAAGGGGAGGCAGCTTAGTGCTTGTCAAGGCAGAGAATTCCAAAGGAAAGTAAAATACAAAAATTTCTTCTGGGGTAATGTCATTAATACTTAAGTGCCCAGCAAAAGGCCAGTGTGGTACTAATGCCATATGCTTGTTCACTGAAGGCAGTGCTCTGGTTTCATTAAGCCCAGTGCAGTGGAAATAGCCCAGGCTTTGGAGGCAGGCAGACCCAAGCGTTGGGAGTCCTCAGCCCTGTGACTTCACAGCTGTGGGCCTTTGAGTAAGTCGTTTGCATCCCTCTGGGCCTCATTTCCCTCTTCTAAAAATAAAAGAAATAATACTACCAACCCTTCAGCAATTTCATCATTGTTAGTAATTATATGTGTAAAGGGCAGTCCAGTGCCTGGCACCCAGAAAGGAAATGGTAAAGGGTGGCTACTTCACTAACGGTTGAAATGTAAGTAATACAAATATTATTTCAAACACTGGTCATATTCATAATAATCTAGTTTGCCTGCTTTTTCAAGCTCTGAATCAGAGGACAGTCTGGAAAAACTTTAGAAGACAGCCTCTCGGGGGTTCGTTAGGAGGTCTGGGTCAGATCCTATTTCTAGCTAGTTTTTCCAACCTGCTTTTCTCAACTTTAAAAATTAACTGTGAGGGCAAACCTACCAACAGTTCAAGGGCTAAAGATGAAAATAAAAGAAAAAGGAAAAGCCATCTCTTTCCTCTTTATACGTTTGTAGAATCTTGACATGACCAAGGCTGTTGTGAATAATTCCGTATATCATATGCTAACAGTTGACCAGACTGCTTACCAAGAAGCCAAAGCACTCTCTCTCTTTTTTAAGACTATTTAAATTTATTGATTTTTCTATGTATAGGAGTTGTTTACTGTATTCAGTATACTGAATACATGTACACCACGTACGTGAAAGTCAAAAGTTTGTGAAGGTAGTTGTCACTTATTCTTGTCTGACTCTCGGCAATGCTGTGGACTACAGCCCACTGGGGGCTCTGTCTGCAGAATGCTCCAGGCAAGAGTGAAGCCGTGCGCTTCTCCAGGAGATCTTCCTGGCCCCGGGCCTGAACTGAGGTCTTCCACATTGCAGGCAGACTCCTTACCATCTAAGCCACCAGGAAAACTGCATTCCATGTATACTATTTATAAACTACTACAGTCTGTATACTATTTATAAACCACTACAGTCTGTCTTTGTGGTGCCTGCCATTCTTCCTTCATTCTGCTTCTCTGGTAGTATCTTGTGGTTGGTGGTGTGTACGTTATGAAGAGGCCCCTGTCTTGTGGTTGCCTGTGAGTCTCTTGGTTACTAGGAAAGTCTTGTGAAAAATGTTGATAAGGGTTTGCAATGAAGAAAACTGAAACAGACTTGGAGGTTAGGAGCTCGCTGTCCTTCTCATCTTTACCTCTCCCCTGAAAGCCCAGCTCGCGGGGGTCTAACACCTGTAACACTCGGATTGGCTTGAAATACTTCCCTGGGGGCTCAGATTGTAAATAATCTGCCTGCAATGTGGGAGACCTGGGTTCAGTCCCAGGGTGGGTAGACCCCCTGGAAAAGGGAATGGCAACCCACTGCAGTATTCTTGCCTAGAGAGTCTCATGGACAGAGGAGCCTGGTGGGCTACAGTTCACGGGGTCGCAGAGAGTTGGACACAACTGAGCGACTAACACACAACACACACACTAGTATGGAAAAGTCTGTGCTGGTCTAGGAGTCCCTGTCTGCTAAAGCACCCATCTGTGAGCTAACCTAACTCCTTAGGAGTCCATTCTGTTTCTTCTTTGGGTGAACAGACCATTCAAATCTTTGCATTAAAGATGTTACCTGATTCTTCCCAAGCTTTAAAGACTTCACTTTGTTAATTTCTAGCAATCATGCGATGTGGCTAGAGATTCCATTTTCAATTTTTCAATAGAATAATCATAACAGTGATTATTTTCAGTATTAAAAGTCTTATCCCTGGTGGTCCAGTGGCTAGAACTCTGCTCCCAATGCAGGGGACCTGGGTTCCATCCCTGGTCAGGGAACTAGACCCCACACGCACCAAGTGAGTTCGCCTGCCGCAGATAAGGATCCCATATGCTGCAACAAAGATCAAAGACCCCTCGTGTTGCAATCAAGATCCAGCACAGCCAAATGAATAAACTATCTTAAAAAAAAAAAAAAGTGTTATGTTATCTTTCAAGGCCAGGCCTCTCAACTAGGGACAAATTATTCCATCAGATCAGATCAGATCAGATCAGTCGCTCAGTTGTGTCTGACTCTTTGCGACTCCGTGAATCGCAGCATGCCAGGCCTCCCTGTCCATCACCAACTCCCGGAGTTCACTCAGACTCACGTCCATCGAGTCAGTGATGCCATCCAGCCATCTCATCCTCTGTCGTCCTCTTCTCCTCCTGCCCCCAATCCCTCCCAGCATCAGGGTCTTTTCCAATAAGTCAACTCTTCGCATGAGGTGGCCAAAGTACTGGAGTTTCAGCTTTAGCATCATTCCTTCCAAAGAAATCCCAGGGCTGATCTTCAGAATGGACTGGTTGGACCTCCTTCCAGTCCAAGGCACTCTCAAGAGTCTTCTCCAACACCACAGTTCAAAAGCATCAATTCTTCGGCGCTCAGCCTTCATCACAGTCCAACTCTCACATCCATACATGACCACTGGAAAAACCATAGCCTTGACTAGACGAACCTTTGTTGGCAAAGTAATGTCTCTGCTTTTGAATATGCTATCTAGGTTGGTCATAACTTTCCTTCCAAGGAGTAAGTGTCTTTTAATTTCATGGCTGCAGTCACCATCTGCCGTGATTTTGGAGCCCAGAAAAATAAAGTCTGACACTGTTTCCACTGTTTCCCCATCTATTTCCCATGAAGCGATGGGACCGGATGCCATGATCTTCGTTTTCTGAATGTTGAGCTTTAAGCCAACTTTTTCACTCTCCACTTTCACTTTCATCACTTAGGCTAATAATTCTACCTTCCTTCTTTCTTTTCTGTTCATCCTTTCCTGCCTCCCTCATTTATGTACTCATCGAGGGGCACACACAGAGACGGCGTGCTATCTAGCACCTAAAACAATGCCAGACCCACCATGAGCCTCCAGTGTGTTCAGTTAGAATGGATGGAACACAGACAGACTCCTTTGCTCACAGGGCCAGCTGCTCTGCCATTACCCCTCAGCAATACTATGGCAGTGACTATACCCCACAGAATCATTAGTAATGCAAAGCACTGTTTTTATTAGTTATTACCATTATTTGTATGAGTTTTACTCTACAAAGATAATATGACTCATACAATAGGGTGGCACCAACTTGGGGATGGGACTGGTGAGAGAGTAGGAAAGACAGATAGCAACCTACCCTCGTTCTCTTGGACTTCACAGCTGAATGACGGTAAGGGCCACCTCGCAGATAACCACACAAGCTATAAAATCTTTACATGTTCTGTGGTGGAGAAGCATAAGGATGTTTGAGAACATGCAGTGGGAAACCATATCTTGTACAAGAAGAAACAGGGGGCTGGGCCAGTTCAGAGCTAGGTACCTTGAGTTAGTTAAGCTGGGACTTGAAGGGTGGTGACTGAGAGCTTGTTACAGGGAAATTAAGACCTAGGCAGAGAGATGGCATGTAGGAAGACCTGAGGTGACAAAAAAAAAAAAAAAAAACCCGCATGTGGGAAGTGTGCAAGGCCTTGGAAGGAATACTGTAAACAGGAGACGACGATGGAAAGGGATGGAAATCAAGGAATGTTTAGAGGTGGCATTAGCAGGACTCGATAATAAGTGCATGGAAGGGTAGAGACAGAAGAATTAAGAATAGGCTCAGGATTCTGGCCTTAGTAACTGAGTGGCTTTATATTTAACTCATTTGTTTTAGAGGCTGAATTGACTATTAAAAGCATGACTTTGCTGACAAAGGTCCATATAGTCAAGGCTATGGTTTTTCCAGTGGTCATGTATGGACGTGAGAGTTGGACTATTAAGAAAGCTGAGTGCCGAAGAATTGATGCTTTTGAAGTGTGGTGTTGGAGAAGACTCTTGAGAGTCCCTTGGACTGCAAGGAGATCCAACCAGTCCATTCTAAAGGAGACCAGTCCTGGGTGTTCATTGGAAGGACTGATGCTGAGGCTGAAACTCCAATACTTTGGCCACATGATTTGAAGAGCTGACTCATTTGAGAAGACCCTGATGCTGGGAAAGATTGAGGGCAGGAGGAGAAGGGGACAACAGAGGATGAGATGGTTAGCATCACCTACTCAGCGGACATGAATTCAAGCAAACTCTGGGAGACAGTAGAGGAGAGAGGAGCCTGCCCTGCTGCAGTCCACGGGGTCACAGAGAGTTGGACACGACTGACCAACTGGACAACAACTGTCACCTTCAGGTAGAGGGCGGTGCTGAGAGAAGGAGGCTGTCACAGACCCACATTTCTCAGCTGACCAGCAAAGTTCCCCATGATCTGGCCTTTCTCTTTCTCTCCAGAAAACGACATTTTCTTGCTTCAGGAAAACCTCACAGCTCCCCTGACAGTTCATGCATTTGCTTGACTTCCCTTTTCTAGTCCCCTCTTCATGGAATGCCCATCCACCGCTTGCCACCTAATTAACACTTCAGCTTTTAACAACACTCGAGTCACTTCCTCTCTGACACTTCTCAAAATAGGGCTGACACCTTCCTTCTTCATTCCCCACAGCACCCTACAGCAGCATTTTCAAACTGGGGAGGCAGCCAGGCATATACATGCAAAAGAGGGCCACTTGCATCTGTGCCCTGTGTACAGGGTTGGGGGAGCTGTGGCTCCGGGAGCCGGCAGTCTCTAAGCGAGAGGTCTGACGTGGAATCAGGGGCTCATGTTCCCAGCTCTGAGAAACGCACAAGAAGCTCAGAATCTGTGGAGGGTGCATGTGTCTAGAGAATTGGGTGGGTGGGCAGGTGTGTATGATATCCCAATTTTTCACAAAACGACTTGTTATACTCCGAGCAGGTCGTTATAAACATGCCAGTTTTGTAACCTCTGCTCTACACACTTCACCTTCACTGTGTTTGTTCAGAGTGTCTTCTGATCATCTTGGTTATGTGGACGTGTCTGGTGAATCTGCATCTGTGTTCCCTGAAGCCCAGCACCACGGTGCGTTCATTCACTCCTGCCTCCCACAGCGGTATCCCCAGGCCTCTATAATCCCCAGGGCTGAGCTTGTGTCTGTCACATATTAGGAATTCAACAAATATTTTGAACTAATGCATTTCTATGGCTAATCATTCTACAGAGATTTACTAAGTATCCACAGTGTGAAATGACTTGCTGTGTTCCGAACTTCCCCAGTACCAACAGGCTTGCTTGAAATTCCTTCACCAGGGATGAATCTGTTGAGCTGGTTTCTCTAGGTGTCACCTTACGGAGGTAACAGGGCGAGTGCTTATCCTTTGTTGATCGAAATTGAATTCGCCTCTTTATATCCACTCTCTCCTAAATCACTGTCCTCAGATGCTGGTCACTGTGCTTCGACTCGTGATAATGCTGCCAATACAGTTTGTAAAGTGCTCTCTGACCCTTGGAAGAAAGATGCTGCAGGAAGGGAATTGATTATAAAATAATTGAATACACCAGGGTGTATCTGGCCTTCTGTTTAAATGGAACTGACTCACTAAGGGTCACGGATGCTCATTTGTTCAGAGGAGGATGCTGAGCGATAAGGAGAAGCGGAAGAAATGTTTCCATCTGTCATGAGGTGTCAGGTGGAAAACAAAGGGCTGGCTTCCACTTTACAAGCAGAACCAGCTTTTATGCACAAGCAAAGGGGACCATGACTTAAGAATGCGGACAGGATCCTGGAGAATTTAAAAGAACTCTGTCTGCTTCCTCGAGACATCCCCTCAACCTAAGCTACTATGATTCAGACGCTGAAGACTCACAGAATTAGCCTGCTGCTTAAACATGACGATCCTGTGTGCTAAGGAGAGGAACCATATTATCTACAGCTGAGGGATCCCAGCTAATAATTCACCCCTCATCAAGCACTGTCTGCTCCAGAGAACAAAGGAGCGGGGGCAGATTCGCAGGATGCAGGAGTGCTGATGGAGGGAGATTCACATGGAGGCGCGAGACCAAGAGAGGACACCAAGTTATCTCAGGGCAGGAGACTGGGGGCAGTAGGTGTGAAAAAGCAAACTCTGAATTTTGATGAAATCTGACAGGCTATGAATGTGTGGCCCACATTACCATGACACCTAGAAAAGCCATGCCAGGACATTAGTCACTAATGAGGGAATTTCAGACACGACAGCTGGGTAGAAGAGAGGATTTGGGGCAAAAGAGTTCACAAAGCCACTCTTCACATGTGCTATTTCCACTTCTTTTCGCCCAGTTCCTTCAGATACCCATATAAACTCATTCTCAAAGCCTAGATTCTTTTGTAAACTTTTAATTTTATATTGGAGTATAGCTGATTAACAATGTTGAGACAGTTTCGGGCGGACAGCACAGGGCCTCAGCCATACACAGACATGTGTCCCTCTCCCCCAAACCCCCCTCCCACCCGGCTGCCAGTGACCCTGAGCAGGGCTCCCTGTGCTTCCAGGGGTCCTGTTGGTCATCCACGTTACATATGCCAGTGCACATCTGTCCATCCCAAATGCCCCAAATGCCACTTCCCTCACTCTTGCCCCCTGGCAGCCACGAGTTTGCTCTCTGTGTTAAAGGTTAGCGCTCGCGTGCAAGAAGTGTATCCTCGTCAGTCGTGTCTCTACCTGCAGTGGTGACAGTATTGTTATTGGCCCTGGAGGCAATGCCTGCCTTGATATCTGGTCCTGGTTTCTCTTCTCCCTCCTGCATTTGGCTTGTGATTAAAGCTCTCTTCCCTCGTGGGCCAGTGAACTATTTTCGATTAAAAAATAAGTTCTTAAACCAGCAGCTCCATCACTTATTTGTTATAACCTCTTAAGGTACTGACTTTTACTCTGTAAGCTTCCATTTCTTTTTCTGGAAGCTGGGGATAATAATAGTATGAGGATTAAAAAAGAAACATCCTGCATGAGTTGAGTCCAGTGTCTGCACACAGTGGGTGCCCAATGAATGTCAGCTGTCACAATCAGGTAACTGTTGACCCATTCTCTTTCCTTCACCTTGCGCTAGCTTAAAGCAGTCAGACACAAGTGGTGCTGCCCAACACATGGCTCATTTGGGACGTTTTGGAGAATTCTGACATTATAACCTGTGATCCATTGTCAGTGATGGTCTTGTATTTTTCTTGCCTGTGGTAAACCTCTCCAAAACACTATGTGATATATATGTCTCATTAGAAACAACATACAGAGTGAGAAAAGGATATCAAATTTAAAGAGATAGTTAAGGAGAGCCAAGTCTAACAGAAGAGCAGGTTTACTCTCTTCAGTAGACAAAATGGTAATGAAAAATCCAATTTGACCTCAGGTCAGGGAACTTGGAGAAGTTAAAGTTCCCAGAAACATAGGGTTTAGCAACACACACACACACATTATCAAATGTAAAATAAATAAAATATATAATTAATATTAAATATATATCATTTTTAAAAATCGCATCTCTGAGACAGTGGCAAGTAAGGGACAAGTGGTGAGCTGGAATTCAAACCCAGGTGAATCCACGGTTTGATCTTTTATTTTTTTTAAGACTTTTTTTTTAATGTGGACCATTTTTAAAGTCTTTATTGAATTTGTTACAACATTGCTTCTGTTTCATGGTTTGGTTTTTTGGCCACAAGGCCTGTGGGGTCTAAGCTCACTGACCAGGGATGGAACTCAAACCTCTTACACTGGAAGGCGAAGACCTACCCACGGGACCACCAAGAAGTCCCCACGGCCCGCTCCGAAGAGCACGATGCACTGTCTCCATGGTTAGCTGCTTTCAGAGATTAGGTGGTATTCTGGACTGGCTGACCTTCCATTTCTCAGTCCTCCAAGTCAGTAAGAGTCTAGGGTCCTAACGAGCGCATCTAATAATTGGCCCCTGCCCTCTGCAGCCTCAGCATCACTTCCATTTCCTCACTTTGTTTTCATTTTCAGCACAACACCCAACACCCCGGACACTAACGCATCTATTCATGTGTTTGCTTTCTGCTTCTTTCACTAGGATGTAAACTCCACAAGGCCAAGAACTTGATGTCGGTCACATCCAGTACCTGGAACTGAACACTAATAACAGAAAAGAACAGATATTACTTTATTCAGTAGATGAACAGATGGATGTGGATGGATGGATAAGGTGGTAGAGATGGATTTAGTTTGGTGCAGGACATCCACTTGGTTAATGATGTAGTGAAATTTCAGAGGTATTCATTTACAGAGCAAACTTTGGGGGCACTAAATTGCCCTTTTCTGAATGGCAGAACGGAAGTATTAGAAAGTAAAGGGAATTAAATCTGGAAAATTAAGCTAGAGCCAAAATCTGGAGAGATTCAAATGCCAAGACATTAACCCAGAGTAGTGATACGAGAACCATCTTCCTTCAGTTGAGCTGAACAAGTTGGGCTGGCACTCCCAGGAAAGCCCCAGAAAAGAATCATCTCTACCTTCAGGGTCTCTAATAGCTGACCTGGATAGAATTCAAGTTCCGTCCAATTCTCTAGCTTGGGATAATAGAGCTTTTATTTCCCTCGAGACAATTGGCCCAAGGCCTCAAGTAGAACAAGAGAAAACCTCCTGGTACATTCCCAGAGGCCTAAGCACAGAGATTGAAATCTGAAGCCTGCAGGAAAGAGAAATTGAAGCCCCAAGGTCCAATCTGTGCCTGCCAATTTTTTTTTTCCTTTTCCAGGTTAGAAAAAATCTTGTCTCTTTCTCCATAGACAAACCATAGATGATTGGGTGTCCCTTACCTGTGGAATGTCAGAAATTAAGGTAACAGTCATGATGACAATAACAACAGCTATCATTTATTTGGGTTGGGGGGAGGGCATTGCTTCCCTGGTGGCTCAGATGGTAAAGAATCCGTCTGCAATGCGGGAGACTAGGATTCGATCCCTAGTCGGAATATCCCCTGGAGAAATGGATGGCAACCCACTCCAGTATCGCTGCTTGGCAAATCCTGTGGACAGAGGAGCTTGGTGGGCATTTATTTGGGTGCCTACTTAAATGCCAGACCTGGGGCTATTAGGTATTAGTCCAAAGTCCCCATGAGAACACTGCGAAAGGCTGAGTCCCTTTCTCAAGGTCACAGTCTTACTCAGTGGGAGAGATGGAATCAAAACAGATCTATCAGGTTCCCAAACCTGTTTTCTACTGAAAGAACTGCATTCCTACAGGACACTGGGTAACAGGCCCACAGCTGCCAAGGCCGGCTGGGCACAGTGAAGGGGATGCTACGGGACGAGGGTGAGGGGGGCGATGTCCACGAAGCTCCTGAGGCGTTGGAGGGAAGGGGAAGGTCACCCGGAGATGGGACCGAGGCCAGGGGACTCTGCAGCAGTCCAGTCAGTCAGACGAGAAACCTGTGCTCGCAGATCTGAAAGGTCACAAACAAGGAAGGACGAATGCATTCTGTGTCTCAGGAGGAGACAAAACTTAGAAGCACGAACATTTGGTTTTTATTTAGGAAAGCATTCTCAAGCACCTAGATGTCTCTAATGTCCACCCCGAGATTCATCAGTCTGACATTCCTCCTTTTTCTGTGAAAGACTTCTTTTTATTCCAACCACAGCATTCCAGTGGGGGTGTCCTTCTTTCCCAGCTACTTTGGCTGAATGAGTACAGAGACCAGATGGGAGGTTAGCTGACGAGATTGGCCCCCTCAACAGGAAGCATGAGAACCCGAAAGAAAAAACACTAAACCCTTCCCAACTGCGAAGCATGGACACAGGAACTGAGGAAGCTGCAGGTGGCTGAGCTTTCCACTAAGCAGGAAAGCCAGCCCCTGCTCAGAAGGGAGGAGGAGAAGAGCAAGAATCAGAGACGGAAAGAGGAAAGGAGGGGGTGAGGGAGACAGGGAGCAGGATGGAAAATGGATGGATTTCCAGGCTTCAAACTTGGTTGCTACTCATCCTTGAAACCTGCCCTTCCCAAGTTTTGTCAAGAGAGCTGAAAAAGGTTGCTTTTTCCTAAAATGAGTTTAGGTGTGGAGTCACTCACAACCATGAGCTCCCTGGCTAACGTAATCAGAGGGAGCCCTCCCGCACATGGGCTGAGATGAGGGCTGAGCTCTCCACCTCTGGACACATCGGAAAAGCGCCTCGAGGGTGGTCACAAGACCCGGGTTCCATGCAGGTGACTTCTGCACTGAGTTGCAGTCTTGATGAAGCCTAAACTCTGTGAGAGCTGCAAGACACTCAAGCACACGCTCTTCATTTCTGCCTCAGTCACTCCTGCAGGGGTCCTCGGCTTCACTGTTTCTCCAGCTCCATTTACATGCAATGTCATCTGTTGATGGCTCACTTACAAGACCTCCTGGGGGGGTTTCACAATCACTCTGATAAGGAATCTAAGAGAAGGCAAAGAAATACACCTTTGTTTCCGTGCCAAACCACAGCATACTGTGCAATCAAGGCTGCAATTTGGGGACACAGCCAGAAGACTCAAAGCTGCTATTGAATCATGAACTAGGCTGACCTTAACTCTACGGCCTCCAAAGAGGACCCGGGAGGCTACTGTGGTCATCTCACTTTCCTCAAGACTCTGAACCTCATAGAAGTTATCTTCAATGAATAAGGAAATCCAGATTGTATATTACTTGCTGCCTATACCCACCCTATTATACGAGCCCATCACCGACCTTCCCCTGCATCATCCCACTTAAGATCAAGAAGTATTTCTGATATCTCACAGCTGGAATACACATAGCTATATGTTATGTTAGTTACACACAACCCTAATTCCTGAGAGTCGCTTGGACAGCAAGGAAATCAAACCAGTCAATCTTAAGGGAAATCAACCCTGAATACTCGTTGGAAGGACCGATGCTGAGACTCCAGTATTTCTGTCATCTGATGTGAACAGCTGACTCATTGGAAAAGTCCCTGATGCTGGGAAAGATTGAGGGCAGAAGGAGAAGAGGCGGTCAGAGGATGAGATGGCTGGATGGCATCACGGATGCGATGGACATAAACTTGGGCAAACTTCGGGAGAGGGTGAGGGCCAGGAAGGCCTGGTGTGCTGCAGTCCATGGGGTCACAAAGAGTCGGACATGACTTGGCGACTGAACAGCAACACCACACATAACTATAAGGACTGAAAGAGTTAAAAACAGGTTATAGCCATGAGTTCTGAAGTCCCTGTTCTCTATGGAGGTCATAGTAAACTCGGTCTGTATCAGAGGATACACATAAGCTCGACAGCTAGTGGTTTAGCTGCTTCTCTGCATGAAACGCAAAGCAGCCTTCAGAGGCCCGGGAGAGCAGCAAACACGACCACCAGAGCCAAGATCAACCAGGAATGTTCACGTACTTTCACCCGTTCATAAACATTCAGGAACTTCTCCCCATTCTCTGGTTATTACTTCCTGAGATTATGTTGGTGGTCTGCTTCAAATACTTTTTTTGATAAATGAGCACAGTCCCTCCGAAAAGCAGTGCACTTCTTGGTAACTTAAGAATTGAAAACCACATTTTGAACACGTTTATTCTTGCCTGAAGAATTCCATGGACAGAGGAGGCTGGTGGGCTACAGTCCATGGGGTTGCAAAGAGTGCTCCAGCACGACTGAGCAACTTAACCTAACCTTTCACACCGTGCCCATGTGAAAGTGGCATTACAGAACTAAGGTGGTCACGGGCATCCACAGCTGTCAGTGATGGACCCCGAGTCAGAAAGCATGGCACGCCAAGGGTAAGAGCGCTCCCCAGGGCAGTCAGGGAGGTCTGGGGTCCACACGCACACAGGGCTGTATTTAAAGTGGAAACCAACAAGGATCTGCTGTACAGGGAGCTCTGCTCAGTGTCATATGGCAGCCTGGATGGGAGGGGAGTTTGGGGGAGAATGGGTACATGTATATACATGTGAATAGAGAGTCCACCTGCAACTGTCACTACAGTGCTAATTGGTTATACTCCAATACAAAAAGGAGGTTTAAAAAAATAAAACGGAAGTGTACTGTGAGAAGAGTGTGTGTGTGTTAGTCACTTGATCGTGTCTGACTCTTTGACCCCATGGACTGTAGCCTGCCAGGCTCCTCTGTCCATGGATTCTCCAGGCAGGAATACCAGAGTGGGTAGCCTTTCCCTTCTCCAGAGGATCTTCCCAATCCAGGGATTGAACCTGGTTCCCTTGCATTGCAGGCAGATTCTTTACTCTCTGAGCCACAAGGGAAGCCCAGAAAGCTTGTGATAAAATGATAAAGAAATAAGTATGTTTCATGTCAATGATATCTCAATAAAGCTGGAGGAAAAAGGAAATAAGTACAAGTGTGAAAAACTGAAGCATGTATCATTAAATAAAAGTAAGAGTGTAAAATGTAAAAAAAAAAAAAAAAAAAAAGTGCGTTCCCGCCCACACGTTCTGCACGGCATCGATTCAGCTGCCATGTGACAGGTGACATCGCCAACCCAAGGCTCAGATCCTAGCTCTAGAGTCTCCCGGGAAACCCAAGACAACAGAGAACACAGAAGCAAAGACATCACAAGACCTGAGCCTCTGACACCCACAGCGCCAGGAAGCCACACACACAACTTAATTCCTGGCAGGTAAACAACCCACTAAAAAGGTGTGAACCCGTGGGTCATGGTTCATGCACTGTGCTTGACAGAGACACCCTGTGAAGCCACTGGAAACTTTTCATATGAGTGTTTCTTTTTGTCAAAATGGTGCCTCAGGTCATTCTGCAGGATTCACATAAACTCGTGGGCTCCAGTTACCTGTGTTACCACGGTCTGAATGCTTCTCCCCGCCCCTCTCACACGCTGACATCCTAATGCCCAGCGTGATGAACAGGCAGGGTCTTTGGAAAGTGCTTACAAAGTGAGGTGGGGCCCTCATGAGTGCTATTAACACTCTTATAAAAGACCCCAGAGAAATCCCTCAAGCCTCCTTCCTTAGGTGAGGGTACAATGAGAAGTCTGCACCCCAGAAGAGGGCCCTTCCCCCTCCACACTGACACCTTGATTTTGAATTTCTAGCCCCCAGGTCTGTGAGAAAAAAATTTGTTTTCACAAGGTGCCCAGTCTATAGTATTCCAGCAGCTGGCAGAGACTAATAAGACATATGTGCTTCAGCTCACGGACTGCTGGTTCTTTCAAAATAAAACCACTGGAAAGGAACCCATATGATGCTTTACAAAAATATCGACCACTTTTTCTCAGCTCCTCAGAGGTTTTCCTCTTCCAATGAGACAACACCCACGTTCAAAACCACCTCTACTCTGGATTCCAGAGAACTGAATTTGATTACTCATTATGCCCCGGCTTTGCTCTCAGAATTGATCAGAGTGAATTTCAAGAGTTGCATGAAAGAGCACTAGTAGCAGCAGCTGGCATGAGGCAAGAGGCACAGCAGCGGCTGCGTGAATGTCCTCCCGGTCACCACAGCTCTGTTCTCTGACAAAGGCCCCGCTGTTCTCCAACTGCAGGTCCAGCAAATTGCACTTCACTAGGGTGGCGGTTCTGCAAAGCAGGCAAAATGTTTCCCAGGATGAGCCCAGCCAGGAAACCATTTCCTTTATCCTCTAATCAGGATGAAAAGAGGAGCCGGGTTCATGAACGTCTGTGCATTAGGGCCTGATCCGGCACTGTCATCTCTCGTTACCTGCATGAAAGAAGGCCTGTGGGTTTGGAGGGTGGGAAGGAAGCTCCCACTTGATTTTCCTACCAGCTGGTGCTCACTCACAGGCTGACTGCCAACATAAGCTACTTCACTCTGCGTGCCCTTCCTCCCCCAGTTTGTTCAGTGCTTTTGCCTTTATTGATCTAACAGTGGATTTTTATTAGCATCTTGCTCACATACTTCTGTACAACCTAGAACTCTGGTCTTTGATAACAAGTATTTGGTTTAATCTTTTTATGCCCCACTACAGTGTTTACTACCCAGTGGGCACTCATTAAATATACTTGCTGAAAGAAAAAAAAAATGCTAGCAAAGGAATTTTACCAAAACAGGATAATAATAAAAATAGTAATATTTTATTGAGCATTTGAACTTTCAAGACTGCCTGACAATAATCCCTCACAGTTGGTAGTACTACATCCCCATCTTATAGATGAAGGAACTGAGGCTCAGGGACTTCCCAGTGGTCCAGTGGTTAAGAATCCGCCTTCCAATGCAGGGTTCAGTCCTTGTCGAGGAACTAAGATCTCACATGCCATGGAGCAACTAAGCCTTTGAGCTCAACTACTGAGCCAACACACCTCAGCTAGAGAGAAGCCCACATGCTGCAAGTAAGACCTGATGCAGCAAATAAACATTACAAGAAAGAACAAAACTGAGGCTCAGGGTTTTGTGCAGCCAGGCACACAGCTGGGACTGAGACAGGCCCTCTGGAGCTCAGCCTGTGCAGTGGATTATCCCAGGGACTTCCACCTCTAGCACGAGGTACATGATTCCCAGGAAATTCATTTTGCTACTTGGACAGTAAAAGTCCTGCATATCCCATTACTATAGGCGCTTATTTCCCAAGAACTGCTTGCTAATGATGCCCATTGGAAAACACAAAGCTCTTCTTAAAAAGCAGGCAGAAGAATGGAGGCTTCCTGGAATACTCTGAAAAATAGTTAGCTCACTCAGCCACAAAGAAACCTGCAATAAAGCCAATTCCACTGCAAGCCTAATTGTTATAATGTTCTTTCTTCTTGGAAGAGCAGAAATCTGTTTTCTCATAACTGGTAGTTATACAGATCTTTGTCTGGACATACTTCTTTTCAACAACCACCTGGCTGGTATCTGGAACTGGTTGCCTGGTCTCCATATCTTTGTGTTAGACATCAAAAGGCATGGAATTATTAACATAACTGGTTTTTTAGCACATAAAATGTAGAGGTCATTTTAAAATAATACACCTTCAACAAAATAAATTACAGATGGATTAAGACATAAACAATGGAACCAATAAATATTAGCAGAAAAAATGACCATTTAAAATAATCTAAGGGAAGGTAAGTCCTTTTACCTGGGATATATATCCTGAATAACTTTTTTAAACATTCATAAATTTGACTATATAAGCATTTAAAAAATGTCTGCATGAAAAATATACCATAAAACAAAGTCAAAACACAAATGGGAAACATATTTATAACTTACAAGAGGTCAGTTTCCTTAAACTATAAAGAACACTAACAAAAAATGGGTGAAGAATATAAATGGAAAAAATATTAAAAGACTCAAGTCTCCAGGATGAGGCTTAACCTCATTTAAAATAAGTGGAATGCAAATCAAAGCTTCAGTGCTTTTTCTCCCCCCACTGATTAGATGAGCAAAGTCCAAAAGTTGATAACACAATGCAATGGGCAAGAGAATGAAGAAAACGCACTCTTGGTGCTTGGCTGTTGAGCGTGGACTGCCGATAGCTCTGGAAGGCAATCTGCAACAGCCTAAGTCACGAGGCACATACCTTTTGTTTCAGCATGGAAGTTCATGTCCGGGGTACTTTTACACATTTGCAAAGTGACATATTTCTAAGAATATTTATTACAGTCTTATTTATGATAGCAAAATATTAGCAAAACCTAATGACTATCCGGGAGAAGGCAATGGCACCCCACTCTAGTACTCTTGCCTGGAAAATCCCATGGACAGAGGAGCCTGGTAGGCTGCAGTCCATGGGGTCGCAAAGAGTCGGACACGACTGAGCAACTTCATTTTCACTTTTCACTTTCATGCATTGGAGAAGGAAATGGCAACCCACTCCAGTGTTCTTGTTTGGAGAATCCCAGGGACAGCAGAGCCTGGTGGGCTGCCATCTGTGGGGTCGCACAGAGTCGGACACGACTGAATCGACTTAGTAGGAGGAGTAGTAGTAGTAGTAGTAATGACTATCCAAAAAGATGTCATCAAGAAAATAAATAATGGGATGCCCAGGCAGTGACACACTTCACGCAGAACAGGGCCCCCCTACCCCGGCCCCAGGCCCCTCTTCCTCCCCGCCTTTTGCCATCCTTCCCATTTTATTTGAAAAACTAAGGAACCAGTGGGAGGAAAGGCCGACTCCTGGGGGCCGGTATTTTACCTACATTCCCTTGTTTAATCCTCACAACAATGAGGTCATTTCCATGTTTGCAGATGATGAAAACAAGGCCCGTAAAGGATAAATAATTGCTCCAAGTTAACAAATGGCAAAGCTATGGTTCAGAGCCAGGTATGACTGATGACAAAGCCCGTACTCTTACCACCAATTTATCTTTGTATTTCCAACAGCTTTTGCTCCATATATTTTGTAGTGGAAATTTTTGGCACATAAATTTTGAATCTATTATGTGTTCACTATTGATTATACCATTTGTCAATGTGAAACCACTCACTCTCTTGTGTATAATACTTTTTGATTAAATACTAGTTTCCTCATATTTTTACCCACTTATTATCTTTTTATAACTAAATCATTTAACACATATTTGACAACCATATACCAACTATACACTGGCAATACCAAAGTGAGTAAGACATAAAGTCTGTCTTCAGGGTAATTAGAGACAATATTAACTAACAAAATACTGCACAGTGTGATAATTGACTAGACCATGTTACTCACTGGGTAATAGAGCAAATAACTGAATACTGCTTTTTAGTTCACTTCAAACTATTTTATGTTTTAACAGAATTTAAAACTATGTATTTGCCATAATGCACACACTTTGGGAGTTTATTATTGTTTCTCGTTTCCTTGCTTTTTAAGTTCTTTTTTTTTGATGTGGGCTAATGGATGTGAGAGTTGGACTGTGAAGAAAGCTGAGCGCTGAAGAATTGATGCTTTTGAACTGCGGTGTTGGAGAAGACTCTTGAGAGTCCCTTGGACTGCAAGGAGATCCAACCAGTCCATTCTAAAGGAGATCAGTCCTGGTTGTTCTTTGGAAAGAATGATGCTAAAGCTGAAACTCCAGTACTTTGGCCACTTCATGCCAAGAGTTGACTCATTGGAAAAGACTCTGATGCTGGGAGGGATTGGGGGCAGGCGGAGAAGGGGACGACAGAGGATGGCTGGATGGCATCACTGACTCGATGGACGTGAGTTTGAGTGAACTCCAGGAGTTGGTGATGGACAGGGAGGCCTGGTGTGCTGCGATTCACGGGGTTGCAAAGAGTCGGACATGACTGAGCGACTGAACTGAACTGAACTGAAAGTCCTTATGGAATTTGTTACAATATTGCTTCTGTTTTATGCTATGTTTTCATGTTTTGGCTACAAGGTATGTGGGATGTTAGCTGCCCAACCAGGTACGGAACCCTCACCCTCTGCGTCGGAAGGCAAAGTCGTGGCCACTGGACTGCCACCGAAGCGCCCCGTGCGTCGGAAGGCAAAGTCGTGGCCACTGGACCGCCACCACAGTCTGTCTGTGCGTTTTCTTCTGCACCATTTGTTTTCTGTAGCAGATCCTTTATTTCCCATACCCACTCAGGAGACAGGCATCTTATCTTTAATTACATGAAGGGTTCTCTTAGGGTTTTTTTCACAAACACACAAAATATCTTATTTATCTAACCAAAACAAGGGAACAAACAAAAGCATTTGATAATTTTTAATAGATGCCTAGACACACGAAGAAGGCAATGGCACCCCACTCCAGCACTCTTGCCTGGAAAATCCCATGGACGGAGGAGCCTGGTAGGCTGCAGTCCATGGGGTCACTAAGAGTCGAATACGACTGAGCGACTTCACTTTGACTTTTCCCTTTCATGCATTGGAGAAGGAAATGGCAACCCACTCCAGTGTTCTTGTTTGGAGAATCCCAGGGACGGGGGAGCCTGGTGGGCTGCCGTCTACGGGGTTGCACAGAGTCGAACACGACTGAAGCGACTTAGCAGCAGCAGCAGACATTCAGTCCCTGTACATCTCTCAACACCACTGCCCTCCATTATCCAGTCTTTATTAATTTATCTGAGTTCCCAAACCTAGTCATTACTGTGTGTGTGTTTGATTCTCTTTTAAGAACCTTTATTTTTGTCATTTGTATTCCAGTTTGTTTCCATGGTTACAGCAATTATTAGCATCCGTTCTCATGCTGGTTGTTAGTATTTCTACTCACCTGACCTTAAAGTTCAAGCCAAGCTGAAGGATGATTCTCTGGGGATTCCTGAATTGGGTGGGAAGCTGAAATACCCTGCTTCTAAACTCCCTTCCCACTCCAGCGTAACTGAGTGCAATGTCTACACGCTGTCCGCACACACACCAAGCTTACATGGTTCAAGAATACAAACAGCTCACTTGCTAGATGTATTAATTGGCTTGCTCATACACTCTTTAGACCTTGAAAATGCTATCGACAAAAAAAGAAAGAAAAGACAGGAAAAGGATCTGGTGATACAGTTCTTTAGAACTCAGGCTCTATAGCTAGACTATCCTGGCTCAAACCTGGGCTCTGACTATGACCCTAGGCCCATCTCTGAGCGTCTCTACCTTAGGCTGCTCACCATTGAATGGAAGGACTCATTTCTCAGAGGGTTCTTCGGAGCCCCTGATGTTTCAGTAAAATGTTTCTTCTATTACTTGGCTTTCATCAGACTCTGGAGCACAGTGGAAGTATTATAAATACACTAGTGACTGCTGTTTATATGCTGCACTTTTCAACACTCAACTCTCTCCTTCTTGATAAACTGTAAATAATGACTCTGATTAATGAAAAAAGAGATGCTACTTCTTTCAGTTCAGTTCAGTTCAGTCGCTCAGTCGTGTCCGACTCTGCGCCCCCATGAATCGCAGCACGCCAGGCCTCCCTGTCCATCACCAACTCCTGGAGTTCACTCAGACTCACATCCATCTAGTCAGTGATGCCATCCAGCCATCTCATCCTCTGTCGTCCCCTTCTCCTCCTGCCCCCAATCCCTCCCAGCATCAGAGTCTTTTCCAATGAGTCAACCCTTTGCATGAGGTGGCCAAAGTACTGGAGTTTCAGCTTTAGCATCATTCCTTCCAAAGAAATCCCAGGGCTGATCTCCTTCAGAATGGACTGGTTGGAAGTAAAGCTACTTCTTTACTTCCTGCAAAAGACTTGCAGGGGTCCCTCGGGAAAATGGTCACAACCTCGTCAAACTGCAGGACCCTTCTGGGATCTGGATTATTTCAACCACTTTCAATTGGTCTGTCGCTCTGCGGAGGAGCCAGACAATCGTTTTGATATTCTGAGCACTCGGCTAGAAAGAGGCAGTTGTTTCTGGCTATGAAACTCATCACAGGAAACAGCAGCAGAGCCAGGAACAACTAACCTGAAATGGAGCCTAACCCGCCATACAAGATTGCACCAGTGTCCCGGGGGGCGTACTGGCCCCATGCTGCTCACGCTCCAGGGGACCAGCACCCATCATGAACCTCCATGGCTGGGCACCGGTACCCTGAAGCCAGGACTGCTGGACGCTGGCAGCCCACATCCTCAGGGGCTCGTTGGGGGGCACCTGACAAGCAGAAGGTACTCACTGAAAACCACAGGGAATAACACCTCTGTGCAAACAATAGGCGCTTGTACTTGCACATCTGCTACACTCCCAACCACATCCTTTACCTTTCATCACATTCGAGTGAGAGGGCAGACAACACACACACAGACAAGCACACTAGACTGTGTGGGATGGTACCGGGGGTGATGGGGAGAAGTAAGCTGGTGAGGGCCTCAGGGAGTGGTGTGTGTTGGGGGAGGGGCAAGGCCCGCCAGACACAGCGTGCTCCACCTAACACGCTGAAAGAGAGCACACCAGGCTCTCCGCCTTGTCAGCCAATGGCCCCGGCCAGACAGCAAATCTATCCTGAGCCTCAGCTTTCCTCCAGTGAAAAGAGGGCCAGTAATACTCTGCCATCACTACGCCAACAAAGGCCCTCTTGTCAAGGCTGTGGTTTTTCCAGTGGTCATGTATGGATGTGAGAGTTGGACTATAAAGAAAGCTGAGCACAGAAGATGCTTTTGAACTGTGGTGTTGGAGAAGACTCTTGAGAGTCCCTTGGCCTGCAAGGAGATCCAACCAGCCCCTCCTAAAGGAGATCAGTTCTGAATATTCATTGGAAGGACTGATGCTGAAGCTGAAACTCCAATACTTTGGCCACCTGATTCGAACAGCTGACTCATTGGAAAAGACCCTGATGCTGGGAAAGATTGAAGGCAGGAGGAGAAAGGGACGACAGAGGATGAGATGGCTGGATGGCATTACCGACTCAATGGACATGAGTTTGAGTAAACTCCGGAGCCAGTGATGGACAGGGAGGCCTGGCGTGCTGCAGTCCATGGGGTCACAAAGAGTCGGACATGACTGAGTGACTGAACTGAACTGAATACTCTGCAAAAGTCTCCTGCATGGACTTGTGAAATGTTACAGGAAGGAAGAATGCCTGAAACCTCCTGTGACCCCCAACAGCTTGACAAGAGATGGAGTTTTTTGCTCTACTTCTCGAGAAAGAGCAGGACCAAGAGGACACTTCTGGCCTACCTGGTGGCACCCCACCACGAGGAGGAGAGGCTGAGCACTTCAGAGCTGCCCGTGAGCGTCTCAGAAGTTCCTCTCTCTGGATCTCTGGGTCTTGACTTGTTTGCTTCACCTGGCAGGTCCAGCCAGGAGTCTACTTTCCTGGTTCTGGGCAAGACATGGGATTTGGAGGGTCACCCATCTTAGACCCTAGCCGCTCCCCACCCCCACTTTCAATTCAGTGGGGAAAGGGGTAGAAAGCCCTTATTTCAGCTAGAGTAGGTTGTGGCTTTTGACACAATTTTAGCGACAATAAAGGTGCTATTTTGATCCTCATTTGGAAATTATCCTTTACAACTATCTTTTTACAAACAGATTTCTGAAAGAGGACCCTAGTTGGAACTTTTAACAGGAGTATTCAATAATGCCTTGAGGTAAAGATGACCATACCGTCTTTGACACTCTTTTTATTGAGAGGTGGGGTCAATCTCTCTTCCCCTTTAACCTGGGTGAGCTCTGGGAATGCTCTGATCTATGGACTATCTGACGGAAATGATGCTGGGACAGTTTCTGGCCCCTGATTCAAAGGCTGGCTCCAGTGTTCTAAGAGGTGCTTCCACTGCCTGCCTCTTGGAATACTTGCTTTGTGGGATGCCAGCAGCCATGTGGAGTCTGACTGTCTGAATCCTCCATGCCGTGAGTAAGCCCAGAATGGGCACAAGAGAAACTGGACAGACAAAGCTGCTCAGAGTCCGAAGCAGATCCAGCCATCCCAGCCCGGGTGCAGACGCGTGACTGAAGCCTTCACACGCTTTACAATCTGTCTGCAGCTCTATGTGCATGATGTCCCATCACGCGATCACACTGCCATCGTGGTTTTGTCACCAAACCATTTTCACAAGCTGTTCTTGTTGCTTAGTTGCTCAGTTGTGCCAGGCTCTTTGTGAGCCCATGGACTGCAGTCTGCCAGGCTCCTCTGCCCAAGGGATTTCCCAGGCAAGGATACTGGAGTGGGTTGCCTTCTCCTTCTCCAAGGGAGCCTCTTGACCCAGGGATCGACCCGAATCTCCTGGACTGGCAGGCAGATTCTTTACGCTGAGTGCCCACCAAGGAAGCCCTTGCAACTACATGGAGGGACCCAAAAAAGAACTACCCAGTTGAGCACAATGTAAAAGAGAATGACAATTTTTTTTTTTTTTACAGTTACTAAGCGTCCCCAGTGGCTTAGTGGTCAAGCATCTACCTGCAATGCAGGAGACGCAGGAGACGCGGGTTTGATCCCTGGGTCGGGAAGATCCCCTGGAGGAGGGCGTGGCAACCCACTCCAGTATCCTTGCCTGGAGATTCCTATGGACAGAGGAGCCTGGCAGGCTACAATCCAAGGGGTTGCAAAGAGTCAGACATGATTGAACGACCTAGCACAGCACAAGCCTTGGATGGTTTGTTACACAACAGATAACCAGCATGCATAAAATGCTTTTAAAATGCTCAGTATGTTCCTATACATATGACATTATTATGTGATGAACCCAAACTCACAAATCTGCTGTTGGGCAGGGACTAGAACACAGGCAGATGCCCCCTGCCCACCCCAGACCTGGGCTCTTACTACTCCACACAGTTGTTCTTGCTACTCACCGGGCAGTTGGTTAAAATCAGCCACTGTGTTCTGTGATCATGAAATGTACAATCAATGTCTGTAACTGTTTCAGCATCTGACTACAGTCATCATCTTGTGATACTGTCCTCTAGTAATCCTACATTGCCAAGTGGCTTTTCCTCCCAACAGACATTCATCCCAGGGAAGGCACTGACATAAAAGGGTAAGAAAAACAGTCACCATTAACTTTGCAGAAAGTAAAGTCAGTGTGGACTCTCCCGCTTCCCTTCATTTCTTATAACCACCCCTCTCCTATCAAGGATGGATAGGAAGCATGCCCAATATCCACCATCCCTTTGCCTGATTTCAAGGGCTTACTGAAAACATGGACCTTAGAACAATCCACCCTTCAGTGTTAGAAGGGAGGCTGTAAACCCTGTGTGCAGGACGTCATTCTTGAAATGCAGCTCTCCTCACTGTGGAGCCCTCCAATGTGATGGACACTGCTCGTTTCACAGTACTTTATTTCTGGTGTCAATCTTTACCTACATGTAAATTAAGCCAGGTTATGGGGAAAACAGGCAGAGGTATGCAGCAATGGCCTCAGAATTCTAACGGTATTGCTGACCAGGGTTTTTGCCCTCCTCCAGTCACTAGAAGTCGACTAGAGCCCAGATAAGAAGTTCAGGCAAGGTTTTACTGGGGTCTCTGCTGCAGCCAGGGGACCAAGAAAGAAAAACAGGCTCCCTTGTCCACTCACTCCTCAAGGTGGGAACAACGCTGCTCCTTATATGAGGGGGTGTGTGTCTGGGGGTGGGGCTTAGGTGTTCTGCCTGCCCCTGAGGTGGTGCTGAGAGCAGAGCACGTGCAGGGCCCTGTTTTTGCTCCAAGCTCTTCAAAAGTGGCAGTTGGGTTTTTCAGTCTCGTTGTATATTTTGGGTCCTGAATTTGCCCCAACGGCTCATGCGTGCAGTTATGAATTTCTCTGTCTTTTGTTGCTTGAGGGGACGTGTGTCTAGGCGTACACACTGCGGTGAAGGGTCCCAGGTCCCAGGCCTCTCTCAACAGGAAGAGTCCCTCTGGCCCATGTATTTCCAGATTACTGCCTCAGTGGAAGGGTGAGAGAAGCATCACAGGGGCAGATCAGGAAGATCTGGCAGCTGCTGTGGGATTGGGTTTGCGGCCCAACATCCCCCAAAAAGGAAACTGCTCATCCCAGAGGGAGGTGAAGAGGGTTTTGAGGCAAGAGAAAGATCTGGGACTCAGTCAAAATTCAGAATCTCAGAACCCAGAGAATGAGGTCAAAGGAGGTCAGAATTTATGAATTAAAAGAAACTTTGAGTGGTGTTTTCTTTTAGTCTCTATTATTTCTCTTATGTGCAGAGTGGAGGAACAATTACTCTTCAGGAAAATGCACCTGAAAACGTTGTTTCTGTATAAAACTAAAGAAAAAACTACAGATTCAGGGAAAATGCATAAGCAATTTCTGTTTCATTAGGTCACAAGCATTTAGGTTTCTTTGCTAAGAAGGTGAATCCAGCTAAGACACTGCAAATGCAAGGACCGAATGCACTTCTCTGAAGCAGTCACCCGGTCTGAACCGGAGACGCCCTTGATAGCTTCTGTCTTCTTCCCAGTCAAGAATCATTTTCAACTCGAGGGTCTGATTTGAAAACAACGGGGAAAATATGCTTAAAACAAAACAAAATCATGCCTCTTTTCTTTGAAACTTAACCCAAGTCATACAGCTTTAATTTACATCAAGCTCTCCAAGCATCTCTAGAACAGAATTGAGCCCTACTAACAGAAATTTTCCAAAATAAGCTGTTCTGAGGAGTTCTGTCTGGGAACGATGTTACAACCCATATTTTATCTCTGTTCTCTATCTGTCCTGTCCAGAATCATCGGGATTGCTTTTCAGATATAAAGGTTAGGGACATACTTTTTTTTTTTTTTTTAATACAAAGTATAACAAAGGAGGTAGATAAATGCTTCCTGGCATCCAGTACCTCTGGGGTCAACTAAACTAAAATGAGAAGAGGGGAAAACTCAACACTGTGTGTGCCTGCCTCAGGGCAGAGGAGAGAAAGACCTTGAATAGATAGAACCTAGGTCCAGTGCGGGAATGGAAGCTCTTTAGTCGAAAGCAGGGATCAACAAACTCATTCAAGGCTAAAAACCCCCTTGGAGGGAACAGGAAGAGAAGGAAGGAGGGAAGAAAAGATGTAGTCACACGAAGCAGCCTAAGAGGTAACGCCTTTCATTAAAAGCAGCACCAAGTGATGCTGGTGGCCCCTTCAGTCACAGACGGAGAAGAAGAAGTCACATCAGTCAGGCCAGAGGAGAAGAAGTCACGTCAGTCAGGCCAGAGGAGAAGAAGTCACGTCAGTCAGGCCAGAGGAGAAGAAGTCACGTCAGTCAGGCGGGAGAAGAAGAAGTCACGTCAGTCAGGCGGGAGAGGAAGACAGTCCCTGTTGCTGTCAAAGCTCCACTTCTACAGAGGATGCCCCTGCAAAATAATAATTTCTTTTAAAAGTATCAATCAATCCTAAAGGAAATCAACTCTGAACATTCATTGGAAGGACTGATGCTGAAACTGAAGCTCCAATACTTTAGCCACCTAATGGGAAGAGCTGACTCACTGGAAAAACCCTGATTCTGGGGAAGACTGAGAAGGGGGCGATAGAGGATGAGATGGTTGGATAGCCAACTGATGGATCACCAACTGAATGGACATGAGTTCAAGCAAGCTCCAGGAGATGGCAAAGGACAGGGAAGCCTGGTGTGTTGCAGTACATGGGGTCGCAAAGAGTCAAACAGGACTTAGCAACTGAACAACAACAAAAAAAGTAATAAAACAGGAACTGATATCTAAAGGAGAGATTTCAATGGACTTGGGGAAACATGAGGAAAGCTTCTTAGAGGAGCCAGTTTTTAATGGATCATAAAGAGGGGATGGCGTGGACAGAAAAACGCAGCAACATCCCAGAAGCCCACTTTGTATTGTTAACTGTAGTGAAGGTGAAAGAAAGTGAAAGTCGCTCAGTTGTGTCCTACTGTTCGTGACCCCAGGGACTATAAAGTCCATGGAATTTTCCAGGCCAGAATACTGGAGTGGGTATCTTTTCCCCTCTCCAGGGGATCTTCCCCACCCAGGGATCGAACCCAGGTCTCCCACATTGCAGGCAGATTCTTTACCAGCTGAGCCACCAGGGAAGCCTGTTAACTGTAGTACAGAATGAAAACTTCAGATGAAATGCTCCTGGTTTTATCCATTTGAAGAAACAACTTCTGAATGTTTATTCCGTGCTTCCTGGTTATCCCTTAGGATACCCGCATGTGTATGGCATAGCCTGATCTCTTTAGGAACTTTCTAGTTGACGGGGAAAGAACAACATAAACAAATGGTTGGTGCAGGAACAAAATGAGTGCAGCCAACATCCACTGCATGATTACCAAGTGCCAAACATGATAACATCACGTCTATCTCATTTCATATTCCCAAGTAACCCACAAAGTACTGACAGGCTTTATGATCATACAGATGAGGACGCTCGCTGAAAGGGAGCAATTTGCTCAAGAGAATGGCACTGTTCAAGGTCACCGACAGGATAAGTCGGGGAGCTGGGCTTTAAAGCCACATGGTCTGGAACAGGGCCATATTCTTTTTTTAGTTAATTAATCAATCATTTATTTGTGGCTGTGACTGGCTTTTGTTGCTGCACGTGGGCTACTCTCTAGCTCCAGTTCCAGGCTTCCCACTGCAGCAGCTTCTCTTATTGCAGAGCACGGCTCTAGAGCACGCAGATTTCAGTAGCTGCAACTCTGGGGCTCTAGCACACAGGCTCAGCAGCCGTGGTGCTCTGGCTTTGTTGCCCTGCAGCACTTGGGATCTTCCCGGACCAGGGATCGAGCCCATGTCCCCGGTACTGGCAGGTGGACTCTTAACCACTGGACCACCAGGGAGGTCCAGGATCGTATTCCTTTAATCACTGTACTCTATCTCTGTACAGTTTGCTTGGAGAAGGAAATTGCTCTTTCTTGGAAACAGCGCCATTTTGTTTAATCCTATCAAGGAGTCTACAAAGGCGGCCACGGATGCTATGTGCGACATAACCGGGATTCAGAACGAAGCGCGTTCTCCAGATCTGTTTGGTCTAACTCCAAAGCCCATTTCTTTCTAACAAGCCACACTCCTGGTAAAAGGATGGAGCCGCCAACTAACAGAGAGTCTCCGAAGACGTGATAAAGAGTGGAGAGAGTGGAGCTGAATCTGAGAACGAGCGGGATGTGACCGTGGTGAAGGCATGTCCCGGGGGTGAGGTGGACTGAAGCAAAGTACCCAGGCGCCCGACCTGCCTCGGGAAGGCACAGCCCGCACCTGCGTGGCCCCGTGGCCCCCACCTGCAGGGCACGGGGGTGCCGCTCCCGGCCCGGGTGCTCGGGGTTTCTTACGAGGGAGCCTGGCCCGTCCAGCTTTGCATCCTGGACAGACTCTCCTGCAGCCGCGGGGAGCGCTGAGTGAGGCGGCAGAAACCGACTCCCAGACTTTCAGGGGCAGAGCCGACAGCCGGTGAGCAGGGAGCGGAGGCCAAGCGCGGAGCGGAGGCCGCGCAGGGAGCGGAGGCTGAGACAGCAGCAGAGGCTGAGCGTGGAGTGGAGGCTGAGACCAGGGATTCCAGCGGGAGCCTGGTGGCAGAGTCTGAAACCGAAGAGCACGAGCAGGTCCCCAAGGGGAGCAGCTGCGGGCCGTCTGCACGCTGAGCCTGAAAAGCCTCTGGCACACTGGGTGACGCTACCCACCAGGCAGCTTAAAGATAATTCCAGAACCCCAGCGAAGACACGGGGTTAAACTTTTGTCATTCTGCACTTGTCTAAAACCCAAAGAGAGAAATAATAAATGTGGGACAGGAAGGTACGTACTCCGTACCTCGGCCTCGGCTCTCAGGTGTGTTTTGAGGGCACTAGCGGATGGCTTGTGTTATTTATTTTTCCCCCCTCCCTCCTCCTCAAGCAGTTGGGACTCCCTGAGAAAATCTGGCTGCAGGCTTTTCATCCAAGAGGCACCCGTTCTGCTCAGGCTAGCAGCACCCTGGCCCCAGCCAGTGCGTCGTCGTGGAGAAGCCCTCCTCCAGCCCCAGGCGCGAGAGCCGAGATCAAAGCGCAAAGCACAAATGCTGCTCTGATCAAAACCCAGCTTTCGGCGTTTGATGTGGCCCAGCCTCTATTGAGGTAAGGACAATGGAGTAGTGTGGCCAGGGGACTTTGGCAATAAGTATAAAGCAAGGTGCACTCCATCAAATAAGAACGAGAGAAAGCGAGAGAGACAGAAAGAGAGGAGGAGAGAAAAGGAATGAAGGGAGCAGGAAGAAGGGAAGTAAACCGAAGTCAGCTAGGACCCCGGGGAGCAGCTAGGGGACCTCCAGCAAAGGAAAGCACTGTATCGCTTGCCCAGGGTCCCTTTCTGTGGAGGAACGGTCTGAGCAATCAGATGAGCGAGTCTTCATCCCATTCTCACTCTGCCATTAGCCACCAAGCTGGCTTTACCAGTCGCGCACCTTCTAGGTCAACTCCCCAGAGGCCGACTCCAGCCCTTTCCAGCCGTCTAACACTTAGAGTCCATGGCTACTGACAGGAGATGCTGCTTCATCCCGGCAAACCACCTTCTTTCTTGGAGGAAAGGATCTCTGATATCCTGTGTGGCAATGAGACAAAGGGAGGGTGTCTGAGCCAGTCCTTAAATCTCCCTGAGGTAGTACCTGGCCCTGCTCACTTCCACTTTCAAAACTCTCAATATGCTATGGAATTAAGATATAGCAAAGCAGGATGACCAAAACTCTCAAATAGTCTAAAACACACATACTTCACAATTACCCTTATTTACTACCAAAATAAAACCTCATTTGGGGACAATGTCAGGAGACTCAGTGTGAGGCCTTTTATGAACACGAGGCCGGAGCTAAACAGCCCACCTGCTCTTCCTCCTAAGCCTGGCCATTTCTGCACCCCAGGAGCTTAGCACGTTGCTGTCACATGGTGGGTAATAAAGAAGTACATGCAAAATGAATCAAAGCACACAGGGATGCATCAACGGTCTGCATGCCTTTGGGCTCTGCACACTTCATTAGGAAAACGATAAGAAGGCAATATAGTTATCTGAGAAGCATGTTGACTTAAATCAGGCCCTGTGACCAAGCAGATCCTCAGAAATCACCTTCAACTTTCAGATCTAAGGGACAAAAATAAAACTGTTACCTAGAAGTAGAAATAACTAATATCCCAGTTTCGGTTACGTGTGTATGTGCTCAGTCATGCCCGACTCTTTGCAACCCCGTGGACTGCAGCCCACCAGGCTCCTCTGTCCATGGGGTTCTCCAGGCAAGAATACTGGAGTGGGCTGCCATGCCCTCCTCCAGGGGATCTTCCTGACCCAGGGATCGAACTCACATCTCCTGCATGGGCGGGTGGATTCTTTATCACTGAGCCACCTGGAAAGCCCTTTCTCCTTGATAGATTTACTGAATGAGGACTTCTGCTTGGTGGCTGTAAAGAGCCATCTAGGTGTTACAGGAAAAAAAGGACTCAGATGCTAAAATATGTCAGTTCCACACACTTCAAAATGGTATGGTCATTGCCCAAGATTGGCCATGCCTGTACTTATCCAGCCTGTGCAAATGTGAGTTTCCAATTCACAACCCTTGGAAGGAAGAAAGCACGATTTGAGGTCCACCGTCCTCACAGGGTTCATGGAGAGGATTAATGAGTTAATAAGCATTAAGCACGCTGCAAGCCACAGGTAATGGGCAAACATGATTAGGAATACATTCTTCCCACCAAAGAGGTTCAGACTTTGCACAGGTGGTTAAATCCCTGGAGAAATATCTACTTCTAATACAAGGAACTAGATGCCGACTCTCAAGTAACAGGCTGCCTGGGAAAACGCCCTAGGCGTCCAGTCACTGGTGGCAGGGACAAATTTAGATAATACAAGGGCAATGACATCCCCTGAAGTACCATCGAAAGCAACTGAAGTAATAAGCAACTCCAGTTAACAGTGGCATCTGCAGTAGCAGTAGAAGTGCTTTGGTGAGAGGATGGTTCTCTGAACTCCCTTTCTCAAGTCTCCAACTTATTTGGCTGTTCTGCCAACTTCCACTCTGTTAACTACATCCAGCTGTTTGCTTCAGCCACATGGAGACTGCACACATGAGCACAACTGCCTCAAACTACAATGTCTGCATGAAGCCGCTCAGTCGTGTCTAATTCCTTGACCCTATGGATGGTAGCCCAACAGGCTTCTCTGTCCATGGCATTCTCCAGACAAGAACACTGGAATGGGTTGTCATTTCCTCCTCCAGGGGATCTTCCTGACTCAGGGATTGAACCCACATCTCTTATGTCTCCTGCATTGGCAGGTGGGTTCTTTATCGCGGAGCCATGGTGGAAGCCCCAAACTGCAATAACTGTATTTATCTGCTACAACTTAGGTGGTTTCCAAGACTTCTTAGGAGGGAAAGTACAGAGTGATGAAGCTCACTTTAGCCTGAGATATGTCTCCTTCTTGTTCCCAGGAACATTTCCTCCTAACTCTACATTTAATCTCAGAGTACAAATACTGTAAATGGTGAGGCAGCAAGGTTCATTGAAAGACCTCCTGTGCCCCACAGAATGACACTCCATTCATTTTCTAACCTCAGATACCTACTACTCTAAAGCCATCAGAGTTCCAAAAGAAGGAAACTTAGACGCTTTCAAAAAGGCAAGAATCTCTAAACCAAGAGTCCGGACCCCTGACTTCATCAGTGCTCTTGCATTTTTGCAAACTTCTCATTTTCAGGACAAATTAAGTGAGCAGGGCTGCGAAGAGAAGGCTTTCTGTAGAGGTTTTTCTTCCCTTTTCTTTCTTTCTTATTTTGGCTGTGCTGGGTTTTCGTTGCAGAACATGTGGAATCGAACCCTAGCCCTTGCATTGGAAGCAGATTCTCAAAGCCCGGACCACTAGGGAATTCCGTGGCAGATTTCAGGATGGGAGAGTGAAGACGGGGTAAACGCTTACGACAGCATCACAGAGCTTCCAGAGAGATACAATGAGAGTCTGAAAGAAATGAGTGCTGGTGGGCATTCACACATGCATTGATTTCCCATGTGTGCCAAGCTTCATATTAGGATTTGAGTCTCCATTGCCTTAAAGCATCCAAGTGTCCCTAAACACCCAGCATACATGTAAATAACCATGACGTTTATTAACCGCTATGACTGTAGTAAGAATAACATGTCTTCAAACCACAAACTGAGAGAAAACTGAGTCTGGATCATCATGAAAGACTTCACAAAGATGACACATTTACGGATGGGATTTCACCCATTCTAGAAAGAGGAAAATAGCTTTCCTGGCAGTATGAGATAAGAATATCTTTGGCAGGCTCAATACCTGTTGAATCGTTTGTCCACTTACTCATTCAGTCTTTCTTATGCTCATTATTCACTTGTTCTTCAGGCCTCTGCTGAGTGCCAGGCCCAGTGCGAACAGATGTCAGGCTGTGACGTTTTGGTGGCATCCTGACAGTCGCTAAGGATCAGGCAAATATGATGATCACAATTTCTACGAAGTGAAACAGTTCTAGTGGATGGAGAAACAGTTCTAGTGGAAGTTCACAGTAGAGGGTGAGGGGGGCTGATGGCTGACAGCCCAGCTCTCAAGACACCACTGCAGATGAGGA
The DNA here is from genome assembly GCF_027580195.1 of Bos mutus. Classification (NCBI taxonomy): domain Eukaryota; kingdom Metazoa; phylum Chordata; class Mammalia; order Artiodactyla; family Bovidae; genus Bos; species Bos mutus. The sequence goes on along the minus strand of NC_091630.1, from coordinate 170,471 downwards.
GCAGGATGAGAAGCCCTGGGTGGGACAGGAAGGGTGAGCAGAGGAGGACCAGGGTTCACACTGTGTGAGCAAAGGAGGACCAGGGTTCACACTGTGTGTGAGCAGAGGAGGACCGGGGTTCACACCATGTGTGAGCAGAGGAGGACCGGGGTTCACACATGGTGAGCAGAGGAGAACCGGGGTTCACACAGTTTGTGAGCAGAGGAGGACCGGGGTTCATGCAGTGTGAGCAGGGGAGGACTGGGGTTCACACTGTGTGTGAACAGAGGAGGACTGGGGTTCACACCGTGTGTGAGCAGGGGAGGACCGGGGTATACACAGTGTGTAAGTAGAGGATCGTGTGTGAACAGAGGAGGACTGGGGGTCACACAGTGTGAGCAGAGGAGGACCAGGGTGCACAGAGTGTGAGCAGAGGAGGACCGGGGTGCACAGAATGTGAGCATAGGAAGACTGGGGTGCACAGAGTGTGAGCATAGGAAGACCGGGGTGCACAGAGTGTGAGCAGAGGAGGACCGGGGTGCACACAGCGTGAGCAGGGGCAGACCACTGTGCACACAGTGTGAGCAGGGGAGGACCGGGGTGCACGCAGTGTGAGCAGAGGCGGCCGGGGGTCACACAGTGTGAGCAGATGAACTGCACCTAGCGACAAATGGGTGCAGCAGGCTAGCCTGTCTCCTGGGGCAGGTGAATGGGCAAAGCATGAGACTGCAACCCCACTGAGGGGCACTGGGAGGAGGCAAGTCTGAACAATGGAGTCAAAGATGATGATTTTGTTTGTGGCATGCCTCATCTGAGATATTTCTGGCTCACTCAGGCAGGAATGTCCATTTGGCATGCCATTCGTTCAGGAAAAGGAGCAACAGCTAGAGAAAGGGATCTGATAATTGTGTGCAAATAAATAACAGCTGAAACCATGGAAGTAGAAAAGAAGATTTTACATATAGACCTTTGCCGAAGCCTATTAGGGACATATGGGGGATTGTGATCTACTGGAAAAAAAGACAGATGGCAGAGCAGGAGAGGAGGACAGGGTGCTATTACGAAGCCGACAAGGTAAGAGGCAGAGCTGCTTTCCCTGCAGCCCACTGATGGGAACTCCAAGCTTTCACTGCCATAGGTGGGGCTTAGAGCCCCCATTAGGGAAAAAAGAGAATTTCCAGGAAGAGGGCTGTGTTTGTGTTAGTCACTCAGTCATGTCTGACTCTTTGCAACCCCACGGACTGTAGCCCCCCAGGCTCCTCCGTCCATGGGATTCTCCAGGCAGGAATACTGGAGCGGGTTGCCATTCCCTCCTCCAGGGGATCTTCCTGACTCAGGGATCGAGCCTGGGTCTCATGCATTGCAGGCAGATTCTTTACCATTTGAGCTGCAGCGAAGTCCTAGAAAGGGGACTGGAAAATAGCAAAAAGTGCTGAAAACCCAACTCTCCCTTCTACATTTCTTTTTATATCGGAGTTCTGGAGATCGGGTGCTTCACAATTCTATGCTGGTTTCAGGTGTACACACACACGCATCTGTTCTTTTTCAAACTCTTTCCCATTTATGTTGTTACATAATGTTGAGCAGAGTTCCCGTGCTGCACAGTAGGTCCTCGTTGGTCCCATTTTAAATAAAGCAGTGTGTGCTCGTCTCTTTTCACTCCACCACCACATCTGTTTGTCCCGTTTGTAGACACATCCTTTAACATCTCCCATTAAGCTGTCAGTTAATATGAATCTTAATATGCAGCTATGGTGTGCATGAGTGTTAGACTAAAACTCCACTGCTGGCAGCGTCTCTTGCCCCTTGGTGGGGACATCTGACATGATCAAGAGCTAGAAGTGAACAGCAGACACGCATCAGATTATTTGAACAGGACAGTAAAGCGTCTGCCCGCAATGCGGGAGACCTGGGTTCAATCCCTGGGTTGGGAAGATCCCCTGGAGAAGGAAATGGCAACCCACTCCAGTACTCTTGCCTAGAAAATTCCATGGACGGAGGAGCCTGGTGGGCTACAGTCCATGGGGTCATGAAGAGTCGGACACGACTGAGAGACTTCACGATTCACGAAAGAAACCGAAAGTGGTCAACATAACTTTTATAAAATATATTTTATTGACATTATGGATGATAAAGAGGTTTTCTAAATTATAAATCAATGTCATTTATGTAACAGCATTTCCAGAAAAATCTGTATTGCAGAAATGCTGTGTTTCCAAGAAATAGTAATGGTTTCTTCAACTCTGTATCTTACTCTTTGGATAGCCAATTATAATTTTCTGAAAAAGAACAGTTGCAAAACCAAATCAAACTAGTACTACAAGTGAAAATCAATGGAGACTTTCAGAGCAGTTTTGTCACTATTCAAGAATCAAACACCTTACCTGCCGGGCATCTCAAAATTTTTTTATGAAAGATGAGCTATCAGGGTAGATATTTTTTCTTTTTATAAAAATAACACATAATATTTTGTTTTACTTTATTTCATGTAAAGTAAACATGTGCAAACAGAAAAGCAGAAAGGAGTAAAAGCATTCAGGCCTGGTCTGAGGCTGGGTAATTAAACCAAACTCCTTCCTGACATCTTGTGTTATGCCCTGTGGAAATCAGCTAATCCCTGGTTTCCCTTTGACAGAAGCTACAATTCTGTTCTCAAATTAGATCCACAGAGAGTGAGACTCCTGAAGGGGCCTGCTGACCCACAGGCTATCAGGAATGTCTGCTGAATCAGTGGTTCTTCACTTTAAAACTAGTAAGTGGTGGGGAGTCCAGAGCTAATGTCTGGACTTGATCATCAAGGAAATGTAGCATAAGCATATCATTAAAGAGAGGGCGGTGACCACTGAAAGAACTAAATATGGAAACTGTTCAAAGTGGTCTCCTCTGGGAAGTCAGTGAGCAGTCAAGGAGGGTGAGGACTCTTCACTTTAAAACGAGTTAAAACTAGGCTGAAGCAGGAGCCTGTGATATTCATTATAAGATGTTCTGTACTTTCCAATTTTCTGCAACCAAGAGCATTTTTATTTAGAGAATATGAAAGTGGAAAAGAGAGGTTACATGTTATGACTGCATGTATGCTTACTTTGTGGGCTTCCCTGGTGGCTCAGTGGTAAAGAATCTGCCTGTGAGGCAGGAGACGAGGGTTTGATCCCTGGATTGGGAAAATCCCTTGGAGAAGGATTTCCCACTCCAGTATTCTTGCCTGGGAAATCCTATGGACAGAAAAGCCTGGCTTGGCTATAGTCTATGGGGTTGCAAAAGAGTTAGACATGACTTAGAGACTAAACAATGATTACTTTGTCTTATGTAGGCCAGGTTTTTGAACTTACATTCACAGAGTCACAAAAAGAGAAGACCGTCTATTTTGCAAAGAAAAAGGCTGAGACTCAGATAAGTTAAGCGAGCTGTCCAAGGTCACACAGCTAGAGTCAAGGCAAGAATCCAGCCCTTCCACAAGGTCTGTACCTTATCCACATGCTCTCAAGCTGCTGCTTACGAATCTCACGAAGCAGAGAATGCATTCATTCTCTTTTATGACATGTCAGACTACACCACAGACTTCCCTGGAAAATTATTATATCAGAGCTCGGCCTCATCAGACATTATAACTGTCTGACATTACAGAGAAAAAGGAAAATACTAAGAGGTGGGGTATGGAACTGGAATTTCCAAACTGCAGTCAGTGTTTAGGGAGGGGGGACCCTGGCACCTGCACAGCCACCCCTGCTCAGCTGACCACATGGCCACGTGGATTCGTGTGTCAAAGCTGCCATCACAAAGCACCACAGACTGGGTGGTTCACGCAACAAAAACTCATGGTCTCTCAGTTCTAGAGAACAAAAACGTCCAAAACCATGGTGTCGATAGGGTTGGCTCTCTCTGTGGGCTGAGAGGGAGGGTCCGTTCTGGGTTTCTCACCGTGGCTTGGAGACGACTGCCCTTTTCCTGGGTCTCCTCCAAGGTCTTCCTTCTATGCAAGCCTGCGTGTCCCGATTTCCCTTTTTACAACGGTACCAGCGGCACTGGATGGGCTTGCCCTCCTCCAGGGTGACCTCATCTTAAGTCATTACACCGTCTGTTGTTGCTGTTTACTCACTAAGTCACGTTAGACTCTTCTGCAACTCCACGGACTGCAGCCAGCCAAGCTCCTCTGTCCGAGATTTTTCCTGACAAGAATACTGGAGTGAGTTGCCATTTCCTCCTCCAGGGGATCTTCCCAAACCAGGGGTCGAACCCAGGTCTCCTATGTCTCCTGCTTGGCAGGCGGATTCTTTACTACTGAGCCACCAGGCAAGCCCAATTACAGCTGCAACAACTCAATTTCCAACAAGGGCACCTTCGGAGATACTAGGGACCGGGACTTCAACATATGAAAACGGGGGAACACAGTTTAACCTATAAAACCAGAAAATGACCAGATCCTTGAAGCCTTCCTCCAAATATGTACAGAGTTTACTGAAGATTTTCTTCATCTAGGAATGTGTCCCACTGAAAGCTAAAACTGGGACTTCCCTGGTGGTGCAGTGGCTAAGGCCTCTGAGCTCCCAACCCAGGAGCTCAGGTTCGATCCCTGGTCAGGGAACTAGATCCTGCCTGCCACAACTAAGCATTCTCATGTCACAGCTGAAGATCCCCCATTCCACAACTGAAGATCCCGCATTCCGCCACTGAAGAGCTGGTACGCTGCAAGGAAAATAAAAGACCCCGCATGCCTCAACTAAGACCCAGTGAGGACAAATAAATTAACAATTTTTTAAAAAATGACAATTAATTGGAAAGAGATTTGAAAGAAGAAATTCACTTTACATTTGAAAGTCTGAAAGTGTTAGTCGTTCAGTCGTGTCCGACTGCAACGCCATGGACTGTAGCCTGTCAGGCTCCTCTGTCCATAGGATTGTCCAGGCAAGAATATTGGAGTGGGTTGCCATTTATTGTTAAATCCTCTACCAAACACAATGGAAAATACTAACCATAGCATTACTTCCTCTAGATACATACTGTCTCTAGGATGACTTAGGATTGAAGGAAGTAAGAATAATTTAAATTATAAATAAATTCTATCTAACCATGGAGACACATCCACTCAATAGCTATACTGAAAGGTTAACCCTCAAGTGGCTGTGTCACATTTTGAGGGGTCTTGTCAATTTTAACTGTACAGCTGAATGAAGCCTGAGCACCTCAGACTGGGGAAACACATATAAAAATTTAAAATCCAATTTACTTTTCCATTCAACCATGGTATTTACCTTTTGCTTTCCACTCAGAAAGAAAAGCAAGGACGACAAATTTCCCTTTGATTTCTACTCTACTCTTCTTGGACAGGTCTTCACAGCAAGGACACTTCGCAGGAAGTTCACAAGGGGACATTTTCCCTTTTACTTGGTTTATCTGATCAATAGTTTTCCCATAACATGCAATTGCACATTTGCCTAAAAAGCTTTTGCAAATCTGTCTAACGTGGGACAGCTATTCTGGGTTGATCTTAAAAACATGCTCTGGCAGCAAACTGATCGAACATAGCAAATATTTCTTACAAAAGTAAATTATATAAAGCTGATGGTTTTCCAAATATCCCCACTCTGACTCTCAGTTTATCTGTTTTATACTAACTCACTCTTCACTCACTTTTCACAGACTCATTCAACAATTATAGGTGAATCCCAACCCCAAAGTGGGTTACTTTCCTTCAATTTATAACACCATTGTTTGGAATTGGAATGCATCATTTAAAATACGGGCAATGTTACCCATGCAGACTTGGTCTTGTGTATTCCATAAATCAATACCATAATGAGATAATGAAAAAAAGTATGTCAATACCCATAACAAAGAGTAAACTAAAATGAATTATGTTTACTGATGAAAAAGAGAACTTTTCTCCTTATCTTTAATCTTTTCTTAAACACTCCCTCCTCCTCCTCCTTGCCCTGACAGAAGGCTTTCCCCTGAAAATACCACTTTCTTTATAAGTCCAATTCTGATCTCTCCTTCAATTTCAAGGGCAAAGAGAAGTCAGCAGACTCCTTGTCCCCCACTGTCCCTGCTAGACACTTGATCTTCTTTTGTTTTGAGTGTAGCATTTTTTGATATAAATTATTTTTTTAATTTTTTTAATTGCAGGCTAATTACTTTAGAATATTGCGGTAGTTTTTGCCATACATTGACACGAATCAGCCATGGGTGTACATGTGTTCCCCATCCTGAACCCCCCTCCCACCTCCCTCCCCATCCCATCCCTCAGGGTCATCCCAGTGCACCGGCTTTGAGTGCCCTGTCTCACGCATCGAACCTGGACTGGTAATCTATTTCACATATGGTAATATACATGTTTCAATTGTATTCTCTCAAATCATCACACACCATGCCTTCTCCGGCAGAGTCCAAAAGTCTGTTTTTATATCTGTGTCTCTTTTGCTGTCTTGCATATAGGGTCATCGTTACCATCTTTCTAAATTCCACATATATGCGTTAATATACTGTACTGGTGTTTTTCTTTCTGACTTACTTCACTCTGTATAATAGGCACCAGTTTTATCCACCTCATTAGAACTGATTCAAATGCATTCTTTTTAATAGCTGACTAATATTCTACTGTGTATATGTACCACAGCTTTCTTATGCATTCATCTGCCGACGGACATCTAGGTTGCTCCATGTCCTGGCTCTTGTAAACAGTGCTGCAGTAAGCATTGGGGCACATGCAGACACTTGATCTTCCACAATCTCTTGAGGAACTCTGCTCCTTAAGGCACTCAGACGTGTGGCAAGTGATTCTCGTGACCCCTTTCCCAGAACAGACCCTCCAAACTCCTGCACACTGTGAACCTGGCCTTGTAGCCAGATTTCCTGGACAAAGGGGAGACCCCTGACCCGAGCCATCCCAGTCAGATTTCCTCTTTCTCAAAAGTCTAAAATTGAAATGGAAGAGGAAAATATCTACATTTGCGTCGATTTTTTCTTCATGCTCCAAATACTGACGAATCTCCAGCTGCTGTCAAGGCCTGTGGCAGAGCTTATACGACACCGTGTTTTCAGGAGGCGAAAACAAGACTGAGCTGAAGCCTCGTGTTCATGAGGGAAGATGGAACTAGGAGGAGGCTAAAACTGTAGCAGATTCTGAGGACAGAGCAAGGGTGAGGGTTGCGTCTTGCAGTTACAATGAAAAGCTAGCCTGTTTTACAAAAAGCGAGCTCACATCAAGAAGTCCTCTGCTTCGGGGATACCAAGGGGGAAGTGGGGTGGATCCAGAGACTGGAACTGACACGCACACTGCTGTGCACGAAACAGACAACTGGAGGGGAGCTCCCGCCAGCACAGGTGACTACATGGGAAGGAGATCCAAAACAGAGGGGACGTCTGTATACACACGGCTGATTCACCCTGCAGCACAGCAGACACCAACACAGCAGTGTGAGCAACCCACTCTGATAAAAAAGAACCTCTGCTTCCCCCTCACTCGTTTCCAATACTCATGCTTTTAATGCAACCAAAATTGATCGAATCTTGTGTGTTGGAATTTTTTACAATTGCAACACACTCTTTTTATTAGTAGACTTGAGCTATCTGTTTACATCATGGTTCTCCCAGTGCAAGATCAACTCGAATGGAAAAAAGAGAAGAACGTGGCTGCTCTGTAGGTCTCTCCCCCCGGGGACTGTAAGCCCCTCTGGAAGCTGTGATAATGCTCAGGACTTAGGAGATGCTCAGGCAGTACCTGAGGACCGGAACTGAATAAGAAACATGCCTTATGAGCTTGCAGATGCGACTGGAATGGAAAGAGTTAAAAAAAAATCACCCAGGATTTCTGAAAGAACACCTCACTGGGTGTGGAGAGTAAGTCTGGGAAAGGTGCCTTCTCTGGCATGAAGACAGGGTGGGAAAAAAAGCGGAAGGAGAGCCAAATACTTTCAAAGAAAAACCTTCTGTCCTAAGGAGAGAGTGACTTAACGGTCTGCAACACACCTGTGCCTGCCCAACGGCACAGTGATTAGGAAACACTGTTATCGCCTTCAAAAGGAAGCTTTCTGAAACATTAAATATGATAACCTCCTGCTGGATTTTTCCACAGCGATTGCAGTAACCGCTTCTAATCGTGCCCCTGAAAAGATAAGGCAAGTTGAGATCTAAGAAAGAGGACAGCAGCTGCCCAGGGAGAAATGCTGTTCCCGAGGGTGATCTATCAGCGTGTGTTCCACTCAAGGGACCAGCTCTGGTTCAAAAAAAATTGTTTTTTTTCTTCCGGAGTCCTTGGCTTCTGATAACTGAAATTATGAAGATGTAGGCAGTGACGGTCCAGGGAGTTGCACAACTGCAAATCAGCCTATTTAACTTCAAACCCTACATTGTTTTAACTAGTCAAATACAGATTTTCTAAGGTGATTAAAAAAAATCCTATTTACAAGATTCTAGAACACATTAGCAATCAAACATTTAATCTGAATTTTAATGCTGCTGCCAAAGAATGAAAAAATTATTAGGCTTATTTTCCCACCATTATATATTTATTTGAAGCACATGAAAGAACTTTCCTAAGTGTGACTACCTCACAGTGTCTTTCTCAAAGATAAATAGATGCTTCAGCTTATGTTTAATATAGGTCAAGCTCAATCATGCTTTTTTTTAATGCCGCAGAAAGGGAAAATACCCTGCAACTGGTTGAGTTACGGCAATATCAGGGTATGACCCAGGCGACGAGACGTCTCTTCCCGTGTGCCTCTGTCCCCTCGTGAAACCAACTGGAGGGAGCAGGAAACGGTTGGTGAATCCAATATTAAGAAGATTAACTTCACTGCCGTTTAGCAAGAAGCTGGAGAGGCTCTGAGAAGTTCGTTAGACCATACAACGTCTTGAAGCCTGACACAGCTCAGTAACTTGGAATGGAATGCTGCAAAGTCTTGGAAAAAAGGATCCTTCCCTCTCTAAATCCCTCCTACCTCTGCTCGCAGCCCCCACCAGCCCAGGATAATTTGGAACAGCACAAATTTTTCAGACCTTCGCATAAAAAGCTCAGAGGGTCAGGCCTTTCTTTCAAGTTGACTAACCTAAAGGTTACTTAAAGAGAGCAATTTGCTCATTCATTCATTCACTTATTCATCCGCTCAAGTTGTAGTTACTGAGTGCCCACTGAATTCCCAGTAATCCTCTAAGCATTGGAATATAGCTTCCAACAGGGGGAATCAGATAAGAAACCAAGAAGCAATACACAGCAGCACATGCACTATTTGCACACACTCACACACACAGGGGCATGGTGCTCAGTTGCTTCGGTTGTGTCTGACCCCATGGACTGCAGCCCGCCAGGCTCCTCTGTCCATGGGATTCTCCAGGCAAGAATACCGCAGTGGGTTGCCATGCCCTCCTCCAGGGGCTCTTCCCAACCCAGGGATGGAACATGTATCTGTTACGTGTCCTGCAGTGGCAGGCAGTTCTTTACTAGCACCACCTGGGAAGCCCACGTACAGGCATGCACACATTCGCCCTCCATATCTACAGAGGCGGGACCTGCAGTTCCCAAGGGCTGACTGCACTACCCCACTGTACATAACAGGTATGAGCATCAGTGAATTTCAGAGTCCTCAGGGGTTTTGGAACCCATCTTCCAAGGATACTAAGGAATGACTGTATTGAAGAATATAGTAAGTAAGTATTGGATTGGCCAAAAAGTTTGCTCACCCTTTTCCATATCTTACAAAAAACCCAAACAAACTTTTTGGCTAACCCAATACTATGACGCCGTAGAAATAAATCAGGGTAAAGATATAAAGGAGGGTGTTATTAATAACAATCTTATTAATTTTACAACTATAGCCTCAAGATGCCAATTCTTCAGTTTTCATATGATGACTACTTCTGTTCACATTTGGTAGTGCTGGTTGTACTCGTAATTCAGGGATGATTCTAGATGGTGGGCTCTTAAGAGCTTGCCCCTCACCTGTACATCTCAGTGAAGGCTCTTAATCCCGATCCCTGGGACACTGGGGATAAAGAGCAAAGGTTTCAGGGAAGGAGTCACATCTCCCAAGCTGTACGCTCGTCTCCTGAGAAAGGCCTGGGAATGGCCACAGTCACACCTTGTGTGCAGCTTTCTGGTTCTCGTGCATCTTTACAAAGCCATCTTTAAATGATCCACCCCTGACTGGTTTACTCTAGTGACTCACAGTTTTGTCACGGACTGGCCACATGGCATTGTGGATGTGTGTGTGTGTGTGTGTGTGTGTGTGTGTGTATCCAAACTCCCCCCTGCATAAGGATACAGCCAGGGGCCCACCCTACTCCATTATGACCTCATCTTAACTAACTACACTGGCAAGGATCCTATTTCCAAAACACTTCGGGGAAAGGACCTCAACACGCGAATTGGCAGCGGACATACTTAACTCATAACAAAGAGTAGAATCTGTAAATGTGTTAAAAAGGACTGGAGAGGAGAGCCAAAAATCAAGGAGACCAGTGTGGATACGAAACCAGACAGAGGGAACCTGTGAAGTGGGGGCAGGAGGCTCCCTGGGCCTGGGACCAGCCCCAGGGTCTCACTATTCCCGCCTGGGCCTCGGGGGCCTCAGAGACGGAAGAGCCGCCCTGCAGTGGGCACGTGGCTTCTGTGAGGCTGGAAGGAGGCAGTGGCAGATGAGAACGAACTCTGCTGTGTCCAGCTCAGGCCTTGGCTGTGCAAGAGCATTCTGTGCCATCCCCAGCTTTCAGGACTCCTCCCCGTCACGCGTGCAGCACGTACTATCCGTAGCACTCACTCAGCAAAGCTAGGTACGTTCCTTCTCTACAACTATACCAGCGAAACCTTCCATTTTCCCAAAGTATGCCCACACATATACAAATACGAATGTATCTTAAAACATTAGGTAGCTGAGAATGTATTTTATAAATCAGTGTCTGAGATTCATCCTTTAAAATTGTTCCAGATCATCTTTCCAGGCCTTATGGACATTTTCAAAGAAAATATGACTTAATTCAGGACTTGAAACACTTAAAAAGTTATATTCATTGTTTCCTCTGACAAATGCAGACTGATAAGCATACTGGGGACACAGTCTCCTGTCATTTCATAATTACTGAGGCAAAGATAAATTTGTAGAGAGTATATTTTCCGGCAGAATGAGAAATAATGATTCAGGGACACCTATAATTGAAAATGAAATGTACTCACATAAAAATTGTAGTGTTCAAAAAACCTGAAAACCACTAAATCCATTTCAAAATTTTGTTTCCCAAGTGTTAGATGGATTAGGATAGAGCACCTGGGTTTGTTAATTTAAGTCCCTCTTTCAGCCAGGGATTGATACAATGAAGACCTGTGACATGGAGACACTGTTGAATAGTTGTTTATCCAACACGTGTACATTATTTGGGCTTCTCTAATGGCTCAGTGGTAAAGAATCCACCTGCCAATGCTGGAGACACAGGTTCAATCCCTGGGTCGGGAAGATCCCCTGGAGAAGGAAATGGCAACCCACTCTAGCATTCCTGCCTGGGAAATCCCATGGACAGAGGAGCCTGGTGGGCTACAGTCCACGGGGTTGCAAAAGAGTCAGACACGACTTAACAACTAAACACCACTACCGACAGCGTACCTTACTGAGCCACTGATAAATCTCACCAACCAAAGCTGCTTGTTTCTTAGTTTTACCCAAGTCTTGCTGTGTTAGGGCCATGGCTAATGACCAGCAGACAACTGTCAATGAGTCAGTGCTGTTCAGTTCACTGAATCTTTTACGGTGGATCAGGCCTGATCTCTTACGATCATTTAGTCTAGTGCAGGAGAGCAAATATATCATAATAATAATCAACACCCTTCGGTACTCTGATACAACACAGGGTGCTGAACGCTGTACCTAGGTCTATATTCACTCTCTCAATTCTCCTGTCAGCCCCATGAAGTGCCACTGTCACCCCAGGTGAGCCACGGGAAAACTGGGCTCTAGACAGGGGGGACTGCTGTCCAAGGTCACACACCTGGTCTGTCCACTTTGTTCGTGGAGAATCTACTTTGGTCTGTCACTCTGAGATTCAGTAGTTCCTTGTCACCATAACAGGAGTGGTAGGTCAAAAGAGGGTATGATGTTCATGTCATTTGTGCACTCTAAAGTGTAAATAAAGGAAAATCAACCCACAAGATCCAGAGACAAAACATAAAAAAGTCTTCCATCCGACAATAAGCGCCTAAGCTGCCCACCTTAAGACGAACGAGATCAACCCAGTTCACCACGAGCTCCACCACTCCTGACTGTCTTAAGACTACAGTTAATGAGCAGGTATTTTGGGCCAGTGGTTCTCAGCCCTGAATGTACATTAAAATCACCTGGGGAGCCTATAAACTGACTAATATCCAAGATAAATCTCTGACTAATTAAAATCAGGATCCCTTATGGAGGGATCCAGACATGAGCATTTTTAAAGCTTCCTTAAATAGGAAAGTATGCAGAGTACATCATGAGAAACGCTGGGCTGGAAGAGCACAAGCTGGAATCAAGATTGCCAGGAGAAATATCAATAACCTCAGATATGCAGATGACACCACCCTTATGGAAGAAAGTTAAAAAGCCTCTTGATGAAAGTGAAAGAGGAGAGTGAAAAGGTTGGCTTAAAGCTCAACATTCAGAAAACTAAGACCATGGCATCTGGTCCCATCACTTCATGGCAAATAGATGGGGAAACAGTGGAAACAGTGTCAGACTTTATTTTTGGGGGCTCCAAAATCACTGCAGATGGTGACTGCAGCCATGAAATTAAAAGACGCTTACTCCTTGGAAGGAAAGTTATGACCAACCTAGACAGCATATTGAAAAGCAGAGACGTTACTTTGCCAACAAAGGTCTGTCTAGTCGAGGCTAGGGTTTTTCCAGTGGTCATGTATGGATGTGAGAGTTGGACTGTGAAGAAAGCTGAGAGCTGAAGAATTGATGCTTTTGAACTGTGGTGTTGGAGAAGACTCTTGAGAGTCCCTTGGACTGCAAGGAGATCCAACCAGTCCATTCTTAAGGAGATCAGTCCTGGGTGTGCTTTGGAAGGAATGATGCTAAAGCTGAAACTCCAGTACTTTGGCCACTTCATGCGAAGAGTTGACTCATTGGAAAAGACTCTGATGCTGGGAGGGATTGGGGGCAGGAGGAGAAGGGGACGACAGAGGATGAGATGGCTGGATGGCATCACCGACTTGATGGATGTGAGTTTGAGTGAACTCTAGGAGTTGGTGATGGACGGGGAGGCCAGGCTTGCTGAGATTCATGGGGTGGCAAAGTCGGACACGACTGAGCAACTGAACTGAACTGAACTGAAGTGTCTCTACACTTAGGAGAAGGTGATGGCAACCCACTCCAGTGTTCTTGCCTGGAGAATCCCAGGGACGGAGGAGCCTGGTAGGCTGCCGTCTATGGGGTCACACAGAGTTGGACACAACTGAGGTGACTTAGCAGTAGCAGCAAGTTTCTCTAACATTGGGCTTCCCATGTGGCTCCACAGTAAAAACAAAAACAAACAAACAAAAAACCTGCCAATGCAAGAGACGCAGGAGACATGAGTTCGATCCCTGGGTTGGGAAGATCCCCTGGAGGGGGAAATGGCACCCCACTCCAGAATTCTTGCCTGGAAAAAAAAAATCCCTTGAACAGAGGAGCCTGGGGGGGCTACAGTCCCTGCACAAAGAGTTGGAATGACTGACTTAGTCCGCAAGCAAATGTCTGTAACACATGGGCAAGTTTGAGAACGACTGTTAGGCTGTACACCAGTGGTGATTCTGCCCTCCAAGGGACACCGGGTGATGTATGGAGGCAGTTTGTCATTACAAGCAGGGACGGAGGATGCCACTTGCAGCCAGTGGGTGGAGGCCAGAGATGCTGCAAACGTTCTACGTTACAAAGGACTGATCCAGTCCACAATGTCAGTGGCACTGAGGGTGAGAAACGCAACGCTCCACTTTGGTTCAGTTGATCTAACTTGTGTACAACCTACTTGCAGGGGCTGTGCAGTCAACTAAGTAGAACTGCACATCTCTCCGCTAACCTCACGTCTCTCCGCTAACCTCACATCTCTCCGCTAACCTCTGCGCACAGAAGTGAAGGACCAGGTGAAGGTGGCCCAGGCTGCCTCACAGTGTGCTCAATCTTGACTGTGTCTGAACCAGCCCTTCTGAGAGATTTGGGATGGAAATCTTCATCATGCTTTCTTATGAACACTTCAAATCAGGAAATGAGACTCCAATGAAGCCCAAGTTGATATACCATGCCTTCTCCAAAGCAGTGAATGGCACCTCAGTGAATACTTGCAGTTCTCTCCCTGGAGGGCATCTTTTGGGCAGCAGGTACTGGTGACCCTCCCCCTGGAGTAGGGAACGGCTATCCTCTCCAGCATTCTTGCCTGGAGAATCCTGTGGACAGAGGAGCCTGGCGGGCCGCAGTCCATGGGGTCGCAAGGAGTCGGATGGAACTGAAGCAGCTTAGCACGCACGCGCTGCTGACCCTCACAGAGACAGCAGCAAGAGTATCAGAGAGGTAATACCCCCAGCAGGCAACCTTAATGAAAAGATGAGTTGGTAAAATAAGTTTTACTCCTTTCCTCACCTCTCATGGGACCCAGTACATTCCAGAGTGGCTAATGCTCACAGTGGGGCCCTTCTGGGTTCATTTCCATCATCATCTTACATTCCCACTCTACAACCAGTGTTTTCTGGGGTTCTATCCCAAATAAAATTCTTATACTGAGATGTTCATCTGAGGTTCTGCTTCTAGGGAACACAAAAATGAAACAAATCTCGAAACACGTGACACTATCAGATACGAATGACACTGGAAAATGAAGTGGACAGAAAGGTACACAGAGAGATCAGAGTCAATAATGGTGCAAAAATATACCTTCAAAAAACCACTATTCACAGACTCATAGAGAACAGCCAAGTCACTGCATCCACAAAACAAGAGGATGCTATAGATATAAAAAGAACGAACAATGAGACCAAGAAAATGTGCTGGAACTTAGCAACAGAGCAGATAAACTTTCTAAAGATTCAACACAAGAGCTGTAGATACAAATCTAGTAACTGACCGTGAAAATGAACAAACACGGCACAGAACAGCAATCAGAGGGAAAGGTAACGACAAAGATTAGCTTCTTGCTGGGTCAGTACAGAGGGTCCTGTATCCAGCCACCAGGATCTGCACCCTGAGGCACTGACACCAGAGGAGAGGAACTGCCGGACACAACACCAGAGCGAGTTCCAGAACCGGAGCAACAGAGCCTTCAGACCACAGGCCCCAATCCACTCAGCAAACGGCCCCCTAAATGTCTCAGTTGTTTTTTCTTCATGACATTCCCAGGCACAAAGAAATACCCAACAATCCGATTTACTAAGTAGCTAAGTCCTAACAACATAGTACATCTTTGAAAAAAATGAAAGGGTGAGTCGCTCGGTCATGTCTGACTGTCTGTGACCCCATGGACATAGGCCCGACAGGCTCCTCTGTCCATGGGATACTCCAGGCAAGAATACTGGAGTCATTCCCTTCTCCAAGAGATCTTCCCGACCCAGGGATTGAACCCAGATCTCCTGCATTGCAGGTAGATTCTTTACCATCTGAACCTTCAGGGAAGCCCCCAGTGCATCTTTATGTCCTGAAAAATTAGCGTTTGTTGGGCACTATGCAACTTCTCAAGCCTTGAAATCATATTGGATACTGCTGCCTCTGTTTTCTGTTCCACACTACTTTTCACTTAGCACTTATTTTAATGTCTTATCATAGCAATTGCAGAAAATCCATCTTTGCAAAGATACTGACATCACTGAAGGAATGTAGCAATTTAACGTTGAAACTCCCTTTACTGGTCTGCCTGGTGTACAACAGATGCTGCTGCCTTCCTTGAAACTTTAAAATGTTCCACACGGTGTCCTGGTGACTCACTGGTGCACCCTGTGGAACCTTGGTAGTTTGGGAACTACCGCTCTGGTCTGTTGCTGCTGCTAAGTCACTTCAGTCATGTCCAACTCTGTGCGACCCCATAGACCACAGCCCACCAGGCTCCCCCGTCCCTGGGATTCTCCAGGCAAGAACACTGGAGTGGGTTGCCATTTCCTTCTCCAATGCATCAAAGTGAAAAGTGAAAGTGAAGTCGCTCAGTCGTGCCCGACTCTTAGTGACCCCATGGACTGTTGGTGTCCGTTAAAGTGCTTAGAAGAATGATTACCAAAAGCCTCACACCTTGTCAAGTTACTCTACACAACTGAGACTATCAGAGATAAAAAAGAAATATTAAGACTTTCCAGAGATAAGAAATAGTTCACACATGAGAAAAAGAGAAGGAGAATGGCATGAGACCAGCGAGAAAAGAGACCAAAGACATTACCACGTGTTTGCTTCCCAAACGCCCTTTCTCAGAAAGCTGCTGAAGACTGTGCTCCAGCAAAACTGGGGAGTGAACAGTGGAGGTGATGTTTGACCAGGAGAGCAGGGGAAAGCTGAGGACAGCCCGGGGAGGATGGCCACAGCCAGGCCAAGATGGAGCCGCCAGAGCGGCAGGGCTCCAGGAGCAAAACAAGCAGAACGGGTGGATTATTTGATATGTGTGAACATTTCAAAAAATTATTGCTAGAAATTTGACACGTTAGTGCTGCATTCAGAAAAAAAAATTGAGCTAGGCATAAGAAAACAAAGCAAATGGAAAAAAAAGAGAAAAACTGTTAGTATTAATAACCGCAAGACTCCTGATCATAGAATACTACTTAACTCGAAAATAGAGCAATACGGACATCATTCTAATTTTATATACATAAACCAATATAGTCAGTAATGGCTAAATTTGATATATCAAGAAATAGCAGTATAGGCATATTATTCAGAATATTAGAATACGTATTCTAGTATGTAAAAATATGTATCCCGTATTTTAAATAGTCTGCCCATAATACTGCTATTAGAATATTCTAAATAATATGCCTACATTGCGATATATTCTAATATTCTGGGGAACAGGAGAGAAGATATGAGGGAGGGTAGGTGAAGGAATGCTATAAACATGAATTATTTTGACTTAGAAAAATTCTAAAAATGAAGTAGAGAACAGAGCAAAAAAGAAAAGCCATTAACTTGATCTTCTACGCAGACGAAAGGGTGTTGCAGACGAAAGTGCATGAGGCGCAGGGCCCCAAAGAACCATTTAATTCCTGGGTTTTCCGTTCCCCTCTCCTGTGTGGTCCTCCCGGGCACGTCACCTCTTCTGGGAAGCACTCCTTTCCACCTCATATGGACTTAGTACCTTCAGATATTCCGTAAGTTCTGTTACAAGATTTCCTCCTTTGCAATTTATATGCTTATAGAACTTACCTGTAATTTATATAAATGCAGTTTATTACTCTACACCTGTCTCCCCCTCCAGGCTGTTCCATTTTAGAAGAGCAGGAATTTCATTTCATTCCTCTATAGATTTTTGCTTCAATCTACCAACAAGGTCCACCTTACTAACCATCCTAAGACAAATGGTTTTCTTCCTTCGTTTCTGCTTTGGTTGCACCGGGTCTCTGCCGCAGCGTGCGAGCTCTCTCTCTCGGCAGCGCTGGGCTCCTCTGGTCGCAGGGGCTCCACAGGGTCTCTTTAGTTGCAGCACCGGCTGCACGGAGGGGCTTGGCTCCCCGACCAGGGATCGAATAGACCCACACCCCCTGCATCGGAAGGTGGATTCTTAGCCACTGGACCACCAGGAAAGTACCGAAAAATTATTTTAATAACTAGTTGTATAGCAATGTTACACCGTAACTCGCAATTCAAACTGCCTCCCCTTTTCTTCCTTCTTCTTCATATTTTATCATCTCTGAATTGGGGAATGGCCTTAAAGTTTCTGAAGGCCTGGATGGAAACCAAGTTCTTACATAGAGTATTCATAATTTTTCCTCTCATTCATCAAGGGCCCTCCCAATCTGAGGACACTTTAGATTATCTATCTGCCTAAGTACTTGTTAACATTCACACTGACATTCTAAATTTAGATCTAAATATTTATTAGAACCAACTTGCAATTCAGGGCTTCCCTCGTGGTTCAGCAGTAAACAATTCACCTGCCAATGCCAGAGATGCAGGTTCCATCCCTGAGTCGGGAGGATCCCCTGGAGAAGGGCACGGCGATCCACTGCAGTACTCTTGCCTGGGAAATTCCATGGACAGAGGAGCATGGTGGGCTATAGTCCATGGAGTCACAAAGAATTGGACATGACTTAGTGACTAAACAGCAACAGAACTTGCAATCAGAATCACAGGGGATGTGTTTTTCCCTCTTTCTACCACTACCAAGTTTGAAATGAGTTCCTTTGTTGTCCCTATCTGTGTGATGGCTTAATTTTCATTTAACCCTGCACTGAAGGGATAACATTTTGGTGTCCCAATTTTAAGCAGGTATCCTGTAAGACTCCCCATCTTAGTTTTTCTTTCCTAAGGATACATAAATTTATCTTCCACTGGATGGTCTCTTGGATTCCACAAAATACAGTACTAAATAACAAAATAATAAAAAAAGACTAAAGTATATTTTTATTTAGTAACAGTTACATATTTTACATTTTAAAATAAAAACACGGGTTTCTTTGGGCTAATAAGATTTTGGCATTCCTATAATTACTAGAAAAATTTTCAGAGTTTTGAATTTTGCTTTTTTGGTTAAATCCTTATTTGCCTACTATCCCTTCACAAAACACTTTTCTTCATGTTCCTGCATATCAGCATTTTAAGACACAGTTCACATTTTTCCACTAAAAACCACAGCAGCCTACGCTGTGGTTTGGTTGAAGGAAAATATCTGAGGTGACTAAAAATCATCAGTGAAACACAGTCTTGTGGGATCGTAACTCACCCCACATGGCAAACGAACTCCGCTAGGCCATCTCTTACATCAGCCAGTTTCTTAGCAGGGTAAATCCCAAACTGTCCCCTGTGCCTGCATTACAGAACCCACGATTGAACCCTCTATCCAGAAACAAGACTTAGCTAAGCATGAGATCTGACATACTGTACGGTCAGTCATCATTTAGTGCAGACTACGTTCCAGGCAATGAGCTAACCACTTCACACAGGCAATCACTCCACTCCTCACGATGAACCTACTAATTGAGAAACTGAGGCTTGTCGTTAAATACCTTGTACAAGATCACAAGCTAGAAAGCGGTTGCGTGCAAATTTAAGCCCAGACAGAATACATCTAAAGCCTACTCTCTAAACCACTGCTTTTTACCTCTTTGAGGGAAAAAAAAAATTTGCAACAGGAAGAAACAAGGGCAGTCTGAAAGCAATGCAAACAAACTGGACATGTCAGTTGCAGCATCCTCAGCAACTGCTGAACTTCAGTCACAGCCGCCTGCATCTGTGCACATGCTGACACTTCAGTCCACAGAGGGGAGCAGCAGTCTCGAAAAGTACTGAGCTCGAGTATGGGGCATCCTTTTAATTTCCGTGATAGCCATGACTAATCATGAGCTTTTCCATCTGGCCTATTTCGTGCTGGGGATGGGGCTCATTTGCGTGGGTCTGTTTGGACATTTACTTCCGGTGCACGTTACATATTTTCTCATAAGTCTCACTCTGCAGGCCAGAGCCAAAGGCAAGTGCTATTACAGATCAAAGCCAGCGAAGTGGGTAATGAGGTTTGGTGCATAAAACACGTTATAAACGTGGGGGGAAATTCTGGCTTTTCTTTAACATTAACTGCTTTGAAATGCATCATCTGAAGTAGAATTCTCAGTAGCCCACAGGCTGCCAGAGAGGAACTTCCCCTCCACACGGACCACCGGTAGCCTTGGTTAGATGTGTTTCACAAATGTAGACCCTGTGCAATGAGCTATTTTTAACACATACTCCAGGGTATGTGTTAAAATGCACCACTGAACGAGAGGAGCACCCCTCGCCCAGCAGAAAGAAGGAACTAAAAGGTCAGCTTCACTTAAGGAATATGGTCTGAATCCTCAGACTGATACACAAGCTTAAAAAAGAGACAATTAAAATATCTAAGCAGACAGTTTTCACCTCCTCCAGTAGAACGTGTTCTTACTTATTTGGACATGGAGGTCCCTGAGCCACAGAGGGGCAAAGGCACAGTGGTTCTAAATATAGCATGAAAAGGATAACTGCCCTTTCCCACCACTTGTGAAGTCATGTCTGGCCCCTCTTTTGTTAACTGTCTTTCAAGGCTGGTCTATGTTAAGTAAGTGCTTCCTGGGTTTATAAAGTCCTTTCTTCACCCCTCTTCTCTACAGGGAAAGGTTCGGTTTCCTTATCAGATGCCAAATGTTTATCGCCGTGGTCTAACAGCATGAATGCTGGAGGATGGGAGTTGTAAAAAAGGGTCATTGATACGTCCCCAAATTCCTTCTCTCTCTCCCTCCTTCCTTCTGCCTGTCCTGCCATTTCTTCCTCCCTAACACATTCTAACAGCTTAACATATGCCAGGTGCATGCATGGATGCTCAGTCGCTCAGTCGTGTCCAATTCTTTGCGACCCCATGGACTGTAGCCCACCAGGCTCCTCTGTCTGTGGGATTCTCCAGGCAAGAATACTGGAGTGGGTTGCTGTTTCCTCCTCCAGGGCATCTTCCTGGCCCAGAGACTGAACCTGAGTCTCTTCCATCTTCTGTATTGGCAGGCGAATTCTATACTACTGCACCCCCTGGGGAGCCCAGTGTATGCCAGGTACTACTGCTTTATGTCCTGGAGTAAAAATCACCCTATTTGTCTTACTAATCTCCACTGCTTCACACGCACGTATGTTAAGTTGCCTCAGTTGTGTCTGACTCTGCAACCCTATGGATGGTAGCCCCCCAGGCTCCTCTGTCCATGGGCTTCTCGAGGCAAGAATACTGGAGTGGGTTGCCATGCCCTCCTCCAGGGGATCTTCCCGACTCAGAGATCAAACTTGAGTCTCATGTCTCCTGCATTGACAGGGGGATTCTTTACCACTAGCACCAGCTGGGAAGCCCTCCAAGTACTGCACAATCAGCCTTTAATGCCCTACCTCACTGCTTACTGCAAGAAGAAGCCACGTCTTATTCCTCTGAGGCTTCTCTTAGTCCCTGCATGATATCTTGGGCTGGTGTCAGTGTGCAGCAGAAAAGCTGATGGAGTGTTAGATAACCTGATTTCCAGCTCCATCACTGACAAAGTAACCTGGGACCAGTCACCCAACCCTGGCATTTCCATTTCCTCCTGTACAAAAGGGGAATTACAACAGCTGTCCACTCATCCACAAAGGGGTGACCTGGAGACAAAATCATAATGCATGTGAAGCCCCTCTACAAACCTAAGTCCTGCTCAGGGAGGTGCCCCCAAGTATAGCTCAGGATCAGGTGCCCACATCCTAGGGCAGCTGGGTGGGCGCAGGGGGCCACTCACCTCACTAGTCTCGCCAACTTCATGCTAGAAGCATGCTTGAGGGAGTGAGCTTATGGAAATATGAAACCAAGTGTGACATTTCCCTGCCTTAAACACTTCACCCTCAGAATGAAATCCAACTCTAACAAGCCCTACCAGCCTTGACCCTGCTCGATCCTCTCATCTTTTCTCACTCCTGCCCCTCAGCAAGGTCTAAAGGGTACATTCTTCCCACTCAGACTCAGCTACAGCTGACAACCAAGCTCTTTTTTGGGCTGAGGCACTGGCCTTCCACTAGCCCAAGGGGGGTTCAGCTTCCCTTCCCATGGGCAACCACCGCAGCCCATAAAGCCCTTTGAAGTTCACATCTTCATCCAGTTCTGAGGCCATACGCCAGCAAACTAGCCACCCTTCTCCTGCACCCCTTCTCCCTGTCCGCTGCCCCCAGCACTGCATAAAGTGGTGGCGAAAGTGACATTTCAGCGACTCTCCACACCAAGCACTCCTGGGGTGGCACTGAGGAAGCAGCTTTGAGCGACAGGGTGAATGTCAACAACTGTCTCTGACGTTCTCGCTTGAGTCTCCAGTTTTCGGGTTCAGTTCCACGGGAGACTTTTGCACTCAAGGATAATTCTGCCCACCCCTCACCTCCACTCTCAGAACATTCTACACTCCTTGATCTCAACAAATTCTGAAGAAACTGACTTTATTGTTGCTTCAGCTACAAACAAGTTGATATAGTTCAAATTATGATTTTACTATTAATATAAGGGCAACCCCCCCACCCCCCACCCTCCACCCAAAGCTTCCAAAGGCATTTGTGCAGGTGTGCCCTGCCCTACTCCAGAGCGTGCGCTCCTGGAGTCATGGGGCACAACATCGCACGGCTGGATGCAGGGTCCCTGTTCTCCACTCCCTAAAAAGGGAAATGAGTCTGTAGTGTGGAGATTTCTGATCTTAACTTTGATGCACGTTTGGTTTGACACTGACTTAACTGGCATAGTTTATTCACTATTTAAAGTCTGAATTGCAGTTTAGTCTCTTTGCTCACCATGTGCCCAACAATGGAGGCTCCATCACATTGCAAACTTGGGCCATATCGCGGCAGATCCCTCTTGACAGCCAGACACTTGGTGATTAAGTTGGGGCTCACTGTCCATTCCTGCCTCTCCCTCCGGGTGGCTGCACAATGACCGTTTCGGTCCGTGGCCGCCGCCTGATGTCAGCACGCGAGGAGCGCGAAGAGCATCTTGAGTCCAATAACTGATGACACTTCCACTGACTCAAGCAGACAGCTGAAGCAGAAGTCAGTATCAGTCTCACCTTGAGCTTTTAAGTCTGACAGACCTGGGTATTTTCTGTTAGTTGAAGCAAATAACCTGTTATCTATCAACCTCAGTTTCCATTCAGTAAAATTAGCAACAGTAGCACTAGCCTCAAAGAGTTACTCAAAGTGTAACAGCAACAACGGTAACAAATGCAGGTTGCATATATTAAGTCCTCAAGAGCTGTGAGCTGTTGCTGTGATTCCTTTTGCCCAGAGCAATGGTCTCCTAAGATTACAGTTCTATAGTACAAGAAAAATAAAAAATAAAATAAAAATTTAAAAATATAAGCTCTAGTAGAGGAATAGGGAAAGTCTGTTCCTTAGAAGGGACAAGTTCATCTTCATTTGAATTATAGAAATAATTAAGCACAGCAAGCATTTGATATATGCCCCCTGCTTCCTTTAAGAAAATGCTCAGAGTGCTCTTCCTTATAGCAGCCCAGTAAATAAACATTTATTTATTCTCATTTTTCAGAAGACACTGAGGCTCGGGGAGGTTAAGATCCTTCTACGACAGAATCTAAGACTAGAATGCAGGCACTGAAATTTGCTGGGCTTCATTTCAGAAGAAATGTAGCCCTTGATTACATTACTAGTGGTACAGCCCTCTGTGCCATTAGTAGATGGACAGAGGAGCCTGGGGGGCTATAGTCCACGGGGTTGCAAAGAGTTGATGTGACTGATCGAGGCACACACACACACCATTAGTACAGGCAGTGAGTTTCCACTAGGGGGCACACGTCATGAAATGAGCGGTTGTATCAGCATTCGTTGAAGAACTCAACTAGTCTCCATCTGCTCCCTCAAAAAACAAACCAGAAAAAGCAATCTAAGTAAAAAAAAAAAGTATTTGCCATATAAATATATATTTAATGCAGCTCCCTTAGCCCTCGCATCCAACTAGATTACATCAGCACAGTCTTTCCTATGTAGAAATTCTGGAATCCAGATGGCATTTCCGTGCAGGAGCAGTGGACAGGTGAGTTTTAAAAGCCCTTCTGGTGGTTCTGGTAAGTCCCTTCAGCTGAGAACCCTGTACTAGTACTAGCCAAGCTACAAGAGAGAAGTTGTGTGCTATTTGATTTGATGATACATGACCCACCTCATTTAGGATCAATACTCTCAGAAGAAGAGATACTGTTTTGGTGGGGAGGAAGTTTCTGGTTTATCTTAATAGCAGTTGATTTCTGAACACTCAGGCTTAGAATAAGACTGCTGCCCAAACAAAGTCCAGGTGGGTCTTGTCCAGGAAGCCCACAAGTCTCCCCCTAAAGCTCCTGCCTGTAACACATAACAATCTGTTGTAAGACTGTTACATTTAGAGGTTGTTACAAAACTCACTTTTCAGTTGCCGCACCAAAAAAAGTCAGACAACTGCTTGAATTATTTTCTTGACTAAATTTATTTTTAACTCCCAGAATCATATTTTCTTCTTCTTCAGGGGAGAGGTAGATTTTTAAATTTATTTCTTTGCTAAGTCACTATTCACTAAATTGAAACGGAGGGAGAATAAAACAAAAAACATAATCAAGAGCAGTGCCTGAAATAGAAATGACCTGCCTTTGTGCCCCCTGATATTCTGCTGTAATATTGCAAGCCGAGCAGGTGTCCAGCCGTTTATAGTCCAAACTACACTTGCTCCAGATTCCACCTGCCCCTTGTCACACAAGCCAACACACACTTGAATCAAGAAACTTTTTCTGTTTACTTATGTTAATAATCAAGCCAAAGCAAACAGCCTTCCACTTTCTGGATCCCGCGTAGCAATTAAATATGAAGACATCGCAAATACTCTACACAAATAAGGGTTATGGGGACCTTCTGTATTCTAGGCCAGGAACCATGGACCAGAGTTGCATCAGCTGTGACAGGGAAGAGCAGTTGGTTTCCAAACTTCAAACTTTCTCGGTTTCACAGGTCGCACTGCAACTTCATCGGTGAGCAGGAAATCGACTCAAGTTCTTAATTTAGGACTTAAATCAACCACCAGTTTACAAGGTCTCAGTTGAAACATTCTGTTTCAATGGCCATGGTTTCATTTATTCATTTACTCAGCAGGCATGACATGGAGCTCAAGGGAGAGGACCCACAATCAAATAAAAGACCCCAGACAACTCAGTCTACAGTGTGGGGGCAGCTGGCTAAACAGACACGTACATGTCACACAAAGAGGTACGTACTCCGCAGCTGAGCGACAGACAGGACACGGAGGGAGAGACGGGAGCGCAGTTGTGGCAGGAAAGACGTCCACCCCCTCAGCGCCCCCACCGCCCCTCTTCCGCACAGACGGACACACAGCCACACCAGGACACACGCCGCAGACCATCCTACTCACACTCCGTAACCGGGGGAACGGGGCCTTCAGGTTTCAAGAGAGGAGGTGCTAAGACACTTCACGAGCAGGGGAAACTGTTTACAAACGTAAAGTTGTTTCCACACCACTCCGAGGGGATGCAGGGGAAACATGGGGAAAACTCAGGCAGGAAAAAACACTCCACCGGCCCTCCACCCAGAGCGACCTGGAATCCAGACCGACCGGCCAGGCACCTGGCAGCAGAAGCAAACTTCTGCGTAAAGCTGCAGCACACCTCCCAGCCTCGGCACGACTCGCCAGAAGCCCCGTTTCCAATTTGGAAGGAGGGAAGCCGGGAAGGGTGGTGGGAGTGTTGGCATTCACACGTGGCCCCCTCTCTCGGGCCCCTGTGAGACTCAAACCCCCACCGCCTTTTTTACGCCCGGCTGCCCAGGCTTCTGAGAGAAAATCGTGCCCGAGCAGAGTCGCGGTCACTCGGTGAGCCGGCTCCGTAACGTGGCCGTGAACCCCTCACCGCCAGCTTCACCTGCAGCCCCTACACGACACCGGGATTTCGCGCGGATAAAAACGAGGCAAAGTGCAGGCCGCCCCCGGTCCTCTGCCGGGCAATGGGTAGGGGCTCAAGAAAGCTCGCTCGCCCGGCCCTTCCCTCCAGCCCTGCCAGGCCAACGCCCAGGACGACCCTGGGGTGGAGACGAGTTGCCCCCAGGAGGGTAGAAGTTGTCACAACTCCGCGCGCTGCGGCCTCCGGAGAGCGGCTGCAGGCGAGGGGCGTGCGGACGCGGGGAGGCGGGGGGGAGGTAGAGGGGGGCGCGCTCCCCGGGGCGCGTGCGGACGGGGCGGGGGGGTGGGGTTGGGTGGTGGGTGGAGAGGGGTGGGGCGGAGGGGCGGAGGGGGTGCGCACCCAGAGCCGCCCGCGCCGCGATGGCCCCCGGGGGGCGTGCGGACGGGGCGGGGGGGTGGGGTGTTGGGGGAGCTCCCCGCCCGCCCCGCGCCGGTCCCTCACCTTCCAGCAGCACCTCGCGGCCCGCGCGCTTCAGCGCCTGCACCGCCTCATCGTGGGTGGCGTCGCGCAGGTCGGCGCCGTTCACCGAGAGGATGGCGTCGCCCACGTAGAGCGCCTGGGTCTGGTCGGCCGCCAGCCCCTTGAAGATCTTGCTGATGAGGATGGGCATCTTGTTCTCCTTGCCGCCCTTGATGCTGATGCCCAGCCCGCCCAGCTCCTGCTTCAGCACCTTCACGCCGCGCTTCTGGCTGCACACGGCCTCGGGCACCCGCTCGGGCGGGTCGGTGAAGGCGGTGCGGACCCCGGCGGCCGCCTCCGCGGGGCCCGCGCCCCGGCGGGACGAGGCTCCGGCGGCCGCCCCGAGGCCGTTGGCCGCGCCGTCCTCGCAGCTCAGCAGCAGGGCGTCCTCGCCCAAGTTCACCAGAACTTTGTGCCAGCGGTCCCGCACCAGAACTTCCAGCAGCCCGCTGCGCGGCGCGCGGCCGCCCCCGCCGGCCGGCCCCGCAGCTACCGCCATCTTTCCGGCATTCTCCAACGCGCGCCCGCGGGGCAAAGTGCGGGGGGCCGCGCGGGGAGCGACGAGCGCGCCGGGGGAAAGCCGCGAGGGCCGCGCGGGGATCGACGAGCGCGCCTGCGGGGAGGACGCGGCTCCGCTCCGGACTCGCCGAGCCGCCCCGCGCGAGCTGGCGGCCGCTCTCGGGCCGGCCCCCGGCCTGATCTGGGCGGGGTGGAGCGACCTAAAAGGAGAGACGGAACAGGAGGGGAGGAAAGAGCCAGCTGCAAAAGCCCGACCGAGGGGGCGGGACGGCTGCGCGCCGGGCGGGGACGGGCGGGGCCGCGGCCGCTCACCTGTCCAGGCGCCACCGCCCCCCGCGCGCGCGAGCCGCCCCGGGGGGCCCCACGCCGTCCCCGGGACCCCACGCAGCCCCGGCCCTCTCGTCTCCCCCCCGCCCCAGGGACCCCACCCCGCTCCAAGGGACCCCACGCAGCCCCGGCCCTCTCGTCTCCCCGCCCTGCCCCGGGGACCCCACCCCGCTCCAGGGACCCCACGCCCTCTCCGGGACCCCGCCCCGCCCCGAGGACCCCCACCCTGCCCCGGGGACCCCCCTACCGCGGGCGCGCGCCGCCTCGCGCGGTCTGGGTGTCCGGCGCCCGTCCTCCCTCCCCCACGGGCGCTCCCAAGCCCCCGCCCCCCTCACACCCTCTGCCCGATCGCCCCTCAGTCTGAACCTCAGCCGAGTCTAGATTGAAGCCTCCTCGCCTCTGCCTCTTGCCCAGGTCTTACCTGTCTCTCCTCTCCGCCGGGACGCCCAGGTGGACTCAGAGGCCCCGGGTTCCCCGAGAGTCACGAGGGAAAGGCTGGCCCGTGAATCCCAAGTGAAACGTCAGCACAACTCGAGTGCGGGACACCGTCTTTAAAGGCAGGACATCTTTGCGCCGGGTCTTGGGAGACGTGTCTCAGGCCCCAGGGACAGATGCTCTTCCAGTCCTAGCGGAATATATGCACTCTGCTTCTGACCTATCTCCCTACCCGCCACGCCACCCCAAATGCTTCCTGTGACTTTCTTTATCCCGAAGATCCAATAGAGAAAGTCCATCTTAAAGAACGCAGTTGCAATGGATTGTGTCTCCAAAGTTTCTTTATGGGTGACTTATTTGCAGCTTAAGCTGCGTTTTTCCTGGGATGAGACATTATAATCCCTGGTTACCTTCTCAGTGGTAAGGTAAGCACTGGAAATGCCAATGCAACCCTTAGATGAATCTTTCAGAACCAGCCTAGTTCCTGAAACTCCTCAAGTTCTCCTCCACCCGACAGCAGGCCTCACGGAGCTCTGGAAGCGTTTCACATTTCCCAGTTATTAATACCTCCCTTCCCCACTTCTCTGTGCCCTCTCTCCAAAAACAAACAAAAAATTCACCAATCCCAGAATTCCTAAATGTAAACCCGACCCAGCAAAACATCAGGAGGAAAGAAGTCTTAGGAACACATTCCCACCGATGCGTATCATCACTGAAACTTCTAACCCTTCCAGCATGACTCACAGTTTTAAATAAGAATGTTTAAAAATCCAGACCAATCCCCAAAGATTGGGTGGTTGGTATTCCAGGCCGGGACCCAGGATAAAATGGAAACACTGGATTTCTTTCTTTTTCTTTTTTTGAAGTCACTGCAGGTAGGTCAAGGGGAAGGCTTAGATTTATACTTCTGCCTGCAGCACCCTCATTTCCAGTACTGCTAACCCACCAGTGCTCTAAAAGCTGTTTATCCTCTCATTAGCGGTCCTCAGGCCCAGACAGCACCGGCAGCGCCCTTCTGGGTGGGAAGCCGGAGGGTCCCGCCCTCTGTTTAGAGACGCAAGTCAGGAGCGTTTGCCAAGTGCGCTGAGATGGAGGTGGGCGCCAGAAGGCCAGTGTGATGATTTAGAAATCAAACCAGCTCTGCCCTGGGACTGACATCTCTATTCACGTTGCACCTGGATCTCCCTCTGCGGTCGAGCGATGTCAGAGGCCCAGGCATAACTAGAAGTAATGTATCGATTTGTCATCAGAAATTGCGAGCTCTGGGATGGCAATTTCTCAGAATCCCCACAATAAGCACATTTTTTCCAGGTAAGCAAACCTACGTGGGAAGGAGTAGGTTTCTTTGTTGAAAGTGGCATCAGGAGCAGAGCAAATATTCCTTATCATTAGGCCCAAGGCGTGCCTGTCAGCCAGAGACGGCTTTGCCAGTGGAATTGGAGTAACAGCCCTATTCTAAACACTTTACACATGTCAACTTAATCCTCCTGGGAATTCTTGGGATGATAACACTTCCTATTATCATCACTCCTATGTCACAGGTGGAAAAGTGGAGATGCAGAATTTTAAAACTAGCCCTGGTCCTGTAGCTGATAAATGGCAGAGTCAGGGTATGAACCCAGGTGTGAAGAGTTTGGACTCTTCACCATTATCCTCCGCTCTCCTAAAAAAATGCTCAGACCCCGTCGGCCTCAATGTTCAGCTTGCACGGAGGACAGCGTATCCACTGGGAGGGAGGCCCTGAGGGTTAGGCCCCTTCCCCTAGAAAGGTGCAGACTTCCCAGATGGCTCAGTGGTAAAGGGTCCACCTGCCAATATAGGAGACACGGGTTCAATTCCTGGGTGGGAAAGATCCCCCTGGAGAAGGAAGTGGCAACCCACTCCAGTATCCTCGCCTCACGGATAGAGGAGCCTGGCGGGCTATAGCCCACAGAGTAGAATGGGTCAGACCGGACGTGGCATCTCAACAACTAGCGAGGTGCAGCCAGCTTTGTCTCTGGCCTCTCCTGCTCCCCAGGCTCAGAGGACACCCACTCCCCTAGAGTTAGCACATTCTTTTCTTCAGATGTGTTAATAGGTTGGAGCTGATGATGGCTATGGTCTTGCTGGCCTAGAAGCCCTGTCTTATCCCTCAGACACCTCTGCACACCTGGCCCAATTAGGAAAGCTGCTGGCTCTCAAAGGTAAGCTTGATCTAATTTCTTGGTACTAGGCAGGACTACCACGCAGTAGCCCTGTAATACATACAATCAGGACAGATTATGTTCTCTTCGGTCTCCCCTTGTGAAGAATGGCCCCTGAACAGGTCTGAAAAGACTCCCGGCATCCTCACTTTACGAGTGTGGCGTTTGAAGCTGAGCAGAGCAGTGACGGCGTTAAGGCCCCGTGATCGGTCTGTGACAAGCCACGACTGGGCTGGCGCGACTGCCCGTCCACCTTGAGCATTCCAGAAGTGACACCTCAAGTCCCCTCCTCCTTTTTTTAACCAGATTTCTTTTACTCAGCTCTGGTTCTGTTTCCTCCTTCGGTCCTCTGCTTTTGACTTCCGTCTCCACCCAGCCCGAAGTGGGATCTTCTGTGGGTGCGTCTTTGCTGTGGGAGGTGCGTTTTCCTGCAAAGGGGGTGGACCTTGGCCTGCAGAAGTCCTCGGCTGGGGCGAGGATGCCTGAGGCGCAGGAGCAGCCCGTGGGGAAGGGGCTGTGTCCGCTCCCTTTCCACAAAGGGGTTTGTCCCCTGCCCTGTCCCAGGCACTGTTCTAGGGGCTGCACTGTGACGGGGGAGCAGATAGACGGTAGGACGTGCCCTCGGAGGCGTCCATCATAGCGGGCCACAGGGTGGAGGTGGAGAAAGACTGCAGAGGTAAGATGCTTTCATGGAGAGGTAAGTGCCAGGAAGAAACTGCAGCAGGGCAAGAGGGTCTAGAGTGACTCGGGGCAAGGTTTTTCACAAGTAACAACAGGGCATCTTTCACAAGATTCATGTGCTGGCACTGTAAGGAAGCAAAGCTGTTCGTCGTCACTGGCCGAGCCAGAACAAGGCTGAAGGTGACGGCAGGGGGCCCAGTCAAGCCCTGATCTGACCCTCTGCTGCAAGGCTGCTGAAGCCTCATGGAGACCTACTGAGGAGTCTTAACTGGTAACAGAGACCACTTTAAGAAACCAGAAGTTGCTCTCGTGCAGGTCTTGGCCCAAGAGGACCCGCAAAGCTAGTTACTTTCTGTAAGAAGAAGATTCCCGTCGAAGACTCCACACTGGCTCTCAAAGCTTCCTCAAAGCACGTGAGGAGTGACTCTTACTTTCAAGATGAAGTACTGGGACTGAGGGATGAGACACGTGAAGAGTGCTGGCACATCCCAGGAGGCCTGCAGGCACATCATCCATTGTAAACAGGTTGGCCAGCACCCTCTGTTGCAGAGACTGGTATTCAGCTGGGTGGATCCTTGGTGAACCAGAGAGACCACCACCCAGACTCTCAGCCAGCCAGTTGGTCAGGTGAATTGTTTGATTGCTCATTGTGTTGAGAATGTGGTGGTGGTGGTGACCTTTTTGGGAGCAGAGCCAGCCCAGGGCAGAATTGTAATGCAGTTAGATGCTTATCCTCTCTATCCTCTTATTGAGTTCCATTCTCTCTGGTTCTCTTCCATAACTACTTCTGCTGAGACAAACCATATCCAGTCTTTTAATATCTGTGGTCTAAATTTAAGTCACTTTCCTAAAGGATCTTAACTTTGATTCTTTTTGAAAACTGTAGGATAGGTGAGATGTCACATTAAAGACATTGGATAAATGACTCTAAGACTCTGGTAGGCAAGATGCATCCCACCAAATACTAGGGGCCTTAGCAGGCTGGCCTGAGGAGGCATTGAAGATGTCCCAGTAAACAGGCGAAGAGGAATAAGAAATCAAAGGTTTATTTCATACACATCTTTAAATAGCAAGGAAGTGAAAAGTCAAAGGATGGTACTTGGAAAATGTTGAAAGCAGAATCGATTTGGTCTGGCAAGGTATTTGAATATGGGAGCAAAGGGAAAGTGTTTATGGGAGAGAAATTCATAATTATTACGCTGACTTTTGAATTGCTTCTCTTCATAACTAAACTAGAGCCACACAAAAATAGCCCCAATTAACTAGAAAACTTGGAAACCCAGAGACAGAAGACATATTTAAAGGCAAAGGGCTACTGCCCTACTTCTGAAATGAAAATTCAAGCCATCTGAGGCATCATAAGACACTATATTTACTTGAAGTAGCCACTGGACTAAACTCCAAGTTGGCCGTCGATGCTTGAAATCTCTGCTCTGCTTGGTGAAGGGAAAAAAAACTAGAGCAAGCAAGAGGCTGAGCCTGGAGGCAGTCCCAGGCAGCGGCCTGAGTTTACCATCTCCGTGGGTGATGAGACTGCACTGCAGGGGAGGGGATTGTGGCGAAAGCAAGTGGAGAAGTTCTCAGGACCACCCGAGAATAGAAAGGCAGGTCTCAGGAGCAGCCTGAACGACATCTCGGCTAACCAGCATGGAAAAATACTTTCGGAAGTATTTTAAAGGAGAAAACAAATCGCTGTGGACTGACTAGAATTTCTGTTTCCATGTTTCTGTTCCATGTTAGTTTCTCCAGCACTGGGGATACCATGGCTATTATAAAACTGCAGTGTCAAGGAAACACCTGGCAATTGTTCTCAATGGTGGGAGGGAAATAGAACCACCTGGGGGCCACGTTAGAAAGGCAGGTATCGGATTCAGAAATTCCTCCCGCACTTACTAGCAGACGTACCTCTGCAAGGAGGAGCTTTCTATGCACAGTTTTTAGGTCGTTTGTTTGGCATGCTTCACAGCGTGTGGGATCTTGGCTTCCCGACCGGGGATCGAGCCTGTGCCCCTGCAATGGAAGCGCAGCGGCCTGGCCTCTGGGCCTCCAGGGAATCCCCATATACAGCTGTTTTTGTTGCTGATTCTTATTTCACTATGATCCAGATTCTTATCTACTGTGCTCTAATTCACTACTGTCATTATCCTGTTTTCTGCTTAAATATATCAAATTTGGCCAGTATGAGCCTCTTTAAGCGGACTCTTGTGTTCTTTTGATGGGCCATCATTGTCTTTAAGCACTTTTTACAAGTTTCTGCTTTTTGCTTTCTGGCATAACAAGCTCTTCCAGGATTAATTTGTATTTTATATGCCTAGCCCTGGGATCAGTCATTCCTTAGGGAGCCCTGGTTCCTTTTAGTGGGAAAATTATTTACAAACAAAGATATGGAGACTAGGTGTACTTATTTATACTATGATAACAGGCAGATAGTTCATATTCATATTCTCATTTCAAATCCTACGCCATAAGCTGCTTTCTTACTTTTCCTTACTCCATATTTGTTTCTCCCGATATGTGAGAAATCTGATTTTCACACATGTCAATAGAGTTATTCATTTTGGTGTGTCCTACAATACAGAAAGAGATTGTTCAGAAATCACGATTAGTATTTTGATAGCAGCACCAATAACAAACCCACTTAGTAAGTTCAGAGCATCTCTGCAGGTCATTTATCCCTAGAACGAGCATCAGGAAAGGCACACACATCACCACACAGAGGCTCGATCCAGCCCGCCACCTAAACTCATAAACATGGGCTGATAGGCAGACCTAGACGGCCCGGACTCTGTAACACAAGCGGCCTGGCTGTCTCAACAGTCCTAAGTCTTGGAAGACAAAACACCGGATGGGGTTTTTTAAAAGGAAGCTAAAGGGGCATGAAACCCAGATAAATTGTAGGATCTTAGATTCAATCATCAAAGAAAAACTGCAGGGACTTTTTATGTGTGTGGCAATTAAAGATATTTAAATACAGACTGTATATTTGATCATATAATTGCATCCATGGTAATTAAGTTCCTTGGGGGCAATAATCATAGAAAGCTTTTCTTCTTAGAAAGTATGTGCTACTTTGTTTATGGGTGAAACGGTATCTGTAGTTCAGTTTAGTTCAGTCACTCAGTCGTGTCTGACTCTTTGCAACCCCATGAATTGCAGCACGCCAGGCCTCCCTGTCCCTCACCAACTCCCAGAGTTCACTCAAACCCCTGTCCATCAAGTCAGTGATGCCATCCAGCCATCTCATCCTCTGTCGTCCCCTTCTCTTCCTGCCTTCGATCTTTCCCAGCATCAGGGTCTTTTCCAGTGAATCAGTTCTTTGCATCAGGTGGCCAAAGTATTGGAGTTTTAGCCTCAGCATCAGTCCTCCCAATGAACACCAAGGACTGATCTTTAGAATGGACTGGTTGGATCTCCTTGCAGTCCAAGGGACTCTCAAGAGTCTTCTCCAACACCACAGTTCAAAAGCATCAGTTCTTCGGTGCTCAGCCTTCTTTATGGTCCAATTCTAACATCAATACATAACCACTGGAAAAACCATAGCTTTGACTATACGGACCTTTGTTGGTAAAGTGATGTCTCTGCTTTTTAATATGCTGTCTAGGTTGGTCATAGCTTTTCTTCCAAGGAGCAAGCATCTTTTAATTTCATGGCTGCAGTCACCATCTGCAGTGATTTTGGAGCCCCTAAAAGAATAAAAGTCTCTCACTGTAATGATATCTGTAACTGAGTTTCAAATGGAGTAAGAGAGGAATTACCAAGAAAATGTGGCAGAGTATCAACCAACTTTCAAATATAGAGACAGACAGAGAAGAGAAAGAGAAGGAGATCTATGATGCAAATGTGGCAAAATTTGTGGTAAGTGAATCCAGTGAGAGATAAATGGGGATTCATTGTATGATTGTTTAAAATTATTGGTAGGCTTCATACTTTAAAAAAAAATAGTGTTAGGAGTAATAGTGCAGAAACTTAAAGCCCCGATCCAAAAGATTCTGATGATTCTGATCTTGGGTAGGGTCTGGAAACATACATTTTATCAAGGAGATTCTGAAGCAGCAAACTATGGTCCCTGGTCCAGATTTTGTTTTTGTAAATAAAGTTTTATTGGAACACAGACATTTGTTTATAAATTATCTGTGACTGTTTTCATACTGCAATGGCAGGCAGGGTTGAATAATCTGACAGATCACAGAGCCCTCTGACCTTTGAACCCTTTGACAATAGAGATGATCAGAAATATAAAAATATTCTAACCCAGACCTTTACAGAAAAAAAGACGCCCCCTCCTTCCCCCTCCCCGGGCCACTTTGGGCCTCCCGGCTGACCAGTGGTCCAGACACCGCCTCCAGTGCCGCGCTGCGGGGCTGATCCCTGATCAGGGAGCTGAGATCCCACATGCCTCGCACCTAAAAAACCAAAGCATAAAACAGGAGCAAAACTGTAACAAGTTCAATAAAGACTTAAAAAAAAAAAAGAATGACCCCTGCTCTAGTGTATTCAAATATAAGAAAAGGACTAGAGCAACTTTAAAAGCAGGGAAACCTGGAATTGGGGGAAGGGGCATTGGCCTGGCAAATAGTAAACATTCGAGTCCATGGTAGCTAATGTAATTGTATATAAAGGAAACAAACCGGGAGGAATCAGAATCAACACTTGAGTGTGCCTACTGTGGGCCAGTTTACCTTTTCTCATGCAATAGTCACATCCGTTCTGTGAAGTAGAAATCATCTAAGTTTCACAGAACAGTACATGGAATACAAAGATAGAAGCCCACTCAAGGTTACATAGATCTGGGGGAAGAGCTGAAATGCAGACTTGGGTTGACAAACTCCACCAAATCCCTGACGCTGAGTCACTCTGCCACTTTCACCACGGTTTAGGCTTCAGTTGATTGAAACTCAGATTTTACATCCAAGGCGTCTACAGTCATTTTGAAAGGGAAACCCACAAGAGGACCAACCTCTCTTCCAAAGACTGAGTCTTTGGCGGCCCCACCACTGCTGTGTTTTAAACTCTGTCTCACAGGCTTTCTGAAAAGTGAAAAAAACCTGTGGCTCTCAGTGTCACCAGCACCAATGCCCCCAACAAAAAGCAGCTTTAGGTTATAATCAGAGCAAGGGAGTCTTACATTTCTCATGGGTGCAAAGATACTTTATTGCCATTTATTTTCTTTCCAGAAAGTCAAGCAACTGCAAATTTTGTTTGGGGCTGTTTGAAGACTTCTTTCTTTCTTCTTCTTTTTTTTTTGAGAGAGAATTTTGTTTTTCCCAATAAAATCTGTTTAGAATGAACTTAGATGCTGTCACAAAACATCCATTATAATCAGTGTGTTCTGAAATTTTTTCATGGCTAAGGTTATTGTGATTTTGCTTTGGGAAACAAAGAAGCTTATCATTTTGATGATTTTATATATACATATAAAATGAGAATGTTTATTTTTCACCCTCAAGAGGAAATATGTCCTTTTTCAGTTTTCTTAAAATGCTCTGCCCTCCAGTTTTCTATTAAGTTTTCCAAATTTTGATAGAGACATAAGTATAGATTAGCTATTTCTCCACAAAGAGCACAGTAAATGAGTCCAGTGTTGGGTAATAATCAGAGGTGAGAGGTGCACACATATGGAGAGCACGAGCTTGCTGAAAGGGCCAGCCCTGCTCAGCAGGAGGCAGTGACTGTGGCCACGTGGGAAAAGCATAGGGACCAAGTCCTCTGACTTAAGACAATCAAGAGATACACTTCTAGATGATTTTAAAATGTGCTCAGCCTATTAAAAGGGCTATTATTAAAAAGTCAAGAACTAACAAGGGCTGGTGAGGATGTGGATAAAAGGGAACCCTTGCACACTGTGGGTGGAAATAGGAGTTGGTGCAGCCACTATGGAAAATAGGCTCCCCAGGTGGTACTCGTGGTGATAGTGTGCCTGCCAGTGTAGGAGGTAGAAGAGACTTGGATTCGATTCCTGGGTGGGGAAGAGCCCCTGGAGGAGGGCATGGCAACCCACTCCAATATTTTTGCCTAGAGAAGCCCATGGACAGAGGAGCCTGGTGGGCTATAGTCCTTGGGGTCACAAAGAGTCAAACAAGACTGAGCACACGTGCATGCATTGTATGCTTGAAAGTTGCTAAGAGAGAAGGTCTTTAAAGTCCTTATGATTACAAAAGAGTTAACTGTGAAGTGATGGATATGCTAACTGACCTAATTGGGGGAGACATTTCACAATATGTTTATCCAGTCGTCATGTTGTGCATCTTAAACTTGCCTCATGTTATATGTCAGTGGTATCACAATAAAAGTGGACAAATTTTTTGACTCAAATTTGCATAAAATATGATTTAGCCCCAGAAATAAAATAAATGACAAGCAAAACGAAGACTCATACAGGTGGAGTTTGGCCTTCGGGTCATGACTTTGTATCTCCCGCTCTAAGTAACTGAATTGGAGGCCTGGATTTTTATCTCAGTCTCTGGGAAGTCTGCATATGGTTGGTCTGTCTTAGTACATAATCTGATACAATCTCATGCTCTTATAGCACAGAATGAAAACTCTGAGCCCCGAGAAGCTCCCATCCCTGTCCATACAGTGACTGTAGCGCCACAAGTGGGTCATGGCAGCAAGTTACATACAAGTATGGAACGCCACAACGTGGCAGCGAGCCAGCCGGCCTGCCTCCTGCGTCACTGTGCACCTTCAGCCTGCACCGCTGTCCAAACTCGCGGCGGAAGGAGGATGTTTTCGACTTCTGTTTTCTACTATAATGCTTCAACACCAGACTCAATGTTTTTCTGTTAGGTTCTTGCAAAAAAGGCACAGAGCAGCTCTCAGACTGTAATTTTCCACCTCTTTCCCAACTCCTAATTGTCAAGCCAAACACTTCCACAAGCTTGCAGCAAAAACAAATGAAAAAAAAAAAAATTCCAACTTGATCCAAAAAGTGCTAACAATGGAACTGGAATAGAGATAAATTTGGGGTTCATTTGAATCTATAGGCCATTCCAGGATTCTCTGCACTTTACTTTTTCTGGTAATGTAAGCAATTCAGAGAACATTTCTGGGTAAGTGCCTGCACTTTGATCCCCATAAAGGCTGCTAATATTTTAGAAATTCACTCTAACCACTGCAGGCTTAGCTGGGGCACAGGAGCAGAGTGGAAGGAGCTAGCAGATATGGTTCTGAGCAGTCTTGGGAAGTACAGCCTGACACTCGGTCATCCAGGAGAGGATCGCATTATGTACACATTTCGAGGCTATGGATCCTGACGCTGTTCAGCCACGGGGCGGTTTCCCGGAGAAACAGTGTGCCTCCTTATTCCATCCCTAGGTCATCATAAATCTAATGGACCCAGCCATTCTCAAATCTTTCATTTTTAGACTGCATTATGGTTTGAAAATGTTTTCATACAGATGGTGGCGATTGATCCTCAAAATATCCCAGAAAGGCAGGCAGGTCAGATATTGCTAAGCATTATTTATTGACAAGAACACAAGGTAGTGTGACTTTATCAAGGTTTCCAAGGTTATTATGGGCTTTCCTGGTGGCTCAGAAGGTAAAGAATCTGCCTGCAATGCAGGAGACCTGGGTTTGATCCCTTGGTTAGGAAGATCCCCTGGAGAAGGGAATGGCAACCCACTCCAGTATTCTTGCCTGGAGAATCCATGGACAGAGGAGCCTGGCGGGCTACAGTTCATTGGGTGGCAAAAGAGTCAGACTCATCTTCACAACTTCACTTTCACTTTCAAGGTTATTATAACTCAGGTTTTCTGAGTCAAATTTCAGCATTTTTCTTGAGTCTCTGGAGAATCATACTGTATACAAAACTGTGTCAACAATCTGTTGAGGCCATCAACGTTTAAACCTGATTCACATGACTTTCTCACCTTTCACTATAATATTATGTCAATATTCCAATAATTTCAGAAACAACTATTGACTAATCCATAAATAACTTGTGTTAGACACTTTTATGGAATTGAAAAAATTTGATAGCACTTGATTTCCGATCTCAAGGGATGGGTGGTTTGAATTTGAAAGAAAAGGATTATGTGAAACTACCCGAAAAGAGAGGCCAAGCTAAGAATAGATCTCATAGCACGAATCGAGCCCAGAGCTAAGCACTTTACATGTATTATCTGATTTACCCATCGGAACAACTTTCCAAGGTGACTGTGGTTATCCCCCGACAACCGAGGAAGCTATTACGTAACATGCCCAAGGTCACAGCTGGCAGATGTCAGAGCTGGTGTTAGCTGTATTCCTGCCAGATTTCAAAGTCCTGTGCCATTCTGACTTCCCAAACACACAGGAGCCCATCTTGATGAGGACTGAACACTTCATTGTCAAGGAAAATGTAAAAGATGAGCAACCAGAAGAGAAGGGCAAGGCCAGGGAAGTGAGTGTTGAGTTGGAACTTGAAAGTGGAGGGCAGGTTGGTGCAGACCCAGTGGCAGTGAGGAGGGCACAGGTGGGTTGGGAAAGCGTGAGCAGCGGGTGGGCGATCGGTCAGAACCGTGACACCGTCTCCCTCAGAGGTCAGGTGGCTTACCCTGCTGGAGAGCTGTGGCTTAGCACGGCCTGTTCTCAGAGCTGGATTTACAAGTGTGCCTCTTTGTTCTAAAGGAGAATTTGTGGCTTTTGCCAAGTGCTTTGGCTTCCTGAGTTCAGGTACTCCCTGAAGTGGATGAAAAGCCAGGTTTTGCAATATCTGTGAAAGAAGAGTGAAGAGTGGGTTGAACCATGCCGTTGCTCAGGGCACAGTGAAGGAGTGTGTAAGAGGCCTCTGGAAGGTCTTGTGCATGCTTCGCATGTGTGCAAAACAAGGCTTTGTTTGCATAGGTTCTTACAAACAGGTTCTTCAAATGGTTTACCTACCAAAATTACAGCCCGCAGATGTACTTTGCAAAGCTAGAGCTTCATATGGTAGACTCCAATTTCTCTGTTATTCTTTGTATTCTGAAGCTTCAGTTATTAATAATTCAGAAAATTATTAGTCAGAGTCAGCCTTGTGAGCTATGGATGTTCCCAAGGCTGTGGGACCTATTTGCCTGGAGGACCCTGTCCCCCTCAACCGTTCCCAAAGGATTCCCCTCTGACATAGGATGACTGTAGGGTGGTAGAGCTTGCTGGGCTCTCTGCGAAGTGTGCCCTTAAGAGTCATGGCTTCTCACTAGGAAACAAAGTGGTGCTGGAGATGCTGGACTCTGCCTGAGGCGTCATACCAGCTTGGAGAGGCTCAGGATTATAATACAGCCCATTCCTCTGACTCACAGAGGAGACAGAACTAGGGAAAGAAGGGCGATAGTTTCATTCTGTCACTTAACTCTTCAGAATGAGTGTGTCCAAATCTTCCACCAGAGCCCCTTCCCATCTACTTACAAGGGCACTTGGAACCAGAACACTCAGACTAAGATGCAACTGAATGAATGGCTGGTGTCAGAAATCAGATGGAGATTGTGTTACAACAGGAGTCCCTGTGTGTGGTGGCCCAGGGCACGGAGAGGTGGTTTTGTTGCTAAGTCGTGTCCGACTCTTGCAGCCCCATGGACTGCGGCTCATGCGGCTCCTCTGTTCATGGGTTTTCCAGGCTGGAATACTGGAGTGGGTTGCTATTTCCTTCTCCAGGGGATCTTCCCAACCCAGGGACTGAACCCAGCTCTCCTGCATTGCAGGCAGATTCTTTACCGACTGAGCCACCAGGGAAGCCCCTTGAGGTTTTGGCAAGATTCAAATACTGGAAGGACATAAACAAAAGACTTCACATAAAAAATAAACAAAACAGATAAATTATAAATTTCCCAAATCTTCTCAGTTCCACTCACAATAAAAATCAAAACAATGGATCATTGTCTTTTTACCTCTCAGGTTGGCAAAGATTTAAGACATTTGATAATAGTCCATCTTAAAGAAGGTGTAGGAAGATAGAATTCACTTTCTCTATCCATGGTTTATAATTTGAAACAAACTTTTTGGAGAACTTGTCAGGACTTTCTATGACTTTGACCTAGCTCTGTTGTTTTTGGGATTTTTTTGACAGATATACTCACACAAATGTACAAAGGTACTGTATATTTTATAATAGTAAAAAGCTGGAGACAGTTTAAAAAGCCATGAATAAGGAATACCATGCAAACATTTTTAAGGCTGTCAAAATAATATTAAGTCAAAAGAGACACACTTCCAGTTATAAGATAAATAAATCCTGGGGATATACAGTATAGTGTGTTGTTTGTTTGAAAGTTGCCAAGAGAGTAGATCTTAAAGGTTATCATAAGAAAATAAATCTGTAACTATACGTAGTGATAATTCACTAAATTTGTGATAATACACATTTCACATATCAAATCATTATGTTGCATACCCTAAGTGAATACAATGTTATATGTAACTTATCTCAATAAAAATAATAGTATTAAATCAAAAAATCCAATAATAGAATAATAGGTATAATATGAGCTTTTATGTATGAAACAGCAGCAGAATATATGTATCCATATGTCTGTCTATATCTTTACATATGTCTATGTATGTTTCTCCATGCATGGAACATACCTGAAAAGATGCATGTGTGATGGTTAATGATTGCCATTGACAGGGAGACCAACGTGTGAAGGAACATTTTGAATTTTGATTTACTGACTTATATATGGTTTGAATGTTTTTAATGAATGTTTATTTCTTTCAAAATTAAACAACATTTCTAAACAAATGTATAGAGGATAAAATAGACAGTAACTCTATACTAGGAAGATCAAGTGCTATCAACATAAAGTCCAAAGCATGGAAAATGCTAATGATAATAATATTATAATAATAATAATAACAGCACACACTTAGGTAGCTCTTCTTTGTTCCAGACACTGTTTAGCACAGATTAACTCATTTAAGCCCTAAAATAATGAAGCAGTTGCCATTTAGATCACCAGTTTAGTGAGAAGGAAGTGCAGCATAAAAAAGTTAACCCACTCTAGGACGCTCAGTGAGTAACAGGTTGAGCAGAAGCGGGTGAGTCCTGAGTGTCTGCTTTGACCTCCATTCTAGTCTGTATCTCGAGGTATGATGGAAGCCCACAGAGTTCAAGGCTGAGCTGAGAACTGATCTGGGCTTGACAAGAGGGAGCCAGGAAGGCACTGTACAGTCTCGGAGGTGCCCCTGATCACTGTTACCAGCCTCTGGGTACTTGGTGGTACATGAGTTGAATTGCCTCAAAAAGTCAGAGATTCAATATTTCTGCCCATATGAGTTTGGCTAACTTGACAACAGTATCAGTTAGATTTGGGGAGTGGGGCTGTGTATGATGGTAACAGAATAATGTGGTTGCTTAAGTAAGATAAATATTTACCCTTTTCCCATGTGTGAAAAATCCAGAGGCAGTCCAGAGAAAATCTGTTGGCCAAATGAAATTAGGGACCGACACTCCTTCCAGCTCTCCACCCACCATCCCTTCATAGACATGTTTGCGGTGGCTACTGGAGTGCCAGCCATAGCATCTCTATTGCAAGGAGAAGGAGACGACAAGAAGGGAGAGGAGGGGTGGACACTGGATACCTGAGTATGCTTCTTGAAATCTGCTAAATAACAGTTCTCCTTGTATATGATTGTCCAGAATATAGTCTTTTATTCACAGCTGGCTGTAAGAAAGCTAGGAAAATTCTTCTTTTTTTCTAGACAGTCGTTTGCCTGGGGGACAGTTTTGGGTTCTATTAGTAAGGCAGAAGGAGAGAATGGATTTTAGAATAAGTTGCTAGCAGTTCTGCCCAAAACAATCCATTTCTGAGTGTTAAGGATGGAGTCTCATCATTATAGTATCAAGATACCAAAGTCATTCTGCCTATGACTTTGAGCCATTGAACAAGGGGCGTTTTGAGGACACTGGGCTAAAGGGGCAGGTTGGCAAGGGGTGCTGCACAGGTGTGATAGACTTTAAGAGAGAACAGAAGTGCTCAGAGAGTAAGTTCTACCCCTTCGTCATTATTACAAGCGTCTTGAACTCTGGCAATTTTACTTTATCTGGGCCTTTCCTATAAGAAGGCATCCACACTGCTGTGTCTGCTAGTACCTTTAAATTCTCTTCTTTGGAAAATGGGGAAGAATGATTTAGGGGTCACCCAACACCTCCATGAGGACATCACTTCACTTATTATCAGTCTCCCCACCTGGACTTATAAAGGAATGAACTCATTAACGCAGAGGAATGTGCCTGGGACTAGTGAGGTAAAAACAAAATGGGCTGGAAGAGCAAGAAGGAAGATTCTGCCAAGTGTTCCAGAGTCACACCAGGGCAGAGACTGCGATGGGCTCTAATTGGCGCCAGCAGCAGCCACGGCATTCTTACTTTCAGCTAAGTGGCACGCGGGGAAGGTGAGAAGTTATTTTCTACTTTAGAAAACATCAAAGAAAATCCAGTAACTCGCACTTTAATAGCAACAAACTAAAACCAACAAAGGTCCCTGCCAACACCAAGGAGAAGAAAAACTGCAAGAAATAATCAGAGAGAAATTCGGGTAAGAAATCATTTAAAGAGGGAACAGCAGTGAACGGTCCATAGGCTGATTTAGGCCCAACACTGGTTTGAATGTGGCCTGTATTTCTATGGCTGAGAATGGGTTTTACATTTTTAAACTTGAAAAACTTCAGAAGAAGAAGAATGTTTAGTGACACAGAAAAGCTGCACACAGTTCAAATTTCCATGTCCATAAACACAGTTTAGTTGAAGCACAGCCGTGCCCCCTGATTTATGCCGACTCCCTGGCTGTTTTCACTCTCTAACAGTGGAGTCAAGAGTAGTTGCAAAGTCCAAAGTATTTCCTACTGTTTCCTTTACAGAAAAAAGTTTGCTGAATCCTTATTTAGAGTACCCCTC
This sequence comes from Bos mutus, assembly GCF_027580195.1. Taxonomy (NCBI): domain Eukaryota; kingdom Metazoa; phylum Chordata; class Mammalia; order Artiodactyla; family Bovidae; genus Bos; species Bos mutus. Next base: position 127,483 of record NC_091630.1, on the reverse strand, counting down.
CTCCCCAAAAAGCATGCCTCATCACTGACAAGTCGTATGAGCTGAAAAAATGCTGCTTTTTGATCTCAGTGCCCTCATTGTTCAGACGGGAACAATAATCTGCTTCATAGATTGTTACAAGGATTAAATGAGATAATTCACATAAAGCCTGTGCCTGGAATATAGCACACTGTCAATAAATGGCAGGGGGTTTGTTGTTATTTACTGCTTTGACAGCTAAATTGTAATTTTCACTGAAGCTCAGACTGCTTCTTGTTTTTTGAATGTTTGTTTATTGATTGGCTGTGCTGTGTCCCGGTCGCAGCACGTGGCATCTTTTTGGTTGTGGCGTGCAAATTCTTGGTGGCGGCATGTGGGGTTTAGTTCCCCGGCCAGGGATTGAACTCAGGCCCCCTGCATTGAGAGTGAGGAGTCCTAGCCACTGGCCCATGAGTGAAGTCCTTCAGTTTGCCTCTTGAGCTTTCCTTGAATTCTTCAAGTTGGACCAGGTATCTTTCTTCCGTGTCCCCCCACTCAGAACCTAGTGCTTTTCTCTGTCACTACTTACCACTTGCCAACAAAGGTCCGTGTAGTCAAGGCTGTGGTTTTTCCAGTGGTCATGTTTGGATGTGAGAGTTGGACTATAAAGAAAGCTGAGCACCAAAGAATTGATGCTTTTGAACTGGGGTGTTAGAGAAGACTCTTGAGAGTCCCTTGGGCTGCAAGGAGATCCAGTCAGTCCATCCTAAAGGAGACCAGTCCTGGGTGTTCATTGGAAGGACCCATGTTGAAGCTTAAACTCCAGTACTTTGGCCATCTGATATGAAGAGCTGACTCATTGGAAAAGACCCTGATGCTGGGAAAGATTGAGGGCAGGAAGAGAAGGGGATGACAGAGGATAAGATGGTTGGATGGCACCACCGACTCAATGGACATGGGTTTGGGTGGACTCCGGGAGTTGGTGATGGACAGGGAGGGCTGGCGTGCTGCGGTTCATGCGGTCGCAAAGAGTCGGACATGACTGAGCAACTGAACTGAACTGAACTTACTACTTTATGCTGTAATTATCTACTTGTCCACTTGGTCTCTCCTACGAGCCACATGTCTCTTGAGTGAAGGGACCACGGCCTATTGGTGTCTGTCTTCCCAATGGCTGTCGCTGTGATAGAACACAGTAGTGCTGGAGTTTTAAGGGCTCCTACCACCAGGCTGGAGGATGTTGCTTCCTAATACTGAACTCTAGGATTAGATAGGCCTACTCACTCAACCGGAGGGTCTTTGAGCCAAGACAGGCTCCCCACCCATCACAGAAGTAGGGCTGACCCAATTGTGGTTTTTTTTTTTTTTAAACAAAATTTTGGGCAGGAAATTTATTTATTTATTTTATTTTATTTTTTGGCCAAGCCAGGTGGCATGTGGGATCTTCATTCCCTGACCAAAGATTGAACCCATGTCCCCTGCATTAGAAGCAGGAAATCTTAACCACTGTAATGCCAGGGAAGTCCCTGACTCGATAGTTCTTAAGGGATGAGTTGTCCTGTCTCTTCTCCCAAGTTTCTCAAATAATCTCCTAAATAATCACTCCTTTGCTGAGAACAGTGAGTAAAAGGGTAGAGAAGAAGGCCAAGGGTGTACTCGAGTGGGACTACCTTTCTGGAAACGTGAAGTAGTGGAGGAAAATGTTTCCCTTTAGCTTGTGGCTGCTCCTCATATGAAAACCAAATAAGTGATTCCCCAGGAATGGAACTCTGTATTATCTCACTGTGCTCCAGAAATTTGTCATACTTGCCGTGTCATCTGTGGTACCCAGTGGACTATGGGAGCTGATGCTCTTTTCCTTAGAAATGGTTCATCATGCCCAAGACAATAACATCTCTTCAGTCAAACAGCTTGTTTCTGTGGGTACAATTTATAATTAGGTGGCAAGGCTCAGAGGCTAAAACTGAACTATGATACCTCCTGCTCAAGGTCAGAAAAGAACAGAACCAATAACTTTAGTAGCATCAAACAACAAAGCTTGCAAAGACAAATATTGACTCCTGTCCAAAGGGCAGAAGAGAATCCCAAACAAGACATGATACTAAAGGTCAGAAGACAAAAGCAAAGAGGACGTGAAATGGAAGAGGTTTGAAAATAAATTTCAGAGGAGTCTGGAAAACTATTTTCCTGGGAAGCTCTCAGTATTTGCTGGATGGAGGCAAATTTTCAGTTTTTCCACCAGTTACTCAGCTTCTTATTTATTTTATAGCACAAAAAGCAACAATTGGCAACAAAGATTTCAAAATAATTCATGAACAAAAATACTAATTACGGAAAATACTTTTATTTGACTTTCCTCACCTGAAAACTGAGAAGAGACAAATGTGTGCACGCGCATGCTCAGTCGCTCAGTCGCGTCCGACTCTTCAGGAGCCCATGGATTATCGCCCACCGGGCTCCTCTGTCCATGGACTCTTCCAGGCAAGAGTACTGGAGTGGGATGACATTTCCTACTCCAGGGGATCTTCCTGACCCAGGGATCTGACCTGGCCTATTGCGCCTCCTGCGCCTCCTGCACTGGCCGCGGGTCCGTTAGTGGAGGATCACTGCTGTCTAGTTCCAAGAACATCAGTGTTTAAAGAGAAATCTTGACAACGCTCTCATTTACTTCATTGCACAGTCCCAGGCGGTCCCTTCTGTCTGCCCTTATTGCTTCCCGACGAGTGCGGCAGGCACCACGTTAGGCTCAAAAGACACAGAAACGAGAAGTCCCTGTCGAGAGCTCTGTCCAATTAAAAGGCAAGCAGAGACTTCCCTGGTGGTCCCGTGGTTAGGGACCTGCTTTCCGATGCAGGGGTCACAGATTCGATCTCTGGTCTGGGCACTAAGACTGCAGGGGCAGCAGGGCAACTAAGCCCCCGTGCCTCAGCTCCTGAGCCCCTGCCCTAAACGCCCTGCAACAAGGGAGCCGACGGCCCTGAGAAGCTGGTGCACCACAGCTGGAGGAAAAGCTCCCTCACAGCAACAAAGACCCAACAAAGAACATCCAAAAATAAATAAAATTGATTCATTAAAAATAAATAAATATAAATACAATGCAAGCCACAAATATGAGCCACATGAAAAAGAACAGACGAAACTAACTTTAATGATGTATTTTATTTATGTAAATATGTAACTCAATGCACAAAATGTTATTTTAACTTGGAACTGAAAGAATTACTAATAAGAGAGCTTATATATATATATATATTTTTTTTTTTTTTTAGTAAATTTGTGAAATCCACTGCTTATCTTACCCTTATACATGTGTGCCTGTGTGCTCAGCTGCTTCAGCTGTGTCTGACTGTTTGCGACCGCATGGACTGTAGCCCACCAGGCTCCTCTGTCCATAGGATTTCCCAGGCGAGAATACTGGAGTGGGTTGCCAGCCCTCCTCCAGGGGATCTTCCCAACCTGGAGGTGGAACCCGTGTCTTCTGCGTTGCAGGTGAATTCTTTACCCACTGAGCCACCCAGGACAGCCCATGGTAATACACAGTATGGATCATAACAATCTCAATCCTTGTAGGCATTCAATGTGGTCCGTGGGTACCCTGCCAGGCAGGGCAAGACTGCAGGAGCCCTTTATACCTGTACATAACAAGGTCACAAGAGCTCCTTGAGGACGTGAACTGAGTCTGCCTTGATTGCCATCACCTCTGCAAGGCCTGTTACAATGCCTGGCACGTAGGAGGTGTCAATACTTGTTGAATAAATAAGTGGAGTTTTCACGTTTCTCTTCTTTCTGGTTTTAGTATTAATAAATAAGATACTTCATGGAGTCACTTGCTACATCTGGAATTGCCACTTCCCTTGTCTTATTTCACACCTCACTCAGTCACAATTGTTCCCAGAGGCCAAATAGTTTCCATGGAGCTCTGGATGGCTCTCAGCACCTGTTACTTCACTGTGGACGATGGAAGGAGGGGTTGTGATGACTGAATCTAAGGGCCCATTTTTGCTTTCCTTTAGATATTTAGTTTGATATTCCATCAAACATGTAATTCATATTATTTGTAGTGTCTGAATTTTTTAAGCTATTTTGAGCACTATTAGCTCATCAAGGCTTTGTTTCCTATTATTTTATCTCGAGAATGTTTGCTATGTTTCTATGTGTCGTGCTGTTATACCTTAGGGCCGATCATTTTCCAAAGGAATGTACCTCTAATTTTTAAATGTGAGTTATAAAAACGTTAGGAATTTTGATAACCAAAGCAGTTCAAATATTTCCATTTCTCTTTGATTCCGCCTGAAGATTCCATCAAGCCCTCTGAGGTGGACACACCCTATGGTGACCCCTCAGAGAGCCACACACATAACTCCCTCCTCGTGAGTGCAGGAAGGACAAGTGGATTCCTGACAGTCAATGGAATGTGTTAAGGGTGCTGGGGTATCGTCCTTTGATGAGGCTGTCAGCAGACTGGCGAGCCGGACTCTCTTCTGACCGAGTCGTGTTGTGGGCCACGCCAGCCAGCTGCCAGCCTTCTTCACACAACACAGGAGAGTCAGTTCTGCCGGCAGCCTGAATGCGCTTTGGGAGTAAATTCTTTCCCAGATGAGACTCCGGGTGCACACACAGCAATGGGGGTCTTACCGAGCGCTTGTCAGACCTCGGGCAGAGGCCCCAGTCGAGCCTGGGCCAGGCTCCTGGCCCATGTCAACTGTGCGATGGTGAATGAGTGTTATTCTCAGCCACCAAGGTTCATAGCCTCCTTCCTATAATCTGATCCTTGGACACTTTTTCAAAAGGTTGAAATATTAAAGTGTAAATATATGTATGTATGTATTGCTGGAACTCGAATTCCTACTGTTGCCCTGAGTCTATTTAATGCTCCAATCATGCTGAACTTACACAGCTCTCTGAATCTGCAATCCTATTCCATAGCTCTGCTGGGATGTCCCTTCTCCCGCTTGTCCACCTACACTAGTCCCACTCAGCCTTCAATCTCCCTGCAAACACCTCCTTTAGAAATCTTCCCTGAGCTTCTCAAGTAGAATCGATCACTCCTTTTTTTCCCTCCGTCACAACAGCAGTTCTACATGTCTGTCTCCTGTCTGAAGCTGGGGCCATTGTATTATATTCACCTATCACTTAGTATAATATGTAAAGATAAACATCCACATTTTAAATTACAGACCCATCTGCAGCCGCCTAACGTGCATTTAAATAACTCCCTTGATGATAGAAATTTTCTTTGCCCAGTTATTTAAAATTCCTTATTTAGGTACCATGGAGCGTATTATAGTATGAAAACTCAAAAACCAACCTGATCAATTTTTAAAACCTGGTCTCTATTTATTGTTGGCTGCTCTGGGTCTCCGTTGCTGCAGGTGAGCTTTCTGATAGTTGCAATGAGCAGGGGCTCCTCTTCCTGCGATCTCCTCACTGTGGTGGCTTCTCTAGTTGCGGAGCAGGTCTCCAGGTACTCGGGCTCAGGAGTTGAGGCTCACGGGCCTGATTACTCGGCGGCACGTGGACTCTTCCTAGACCAGCAATCAAACCCGTGTCCCCTGCATTAGCAGGCAGATTCTTAAACACTGGGCCACCAGGGAAGTCCTTTGGAATGAACAGCTAAGACTTCTGTTTAGAAACCAGATTCTTAATGTTATATATCATGATTTTTTAAAATTTCATTTAGATTTATTTTAAATTTGAGCCAGATGGATTATCCCGGGATAGAATCTGATTGCTGACAATTTAGGTATTTTTTGATTGCTTTCTTAGCTTTTCTGACTCTGGGGCTCCATTTAATAAATGGGTACTCAGGTCTCTGGATCCACAAAAGAGTTAACCCAACACCCTCAACTGCCTATTTTACAACTAGCAAACTGCTCATACACTAGGCTATTTTATTACAGAACAAAGACTTCAAAACTAACTGTTTTGAAAAGAGACATTTGGATTAAATTTATTTCTAGAATATTCTCTTAGAACAACTCTTTTTTTTCAAACAAGTGTCATGAAAAGGTTTATTTTTAGATTTAAGGTTTATAGGAGCTGTAGTGTACTTGGCTCTCTATGCTAGATTTTTATAGCCCTCTCACATTTCTCAGAAGAGAAGGCTATTAATGTTGCCTTCCAAATAGTTTTTATTCTGTAGGGAAGATTTATTAAAAAAAAAAATCATCTTAGCCCTTGGGAAAAAATTAACTCAGTTCAAATGCCGTATCAAACATTTGATATCCAAAGAAATGCAATGTGGATAAACGTATAATTTTGAAAAAAATGCCAAGGAATTTTTGGATACCATTTTAGTGAGCATGATATTCTCTTTGCAAGTTAGAAAAGAACCTGAGAGAAACCTTCTTGTTACTGCTTAGTTACTCATTACTGTTATTTTCATTTACATGCTGAAAAAATCATTTAACAATTCTTTCCTCTCTGTAGAAATAGAATAGAACTAGCATAAAACAGTATTCATAGGGCAGGGGTTGGGAACAGACCACTTCAATAAGCTCTAGTCTGCTGAGAAATATGGAAATACTTTTCATGTAAATAGAAATAATGACATGGAAACAATGAGAATAATGGGTTTTCTCCTGTGGTTCCCACACAAGCAACTTTCTATTTTCAGGAGGTGCGGAGCATTGCCAAAGATGAACTTTCATTTCGGTGACTTTTCATTGCTATTTTAACAGTAAAAGTATATATGTGTATATGTGTGTGTGTGTGTGTGTGTGTATAGATAGATAGATAGATATTTGCCTATGAAGCCTTTATTTATGAGTTCATAAATAGGATACCTACGTATGTTTCCAATCGTTACTGCAAAGGTGAAGTTATTCTTTCATGGCAGTGGGCCAATTAGCATCTTTAAAAGAAGCCATCATTATGATAACAAACACTTGGGTTTGCTGATGAATAATGATTTCATCTCAAAAAGCACTTTGAAAACATTGCCTAATTAATATGACTCAGAAGGCTCAAATAAAAATATATTCTGAACTCTTAGATTTTTAGTTCAGCAGAAGCACTTTGGGAAGCAAAGAATGATCAATAGGAAAATTACATTTCTCCTTTGAGGACAACCTACATTTTACTATGGGAAACATATTTTAAAATAATTGTTGTATGTTTATACCTTGGAACATGTGGAATAGACAGCCTGAAACTTTGCTAACAAAAACATTTCAAAACGCCAGTTAAAATACAGGCAATACCCTTCTGAGCTCATCCTTTGAGGTATCAGTGAGTAAGGCGGACAGGAGGTACCAGTGGAACTAACTGTAAAAGGAGTTGACCTGGAACAGTGGGAGCACTACAGTCGGTAGTTGCCAGTGTCAATAACCGATGGTATTAGGTGCACACACTGAGGCAGGACAAAACAGGCCAGTATGAGACAACAGTTTATAACTGAGACCGCTGCATTAAGCCTGACCCTTCAAGGGCACCGTTTTAGTGAAAGGATCGATTAGACACAAGTGAGCCATGATCACAGTAGGATGACAAGGAACCTTATCCTGGATTCTGAGTGGGAACAAAGTTTCTTCTGATAAATGTAACCGCTGACATGTTCTCATTTGGATAACAGATTATACTTTTTACTGTCTGCATTTTTGGAAATTCCATGATGATTAATTAACACAAAAATGGTTCTAGCATTTTTTAGGTCAAATTTTTCTCCTGAAGGATGTACTCTCAACTATGATACATAGAATTTTTACTGAGAAATTCTCTTTTTGAAGAAAAACTCAACAGTGATAAATCATCAATCAGTTAAAATAATTATCCTTTAGAATCAGCACACACAACAAATAGCACGGCTTCAAATGATGAAATAAGGGCCTGTGAGATGGTTAAAGAACTGCGAAAAGAACTTCAGAAAGGCAAACAGAGAATAAGGGCATGCAAGATGGTTAAAGAACTGCGAAAAGAACTCCAGAAAGGCAAACAAAGAATAAGGGCATGTGAGATGGTTAAAGAACTGCGAAAAGAACTCCAGAAAGGCAAACAAAGAATAAGGGCATGTGAGATGGTTAAAGAACTGCGAAAAGAACTCCAGAAAGGCAAACAAAGAATAAGGGCATGCAAGATGGTTAAAGAACTGCGAAAAGAACTCCAGAAAGGCAAACAAAGAATAAGGGCATGTGAGATGGTTAAAGAACTGCGAAAAGAACTCCAGAAAGGCAAACAAAGAATAAGGGCCTGTGAGATGGTTAAAGAACTGCGAAAAGAACTTCAGAAAGGCAAACAGAGAATAAGGGCATGCAAGATGGTTAAAGAACTGCGAAAAGAACTCCAGAAAGGCAAACAAAGAATAAGGGCATGTGAGATGGTTAAAGAACTGCGAAAAGAACTCCAGAAAGGCAAACAAAGAATAAGGGCATGTGAGATGGTTAAAGAACTGCGAAAAGAACTCCAGAAAGGCAAACAAAGAATAAGGGCATGTGAGATGGTTAAAGAGCTGCGGAAAGAACTCCAGAAAGGCAAACAAAGAATAAGGGCATGTAAGATGGTTAAAGAACTGCGAAAAGAACTTCAGAAAAGCAAACAAAGAATAAGAAACTATAAAAAAAGACCAATTTGAAAATTAATCAAATAGAACTTCTATAAATGTAAAATGGAGTCATTTATATTAGAAACTCAATAGATAAGTTAGATTGTAGATTAGATACATTGGAAGAGAGAATGGGGAAAAGTAGAAGGTACAGTTGAAGAAACTATCAGAACAGAGGGATAAGCAGATAATATAGAGACTAAAGAGATGCAAGTTAGAAAGAAACAGGCCTAACGTATGCTGAAGAGGAACACAGAAGGAAAAGATGGGGAGAATGAGAAAAGAAGCAATGTTGGAAGAGAAAACGGGTGAGGATATTCCAGAATTGATGGAAGACTTGGATGCTCATACTTGGAAGTGCAAGAAGAGCATAACAGTGTTACTGAACCAAACTTGGGTCCTCTCGCCCCAGATGCAGCAAAGCTAACCTACTGACACTGGGTTGTGGTAAAAGGAAAACACAGCATTTACTGCAGAGTGCCCAGCTTGTGTCCAAAAGACGCAAACTCCTTAATGGCTTTCAGGGAAAGTGTGTTTTGTTTTTAATTTACTTATTTATTTTAATTGGGAGATAATTACTTTACAATATAAAGTAATTATATTTTTGCCATACATCAATATTAATCAGCCCTAGAGGTGTTTTTTAGGTAATGTGAGGGAGAGGGCCTCGGGGTGGATGATCAGCTCATGCCTGGTTCTCTGATTGGTTGATGGTGAGTAACAGAGTGGTGTTTCAAGAATCTCAACCATCAGCTTTCTGGATGCCTTAGAAAGCATCACTATAAACAAAGCTAGTAGAGGTGAAGGAATTCTAGTTGAGCTATTTCAAATCCTGAAAGATGATGCTGTGAAAGTGCTGCACTCAATATGCCAGCAAATTTGGAAAACAGTAGTGGCCACAGGACTGGAAAAGGTCAGTTTTCATTTCAATCCCAAAGAAAGGCAATGTCAAAGAATGCCCAAACTACCGCACAATTGCACTCATCTCACACGCTAGTAAAGTAATGCTCAAAATTCTCCAAGCCAGGCTTCAGCAGTATGTGAACCATGAACTTCCAGATGTTCAAGCTGGTTTTAGAAAAGGCAGGGGAACCAGAGATCAAATTGCCAACATCTGCTGGATCACCAAAAAAGCAAGAGAGTTCCAGAAAGGCATCTCTTTCTGCTTTATTGACTATGCCAAAGCCTTTGACTGTGTGGATCACAGTAAACTGTGGAAAATTCTTCAAGAGATGGGAATACCAGACCACCTGACCTGCCTCTTGAGAAATCTGTATGCAGGTCAGGAAGCAACAGTTAGAACTGGACATGGAACAACAGACTGGTTCCAAATAGGAAAAGGAGTATGTTAAGGCTGTATATTGTCACCCTGCTTATTTAACTTCTATGCAGAGTACATCATGAGAAATTCTGGGCTGGAAGAAGCACAAGCTGAAATCAAGATTGCCGGGAGAAATATCAATAACCTCAGATATGCAGATGACACAGAGAAGGCAATGGCACCCCATTCCAGTACTCTTGCCTGGAAGATCCCATGGATGGAGGAGCCTGGTAGGCTCCAGTCCATCGGGTCGCTAAGAGTCGGACACAACTGAGTGACTTCACTTTCACTTTTCAGTTTTATGCATTGGAGAAGGAAATGGCAACCCACTCCAGTATTCTTGCCTGGAGAATCCCAGGGACAGAGGAGCCTGGTGGGCTGCTGTCTATGGGGTTGCACAGAGTCAGACACAACTGAAGTGACTTAGCAGCCACCCTTATGGCAGAAAGTGAAGAGGAGCTAAAGAGCCTCTTGATGAAAGTGAAAGAGGAGAGGGAAAAAGTTGGCTGAAAGCTCAACATTCAGAAAACGAAGATCATGGCATCTGGTCCCATCACTTCATGGGAAATAGATGGGGAAACAGTGTCAGACTTTATTTTTGGGGGCTCCAAAATCACTGCAGATGGTGATTGCAGCCATGAAATTAAAAGACGCTTACTGCTTGGAAGGAAAGTTATGACCAAGCTAGACAGCATATTAAGAAGCAGACACATTACTTTGCCAACAAAGGTCCGTCTAGTCAAGCTATGGTTTTTCCAGTGGTCATGTATGGATGTGAGAGTTGGACTATGAAGAAAGCTGAGTGCTGAAGAATTAATGCTTTTGAACTGTGGTGTTGGGGAAGACTCTTGAGAGTCCCTTGGACTGCAAGGAGATCCAACCAGTCCATTCTGAAGGAGATCAGCCCTGGGTGTTCTTTGGAAGGACTGATGCTAAAGCTGAAACTCCAATGCTTTGGCCACCTCATGCGAAGAGTTGACTCATTGGAAAAGACTCTGATGCTGGGAGGGCTTGGGGGCAGGAGGAGAAAGGGACGACAGAGGATGAGATGGCTGGATGGCATCACCGACTCGAAGGACATGAGTTTGAGTAAACTCCGGGAGTTGGTGATGGACAGGGAGACCTGGCGTGCTGCGATTCATGGGATCGCAGAGAGTTGAACACGACTGAGCGACTGAACTGACTAACTACTGTGTGTAGTCTGTGTGCTGGTGATCAGCAGGGAGTCAACTTCTTTCACTGGTGAGGGTTTTAGTATCTGCAACTGAAGGATATGACTCAGGATATTATCTATAGTCCTTGAGGAGGAACTAAAGGTCCTTGATTTGTTTGATGGCTAACTATTGTCACCTTGTTTTGTTTGACTGTTTTCTTTTGTTTCTGCATTTTCTCACTTCTCTGCCTAAATTTGCTCTTTGCAACTCAGGGAGAGAGGCTACAAACAAGTTTTTCTACAAACAAGAAGGGGGAGACACAGGGGTCTGTCTCCAGGAAGGCCCCACAGGGGCCTGCTTGGTTCAACAGAAGTGGGGAGGGGCTCAACACATCACTCTCAACCTGCAGAAGAGCCCAGACAGGAGGTGATTTTAAAAGCAGCTGGAATGAAAATAGAAAGTGTCCTCTAAAGTCTCCAGGGTGCAGAGACTCCAGCCACAGGCTTGCCAGGCAAATAGGTCTGCAGGGTGGGTGGGAGGTTGCTGAGTATTGTTTCTGTCTGGTGGGCTTGTAGCATCTGCAAGAGACAAACTTCTCAGAGCGGAGACAAGCAGTGGCGTCAGGATGCTGAGCGCGTGGGAAGCCTGGTGCACGGCCGCATGGTCATAGGAGGCAAAACTCCAGGGGAGGGAGGGCTGTGGAGGGAGCGGGGCAGTGTGGGCGGAACTCACGGAGTCCCTGTCGAGACCATGAAAAGTGATCACCAGACCAGACCAGACCAAAGAACCACCTGTGTTCTGGGTGTGTGGCTGAGGCCAAGCGCCGTTGGATGTTGTAACACCTGTACCCCTTCTGAGAGTGCTTCCAGGAATTGCAGGAGAGTGCCTCCTTACTCAATGCCCCATCCATGCCCTCTACCCAGAAACCTCAACTCACTGTAAAGAAGAAAGGTTGAAAGGAATTTCTCCCACCATTGCAGAGTACATATTGAAGGGTGAATTTCAAAATGAGAAGTAATAAATTGATAGGGGATATAATAAACTTTAGATAAAAGGAAGTTGACTACAGAACAAAGGAGTGTGATCCAAGAAGGCAGGTGTATTTAAAAAAAACAGCAGATAATACTGTGGGGAAATCTGAATGGCAATGGCTGTATATAAAACAATAAAGATAACTGATTCATTTGGAGGGTGTAAAGCGAGCTGGAAGTGAAATACTGGAAAACTAATGCACATGAAAAGGAGAGGCATGATAAGAGTAAAAGTTTTCAAAATCTCTCTAGTGTTACAGAAAGAAGGAAGAGAGTAACTTTTCTAGGAGTCATTTTTTACTGTTTTCTCTTTTTCATACTCCGAGTTTACTAATCTGTTAGCAAATCTTGCCAGCTATATCTTTGAGCCGTAGTATTTGAATACATTCATCTTACTGCCTTCACTGATACCATCCTGGCCTGGGCTACAATAGTGTTTTACACATTCATTTCAATTACCTTTTAACTGTTCGCCCTGGTTCTGCTCTCTGTCTCCTAGTGTTGTTCACCCTCTCTCCTGCTCCCTTTCCCCAAAATATATCTGAACAAACTGTTTATCATACTATTCCTATTGATCACTTCACACATCTCACTTTCCATCTCACTTATGTACAGATGAACCTATCTGCAGGGCAAGAATAGAGACACAGATGCAGAGAGACACGCGGACATTGTGGGGGAAGAGCAGGTACAGCTGGGAGCAGGACTGACACACTCCACCGTGTGAAAGAGCAAGTGAGCCGCTGAGCAGCACAGGGGCTCACACCTTTGTGATGGCCCAGGGGGTGGGCCCGGAGGGGCAGTGGGAGGGAGGCCCAGAGGGAGGGGATATGGGCACCTGTCAGTTCAGGCGCTCAGTTGTGTCCGACTCTTTGCAACCCCATGGACTGCAGCACGCCAGGCCCCCCTGTCCATCACCAACTCCCAGAGCTTACTCAAACTCATGTCTGTAGAGTTGGTGATGCCATCCAACCATCTCATCCTCTGTCATCCCCTTCTCCTCCTGCCTTCAGTCTTCCCCAGCATCACGGTCTTTTCAGATGAGTCAGCTCTTCGCATCAGGTGGCCAAAGTATTGGAGTTTCAGCTTCAGCACCAGTCCTTCCAATGAATATTCAGGATTGATCTCCTTTAGGATGGATTGTTTGGATCTCCTTGCAGTCCAAAGGACTCTCAAGAGTCTTCTCCAACACCACAGTTCAAAAGCATCAATTCTTTGACACTCAGCTTTCTTTATAGTCCAAATCTCACATCCATACATAACTACTGGAAAAACCATAGCCTTAACTAGATGGACCTTTGTTGACAAAGTAATGCTTTTTAATATGCTGTCTAGGTTGGTCATAACTTTCCTTCCACAGAACAAGTGTCTTTTAATTTCATGGCTGTGGTCACCATCTGCAGTGATTTTGGAGCCCAAGAAAATAAAGTCTCTCACTGTTTCCATTGTTTCTCCATCTATTTGCCATGAAGTGATGGGACCAGATGCCATGATCTTCATTTTCTGAATGTTTAGTTTTAAGCCAGCTTTTTCACTCTCCTCTTTCACTTTCATCAAGAGGCTTTTTTAGTTCTTCACTTTCTGCCACAAGGGTGGTATCATCTGCATATCTGAGGTTATTGATATTTCTCCTGGCAATCTTGATTCTAGCTTGTGCTTCGTCCAGCCTGGCATTTCACATGATGTATTCTGCATATAAGTTAAATAAGAGGGTGACAATGTACAGCCTTGATGCACTCCTTTCCCAGTTTGGAAACAGTCCATTGTTACATGTCCAGTTCTAACTGTTGCTTCTTGACCTGCATACAGATTTCTCAGGAGGCAGGTAAAGTGGTCCGGTATTCCCATTTCTTGCAGAATTTTCCACAGTTTGTTGTGATCCACACAGTCAAAGGCTTTGGCATAGTCAATAAAGCAGAAGTCAATGGTTTTCTGAAACTCTCTTGCTTTTTATATGATCCAACTGATGTTGGCAATTTGATCTCTGGTTCCTCTGCCTTTTCTAAATCCAACTCAAACATCTGGAAGTTCATGGTTCACATACTGTTGAAGCCTGGCTTGGAGAAATTTGAGCATTACTCTACTAGTGTGTGAGATGAATGCAATTGTGCAGTAGTTTGAGCATTCTTTGTCATTGCCTTTCTTTGGGATTGAAATGAAAACTGACCTTTTCCAGTTCAGTATGCAGGTCAGGAAGCAACAGTTAGAACTGGACATGTAACAATGGACTGTTTCCAAATTGGGAAAGGAGTGCATTAAGGCTGTATATTGTCACCCCGCTTATTTAACTTATGTGCAGAATACATCATGTGAAATGTATTACATTCTGTGAAATGAAATACATTCTGTGGCCCCTGCTGAGTTTTCCAAATTTGCTGGCATATTGAGTGCAGCACTTTCACAACATCATCCTTTAGGACTTGAAATAATTCAGGTGGAATTTCATCACCTCCACTAGCTTTGTTTGTAGTGATGCTTCCCAAGGCCCACTTGACTTCGGACTCCAGGATGTCTGGTTCTAGGTGAGTGATTACACCATCGTGGTTATCTGGGTCATGAAGATCTTTTTTTTGTATAGTTCTTCTGTATATTCTTGCCACCTCTTCTTAATATCTTCTGCTTCTGTTAGGTTCATACTGTTTCTGTCCTTTATTGTGCCCATCTTTGCATGAAATGTTCCCTTGGTATCTCTAATTTTCTTGAAGAGATCTGTAGTCTTTCCTATTCTATTGTTTTCCTCTATTTTTTTGCATTGATCACTGAGGAAGGCTCTCTTATCTGTCCTTGCCTTTCTTTGGAATTCTACATTCAGATGGGTATATATTTCCTTGTTTTCTTTGCCTTTAGCTTCTTTTCTTTTCTCAGCTATTTGTAAGGCCTCCTGAGACAACCATTTTGCCTTTTTTGCATTTCTTTTTCTTGGGGATGGTCTTGATCCCTGCCTCCTGTACAATGTCATGAACCTCCTGTCCATAGTTCTTCAGGCACTCTTATCAGATCTAGTCCCTTGAATCTATTTATCACTTCCGCTGTATAATTGTAAGGGATTTGATTTAGGTCGTACCTGAATGTCTAGTGGTTTTCCCTACTTTCTTCAATTTAAGTCTGAATTACCTAATTCACTTTGTTCTATGACAGAAACTAACACAACATTGTAAAGCAATTATATTCCAATTAAAAAATAAAGTGAAAGCCCTGAAAATATTAACAGCTAAAAGACTTCACGTGATCTTCCTCCTCGTTATAACCCAGCGTTCTTCCTTCCTGAGCTCATCATGTCCTCCTCTCTCCCTTACTTATTCTGTGGTTGCTTCCTGGGTCCCTGTGCTCTTTGATTCTATTAAGAATGTTCCGATTGTAGGGCTTTTCTGAAAATGGCTTCCCTGGTGGCTCAGATGGTAAAGAATCTGCCTGCAATGTGGGAGACCTGGGTTCGATCCCTGGGTCGGGAAGATCCCCTGGAGAGGGGAATGGCAACCCACTCCAGTATTCTGGCCTGGAGAATCCCTTGGACAGAGGAGCCTGGTGGGCTACAGTCCATGGGATTGAAAGAGCTGGACACGGCTGAGTGATGACTAACACTGTCACAAACTTTCACTTTCCAACCCTCACTTTCTGGAGTTTTTAGTCAAGTGTGGCTTTTTCGGCGAGCTCTTTCTTGGGACTCCTACATACAGTCCAGCCTGCTTCCTTTTCCCACCCTTGCACTGTTTATCTTTTTTCTTTATTTTTTCTGTTGTACCTACTACCATCTAAAATTCTCTGCAGCCATCCTCATCATCTGAGAGGGACTGGTTTGGGGACATCTGGAACACCAAAATCTGCCAGTGCTCAAAGAAGAGTGAAAGCGGAAGTGTTAGTTTTACTACTTATAAAGACAATGAAAAAAGTGAAAGCCACTCATTCGTGTCTGACTCTTTGCGACCCCATGGACTGTACCCGCCAGGCTGCTCTGTACGTTGAATCATCCAGGTAAGAACACTGGCGTGGGTAGCCTTTCCCTTTTCCGGGGATCTTCCTGACCCAGACCTTGAATGCTTCACTGCAGACGGATCTTTACCATCTGAGCCATAGGGAAGCGTTCCAGCGCTCAAGAATCTTATAAAAATGGCAGCAGAGTTGGCTCTCTGAGTCTGCTGATTCCGTGCCAGTGGCTGGGTGAATGGAAATTTCGGATACTATATCCCTCTCCTTTCTTTCCTTCCCGCGTCCTTCCCTCCCTCTGAAATACTGAGATTCTCCCCCGTAGGAAGCTTTCTGATGACAGGAGCTCTTGTTTCCATTGTTGCTTTCATGGTACCTCAAGGGTGTGAAGAAGTGGCCTGGCAGGCAGTAGGCACTCAAACCTTTGTTGAGTAAGTGGATGAGTGAATGTATGAATCAAGCCAAAATAAAAACAAGGAGAAACGTAGAAAAATTTAAAAATTCAACTAAGGAGCTTTATCTAATGGATTTACATTGAACTCCAGACTTAACGATTTGCAATATACATTTGCTAGTTACACTGTGAATACATATTGATCGCTTGCCAGAATCAATTACGCATCTACCTCTAAAGCATGTCTTGGCGAAAAGCAAAGTCGCCGCAGTAATACGTTGACTCTCTTCTATAACCACAGTGCAATTAGAAGACTGCAACAAAAATAAAATAACAATTACTAGATGTGATTGGAAAGCAAAATGAGCAAAAAATAAATAAATAAAAAACCTTTCTTCTTACTCGTTGATTACATAGTAGTCATTATGTAGTCAGAAAATACTTAGAACTGCAATACATGAGCTTTTTACACATCAAAAATCTAAAGCAGTATTATGCAGAAATTTATATCCCTTGGAAAAAACCCAGCAGTTTAAACATAAAACAAATAGAGGAAAAAGGAATAATTAATTTAAAAGCAGAAGTAAGTAAAGTAAAAAACAAAACTTGAGAGGATCAAAAACCCCCAAATTGATTCAGTGTGAAAAGTAATAATAACATGTGGAAAACTGTGAGTCAATTGATTAAAAAAACAGAGAATACTGAAATATACATGACTGGCAAAGAGGGGTACCTAAGTATACATGGCAGAGATCTGAAAAAGTAAATTACAACAACTATTTTTATGCCAATACATTTTTAAAATAAGAGAAAACAGACCATTCTAAAAATGACAGTCACATTATTTTTCCAAGTTAAAAATTTTATTAAAATTTTAAAACGTCCTATATATTAAGTTTCTAAAGAAGGCAAGCATTTGGTTTTTGAAATCTTTCTAATTATCTTTGGCAAAATGAGCAAAAGCATATATTTTTCAGTTTCTTTATAGAACTTAAAAATTCTAAAGTGCTTTAATCAAAATCCATTTAGTTACAATCTCAAATCAAACTTTTCTAGGCAAAAAAGGGTTTATTTGCTCATAAAACTAGAACTTTAGAAGTGTTTGTAGCTTCAGAAGGGCTGGATCCGGTAGCTAAAATAACGTAACCAGGAAATTGCCTTGTTCCCTGTCTTGGCCCTGCCTTACCCGGTTTTGGATTGACTCTCATGAAGCTAATGCGGTCACCAAAATTTCTAGGCTTACATCATTCTCACAGCTAATGATCACAGAGAACAAAGAATTCCTCTTTCCTGAGAGTTTCAGCCAAAGTCCCACGGGTCAACACTGATTGACCCCTGATGTCACGTGCCCATCCTTCAGTTGATTCCTTTGACCAACGGAGGGAGTTGTTTGGCCATGTATCAGCCCCTGGATCAAATTCATTCTTTCCGCATCATGTAGACCGAGAGTTGAGAGAAGCCATGTTCAAAATAGCTTCCAACTATCTCCTGTAGACACCATGTTAGCAAAAATGACACACGTTACCAGATACTTATTTTTACACACTTTATGCAGTCATCATCCATGTCTACAGTATAAAGTGACAGAAGGTTTTTTTTTTTTTGGTCTTCTTCTCTTGTTCAGAAGCAGCAGTGAAGCTAGAATGTTAATCTAATTGTAATTTACCTTTATACATATATTGTCCTGATTGCTGTTTTTCTCTAGTATTTCCAAGCTCCAGGAACATGTGGAACTGAGGGTCCAGGGGAAGGAAGTGATTTTCTCTCAGCCTTGCATCCAGTCTCTAGAGAAAGAGGAGAGAACACAGGATGAAAAGAACAGGAGAAATTGGAGGGAGGTGGAGAAAGAATTCTCCTGTGTTTACAAGGGCTGCAAGCTGTTTTCATCGAGGGTACATGGAATTAAAATTCAAGGGGGCAGCAGGCTTGTCTGGTGGCTCAGAGGGTGAACAATCCATCTGCAATGTGGGAGACCCAGGTTCGATCCCCGGGTCAGGAAGATCCTCTGGAGAAGCGAATGGCTACCCACTCCAGTGTTCTTGCCTGGAGAATCCCAGTGACGGCGGAGCCTGGTGGGCTACAGTCCACGGGGTCGCAGAGTCGGACATGACTGAGCGACTAACAGGCACACAGTGAGATAAAAAGAATCCCGTGTTGAGATTATGTCAGTTGAGTATTTGCCAAACTGGAAGTTACTCTGTGAGTGTGAGAAATTCAGCTCTATCATGTCTGGGGTTCTTATCTCTCTTCTGTTTTTTAACAGACATAACTGGGCAAAGTGTGTTCCCCAGAATAGAACATTCTGTGACATAGACTGTGAGAAAATGTTTTCATAATCACATAAATCTGGTAAAACCAACATATTCTGTACTCATGGTGTCTTACCATTCACATATTAAAGTCTACTAATATAGAAAATTTCAAATTTTATTTAGTCTTGCTGACTGTAAGACCTGTCCTACCCTACCCCTCCTCTTTTTGTGTGTGTGGGAAAACCTTTACACATACTCTGGGAAAGACTAATTTTTCTCCCTTCAAGGAGGAACTCAATGTGGAAATCGGTAACTGACTTATAAGGAGCTTTTGCAGCTTCCCATACCACTGCTTCTCCTTTCTCTTTTTTCTCTCCCTCTTCAGTTCCCATTTCCATAGCTCACTGACTTCTGCTAACGATTTTAATCATAAATTGCTGATTGCCTTCAGGGCGTCTCATTCATGACTTTACAATGAAGCAATTGGTATGTTTCTTCACTTCATAAATGCAGGATGAGGGGTCAGAAGCTGAGGTCACGTGATTAAGGACAGCAGTAATGACCCCGCATTATTGCTGGAAATAAAAACAGTAGCTGCATTGTGAGGGTGTTTGAAAGAAAGGTCCTCGTGCTGGCGACAGAGGGGTGAAGCTTCTCTCTCTTCCTTAAGCTTCCAGCGAGTCGTTCTCACATATGGACGTCTGCTCAGTGTCTCATTACCGCAATCTTTGTTGCCCTAAATCATTGTTTCCAAGGATACTTGGAGACAAAAGAATGCTCATCACAATGGTCACAGTTGTGCAAATTATGAGAACTGTTAAGCAATATACATATTTATCCAAATTAGCCAACAAAAATATCTATGATAGGTATGACGGAAGGAAAGGTCAGGTTTTAGAAGACATGATGGAGCTACAATTTCAAGTTTAGGGTCGGATTTGGGGTTATCACTTTTAGATGACTGGAATGGGAATATGGCCATGAATTTGCCAGTCAGTGACTGAATAAGTGTCTGCCTGGCAGACTTCAGAGTCCAATAGTTACTGGCCTCTAGAATAAAGGAGAAAGGGACGGACGGAGGGAGAAGGGAAGGAAGGCAGGTGGGAAGCATGAGTGATTGGTCTGCTCTGCTCCAGGGTCCAGGTACTGTCAGCACAGTGTTGAGCCGATTAGCCTTTACAAGGCTACTCGCCTAACCTCTTGGAGGCTTCATTTTCTTAAAATATAAGACGGGAGTGGTAATACCTTTTTTAGTTACTTTGCAGGATGGTTTTAAGGCTAAGCAGAAAGAGAGAAGTGACATGCAAGGGCTGGCTGTGTGTGAAAAGCAGCACGGATGTCTTTATTCATTTCATAGCATGATAATGAACACATTCATTGCCAACTTCAGGCATAAATATGACACATGTGCAACATACGTGTGGGCCAAGCGAAGATTTATGCTCCAGTGAACACTCTGTGGTTGACAGATGGACTACACAAAACAGAGAAAAACAAAAACTTAAGAATAAGAATTTTTAAAGGGTGTAATTTAATTGTTTTAATGAATTAATTAAAAGCCTCTTTTAGAGTTTAGAAAGAGCGACATCAATATTGGTTCTGGACAGTTATTTGGAATTGAATTTAACTATTGCTCTGCGGCCTTGGCCTCAGCTTTAGTCTTTGCTTGCTTTTTTCTTTTCTTTGTACTTGGTGTGTTCCTTGGAGAAGGAAATGGCAACCCATTTCAGTGTTCTTCCTTGGAGAATCCCATAGACAGAGACATCTAACAGGCCATGGGGTCCCAAAGACCGGGACGTGACTGAGTGACTTCCACTTCCACTCTCCACTTAACTCGATGGATGTTTCCGTCTCCCAGAAGCCAGGTGCCAGAATGTCGGTTTCAGGCACTCAGAGGAAGCCATTTGGCTGATGAGCTGGTTTTCCTCGCCTAACACAGTCCACCTCAAACAGATGTAACTAACATTTCAAGTTTGCCAAAGATTAAGGTTTGGTTTATTATGTGGGACAGGAACATGGCTGCAAATTTGCCAGGCAGTGATGGAACTGTTTCTTGACTTAAGTCAAGGCTGCTTATGTAATTGATTTTTTCAGGTGTGTGCATTTCTTTCTCTTGGTTTGTCTCATTGCAGCAAAGATATGAAACAATGGACCGGTGTTATAGCTCGGTTACAGCTCAAGCTTTTATTAAGCAGACAGCAGATCATACATACACCCCTGAGAGGGGAGGGCAGGCGGACCCTGAAGAAGTGGCCTCAACCTGTCTTAGCTCCTCCTGTTGATGCTTTTTTGTCTCCTTCCCCCAGAGCCTGATTGGTTTTGCCCTACGCAAAGTGGGGCTTGTACAGGCTACCCATCAGGAAGGTGGTGTGTTTTTTTTCCCACTGGAGGTTCCCACTCCAGTCCTTGGATTTTTCCTTTGTTTTCTTTTTCTCAGGCTTTTTCCTTTCTTTCTTTGCCTTTTAGCTGCCAATTTTTAGCTACCATTTTGGACTCCCTTTTTTCTACTCTCACTACCTAACAGTTACAATCTGCTTTTGTAGATAGAATCAATGGTGATACTACCTTAAGATGAAAGCAAACCCACAGAAAATTTTGTTTCTAGATAATTCTTCCTAGACGTTTAAATTTCTAAAGAACAGTTACTGAATTGGAAATTTTTGTTGTCAGTATTTCAGGCTTATTTTTTCAGTTATATTTGTTTTGATTTTGCTGTTTTGCTTTTTTTTTTTCCCCCCACTTGTGGTTAAAAAAGAAAAGAAATGTCTAGGCCTGCAAAGGTCAATTCCTGAAATTTGTATGAGCTCCAGGTAAACTTTATCTGAGTTTATCATACTAAAATTGCCTGGGCCTAGATACAAAAAAAAATTTTTTTTGACAGTGGTGACCACATATCTCTTGATTAAACTGTCAAATCTGTAGACTGATTGACCCAGAGATAGCGTTTCAATTATTGCTTTTGATGGTTCTGGACTTCGTATCTAAAGATAAGACATTCGGCTCTGGGAGACATTTTCTACTGCTGGGGGCAAGAGAGGTAGGTCACTGTAAGTGCACGAAACTTTATAAACCAGTCTGGTCTGTTTACTCCAAGAGTTTTACAGCCATCTATGGCTTTTTCTTGGTCTGTTGTGCAGAGGCACGTATGCATGGCCTTCACACTTTAGAGCTGAGTCACAGAGTTTCAGTCCCAGATCCTCTACCTCCTGTCCTCGGGAACTTGGGCGAACACTTCACTCTCCTGTGCCTCAGTTACGCTGATGGTAGGAAATGATGCTGCCTGCCTGGCAGGATGTTGGAATGGATAAATGATCTTGGCATATTATTGTTATTACTAGCATCCCCTGGAAGGATAGTATTTAAAATCTGTTTGCATTTGAAATTTGATTCATAGTTTATAAAATATTTATTATTTGTGAGAATAGTTTATGTGCTAAAATATTAAGGCAAGTATAAAAACTTCCCATTTTTTTATTCTCATATTTCCACTCTTATTTATTTATTTATTTGGCTTCTGACTATACAATCTGAAGCATGTGGGATGTTAGTTCCCCAACCAGGCTTTGGACCCACACCCCATGCATTGGAAGTGTGGAGTCTTAACTACTGGACAGCCAGGGAAGTCCCCAAACTTCCCATTTTAAAGACGAGAAAACCAAGGCCAAGATACATAAAATGGATTTCTCAAGGTTCACGACATTGCAAATCAAGGCAAATCAAGAAAACGGCCTTAGGTCAGCATCATCCCTTATTATCTATAACAAAGATTCTCTTCTTGATTAAATTCCAAGCTCTCTTGAACTATTTCTCAACTAGGCTTCAACTCTTGGATTTCCATATTTGTTTCTGCATTTTCCAGGTTTAGCAATGTCAGTTCAGCTAGAATTTCCCATATCTGATCACTCTTGGTATCTAATTGGGTTCCTCACCTTCCACCATCCCTCAAGTGATATTTGGTCACACGGGAACACCTTCAATAAGACTCGTTTGGCGGGCGAAGCAAGAATCTTCCCTACCTCCAGATATTTTCTCTTAGTAATTTTCTACCTACTGACCCCCATCCCGCTCCTTGGCTATAAATTCCCACTTGCCCAGGCTGTGCTCCAAGTTGAGCTCACTCTCTTCTCCACTACAAGACCCTATTACAGTGGTTCCCCAGCCAATCCCAATAGTCTCACACTGAATGAAATCTGTCTTTCATCTTTAACAAATGTCATGAATAATTTTTTCTTTCTAACAACATCTAGAATAGGCCTTGGCTTTTCATAGGTCTTAACAACATTTTTGTTGAATAAATGAATGAAGTGCTTGAAGCAAAAATTCTCTGACCTCCAGGGTCACTACTATTTTTATTGCGCTCAAGCGGCATATCTAAACCAGGGTCGTGTTTTCTCCTAAAGACAGCAGAAGAATGCATATGCAGATAGAGTATGAGCCTCCCTGGTGACTCAGTGGTAGAGAACCTGCCGGCCAATGCAGGAGACCATGGGTTTCATCTCTGAGTTTGGAAGATGCCTTGGAGAAGGAAATGGCAACCCATTCCAGTATTCTCGCCTGGGAAACCCCATGGAGCTTGGTGGGTCTCAGTCCACAGGGTCAGAATGAGTCAGGCACGACTTAATGACTGGGCAGGCATGCACACAGATAAAGTACAGCTTGTTTAATAAAAATGTGAACTGAGTCACATTTGTATGTTCCAGAATGCTGGCGAGATCCCCCTTTTTCCCAGTGAGTCTCATTGAGTATCTAGTCTTAAGGGCATTGAATTGAGATGGTTGAAGTACCCTCAGCTTCTGGAAAGAGTAACCCAATGATTTACCAGCAACAAACCATTAACCAGGTCACCTGAAGGAGAGAGACTCTTGGTAACTAATGTCCACACAAGCCACAGAACAGGCTGCTTCGGGAAACACGCCTGTATCTGAAAGAATACACATTCCTTCAATTCCCTGAGACTGTCCAGGGTACAAGAACTTTTTTCCCTTGAGTGAAAAGGAGAGCACTGATTTGATGAGAAGGCTTTGAGAAACTTGACTGGACTTCATATTTGAGTACTAAGAAAAAAGTTGCTGGGAGAATATACTTATTTGGCAAGAATATTTAATGGTAAATTACAGATCCCTCTAATAAAAATATTTCTGATGGCAGAGGCTGCTACCATGAAAAGTATGCTGGATGGAGAGTGAAGACTGGTTCCTAATTTCAAGTCTGTCATTAAGTAGCAGCAGGGCTGTAACCAAGCTACTCAGCTTTCCTGGGCTGCATTCTTTTCTATAAGTGAGTTGGTTACATAAATAATGTTAAAGGTTCCTGAAATTCTAAATTTATATATTCATGAGAAATGTTTTGGATCCACACAATTAAAAAAAAGAAGCCCTCCTGTCTTTAAAAACAAAAGGAACTGAGTGGCAATTAGCATTGAAACAGAAATTAATTCATTAGCATTTAAAAATATCTCAATGGCAATATTTCCCGAACAACGACTTCATTGACGACATGAGTGGGCCATTGTGCCTTCTGCCAGTAGAACAGACACCACTTTATTCTTAGCAGCTGTGGTCCCTAATTGCAAAGGGGACTGGCCCAAAAATGATAAAGGGAAATTGCGTCCCAGCACTGAAAAGGAGCATGGAGCTCGGGGGCTTCCGCCGCCTCGATCATTGTTCACCTCTTGAGCTTCTTGTCAAGGAATTTGCCCTCTGGAGACTGAAGCCCCATGGTAGCTTAACTTTTGCTGTTGGGATATTTGCCTGAAAAAGTTCCTTTTGCTCTCTTTATTGCTAAAAATGGTATGCATGCATGCTAGTTGCTTTAGTCGTATCCAATTCTTTGTGATCCTATGGACTGTAGCCTGCCAGGAGGCTCCTCTGTTCATGGGGATTCTCCAGACAAGAATACTGCAGTGGGTTTCTATGCTCTCCTCCAGGGGATCTTCCCAACTCAGGGATCGAACCCACATCTCTTTACATCTCCTGAGTGGACAGATGGGTTCTTTACCACTAGGGCCACGTGGGAAGCACAAAAATAACATAAAAAGGTTTTATTCATAGAACCAGTTCTTCAATGCAGTGTCCCTTGTACTTGAGCTTTGCTTAAACAGTTTCCCTATTTTTTATTTTTTAGTTATTATTTTTTACATTTTGGCCATACTGGGTCTTCATCACGGCTCTCGGCTCCCCCAAGTTGCAGCGCTTGGGGCTTCTTTCTTGTCGCTGTGCATGGGCTTTCTCTAACTGTAGCCCTAGGGCTTCGTTGCCCCATGGCATGTTGGATTTAGTTCCCTGACCAGGAATCAAACCTGGGTCTTCTGCATTGGAAGGCGAATTCTTAACCACTGGACCACCAGGGAGGCCCTTCTATTTTCCATTTCCAAATAATTTTGAAATAGGGGAAAGCAGAAGAGACTAAATGTGATTCTTGAATCAAGTATTCAAGTTCTGAGGAATGATGATTCTCTAGATTTATTCAAAGAGCCATGAGTTCTTGCTACTTCCTTTGTTGGGAAAACTCTTTAAGAGAACACCCAAGGCTCTTACTCACCTACTTCAGAGCTTTGCTCAAATGTATCTTCTGTGAGCCTTTACTTGTCCAAACACATGCACTGCTTCTGATCCCATTTCCTGTTCCCCATTCCTGATTTATTTTTCATCATAGCATTTTTTTCCCCCACCATCTCATCAAGGATAGCATCTTTCTGATTATTCTCTGGGTCTCAATATGTAGTGGTGCAGTGGTGAAGAATCCACCTGCTAATGTTGGAGATGCAAGAGACACAGGTTCAATCCCTGGGTGGGCAAAAATCTCCTGGAGTAGGAAATGGCAATCCAGTATTTTTGCCTGAAGAATTCCATGGACAGAGGAGCCTGGAGGGCTAAAGTCCATGGGTTTGCAAAGAGTCAGACCAAACTGAGCATGCACGCAAGCACACATGATACCTAGAACAGCGCTAGCACGCACCCTGTATGTGTGTGTTGAATGCTGGAACCTTGGATGGCATTTGAGAAAGCACTGTAATAAATATTTCCTAAAGGGATAAATGTATCATTCAGAAAGAATCCTTTGAATTCCCATTGATCTTTTGATTTTCATTCTGTTGGAGCATGGAAGTAAACTGACTCGACATTTGATGTAGCTTTTCTGAAAGTCACCTACTTCTTCAGTGTTTCTTTGCTGCTAGGGGTGATTTCATCCTACCCAGGAAGGGAAGGCTGTTGAACACCAAAGGGACATGTTGAAATTCGCTGTGATATCCTTCTGGATCTCTGTCACATGGCTGTTTTGTCTTGGTTTCTCCTGGAGGCTTTCTTTCCTCCTGTCCTTTCTGGAGATTTCTTATCCCACATTCAAGCAATTCATGGCGGTAAAGTACAAAAACATAGAATGGGAACATGTTAGATTCAGGAAGAACCATTAGTCTAGTGACTCCTAAGCTTCTTTGCATCCTGTAACTCTTTGGAGAGCTTTTAAGTACAGATACTCACAGCCCACCTCAGACTATACAGCTAGACTCTCTGGAGCCAGATCCACATCAGGATAGCTTTAAAGCTCTCCTGCTGATACTATTGTGTAGCGAGAATTGAGAACAAAGAATCTTCCTGCTTCCACTCCCAAATCAGCAAGTGAGAACTTGAACTCAGACATGTTAGTTTCCCATGGCTGCTGTAACAAATCACTATGAACATGATGGCTTAAACCAGCAGATATATTCTCTTAGAGCTCTGGAGCCAGAAGTCCTAGGTCAGTATCACTGAGCCAAAATCAAACATGTTGGTAGAGCTGTGTTCCCTCTGGAAGCTCAGGGGGAGAATTGTTTTCCTTGTCTTTGGTTTCTGGGAGACCTCTGGTTCATGCCAGCAGAGTAGCATCTTCAGATCTGTTTCTCTCTGCTTCACCTTTACACTACCTTCTACTCTGTGTATCTGAAACTTCCTGCCTATCTCTTATAACCATTTCATGGATCACAGCCTTGTCGAGGTAAAGGGGCTGTGTAACTCAATGAAGCTGTAAGCCATGTCTTGCAGGGCCACCCAAGATGGACTGGTTGTAGTGCAGAGTTCTGAGAAAATGTGGTCCACTACAGGAGGGAGTGGGGAACTTTTGACAAACCTAGACAGCATATTAAAAAACAGAGACATTACTCGCCAACAAAGGTCCATATAGTCAAGGCTATAGTCTTCCCATGGGTCATGTACAGTTGTGAGAGCTGGACCGTAAGGAAGGAGCAGTGCTGAAGAATGGATGCTTTTGAGCTGTGGTGTGGAGAAGACTCCTGAGTCCCTTGGACTGCAAGGAGATCCAACCAGTCCATCTGAAAGGAAATTAGCCCTGAATATTCATTGGAAGGACTGATGCTGAAGCTGATGCTCCAATATTTTGGTCATCTGATGCGGGCAGCCAACTCACTGGAAAAGTCCCTGATGCTGGGAGAGATTGAGGGCAGAAAGAGAAGAGGACATCAGAGGATGGATGAGATGGCTGGATGGCATCCCCGATGCAATGGACATGAACTTGGGCAAACTTCAGGAGATGGTGAGGGACAGGGAGACCTGGCATGCTGCAGTCCGTGGGGTCAAATGGAGTCGGACTGGGTGACCGAACAACAAACACAGCTCTGTGTGCTACTGGCTTGTGAAATTCCTGAAGGGTACCTGCATGAAATAGACTATGCCTCTGCCTGCCTCTCGCTTGCAGCACAAAGCAAGACATGCTTGTGTGTGTGCTCAGTCATGTCCCATTCTTTGCAACCTCGTCTGTCCATAGGATTTTCCCAGCAAGGATACGGAGTAGGTTGCCATTTCCTCCTCTAGGAGATCTTCCCAACTCAGGGTTCAAACCTGAGTCTCCTCTGTCTGCTGCATTGGTAAGAGGATTTTTTTACCACTGAGCCCCTGGGAAACCCTTTCTAATTTATTGGATCTTTTATATGTATTTTGATGAATCCCATTATGCTACTAAGATTGTATTATGAAGTCTGAGATATTACTTACAACTACTATGTGGCCATGGTGGGGCTTTAGACAAATCTTGTCTCACTTCCAATCTTTTAGCTTTTTCTACTGTCTGTATGGTTTACCCCTGGAGAATTATAGAGAATCCATCAGCTAGATGCTCAGGGATACTCCTATTACTCCAAGGAAGCAAAGCTTGTGGTTCACTCATTTTGTTTGCCTTCAGGAAGACTCAGAACCCAGCGTCAGTCTCTGGGAATAATGTATCTTGTTCTTGAGATCAAACACAATAACAAAGACTCAAGTTGGAATTTTTATAGGCACAGAAAACAGGCAAGATTAAGTGGCTTTTAAGCATTCAGTTTGGATAGGAATGAAAGCAACAGAAATGAAAGTGTTGTTAGAAAAATAAATCATGTATGGAAAAGAGGAAATATAGTCTCACTTTGGAGGAAATGAGCGTTGACAACAATGTGTAAATTTAGGAATGTCAATTATCTTCTTTATGCTCCTTGCACTGCATACCTATAAAATGGAGGTAATATATGATCTACCTGGAAAATATGTAAAGTTTTAGAAAACAGAAAAAAGTACTACGTGAATGCAACAGAGCAATATATTTGAAAATAGATACATCTGGAATATGTGTGCTGCGGGTTAATTTATGTCCCTCCCACGTTTGTGTGTTGAAGTCCTAACATCTAGAACTTCACAATAGAACTTTATTCGGTAATAGAGCTGTTGCCATTGTACTTAGTTAGGGTGCAGTCGTCTGGGGTAGAATGGGCTCTGAGCTGATACGACTGGTGTCCTTATAAAAAGGGGAAATGTGAACAGACACACTCACGCACAGAGAACACCATGTGGAGACTGCAGTTATGCCGCCACGACCCAAGGAGCTGCAGAAGCTACGCGAGGCTGCCCCTGATCCTGCCTTAGCGCCTGCGGAGGGGCATGGTCCTACTAACGGCTTGCTCTCGGACTCCAGTCTCCAGAGACGTGAGACAAAAACCACTCAGGTTGTGGTACTGTGTTAATGCAGCCTTAGTGAACAATTACGGTATCCCTGAAATGGTGTTCCTATAGTGAGGGCTATCTGAATGTGCCACTTCTTAATGTCACCTCGTGTAACAGATCCGACAATTCCATTAGAAGTCCAGACAGTGAACATGATGCCATTGTGAAGATAAAGAAGATGAGGTCTGTCTTCCAATATGCAAACTTTTTGATTTATAGATAAAAGTGAATCCCAGGGAGGTGGTATATTTTGCCTAGATGTTCTCAGGACTAGAACTTCATGTGTTAAATTATTGGACCCCAAAGAGTGGCTAAAAGCCCCTCCTTGTATCGCCATAGTGGGTGTCATAGATGGACGTGGACTTTATTGATTCATTTAATCAATTATGATTTATTGAATGTTGATTATGCAAAGCTCTAATCTCCTCCCTCAGAACATTTTTGTGGAAAAAAAGTTGTGCTAACTTTATTTAGCTAACTACCATGATGCCAGCTACCATGTTTCTCCACATTTGGGCATCCTAAGTAGGGAAACCAATCTATATGCCCTACTTTCTTTTCTCTTCTCTCCACCTCTTTTTCCAACCCAAGATTTTCCTTTTTACCCACATTTGGACAAGAAGAGCCTTTGACCTAAGACTCTGTTTTGGGAGGTCTTATGTATTACACCCACACGAGTGAGTGCAAGTGATAGTCGCTCAGTCATGCCTGACTCTTTGCAACCCCATGGACCGTAGCCTGCCAGGCTCCTCTGTCCATGGAATTCTCCAGGCAAGATTACTGGAGGGGGTTGCTATTTCCTTCTCCAGGGAATCTTCCTGACCCAGGGATCCTGCATTGCAAGAGAGTCTTTACCAACTGAGCCACCAGGGAAGCCTACTATTAAGAGATATTTCTAAGTATAAAGACAGGTCAACTTAAAAAGTATCAGCAGATACATGCTTAACTTTATCTTATAATCTATGGATAGTACTTTAGAATGTTGGATTATAATAAAGATGTAATGAATCCTTACACCTTTTCCAAAGGAATACCCAAGACAGAAGTAGCAATAAAGTTATAAATGACAGTCATCAATCAGATGAAATAATTTAGATGAAGCTTTTCTCTCTCGAAGAGATGGGGACTGGGCAAGTGGTCAGGAAGGAAATACAATGTGCTTTGAACTTTGTATGAAAAATAATGTTCAGTTCCACGTTGCTGAACATAGTTCTGTTTTTGCCAAATAAATAATCTATTTCAAACCACTGTCCAAATGCTTTATTAAAACTCCGCTTCCGCCTTTGTTTTGGAATCTGTTACCTTTGTTGCTCCCTTCTGATCGCTGTCCTCTGAAGCTCCTACTTCTTTTCTGCTGTCCCCTGACACCTCAGTGGCCCTCGCGCCATCCCCTGAAGCCTCGGTTGCCTTCCTGCTTCCTCGGAAGTTGCAATATCCTTCCCGTGGACCTTCTAGCTCTGGTTGCTCTGTGGCCACAGAAAGCTGCCAGCGCCGTGAATCATGCCACTTTTCCTATACTTCTGTTACTGATGCAGTAAGGATGTCAAAGCAAACACCCTGCTTTCCTTTGAGAAAGATCATTCCCTTCACTAGCATAACTAATGTTTGCCATTTCAATGGAGCGCCGCAGAATCATGGAATTATTTCCAGCTTTATTAAATTATAACTGACAACAATTGTAAATATTTAAGGTGGACAACTTGATGTTTTGTATATGTACACATGGTGAAATGATCAACACAATCAAGCTAATTAACACATCCATCACCTCAGCAGCTACCGTTTTGTTTCTTCTTCCTTTTGGTACAGTCTTTACAGGTCTAAAAGATTAGGATTTTGTGGCTTGCTGTTTTGGCTTTCCAAGAGGCTCAAGTGGTAAAGAACCCGCGTGCCAATGCAGGTACTGTAAGACCTCAGTTCGATCCCTGTATTGGGAAGATCCCCTGGAGAAGGAAATGGCAACCCACTCCAGTACTCTTGCCTGGGAAGTCCTGTGGAAAGAGGAGCCTGGCGGGCTTATGGTCCATGGGGTCGCAAAGAGTCAAACACGACTAAGCACGCAAGTGGAGACACAGACAAGTCTGCTATTTAAGCACCACACAGTCACATCACTGTAGCTCAGAGGTGGGAAGTGAGTTTCACCACAGTTTCCCTGGAAGTAAAGAACAGTCTCCATGAGTTGTAAAGCTACATGCTCTTTCTGTTTGCATTCTTGCTAAAGCTTGTTGAAGCCCTTCAACACTGGGGACTTTGGGTTCTGTTTTTACCAGTGACCTAATCTGTTGTGGATAACCACCAAGACAGTGGCCTGCATTACGCTCCCACTGGCCAGGCAGCTCCATGAAAGTGCCCTCCGGCCTGGCCCAGAGGGGAGGGCCATTTCTGGAGCCGCTGCTGGAAAGGGCTCTGGGCTCAGGTTTCAGAAGAGCAGCTGCTGGCCGTTCAGGCGTCTGAAACCTTTGCATAGAATGTGTAAAGTGTCTGACTTACAAGGAAAGCTGGCAGCTCTGACCTCAGGGAAAGGGATGGCTTTTGGAAGGGAAAGATAAGCTGGAGCAGGAAAGGGCAGGCGGCAGATGAAAGGGGCGGCGTCTGTGGGCTGGGGTGGCAGAAAGAGGGGCACGCTTCCAGAAGGGACGACTGCCAGTTAATTTATATATGTGTGTGCGTGCGTGTGTGTGTGTGGGGGTGGGGGGATGCTTGAGTGACAGCTGGCTAAAATGAAGGCCTGGGGCCCCTTAGAAAGTGAGCTGACGAGTGTGTGTGGGCTCAGTCACTTCAGTCGTGTCTGACTCTTTGTGACCCCATGGACTGCAGCCCACCAGGCTCCTCTGTCCTTGGGATTTTCCAGGCAAGAATACTGGAGTGGGCTGCCATGCCCTCCTCTAAGGGGTCTTCCTGACCCAGGGGTCGTACTCATGTCTCTTAAGTCTCTTGCGTTTGCAAGCGGGTTCTTGACCTCTAGCGCCACCTGGGAAGCCCCTGAACTGATGAGGCAGAGATTACATGAGGATAGAGCCTGTTGGTTCCCTCCTTCGCCTGAGATGCTGAGTGTGGAGGAGGTCATCAATAAATGACTAGGAATTAACCAGTGAGCAAATGGCTCAGCGCTTGTGTGAATTTCTTGAGTGCCCTTGTGGCCCTACTGGAAAGTGCTTGAAGGTTCCACCAGACGTGATGGGTTTGGAATAATGGCTCCTTCTATGTGAGCTCAATGCTTCCAGCCTCAATTTTTCCTTCTTCTTCTTCTTCTTTTTTTTTTTGATTTCTTTAAAATTTTGGATTATAGTTCATTTCAATGTTACATTAGTCTTAGGTGTACAGCAAAGTGATTCAGTTAAACATATACACATACTCCTGGAGAAGGAAATAGCAACCACTCCAGTATTCTTGCCTGGAGAATTCCATGGACAGAGGAGCTTGGAAGGCTACAGTCTGTGGACTTGAAAAGAGTCAGACACGACTGAGTGATTAACACATACATATTTTCATTCTTTTTTCAGACTCCTTACCTATTTAGATTTTTACAGAATATTGAGTAGAGTTTCTTGTGCTGTATAGTTGGTCCTTGTTGGTTATCTGTTTTATTTTTTTAACTTAATTTTTTTTGAAGTGTACTTGCTTTACAATGCTGTGTTAGTTTTCACTGCACAGCAAAGTGAATCCGCTGTACGTGCACATATCTCTCCTCTTTTTTGGACCCTTCCCCTTCGGGTCACCATGAAGCACTGAGCAGAGTTCTGTGGGCACAGGTAACCCTCATTACTTACCTATTTTATGCACAGTATCAATAGTGTGCACACGCCAACCTCAGTCTCACAGTTCATCCCCCCCTCCCCACCTTTCCCCCTGGGTATCCATACACTTGTTCTTTGAAATTTGCTTGATGATAACAGCTTTGCTCAGTTGTGTGAGAATTCAAGTGGCACATGTAAGTTCTAGGTGTGTCTTTATCCTGAAGACGTAATCTCTTTAATCTTTTTCCTTTCCAGAAGCTGGGAAAGGATATATAATCTGCTTTTAGTAGTCAACGTTATCTGATACTTAGAAACACGGCAAAGAGGACCGTGTGTCCTCTCAGTGTCGTCCAGGCTCATGGAGCAATAGGCCTCCCAGACTACTTAGCATCTAAGAGAAGATGCCCGTATTCGATGTTCTGTTTTCTACGGATCAGGCCTAACTCTGTCATGGGACCTTTTAGCAGACTTTTGTTTAGTAGAAATGCAAATTTCTATCCAATAGAAAGTTTAGCTGCAGAGGACAGTTTGTTTTCTACCTAACCCAGCAATTTATTTCAGTGTTCTTTAATCCCTGTAAATTCTCAGTTGCTATTTGATACTATTTTATGATTCTGCTGATTCCCTCTTAGACTGGTCAGATAAACTGATCCTTCTATATAAATTGGTAACATAAATTGATCATGCGAGTCATGTTTTCAACTTTTGAAAATCACACTCTGACAGTATTTAGAGATCTCCATCTTTCGCTATCAATGTCTAGAACAAACCTATGTTGGGCACTCAGCATAGTTTTTTTGAATAAATGGGTGAAGAATAAACTAAAACATGAACTACTAAAGGAGGGCAGAAGGAACCCTGAGTTCTTCCTACTTTTGAGAAAACTAATATTTAATGAGTTTTTAAAAATATTAGGTTTATAGCAGAATTTTAGAATTCTGAGATAATTTCCTTTTTACCAGTGTTAAAATGAGTTTTATATACGAAATTATGGTAATAGTACCTTGAGTTTACTTTTGAATGTTGTCCTTGGAAATAAAAAAATTGGAAATTTGCATCTCTCTACTGGTTCATTGTTTTTAGAAATGTCTCTGGCCCTTGTAATTCACTTGATCTCTAAGATTTAGTCCTCACTTGAAATGATCATCACGGGGAGAGGAGATCTGGCTTACTTTAAACAAGACATGTAGCTTCCAGCAAGATTTCCAAGACTCACTATCATTAAGAGAAACAGCTGTTTTGAAAGGCACTGTGCCTGCAAACTCTTTTATTCCCACTAATGTCAGCTTTTAAGTAGCGTTTAGAATAAAGAAGAAAAAATTTCCTTTTGCCATAAAAAGAAACAAGATGGTGTGGTCTACATCAAAGGTTCATGTAATTATCATTAAGCTGGTATGACGCCTGAAATATATTAGGTGCTCACTTCACATTTGTGAAATACATTTATTTTCTACTTTAAAGATTATTTTAATGGAGTTTAGTTGGTTTACAGTGTTGTGCTAGTATATACATGCATAGACTGTGCATATTTATACAGAGTATCCACTGGAATTCATTTAGGCAAGGTTCCTTCTTGTTTCCCATCTTTCATTGATCAAGCCTCACCCTCTAGGGTTTTAACTTATTACCATTTCACATATTTGTAGAATGAAAAGAAAATATAGGCATCTATAATATCTTTTGGAGAAGGCAATGGCAACCCACTCCAGTACTCTTGCCTGGAGAATCCCGTGGATGGAGGAGCCTGGTGGGCTGCAGTCCACGGGGTCGAGAAGAGTCGGACACGACTGAGCGACTTCACTTCCACTTTTCACTTTCATGCACTGGAGAAGGAAATGGCAACCCACTCCAGTGTTCTTGCCTGGAGAATCCCAGGGACAGAGGAGCCTGTTGGGCTGCTGTCTATGGGGTCGCACAGAGTCGGACACGACTGATGCGACTTAGCAGCAGCAGCAACATAATATCTTTATATCATAAAACATAGCTAGTAGTAATCCTATGGGTATTACATGAGAAAATTCTAAGATGCACTTTTAAAAGTCTTTTAAATGAATTCTCACTATTAGGAAATGACAGGAGTGGACAGTAGCAGTAACAAGGAAAACAGACTTTCTGAAGAGGAGCCTCACGCGCGTCACGTTCCCTTAGGAGCCGGAGCAAAGGCAGAAGTGCCAACGGGTCAGCCTCAGTGCCTTTATCGCGAGGGCGACAGCGCTCAGTGCCTTTATCACGAGGATGACAGCGCTCAGTGCCTTTATCACGAGGACGACAGCGCTCAGTGCCTTTATCTCGAGGGCGACAGTGCTCAGTGCCTTTATCACGAGGACGACAGCGCTCAGTGCCTTTATCGCGAGGGCGACAGCGCTCAGTGTCTTTATTACGAGGACGACAGCGCTTTGTTAAAAACAGTTGTTGAGAAGATATTCTCAATCAGGAAGAAGACAAGGGTTAGAAGGAAAATAATAAACTGATTGTCAAACAGAAAAAATGACAAGTACTTATGAAGCCCCCTTATGTCTCGTGATGCAGTGATGAATCAACACTAAACTACTAATGCATCATCACTAATTTGCAGAAAGGCAAATTGTCTGCAAATAGAGTAGTCTCCCTGAAATATGTTCACAGTCACTTGCGACTACCTATCTTTTGAGTTTATTTAGGCCACTGTAAGTGTCCAGAACATTTGACAGTTGGGTTTAAATCCAAACACTCTTTTTTTTCCCCCCTAGAAAAGTGACTTAAGATGGAAACTAAACAAATATTTGAAGTTGGTGAAGGACTGGCAAGTAGATGAAGAACTTCAGATAGACTTTGACAAGATGGGCATCAATTAATGTTGAGTATTAAAGCAATGGTGTGTGTGTGTGTGTGTGTGGGTACACTTTGAACTTGGTCCCCGTGATTGCATTGTAAATACCTTCCCATATTCCAAGAAAGTGAAAAATATACATGGTGCTTTCAAACATGAGCTCTTCCAACTTGATGCTGCCCAGCTCAGCAAATGCAGCAGGAAGCCCGGGCTAAAGCAGGTGTTCAGATGTGTCCACTGAGTGGTCATAGCTTGTGCTTATTGTTCTGTTCTGTGGTCACAGTTCTGGCTGTAAGAGTTTGTGATATTTTACAATGTTGAGGGATTCTAGGAAGAAGTCTCTGCCTTCACAACTAAGGACGGTGTCCCTCCCACATTATATCACTTTCGGAGTTATAGTCAGGGCTATACAAATTATGGGTGCATTTTTCAGTATAATTTTCCCTCTCATTTTTGATTTATCTGTAAGTACATAAAAAAATGATCATATATTTAAGGATAAGAGCTTTTTGAAATACTATTTTCTTGTTTAATTACATCATTGCTGTTTGCTTCAAGGCACACGTTTGAATGAGTACTAAAAGGATTTAAAATGAGCAGGTATTATTTTTTCACTAAGAAAATAATATGTGCTCATTATGAAAAAACTGCTCTTATGAAAACAAAAAAGTTATCTGTATTCTTATCACTTAGTGATAGTCAATGTTAGCATTTGCGTGTATTTCCCTTCCAGTTTTTTTAAAAAATGAATCATTTAGTTTTTAACATATGGTGATCATACCAAACATACATGTTGGTGCAGAATGTTGAACTAGATTCTATCAATTCTTGTTAGTGAGTAATAGAAAAAAAAGGCCAGGTTAAATGAAAACTGAAAATAGCGAAAACTCAGTGTAATCAAAGGTCTAAACTTCCTCTTCCATCAAAGCTTTTTTTATGTTAAAGAGCACCTTTTCTTTTATTCTTTTTCTAAATGAAGTAGCTAATTATGTGGTTATGGTGACTGGCTCATCACCACCTCACAGGAGCTCCTAACAAGCACAGGCAGCGACAGTCGTGGGGCTGCCCCAGAGATCCAGCGACTAAGGCGTCACCTTCCCATGCAGGGAGGGTGGCTTGGACCCTTGGTTGGGGAACTAAGATCCCATATGCCTTGTGGCCAAAAAGCCAAAATATAAAACAGAAGCAATATTGTAACAAATGAAACTTTAAAAATGATCCATGTCAAAAGAAAAACTTAAAAAGAAGTAGTAGCTGTACCACCATTAACATGTTCTGATACAGTCAGGTCTAGGAACCAGGTGTCTGAACTCCACAGTGTTCTTCCCATTGCATCAGGCTCCCACCTTTGGGATCTGATTGGATGCAAATACTTTTGTAAGCTCTTCCTAGGTCACAATTGTCTTAGTCATTTTTTTGGCATCTGAACTTGAATAAGCTGAAGAGATCTAAGAAGTCTGGTGTAAACACCAAGGGCCACGCCTGGCTCCCAGTCCCAGAAGTTAGTTTGTTCTGTCGTACCCATGATATGAACACCAGAATATATGAAAGGCAGATATTTTGATTGGAATCTTTGTTCCATTTTTTCTACTTGTGTGATTTGTAAATTTATTTCTAGTTATGTATCTGAACTTTAGCTTTCTGATCAGTAAAATGGGAATAATATTATCTCCTAGGGCATAATAGAGCTGTCCTTCAGCTCTCTCCTGGGACTCGAGCCTAGCCAAAACCCAGGACACCTGGCTTCAGGACCTAATGAAGCTCAGGTTCTGATGTCTCATTGCAAAAATTCAGTGATAGACAAAGCAATAAGTAAGAAGTGGATTTGTTAGGATTCAGAAAGAAGCACACTCTTCAGGGTGTGGGCCATTGCCGAGGGCAAGGGCTGGGGCCATGCTCAGGGTGTGGGCCATTCCGAGGGCAAGGGCTGGGGCCATGGTTTTGCTAGTAGAGAAGGCAATGGCACCCCACTCCAGTACTCTTGCCTGGAAAAGTCCCACAGACTGAGGAGCTGGGTGGGCTGCAGTCCATGGGGTGGTAAAGAGTTGGACACGACTTCACTTTCACTTTTCACTTTCATGCATTGGAAAAGGAAATGGCAACCCACTCCAGTATTCTTGCCTGGAGAATCCCAGGGATGGCGGAGCCTGGTGGGCTGCCATCTATGGGGTCGCAAAGAGTCAGACACGACTGAAGAGACTTAGCAGTGGCAGCAGGGCATAATACTATCTCATGAATTTTGAATGTCATCATACAACTTAGAAGTGACTGATAAAAAGCACTCACCACATATTAGAAGGATAAATCAGGTCAACAACAATCAGATATAACCCCTTAGGTGATGCTGATAAATAGCTAAGCCTTCTAAAGACTAGGGATTGTGGAACAAAGGGCTCTGCAGTTAGCCTTGCATCCAAGGCTTACAGAGATGGGAAGATATTCAGGACTCAGGTGGGAAAAAGGATGGAAGTATTTCAAAGTCTTTCTCATTGCTTTCCAAAGAATTTTCAATAACAGTGACCCACCATTCTTGTCTTTGAACCTCCAGTGCCCCAGTTCTAAATAAGTGAGTGTATGTGCCAGAAAACCTTCCAGATGCTAGGGACTTTCAATAATCAGTTTTCAAATGAATCAGTGTATGGTTGGGGTGACTTATGCATGTTGCAAAGGGACGCTTTATTTTATTTTTTTAGTCAATTAACTTTTTGGCTGTGCTGGGTCTTCGCTGCTGTATGCGGGCTTTCTCTAGTTGTGGTGGGGCACGGGCTCCAGGCACGCAGGCTCCAGGAGTCGAGGCTCATGGGCACTGCAGCACAGGCTCTGAAGTTGTGGCTTGTGGACTTCAGCTGCTCCCTGCATTAGCAGGTGGGTTCTTCACCTCGTACCACTGGAAAGTCTCAAAGGGACCTATCTTCTTTTCTTCCTCATCCTGCTCTTCAGTTTGGACCAGTCTTAGGAGGAAATGGCAACCCACTCCAGTATTCTTGCCTGGAGAATCCCATGGACAGAGGAGCCTGGTAGGCTACAGTCCATGGGTTCGCAAAGAGGCGGACACGACTGAGTGACTTCACTTTCAGACAATCATATTCTGATTTAATTGATATTATTTAGTCCTGGGATTTGAACTCAAGATTGCTTGATTCTATATTTGTTTCTTCTTCTGCCATGAACACCTACCATATATCTGCTTCTATAGTAGCCTCAGAAGGATCCATAAATGTAAATCTTTAAAATTCGATACTCAAAGAGCAGAGGGGACAGAACCAAATAAAAGAAATAATAGTGATCCAGTATATTAACAGTGACTCAGTGTATTAAGAAAGTACATTAACTTTTTAATTATCTCCTCTCATCAGAATAAGGCACGCCACATGAGAGAATTTTCCAGGTGATTGAGGTAATGCTTCTACAAGGTTCAATACAATTTTGATTTTCATCATTTTTACAGTGAGAAATCATATGCTGCTGCTGCTACTGCTGCTAAGTCACTTCAGTCGTGTCCGACTCTGTGTGACCCCATAGACCGCAGCCCACCAGGCTCCCCTGTCCCTGGGATTCTCCAGGCAAGAATACTGGAGTGGGGTGCCATTGCCTTCTCTGAATCATATGCTAGGACTACATATTATTTTCTACGTTTTTAACCAGACAACACTGAATGTGATCTTACCTTTTACCAAGGATTGGGACATTCTCTTTCTTCGCTCATGAATGTCCTTGGGGTTTTGGGTTTGGTTCTTGTGTCTCTCTCTTTCCTCTGAGTCTGAATCTTGATCATCACTTCTGCCATGTTTATGCATCTTTTCTTTCTCTTTTCCTTTGGTTCATTCTTTGGTTTCTTTCCCTTTTCTTGGTTTCTTCTGTTTGCTGGTGCTAGTTTTTCTGGCCTAAAAATCAGATGATTGAACAAGTTAAAACTAGCCAAGATCTCATGTTCAGTGAGTAAAATGCAAGTTTTAATAAGGATGCTATTTATTCTGTTTTCTCATTTATTTCAACTGTGTGGTGTTTCCCTAAAACAGGAAAGGGGGGCTTAGTGAGAGGCAAGGTAAGTGAATGTGAAGAACTGTAGTAACAGTTCTTCAAGAAACTCAAGTGTGGCAAGAACAGATGGAGATTAGCAAAGGTTGGGCAAACAGGGCTGGAGCCAGTTCTCTGGGAAGAACTGGACTGAGAGTCAGGGAGACACAGAAGAGGAGATAGACGAGAGATGAAGCTGAAGAGGAATGAGAGTAAGTGCCGAAAAGGGAAAAGGAAATGAGCTGTCACATGAATACCACGCATCCTATACAGCCTGGCTATTTAATCCTCTGAGCACATTATGTTATTACATTTATATGACCCCCCCCTCCCCTGAAAAAGATTTACTCTTTACCCTTCCCCTGCCTTCTCCTTTATCTTTTAACTTCCTATTGGGTTTCGTCCATAGGAGACTTTGATATGGAATGGAAGGCGAAAAGAGACAAGGTCTGGGTATTTATTTCTCTGGGTCACGGCAAGGCTGCATCCGTCAACACTGTGGTCCCAGCACCTCCCTGCCCCTTTAGGCCTGCTGCCTTAGCTGGTCCAGGCTGCGGGCTCCTCTAGACCCTGCCCAAGTCTTTCCAACAGTCCTTGTATCAAGTTCTCATCAATTACCAGTTTTATGGTGTTGTTGTTATCCTGCTGTTACCTTGACTGACCCAGGCACTGTGTTTTTATTCTTCTGTTATAAATGGTATGAGTGAATTTTAGAGATTTTTATGTAATGTGCCCACATTCGCACATCTAGAAATAGTTGGCTCTGGGATTTGTAGCCAGGTCTGTCCAATGCCTATGTCCTTTGCATTATGCCAGGCTGGATGAGTATTTATGGGAGAAACTAGGGGACCAGTATCCTTAGCTGGGAAGGATCCCACTATGAGATGAAGAAAGAAAAAATTATGATCTATGTATGTTAACTGACTGTCTAATCTGGACAAGATACTGTAGCTGGAGGACCGTAGGACATTAGACCTGGAATGAGTTTTCATGCTGTGTTCATTGGAGCCCCAGGAGTTCCACACAGAAACATCTGGGACTCCATGAGGAGCAGAGAGATATGGGATGGGCTTAGACATTCTCATCTGCTTTCTTGAGGACAGATACACTTTAATCAGCTTTATTACTATTTTTTTTCCTCTGTGCTCACCAAATAAAACTATGAGAGAGAAGTCTCTAAAGCTTTCCTTGGTTTCTTCTTTAAAATGAGACTGTCCTATCCCTTAAGATGGTTGGTGTTATCATTGAGATCTCATATGTAAATACCTGGCTCTCAATAAATGTATATTTTCTTCTTATTTTCATTCTTCTTGAGTATATCCAGAGAATAAAATTCAGTTTAGGCCATGATTTTTTTCAGTTACATCTCTCACCATCAGTAGCTCCCTAAGCGTGGGTGTGGTCTTGTAACTGAGCAGGACCCTCTGGAGCCTTCCCAGGACAGACCTGCCCCCATGCCCTCTGCAGCAGCTCCTCTCTGGAGGACCTAGATAACAGTATATGATGATGCACACTCCCTGAGTTGTTTTACAGATGCTAAAAACCTCAGCAGATGGAAGAAATTAACTACTTAATGACCATGAGCACGTAGCCCCTGGACCTACTGGCAGCTAAAGATTGAGAATGTTAACTCAACCCTGTGACACAGTCCTGTTACCTCACCATCAACCAATCAGAAAATTGGACGTAAGCTGATCACATGGCCTGCAACCTCGCTCCCTCACTTGGCTTTTAAAAATGCTGTGCTGAAACCCTTCAGGGAGTTCGGGTTTTGGGGGCAACATGAGCCACCCTATTCCTTGAATACCCCTACAATAAACCTTTCCCTGCTCCCAATTCTGATATATTTTTTGTTTGCTTGTTTGGTCTCACTGTGCATCAGGTACCTGAACTGGAGTTTGGTAACAGTCTGAAAAACTGCAGCAACTAGAAAGCTGAGGAGAGGGACATGAGTGTTCTCTGAGCTCTGACGAGCCAAACGTGCCTTCTCTGGTAGGACACAGCTGTGTGGTTCCTCTGACTCATGTTGATGAACAGGTGATCCAAGGGCTGATCCATGAGACACAGGCTTGCACCCAGCTGCAAACAGCTGCCCCCGAGGCCTTCACCCTCCTGAGCAGCATCATCAGGCTCACTCCTGGGGCTCGCTAGGTAATCTGAGCTGGAAAAATACCATTTGCGAGGCATTTACCTAGAGCCATGTTTTTCCCACAACAGTGTTTTATAACCACTGATCTAGAGAGTTAGGTGTAAGGTATAGTCCATGTATATATGTATACTCAGTTGTGTGAGCACACCAACATCTAAACACACACTAACACGCTGCATCCATTCCTCTGTGGTGTAAGGTCAGTATAACTATGTGTATATAATGAAGAATAACCAAACACTTCAGTGCATCACATCAGTGGTTCTCAAGCTTGGCTGCAGAGTAGTAGAATCACCAAGAGGGTTTTAAAATTTTTAGTGCCCAAGTGGCATCCCAGAATATTTAAATCAGAAACTTTTGGAGTGATATTCCAGGTTATGCCAAAGTGCAATCAAGTTTGAGTATCGGTGTACCAGATTAAACACTTCTTATGATGAAATGCCCTTGGGATGCATTTACTTTGATAAAATAAGACATCTAAATTTTTATATATGGCCAGATTTCATACAGGTTTACTTCTGCTTCTGGCTGTGATGGAGTAACTGTGATAGGACATACCCCTTCACGGTAAACAGTGAGAAAACTGCATAAAGTATATCAGACAACTGTTTCTGACATTAGACAACAGGCAGTGCAGAACTGTGATTCATGAGAAAAGAAATAACAATGTGAACCTGATGTTCATCTGGGCTGTGAGTCTGGAGGCACTTCCCAGATTGCAGAGAAGGGAGGAGAAACTCAAGCGAAGCACAGGAGGAGAGAGAGTGGAATTTTGGAAGAGTGAAGTGTCTGGAATTTAAGGGTCAGAGTATCAGGGAGGAGGAAGCTGCCCAGAGGAAAAAACTCCAAAATATACATAAAGGTCCCCTTGAGTATTGTGTTGAAGAGTAACCTACAGATGTGAAGGGAGAGCCTCCATGAGGCTGGGCAGAAAAACTACCAACTAACTGTAAGCTGAAGGGTTCCTAGAACACACGCAGGGCTGGGAGATGTCTGAGTTCTGGTCAGCTGTAGTGAAGAGTTCGTGTTGGGGCCCTGAGGACGCTGGAGGATCGTGCCTAGTGAGACAGAGTAAACCGGCTCTAGAGCAGAGGACACTCAAACTTGCCCTAAAAAGCTTTTAAGAAAACTTTGTAAATCTCAGACTGAATAACAAGTAATTTAAGTGAATGAAGTCCAATGCCTTTTAAAGGAATGTATATTAAAAGAAAATCCAGCATTCAACATTATAAACTGCACAGTGTCCAGAATTTAACAGAAGAAAATACTAGATGTGTGAAGAAGCAGAAAAAGTACAACCTACTACAAGAAGAAGCAACAATTATTATAAACAAAATAAAAATGGCGAAGGTAATATAATTAGCAGATGAGAATCTTAAAATAGCTAATAACCTTCAAGAATTTAAAGGCAAAATATAAGCCAAATTAGAAGAGGAATAAAGGACTTTAAAAAGTGGAATTTCTAGAAATGAAACAATATCTGAAATGGAAAGATTCATTGGAATGGATCAGTAACTATTAGACACTAAGAAGGAAAAAAATCACTGAATTTGGAAATGTAACAATGGAAACTGTGCAACTGAAGCACAGAGGGAAAAAGTCAACATGAACAGAACCTTATTGGCCAGGGGACATTCTCAAATGTCAACATATGTGTAATCAGAATTTTATATAATGTAGAGAAAAACACCCCAGACAATTATTTGAAGAAACACTAGCAAATGTTTTGCAAACATAATGAAAACTATTGATACACATATTCAAGATACTCAACAGACTCCCAACAAGGATAAGGAAAGAAAACGTCATGTTGAATAGCATTTTTGAAAATCTATGGAAAGAATAAATCTTAAAACAAAACAAAAGCTATCACCTTAGAATCTGTTATTCAATGCAGTTAGCTTTAAAAATAAAAAAAAGAAAGAAAAACTTTTTCCAAGGCCAAAATCTAAAAGAATTCAGACCTGAGTGCAGACCTGCACTATAAAAAATATTTTTTAGAAGTTTTTATGTTTTTTGTTTGTTTGTTTGTTTTTTTAATATGGAAGGCAAATACCAGACGAAAACTTGAAAAAATAAGGAACATTGGACATGGTAAATATGTTGATTTATACTTGAAAGACTTTTCCTTACCAACATGTACTAAATACATAAAATTGTTGATGAGACTTTGACACTCTTTTCTTTAGCACTAAGTGTTTGAAGTCCATCACATTTCGCCTTGGAGTAACCAAGTTAAGTACTCAGCTGCCACACATGGTGAACGGTTACTGTAGTGGGTAGCCCAGCGCTGGCCCATCAGCCTGGTTTGTTTCCTCATTTACAGCTGACCCTTGAACAACAGGGTTTAAACTGCTTGAGTCCACTTGTGAGTTTTTTCAACAAATCCATACAGCAGGATCTGCAGTTGGTTGATCTTAGGATTCAGAGCTAGATACAGAGGGCTGACTATAAAGTTACACTCAGATTTGGAAATGCACAGAGGCCCAGCATCCCTAA
Source organism: Bos mutus (assembly GCF_027580195.1). Lineage (NCBI taxonomy): Eukaryota > Metazoa > Chordata > Mammalia > Artiodactyla > Bovidae > Bos > Bos mutus. Next base: position 83,734 of record NC_091630.1, on the reverse strand, counting down.
CTTCAGCATTGTTCGTGGGTCAGCAGGATTTATTGTCATCTGAAGACAATATACTTCATACTTATGTTCTGTCTCTAAAATGTGAGCTGTTAACAGAAAGGACATAATCTGGTTCACTGCGGTGTGTCCTGTGGTTAGAACAGAACCTAATACACGGTAGGTTCACCTAATGCACATAATACTATTATTTATGTCTTGAATAAAAGATGTTTCAAAGAAAAGACCTGGACACTGTGTGATCAGGTAGGGATCCTGCTGTATGTAACTCCTTTATGTTCCTTTAAAGGCAACTTTCTCTTCCTGATGCCTGGTTCTTGGCAACTATTGGTCATCTTTCTTTTACTATAGTTTTGGCTTTTCTAAAATTTTACATGAATTAAATCATAAACTGTGTAATCTTTTGTATCTGAACGCTTTTACTTAGCAAAACTGTCCTTGACATTTATTTATGTTATTGCTTTTGTCAGTGGGTCATTTCTTTGTATTGCTGAATCATACTGATATTAACATTTCATTGTTCCTATATATATGCCACAGTCTATATGGGTTAATTAGATGTTAGTGGAAATTTGAATTCTTTACAATTTGGGGGCTATTGTGAATAAATCCCCTTTTGAGTATAAGTGTAGAATAATGTTTCCATATCTCTTGGAATTTCTGTGTATATGTTAGATTATGTATAATTTTCAAACTGCTGCATGATATGTTCAAACTACTGCACGATTGCACTCATCTCACAGGCTAGCAAAGTAATGCTCAAAATTCTCTAGGCCAGGCTTCAGAAGTACATAAACTGTGAACTTCCAGATGTTCAAGCTGGATTTAGAAAACACAGAGGAACCAGAGATCAAATTGCCAACATCCGTTGGATCACTGAAAAAGCAAGAGTGTTCCAGAAAAACATCTACTTCTGCTTTATTGATTATGCCAAAGGCTTTGTGTGGATCACAACAAACTGTGGAAAATTCTTAAAGAGAAGAAAATACCACATCACCTTACCTGCCTCCTGAGAAATCAGTTTGCATGTTAAGAAGCAACAGTTAGAACTGAACATGGAACAACAGACTGGTTTCAAACTGGGAAAGGAGTACATCAAGGCTGTATATTGTCACCCTGCTTATTTAACTTCTATGCAGAGTACATCATGCGAAATGCTGGGCTGGATGAAGCACAAATTGGAATCAAGATTGCCAGGAGAAATATCAATAACCTCAGAAATGCAGATGACACCACCCTTATGGCAGAAAGTGAAGAACTAAAGAGCCTCTTGATGAAAGTGAAAGAGGAGAGTGAAAAAGTTGGCTTGAAGCTCAACATTAGGAAAACTAAGATCATGGCATCCAGTTCCATCACTTCATGGTAAATAGATGGGGAAACAATGGAAACAGTGACAGACTTTATTTCAGAATTTGTTTTCTTGGGCTCCAAAATCACTGTAGATGGTGACTGCAGCCACGAAATAAAAGATGCTTACTCCTTGGAAGAAAAGCTATGACCAACCTAGACAGCATATTAAAAAGCAGAGACATTACTTTGCCAACAAAGTTGCATTTAGCCAAAGCTATGGTTTTTCCAGTAGTCATGTATGGATGTGAGAGTTGGACTATAAAGAAAGCTGAGCACTGAAGAATTGGTGCTTTTTGAACTGTGGTGTTGGAGAAGACTCTTGAGAGTCCCTTGGACTGCAAGGAGATCCAACCAGTCAATCCTAAAGGAAATCAGTCCCGAATACTTCTTGGAAGGACTGAGGCTGAAGCTGAAGCTCCAATACTTTGGCCACTTATGCGAAGAATTGACTCATTTGAAAAGACTCTGATGCTGGGAAAGATTGAAAGCAGGAGGAGAGGGGGAAGACAGAGGATGAGATGGTTGGATGGCATCACTAACTCAATGAACATGAGTTTGAGCAAACTCCATGGTTTGGTGATGGACAGAGAAGCCTGGCATGCTATAGTCCATGGGGTCACAAAGAGTTGGACACAACTGAGGGACTGAACTGAACTGATGTATAATTTTAAGAGAAATCCCCACTGTTTTCCCATGTGTATTTTCACTAATGATGTAAGAGAGCTCTGAATATTTCATATACTTGTCAATAGTTGGTATTGTCAATCTTTTTTATTTTAGGTTAATAGATATGTAATGGTATCTCATTGTGATTTTAGATTGCATGATGATGAATGATAAGCATATTTTCATGAATTTATTTGGCATCTGTATACCTTGTTTTATGAAGTATAGTTTTTACATATATATTTTTTAATCAGGTTATTTTCCAATTATTGTGTTATAAGAATTCTTTATGTATTCTGGATGAAAGTACTTTGTCAGATATACATGTGTTGTAAGGATGCTGTTCCAATCTGTGATTGCCTTTAAAAATTCTTAACAGAGTGTTTTGAAGAACAAAAGTTTAAATTTCAATGCAGTGAAATTTGCCAAGTTTTTTTGCATGTGTGATATTTATTTATTTTGGAAGTGTTTATTGGCATTGAATTATAGTTGATTCAAATGATTTAGGTGTATAGCAAAGTGATTCAGTCATGAACATATAACTGAATTTTTTTCAGATTCTTTTTCACAAGACACTGAATATCATTCCCTGTACTATACGGTAGGTCCTTGTTGTGAATAATTTTTCTTTTATATTCCATACTTTTGGTGTCATATTATTACATCTATTTAATGTTTGCTGAATTCAGACGTTCTACTGCAGGCAGGAATCCCTTAGAAGAAATTGAGTAGCTATGATGGTCAACAAAAGAGTCCAAAATGCAGTACTTGGATGCAATCTCAAAAACGACAGAATGATCTCTGTTCCTTTTCAAGGCAAACCATTCAATATCACAGTAATCCAAGTCTATGCCCCAACCAGTAATGCTGAAGAAGCTGAAGTTGAACGGTTCTATGAAGACCTACAAGACCTTTTAGAACTAACACCCAAAAAAGATGTCCTTTTCATTATAGGGGACTGGAATGCAAAAGTAGGAAGTCAAGAAACACCTGGAGTAACAGGCAACTTTGGCCTTGGAATACAGAATGAAGCAGGGCAAAGGCTAATAGAGTTTTGCCAAGAGACCGCACTGGTCATAGCAAACACCCTCTTCCAACAACACAAGAGAAGACTCTTCACATGGATATCACCAAATGGTCAACACCGAAATCAGATTGATTATATTCTTTGCAGCCAAAGATGGAGAACCTCTATACAATCAGCAAAAACAAGACCAGGAGCTGACTGTGGCTCAGATCATGAACTCCTTATTGCCAAATTCAGACTTAACTTGAAGAAAGGAGGGAAAACCACTAGACCATTCAGGTATGACCTAAATCAAATCCCTTATGATTATACAGTGGAAGTGAGAAATAGATTTAAGGGCCTTGATCTGATAGATAGAGTGCCAGATGAACTATGGAATGAGGTTTGTAACATTGTACAGGAGACAGGGATCAATACCATCTCCATGGACAAGAAATGCAAAAAAGCAAAATGGCTATCTGCGGAGGCCTACAAATAGCTGTGAAAGAAGAGTAGCGAAAAGCAAAGGAGAAAAGGAAAGATATAAGTATCTGAATGCAGAGTTCCAAAGAATAACAATGAGAGATAAGAAAGCCTTCTTCAGCCATCAATGCAAAGAAATAGAGGAAAATAACAGAATATGAAAGACTACAGATCTCTTCAAGAAAATTAGAGATACCAAGGGAACATTTCATGCAAAGATGGGCTCAATAAAGGACAGAAATGGTATGGACCTAACAGAAGCAGAAGATATTAAGAAGAGGTGACAAGAATATACAGAAGAATTGTACAAAAAAGATCTTCAAGATCCAGATAATCACAATGGTGTGATCACTCACCTAGAGCCAGACCTCCTGGAATGTGAGGTCAAGTGGGCCTTAGAAAGCATCACCATGAACAAAGCTAGTGGAGGTGATGGAATTCCAGTTGAGCTATTTCAAATCCTGAAAGATGATGCTGTGAAAGTGCTGCACTCAATACGCCAGCAAATTTGGAAAACTCAGCAGTGGCCACAGGACTGTAAAAGGTCAGTTTTCATTCCGATCCCAAAGAAAGGCAATGCCAAAGAATGCTCAAACTACTGCACAATTGCACTCATCTCACACGCTAGTAAAGTAATGCTCAAAATTCTCAAAGCCAGGCTTCAGCAATACGTGAACCGTGAACTTCCAGATGTTCAAGCTGGTTTTAGAAAAGGCAGAGGAACCAGAGATCAGATTGCCAACATCTGCTGGGTCATTGAAAAAGCAAGAGAGTTCCAGAAAAATATCTATTTTTGCTTTATTGACTATGCCAAAGCCTTTGACTGTGTGGATCACAATAAACTGTGGAAAATTCTGAAAGAGATGGGAATACCAGACCACCAGACCTGCCTCTTGAGAAACCTATATGCAGGTCAGGAAGCAACAGTTAGAACTGGACATGGAACAGACTGGTTCCAAATAGGAAAAGGAGTACCTCAAGGCTGTATATTGTCCCCCTGCTTATTTAACTTATATGCAGCGTACATCATGAGAAACACTGGGCTGGAAGAAGCACAAGCTGGAATCAAGATTGCCAGGAGAAATATCAATAACCTCAGATATGCAGATGACACCACCCTTATGGCAGAGAGTGAAGAAAAACTAAAGAGCCTGTTGATGAAAGTGAAAGTGGAGAGTGATAAAGTTGGCTTAAAGCTCAACATTCAGAAAACTAAGATCATGGCATCTGGTCCCATCACTTCATGGGAAATGTATGGGGAAACAGTGGAAACAGTGTCAGACTTTGTTTTTTGGGGCTCCAAAATCACTGCAGATGGTGATTGCAGCCATGAAATTAAAAGACGCTTACTCCTTGGAAGGAAAGTTATGACCAACCTAGATAGCATATTGAAAAGCAGAGACATTACTTTGCCAACAAAGGTCCGTCTAGTCAAGGCTATGGTTTTTCCAGCGGTTATTTATGGATGCGAGAGTTGGACTGTGAAGAATGTTGAGTGCCAAAAATTGATGCTTTTGAACTGTGGTGTTGGAGAAGACTGTTGAGAGTCCCTTGGACTGCAAGGAGGTCCAACCAGTCCATTCTGAAGGAGATCAGTCCTGGGTGTTCTTTGGAAGGACTGATGCTAAAGCTGAAACTCTGGTACTTTGGCCTCCTCATGTGAAGAGTTGACTCATTGGAAAAGACTCTGATGCTGGGAGGGATTGGGGGCAGGAGGAGAAGGGGACGACAGAGGATGAGGTGGCTGGATGGCATCACCGACTCGATGGATGTGAGACTGAGTGAACTCCGGGAGTTGGTGATGGATAGGGAGGCCTGGCGTGCTGCAATTGATGGGGTCGCAAAGAGTCGGACACGACTGAGCGAGTGAACTGAAGTGAACTGAAGATTTTCTTTTAACTTTCTTTTTCTTTTTGGCTAAGCTTTTTATGTAGGTTTTTCAGTAGACATGTTTTTATTAGTTGAGGAAAGTTTGCCTTTACTCTTAGCTGAGCACTTATTTTAATTTTTTTAAATTATTAATGAGCACTGAATTTTTTCAAATGCTTTCTCTGCATACGTTGTGCATTCTTTGACTGATGTAATCAATATGCTCAAATACCATGAGGGTTCAAGCTTTATCATGCTAACATTATTATCTAAACTTCTTCCTTTAAAAAAAAAAATCATTCAAAAGTCATCTGGTCTTCAGGGATGGCTGGATACTTCTAAATACCGCTTTATAATTCTGTCTTTACACCCAAGCATAGATTTTTCTCAGGCAAAACCTGAAAATTTATTCCTCTTCTCCAACTTGCCTACCATGGGCACAATGAGAAAGTTCAAGAAGTTGAACTAATTTAAACTTTTTGTCTCTGAATTTCTCTATAATGAAATGTTTGTGAGAACTGAGTGAGATAACATTTGTAATATACCTAGTACAGTACCTAGAATATAGCTGTTATTTAAAAAATTCTTTTTAGTTCAAAAGCCTGATTTTGTTCTCATCTATCTTGACCTTCAGTTAGTTTAGGATATGACCTCAACTTTTTTCCTTCCAAATAGTTTTTATACTCAGATTGCTTGCCTGCATTCACAATCTTTAGATATACCTTCATGAACCGAAGACTTCTCTGCTTTGGGTAATTACTTGAGTTCAATATTGCATGTTTCCTAATTTTCTCTTCCCTCTACTTGTCCCTCAGAGAAGGCAATGGCACCCCACTCAGTACACTTGCCTGGAAAATCCCATGGATGGAAGAGCCTGGTAGGCTGCAGTCCGTGGGGTCGCTAAGAGTCAGGCATGACTGAGCGACTTCATTTTCACATCTCACTTTAATGCATTGGAGAAGGAAATGGCAACCCACTCCAGTGTTCTTGCCTGGAGAATCTCAGGGACGGGGGAGCCTGGTGGGCTGCCGTCTACGGGATCACACAGAGTCAGACACGACTGAAGCGACTTAGCAGCAGCAGCAGCAGCATCTACTTGTCCCTGTCATTACATAATGCAGTATTAAAGCAAGCTTCCACTGTGTTTTGGTAATTATTTTTTGAGCACTTTTTATTTTAAAAAGGGAGTAATTATAACAGATTCAGTTCAGTTCAGTTGCTCAGCTGCGTCCAACTCTTTGTGATCCCATGAATCACAGCATGCCAGGCCTCCCTGTCCATCACCAACTCCTGGCGTTTACTCAAACTCATGTCCATCGAGTCGGTGATGCCATCCAGCCATCTCATCCTCTGTCGTCCCCTTTTCCTCCTGCCTTCAATCTTTCCCAGCATCAGGGTCTTTTCAAATGAGTCAGTTCTTCCCATCAGGTGGCCAAAGTATTGAAGATTCAGCATCAGTCCTTCTAATGAATATTCAGGACTGATTTCCTTTAGGATTGACTGGTTGGATCTCCTCTCAGTCCAAGGGACTCTCAAGAGTCTTCTCCAACACCGCAGATCAAAAGCATCATTTCTTCGGTGCTCAGCATCTTTGTAGTCCAACTCTCACATCCATACATTGAGTACTGGAAAAACCATAGCCTTGATTAGTGAGACCTTTGTTGGCAAAGTAATGTCTCTGCTTTTTAATATGCTGTCTAGGTTGGTCATAGCTTTTCTTCCCAGGAGCAAGCATCTTTTATTTTTTTTAATTTAAATTTATTTTAATTGGAGGCTACTTACTTTACAATATTGTATTGGTTCTGCCACACATCAACATGAATCTACCACAGGCGTACACGTGTTCCCCATCCTGAACCCCCTTCCCACCTCCCTCCCCGTACCATCCCTCCGGGTTATCCCAGTGCACCAGCCCCAAGCATCCTGTATCGAACCTGGACTGGCGATTCGTTTCTTATATGATATTATACATGTTTCCATGACATTCCCCCAAATCATCCCACCCTCTCCCTCTCCCACAGAGTCCAAAAGACTGTTCTGTACATCTGTGTCTCTTTTGCTGTCTCGCATACAGGGTTATCATTACTATCTTTCTAAATTCCATATATATGTGTTAGTATACTGTATTGGTGGAGAAGGCAATGGCACCCCACTCCAGTACTCTTGCCTGGAAAATCCCATGGGCCGAGGAGCCTGGTGGGCTGCAGTCCATGGGGGTCGCTAAGAGTCGGCCACGATTGAGCAACTTCACTTTGACTTTTCACTTTCATGCATTGGAGAAGGAAATGGCAACCCACTCCAGTGTTCTTGCCTGGAGAATCCCAGGGATGGTGGAGCCTGGTGGGCTTCCATCTATGGGGTCGCACAGAGTCGAACACGACTGAAGCAACTTAGCAGCAGTAGCAGCAGCATACTGTATTGGTGTTTTTCTTTCTGGCTTACTTCACTCTCTATAATAGGCTCCAGTGTCAACCACCTCATTAGAACTGATTCAAATGTATTCTTTTTAATGGCTGAATAATACTCCATTGTGTATATGTACCACAGCTTTCTTATCCATTCATCTGATGATGGACATCTAGGTTGCTTCCATGTCCTGTCCATTATAAACAGTGCTGCGATGAACACTGGGGTACAAGTGTCTCTTTCAGTTCTGGTTTCCTTGGTGTGTATGCCCAGCAGTGGGATTGCTGGGTCATAAGGCAGTTCTATTTCCAGTTTTTTAAGGAATCTCCACACTGTTCTCCATAGTGGCTGTACTAGTTTGCATTCCCACCAACAGTGTAAGAGGGTTCCCTTTCATCCACACCCTCTCCAGCATTTATTGCTTGTAGACTTTTGGATAGCAGCCATTCTGACTGGCGTGAAATGGTACCTCATTGTGGTTTTGATTTGCAGTTCTCTGATGAGTGATGTTGAGCATCTTTTCATGTGTTTGTTAGCCATCTGTATGTCTTCTTTGGAGAAATGTCTGTTTAGAAATGTCTGTTTAGTTCTTTGGCCCATTTTTTGATTGGGTCATTTATTTTTCTGGAATTGAGCTGCAGGAGTTGCTTGTATATTTTTGAGATTAGTTCTTTTTCAGTTGCTTCATTTGCTATTATTTTCTCCCATTCTGAAGGCTGCCTTTTCACCTTGCTTATAGTTTCCTTTGCTGTGCAGAAGCTTTTAATTAGGTCCCATTTGTTTATATTTGCTTTTATTTCCAATATTCTGGGTCATAGAGGATCCTGCTGTGATTTATGTCAGAGAGTGTTTTGCCTATGTTCTCCTCCAAGAGTTTTATAGTTTCTGGTCTTACATTTAGATATTTAATCCATTTTGCGTTTTTTTTTTGTGTGTGTGTATGGTATTAGAAAGTGTTCTAGTTTCATTCTTTTACAAGTGGTTGACCAGTTTTCCCAGCACCCCTTGTTAAAGAGATTGTCTTTTCTCCATTGTATATTCTTGCCTCCTTTGTCAAAGATAAGGTGTCCATAGGTGCGTGGATTTATCTCTGGGCTTTCTATTTTGTTCCATTGATCTATATTTCTGTCTTTGTGCCAGTACCATACTGTCTTGATGACTGTGGCTTTGTAGTAGAGCCTGAAGTCAGGCATTTGGATTCCTCCAGTTCCATTCTTCTTTTTCAAGATTGCTTTGGTTATTTGAGGTTTTTTGACAAACCCACAGCAAACATTATCCTCAATGGTGAAAAATTGAAAGCATTTCCTCTAAAGTCAGGAACAAGACAAGGGTGCCACTTTCACCACTACTATTCAACATAGTTTTGGAAGTTTTGGCCACAGCAATCAGAGCAGAAAAAGAAATAAAAGGAATCCAAACTGGAAAGGAAGAAGTAAAACTCTCACTGTTTGCAGATGGCATATCCTCTACATAGAAAACCCTAAAGACTCCACCAGAAAATTACTAGAGCTAATCAATGAATATAGTAAAGTTGCAGGATATAAAATCAACACACAGAAATCCCTTGTATTCCTATACACTAATAATGAGAAAATAGAAAAAGAAATTAAGGAAACAATTCCATTCACCATTGCAACAAAAAGAATAAAATACTTAGGAATATATCTACCTAAAGAAACTAAAGACCTATATATAGAAAACTATAAAACACTGGTGAAAGAAATCAAAGAGGACACTAATAGATGGAGAAATATACCATGTTCATGGATCGGAAGAATCAATATAGTGAAAATGAATACAGTACCCAAAACAATCTATAGACTCAGTGCAATCCCTATCAAGCTACCAACAGTATTTTTCACAGAGCTAGAACAAATAATTTCACAATTTGTATGGAAGTACAAAAAAACCCTCAAATAGCCAAAGCATCTTTTAATTTCATGGCTGCAGTCACCATCTGCAGTGATTTTGGAGCCCAAGAAAATAAATTCTGAAATTAAGTCTGTCACTGTTTCCACTGTTTCTCCATCTATTTGCCATGAAGTGATGGGACTGGATGCCATGATCTTAGTTTTCTGAATATTGAGTTTCAAGCCAACTTTTTCACTCTCCTCTTTCACTTTCATCAAGAGGCTCTTTAGTTCTTCTTCACTTTCTGCCATAAGGGTGGTGTCATCTGCATTTCTGAGGTTATTGATATTTCTCCTGGCAATCTTGATTCCAATTTGTGCTTCATCCAGCCCAGCATTTCGCATGATGTACTCTGCATAGAAGTTAAATAAGCAGGGTGACAATATACAGCCTTGATGTACTCCTTTCCCAGTTTGGAACCAGTCTGTTGTTCCATGTTCAGTTCTAACTGTTGCTTCTTGACATGCAAACTGATTTCTCAGGAGGCAGGTAAGGTGGTGTGGTATATCCATATCCTTAAGAATTTTCCACAGTTTGTTGTGATCCACACAAAGCCTTTGGCATAGTCAATAAAGCAGAAGTAGATGTTTTCTGGAACTCTCTTGCATTTTCAATGATCCAATGGATGTTGACAATTTGATCTCTGGTTCCTCTGTGTTTTCTAAATCCAGCTTGAACATCTGGAAGTTCACAGTTCACATGCTGTTGAAGCCTGGCTTGGAGAGTTTTGAACATTGCTAGTGTGTGAGATGAGTGCAATTGTGCAGATTATAACAGATTGGTTTCTCTTATTTAAGTACATAAATTAGCTTTGGGAGATATCTACCACTGAGTCTGAGTTTACACTGCTTAAATACAAAGCTGTTCTTCATTTGTTAATTTTCTTGGCTACTGTTTTCAATAATATCATACCTCTTAGGTCTTCCCTCATAGCTCAGTTGGTAAAGAATCTGCCTGCAATGTAGGAGACTTGGGTTCGATTCTTAGGTTGGAAAGAGCCCCTGGAGAAGGAAATGGCAACCCACTCCTATATTCTTGCTGGAGAATCCCATGGGAAGAGGAGCCTGGTGGGCTATAGTCCATGGGGTCTTAAGAGTCGGACATGACTTAGAGACTAAACCACCACCACCATACCTCTTTCACTATGGTTGAACACATAGATGCATTTGAGGTTCTTTTTGAATTTAAGCTCTTGAATGTTTCAAGCAGAAATAAGGGCTAAATTATGGGAGCATTTTAGTGCCCTCAGATCAAAGGAAATCACCTACAACAACAAGATGGAATCAATGGTTAGAATAGGTTTTAAGAGAATAAAATTTCAGAATCATTGAATACAAAATGGATACATCAGGGCTCTTTATATTTGTGGAGGTGAAATATATAGTTTCAAATTATGTTTTCTTATTTTAGGCAACATTTTCATTGTAGAAAATATTTTAAAATATGCATGTATAAAGAAGATAAACTTAAAAATAAGACATTTTTATTGAAAGTATGCTTTAAAAATATATATAGACATAATTTTACAATTCATAAATGTCATATTCTACCTATTGTTTTTCTGGTGTAGCTTTTGACTTCTTGGTTACGTTTTTCTCTTTACTTTCTTATCCACCAAATAATTCTTTTTTAAAATCTGATCTACCTCCTTAATGTATTTTTTGCCCATGTTTGCAAGATAATAATATATAGCAGTTATATGCATATTTCAAAGCTCACCTGTACTGGTATTTACTGAATATTAAAGGTTATGCTAAATGCTTTATGTGAATTTTCACCTTTCATTCTCATGAAAATGCCCTGTGTGGTTACTATATTTTCCCCACTGTTTTAAGGATGACGATATTTAGCTACAGAGAAATTAAGTGATTTAATCTAAGTTACTCAGGAAGCAAAAGAATTAGAACTTATACTTTAGTTAATATGTATTTATTTTAGAATATTATATACACACACTGCAGAAAAGCTTTATTTTTGTTTAATAATACATTGTAAATGTTTATTTGCATAGATACTTATTGTAATATAATGTATGTCAGATGTTCCATTTGGCTTTCATTTCCATTAAATCAGATTAAATGATGGGGTCTGAGAGCATGTTTTCTCTTTATTTTCAGTAGCCTAAAGAGATACCATCTATCTTTCTTTGAACAAAAGGGAAAGCAGACTAAAGGTGGTCAGGGAACAGCTTGCCAGGGGGCCCTTTGGAGGAGCTAAAAATTATGTCACACTTCTGTGAAGTGTTCATGGCTCTGGCCTTAAAAATCCCATATCACATCAAGCCCTTTCATTCCTCTGTTATGGCTAAATATATGCCCATCATTAGACCTAATCAGCTCCCAAAGGGGACAGATTTTGTCTCTTACCCATTCATATAGCTCCCCAACCTCAAGATGAATAGAGTTGACCTCCAGACATTTGTTCCCATGGAAACTCAACAGGCATTTAGGAGCGTTCAAAATTATGCCTCTTTACGGGGCAGAATCCATTAGGCCTGGGCATGTGGCTATAAGTTCCTTTATGTGGTTATTTTAGAGTAATGGACCGGAGCCTTTCCAGGGTCTGATTCATGCTTTTAAAAGGCAGTAAGAGACCCCTTTCTGAAGAAGAGCTATCCTCAGTCTATGTTCATCAGTAAGGTAGCCCTTAACTTAAGTGGGTGATGAAGCCCTGTCATCCTGCTATCATTTGAAAATTGGAATAAGCGTCAAGCTTTGGCTTTATAGGACATATGCAGACCCTGTAAAGAGTTCTAGAAGTTTATTCATTTTCTGCCTGATTTATTTCCCTTCCCAAGGTACTTTTCTATCTCTGATTGCATTCTTGGAGCCAAATCACGTTAGATATGGAATAGTGTGGGGTGGTGCTTCATATGGAAAACATTATAAAGGCAAGAAGGTAACTGGTATTCTTTGAATTCTACTATTTCCCAGGCCCTCTGATAGGGAGATTGTGTGTATATATTTTATATATGTATGCATATGCATATATATAGGTAGTACAAGAGTTATATAGTATTATGTTTATATACAATATATGAATATATAATACACATAAAAATAAACAAAATATATCTTTTATTTTGCATATATCAATTATATATATATGTTTATAATTCAATCTTGAGGGCAACATTTTTTCCAACTCTTTGAGATCCCATGGACTGTAGCCTGCCAGCTCCTCTGTCCATGGGATTGCCTAGGCAAGAATACTGGAGTGGGTTGCCATTTTCTTCTCCAGGGGATCTTCCCAACCCAAGAATCGAACCCTCGTGTCCTGCATTGGCAGGCAGACTTTCTACCACTAAACCACCAGGAAGCCCTATAATATACAATAAAATATAAAAATGAATTAAATATACTTTTTATATATGTCAATATATATATATATATATATATGTAAAATGAAAGTTGCTCAGTCATGTCTGACTCTTTGCCACCCCATGGACTACAGCCTGCAGGCTCCTCTGGCAAGAACACTGCAGTGGGTAGCCTTTCCCTCCTCCAGGGGATCTTCCCAACCCAGAGTTCAAACTCACATCTCCTGCATGACAGGCAGATTCCTTACCATCTGAACCACTGGGGAAACTGGTCAAGTACTTGTAATTGAACCTTGATGGCAACATTTTGAAGTAGAATTATCTCCAGGAAGAGCCAGGCCCCCAAAATATCGCTGGCGCCTATACCCCTAAAGTTCTTGCGTTCTCCATTACTGTGTGTGCACGTGTGTACACAGCTACGTACATTGTACAAAGCTGTGAGAATTAGAATACACTACTGTAGTATCTTTTTACCTTTCATAAAATGGCACCCTAAGTATTTTATCATACCAATACACCTAAGTTTATTTGCCAGTGTTTTATTTTTGGTCATTGAGATCAGAAAATATTGTATCATATATGCCATCACTGATTTATTTAACTACACTGTTCTTTGTTTGATATTTAGTTGTACCCCTTTTTCCCCCAGCATACATAATATTGTGATGAACATTCTTGCATTTGCTCGATATTTTTGTTAGGGCAAATTACTAAAATTGGAATTACTGGATTAAAGGGCATAAATATTTCTTCATAATTTTTTTTCAAAATGTCATAAATGTTTTAGTTAGGCTTGCCTAACTAAAAGGCAAATATTATTTATATATGTATACAAAAACTTTTCTACTATGCTTGATAAAGGCTTGAGAAAGAACATCAAAAAAAAAAAAGAGATGGAGAAATTCTTTAAGATTTTTTTTATGTGAACTATTTTTTAAAGTCTTTATTGAATTTGTTACAGTATTGCCTCTGTTTTATGTTCTGTTTTTTGGCCACAAGCCATGTGGGATCTATATAAAAATGTGGGATATAAAATCCAAGTTTCATTCTAATAAGGTGAATGAACCTAGAGTTTATTACAGAGTGAAGTCAGAAAGAGAAAATCAGACATCCTCCTGACCAGGGATTGTACTTATACCCCCTGAATTGGAAGGTGAAGTCTTAACCACTGGGCCACCAGGGAAGTCACAGGGAATAAATATTTCTTAATGGCTCTAAATAATGAAGTGAAAGTTGCTCAGTCATGCCCAACTCTTTGCAACCCCATGGACTATACAGTCCATGGAATTTTCCAGGCCAGAATACTGGAGTGGGTAGCCTTTCCCTCCAATGGATCTTCCCAACCCAGGGATCGAACTCAGGTCTCCCACATCGCAGGCAGATTCTTTACCAGCTGAGCCACAAGGGAAGCCCATGGCTTTAAATGCATATGGCCAAATTGAGCTGCAAAACAATTATAGTGCCTACACTTGCCCTAAAGTGTTACTCAGCTGTTAAAAAGAACGCATTTGAATCAGTTCTAATGAGGTGGATGAAACTGGAGCCTATTATACAGAGCGAAATAAGTCAGAAAGAAAAACACTTATATAGTATATTAATGCATATATATGGAATTTAGAATGATGGTAACGATGACCCTATATGCAAGACAGTAAAAGAGACACAGATATAAGGAACAGACTTTTGGACTCTGTGGGAGAAGACATGGGGTGGAATGATTTGAGAGAATAGCACTGAAACATGTATATTACCATATGTGAAATAAATCACTAGTCCAGGTTCAAGGCATGAAATCAGGCACTCAAAGCTGGTGCACTGGGATGACCCTGAGGGATGGGATGGGGAGGGAGGTGAGAGGGGGGTTCAGGTACACCCATGGCTGATTCATGTCAATGTATGGCAAAAACCACTACAGTATTATAAGGTGATTAGACTCCAATTAAAATAAATAAATTAATTTTTTAGAAAAATGAATGATACTGTTGTGCAAACTCAAGATAGAATCAAGTTCCATCTGTTTGTAAAGCTGTTGTAAACTTTCTGTGAAAAAGATATGAAATACAAATTCTACACTGAAAAAAAAAAAAAGAGTGTAGTGATTAGACGTCCTCTGGAAAAATATAAGATTTCTGCCTTCCCCACACGTTTGCTAAACTAGATACTTTCATTCTTAGTCATTACCAACCTGATAGGCAAAAGGTAATATCTCACTTTAATTTGTATTTTCTGATTAGGATTTTAAGCATCTTAGTATTGTATCTTGAGCAGAAATGTATTGGTCAAGAAAAATAGAATTTAATTTCTACTAAAATAAGAAAAGTTAAGCATGGCCATTTTAGTACTCAGGAAATATTTTGAAACAATTTAAAATCAGTGAATTGATTAGAAATTCATTCTAGTTGTACATGGTATTTAGGGAATCTTTTTTTCCATCTAATCGTGCTGTATATAATTACATAAAGACACAGCAGGAAATAGACTTTTTTTTGAAGAAATATCTGAAGCCAAGTTGGAAAGACATCCGTCACGATGCATTTCACTCACGTGGTAATTATTTTTGCAAGCATTTAGTGCACAGTTTGAACCTTGGTGTTCATAGAAGCCACCATTTTCTCTGCACGTGACAGAATTATGCATTCAAAAATATGGATAAAGGAGAATTTCTATTAAGACTTGTTGCATAAAATTTGACTCAGTTCTAATAAGGTGAATTAACCTGGAGCCTATTATACAGAGTGAAGTCAGAAAGAGAAAATCAGACACCGTATATTAACACAGTTAATGGAATATAGGAAGATGGTTCTGATGAGCCTATCTGCAGGGCGGCAGTGGAGATGCAGACGTGGAGAAGAGACTCGTGAACACAGTGCGGGAAAGGGTGGGCGGGAGGGACTGAGAGCACAGCGTTGAAACACGTGCACTGCCACATGTACGGTTAGATGGCGTAGAAATCTGCTGCATGTCGCAGGGAGCCCGAATCTGGTGCTCTGTGACAACCTAGAGGGATGGGATGGGGTGGGATGTGGGACATGTGGAAGGGGACATGTGTATACCTAAGACTGATTCATGTTGATATGTGGCAGAAATCACAATAATGTAAAGCAATTCTCCTCAAATTAAAAATAAATAAATTTAAAAATTATAAAAACCCACAATGACACAGGGAACTCATTTCAGTATTTTGTGCAACCTAAATGGGAAAAGAATTTGAAAAAGAGTGGATACATGTATAATCACTTTGCTGCTTGAAATTGTCACAGTATTGTTAATCAACCTGCTCTAATACAAAACAAAAAGTTAAAAACTTTTTCTGAATGAACGACAAGTCTGATAAATTCTCTTTTCTGTTGAAGATTGTCTATTTGCTCCTACAGTTTTGTTTTGTTTTTCATTTTTTTTTTTTAATCTTACAGTGTGAGGAATGTGTACAAAATTTGAACAATTTTGTGTAATGGAAAAAACACTGTACTACCTGAAGTGAAAGTTGCTGTTGTGTTTGACTCTTTGTGACCTCATGGACTATACAGTCCATGGAATTCTCCAGGCAAGAATACTGGAGTGGGTAGCCTATCCCTTCTCCAGTGGATCTCCCTGACCCAGGAATTGAACCCGGGTCTCCTGCATTGCAGGCGGATTCTTTGCCAGCTGAGCTACTAGGGAAACCCAAAACTACCTGGAAGAAATCTTCAATTTCAACCTAGAATTAATTCAATAAAAAGCTGAATCACATTAGCTAGATAACTTCACATTTCTGATCTTTAACTCCATCATCTGCAAAATGATGCTCTTCTTTGTAAACCTTTTCTCCTAGTTTCTCTTTTCTGTTCAGAGAATGATTGAAGCATATGACTGGATGCCTCTATATCAATAGCTTGTTAGTCCTAGAATCCCAGTTCCAACTAGCTGGTGCATTCCCTACATCCTTGTCAACTTTGATGTTCAGGAAACTATTTTTCAAAATACCTTGCCAGTTGCCTTCTGTCTAGGTTCCACCAAAGAGACCACTAGTGAGCGCCTGAAGGAAGGAGAGGCCCTGATATTCTCTGCGTTCTCTCTCCATTGGCAGCATCTCCAGTACAGGCTAGGGCTGCTGCATGACTCCAGGTTCTGACAAACAGCCTCTACATCCTGGCAGGCTGTCTTTGTGTCCAGCTTCTAAGAGGCCCCAGACCTTGACTCCAGTAAGACCCTTCTCATTTTTGCATCACCCTTGGAGGTGGTAACAGCTTCCTGATGGTATGCATTCCTGGTTTGTCTCACTGTCCCCTCTTTTACAGCTCAGTTCTCATATCATCCATGTAGCCAATTCTCTGTATTAAATTCCTCCTATTTAAAACACTTGTAGTATTTCTGAATGGACCCTGACTGACACAGTTAAACATTTTTGTTTCACTTCTGCCAAATACATAGATATGAACATTATTGGGCTTCCCTCTGACTTTATTTTTTTGGGCTCCAAAATCACTGCAGATGGTGACTGCAGCCATTTAATTTCTTAATTTCTAATACGCTTACTCCTTGGAAGGAAAGTTATGACCAACCTAGATAGCATATTCAAAAGCAGAGACATTACTTTGCCAACAAAGGTCCATCTAGTCAAGGCTATGGTTTTTCCTGTGGTCATGTATGGATGTGAGAGTTGGACTGTGAAGAAGGCTGAGCGCCAAAGAATTGATGCTTTTGAACTGTGGTGTTGGAGAAGACTCTTGAGAGTCCCTTGAACTGCAAGGAGATCCAACCAGTCCATTCTGAAGGAGATCAGCCCTGGGATTTCTTTGGAAGGAATGATGCTAAAGCTGAAACTCCAGTACTCTGGCTACCTCATGCGAAGAGTTGACTCATTGGAAAAGACTCTGATCCTGGGAGGATTGGGGGCAGGAGGAGAAGGGGACGACAGAGGATGACATGGCTGGATGGCATCACTGACTCAATGGATGTGAATTTGGGTGGGCTCCGGGAGTTGGTGATGGACAGGGAGGCCTGGTGTGCTGCGATTCATGGGGTCGCAGAGAGTCGGACACGACTGAGCGACTGAACTGAACTGAACTGGCTCAGCAGTAAAGAATTTGCCTGCAGTGCAGGAGACACCTGGGAAATCCCATGGATAGAGGAGCCTGGAGGGCTACAGTCCTTGGGGTTGCAAAAGTTGGACATGACTTAGGTTTTAAAGAAGCCTCCCCTTTTCCAGCTTCTCTTTTTTCTGGGTTGGAAGACTTAGTATTTCTATCCATTTTATTGAGATGTAATTGGCATACAGATCTAAGTGTAAGGTGTACCTCATGATGACTTATACATACACTGCAAACTGATCCTCACATAAAGTTTAGTTAATGTTCATCTCTCATACAGTTACAAAAAAAAGCAAAACAGAACTTATCCTTGTGATAAGAAACTTAAGGGTTTATTTTCTCAACAACTTTCAAATATACCACACAGCAACTATAATCACCACGCTGTATATTGCATTCCTGGTATTTATTTGTCTGCCAAGTTTTCCCAGCTTCTCTTTTTTGAAATAATGCAAACAGATTTATTTGCATTCACAACAGCGAGGACTAGGACCCGAGATGAAAAGGAAAGCACGCTTCTGTCAAATGGGGAAGGTCAAGGTTTTTAAGTAGCTAACCATGGGACGTGCTGGGTGGGGAGACTTGCTATGTTTTCAGTTCACCTGTTCACAAACAAATTACATGTTTTTAATGCAATTTTCATCATAACCAGACTTCTTGTGGTTTGTTCTTGTGTGGAGCATAAAATCTGGTCTCCTCAGCCCTGAACTGAAAAACTCTAGAATGCAGACAAAATTCATCTTTCTAACTTCTCCCTGTCATGGTCCACCCGCCATTTCAATTTCTCCATGATTCGTCTTTTCTCAGTGCTTTGTGCTGACTCCTGTGAGTGCTGCGTGCTAAGTCGCTTCGGTCCCGTTTGCCTCTGTGCGATCCTATGGACTGCAGGCCACCAGGCTCCTCTGTCCCTGGGAGTCTCCAGGCAAGAACACTGGAGTGGGTTGCTGTGCCCTCATCCAGGGCTGACTCCTGTACCATTTACTTATACTTTGTTCCAGCTCTGCTGTCTTCATGGACTGAGCATCTGTTTCTTCTCTACCTTCTGAGTATTCCCCAGTCTTCAAGACTCAATGTGAGCCCCACGTCTTCTTTGAAGCTGCTTTTGACTGTTGCAATCTGTGTCAATCCCAGTTTCCCTGAAGTATGAGATCTGCAGGTGCTACTTCATATTGTTACTTTCAGGTCTCATATCTGCACATGAGGAAAGGCGAAGAAGTGCTATGATTTGTTTTCCTAATTATGCCTATCCCTGAGTTATTGGAAGAACTGCAAGAATTGACATAGATCCTATAATAGGGAGAGATAAATGCTAGTTCCCTTATGGCCTTTCAAGATATTTTTTATTGAATGAGCTTGTTCCATTTAGTATTTGGTTATAAATGTAAAAGAAGTAATGCTTAGGTTGAATATTTGCTGCCCACAAGGCGTATGCTGAAAATTTTTGTTTTGAATGTATCTCTCAATAAGAACTTGTTTTCTTTGGTTTTCTCATTTTCCTAAACTTGTAATGAGAGGAATGGGGAATACATTCATTTGTTTATTCAACATTTGCTTATCTCAAACCACATGATAACTACTCTGCTGGCCCTAAGGAAAAGAAATAAGGAGTTAGGCAGACCTGACATCAGCTGTCATGGTGCTTGAATTATAGTGAGAAAAAAGAAACAGAAGGAACATATACAAATAAGGATGCCATAAAGGAGAAAAAAATTTCCTTCTCTGCTTCTAGGTTCTGTACCTGGTCTAAGAATTAAATTGGCATAAGACAGATTAACAGGAGAAAAAATTAATTTTAATTCCATACATACACAGGAGAGTTTCATAAAAATATGAGAGTCAAGAGGGGTCAAGTTGAGACTTGTATACTATCTGGAATAATGGAAAGGAATAGGGTTGTGACACTTGGTTGGGGGAGTGAATTAGGGGAGCAAAGGAAACATCTGGTAAGTTAAAGGCTGCCTTGTTTTGCAGTTAAGAGTCTCTAGGGTAAAACCAAAAAAAGGTGTCTCTGGGTGTAGCTTTTCTCCTAATACAGATGCCTTTACCAACAGAATATTTGTTTATAAATGCAAATTTCCTTTACAAAAGAGGAAATTTATGCTTTGTTTTAGGCACTTAAGGGGGAGATAAAGAGCTCTCTGGCATCTGTTGGATCTGATCGCCTTCACCTCAGAATACTTTATGTGCAGAAGCAGCCTGTGTTAGGGTGTCATGCCCTGAGCCCTTCAGTACGAGTGATCAGAAGTGCTTTGAAGACAAGGGGCTGGGCTGAGGGGCAGGTCTGCTGTCCATGGAGTAGTCATAGGGGTTTTGCCTGCGGTGCTGACACTTGGATGGGGCCAGATGGTCTTCTCACTGGTAAGGGGCTGAGAGGTGTGGGGCCAGAGCTCAGCCCAGGCAGACAGGCAGGCGCTTGCTCGGTTCAGTGAATGGAAGGAAGGCCAATGTGGTCAGAGCACACGGAGCGCGGGAAGGGAGGAGGTGTGCAACGGGGATGCTGAGAGGATTGGCGCAGATCATCTGACTGAAGCTTTCAATAAGCTGGACTCCTTTTAGAGAAGGTTTTGTGAAAGAACACTCTATAGTACTTTTCAGCCTCATGAAATTTACTGTCAAAACTGAATAGTTGTGTTTGAAGAGTGTTAGACCACTGATTGTCGACTTCTTTTGGAAGATTTTAAAATGAACTCTCTGAAAGATTCTTGGAGATGAGCGGCAGGCAAAGAGGTTCAAGGAAGCTGGTAGTTAAGCCTTGTATTAATATTTATTTATCCTCCATTTGGAAAGATTGAGAGCAAGAGGAGAAGGGGGCAACAGAGCATGAGATGATTGGATGGCATCACTGACTCGATGGACATGAGTTTGAGCAAGCTCCAGGAGATAGTGAAGGACAGGGAAACCTGGAATGCTGTGGTCCATGGGGTCGCAAAGTGTCAGACATGAATTAGCAACTGAACAACAAGAATCCTTCATTCATTCACTTATTTGTTAATTCACATAACATGAGCCCTTCACCAAAGTACTTTTTGACAGTCTTCCAGGGATAGAATTCTTGGTAGAATGTACTGTGACTCTGAATTCATGTTTTATTTTTTATTTTACTTTTTGTCTATTTAAAAAATATATAACACAAAGCAGTGGACTGTAGCTTTTGGGAACAGGAACTGAATTTTTCATTTTGTACCTGGACATTTGACACGTGTGTACCTAGGACAGTCATCTTAAGTCCCAGCAGCTCAGAGCTCCCTCTTTAATCTTTTATCTGTCACTGTGGTACTGGGGCCTGATGTGCCTTTGTTTGTCTTCCTAAGGAGAGTTCCCAGTTTGTGAAACTTCAATGTCTCTTTTGTCTTCCCTCTGCAGCAATGGGCTAAATGTTCTCTTGAGTGGCAGGCATTATTTATGACAAAGGTTCCCTCAATGTCAATTTGTCCACAGAGGGAAGCACAGCTCCAAGGGCACGTTCTTCTCTGGATGCCAGACCCAACTCCATCAGCAATGACGAGCTTTACGTGTGTGACTGCAGCCCTTTCTGGGCCATTGCGGCATGGAGCAATGCCTTTTGTCATCCATCACATCTCCAGAAACCCTTGCTCCCTCTCTTCTCCCTTCTCTAAATAGCTTTTCAAAAAAGGAAAGTGAAAACATTATTTATCTCTGACCAAAATGTTCTTTCCAATAACAGTAAAGAGGTCTTCTGAAACCAAAAGGCAGAGTTTGCTCTCCCTGGACACAGGACGATGCTAAACGGATTGCCTCGTGGGAAGACCCTGTGGGAAGGCCCCAAATCTGGGACCACTTTAGGGGTGTATTGTCATTTCTTGGAGCTCAGGAACCCTGACTTCCTTGGATCCAACACAGTCCTTAGCTTTTTGAGAGGCAAACAGCAGGTGTTTTATAATTATAGCCAGCTACTTGCTAAGCCCTTCACATGTATTATCACAGATCAGTTGACTTGATATGTCTGATGGATATTGTCATCCTTTTGGTCTGCCCAACTTGAGAAGTCTATCTTATGTGTGAAGAATTTTTCATTCAGGAGACTCAAAAAGGTGCTGGATGATAGCTTCCCTGACCTCTAACGCAGCTATGACGGGGTGAGCACCAATTCACTCTTCTCTCATCATATGGGTACTCTGCAGACTTGGAGTTACTGGAAGGAACGGGCACCACAAGGAAGATTTTTGGGGGCAGCAGTGGTAAAAGTAAGACTAACCCCAAACAGCAGAGGGAGCGGAACTGCAGGGTGTTCTGATGTCAAGGTCAGTGCTGTCTGCACATGACATTGGGCAGAGCTCACTGGCAGCAACAGTGATTTCCTCTCTAGGAAAGTTCTGTGGCATAAATTTGGGCATTGTTCTTTGCTTTCAAGATGCAAACCTGGTTATCTACTGTTCAATCAAGTCTGTGAGCTATTCAACATCTTTTTATTGGTTGGCCAAAAAATTTGTTCGAGTTTTTCTGTACCATCTTATTTTAAGCACCCAATACAGTATCATTAGTTATAGGCACTACATATGTCTGTAAATTATTGTATTCATGCATAGGATAAAGATAATTTGACTAAATAATTATGCAGCTCAAAGCAATGTAATTTTATTTAAATTTTATTTGCATTGCTTCTCTCCATACAAAATAATAGTATAAAATTATCATCACGTGAAGAGATAATGATACAAAAAGTATACAGACAAAAATATAGGAAAAGAGTATAATAGAGGTATAGTGTGTTATTTTTGAGATTTTTGTCACATGTGTGGTATTTGTCAGCTTTTAAAAAAATAATAGAGTTAAAATTCACATAACATAAAATTTACCACTTTTACCATCCAGTGACTTTTAGGACTTTCACAATGTTGTATAATCATCATCACTTTCAATTTTAGAACGTTTTTCATCAACCGCACAGAAACCCTGTATCCACTCAGCAATAACTCTGCATTCCCTCTGACCCTCAGCTCCTGGTAACCACTAGCCTGCTTTCAGTCTCCACGGATTTGACTATTCTGGACATTTCAAATAAATGGAATCATTTTGTAGGTAGACTTTTATTTCTGGTTTCCTTCTCTTGGCATAGTATTTTCAAGGTTCTTTGTTGTAGCGTATATTAGTACGTCATTCTTTATATGGATGAATAATATTCCACTGATTGGATATACCACATTTTGCTTATACATCAGTTGATTAACATTTGGGCTGATTCACTTTTTTGGCTGTTATGAAAGATGATGCCATGAAAATTCATATGCAAGTTTTTGTTTGAATGTATGCTTTCAGTTCTCTTGAGTATATACCTAGGAATGACATTGCTGTATTGTATAGTAATCCTGTTTTACTTTCTGAGGAACTGCCACACTGTTCTTCACAGTGACTTCAATATTTTACAACCCTTTGAAAATGTATGAGAGTTACAATTTCTCACTAATACTTTTTGTTTCCTATTTTGTTTTTAAATTCTAGTGGGTGTGAAGTGCATATTATTACTGTTTTTATTTGTATTTCCCTAATGATAATGATATTGAGCTGCTTTTCATGCGCTTCTTGGCCAATTGCAGAACTACTTTGAAGAAATGTCCATTCAGTTTCTTTGTCCAAGTTTTAATTAGGTTATTTGTCTTCTTGTTGAGTTGTAAGAGTTCTTTTTAAAATTTTTATTTATTTATTTATAGCTATGCTGAGTCTTCATTGCTGTATGGGGCTTTCTCGAGCTGCAGTGAGCAGGGGCTGCTCTTTGTTGCAGAATAAGGGCTGCCCACTGAAGTGGCTTCTCTTGTTGCGGGCACAGGCCTTACGTGTGTGGGCCCAGTAGCTGCAGCGTGTGGGCTCAGCAGCTGTGGCACATAGCCCTAGAGGACGAGGGCTTAGTAATTGCGATGCTTGGGCTCCGTTGCCCCATGGCATGAGGGATCTTCCCAGACAAGAGATTGAAGCCATGCCCCCTGCATTAGCAGATAGAGTCTTAACTACTAGACCATCAGGAAAGTCCCTATAGTTGTTTTCTTAAATTCAGTTTTGAGTTTTTCACTTTCAACTGTGTAGAAATAAAACTGATTTTTGTATGTTGATATTGTGCCCTGAAACTTTCCTGAACCAGTTTACTAGTCCTAATATTTTATTTGTGAATTCTTTAGGTTTTTCTCTATATAATATCACGTCCTCTAGAGATAGTTTTACTACTTCTTATTCTATTTGTATATCCTTTTATTTCTTTCTTTCCTCTCTCCTTCCTTGCTTTCTTCCTTCTTCTCCCCATCCCTGAACAATTGTCCTGGCTCAAACTTCCAGTAAAATATTTATTACTTATCTTGTTACTGATTTGAGGCATAAAGTTTTAACATGAAGTATGGCTGATGAAGATTTCTTATAGATGCACTTTATTAGGTTGATACAGTTTCCTTCTCTTTCCAGTTACTTGAACGTTTTCAGCTCTCTTGACTACACAGCCTCAAGTGCAGCACCCTAGTGCGCAGTCAGAGGCGGAGGGTCAGGGAGGGTAAAGTGTCCCTAAAACGAATCAGAATTATGCCGTCTCTAGTTTTTACCACATATAATTTGAGAGGCTTAATTAGTTTAGCTCCTGCCAAAATGGAGAGCGTCCTCAAGTCACAAAGAGAAAGGTCTGCCTTGTTATCACCCACCTATCTGTGTTGAGTGTTGTGACTCACATGGCAAGGCATAGCTGAAAGTCTGCTGAAATTCTAAAAATGAATAATGCACGATACAGTGCTGTGTCCCAGAACTTGTTTTATTATCTAAATTTTGCACACATTAATATGCCTCCCAAGAAGGTGACTTGTTTCTGAAGTATCACAAGAAAATGCAAGAGAAACAAGAACTGCATAGGGAATAAAAGGTTATGCCAAATTATTGCACTGCTTTGGTAAGTGAATTTGAATTAGTAACTGAATCTATTTCAGTATAAATTTTATTTAGAGAAAAATCTGTTTCTTCCTACCCAAATAAGTAGCTATTGAACATTTGTCTGAAATACCAAATTATTAGCTACTGAGATTGCCTGCATGGCTTGCTGTGAACCTGCAGAAAAATCTAAGAAGTAAGCAGTGAAATGATGGAACAAGGTTGTGTGGACTTGTTCCCATGCTGTGTGAGTTGCAAATTATGCCTAGGGTTCTTGGGAACAAAGACACCACTTAAGACGTCACCTTAGAAAACTTTGTTATGAACTGAATGTTTGTGTCCACAAAGTTCACATGTTGAAATCTTAACCCCCAAAATGATGGTATTAGGAAGTGGGAACTTTGGAAGGTAATTAGATCATAAGGATGGAGCCTCATGTGTGGGAGTAGCGCCCTCGTAAGAAGAGACATGAGAGACCTTGCATCTACTCTCAGTTTTCTACCATGTGAGGATAAAAGAGGAAGATATCTGTCTGCAAATCAAGAAGAATGTCTTCACCTGACATCTCATCTGCTGGTACCTTGATCTTGGTCTTTCCAGCTTCCTGAACTGTGAGAAGCAAACATTTGCTATTTAAGCTGGTCAGTAATGGTACTCTGCTTTGGCAGCATGAATTGAGAATAAGCTGCTCAGTAACGGTACTCTGTAGTAATGGTGCTCTGTTTTGGCAGCATGAACTGAGAATGAGACATGGCTTCTCCTTTTCATGTAAATACGTGGAGAGATTTTGTTGCTGTTTTTGCTCAAAGAAGAATGTAACAAACAGTCTCAAATAAAATTATTCATCCACCTCTTTTATTTTAATTAAAATGATTTAAGTCTAGTTATTTTTATACTTCTGACAAAAGTCATTTCCCAATCAATTGTGAATTTTACCTTTGAGAGAAAAAATGAGCTTATATATTCATATATTAAATAATGAATTGAGAATCTCTATATGCCAAGATTTGTGTTAGCTGCTGAGTGTACAGAAATGAATAAGGAACATTCCCAGCCTTTAGAGAACATTATAGTGCAGGAGATTAAATATAATACAGAATTTGCTATTTTGATGAGGGCTAGGGTACACGAAGTCATGAATTTGGTGCTATTTCAACAGCTCAGTTCAGGAAAGTGTTAAGTGGAGTTGGTCATCAGCTCATGCCCCCAGACCATGAATATCTCCAAAAGTTCAATTTATATGTGTTTGGTTACTTTAAGGACCATATTGAATAAACAATTGACTTACCCAGTAGGTGACTAATAGCTTTTTGCTTACTTTGGGATAAGCCCTGTGTGGTTCTCAGAAATCTCTTAATTGTTTGATTATTTAACAAAAAATTCTTGCCTGTTAAGACTTCAAAACCTCCCAAAGTCCTAGTGAGAATTAGTTTTTCATGCTCTTAGTCATTGTGGGCTCATTTCCCCCTTGTTCTTGAAAAGGGTGATGAAACAGGTTTGGTTACAAAGTAGCTGTTAATAGTGAGATGGTGCCTGGTTTAACTGAACACAGGCTAAAGCAGCCTCTGTCTCCCTTTGCCTGTGATCAGATTTTCCAGATAGGGCCACAGCAATTAGCTCAGTAGGTGATCAGTGAGGGTTTGTGGAATGCGAGAGTGAGTCATTTACCATGGACCAATTTCCAAAGCTGATTCTGATTCTGTCACTTACATAAAGAGCATTACAGAGGCACATCTTTCTGTGGACCATAGTTTAGTTTCTGTTTTCAAGGATGTGAGTACTACGCTTGTGTTCATGGCTCACCTTTGTGTGGTGGTGCAGAGCCTTCTGAAGGTAAATGGTATCTTGATACGTCTCTATATTTTAAGAAGCCCAGTTCTCACCATTAGGCAACACACAGTGAAGATGAATCTTCCATTTAAATAACCAGGCCTTGGAGTAAGCAGAAGGCCCTGTCCCCTGAATGACATGAAAACTCTTGCCCTTGTGGTTTATTTATTTTATTTTTTTTTTAAATTTTGGCTGCTCTGGGTCTTATTTGCTGCATGTGGGCTTTCTCCTGTGAAGCACAGGCTCTGTGGTGTGGGCTTCAGTAGCTGTGACCTGCTGGCTTAGTCGCCCGATGGCATGTGGAGTCTTACTTCCCAGATCAGGGATTGAACCTGTGTCCCTGTGTTGCAGGCAGATTCTGAACCTCTGGACCACTGCAGAAGTCTCGCTTGTGGTTTACTTTTAATCTAAAATTCTGTTCCACATACTCTTTGGGCCCCACTTTATTCACAGTTTACAGAATCAAGAAGCCCACTCAAATCCTTCTAATCCTGCCTATCACTAATCTCTTAGCAATCATAGTTCATATGCCTTGTCAATCAGCTTTTGGCAGAAGCCTCAAGAACAATATCTTTTTGCTTTTCACTTTTTGAGGAAATGGTTTAAACATCCTTCTGCTTACAGCTTAAAAGATAATGACTGTAGAAGGTATATTAGATTATCTATTTAAACCATTACAAGAGCTGGATTTCTGACCCAGGGATTCAATCCAGGTCTCCTGTGTTGGCAGGCAGACACTTCACCACTGAGCCACCAGGTAAGCCCATTGAAGAAAATCACTGGTACTTAAATCAAGTTGGCAACCTAATCTTTGACCACAAAATAGACATATTTCTGCCTATTATGCTAAGAGATTAGGAGCTTCGATGCCTAGTACAGTTTGCAAGCCTCTACCTTGAATAATCAGCTAATTATTGGTCAATAATAGTCAATGGTCAATCCCATTGTGTCCTAGAGCCATGAAAGAGGCATCTTGCCAACTGCCGACGTAACTGCTACTTCTTCACATTGTAACGGAGGACATCGCCCTGGCCTAAGGTGCTTAACAAGAAACTCTAGATTTTTGTCTAAAGCAAGGAGAGTCCTTTAAGAACAAAACACTGGGGTTGGAATGACTGGGGCTTGACTCCTTACCACTATATTTGGCGTAATTGTTGCAACTTCCCTGAACCTTAGTTTCTCATCCTATTGTGGAAATAAAAATAATATAAATGAATAACTCATTGAATAACTCATGTCTTCTGTTTCCTATCCTTGCCTTAATCAAGAATTGGTTCACTCAACACTGATTCTCCTTTGCTTTGCTCTAACACAGAGACAAAAAAGCTAAGCATTCAGTTTTCCTAGCTGCAATTTAGCTAGCGACTAGAACTGTGATGCAACACAGTTCTGACCAATGAAATGCCAGCTTAATCCGATGGGAAGGGCTTCCATTAGGCAGAAGACCAGTGGCCCTCCTACCTTCTTCCTGACTGGGAAGCAGGCGTGATGGCTGAAGGTGCCAGATCTCCCTCCATCCTGAGAACTAGAGTCATATCACAAGGACAGTGGGGCCAGGGGGTAGGAAACCCTAGTCCCCAACAATATCACACAGTGGATATTCAGATTACTGGGCAAGTGAAAAGCTTCATTCACCAAAACAGCTTTTATCATCCTTCTTGAGAGATTAGTTTTCTTCTTATTGTTGTTCTTTTAGTCGTAAGTTGCATCCAACTCTTTCGCAACCCCATGGACTATAGCCCACCAGGCTCCCCTGTCCATGGAATTTTCCAGGCAAGAATACTGGAGTAGGTTGCCATTTCCTTCTCCAGGGTATCTTCACAACCCAGGGATTGAACCCGTGTCTCCTGCATTGGCGGGATTCTTTACCATTGAGCCCCCTGGGAAGTCCTTTCTTCCTATTAGAATAAAATAGACCCATTTTGTTTGAATTTGCTATGCTGAGAGAGGATGTGCCTACTCCTTGCCCTGAGTTACATTTCGGAATGATGGACTGCGTGGAGGAAGAGGCAGAATCCAGCATATTCTCCACCAGCAATGAGCGGCTAAAAGTTACTCAAGAACTGAGAGCGAAGAAAGGACAATGTAGTCAAGTGTGGAACCCAAAAAATAACAACCAGAGCCTGAAACAGAGGCAGTGAACCCCAGCAGGGAAGCTCCACAATGCCTCAGCCAGTCAAAAACTCCCAGATCAACTCAGACCAAGAAGCTAAGTGCCTCTTTACCAAGAACACTGCCTTGGAGCATCCAGACTATCAGTGATGGAGGGTGTCAAAGCGTGTATCACAAGACATACACCGACATTTGCAGTGACTTTAAAGACTGAATGAAGTCAGATCATGAGTGAGAAACTGAAAGAGTTGTATTAGAAGCTTGAGAAGAACCACATTCTGAAATGGAAGGAGAAAAAAACATAAGCTGTAAATAAAGCTATAGCCAATAGACAGGGTAAAATGGACAGAAAATGTAAGCAGGTAAAGAAAATGTGTGAAAAAGAATTTGTAGAAATATTGTGTGGTTCAACCTTAAATATCTGACAGTACTCAGACCCAAATCTCTCTGACTCTGGGACCTGTTATTCATCACTGCACTCGTGTATTGCCCCAATGCCAGATACTCAGCAAACGTTTAAAGAAAATAAAAGTTGCTGATTGATGAATTAAAGTTTCTTTCTATTCATACATTAAAAAGTCTCCTATTTCAGCACAATCTCATACTGACATTGAAACCAAAGGTCTCCATTAGCAGGATCTTCTCTCTGTAGAAGTGAGAACTGAGCTGGGAGACAGCTGAAATAAATTCTGTGCGGCATTGGCCTTGGCTGTACAGATGAAAGGCATGTCCCGAAGTTCTTTGGCTGGACCCCCAGGATGACACACTTGTGGCCGTAGCGGGGGTGGTATGGGGGAGCCACGTGGGGAGGACTGCCAGCTGCACACACAGCAAGATGAGCCTCCGTCTCAGGTGGCCTTGCTTGGCTCTGTCATCGTGGCCTTTTAAGGGATCATAGCAGAGACAGCAAATTCCACGTTAATCCACTTTTTAAAAACAGAAGAGATGTTCTTCAGCATCAGCCAATAATCTGTAGTGACTCAAAAATGGGTCACAGATACTGCCTTTTGCCCAGGTTGAAGGCCCAAAACACACCAGGCAGTGTGTCCAAAGTGGGATTAGAGTGGGCTAAACCCAGGCAGCTCACAGCCTCAAGTCTGTGGCTCAGTAAAGCGCTGTGCTCACTGAACACAGAATCTAGATTTCTGCCTGCTTCCCTAACCCTGCAGTGCTTGTTTCAGACACAAAGTGCTCGGGGCAGCTATACATGTCCCTTTACACTCTCTGCTGCTTGGTCTGATAACTTAGTAAAGAAAACCTCAGACACTAATGATAGGATCTTCTTTGTTTTTGTTTGTTTTGCCAGGCTGTGCAGCATGTGTGATCTTAGTTTCCCAACCAGGGATTGAACCCGCATCCCTTGCACTGGAAGCACAGAATCTTCACCACTGGACCACCAGGGAAGTCTCATTGATGGTAATTTTTTAAAACAGGAAAATAATATATATACATGCTAAAATTTCAAATAGTGTCAAAAGATGAAGAGCAGCATTCACCCTGCATCTGGTCCCCTTTACTCACCTGTGTGGTATTCCCATGGATGAAACAAGCTCATTCAATAGAAGGAGACAGGCTTGAGAGGAGAGAGAGAGGGTTTTTCTCTACCTCCAGGGATCTGGGGGACTAAGGAAGCAGAGAGAATGGTTCTGTCACAGACCGCTGCGGAGTTGGAAGCACTTTCCAACTTGGCCTTGCTTAATGGGAGATCTGCTTTGGGAACATGGCTGAGAGTGTGTGTCACTCAGCTTACCTGTCACTGGTCAGAACTGTGTCTCATTCCCATCGCTAGCTAGCATGCAGCTAGGAAAATGGAATACTTAGCTTTCTCTTCTCTATGTTAGGGGAAAACAAAGGAGAATCAGTGTTGAGTGAATCAATTCTTGATTAAAGCAAGGATGAGAGAGACAAAACATTAGTTACAACCTAAACATGGGCTTCCCTGGTGGCTCAAATGGTAAAGAATCAGCCTCCAATGCAGAAGATCTAAGAGACCCAGGTTCAATCTCTGGATCAGGAAGATTCTCTAGAGAAGAGAACAGCAACCCAGGCCAGTATTCTTGCCTGGAGAATCCCATGGGCAGAGGAGCCCGGTGAGCTACAGTCCATGGGTTGCAAAGAGTTGGACTCGACTGAGTGACTAAGCACGCACGCACAACCTAAACCAGGTAATCCAAACGTCAGTAATATGAAACCTGACCCAAGAGGTGGGACCAGCAGGCAGAGCTCCCCATAGCAACATACACCCCCAGGGAGAGAGGCCTCTCCTGGTTCACAGAGGTTCTTTCTGCTCCCATGCTGCGTGCTTGCAGACCACAGCAGCTGCAGTGAGCCCGGCTCCTTCTTGGCCTCGTAGGGTTAGTGGCTGGGGCCATGTGGCAGCACAGTGGGATGCTTCAGTGGTGAATTAGCCAAGGAGGCCAGATGGCTTTACTCTGCAACAGCGGCAGCTGCAGTCGCATTGAAAGCATACAGCCACCTGTGGGACTGAGCGGCTTTTCTCTCTACAAAACCAGGGCTAAATATCTGAACTAGGGCAAACCCTGAGAGGAGTGGTAACCTGAAAGAGATAAAAAGAAACTTCTTAAGGTGATAAGGTGGGCTTCCCTAGTGGCTCAGTGAATTTGCCTGCTAAAGAATTTGCCTGCCAATGCAGGAGACATAGGTTTGATCTCCAGGCCGGGAAGCCCCTGAGCTGTAACTACTGAACCTGTGCCCTGGAGCCTGTGAGCCATGACTACTGAAGCCTGTGAGCCCTAAATAAATAAATAAATCTTTAAAAAATGTTGGTTCAGCATTAAATGAAAAACAATCCTGTGTGAGCCAAATTGTGCAAATCAAACCAAACCTGTCTGTGGCAGGCTCCAGCCTCCTTGTTGCAGGCATGGCCTCACGAAGGGTTCGTGCTGCACCTGCAGTGCCCCCGTGCCATCGGGGGCTTCCTGCAGAGGGATGGGCATGGGGCAAGGGAAGTTCTCGTCAGCCTTCCCCCCAGAAGTGACCTGTGGGAAGCCTACCCCTCAATGGGGAAGCCTAATAGTAAAGGCGACTGATCGGCTCAGTCAGATCCTCTCTCTTGTGGAACTGGAGCCTAAGACAGAGCTACATCACAACAACAGAAGAAGCAGCAGAGCCCGAGACTTGCCAAGGAACCTTGATGGCAGAGCATTCAAGCTGGAGGCGTGCTACTGAGAGTCTGACCATGTGATGGAATGACTGGTGCTTTCCCTGTGTTTGGTGGATTGCTAGAGCTAACGAGTGTTTTCTGAATGAACATCAGGTTTTTCTTAATGTCCCATTTTATCTTTACAGTAAAACTGACTGCCCAAGGTAAACCTGGGTATGTCTGGGGATCTTGTAACCAGAGATGCTGGTCAGTGCAGCTTTCTGTGGGCTGTTGCATAGATTTATTTGTATCAGAACACTTATTCCTCCTCACGATGATTGGTTCTGATGACCATGTGGTCTTCACGACCATCCAGTCCTACCAACTGGGTAAGTAGGGACTACTTCAGCCAAGTTGAAACAATCAGACTTTATACCTTGTGAGTTGAAGTCTTGTTAGTTCGCTCATGATTAATGCTTGAGATAATGTAAATGCAGGACTTGAGGTTCTTCTGATGGGATGGCCATTGCTGGTAAAATTTATTCATGCAGGTTAGAAGGCCCAGCAAGCAGTGACTTCTGCTGCCCTTTCTGGTGTTGCTCACCCGTGTCCCTGATACTCTTTCTGCTCCAGGCCTCCTGGCCTCCTTTCAGGTCCGCACAAAGTTGTGATTATACTGCCTCAGGGCCTTTGCACAAGCTAGTCTTTCTTCCTGGTGACTAGTTAGCTCTTATGTAACCTTACAGATCTCAGACAAAAGGAACTTTTCCAGAGATCTATTCTTAAGCTTTGACCACCCCCATTAGATTAGATTATATTACACCTCCCCCCATTCTCTTTTCACCCCTCACAACATGCTTTTGTAGCAGTATACATTTTCTGTTTCTTCATAACAATAGTTTAGTATGGTCTTTCATTATGGTTTTCCTGACTGCATCTTTTGCTTGTCACAAAAGTAGTTAGGAGCATATGTATACTTATAGTTGATTTACCTCGTTCTACAGCAGAAACAACATAATATTGTAAAGCAACTATACCTCAATTAAAAAAAATTAAAATGAATGGGGATGACATATTCCAAACATGAATGGATCAATGATTGAAGACAGGGAAGAAGACCTCAAAAGGGAGTCAGCTCAGCTGACACCTGTGAGGTTAAATAACAACCCAAATAAGATGCCCTCATGCCAATGAGGCAGGAGGAGTAGGGCCTCTCAAATTAGAGGTGGCCCCCTCTGAAGGAGACTCCTCAGTTTCTTAAGATTAAACCTCTAATAATCTGGAGTAAATCTAGTAATTGCAAGTAAGTAAACTTGCAATACAAATAAAGTTCATAAATTAAGACATATTTCTCATACATTTCAGCTTGGAGAATACATTTCTGACATGTTTTCTAAGGAGAGCATATAGTGAGGCTATTCTGGCACCGTTTGATAATAATCTCACCTTTTCCTTTATAGTTCATGATAGTTGCTAAGGGAAGCCAGACCCTGTACAGCCCCTTGATTCAAGCATCCCTCCCTGGACAGTCTTATCAGCAATGGCAAGGGTGACAAGTGACCATATCTTATTAACATTAATGACAACCTTGCAAGGAAGGTTGCTTGGGACCAGTTTGCTGGAAGGGTAACTGGGTTTGTGGCAGACACTTAAGAATTTATGAACTACTTGGAGACAGGGTATCCTTGGGCTACGAGGCTTTGAGGAGACAGATATGACATTTAAGTGGACTAGGAGTCAAGTTGAGAAAGGAATATGTCAAGGCCGTATATTGTCACCCCGCTTATTTAACTTATATGCAGAATACATTACGTGAAATGCTGGACTGGATGAAGCACAAGCTGAAATCAAGATTTCCAGGAGAAATAGCAATAACCTCAGATATGCAGATGACACCACACTTATGGCAGAAAGCAAAGAAGAACTAAAAAATCTCTTGATGAAAGTGAAAGAGGAGAGTGAAAAAGTTGGCTTAAAACTCAACATTCAGAAAACTAAGATCATGGCACCCAATCCCATCGCTTCATGGCAAATAGATGGGAAACAATGGAAACAGTGACAGACTGTATTTCAGACTTTATTTTCTTGGGCTCCAAAATCACTGCAGATGGTGACTGTAGCCATGAAATTAAAAGATGCTTGCTACTTAGAAGAAAAGCTATGACCAACCTAGACAGCATATTAAAAAGCAGAGACATTACTTTGCTGACAAAGGTCCATGTAGCCAAAGCTATGGTTTTTCCAGTAGTCATGTATGGATGTGAGAGTTGGACTATAAAGAAAGCTGAGTGCCAAAGAACTGATACTTTTGAGCTGTGGTGTTGGAAAAGACTCTTGAGAGTCCCTTGGCCTGCAAGGAGATCCAACCAGTCCATCCTAAAGGAAATCAGTCCTGAATATTCATTGGAAGGACTGATGCTGAAGCTCCAATACTTTGGCCACCTGATGGGAAGAACTGACTCATTGGAAAAGACCCTGATGCTGGGCAAGACTGAAGGCAGGAGAAGGGGATGGCAGAGGATGAGATGGTTGGATGGCATTACTGACTCGATGGATATGAGTTTGAGCAAGCTCCGGGAGTTGGTGATGGACAGGGAGGCCTGGCGTGCTGCAGTCCATGGGATTGCAAAGAGTCGGACGTGACTGAGTGACTGAACTGAACTGAATGGAAGAGTCATAATACAGAGTCCCATTGGGTACTCTGATTAACTTCATATCAGTTTTTCTTTGTATTTTTAGGAGAGCATTCTTAGAGATTTGGCACTCTGTGTGAGGGTTGGGTGACTTTAAGACAAAGATGTGTGCCCATAAAGTGGAGGTTTCAAAACACAGGATTGGTACAGCATGGAGAAATCTTAATTTTATTTTTGCTGCACTAATAAATTGAGGATGGTGAGATTTCTGCTCTTCTTGGTGACAGTTGAAGAGGAACATGTCTAAAATAGAAAGCAATTAAGAGAGTGAACCATGTTATATGAAGGATGGCTGAAGGGTCTGGGAATATTTACCCACAAGAAAGAGAGCTCCAGGTGACACGATCGCCAGCTTCAAATATTCAAAAGCCTGTCACTTGGAAGAGAGATTACACTTATTCTGTATGGCCCCAGGCCACATCTGGGTTCAGTAATTAGGAGTTATAGAAAGGCAACTTTTGACACAGAGCAGGCAACTCAAATAGCGACGTCTGAGGTTTGGATGGACTGAGCTCATGACCAAAAAAGGACGTCGAGCATAGGCTGGCAGCAATATCACAGAGACAAAGCAGTGCAGTGTGCTAGTTGGATCCTAGAGATGGGACTGGGTTCCAGTTTTGGCACTTACCACATATAGGACATATAGCAAGTTACTTCATTTTTCTGCTTCAGTTTCGTAATAATTCAAATGAGAAAAGGCATAATTGTTGGCAAGGCTTTAAATAATTAACTTCTTTGTCTATAAAGGGGATGAGTGTGTGTGAGTGTGTGTGTGTAAGAGAGTGTGTGTGTGTGTGTGTGGCACTTCTGTTTCCTCTTAATCTGAAGTTCTATGATTCCAAAGTCTTTGGTAGAGAAAAGCTGAAAGAATAAGCTATTCTACGCATTCCTCGGGTACTGCTCAGTATTTTGAAATGAGCTTAAAAGCCTTTGGAAGGGCTCCAGTTTCTTATGAAATTGTTTTGATGTGGTTTTTCTCCAATCACAAATTCAGCTTAGAACAGGTGGAAAATATTTAACACTTATTCTAGTGCCACCTAAGGCTGAGAAAGCTCCCTCCCTTTGCCTGTGCAGAATGAGGTATGAGGATATTTACTGAGAGTTGAAAAAGACAGAGAAGGATGAGCAATCACAACTCAGTTCCCTGGTTAATAGTGCAATTTGATTATGTTTACATATCAGACTTGTGTTTGGGGACCTCTGAGCCTCTGTGCACGTTTATCAAATTGCAAACAGCACCACTTAAGCGCAGCTGGTGATAAAGTACTACCACACAGCTGAATAGCTCTCCCGGTAGAAGATGACTATTTCCCAAGATAAAAGCCAGCTACCTGATGCCAAAGCAATTCATCAATTCAATGACACATAAAAACCCCAAAATCAGACAAACCACTCTTGGTGTAGTGTACGATGAACAGTTGGTTGATTGACAGGGTTTTGGCTGCAAATACAGCCAAGCAAACCTAAGGCAGCATTAGGAGTTCATGGGAATTTTCATTATAATGAAATTGTTTGTGCTAAGCCTTCTTTCTGGTTTCCAGTTTGTTCCCAAATTAACTATGAGGGTGGAAGTTAGGGGGCCCTCACCATTAACTCCAGCACTCTTGCCTGGAAAATCCCATGGACGGAGGAGCCTGGTAGGCTGCAATCCGTGGGGTCGATAACAGTTGGACACGACTGAGCGACTTCACTTTCACTTTTCACTTTCCTGCATTGGAGAAGGAAATGGCAACCCACTTCAGTGTTCTTGCCTGGAGAATCCCAGGGATGGAGGAGCCTGGTGGGCTGCAGTCTATGGGGTCGCACAGAGTTGGACACGAGTGAAGCGACTTAGCAGCAGCAGCAGCATAAGTTATTGGGCTTCCCAGGTGACGCTAGTGGTAAAGAACCCACCTCCCAACTGCAGGAGATGTAAGAGATGCAGATTCAATCCCTGGGTTGGGAAGGTCCCTTGGAGGAGGGCACAGCAACCCGCTCCAGTATTCTTGCCTGGAGAATCCCATGGACAGAGGAGCCTGGAGGGCTACAGTCCATGGTGTGTCAACAAGTTGGACATGACCGAAGTGACTCAGCACAGGACAGGGCAAGTTAATAGGGCTTTCCAGGTAGCTCAGTGGTAAAGAATCCACCTGTCAATGCAGGATACGTGGGTTCTATCCCTGGGTGGGGAAGATCTCTGGGGAAGGAAATGGCAACTCACACCATTATTTTTGCCTGGAGAATTCCATGGACAGAGGAGCCTGGTGGGCTACAGTCTGTGGGGTTGCAAAGGATTGGACAGGACTTAACAACTAAACAACAACAACAAAGGGTAAGCTATTAACTTATTTAAGAGGCTCGGGGCTTAGCAAGTGATAATATTCTAGCCTTCTCTACTCCCTGCACTGCAGGACCCTAGAAAAAGAACAAATGGTCTACTTCTCAGCTTTGGTAGATGCCTTTCTTGGGGCCAGAAAAATGAAGATCCTTGTCATCCTATGAACTGAGGGTAGATTCAGGATGAATTGGTTTATTGTCCAATGTTCCTGTGAGGGTCTGTCTTTTATGTCCCAGAGCTAATCAACTTTTTTTTTCATTTTGTCTTGCCAAAGAAAATACTTCCAGATGAACTCCTTTCAACCCATTAATGCTATTTAAAAAACAAAACAAGCAATAAACTGCCTACTGCAAAAAGATCATCTTGACTTTATCTTTTCCTGAATTTTCATCAATTGAGGTGACAGGAAAACTGAAAAGTAGTGGATTTTATAACCACTCTCTAGGAGGCTCAGAGGTTGTTTTAGGGGTGCTGTTAGGATGACTATGTGGTTACCTGGTTAGAGATGAGACTTAGACGAACAGATGGTAACTGACTGATAGGGAAATAAATATCATTATCAAAAAATAAATATCATTAAAATTTTAAGTGGAAACACAACTGATGATGGATAAAAAAATGTAGTCAGAGTGCTGTTTCTCAAGTAAAATATGTTTTGAGTTTCATACAATTGAATTGAGACAAATATCTGGACTTTGTGCATCCCACTGGGAAGTTGAGGGGATGAATAAGATGTGAATTAAATATTCCCTTTACGCTCTCTCATTTCTCTTGCTCCAGGTACTTATAGTTTATACTTCATCCTTAGTGTAGATTTTATATGTGATACCAAAATCCTTTTGCCTTGTAAACTGAGTAAATCTATAATTTGTAGAGAAAGAATTATTATTGTAGAGAAAACAAAATATTATTGAAATATTTACGTAACTCTCCCTCTCCCCAGAAGATGCTTGTACTGTTCTGGTAAATCAATCTAGCCCTTTAGTTGTGTTAACTGGACAAGCAGCCAAAGGGAAATCTGGAAAAGCCTGGAAGAGACAAGAGGGATTTTTATTGGAAAAGGCAGAGCTATTGGCAGAAAGGGGAAAATACAGAAAGGATAAAAGAATACAGACAGGATGGAGGCAGAGAGCCTGTTGGGAGAGATCTTGGGGGCTTGGGGGTGGGTTGGAAAAAGATTTTGTGAGTAGCTGTATCTGAAATACATGGAATAATGCAGGAAAGAGGCCTTTAAGAAGTTTGACTCTATATTGTAAATGTAATTTACTCCTGGCCTTCTTTTAGGATAATACAGTAAAATGTAAATTACATTCCAATTATTATGACTGCTAAGTAGGTTTTTTTTTCTTCTTTATACAATACTAAAAAGAAATGGGGCCTCAGAATGACTTTATAGAGTTTAATTTTGAATGAAGCACTGAAGCCATTCTGGCATTTTTGTGCCTTAAAACTCCTTGTTTCTCCAGGCACCCTTTTAAGACATTTCTTCCAGCTATAAAATAAATAAGTCATGGGATGTATTGTACAGTATAGAGAATACACTCAATAGTATTCTCATAACCCTGTATGGTGACAGATGGCAACTAGAGTTACCATGATGATCATTTTGTAATGTGTAGAAATATCAAATCAGTATGTTGTACACCTGAAACTAATATAATATCATGTATCAATTATAATTCAATAATAAAAAGGACATTTCTTCAGTGTTGAGGAGAAATAGCTAAAAATCCATGGGCTTTGCAGTTAGACACATCTGGGTTTGAATCCTTACTTGTTAGCTTGTCTCCAAGGACAAGTTATGTTGTCTCAACAAGCTTCAGTTTCCTCATCAATAACATGGGATTAAGAGTACCTACCCCGTAGGACTGTTGTAATCACTGAAATATAGGGATGTTTAGAAGAAAACCTTGAAAGGGTTGGGTTTCCTCAGCCTGAGTTCCTGTAGGAAACAGATGGCCCATTCAAAGTAGGAAAATTTGAGGAAAGTGCAGCAGCAGGACTGTTGTAAAAATGTATAGGCAAGGTGTAGGAAAATCACAAGGGATGGTGCAATACTCTGTTTACAATAGCCAAGACCCGAAAGCAGACTAGACGTCCATTAGCCGATGAATGGATAAGGAAGACGTGGTGTGTGTGTGTGTGTGTGTGTGTGTATACACACACAAAGGACTATTACTCAGCTTTAAAAAGAGTATAATAATGCCATTTGCAGCAACATGGATGAACCTAGAGATTATCATACTAAGAAAAACAAATATCATATGATATTATTCTTATGTGGAATCTAAAAAATGATACAAACCAACGTATTTACAAAACAGAAAAAGACACACATTTAGAAAACAAACTACAAACTTTTGGTTGTCAAAGGGGAAAAGGTGGGATATAAATTAGGAGTTTGGCATTACAAAACAGATAAACAGCATGGACTACTATATAGCATGGGGGACTATATTCAATATCTCATAGTAATCTATAATGGGAAAGAATCTGAAAAACAAATATATATGTATATTCAGTTTTATACATGTGTATACAATTGAATCACATAGCTGCACACCTGAAACTAATACAACATCATAAATCAATTAAGCTTCAAAAACAGAGCGCAATACTCTGGGGACACCAGCTTCAGGGCTGAAGGTTTGGGTAAAAGCAAGTTTCCTGGGGCCTGGAGGCAGAATGTTGTGTCAAGGGAGCTACCGGAGGGGCGCCAAGAACTTCACAGAGATGGGCCAGTTCTTGGCGACTGCTGGGTGACTGGGCAATGACGCCACTGCTAAGAGAGTCCATTAAGGTCACAGGACGTGATCCTGGGAACAGGGTGAGAAGGATGGAGCGAGGATCTGGGGGTGAACTGAACATACCCACCAGGCTCCGTAGGTGTTGTTTCACTTTTTTCCCTCTTTCTGAGAGTGCAGACAAGAAGGAATCTTTCCCATGGAAGAATAAGGACACAGAGCTATTACTAGTCTCTGAAAGACTGTGACTTATATGTGAGTTCTGTAGTTTATGACACTTCACAGATACAGCTCTACAGTTGGAAACAAACATGTCAGTCTTTACTAAAGGGCGATGGGAGGGGCACAGACGGCTAGCGGCTGATTCTCCAAGAGAGTGAATGATACAGAGAGCTTGTTATCCTGGTCAGATATAAACAGGAGCTCTTGTTTCAACAGTGGCTTTTCAAGTTTGCCTCTTGGCATGAAGCTAACTCTGGCAGACAGTATCACATAAACAGGCCACATGCTCAAGCATGTAGGCCAGTCACTACTTGTTGGACACAGCTTTACCCTCTAGCCCATGGCCCACAGTGAGCCGACAAAGCTGTTGGCAGAGCATCATTTCAGAGACTGTGTTATGGGCTACTTGGATCTACTTCAAAATGAGTTGAAGGCCACTTTAGAAAAGAGTGTTTTGTCATCACTGGTGGTACAAGCAAATATTTGATTCGTTCCACTTGTAAAGTGTCTGGCCTTTGGATAAATAACTCTTCTCCTAAAATAAATAAATAAAAATCCTTTTCCTTTGCCTACCATAGTGGGCTGAATAGTAGCCCCCCCCCCAAATACATCCATGTCTTAATCCTCAGAACCTGGGCATGTTACCTTATTTGGAAAAAGGGTCTTTGTAGATGTAATTAAGGTAAAAGATACTGAGATGAGAAGATCATTCCGGATTGTCTGAGTGGACCCTAAATCCAATGCCAAGAATCCTTATAAGAGACATACAGAGGAGAGACACAATGAAGAGAAGTCTGTATGAAGATGGGGGGAGAGACTGGTGCGGTGTGGCCATAGCCAAGAATGCCAGCAGTCACTGGAGCTGGAAGAGGCACGGACTGGACTCTCCCCTGGTGTCCTCGTAGGGAGTACGATCCTAACTGTGGACTCATTGTGACAGAATGAATTTCCATTTCTGCAAGCCAAGTTTGCTTATTTGTTGCATATTTGTTAAGTAATATTTGTTACAGTGGCCCTGGAAACGGATGCATTTCCTTTGTAACCATCTGTGCTGATGCCTTGATCACTGAGCAGACTGAGTCCTAGAAGCCTGGAGAATTATAGAGTTAGTGCGGGATGAACATCGCAAATGTATTTTTATGAAGATTATGAGAAGCCATCCCAAATCCAAGGAAGCTGTGTTATCTAATTTATACCTTAACCAGTTGCAATGGAATGTCCTTAAGTTGAATGAGAGGCACATGGAAGTGCATTGGAGGAAGGAATCAAGTGTCCTGGATTCTATTACTATCACTGGCTTTAGTATTCACTGGCTATTTGACCTTGGAAAAGTCATTCCAGTAGTCCAGGCTGAGATTTTCTTATCTTTAAAATAATTGTCCTACCTACTTTACAGTGTTGGCAAGAAGGTTAGATTATTTCAGTGCTTTGAAATAGTAAAGTGCTATCCATTAAAATGAAAAGTGGTATATGACGCATTTCATGATTCATAATATAGACACAACATATACTTGCTGAACTAAGTCAGATCTTACTAATTCAGAATTTGCCAGATTTGTAAAAGGGCTACATCTGAGATAGGAAATCAGATTTTAGCCTTGGCTCTAAAGACTAAAGAGCCAAGTAACCATGGACAAAGTATTGAACATTTTACGGACACAGTTTTTGTAGTTGTTAAGTGAAGGAGTTTGACTGGATAATCTCTGAAGTCACTCCCATATCTCTTATTCTATAGAATTTGAAGAAAATTATGATTACCTAGATGGTTCTTGCCCTTGGTAAATTTGTTCCTTCTCATGGATTAAACTCACTAAATTCTGTTGATCCTGAGCTTGTCTACTGAGATTCAGATTTGTATAACCAAAGGTCTGGATGTCAACAGTACGTCAGCTGAGAAACTCTGAATGTAAAGGAAAGGCAGAACAAAACTTGCTTATAGAAGAAAAAAAGAAAGAAAAGAAAAGAAAATAGAATTTCTTGGCTCACTTACTTGGAAAGTCTATGAATAGAATTAGTTTTAGCTATAGCTGGATTCATGACTTGAATAATGTCATCTGGATTTACTTTCTTTCCATCCCTAGCTCTGTTTTGCACAGAGTTGGCTCCATTCTGCAGCTTTGCATGGTGCAGTAGTGCAGTTGCATTATCTCTTAGTTACAGGTATCGGGGGAAATAGAAGTGTTTTCTCAGGATGCATAGCAAAAATCTCATTGCATCTCATTGACTCCAATTGGCTGCAGTGTCCAGTTCTGAACTAATCACCTGATGAGAAGGCATTCAGTGTGATAACTGGCTTAGATCTGGGTCACGTGATTCATTGCTAAGCCAGAAACATAGTCCCAGTACGCTACAGCCAGTTGACTATAACAATCTAGTAGTTTTCTGAGTTGGTTGTTAAACTGTTGTGACCATAAAATTGGAAAAGATGGGAGTAGTCACAGCACAGATTAGGGCTGTGTTTGTTTATTTTGGAGAGCTCGTTTACCAGCATCGCTAGGGATAGCTCAGTCCAAGCAGAGGAGGTAAGGGTATGATCACCTTGCCAAAAGGAGGCTGTTATCAAAATAAGGCACAAATAAATACTGCAGGGGCAAAGAAAAAAAATACAACTCTTCATTCACTAAAACTGGAAGCTTAAACTCGAAATATAGTGTTGAATTGACTCTTGTTCCTCAATATGCTTTGTCTCGTGGATTTTCCATCTTGACTGGTAACCATCATTCCAATCGGACACTCATATTAACTAATTAAAATATGACATTTAGTTTTTGAATGCTTTTATTTCTCACTTAACAGAATTTTGCTTCCTTAGTCTTTTAAAAACCCATCTCCTCCTCAATTGCTTCTGCCAATTACTCTCACCTAGAGTTGTTTTTAATCTCTCTGGGCTATTTCAGGGTTCTTCTCATCTGCCTGCCTTCAGTCTTACCTTTCTCAATCTGTCCAGTATGTCACCAGCAGACTGATCAATCTAAATAAGTCTGACCCAGTCATCACTTCTTCCTAAATTTCTTTCCATTCTATGATAGATAAGGTCTGTGATGGTGTGAAACATGTTCACAAATTCTTCCTCCCTGAAGAGGTGGAGCTTAATTCTCTAGCCTTGAGTATGGGCTCAAAGAATAGAATGTAATAGAAGTGATGGTGTGAGGCCTCTAGGTCATAGAAGGAGTTGTGGTTTCCTCCTTGCCCTCTGTCTTGGCTGCCCCACTCTAGGAGAAGCCAGCTCTCATCTTGTGAGACCACTCATGCAGCACTAAGGTGGGGCCCACGCAGCAAAAAGCTGAGGCCTCCTGCCAGCAACAGTCTTGGAAGCAGATTCTCCAGCTTCAGTGGAGAGTTTCAGTGACTAGAGCCCAGGCTGATGTCGTGACTGAAACCTCAAGTGAGATTCTGAACCAGAACCACCCGAGTCACTCCTGAGTTCCTAACCTGTTGAAACTCTGAGAAAGCAAATGATTATCATTTTAATTTGTTAAATTCTTTTTTTGTTGTTGTTGTTTAAATTGGAGGATATTGCTTGGCAGTGCTGTGTTGGTCTCTGCCAAGAATAACACAGACCAGCCCTGAGTGTGCATGCATCTCTTCCTCTTGTCCCTCCCCCTCCACACCCTCTAACCATTCTGGGCCATCACAGAACCATGGATGCGCTGGATTCCCGGTGTTTCATAGCAGC
The DNA here is from genome assembly GCF_027580195.1 of Bos mutus. Taxonomy (NCBI): domain Eukaryota; kingdom Metazoa; phylum Chordata; class Mammalia; order Artiodactyla; family Bovidae; genus Bos; species Bos mutus. The sequence continues at coordinate 40,103 of NC_091630.1, read as the reverse complement.
TTCCCAATAGCTATTTATTTTACACTTGGCAGGGTATACATGGGCTTCTCAGGTGGCACTAGTGGTAAAGAACCCTCTTGCCAATGCAGGAGACGTAAGACACGTGGGTTCGACCCCTGGGTTGGGAAGAGCCCCTGGAGGAGGGCATAGCAACCCACTCCAGTATTCTCTCCTGGAAACCCCCATGGACAGAGGAGCCTGGCAGGCTACCGTCCATGGGGTCACAAAGAGTGGGCCGTGACTGAAGTGACTTAGTGCACACATGCACACACACACACACAGCGCGCACATGTCAACACTACTCTCTCAGTTCATCCCACCCTCTCCTTCCCGAAGTGTTAAATTCTGAGTGCAGCAACAGATCATTTGTTCTCAGCCTAACACTTTGGTTTTTCTCCACCACTGAAGTTACACATCACAACACCACATGGGTTTGTCTTCCTCATTATAATTTGAGCTTCCTGAGAGCAGGCTTTGTAACTCCAAGCACGCTGCTGTATCCCTGAGCAGTAGATTGTGTTTCACAAAGATGGCTGCAATGACAGCTCCTGTTTCAAGCACTCTTTCAGAACCTTACCCCTTCCAGAGCTGGATTCCCTGTCTCGTCCCTTTGGGCCTGGATGGAACTTCGTGACTCTCTTGAACAATAGAGCTGAAAGGATGCCCTGTTACTTCTAAAGGTAGGTCATCAAAATACCATGCACGTTTGCTTCTTTCCTTCAGACACTTGTTCTTGGAATCCAGTCACTGTGCTGTGGGGAAACTCAAGCTATCTGTAGAAATGGCTCAGGGAGAGGAAGCGAGGGCCCCAGCCCACAGCTGGAGCTGAGCACCCAGACGACAGCCAGTGCTCACTAGCCATGTGAGTGGACCGTCCTGGAAATCGATCTCCCAGCCCCTAGTTGAGTTTCCCAAGCCAGCGTCCCCTGGATCAGAGACAAGCCACCCCTGCTGAGCTTGGCTCAAATTGCAGTTCTATGAAGAAGACAAATGATTGTGATTGCTTAAGCCACTAGGTTTTAGGATAATCTGCTATGCAGCAGTATGTAATGGGAACATCCAGCACAGGCTATCTGTGATATCACAGGCATTTGACAAGTATTTGTAAACTGGCCGATGATTCTAGTTTCCTTATACAGCTGCTTTCTGGGCACATTAATACACTTGTTCTTCTTTAAACAGATCTTGAACTCATCTGACTTGAGATTTGTGTTCAAGCTATTCCTTCTGCTGTGAATTGCCTCCCTACTTTCCTTCTACATTTACCTGCTCAAGTATTACACTTCTGAAAAAAATTCAGTTGGATATTCCTTCCTTTATTCCCTCCCCTCCATCCCTTTAATAAATATATCATGGATGTCTTCTCGAAACCCAGGATATGGAGCAATATGGACCAAATCCCCATCCCCTTGGAGCTTTACATTTCAATGGGGGATCCAGTCAATAAATAAATATGCAATCAAAAAGTATAGCATGGAATTCATGTCTTAAAGGAGTTAGATAGTGTGCAGTAACAGAAAATGATGGTGGGGGTGGGAGGGGCAGAAATGAGGTCTTATTTTAGATGGAAGGTTTAGGGAAGATCTCTCTAAGGAGATGATATTTGAGATCAGAACAATAAGAGGAAAGAAGTACGAAGAAAAGACCATGGCAGCCTGGGCAGAGAAAACAGTAAGTGCAAAGCCATGAGACAGGATAAAGAATGTTTCCTGTTGGATAAAATAAAGGTGGTATTTATGGCTTCTGCCTAATGACTGGAGAGAAGACACTGACTAGAAGAGGTGGGAAAGCTAAGCAGGCACCAGATATTTATGCTTAGCATCAGGGAAAGGAATTTAGATTTAATTCTAAATATATATGCTAAGTCAATTCAGTCATATCCAATTCTTTGCAATCCTGTGGACTGTAGTCTACCAGCTCCTCCGTCCATGGGATTCTCCAGGCACAAACACTGGAGTAGGTTGCCATTTTCTCCTCCAGTGGATCTTCCCAACCCAGGGAGCAAACCCATGTCTCACGTCTCCTGCATTGGCAGGCGGGTTCTTTACCTCTAGCTCCACCTGGGAAGCCCAATTCTAAATACAAATGATAATTATTAAAAGACTGTAAAGTGGGAGAGTGCCAGCATCTGCTTTGGATTTTAATCTTACTCTTGCTGCTATGCAGAGAATGGGTTTTAGGTTGTCTAGAAGGGGTGCAGGGGTCAGTAGGGAACCCTAAACAGATGTGAGATGGTGGTACCTTGGGTTAGGGTGGTAGCAGTAGACAGACAGAGAAAAAGGACGTTTTGGCATAAAGTTTGTGACTGTAACATACAGGACTTGTTGGTGACTTAGATATGGGATCTGAAGGGGAAAGAGGATTTCTGGCTTTGGTAAGAGGTTTGAACAAGGCAGTGGGAGCCGTGGGAGGGTCAGCAAGGCAGGGCGCGCTCTGTTTTCCTTCTCAAGTTTCTCCAGATGCCTCCTCATGGGTTAGTCTCTCTCTCCTCTGTGTATTCCATCCTGGTTTTGGCTCTTATAGGGGAGGCAGCACCATGTATGGGTTAAAACATAAGGAATTTTGAGGGCTGAACTGATGTGGGTTAGTTTGGGTTCCACCTCTGCTCATGTGAGGCATAAGAGTTGGAGAAGCCCTTTTGTCTCTGTGGCCTCAGCTTCTCCAAAGGCAGGTAGCATCTATGTTACAGGCTTGTTGGGTTCATTAAATGAAACCCTGGAAGAGAAAGATATACATTAGGAAGTTTAGGGAGAAGACTGAGCGAAAGCTTTAATTTTAAATTCTTGTAATAATTAATTCTAACATATATGGAGCACCACCATGTGCCTGACACTGGGTGCTTTACTCTTCATAACAATGTGTGATGTAGCTATTTGTATCATCCTCCTTTACAAGTAAATACACACAGGCAAGGGCTTCCCAGGTGGTTCAGTGGTAAAGAATCCACCTGCAAATTCAGGAGACGCAGGAGACACGAGTTCAATCCTGGGTCAGGAAGATCCCCTGGAGGAGGGCATGGCAACCCACTCTAGTATTCTTGCCTGGAGAATCCCATGGACAGAGGAGCCTGGCAGGCTTCAGTCCACAGTGGTCTCAAAGAGTCGGACGTGACTAGCAACTGACACACTAGGCCTGCACACACACACGGGCACAAAGAGCTTGAAAACATACTCAAGGCCACACTGTAACACTAGCATAGATTTGTGCTCCTGTATCCCTATTTCTCCCCGTTTTTCTCAGACAGCAGGGAGTGTGTGTGTCTTGCTCACAACTCTCTTCTCTGTCCCTGGCACACTGCAGGAAGTAATTTCACGTACACTGCGTGGGTGAACTTTCAGGCATTGAGTCATGTCTCAAAGTCTGGGTCTTGACAAGACAGAAGTCAGAGTTCTGGGGCACTGTTTTTACTTGAGTAGGCCCACCCAGTTGAGCTGGGAGAGTCCTGAGCTAGACTAGCTCGGAAGGCTGGTGAGACCCAGGGGGAGATCAGATCCGCACGGTCAGCCCTGGCTGCCGAGTCACTGCCTGGCAGTGGTGAGGCTCGTCCAGTGCCTTTGGTTTCAGAAGTGCAGCAGTGGCACAGTGCAGCCTTTGTCAACAAGACGACGTGGGGACGGCGTGTTCTGACCACCCAGGAGAACTAACAGCGCCTTTGTTTAACCCCTTTTAAAAGCTCTGTAAAATGCGGTGGTTGCTGCGCCCTGGTCAGGACTGTGCGGTGAACACGATTTGTGTCTTGAAGCTGAAAAGCTGCTAGGCTTCCAATCTTACAGTGGGGTCCATACTTTATGCTAAACATGGTTACTTTGGAGGGGAGCGTGTGGATGAGATTGGGCTAAACATACTCTGAGATGAGGTGCTTCCTTGAGATGCTCATTTTAAAATCACACAGTGATAGGGACTCATGTTACTTTAGAACTGACACCGCCCCTAAAAAAAAGAGTGGTGGAAAAAGGGAAAATTAGTGAAGGATTCTGGTCAAAGTCTGAAGGCTTCATGTAAATATCAGCTTAATCTCTCCCATAAGAAGACTGGAAAATGATGTTTACTTATCAGAGCTGTGCTTGCTCTGTGTGGTTTAGAACATGGAGCTTCCCCCCTCGCCTCCCCCGGCGCTGGTCTGCAGAGTAAGAAAGAAGACAAAGGCAGGGAGCAGTCCTGGGTGAGGGAAGAGTTGAGAAGGGATTGTTTTATATCCTTTAAAGGGCGTCTTGAGTGGATTTACCCGGAGAGCAAAGTGCACTGTGATAGAAGGGGACATGATGTGATTCCAGCAGGCACACTGAGAAGGTCCTTCTGCCAAAAATAGACCCACCTGCTTGTGAATGTCTGGCATTCCTTTGACTGGGGACAATGCCAGAAAGGCCAGCTGTTAGCTTAGATACTCCTCCCACGGGCTGGCTGAGACCTGACATTCCAGCCTTGAACTTAAGGCTAAATTTTCCTCCACAATCTACCGCAAAGCACGTGTTTTCTCCTCTCCACCCTCCTCAACTCTAAAATAAAGGTGTTAATAGCTATTTACACCACAGTTTGAATTATATATATTTGAGCAAAGAGCAGAAATTATGAAGCAGGAGAATCCTTGGTCTGCTCTTCCGCACTTAACTCTTGTGACTTTGGTCAAATCCTTAACTGCTTAAGCAATCGTTTGCTCTTCTATAAAATAAGACTAAGCCAAAGCACGGGGCTTCTCAGATGGCACAGTGATAAAGAATCTACCTGCCAGTGCAGGAGACACCAGAGACACAGATTTGATCCCTGGGTTGGGAAGATCCCCTGGAGGAGGATTCTTGCCTAGGAAATCCCATGGACAGAGGAACCTGGTGGGATTTAGTTCATGGGGTCGCAAAGAGTTGGACACAAACTGACAGATTGAGCACACTCACAGAAGGCAAAGCAACTGGATTCTTGGAAGGGCAAAATAAGATAAATGGAGAGAACTAACTAGCAAAAGGCTAGACATGACCTGGATGTCTATCAAAGGGAGGCAAATGAAGCTTGGAGTAGCCATGCAATGCCATATTTTGCATCTGTGAAAGGGAACCAGGAAGCCTTCTACACCCCAGTGTATAGTGGGCTGGGGCATATTTTGAAGTAACAAAAACAAAATGCATCATGGAATTTGCACAATGTTGTAGTTTAGATAAGAAAGGAGAAGACATAGTAAATACACACTTATGTATAATTTCTGTAGCTGGATAAACCAAAAATTAATTTAAAAGTGGGATGGAGGGAACAAGGAAGTAGAGGATATGAAAGGGATATAGATTTCTTTATGAAATAATTTGTTCTTTGACTTTGGAATCATGTAAATATTTCACCTAAGTAAAGGCAAAGAGAAAAGCACACCAAAACACAAGTCGGAAAACTTTAAAATAAACTGAAAAAAATGAACCTAACTTTATATCAATTCTCTGGCATATAAATCTCAAGAACTATAGCAAAGGACTTTGAAACACATGTTTAGACTGTACATCCCCAGGGAGATATATTCTAAGGACAGAAAGAAGTATAAGATCTCTTACACAAATAGACGTTTTTACAAAACATACAGACTCACAGACACAGAGAACAGGCTTGTGGTTGCCAAGGGGGTGGGGGTTCATACAAATGTGTTAAGTCAACAGGCATGCACCTTAAATTTACACAACGTTATATGTCAATGAAATCTCAACAAAGCTGGATAAAAAAAATTCTCTCCGTTCTGGTGACTCCATTCCAGTCATCAATATTTGACAAAACCATTAATTGAAGACCTTTGAGGAATTTTACGATGGAAGTAGGCATGTGATGGAGAAGGCAATGGCACCCCACTCCAGTACTTTTGCCTAGAAAATCCCATGGACGGAGGACCCTGGTAGGCTGCAGAGCATGGGGTCGCTAGAGTCGGACACGACTGAGCGACTTCACTTTCACTTTTCACTTTCATGCATTGGAGAAGGACATGGCAACCCACTCCAGTGTTCTTACCTGGAGATTCCCAGGGACGGGGGAGCCTGGTGGGCTGCCGTCTATGGGGTCACACAGAGTCGGACACGACTGAAGCGACGCAGCAGCAGCAGGCATGTGATGCTCAAAACAAAACAAATAGCAGATTCCACATATATGCGTTAATATATGATATTTTTCTTCTGATTCAGCTTGGTGCTCCGTGGTGACTTAGATGGGTGAGATGCGGAGTGGGTAAGAGGGAGGGCCGAAAGAGGCTATGTGTACCTACAGCTGACTCACGTTGCTGTACGGCAGAAACTAACACAACATTGTCAAACAACTACGCACCCCCCAAACAAACAGCAGGCAGTTTTTTGCAAGTGACAAGGCTGTAGCACAGAAAAGGCTGCCTCCCTGGTAAACGCATATGTAAGCTGCTCACGACCGCGGATGGAGGCAGAGTGCAGCGGCGGACTTGGGGGTTTGGCGGAGGGTAGGATCCACGTCTTCTCAGCTCCCACTCTTCTGATTCTCCCTGCCACTGAACTGCACGGGCCTGCACTGGCGGAGAGGGACAGGTGCCTGGGCTGAGCGCAGAGCCCTCAGCGGGTGGCGCTGTCTCTCCTGCTCGGCCACACCCTGCTCTGGTGGGGGAGAGAGTCTTGGTCTCGGACCTGGCATTTCTCCACCTCCCCCCTTAGTAGCTGTGGGGCCCTGGGTCTGTGAGCTTTGGTTTCCTCTACTGTGGAAGGAGGGTGATAAGATGGTGTCCTTGGCAGAATCAGGTGAGGTGATAATTCAAGCACCCAGCACAGCCAATGCCCGGAGAGCTCAACCCAAGGACACAGACACCGTGGGTCTCTGCAGCCAGGGATGTGTCCTTGCTTCTGCAGAGGCTCAGTCTGCATGCTCCTTTCTCCCTCAGGATTGTGATTAGAGCTGAACGCTAAGACTCGGCTCAGTGAAGTCGCAGTTACCAATTTTGCTCTTTTAGATAAATCAGTTTTTCTTTTCTTACACTCGCTGTTTCGCTGTTTTAGTTCTTTAAAGGGGCCTGAGTTTTATTAGTTTCAGTGTTATACTTTTGAAAATGTCTCTCTTCTCTTGGCCATAGCCCTTGGCGCCACACAAAGGGAGCGCATGTAAGTCCTGCTCAGTGTCGCTCAGGTGAAACTTTGTACCCTTGACTTGCCTAAAATACTTGCCTCATCTTAAATCAGAGGCACGATGACCTGCAAGACCATAGTTGCTGCAATATGTTTTTATACCTCTGATATCACTTAAATTATGGGCTTCCCAGGGGGTGCAGTGGTAAAGAATCTGCTGCCAATACAGGAGAGACAGGAGACGTGGGTTCCATCCCTGGGTGGAGAAGATCCCTTGGAGGAGGTAATGGCAACCCACTCCAGTACTCTTGCCTGGAGAATCCCATGCACTAAAGAGCTGGGCAGGCTACAGTCCAGGGGTTCGAAAAGAGCTGGACACGACTGAGTGACTGAGTAAACTCAGAACATCACTTTAATAGGTTTGCGATACAGCAAGGAGGAGCACAGACAGTGTCCTGTTCTTCAAGGGGATATTGTTCTATTGTTCTTCATTCCCACTTGCTGAACACCCAGAGGCAGTTTCTCCAAGTGGCCATCAGATAGGGAACCATTGAGGGAAATGAACCTTTAAGCTATTGAAACGCTCTTTCACAGTACTTACTCATCTTCCACTGTGTAAACCGCCTTCCTTTCCCAAGGGCAGCCCTGCTGCTGCTGCTGCTGCTGCTGCTAAGTCGCTTCGGTCGTGTCCGATTCTGTGCGACCCCATAGACGGCAGCCCACCAGGCTCCCCCCGTCCCTGGGATTCTCCAGGCAAGAACACTGGAGTGGGTTGCCATGTCCTTCTCCAATGCAGGAAAGTGAAGTCTCTTAGTCGTGTCCAACTCTTAGCGACCCCATGGACTACAGCCTACCAGGCTCCTCCGCCCATGGGATTTTCCAGGCAAGAGTACTGGAGTGGGGTGCCATTGCCTTCTCAACTTGCTGCTGCTGCTGCTGCTAAGTCACTTCAGTCGTGTCCGACTCTGTGCGACCCCATAGACGGCAGTCCACCAGGTTCCCCTGTCCCTGGGATTCTCCAGGCAAGAACACTGGAGTAGGTTGCCATTTCCTTCTCCAATGCATGAAAGTGAAAAAATAAAGTGAAGTCGCTCAGTCGTGTCCGACTCCTAGCGACCCCATGGACTGCAGCCCTCCAGGCCCCTCCGTCCATGGGATTTTGCAGCCCTGCTCTGCCTTAAAAACAAAACGCAGCCTGGATTACACGGTTGTTTTTACACTGCTGCCATCTAATGGCGATATGTGGTAATGCATGATGAAATGAGGATCTGGGTTTTGTTTTGTTCTGTTTCTGTTCCCTGGAATACAGGTAGACCTAAACTTAGGTCTGGGAGCCAGCTCTTGTAGGGGTCGGTAGCCTAGTTGGAATTATTTAATGTTTTTTTTCACCCTATCGGAGAATCGGTTCGTCTTGTATGCATCGATGCTGGAATCTGTTTGTGCTGTTTCTGTTAGAATTTGTCTGCGTATTTTGTGTTTTGTTGTTATAAAACTTACAGAAATAGGAAATATTTCCTCTATCCTGAAAGAAGGATCTATTGGGGTGCACATTAGATAAGGTAAGATCAGAAGAGCAATGGCACCTGAACGGCTCACAAACAATCTGGCCATCAGAAGTGCTTTACAAAGGAGAGGAACACTCTGATAATGAACATCCCAGGGCGGGGGAGGAGGGGCTCACTTAGACTGGAGGTGTCTGATTCTGATTTCTCCTACTGGAGCACTGAAGAAGGATGGCAACTCACTCCAATATTCTTGTCTGGAGAATTTCATGGACAGAGGAGCCTGGCAGGTTACGGTCCATGAGGTCGCAGGGTCAAACAGAACTAAACGACTAACACTTTACTTCATATATATATGTGTGCATGTGTGTGCGTGTGTGTGTGCGCACGCGTGTGTGTGTGTGTGTGCTTCTGTGCTTAGTGGCTCAGTTGTGACCGACTCTTTGTAACCCCATGGACTGTAACCTGCTAGGCACCTCTGTCCATGGGGATTCTCCAGGCAAGAATACTGGAGTGGATTTGACATGCCCTCCTCCAGGGGAATCTTCCCAACCCAGGGATCAAACCCAGGTCTCCTGCACTGCAGGCGGATTCTTTACCAGCTGAGCCACACAATGACAGACTTTATTTTCTTGGGCTCCAGAATCACTGCAGATGGTGACTGCAGCCATTAAATTAAAAGACGCTTGCTCCTTGGAATAAAAGCTATGACCAACCTAGACAGCATATTAAAAAGCAGAGACATTACTTTGCCAACAAAGGTCCTTCTAGTCAAAGCTATGGTTTTCTGTAGTAGTCATGTATGGATGTGAGAGTTGGACTATAAAGAAAGCTGAGCATTGAAGAATTGATGTTTTTGAAGTGTGGTGTTGGAGAAGACTCTTGAGAATCCCTTGGACTGCAAAGAGTTCAAACCAGCCAACCCTGAAGGAAATTAGTCCTGAATATTCATTGGAAGCACTGATACTGAAGCTGAAATTCCAATACTTTGGCTACCTGTTGCCAAGAACTGACTCATTGGAAAAGACCCTGATGCTGGGAAAGGATTGAAGGTGGGAAGAGAAGGGGACGACAGGAGAAGAGATGGTTGGATGGCATCCCCGACTCAATGGACATGAGTTTGAGTAAGTTCCAGGAGTTGGTGATGGACAGGGAAGCCTGGCGTGCTGCAGTCCATGGGGTTGCAGAGAGTCAGATACAACTGAGCAACTGAAGTGGACTGAGCCGCCAAATATATATATATGTTCTTTTGCAGATTGTACAAATGTGGAACATCTCACATATGTGCCTGTCATCCTTGCTCAGAGGCTTTGCTAATCTTCTGTATATTGTTCCAGTTTTAGTATACATGCTCCTGACTCCAGCTTCCAACATATACTCTTTAAAGTAAACCTATCCCTTCTAAAGGAAACTCAAGTAATGTTTTCTGTGCATGTAATGTTGATGTTGGGCTAGAGCAGATCTTTTTTTCAGTTGATATTCTATATTCATTGTGGGGATTTTGCCCACTTTCTTTTTATTTTTTAAAATATTTATTTTTATTTATTTGACTATACCAGATCTTAGCTGCTACATGCAAACTCTAGGCCTGGCATGTGGGCTCTAATTCCCTGGCCAGGGATAAAACTTGGGCCCCCTGCACTGAGAGCTTGGAGTCTTAACTACTGAACCACCAGGGAAATCCCTCTTGTCCACTTTTCGTGTGATACAACATGATCACTTGGTTCCTTTTGAGTCCAGAGAGGGAAAGAATAATACCTTAGTTTAGCCTAATATAAAATGCTTTCGAATTTGCCAGCATCAGTTGGATCATCGAAAAAGAGAGTGTCAGATAAACACCTACTTTTGCTTTATTGATTACCCCAAAGCCTTTGACTGCGTGGATCACACAAACTGTGGACAATTCTTCAAGAGATGGGAATACCAGACCACCTGACCTGCCTCCTGAGAAATCTGTATGCAGGTCAAGAAGCAGCAGTTAGAATCGGACATGAAACAATGGACTGGTTCCAAATTGGGAATGGAGTACATCAAGGCTATATAATGTCACTCTGCTTATTTAACTTATATATAGATACATCATGCAAAATGCTGGGCTGGATGAAGCACAAGCTGGAATCAAAATTGCCGGGAGAAATATCAATAACCTCAGATATGCAGATGACACCACTCTCATGGCAGAAAGCAAAGAAGAACTAAACAGCCTCTTGATGAAAGTAAAAGAGGAGAGTGAAAAAGCTGGCTTAAAACTCAGTATTAAAAAACCTAAGATCATGGCATCCAGTCCCATTACTTCATGGCAAATAGATGGGGAAACAATGGAAACAGTGACAGACTTTATTTTATTGGGCTCCGAAATCACTGCAGATGGTGACTACAGCCATTAAATTAAAAGACACTTGATCCTTGGAATAAAAGCTATGGTCAACCTAGACAGCATATTAAAAAGCAGAGACGTTACTTTGCCAACAAAAGTCCTTCTAGTCAAAGCTTCGGTTTTTCCAGTAGTCATGTATGGATGTGAGAGTTGGACTATAAAGAAAGCTGAGCATTGAAGAATTGATGCTTTTGAAGTGTGGTGTTGGAGAAGACTCTTGAGAGTCCCTTGGACTGCAAGGAGATCCAACCAGTCAATCCTAAAGGAAATCAGTACTGAATATTCATTGGAAGGACTGATGCTGAAGCTGCAATTCCAATACTTTGGCTACCTGATGCCAAGAACTGACTCATTTGGAAAGACCTTGATGCTGGGAAAGATTGAAGGCAGGAGGAGAAGGGGACTACAGAGGATGAGATGGTTGGATGGCATCATTGACTCAAAGGACATGAGTTTGAGTAAGTTCCAGGAGTTGGTGATTGGTAGGTTAGGGTCAGGGTCAGGGTCAGGGTCAGGGTTTAGGGTCAGGGTTAGGGTTAGTGTTTAGGGTTAGGGTCAGGGTCAGTGTCAGGGTCGAACTGCTCTCTGACGTTTGCATTTTCTTTTCAGTTGCGTCGAGCTTGTTGGTTGAGGTTATGTGTGTGAGGAGCGTGTGCTTTTGCTTTTTGTTTCATCGCCGCAATATGAATGCGTATTTCTAACATGAAGGTCTGTTTATTTGTCCCATTGTTGAACGTTGTTCTTGCTGAAAGAGCAGTCCGTCGTCGGGGGGGTGGGTCACAAAAGGGGTTTCTCCTGGCACGCCCAAAGGGCGGTGACAGGGCACGGGAAGATGGCGAGTTATTTCTCGGGGCGGCGGGGGATCGCGCCGCCTGACGTTGGCCTGCGGTACCCCTTGGATGGGAGTGCATTCCTCTGCCCTGTGGGTGGGGTGTCAAGAATTCTTCCCTTCCCCTCCCGTCCTTCCGTCGTACCTCGCCCAGGGACGTTCTCGAGAAGTGTTGGTGTGTCCTGTTCTCCTGACCGAGTCGGTGACTGAGCGGAGAACCTGGGCCCTAGGATGGGCCCCGTCTGGCAACGAGTCCCTGTCGGTCTCCCTCGGAACTTCTACGCTGCGGCCGGCTCTCTGGACAGCGGGTTGGTTGTCGGGCACCACCTGCCTGTCGGTCGCCTTTTTAGATGGTCCTGCGTGGGGGGGGGGCGGGGGCGGTGCGGCGTGGGGGGCGGGGGGCGGTGCGGACCACGGTTAGAGCCTGCTGGGCCGGCGAACTCTTGAATGCCCTGGGGCTGTGGAAGGAGGCTGTGTGGGAGGGGCATCTTGGGCCAGAGGTCAACGGGGCGGGATGGGTAGCCACTTGGGCTTTTTGGTTTGGACTGGAAATCTTGTTTTGGAAACTTGACTGATTTGGAGAACAGCTATTTGAACCCAAGGGAGTTGACTTCCTTCTTTTTGGCCTTGTCTCTTGGCATGGGGGAATCTTCCTTCTCCCGCCAAGGATTTCAAACAAAGCCACGACAGATCACGCGGATCCACTTGCTCCAGTCAGGTTCAAGGGCAAGGATCAAGGCTGGCTTGGTGACAGTAAGTCACGCCCCTCGCCCCCTCCCCCGTGGCCCGCCCCCCCAAACCTGCCGCCAACTCAGAATACTCCCCTGTCTGCCTGCCCAAAGACAAGTGCTGGCTGGTGGCTGAGGTCAGGGTGGGCAGACTCACATTTCATGGGAGTGGTCTTGATCACGGAGGTGATGAATGAGCTCAGAAAACACAAGCAAATTATGCGGGATATCCATCCCGCACACACACCCCGCCCGCACACAGCGCACATTATCCTTTGCCTGACTGTGTCTCTCTGTCTCAGCCCGCCCCCCTCGCACACCCACACACCCCACACACCACGCGCGTACCACACACACACTGCGTCGTCCTTTGCCTGGCTGCGTCTCTTTGCTTGTCTCTGCCCGCACCACCCACAGGCACACCCTACACACCACACGCATACCTGCACACAGTGCAAACACACACATCCCGACCCGACCCCCCCACACATCCAGCCCAGACGCGACCCTCCCGCACACACCACACACCCCGCCCACACCACACACATACCCGCACGCACACCACACACTCATTCCCCCACCATACACACACACACACACACACACACACACTGCGTCGTCCTTTGCCTGGCTGCGTCTCTCTGCTTGTCTCTGCCCTCACCACCCACAGGCACACCCTATACACCACACGCATACCTGCACACACATCCCGCCCGCACACAGCGCACACACACACATCCCGACCTGACCCCCCCCCCACACACACCCAGCCCATACGCACTCCGCCCACACACACCACACACCCTGCCCACACTACACACATACCCGCACACACACCACACACTCCCCCCCATACACACACACACACACACACATACACACACTGCGTTGTCCTTTGCCTGGCTGTGACTCTCTGTCTCTGTCTCTGCCCACACACCACATGCATAGCCACACACACCCCGCCCCGCCCCGCCCCCACACACCACACACACACCCCGCCCACACACCGGCCACATACCACCCACCGCGCACACCCACACCACACACACTCACACACACACACTCACACACACACACACAGCGTTGTCCTTTGCCTGTCTGTGTCTCTTTGCCTCTGTCTCTGCCCCTTCCCACACCCACAGGCGCACCCCACACACACCCCATGCCGCTGACACAACACAGACACGGCCCCACGTGGCACCTGTACACACCACACCCACACCACACACATACCCCCCACACACCCTCCCCACACACACGGCCCCACACACTGCCCATGCAGCACCACCTGTGCATGCCACAGACACACCACTCACTGCCTCCCCTCCCCAACCCCCACACACTGTGTGTGTTCCTGTCCCTCTCTTTCTCCTTCCCTTCCTCCTTGTCCCTCTGCCCCTCCCTCCCCTCCCTCCACCTTCACAGGACAGGGTGCCTTTAAGATGAGTCTGCCTGTTGTTAATACACCCTTGACGTGAAGATTTCTACAGTCTGACCTGTCACGCCTGTAACCTGGGGCAGTGGGGTGTGGTCAAACATTCTTGGTACGCTAGGTATAGCTTTCTCTGTGGAAGGTGGAAACCTTCCTTCTGTCCCTCGCTGCAGACAAGCAAATGGACCACAACTGAAAGCAACGGTGTTTGCCACTTGGGGCCTGCCTTCCACGGCCTCTACTAATGGACACGCCACGCACTTCGCTCATCGGAGGTTGTTTCTCTTTTGGAGGTTGAGTAGTCTGACGCCTTGATCAACTCCCCTCTTCCTCCCTTCATCCACCTCATGCTCCCAAGGCACATTGGTGAAGGGGGCCTCGGAGGGCAGAGAGTCAGACCTGGAACACCAACAAGCTCCCTGCGGCTGAGTGGGCAGGGGAAATGCTAGCCACATTCCTCTCTTACCCTCCAAAGCCTCAAAGATTCCTCCTGTCACCAGTGATCCTTTCGAGGTAAGAACCCCCCTTAACCACCCCTCAGGTATGCTGACCTGTCACAACTCAACTTCTCCTCCCTTGCTCCCCTCTACATCCTATGTAATTTCTCAGGGTTACCTCCATCTGCTTGAGTGTTTTGGTCCTCCACCAGCATCTGGTAAATGTCACAGATGTAGAGAGACATGGACTCTGTGTGCTTCCCTCTACCACCTGCCTACAAGCAAATGCAAAGGAAAACTGCAAAAACAGGGATAGAAAAAAATAGACTTAAAAAAATGCCTACCTCAAAAGACAAAAATAACCATTATATAATGATAAAAAGATAAATAAAAAGTAGGATATAACCCTTATTAATATATATGCATCCAATAAGGAGAACTGAAATATATAAGGCAAATACTAGTGATCATGAGGGAAGAAATTAATAATAATAGAATAATAAAGATGAATTTTAATACCCATCTAAAATTAATGGACGGATCCTCCAGGCATAAAATCAATAAGGCAATGGTGATCTTAACTGATATATTAGATCATTTGAACTTAAACAGTAACTACAGGACATTACCTCCAAAATCGTAGAATGCCCTTTCTTTTCAACTGCACATGAAATATTCTCCAAGATGTAATTCTAGTTCACAAAACAAGCCTCAACAAATTTAATAAGATAGAAATTATATCAAGGATTGTTTTCCAACTGCAATGGTATGAAACCAGACATCAAATACAGAAAGAAAAGTAGGGAAAAAAATAAATACCTGGATAATGAAGATGTCACTAAAGAAAGAAATGTGTCAATGAGGAAATAAAGAAGAAATAAAAAATATATTAAAGCAGATGAGAATGAAAGCACATCATTCCAAAATCTTTGTAATGACTGCAGCAAAAGAAATTTAAAGAAGAAAGATACCGGAAGAAGCCAAAAACCTCTCAAAAACAACATACGCTGTTACCTAAAATATTTAGCAAAACAACTCTATGGTGGGGGGAACCTAGAAGGAAGAAAATAATAAATCTGAAAGGGAATAAATAAAGTTGAGAAAAAAATATAATAGAAGAGATCCATAAGACCAAGAAATTTTTTAAAGATAAAATAATTGATAAAGGTTTCCATTCAGTTCAGTCAACCCTAAAGAAATCAGTCCTGAATATTCATAGGAAGGACTAATGCTGAAACTCTAATACTTTGACCACCTGATGTGAAGAATTGACTCATATGAAAAGACCCTGATGGTGGGGAAGATTGAAGGAGGAAGGAGATGGGGATGACAGAGGATGAGATGGTTGGATGACATCACTGACTCAATGGACATGAGTTTGAGTAAACTCTGGGAGTTGGTGATGGACAGGCAGGCCCAGCATGCAGCAGTCCATGGGGTCGCAAATAATCAGATACGACTAAGTGACAGAACTTCACTTGATTTGACAGTGAAGTAATCTATTATAAAAAAGTTAAGAGTAACAGAAAAGAGAAAAAAGCAGTCTGTTCAGTGATGGTTCTAGGAAAACTGGACAGCCCCTTGTAAAACAGTGAGATTAGAACATTGTCTTACACCACACACAAAACAAACTCTAACTAGTAAAATCCTTTCTGTAAGATCTGAAATTATAAGACTCCTAGAAGAAAAAGTAGGCAGAACAATCTTTAACATTAGTTATAGTATTAATCTATTAGTTAAATCTATTTACTAAGGCAAAAAAACAAAACAAAACAAAACAAAACCCAAGAGCAAACAAATGAGACAATTAAATTCAAAACCTTTTCATAACAAAGGAAACCACAGATAAAACAAAAAGACATCCTATAGAATAAGAAAGAATATTTGCAAATGATAGGATTGGTAAAGAATCTATCTTTCAGTGCAGGAGATGCATGTTTGATCCTTGGTCTGGGAAAATCCCCTGGAGGAGGAAATGATAATCCACTCCAGTATTCTTCCCTAGAAAAACCCCACAGACAGAAAAGCTTGGCAGACCACAGTCCAGGTGGTCGCAAAATGTCAGACACAACTGAGTGACTGAGCACGCACACATGACTAACAAGAAGTTAATATTCTAAATAAATAGCTCAACCATATCAATATAAAAAATTCAATAAGTTAATAAAGACTACTAAATTAAAAATGGGGAAAGATCTGAAAAGACATTTGTTCAAAGAAAATATACCAATGGGTTGAGTGCCTGTGGGCATATTTTTAAAAGCTTACTTTTAACATTGCTAAGTATTAAAGAAATGCAAATCAAAAGGAGATATTATCTTACATCTGTCAGAAAGTCTAGTGATAAACAATGTTGAAGAGAAAATTGAGAAAGGAAGTCCCTTTTGCACTCATGATGGATATAAAAACTGGTACGATCACTATGGAAAGATCATAGAGATTCCTCAAAAATTAAAAATAGAATTCTCATATGAATTAACAGTTCCATACCTGTGTATACCTCTGTAAAATCTCAAACTACTAATTTGAGAAAGATACTTATACCCAAATATTCATAGCAAAGTGATTTACAATAGCCAAGATATGGAAGCAATCCAAATGCACATTAATAGATGAATGGATAAAGAAAATATAATACATATATCTCAATATATTATACACATATGGAATGTTATGGAATCATTAAAAGAAATAGAAGTTTCCTGTAGAGCAATGTAGATGAACTTAGAGAATATTATGCTTAGTCAAATAAATCCAAGGCAAATACTATATGATGACACTTATATGTGTAATAAAAACAACCCAGACATGAGTGAATGAAGCAAAATGAAACTGACTCCCAGATATATAAAACAGACTGATGGTTGCCAAAATGAAAGGGGGAAAGGAAATGAACAAATAGTGATATGAGAGTAAGAGATACAAACTACTATATATAAAAAGATCAGAAAAAGGGATATACTTTATAGCTTAGGAAACTGTAGCCATTATAGTTAATGGATACTGAGTCACTATGATGTGTACCTGAAACTAATATAATATTGTAAATTACCAATACTTCAATTTTCAAAAAGTCTAAAATGTGTATTGCTGATCCTGTTCACATTGTTTGCACTGTTTGCTGAACCCAAGATAGGCAAAGCTTGAGCTAAGAGCCTGGAAGATGACATAAGGAGCCATAGGAACTGCAGACATGTTTATTCTCTCCTGGCTGGCATGGCAGCCATAACACAATATCTGTCCTGGCTGATGCAGCAGCCATAGCCACAGCCATAATGTAGACATAACATAGCCGTAATAAAGCCATGATATAACTTCATATAACATAACCATGAAGTCACTCCAATGTAGTCATGAAGCAGCAGCAGCCAGGGATTTCACGGTGACATACCACATAAAGTAGCCCATGACCAGCTGATTACCTCATGACACTCATGCACAGTGCTATAGTGATCTCAGCTATTACATAACAATGCAAAGTCATTATTTACAGAACAATGGATGAGAGAGGATGAGAGTGTGGGGCAAGAGGGCCAGACTGGCACCATCTTCTTAATTTTCCCACAATCCACCCCTTCAGCATCTCTTGCCTCACAATCTATGTGCAATCTATCTTCCATGATAGTCCCTTGGCAAGTAAAACTGGCCCTTGAATTTACATCTTCCAACAGCAGTTGCTAAAACAACAAACATTTACATCTCCAATACATAGTAAAACACAACACCAGGCATCACCTGAAACTCCAGTTGCAGTCCTTACCCTCACGGGGCTAGAAAAGACACTCACCACACATGGAGTGCCTTTATTTTCCATGGGTAAGACCAAGCCACCACGTGTCCTTTTGAAATTGCAGAAAAGCCTTCACAAGGCTAACTCCACCCCTGCAGGATTTTTATTAAGGACACAAAAAACATCCTACAGGTATCAGGCCTATCCCTTCAAGGAGGGGATTTCTGTAGCATTGACAGCCTACCTGCAAGATACCAAATGCTTTCATATTATTCTAAATCTGCAAAAGAATCAGAGGCTAGTAGTGCATCACAGAATGCAGCTCTTAGATTACAGTGTTCTACTAAATCTACATTGTAGGACACAGCCTTTATAGCACCCCGCTCTAAATCTACATCGTAGGACACTGTCTAAATCTACATCATAGAACACAGCCCAATTCGTAACCAGTTGGAAACCATAGCCAACAATGTATGCACTAGGAGTGGCAAACAACTCTGATTTGCAATAAACAAGTCTGCAATCAGCACCAATATAAACCAAGACCATTACTCTCTGTGCATTAGCTGGTGATCAGTGAATTGCAAGTTCTACATGGGGCCTATGATCCCTGATTGGACTCTTCAGGTGGGTGCCTTGGTCTGAGCTCTATTCACAGCAGAAAAGAGCATCGTCTAGAGGAACATCCTTGGGCACCATGTAATCTTCTAACTGAATCGCCCATATATCTGGCTGTGGGTGCTTCACAAACTTGGTAAACTGATGTTCTGGTCTCAGTTGCCTCCATTGCTTTAGGAGAAGAGCAGTAGGCTGTCTTCTGCCAGCTGCCAGGAAATCAGACTTCATTTGCATTCTTATCACCCAATGGGGCCTTTATCAGCTCTGGCCTCCTTTGGACTCTTCACACTTCTAAGCCCTTTTGCCTGCTGCCATCCCTCTGTTTCTCCCGAGCTAGCCACTATCCAGGTCACCTTACGGAGGAGGCACCCCACAGAGGGTGCAAGAATAGCAGTCAGGGATCCAAAAGTGGTGGATGGGGCGTTGTTCAAAACGGCATCTCGGATACGACCAGTAAAACACTCGTCATCCGTGCCTCTGGACATTTCGTGCCCAGTTGTCTCACCAGTTGTGTCAACTCATAATAGGTATGCCATTTATTCACAGTATCTGGGAGCTCTTCCGCATTCGCCCACACGATGTGGATGGCGGCGTTAATCCCTTCCATCAGGGGTGTGTTTGGTTAGGCAACCCTTGCATTACTCACCTAGCATTTTGCAACATTTGCCTAAATGAGGGGCAAGTGGTTACAGATGCCAACCATTCTATCTCATCCCCAAACAAGTGATACCATTCACGCCTGTGTCCCAGTCACAAGAGCCACGTTGCCAAGGGTTCCCCAAGCATTTGCTGAAACTGCTTTCCCAAGTTGACCAACTCCACCTGAATATATGGTCAATGTTGTGAACTCAGTCACATTCAGGGCCCCTTGAGTATGCCTGCTCTCTCCCCTAGGCTGCTCATGCTTCACTTTCTGTTGTACAGTAGGCCTTGGTGCCAACGGGGACCCACAGTCTCATAAAGTTTATCATCATTATCCTTAGTCTCATGACGTTCATCATCACCATCACTTTCCTCTGTGCTGTCACAATGCTGGGTTCTTTAGGGCCATGGACTTCTTGCTTTAATGCCAATATACATTGCTGTCATTCTTGCAAGCATCTCTGCATATTGCACACCAGCATGGCATCGTGTAGGGTACTATTCATATTCACCTTCAAGGCAGTCAGGAAAATCCACACCACTGTGCCAAGAGCAGTCTATGCCACTTTTTTCAGCAAATAGGAACTCACTGCCTGCACTACCTTTTCAGTGCTATCAGGTGAACCATCCACAACTTTCCAGTCTCCCACTGGAGCCCAGGCCAAGAGGATCACAGCCGCATGGTACCACATGCTATCTGGTGGCCACTGGCTTCCTCTATCCAGTTGAGCCTCTGGCTCCCCTACAGGCTGGGTGGTATCCTGTCTATTCTTTTCCTGTGGATTCTGAACCCAGTGTAAGCAAGGTGAGAGCTAAGATACCGGAAGGAGACTCAAGGAGCCATAGGAACTGCAGACAGGTTTATTCTTTCCTGGCTTGCATGGCAGCCATAACACATCCTCTCTCCTGGCATAACACTCAGCATCCATAGCATAACCATAACATAGTCATAACATAACCATGATGTGGCTCCAATGTAGCCCCAGTGCAGCAGCGGCCAGGGTTTTCATGGTGAAACTCATACAGTCATACTGCACAAAATAACCCTTTATCAAGCAAGTACCTTCTGACACACATGCTTAGTGCTATAAGTGATACCAGCTATCATTTAACCATGTAAAATTATTATTTACAGAACACAGGGAAAGGGGTGTGAAAGCGTGGAGTGAGAGAGCCTGACTGGTGCCATCTTGTTAATTTGCCCACAAGGTGTTTTCCAATAAATAAATCATGAGAACAAACTCTTACCAAACAGAGAATATCAATAAAGACACTGATGTTATAGAAACAAATAAAACAGAATTGAAAAAAGAAGTACACAGTAATATAATAATAACTGGAGAATTCAATACAGTAGTTTCAGTAATGAATAGAATATCTAATCTAGACAAAAGATAAGTAAAGAAGTAGGAAAAATGAACAACACTGTTAAAAAAAAGATCTACCAAACACATATTAAGCACTTCATCACACAACAGTTAAATATACACTATTCTCAATTGCACACAGAATATTTTCTAGGATAGCTCATATATTAGGCAATGAATAAGTGCCAATAAATTTAAAGTTTGAAATTCCCTAAAATATCTGTCCAGCTCTAAATAAATGAAGCTACATGTCAACAGCAAAGAAAATTCAAAATTTCACAAGCATGTCAAATTAAAAACACTCAAAACAATGAATTAAAAAGAAAAATTACAGATGAAAAAACAAAACAAAACAAAAACAAAGCATACCATACCCAAGACATATCTAAAACAATTAAAAAAATCAAGATGGAGAAGTTGTGTTTATGCATCCAAAACGGAGCCATCAGGCCACCGTTGATGTGGTTTCAGATATGTTCCTGCATTAGTCAGACTTGAACTTTCTCAGCTTTATCAAACTCAAATGCACCACCAGATATTAAAAAAACAAACTGCTAGAGGCTGCTATCGACAACCTTTGCAGTTTCAAAATCTTCTCCATTTCACAATTACAGAATTATTTTGAATCCCAACATCCTTACCTAATAAGCAACTTTATTTCTTGCCACCTCCAATCCTAATTGTTGACAAATAACTTATGTAGCTTTGTGTATTTTACATTTACAAACTTCCCACATTCTGTAGTCTTTGAAATAAAATTCAAGTGCTTCTTGAATCTGTGTTTCTCAGGTTGTGGCACTAAGAAACTCTAAAAAATAACACCCCTTTATTTTAGTGAGCTTCTCATTCCTGAAATTTTGGTTAAGAATACTAAAATTTATAAAGTAAAATCAGCTCTCAGAGATAAATTTGTAGGAATAAATTTCCTACACTAAAACAAAGTTAGAAAAAAAATCTGAATCAATAACTTAGGTTTATACTTTCAGTTCAGTCACTCAGTCATGTATGACTCTTTGCGACACCATGAATCACAGCATGCCAAGCCTCCTTGTCCATCACAAACTCCTGGAGTTTACCCAAACTCATGTCCATTGAGTCCGTGATGCCATCCAGCCATCTCATCCTCTGTCGTCCCCTTCTCCTCCTGTCCCCAATCCCTGTCAGCATCAGGGTCTTTTCCAATGAGTCAACTCTTCACATCAGGTGGCCAAAGTATTGGAGTTTCAGCTTCAGCATCAGTCCTTCCCATGAACACCCAGGACTGATTTGCTTTAGGATGGACTGGTTGGATCTCCTTGCAGTCCAAGGGACTCTCAAGAGTCTTCTCCAACACCACAGTTCAAAAGCATCAATTCTTTGGCTCTCAACGTTCTTCACAGTCCAATTCTCACATCCACACATGACCACTGGAAAAACCGTAGTCTTGATTAGACGGACCTTTGTTGGCAAAGTACTGTCTCAGCTTTTGAATATGCTATCTAGGTTGGTCATAACTTTCCTTCCAAGGAGTAAATGTCTTTTAATTTCATGGCTGCAGTCACCATCTGTAGTGATTTTGGAGCCCAGAAAAATAAAGTCTGACACTGTTTCCACTGTTTCCCCATCTATTTCCCATGAGGTCATGGGACCAGATGCCATGATCTTCGTTTTCTGAATGTTGAGCTTTAAGCCAACTTTTTCACTCTCCTCTTTCACTTTCATCAAGAGGCTTTTTAGTTCCTCTGCACTTTCTGCCATAAGGGTGGTGTCATCTGCATATCTGAGGTTATTGATATCTTTCTCGGCAATCTTGATTCCAGCTTGTGCCTCTTCCAGCCCAGCGTTTCTCAGGATGTACTCTGCATAGAAGTTAAATAAGCAGGGTGACAATATACAGCCTTGACGTACTCCTTTTCCTATTTGGAACCAGTCTGTTGCTCCATGCCCAGTTTTAACTGTTGCTTTCTGACCTGCATACAGGTTTCTCAAGAGGCAGGTCAGGTGGTCTGGTATTCCCATCTCTTTCAGAATCTTCCACAGTTTATTGTGATCCACACAGTCAAAGGCTTTGGCATAGTCAATAAAGCAGAAATAGATGGTTTTCTGGAACTCTCTTGCTTTTTCTATGATCCAGTGGATGTTGGAAATTTGATCTCTGGTTCCTCTGCCTTTTCTAAAACCAGCTTGAACATCTGGAAGTTCACGGTTCACGTATTGCTGAAGCCTGGCTTAGAGAATTTTGAGCATTACTTTACTAGCATGTGAGATGAGTGCAATTGTATGGTAGTTTGAACATTCTTTGGTATTGCCTTTCTTTGGGATTGGAAGGAAAACTGACCTTTTCCAGTCCTGTGGCCACTGCTGAGTTTTCCAAATTTGTTGGCATATTGAGTGCAGCACTTTACAGCATCATCTTTCAGGATTTGAAATAGCTCAACTGGAATTCCATCATCTCCACTAGCTTTTGTAGTGATGCTTCCT
Source organism: Bos mutus (assembly GCF_027580195.1). NCBI lineage: Eukaryota > Metazoa > Chordata > Mammalia > Artiodactyla > Bovidae > Bos > Bos mutus. The sequence continues at coordinate 16,941 of NC_091630.1, read as the reverse complement.
AAGGCCCACTTGACTCAAGGATGTCTAGCTCTAGGTAAGTGATCACACCATCGTGATTATCTTGGTCATGAAGATCTTTTTTGTATAGTTCTTCTGTGTATTCTTGCCACCTCTTCTTAATATCTTCTGCTTCTGTTAGGTCCATACAATTTCTGTCTTTTATCGAGCTCATCTTTGCATGAAATGTTCTCTTGGTATCTCTAATTTTCTTGAAGAGATCTCTAGTCTTTCCCATTCTGTTGTTTTCCTCCATTTATTTGAATTGATTGCTGAGGAAGGCTTTCTTATCTCTCCTTGCTATTCTTTGGAACTCTGCATTCAGATGCTTATATCTTTCCTTTTCTCCTTTGCTTTTTGCTTCTCTTCTTTTTTTTTTTTAACAGCTATTTGTAAGGTCTCCTCAGACAGCCATTTTGCTTTTTTGCATTTCTTTTTCTTAGGGATGGTCTTGATTCCTATCCCCTGTACAATGTCATGAACCTCTGTCCATAGTTCATCAGGCACTCTGTCCATCAGATCTAGTTCCTTAAATCTATTTCTCGCTTCCACTGTATAGTCATAAGGGATTTGATTTAGGTCATACCTGAATAGTCTAGTGGTTTTCTCCACTTTCTTCTATTTCAGTCTGAATTTGGCAATAAGGAGTTCATGACTTGAGCCACAGTCAGCTCCTAGTCTTGTTTTTGCTGACTGTATAGAGCTTCTCCATCTTTGGCTGCAAAGAATATAATCAATCTGATTGTGGTGTCGACCATCTGGTGATACCCTGTGTAGAGTCTTCTCTTGTGTTGTTGGAAGAGGGTGTTTGCTATGACCAGTGTGTTCTCTTGGCAGAACTCTACCAGCCTTTGCCCTGCTTCATTCTGTACTCCAAGGCCAAATTTGCCTGTTACTACAGGTGTTTCTTGACTTTCTACTTTTGCATTCCAGTTCCCTATAATGAAAAGGACATCTTTTTAGGGTGTTAGTTCTAGAAGGTCTTGTAAAGAAGAATCAATCAATAATGAATAATGCAATAACTGAGATCAAAAGTACTCTGGAGGTAGCCAACAGTAGAAAAACTGAGGCTGAATAGAGGATAAGTGAGGTGGAAGATAGAATGGTGGAAATAAATGAAACATAGAGGAAGAAACAAAAAAAAAAAGAATCCAAAGAAATGAGGACAACCTCAGAGACCTCTGGGACAATGTTCAATGCCCGAGCATTCAAACTGTAAGTGTCCCAGAAGAAGAATACCAAAGGAAGGGGCCTGAGAAAATATTTAAGGAGACAATAGTAAAAAAAAATTCCCTAAAATGAGGAAGGAAAGAGCCACTCAAGTTGAAGAAAATCAGAGAGTCCCAAACAGGATAAACCCAAAGTGAAACTCCCCAAGTCACATATTAATCACACTAATGAAGATCAAACACAAAGAACAAATATTAAAAGAAGCAAGGAAAAACAGCAAATAACACACAAGGAAATTAATATAAGGATAACAGCTGATGTTTCAATATAAACTCTTTAGGCCAGAAAGGGATGGCAAGACATACTTAAAGTGATGAAAGATAAAAACCTACAACCAAGATTACTCTACCCAGCAAGGATCTCTTTCAGATATGAAGGAGAAAGAGACAAGCAAAAGCTAGAGAACTCAGCACCACCAAACCAACTCTTCAATAAATACTAAAGGATCTTCTATAGACAGGACACACAGAAAAAGTTTATAAAAATTGAACCCAAAACAACAAGGTAGATGGTAATGGGAATCATACCTATCAATAATTACCTTAAAGGTAAATGGGTTAAATGCCCCAACCAAAAGACAAAACTGGCCAAATGTATTCAGAACCAAACCCCCTATATATGCTGTCTACAAGATACCCACCTCAAACCAAAGGACAGACCTGAAAGTGAAGGGCTGGAAAATGGTACTTCATGCAAATGGAGAACAAAAGAAAGCAGAAGGAACAATTCTCATATCTGATAAAATAGACTTTGAAATAAAGACTTTGAAATGAGACAAAGAAGGACACTACATAATGATCAAAGAATCAATCCAAGAAGATATTACAATTATAAATATATGTGCACCCAACATAGGAGCACCTCAATATGTACAGCGAATGCTAATAAATATGAAAGGGGAAATTAACAGTAATACAGCAATAGTGGGGGACTTGAATGCCCCACTCACACCTATGGATAGATCAATGAAACAGAAAACTAACAAGGAAACACAAGCTTGAGATGATACAATGGACCAGTTTGACCTAATTGATATTTATAGGGCATTTCACCCTAAATCAATGAATTTCACCTTTTTCTCAAGTGAACACAGAACATTCTCCAGGATAGATCACATCCTGGATCATAAATCAAGCCTTACCAAATAAAAAAATTATTGGAATCAAGCATCTTTTTCTGATCACAATGCAGTAAGATTAGATGTCAACCACAGGCGGGGGGAAACTATTAAAAATGCAAACATATAGAGGCTAAATAACACATTTCTGAATAACCAACAGATCATGGAAGAAATAAAAAAGGAAATCAAAATATGCATAGAAACAGATAAAAATGAAAACACGACAAACCAAAACCTATGGGATTCAATAAAAGCAGTGCTAAAAGGAAAGTTTATACCAATACAAGCCTACCTCAAGAAACAAGAGAAACATCTTATAAATAACCTAACATTACACCTAAAGCAACTAGAAAAAGAAGAACCTCAAAGTTAATAGAAGGAAGAAATCATAAAAATCAGAGCAGAAATATCTGAAAGGGAAAGGAAAGAGACTATAGCAAAAATCAACAAAACTAAAAGCTGGTTCTTGGTGAAGATAAATAAAATAGGCGAACTGTTAGCCAGATCCATCAACAAAAAAGGGAGAAGAATCAAAACAATAAAACTAGAAATGAAAATGGAGTAATCACAACAAACAACACAGAAATACAAAGGATCATTAGACACTACTATCAGCAAATATATACCAATAAAATGGACAACTTGGAAAAGATGGACAAATTCTTAGAAAAGTATAATGTTCCAAAACTGAACCAGGAAAAAATAGAAAAGCTTAACAGAACAAGCATGGAAATCAAAACTGTAATAAAAAAATCTTTCAACAAACAAAAGCCCAGGACCAGATGGTTTAATAGGTGAATTCTGCGAAAAATTTAGAGAAGAGCCAACACCTATCCTACTCAAACTCTTCAGGAAAATTGCAGAGGAAGGTAAACTCCCAAACTAATTCTAAGAGGTTACTATCACTTTAGCCAAAACCAGATGAAGATGCCACAAGAAAGAAAACTACAGGCCAATATCAGTGATAAACATAGATGCAAGTATCCTCAACAAAATTCTGGGAAACAGTATCCAACAACATATTAAGAAGATCATACATCATGACTAAGTGGGTTTTATCCCAAGGACGCAAGGATTCTTCAATATTCCCCAATCAATCAATGTGATACACCATATTAACTTAATACACTAGATTACATTGAAAGATAAAAACAATATGATTATCTCAGTAGATGCAAACAGGCATGAAAGGAGCATACTTCAACATAATAAAAGCCATCTATGACAAACCCACAGCAAACATTATCCTCAATGGCAAAAAACTTAAAGCATTTCCTCTAAAGTCAGGAGTAAGACAAAGGTGCCCACTCTCAACACTACTATTCAACACAGTTTTGGAAGTCCTAGCCATGGGAATCAGAGTAGAAAAAGAAGTAAAATGAATCCAGTTTGGAAAAGAAGAAGTAAAACTCTCACTGTTTAGAGATGATGACATCCTTGTGTAGAAAACTCGCAAGAGACTTCCAGAAAATTACTACAGCTAATCAATGAATGTAGTAAAGTTGCAAGATATAAAGTAAACCCACAGAAATCCTTTGTATTCCTATACACTAACAATGAGAAAGCAAAGAGAAATTAATGAAACAATCCCATTCACCGTTGCAACAAAAAGAATAAAATACTTAGGAATAAGTTAAAATACTTAGGGATAAATTTACCTATAGAAACAAAAGACCTATAGAAAACTATAAAGCACTGATAAAACAAATAAAAATTGACACAAATAGATGGAGAAACATACCATGTTCATTGATCAGAATTGTCAATATAGGGAAAATCGGTATAATACACAAAGCAACCTATAGATTTAATGCAATCACAATCAAGCTACCAATGGTATTTTTCACAGATCTAGAACAAATAATTTCACAGTTCGTATGGAAACACGCCAAAAAACCTCTAATAGCCAAGTAATCTTGAGAAATAAAAATGGAACTGGAGGAATCAACCTGCCTGACTTCAGACTATATCACAAAGCTACAGTCATCAAGACAGTATGGTAACTGCACAAAGACAGAAATATAGATCAATGGAACAAAATAAAAAGCCCAGAGATAAACCCATATATCTATGGACACCTTATCTTTGACAAGGGGGCAAAATATACAATCAGATCAGATCAGTCACTCAGTCGTGTCCGACTCTTTGTGACCCCATGAATCGCAGCACGCCAGGCTTCCCTGTCCATCACCAACTCCCGGAGTTCACTGAGACTCACATCCATCCAGTCAGAGATGCCATCCAGCCATCTCATCCTCTGTCGTCCCCTTATCCTCCTGCCCCCAATCCCTCCCAGCATCAGTCTTTTCCAATGAGTCAACTCTTCGCATGAGATGGCCAAAGTACTGGAGTTTCAGCTTTAGCATCATTCCTTCCAAAGAAATTCCAGGGCTGATCTCCTCCAGAATGGACTGGTTGGATCTCCTTGCAGTCCAAGGGACTCTCAAGAGTCTTCTCCAACACCACAGTTCAAAAGCATCGATTCTTTGGCGCTCAGCCTTCTTCACAGTCCAACTCTCACATCCATACATGACTACAGGAAAAACCATAGCCTTGACTAGACGAACATTTGTTGGCAAAGTAATGTCTCTGTTTTTGAATATGCTGCCTAGGTTGGTCATAACTTTCCTTCCGAGGAGTAAGCGTCTTTTAATTTCATGGCTGCAGTCACCATCTGTAGTGATTTTGGAGCCCAGAAAAATAAAGTCTGACGCTGTTTCCACTGTTTCCCCATCTATTTCCCATGAAGTGGTGGGACCGGATGCCATGATCTTCGTTTTCTGAATGTTGAGCTTTAAGCCAACTTTTTCACTCTCCACTTTCACTTTCATCAAGAGGCTTTTGAGTTCCTCTTCACTTTCTGCCATAAGGGTGGTGTCATCTGCATATCTGAGGTTATTGATATTTCTCCTGGCAATCTTGATTCCAGTTTGTGTTTCTTCCAGTCCAGCTTTTCTCATGATTTACTCTGCATATAAGTTAAATAAGCAGGGTGACAATATACAGCCTTGACGAACTCCTTTTCCTGTTTGGACCCAGTCTGTTGTTCCATGTCCAGTTCTAACTGTTGTTTCCTGACCTGCATACAAATTTCTCAAGAGGCAGGTCAGGTGGTCTGGTATTCCCATCTCTTTCAGAATTTTCCACAGTTTATTGTGATCCACACAGTCAAGGCTTTGGCATAGTCAATAAAGCAGAAATAGATGTTTTTCTGGAACTCTCTTGCTTTTTCTATGATCCAGTGGACGTTGGCAATTTGATCTCTGGTTCCTCTGCCTTTTCTAAAACCAGCTTGAACATCAGGAAGTTCACGGTTCACATATTGCTGAAGCCTGGCTTGGAGAATTTTGAGCATTACTTTACTAGCGTGTGAGATGAGTGCAATTGTGCAGTAGTTTGAGCATTCTTTGGAATTGCCTTTCTTTGGGATTGGAATGAAAACTGAACTTTTCCAGTCCTGTGGCCACTGCTGAGTTTTTCAAATTTGTTGGCATATTGAGTGCAGCACTTTACAGCATCATCTTTCAGGATTTGAAATAGCTCAACTGGAATTCCATCATCTCCACTAGCTTTGTTTGTAGTGATGCTTTCTAAGGCCCACTTGACTTCACATTTCAGGATGTGTGGCTCTAGGTAAGTGATCACACCATTGTGATTATCTAGGTCATGAAGATCTTTTTTGTACGGTTCTTCTGTGTATTCTTGCCACCTCTTCTTAATATCTTCTGCTTCTGTTAGGTCCATACAATTTCTGTCTTTTATCGAGCTCATCTTTGCATGAAATGTTCCTTTGGTATCTCTGATTTTCTTGAAGAGATCCCTAATCTTTCCCATTCTGTTGTTTTCTCTATTTCTTTGCATTGATCACTGAAGAAGGCTTTTTTATCTCTTCTTGCTATTCTTTGGAATTCTGCATGCAGATGTTTATATCTTTCCTTTTCTCCTTTGCTTTTCACTTCTTTTCTTTTCACAGCTATTTGTAAGGCCTCCCCAGACAGCCATTTTGCTTTTTTGCATTTATTTTCCGTGGGGATGATCTTGATCCCCATCTCCTACAGTGTCACGAACCTCATTCCATAGTTCATCAGGCACTCTATCTATCAGATTTAGGCCCTTAAATCTATTTCTCACTTCCACTGTATAATCATAAGGGATTTGATTTAGGTCATACCTGAATGGTCTAGTGGTTTTCCCTACTTTCTTCAAGTTAAGTCTGAATTTGGCAATAAGGAGTTCATGGTCTGAGCCACAGTCAGTTCCTGGTCTTGTTTTTGCTGACTGTATAGAGGTTCTCCATCTTTGGCTGCGAAGAATATAATCAATCTGATTTCGGTGTTGACCATCTGGTGATGTCCATGTATAGAGTCTTCTCTTGTGTTGTTGGAAGAGGGTGTTTGTTATGACCAGTGCATTTTCTTGGCAAAACTCTATTAGTCTTTGCCCTGCTTTATTCCGTATTCCAGGGACAAATTTGCCTGTTACTCCAGGTGTTTCTTGACTTCCTACTTTTGCATTCCAGTCCCCAATGGAGAATAGCAATCTCTTTAACAAGTGGTGCTGGGAAAACTGGTCAGCCACCTGTGAAAGAATGAAACTAGGACACTTTCTAACCATACACAAACATAAATTCAAAATGGATTAAAGTTCTAAATGTAAGACCAGAAATTATGAAACTCTTAGCAGAAAACATAGTCAGAACACCCTCTGACATATGTCACAGCAAGATCTTCTATGACCCAGGTCTCAAATAATAGAAATACAAGAAAAAATAGAAATAGGACCTGATTAAACTCAAACGCTATTGCGCAATGAAGAAAACTATAAGCAAGGTGATAAGCCGCCTTCAGAATGGGAGAACATAAGAGCATACAAAACAGCTGATGAAGAATTAATCTCCAGGTTATTGATATATATAATCTGAGGTTATTGATATTTCTCCTGGCAATCTTGATCCCAGCTTGTGCTTCATCCAACCCAGCATTTGTCACGATGTACTCTGCATATAAGTTAAATAAGCAGGGTGACAATATACAGCCTTGACATATTCCTTTTCCTATTTGGAACCAGTCTGTTGTTCCATGTCCAGTTCTAACTGTTTCTTCCTAACCTGCATACAGATTTCTCAAGAGGCAGGTCAGGTGGTGTGATATTCCCATCTCTTTAATAATTTTCCCCACTTTATTGTGATCCACACAGTCAAAGGCTTTGGCATAGTCAATAAAGCAGAAATAGATGCTTCTCTGCAACTCTCTTGCTTTTTCCTTGATCCAGTGGATGTTGGCAATTTGATCTGTGGTTCCTCTGCCTTTTCTAAGTCCAGCTTGAACATCTGGAAGTTCACAGTTCATGTATTGTTGAAACCTGGCTTGGAGAATTTTGAGCATTATTTTACTAGTGTGTGAGATGAGTGCAACTGTGAGGCAGTTTGAACATTCTTTGTCATTGCCTTTTTTTGGGACTGGAATGAAAACTGACCTTGCAACCTAGAGGTTTTCAATTGCAAATGCTAAAAAAACCAGCTTTGCAGTTTCCAAGGGGGAAAAAAAAAGTCTCATTTTAACCAATTTTCTCTGAAATCCAAGGAATATCATGGCCATCCTGCATCAAAAAGTCATCTTTCCTTTATGTAGTCATAGTTTCATGCCTAAATTATAGACCAAATAATGGTCAAATTGACTCTGATATCAGGGGCAGATCAGCTGATAAAAAGCTTGGATTGTCCCTCTGGAGGGAAGTGAGACCTTGGTCCCATCAGAAGAATCTGAGGGGTTAAGGGAATTTGCAGGAGTGGGGAAAGCTTGGTCCATCCTATATGCACCATAATCTTAAATAATGCTTATTTACTTTACCGAAGTAAAAAAAAATTATAAAAACAAATATAAAGCACTGAAAGGTAAAGAAATTCATAATCTGTGATCGAAAGCTTCAGTATAAGAAAACTGTGTTCTCTTAGCCTAGAGAATAGACTAAATTCCAGTCTGACAAGCTTATCAGATAACAAACAAACAAAAAAATTGTTTATGGGTAAGCTTAGAAAAGTCTCTTCCATATATCTTGAAGGAGCAGTATTTTTGCAAAGGCATCAGTGTGAAACCATAGAAGGCATGTTTAAAACCTGATTAAATTGAAATTGACAAAGTAATCTGGTCACTGCTGTAACTTGAAACACTTGAATATGATAACTAGAATTATAACTGACAGCATTTTACCAGAACATATCAGATTTTCATGAATGTTACATAATTTCTAAGATATCTATATTAGTATCATCAGCCATACAATATAACTTGAGAAGATTCATCTCTCTTTCTGACAACACTTCCCATGTAGTTTAACACGCCAAATGAACTCAAGTTGTTGAATATCTCTCTTTGGGAGGTTTCAGGGGCCCTCTGAAGCATCCCAAAGTTAGTTAGAAGTCAATTATTTAGGAAGGTTTGTTCATAAATATCAAAAGGGTTTATAACAGTCAGATAGGATCACATAAGTTACTGTGAAACAAAACTTCTCCACTTAGCCGAAGTTAACAAAAGATTTCAAAGGTAAACCTAGAACAGATCACTTAAGAGGTAAAGTGCTGGGAGCCGGTGAGGCATTCCACTCGTGACAAAGGTCATGAGGAAAGAGGCTCGGCATACGCAAAGGCGGGATCGAGCCTCAGGAGTCCGCCCGGATATTCTCGAGCATTTTCCCCCAAAAAACCAGAGTCTGCCTACTTTATTGCTTTGTGCTCTCACCTCTGACTTTACTGGGGGCTGTCCCCTACCACCATCTCTCTCTCTCTGTCAAAGAGTTAACTTAGAGCTCCAATTAATAAAGTTCCTGGGCAATTAGGAGTGTTTAAATCCAAACCCCTCAGATGGCTCTCTAACTCGCCTGACAAGTTTACCCGGACTCCTGCAGCTATGCATACGATTGTTTACAGTCTCCTAGCCTCCAGAGGCACGGGAAGCTTAAGATATTCAAATAGCTTAGAGCCTCTCAGAGAGTTAAAAACTGTCAGAATAAACTAGTAAAGGATTTCATTGATGAGTCAATGCTTGTTAAAATCCATTAGCAAAGGCAGTTCAACCTCTCAAGAAACCTTGTGCTAGGCACAACACTTCTGTACCCATTCCTTTGCTTCTCCCATCCTGAAACTGCCACCTGGAAGAAAGAACGACGTTTTGCCTTCAGAAAATGCGATTTCATTCCACATACCTTCTTTTAATACCAAGTCATACATTTCCTTCAGCAACCAAGAACTGACTTTTATATTTTTACATTGGCATTCTATAGATTGGTGAACATACACACAGTGTGATCAAAAAAAAATTGCTTTCTTATAGTGAACATCTTAGGATGGCACCAGACACTATTCAGGATAGTCAAAAATGTCTTTACACACACAGGTCACACAACACCCCCAAGATCAGAACCAAACAAAACAAAAAAAACTGTCGTCTTACGTTTCACATGTCAGGATGGTGCCAGACGCCTTCAATCGAGACTATTATAGACATATTTTAAAAGTATAATTATTTTTAATAGTTTATCTAAAAGCTCATATTGCATTTACATTTTTTAGGAGTTTGTTTGTTTTTAGAGGTTTTTTCTTTGTTGACAAGTTTGTGACAGATATAACAATATAGCAATATTTAACTTATAATAAACCTAGGCACTATGAAAATTTTATGCTTAATGTTAATGACTCTCAGACATGCCTATATTAGAAAAAAAATACTATATATTTAATATTGATTATTTCCCAGTTCACATGAATCTAAAATTCATTTAGGTCAATTTTTTATTGTATTTAGAATTGTTTGATTTGTAAGGGCTTCCTTTTCTTTAGATTATTTAAATAAGAACTCAAAACTTCAGCAATATTATCAAAAAACAGAAGACTCACACTGAGACATACATAAATCCACACAGACAGACAGACAGAGATCTTCTAGTTTTCCACCTAAGATTTAAAATATCTCTTTGACCTCCTTTTTGGGGGGGGGGGCTTGAAGTTCTCATTTGCCGAAGGCTAAGGTCTCAGGTGTTGGAGAAGACTCTTGAGAGTCCCTTGGACTGCAAGATCCAACCAGTCCATTCTGAAGGAGATCAGCCCTGGGATTTCTTTGGAAGGAATGATGCTAAAGCTGAAACTCCAGTACTTTGCCCACCTCATGCGAAGAGTTGACTCATTGGAAAAGACTCTGATGCTGGGAGGGATTGGGGGCAGGAGGAGAAAGGGACAACAGAGGATGAGATGGCTGGATGGCATCACTGACTCGATGGACGTGAGTCTGAGTGAACTCCTGGAGTTGGTGATGGATAGGGAGGCCTGGCGTGCTGCAATTCATGGGGTCACAAAGAGTCGGACATGACTGAGAGACTGAACTGAACTGAACTGAAGGTCTCAGGCAAAGTGGGCAGTGTTTTTCAAGGAAAGGGTTAACTTCAAGCTTTGCCCTAGGCAGGCCTTTTAAACAAGCTAATTGAAGATGCATTCCATGGTATTGCCATCTTAAGTCTTTCCATCGCTATGGAATATCTGTCCATGTATTCAGGATCTTTTTCAGCCACGGTGTAGAATTTCCAGTGTGCCAGTCTTGCATCCTCGTGACATCCGTGGCAAAGCATTTGATTCATGTTGACAGTATTGAAAGGGAATTTTTTTTAAATTCCTTTTCAGATTATTATCTGCTAGTGTATACAGGTAAAACTGTGTACTCATTCCTTTTGATCACTTTGGACAGCTTGAGAGTTGTCTTTCCTTTCTTTGCTTTCTTGTACTTTAAGAGTATCCTGGCACATCCATGTTCTGCCTCACCCTAATCTCAGTCATGTGTACCAGAGTGAAGACCTCAGGTAGAACAAACAGCACTCCTGGCTAAGCCCAATTTGCATAGGGCAGGCCCAGGTGGAGGAAAAAACGTGTAAAAGGAGGAGCCAAAGTGCTTTCTCGCTCTTTCTCTCCCGCGTGCCTGTGCTCTTTCTCTCTCTCTCACGCTCCCCTGGCCCCACTGCGCGCTCCCCCACTCTCTTCTCTTCAAGTCTTTGGGTTGGCATGCCCTCATGCTTCGAGGATGGATTCTTCTGCTATCTTCTAAATAAAATAGAGCTGTAACACTGATTTGCCTAAGAGCTATAACACGGTTTGTCCAAGACCCGAGAGCTGTGACGTGCCGAGGGCTTTAATGTCCGTTGCTCCAAATCTTTGTTGTGACGAGACAAAGAACCGAGGAACATACACTCATGTGACATCTATGGTGCCCTGACTCGGGTTTAACCTGGCTGAAACAACCTCCGCGTGGAAGAGGCCAAGCACAGCAGGAGCCCAACTCAGCGAAACTCCAGCGCTAGAAGCGGAAGGCAAAGAAACCCAGCACAGGGGAAGGCCCATCGTGCTGGAAACCAGGACAGTGAAAAACGAACTCAGCAGAAAGCTCATGTGGCCCAGTCTCAGATTCCAGAAGACCTCCAGTTAAGGTAAGAGGTCCTTGCTCCTAGAGCTGAAGGGACGTTTACAATCTCTCGTTTATTGTTTCCTTGAACCTCCTGCGAACAGGCGGGCGGCAGGGGGCACAATTAGGGACTCTGGAGAGGCTACTCCTCAGCATGTCCCAAATGTGCTATCTGCTGAGCCCCAGTAGCTGTTACACAAGCCGGTGGTGGTTCTTCTGTCCTTTCTCTTCTCTGTGCCAAGGATCAGACCAATGAAACTGTGAGCACCAGTCAGATATTTAGCAAATTTTCCAGCGGGCTATGAAGGGGATTCCTTGGCATGTTTTTCCCACTGGTTTTTCCTCCTGTCCTTCAGCTCTCTCCTGGGACTCAAGCCCGGCCAAAACTAATGAAACTCAGGCTCTGATGTCTCATTGCAAAAATTCATTGAGAGACAAAGTGATAAGAGGTGGATTTGTTAGGAGCCAGAGAGAAGCCACTCTTCAGGGTGTGAACCATTGCAGAGGGCAAGGGCTGGGGCCATGGAATTAGGCCTGGCTAGGTTTTGTGAGGGGGTGAAATTCATATGCTAATGAGTGGGAGGGTCATCCCAGCCTTTGGGGAACCACCCACTCCTCCCTCTTCTGACCTTGTGCCTTGGAGCTGTCCTGCCACCTCTGGGTGTGTCTGTTGGCTTATAGATTGGGGATTAAGGTTTACTTGAATTTGACTTGTCATCTTGGACCCAATTGATTTTAATTGGTTTACATTATACCCTTGTGTTTTGTCATTCTTTCAAAGGTTGTGCTCTGCCCCCTTCCCTCCTGTTTCATGCTCTTTTCCTGAGCCCCATCCAGACCCACAAGGTTGCCTCTACAATCTTCTGGAGAGACAACCAGAAAATAGCTGGCCTTTGGAGGGAAATACTCTATAAATACCCGACCTCCTAATCCTACCCAGTACTGGTCACACTGGAGATCTTGGGGATGCCCAACTCCAGTCCGGGGGTCCCAGGAGGTCATCACGCCTTGACCTGCCTAGGGATCTGGTTCTCAAAAGGTTGTCACGCCTCAACCTGCTCGGGGATCCGCTAGTCCCAGGGGTTCCAGGAGGTCGTCATGCCTCGACCTGCCCAGGGACCCAATTCTCGGGAGGCCGTCACGCCCCGACCTTCCTGGGGATTCGATCTCTAGGAAGCTGTCATGCCTCAGCCTGCCTGGGGATCTGCACCCTGACCCGGGGACGCCTGGCTCTCAGGTTGCAACAGTTCTGGGTAGGATAAACTTTAGAAAGACTCACCTCTAAGGAAGTCCACTCATGAAAACAAAAAAGCCTATAACTTGTGGGACTGTGCTCAGTCTCAGCAATAACTCAGGAGCCCAATGAGAACCCCATTGCCTTCCTGGAAAGGCTAAAAGAGGCACTCCAAAAGTTTACCAATCTGGACTTAGACTCTTACGAGGCACAGGTGATTTTAAAGGACAAATTCCTGCCCCAATGTGCATCAGATATCAGAATTAAGTTACAACAGCTACAACAGCAGGACCCTGCTGCCTCTTTAGATGAGATGGTCCAGACAGCCACCAATACCTTTTGTAACGGAGAACAGGAGAAGGAGGCCAAGGCCCAGGAGAAGGAAAGAAAGAAAGAGACAAGGCATGCCGAGATGCTGGCCGCCCTCCAGAGAAGCCGTATGGCAAACCCCGAGTCTTTGAAGGACAAGGCATGAGACAAATGCCTGATCTGTAGACAGGCAGGGCATTGGGCCGAAAAGTGTCCAAACCGTGACAAGTCTCCTAGAACGGCTTGCCACAAATACCATCAACTGGGACACTGGGCGGCACTCTGCCCTTAGAACCCAAGAGCCTCAAGGTCAAGCGCCAAGCCTACCCTCACGATTGTTCAAGAGGACTGAAGCGGCCCGCTCCAGGCAGCCCGCCTGTCACAGATAACCATCACGGGGATGGAGCCAAGGGTGCAACTGGATGTGGCAGTTAGGTCCAAGAATTTCTTGGTTGACACAGGGGCTCCCTACTCTGTCTTGATCTCCTACTCCGGAGCCTTTTCCTCCCAAATCTGTACCATTTTGGGTGCTACAGGAAAAGCAACTACTAAGATTCACCCAAGCATTTCTTTGTTGCTGGGATGGACAAATATTTTCCCACCAGTTTCTGGTGGTCCCTCAGTGTCCTACTCCCTTATTGGGAAGATATATACTCACTAAACTGGGGACCACCCTTGTGATGGGAAGTTTTTCAGCCCCTAGAGCTCTACAGCTCCTGGTTACTACTGAAGAACCCATTACACCTTCAATAGAGAGGGACCAAAAACTATGGGAAGACAAAATTAACCCCCAGGTATGGGACCAGGGGATTCCTGGACAAGCCCACCAGGCTGAACCGGTCATCATTGTCCTCTGAGATCCCACTCGGTTTCCTAACTGGAAACAATATCCTCTCAAAAGAGAGGCTTGGGAGGGACTACAGCCTTTAATAAATAAATTCCTTGCTTGTGGGCTACTGGTCCCCACCAGTTCACCATGTAACACCCCAATCCTCTCAGTAAAGAAAAAAGACGGAACCTGGTGAATGGTCCAAGATCTCTGGATCATAAATCAAGCTGTAGTCCCCCTCCATTCCATAGTGTCCAATCCCTATGTAATCTTGGGAGAAATCCCAAGTGGTTTATAGTCTTAAATCTCAAATATGCATTTTTTTGCATACCACTGGCTAAAGAATCCCAATATATTTTTGCCTTTGAGTGGGAGGCCCCAGGAGAAAAACACAAACAGATGACTTGGACAGTATTGCTTCTGGGGTTCAGAGATAGCCCCCACCTGTTTGGACAGGCCCTTAGCCGGGATCTCCTAGATCTGGACCTGGGACCTAATGGGAAAATATTACAATATGTAGATGACCTACTAATCTGCTCTCCAGATAAGGGCCAGGCCAGGGCCAGGCCAGGCCAGGCCAGGCCAGGCCAGGCCAGGCCAGGCCAGGCCAGGCCAGGCCAGGCCAGGCCAGGCCAGGCCAGGCCAGGCAGGCCAGGCCAGGCCAGGCCAGGCCAGGCCAGGGCCAGGCCAGGCCAGGCCAGGCCAGGCCAGGCCAGGGCCAGGCCAGGCCAGGCCAGGCCAGGCCAGGCCAGGCCAGGCCAGGCCAGGCCAGGCCAGGCCAGGCCAGGCCAGGCCAGGCCAGGCCAGGCCAGGCCAGGCCAGGCCAGGCCAGGCCAGGCCAGGCCAGGCCAGGCCAGGCCAGGCCAGGCCAGGCCAGGCCAGGCCAGGCCAGGCCAGGCCAGGCCAGGCCAGGCCAGGCCAGGCCAGGCCAGGCCAGGCCAGGCCAGGCCAGGCCAGGCCAGGCCAGGCCAGGCCAGGCCAGCCAGGCCAGGCCAGGCCAGGCCAGGCCAGGCCAGGCCAGGCCAGGCCAGGCCAGGCCAGGCCAGGCCAGGCCAGGCCAGGCCAGGCCAGGCCAGGCCAGGCCAGGCCAGGCCAGGCCAGGCCAGGCCAGGCCAGGCCAGGCCAGGCCAGGCCAGGCCAGGCCAGGCCAGGCCAGGCCAGGCCAGGCCAGGCCAGGCCAGGGCCAGGCCAGGCCAGGCCAGGCCAGGCCAGGCCAGGCCAGGGCCAGGCCAGGCCAGGCCAGGCCAGGCCAGGCCAGGCCAGGCCAGGCCAGGCCAGGCCAGGCCAGGCCAGGCCAGGCCAGGCCAGGCCAGGCCAGGCCAGGCCAGGCCAGGCCAGGCCAGGCCAGGCCAGGCCAGGCCAGGCCAGGCCAGGCCAGGCCAGGCCAGGCCAGGCCAGGCCAGGCCAGGCCAGGCCAGGCCAGGCCAGGCCAGGGCCAGGCCAGGCCAGGCCAGGCCAGGCCAGGCCAGGCCAGGCCAGGCCAGGCCAGGCCAGGCCAGGCCAGGCCAGGCCAGGCCAGGCCAGGCCAGGCCAGGCCAGGCCAGGCCAGGCCAGGCCAGGCCAGGCCAGGCCAGGCCAGGCCAGGCCAGGCCAGGCCAGGCCAGGCCAGGCCAGGCCAGGCCAGGCCAGGCCAGGCCAGGCCAGGCCAGGCCAGGCCAGGCCAGGCCAGGCCAGGCCAGGCCAGGCCAGGCCAGGCCAGGCCAGGCCAGGCCAGGCCAGGCCAGGCCAGGCCAGGCCAGGCCAGGCCAGGCCAGGCCAGGCCAGGCCAGGCCAGGCCAGGCCAGGCCAGGCCAGGCCAGGCCAGGCCAGGCCAGGCCAGGCCAGGCCAGGCCAGGCCAGGCCAGGCCAGGCCAGGCCAGGCCAGGCCAGGCCAGGCCAGGCCAGGCCAGGCCAGGCCAGGCCAGGCCAGGCCAGGCCAGGCCAGGCCAGGCCAGGCCAGGCCAGGCCAGGCCAGGCCAGGCCAGGCCAGGCCAGGCCAGGCCAGGCCAGGCCAGGCCAGGCCAGGCCAGGCCAGGCCAGGCCAGGCCAGGCCAGGCCAGGCCAGGCCAGGCCAGGCCAGGCCAGGCCAGGCCAGGCCAGGCCAGGCCAGGCCAGGCCAGGCCAGGCCAGGCCAGGCCAGGCCAGGCCAGGCCAGGCCAGGCCAGGCCAGGCCAGGCCAGGCCAGGCCAGGCCAGGCCAGGCCAGGCCAGGCCAGGCCAGGCCAGGCCAGGCCAGGCCAGGCCAGGCCAGGCCAGGCCAGGCCAGGCCAGGCCAGGCCAGGCCAGGCCAGGCCAGGCCAGGCCAGGCCAGGGGCCAGGCCAGGCCAGGCCAGGCCAGGCCAGGCCAGGCCAGGCCAGGCCAGGCCAGGCCAGGCCAGGCCAGGCCAGGCCAGGCCAGGCCAGGCCAGGCCAGGCCAGGCCAGGCCCAGGCCAGGCCAGGCCAGGCCAGGCCAGGCCAGGCCAGGCCAGGCCAGGCCAGGCCAGGCCAGGCCAGGCCAGGCCAGGCCAGGCCAGGCCAGGCCAGGCCAGGCCAGGCCAGGCCAGGCCAGGGCCAGGCCAGGCCAGGCCAGGCCAGGCCAGGGCCAGGCCAGGCCAGGCCAGGCCAGGCCAGGCCAGGCCAGGCCAGGCCAGGCCAGGCCAGGCCAGGCCAGGCCAGGCCAGGCCAGGCCAGCCAGGCCAGGCCAGGCCAGGCCAGGCCAGGCCAGGCCAGGCCAGGCCAGGGCCAGGCCAGGCCAGGCCAGGCCAGGCCAGGCCAGGCCAGGCCAGGCCAGGCCAGGCCAGGCCAGGCCAGGCCAGGCCAGGGC